>NC_053036.3:166422626-167672626 GCF_002575655.3 Aegilops tauschii subsp. strangulata | reverse complement strand
CTACAGGCACCAATCCCAGACTTAGAGACAAGAATTGGATACAAGAGATGAACTAGGGTTTGAGAGGAGATGGTGCTGGTGAAGATGTTGATGGAGATTGCCCTCTCCCAATGAGAGGAGCGTTGGTGATGACGATGACGATGATTTCCCCCTCCTGGAGGGAAGTGTCCCCGGCAGAATAGCTCTGCCGGAGCCCTAGATTGGTTCTGCCAAGGTTCCGCCTCGTGGCGGCGGAGTCTCGTCCCGAAAGCTTGCTTATGATTTTTCTTCGGACGAAAGACTTAATATAGCAGAAGATGGCCACCGGAGGGCCAACAGGGGGCCCACGAGGTAGGGGGCGCGCCCCCCACCCTCGTGGACAGGTGGAGGCCCCCCTGACGTAGATTCTTCTTCCAGTATTTTTTATTATTTCCAAAAATAACTTTCGCGGAGTTTCAGGACTTTTGGAGTTGTGCAGAATAGGTCTCTAATATTTGCTCCTTTTCCAGCCCAGAATTCCAGCTGCTGGCATTCTCCCTCCTTATGTAAACCTTGTAAAATAAGAGAGAATAGGCATAAGTATTGTGACATAATATGTAATAACAGCCCATAATGCAATAAATATCGATATAAAAGCATGATGCAAAATGGACGTATCAACTCCCCCAAGCTTAGACCTCGCTTGTCCTCAAGCGGAAGCCAATAACGATAAATATGTCCACATGTTTAGAGGTAGAGGTGTCGATAAAATAAAATACGGACATGAGGGCATCATTATTATTCTTATAACAGCAACATATATGGATATTGTCATATGATTCCTTATGCTCAAGTAATAATCTATTCACAATGCAAAGTATGAATCAGAAACTTTATTGAGAACTAACAAACTATAATCTCAGTCATTGAGGCAATTGCAATTTATCATAACATCAAAAAGAGTCTATGTCAGAGCTTTCTAGCAAGTCCACATACTCAACTATCATTTAGGCTTTCATAATTGCTAACACTCACGCAATACTTGTGGTTACGGAGTTTTAACCGGACACAGAGAAAGATAGGGGCTTATAGTTTCGCCTCCCAACCTTTTACCTCAAGGGTAATGTCAACAATAATAGTTAATGCTAACTTACATCCAATTAGATATATCTATCAGGATCTTTCCAACACACTGTGCTTGCCAAAGGATAAAATGTAAAAGGAAAGGTGAAGATCACCATGACTCTTCCATAAGGTAGAAGATAATAATAAAATATAGGCCCTTCGCAGAGGGAAGCAGAGGTTGCCATGCGCTTTCAGGGTTGGATGCACAAAATCTTAATGCGAAAGAACATCACTTTATATTGCCACTTGTGATATGAACCTTTATTATGCAGTCCGTCGCTTTTATTTCTTCCACATCACAAGATCGTATAAAGCTTATTTCCTCCACACCAATCAATCATAAATATTTAGAGAGCAATTTTTATTGCTTGCACCGATGACAACTTACTTGAAGGATCTTACTCAATCCATAGGTAGATATGGTGGACTCTCATGGCAAAACTGGTTTAAGGGTTTTTGGAAGCACAAGTAGTATCTCTACTTGGTGCAAAGAATTTGGCTAGCATGAGGGGGAAAGGCAAGCTCAACATGTTGGATGATCCATGACAATATACTTTATCTCAGATATAAGAAAACATAACCCATTACGTTGTCTTCCTTGTCCAACATCAACTCTTTAGCATGTCATATTTTAATGAGTGCTCCCAATCATAAAAGATGTCCAAGATAGTATATTTATATGTGAAACCTCTCTTTCTTTATTACTTCCTATTAATTGCAACGATGACCAAACCTATGTTTGTCAACTCTCAACAATTTTTAATCATCATACTCTTTCTATGTGAAGTCATTACTCTTCATAAGATCAATATGATCTCTTTTTTATTTCTTTTTATTCTTTTCTCTTTCTTTTATTCACTCAAGATCATAGCAAGATAATCAAGCCCTTGACTCAACACTAATCTTTATTATATATAGCTCACGGACTCGATTACATAGAAAGATCGTAAACCAAAACTCAAAACTAGATCATGCTAAAACTTCATTCTACTAGATCAAGATACTACTAAAAGGATCAAACTAAGAAAATAGTAAAGATAGGAGATGTGGTGGTGATACGATACCGGGGCATCTCCCCCAAGCTTGGCAGTTGCCAAGGGAGTGCCCATACCCATGTGATTATGTCTCCTTTGCTGGTGAAGGGATTGTTGATCATGTAGGCTTGTCGTCCACCTTCCAAGGCATAGGCTCACCATCATAGAAGGATGATCGAGTCTCCGGGATCCTTAAATCTGCAGCCAAACTCATCCTTTTGAATCTATATTCATACTCACAGTTTTGGTTTTGCAGGTCATAGATTTGGGCTTGGAGATGCTCGATTTTCTTGTGGAGCTTGAAGATGGCCTCCCCAATGTCCTTGGCATCCAGCTTGTGGTTGTTGGTGAACTCTGTGATCATTATGTGATTGGAGTCAAGTCCACGCTCCACCATCTCCTGGCACTTGAAAACTTGTTGCTCCATTGCTTCAAGCCTTGTGTCCACACTTCCGGCCCTCCATGGTCCCTCAACATCGCGGATGTGCAGCAACCCATCACGCATCTCAATGGTTTGAGGGCGTTGCAGCACCTCCGCGAGGTAGGGGTTGATGACCTTCTCGAAGAACTTGTCCTTGGGGGCGCTTGGAGATGTCATGATGATCTAGATCTGTTAGAGGAACAGGTCGAAACGAGAACAGAGGATAATTGCGTGATACAGGAGTCAAAACCTTCGGGAGATTATATAATGAATTTTTACCGACCAAAATACGTATCGTGCAAGAAAACGGAGTCCGGAGAGCACACGAGGTGCCCACGAGGTAGGGGGCACGCCCTCCACCCTCGTGGAGGCCTCGTGTCCTTCCCGGACTGCTTCTTATTTTTCTATTTTTCTAAATATTCCAAAACGGAGAAAATTGCCATTAGAACTGTTTTGGAGTCGGTTTACTTACCGTACCACATACCTATTCCTTTTCGGAGTCTGAAACGTTCCGGAAAGTGTCCCTTATGTATTCCTCCGGGGTTACGGTTTCAATAACATTGGTTTCAACATTTATAGGATTACCTGAGATATAATGTTTGATTCTTTGACCGTTCACCACCTTCGGATTTGTGCCTTCGAAGTTGTTGATTTTTATGGCACCGGAACGATAGACCTCCTCGATAACGTAAGGGCCTTCCCATTTAGAGAGAAGTTTTCCTGCAAAAAATCTTAAAAAAGAGTTGTATAGTAATACATAATCTCCTACATTAAACTCACGCTTTTGTATTCTTTTGTCATGCCATCTTTTAACCTTTTCTTTAAACAATTTGGCATTCTCATAAGCTTGGGTTCTCCATTCATCAAGTGAGCTAATGTCAAATAACCTCTTCTCACCGGCAAGTTTGAAATCATAGTTGAGCTCTTTAATAGCCCAATATGCCTTATGTTCTAGTTCGAGAGGTAAGTAACATGCTTTTCCATAAACCATTTTATACGGAGACATACCCATAGGATTTTTATATGCAGTTCTATAGGCCCATAATGCATCATCAAGTTTCTTGGACCAATTCTTTCTAGATCTATTAAGAGTCTTTTGCAAAATTAATTTGATCTCTCTGTTGCTCAATTCTACTTGGCCACTAGACTGTGGGTGATAAGGAGATGCAATTCTATGATTAACATCATATTTAGCAAGCATTTTACGGAAAGCACCATGAATAAAATGTGAACCACCATCAGTCATTAAATATCTAGGGACTCCAAACCTCGGAAAAATAACTTATTTCAGCATTTTAATAGAAGTGTTATGATCAGCACTACTAGTTGGAATAGCTTCTACCCAGTTAGTAACTTAATCAACAGCGACTAAAATATGTGTGTATCCATTAGAGGCAGGAAAAGGTCCCATATAATCGAAGCCCCAAACATCAAATGGTTCAATAACAAGTGAATAATTCATAGGCATTTCTTGACGTCTACTAATATTACCAATTCTTTGACATTCATCACAAGACAAGACAAACTTACAGGCATCCTTAAAGAGAGTAGGCCAATAAAAACCGGATTGCAATACCTTATGCGCAGTTCTATCTCCAGCGTGGTGTCCCCCATAAGCTTCGGAGTGACACTTGCGTAGGATCAGTTCCTATTCATGCTCAGGTACACAACGTCTAATAACACCATCTACTCCTTCTTTATAAAGATGTGGGTCATCCCAAAAGTAATGTCTCAAGTCATAGAAAAACTTTTTCTTTTGTTGGTATGTGAAACTAGGTGGTATAAATTTAGCAACAATATAATTAGCATAATCAGCATACCATGGAGCAGTACGAGAAGCATTTATGACATTTAATTGCTCATCAGGAAAGCTATCATCAATAGGTAGTGGGTCATCAAGAACATTTTCTAACCTAGACAAGTTGTCTGCAACGGGGTTCTCAGCTCCCTTTCTATCAATAATATGCAAATCAAATTCTTGTAACAAGAGAACCCATCTAATAAGTCTAGGTTTAGCATCTTTCTTTTCCATAAGATATTTAATAGCAGCATGATCAGTGTGAATAGTCACTTTAGAATCAACAATATAAGGTCGGAACTTATCACATGCAAATACAACTTCAAAGAATTCTTTTTCAGTAGTAGCATAATTTCTCTAAGCATTGTCTAGAGTTACTAGCATATTGAATAACATTTAATTTCTTATCAACTCTTTGCCCTAGAACAGCACCTACAGCATAATCACTGTCATCACACATAATTTCAAAAGGTAAATTCCAATCAGGTGGTTGAACAATAGGTGCAAAGATCAATGCTTTCTTAAGTATTTCAAATGCTTCTACACAATCATCATCAAAGACAAATGGTATATGTTTTTGTAATAAATTAGTCAGAGGCCGAGAAATTTTTGAGAAGTCCTTAATGAACCTCCTATAAAAACCGGCATGACCAAGGAAACTTCTTATACCTTTGATGTCCTTGGGACATGGCATCTTTTCAATAGCATCAACCTTGGCTTTATCAACTTCAATACCTCTTTCAGAAACTTTATGCCCCAAGACAATACCTCATTAACCATAAAGTGGCACTTCTCCCAGTTCAAGACAAGATTAGTTTCTTCACATCTCTGCAAAACTCGATCAAGGTTGCTCAAGCAATCATCAAAAGAGGATCCATAAACGGAGAAATCGTCCATGAAAACCTCACAAATCTTTTCACAAAAGTCAGAGAATATAGCCATCATGCATCTTTGAAAGGTAGCAGGTGCGTTACATAAACCAAAAGGCATACGTCTATAAGCAAAAGTACCGAAAGGGCAAGTAAAAGTGGTCTTTGATTGATCATCGGCTGACACAGGTATTTGAGAGAAACCAGAATAACCATCTAGAAAGCAAAAATGTGTATGTTTGGATAATCTTTCTAGCATTTGATCAATAAAATGTAAGGGGTAATGATCCTTCTTAGTAGCCTTATTTAATTTGCGGAAATCAATTACCATCCTATAACCTGTAATAATTCTTTGCGGAATCAATTCATCTTTATCATTAGGAACGATAGTAATACCTTCCTTCTTAGGGACACAATGGACAGGACTTACCCACTGACTATCAGCAAAGGGATAAATTATACCTGCCTCAAGGAGCTTTAGTATTTCCTTTCTTACCACTTCTTTCATGTTAGGATTCAGCCGTCGTTGATGATCATGAATTGGTTTGGCATCTTTCTCCAAATTTATTTTATGTTGACATAGAGTGGGACTAATGCCCTTAAGATCATCAAGAGTATATCCAATAGCAGCACGGTGCTTCTTCAGAGTTTTCAATAATCTCTCTTCTTCATGCTCTGAAAGGTTAGCACTAATAATAACAGGATATATCTTATTTTCATCAAGATAACCATATTTAAGAGTATCAGGTAACGGTTTAAGCTCAACACGGGATCACCCTTGGGTGGAGGAGGATCCCCTAGGATTTCAATAGGCAGATTGTGTTTCAGGATAGGTTCCTGTTTAAAGAATACTTCATCTATTTCCCTTCTTTCATTCATAAACATATCATTTTCATGGCCTAGCAAATATTGTTCTAGAGGATCACTAGGAGGTACGGCAATAGAAGCAAGACCAATAATTTCATCCTTACTAGGCAATTACTCTTCACTAGAGAAATTAAACTCATGAGACATATCACCCAAACCTATCGTAACAACATCCTTTTCGCAGTCTATCTTAGCATTAATAGTGTTCAAGAAGGGTCTACCAAATATAATGGGACAAAAGCTATCTTGTGGGGAACCAAGAACGAGAAAATCAGTAGGATATTTAGTTTTCCCACACAAGACTTCAACATCTCTAACAATTCCCATGGGTGAAATAGTATCCCTATTGGCAAGTTTAATTGTGACATCAATATCATCTAACTCAATAGGTGCAATATCATGCATAATTTCTTTGTATAAGTCATGAGGTATAGCACTAGCACCCATATCACATAAGCCATGATAACAATGATCTCCTATTTTAACAGAAATAACAGGCATGCCTACCACATGTCTATGTTTACCTTTAGCACAAGGTTTGGCAATTCTAGCAGTTTCATCACGGAAATGAATAACATGCCATCAATATTATCAGACAAGAGATCTTTAACAATAGAAATATTAGGTTCAACTTTAACTTGCTCAGGAGGTGTATAATTTCTAATATTGCTTTTACGAACCACAGTTGAAGCTTTAGCATGATCCTTTATTCTAACAGGGAAAGGTGGTTTCTCAACATAAGTAGTAGGAACAATAGGATCATTATAAGTGATAGTCTTTTCTTCAACTTTAATAGGTGCAGCTACTTTTACTTCTATGGGGGGATGATATTTAAACCACTTCTCCTGAGGGAGATCAACATAAGCAGCAAAATATTCACAGAAAGAAGCTATTATCTCAGAGTCAAGTCCATATTTAGTGCTAAATTTACGGAAAACATCGGTATCCATAAAAGATTTAACACAATCAAACTTAGGTGTCATACCTGACTCCTTACCTTCGTCGAGATCCCAATCTTCAGAGTTGCGTTTAATTCTTTCCAATAAATCCCATTTGAATTCAATAGTCTTCATCATAAAAGAGCCAGCACAAGAAGTATCGAGCATGGTGCGATTGTTATCAGAAAGCCGAGCATAAAAACTTTGAATAATTATTTCTCTTGGGAGCTCATGATTGGGGCTTGAATATAACATTGATTTAAGCCTCCCCCAAGCTTGAGCGATGCTTTCTCCTTCGCGAGGCCAAAAATTATATATATAATTGCGATCACGATGAACAAGATGCATAGGATAAAACTTCTGATGAAATTCCAATTTCAATCGTTTGTAGTTCCATGACCCCGTATCATCACATAGCCTATACCATGTCAATGCATCTCCCTTCAAAGATAAAGGGAAGACCTTCTTCTTAATAACATCGTCGGGTATACCTGCAAGCTTGAATAATCCACAAACTTCATCCACTGTAGCGACCAGACCTCAAATGGCCTGTGCTGCTGTGCACCAGTGTCATCCCTGGATCAGTAATGCTGACACGCACAGTACAAATGGAGGATTTATAACAGAGTAGCAATCACACACTTATTACATCGAATATCTCCAAAGAGATTAAGTATGATAAACATGGCTTAAGGCCATCTAACAACGATAACAGCGGAAGACTTGGAATAATAGTGAGTCCATCAACTCCAGCGGCATCACTGAGTATAAGACCACGACCTAAGGCACCTTACTCGTCGTCTGAAAAGTCTGCAACATGAAACGTTGCAGCCCGAGAACGGGTCAGCACATAGAATATGCTGGCAAAGCAACACATAGAGAGCAATGAACAATGATAAGGCTATACTATATGCATATATGGCTGGTGGAAAGGCTCTATGGTTACAGTTTTTGCGAAAAGCCAATTTTATCCTACTGCAAAGGAATAAATTTTATTTAACTATCATGGTGGTTGAAACATTGAGAAGGTACCTCCAACTCAATCCCAATTAAGTTACATCATTAACCCAACAAAATTAATTATAAGTATCACGGTGATGAGATTCAAATGATAATCCAGGTACTAGATACTCAAGTTGTCCATAATCGGGGACACGGCTAATCATGATCAGTTTGTACACTCTGCAGAGGTTTGTGCACTTTTCCCCACAAGACTCGATCGCCTCCGTTTTATTTCTCGCACTGCAGGATGTTTGAGAAACGGATGACCGAGACACAGTCTTTCAGAAACAATCACTCTTTACTCTGGATGGACCGGTACACCTACTTTCCCCTACATCTGCTAGTCCACCTCTTCAAGAGATCCTGTAACCTACTCAGCTATGCTAGAGCCCATAATAGCTTGTGGCTGCACACGGAAGTTTCTAGCATGAATAATCTTATGATCCCTTTGAGCCTGGGTGGCGGACCTTATACATACAGACAACACTGGGTTCTCCAGGTGCCTCAATCCACCCAGATGTGAGTTTTAGTTGCCACCTTAGGTAAACCATTATTAACAATCTCACATCTGTCATGAATTTCTCTCAAACCCAATCCACGTCTACGAGCATAGCATGGCATTGATAAAAGCAACGTAGAAGTAACTCCCAAGGGTTTGATAGATAAAACAGGTAATAGGTACTACCTCAACTATTTCCCAATACCCACAGTTTAATTAGATCCTAATCATGCAATGTGTTTGAGGAAATAGATCTAATGCAATAAAACTGGGTATGAACGGGGTATGATCAAAGTGTTACTTGCCTTGCTGATGATCTGCAAAACCTAGCGAGTCGAAGTAACAAGCGGCACACTCCGGGTACTCTATCGCAAACAAACAAGCATACAATCAGTACTCATCTAATGCACGGGTAAAACTCGAAAGAAAGATCCAACCAGAAAGTTCAACTTAAGAACTCCGGTTTGCAAAAAGAATCAACTCGAAAGAAGCAACGAAAGTCAAACGGCGAAGAAAGAAACTTCGTTTGCTAATCTGGATCTAGGTCAAATTTTACTGTAGCAAAAACTTGTTTGAGTAGGTTAAACGGAAAGAGAATTTCGAGAGAAACTCTAGGCGCTTGAATCACCTGATTCCGATAAACGAGCGAGAAGTTAAACAGATTCGAAAATTCGATCGGAAATCGAATCTGAGAAAATAACGAGAAAATCCGACGAAAAAGAAAAACGGACGAACGGTTAAATAACGGACGTTCGTTAACAGAGAAAAACCGACGAACGCGTTCGTTAAAACGAACGGTTCGGTGAACGCTCGTGAAATAAGAAAACCGAAAAAAAACCGATCTAGGGTTTTTTTTAAACAAAAGGTTTTTTTCTTCAGAAAACCGGTCAACGTTGAAGACGGCCGGCGGCAGTACCTCGACGGGGCTCGCTCCAGCGAGGGTTCCGGTGGCGGGGCTCGGGGCGGGGGTGCGGGGCTCGGGGGCGGCGGCTTCGGCGGCGAGGGGGCGGGGCTCCGGCGACTCCCGGCGGCGGCGGCGGCGGCAAAAAGCGGCGGCGGCGGCGGGCTAGATGCGGCGGCGGTGGCGTGCTCCTCCGGCGGCGGTGGTGAGAGAAACGGAGAGGGGGGTATATATGGAGGGGGGGCTAGGGCGGCTTGGGGAAGGGGTCGGGCGAGGGGAGGCGTGCGGCGGCCGGAGTCGGTCATGGCGGCGGCGAGCTCCGTGCGGGAAGAGGAGAACCCGCGGGCGGGCCGTCGGCTGGGCTCGGCCCAGTCGGCGCGGGCGCATTTTTTTTAAAAAAAAATTGTTCCATGGAAAATATTGCGTAGAAAAAAAATAAAAATCAGAAAAATATGAAATAAATTTTCCCCGTCTAGTTAGAAAATCTAGAATAGGGTGAACATTTTTAAAATCAAAAACAAATATTTTGAAAACATGCATATTTTTTAAATGCAATAAAAATTGCAAATAAAATCCAAATAAATTCCAAATAATGATTTTAACATTTTTCCTCCAGTATTTCAATTGTTTTGGAGAAGTCATATTTTCTCCTCTCGTTTATTTAAAATGAAATATTTTTCTGGAGAGAAAAATGATTAAAACCACAATCCTCGTTTGAAAAATCAAATAAGAAAATTCGAGAAAATCCCCAACTCTCTCCGAGGGTCCTTGAGTTGCTTAGGATTTATCAAGGATTTGTCAAAATGCAACAAAACATGATATGCAAATGATGATCTATGTATAACATTCCAAATTGAAAATTTGGGATGTTACAAACCTACCCCCCTTAAGATGAATCTCGCCCTCGAGATTCGGGTTGGCTAGAAAACAGGTGGGAGTGGTTTTTCCGTAGATCTTCCTCTCGCTCCCAGGTGGCCTCATCTTCTGTGTGGTGACTCCACTGGACTTTGCAAAACTTGATAACCTTGCTGCGGGTAACTCGGCTGGCATACTCGAGAATCTTAACTGGCTTCTCCTCATAGGTCAAATCACTTTCCAACTGAATCGCTTCCAGTGGCACAGTATATCTCAGTGGTATCTCAGCCATCTCTGCGTGGCACTTCTTCAACTGCGAAACGTGAAATACATCATGTACTCCAGACAATCCTTCGGGCAATTCCAGCTTGTAGGCAACTTCTCCCATACGTTCCAACACTCTGTATGGTCCGATAAAACGAGGCGCTAACTTTCCCTTAACTCCAAAGCGCTTTACTCCTCGTAGTGGTGATACTCAAAGATACACTCTATCTCCGATTTCGTGAACTGTCTCCTTGCATTTAGAATCAGCATAACTCTTCTGCCTGGACTGGGCTACCTTGAGCCTATCGCGAATCAACTTCACCTTCTGTTCTGACTCCTTAATCAAAAATGGTCCAAACAACTGACGGTCTCCAACTTCGTCCCACAACAACGGTGTTCTACACCTCCTTCCGTACAAAGCTTCGAAAGGGGCCATCTTCAAACTGGTTTGATAACTGTTGTTATATGAAAACTCCGCATATGGCAAATTGTCGTCCCAACTTGATCCATAATCTAGCGCACATGCTCTCAACATGTCCTCCAAAATCTGGTTGACTCTCTCGGTCTGTCCATCTGTCTGCGGGTGAAATGTTGTACTAAATTCCAGCCTGGTTCCCAATGTTTCATGTAGCTGCTTCCAAAACTTCGAGGTGAATTGGGTTCCTCTGTCTGATACAATGGTCCTCGGAACTCCATGCAAACATACTATCCTGGTCATGTATATCTTTGCCAACTTAGCACTGGTGTAAGTGGTCTTCACTGGAATGAAATGAGCCACTTTCGTCAAACGGTCGACTACAACCCATATCGAGTCATAGCCTGAACGGGTCCTGGGTAATCCCGTGATAAAATCCATGCCTATTTTATCCCACTTCCATTCGGGTATCGGCAATGGTTGTAGCAATCCTGCTGGCTTCTGATGCTCTGCCTTCACTCTTTGACATACATCACAAACTGCTACAAACTCCGCAATATCCTTCTTCATTCCGGTCCACCAGAAAGTATTCTTCAAATCCAAATACATCTTGGTATTCCCTGGGTGAATCGAGTACGGTGAATCATGGGCTTCTTGCAAAATCAACTTCCTGATCTCCGGATCATTTGGCACATATACGCGGTCCTCGAACCATAAGGTATCGTGCTCATCCTCACGAAATCCCTTGGCTTTTCCTTTGCTCATCTTCTCTTTTATCTCTTCAATCTCCTTGTCTGTCTTCTGAGCTTCTCTGATCCTTTCCATCAAGGTAGACTGAATCTCCAATGTCGCTAAATAGCCTCTAGGGACTATCTCCAAGCATAGCTCACGTATGTCCTCGGCTAACTCCTGAGGTAACTCTCCTGTCATGAGGGTGTTGACATGACTCTTGCGGCTCAACGCGTCTGCTACCACATTAGCCTTTCCGGGGTGATAATGCAATCTCATATCATAGTCTTTGATGAGCTCCAACCATCTCCTCCGTCTGAGGTTTAACTCCTTCTGCGTGAAAATGTACTTCAAACTCTTGTGATCCGTGTACACCTCACAATGGTTTCCGATGAGAAAATGTCTCCATGTCTTCAATGCATGCACCACGGCTGCTAATTCCAAATCATGCGTAGCATAATTCTTCTCATGGGGTTTAAGTTGTCGTGAAGCATACGAAACAACTCTTCCTTCCTGCATAAGCACTGCTCCAAGTCCTCGACAAGAAGCGTCGCAATAAACTTCATAGTCCTTGCGTTGATCTGGCAGAATCAACACGGGTGAGGTAACCAATCGTTGCTTCAACTCCTGGAAACTAGCTTCACATTCCTCAGTCCAATTAAATTTGGTGTCCTTCTTCAATAGCTCAGTCATGGGCTTAGCAATCCTTGAGAAATTCTCGATAAATCTCCGGTAGTATCCTGCGAGTCCAAGAAAACTCCGGATTCTCCAACTGTAGTGGGCGATTCCCAACTTGTCACTGTGTCAACCTTGGCAGGGTCTACTGCTATTCCTTCTCCAGAAATAACATGTCCAAGGAATCCAACTTCCTTCAACCAAAACTCGCATTTGCTAAACTTGGCATATAACTGATGTTCCCTGAGCTTCTCAAGTACCAATCATAAATGCTCCTCATGCTCTTCTTCATCCTTGGAAAAGATTAAAATATCATCAATGAACACCACGACGAACTTATCCAAAAACTCCATAAACACTTTGTTCATCAGGTTCATGAAATAGGCCGCTGCGTTAGTCAGTCCAAATGACATAACGGTGTACTCATACAATCCATATCTGGTGGTAAATGCTGTCTTGGGTATATCCTGCTCTCGAATCTTTAACTGATGGTATCCTGATCGTAGATCGATCTTGGAAAATACTTTAGCTCCTTGCAGGCGGTCAAACAAATCATTGATCATCGGCAGTGGGTACTTGTTTTTGATGGTCACTTCATTCAATCCTCGGTAATCAACAACCATCCTTAGTGATCCATCTTTCTTCTCTACTAGAAGTACTGGTGATCCCCAAGGTGACGAACTTGGGCGAATATAGCCTTTATCCAGTAACTCCTTGATCTGCTTCTTAATTTCCTCCAAATCCTTTGCGGGCATCCTGTACGGTCTCTTAGATATTGGCCCTGTGCCTGGCAAAAGTTCAATCAAAAACTCAATGTCTCTATCTGGTGGCATGCCTGGCAACTCTTCTGGAAATACATCCGGATAATCCTTCACCACTGGTACTTCCTCCTGTACAACTCCTGATAAGGAATTCACTTGAGTCCTCTTCGGCATATGCCTGGATACATACTTGATCCTTTTCCCTTCCGGGGTGGTAAGCAAAATAGTCTTGCTGGCACAATCGATGTTTCCTCCATACAACGATAGCCAATCCATTCCCAAAATCACATCCAAACCTTGCGATTCCAAAACAATGAGGTCTGAGGGGAAAACATGCCTTCCAATGGCCAACGGTATCTTAAAACATCCTTGGGTGGCCAGATACTCTGCTCCTGGCGAGGTTACTAACATGGGGCTTTTGAGAACTTGGGTGGACACCTTAAACTTGTTTACGAATCCCCTTGATATGCATGAATGCGATGCACCAGTATCGAAAAGAACAGTTGCAGTAAATGACTTAACCAAAAACTTACCTATTACTGCATCAGGCTGAGCTTCAATCTCCTCCACGCTCACGTGGTTCACATGTCCTTTGTTGAACGGGTTCGGCTTCTTCCCAGAGCTTCCATTTCCGTTTCCATTTTGGGCTTCGGGACAATCAGTTGCATAATGTCCCGTCTTCTGGCACTTGAAACAAGTAATGTGACTTAGATCTCTCTTGGTTGGGGTAGATGGGTTGGTGCGGTTCTGTCCGTTTCCTCCTCCATTCCCATTACCATTCTTGGAGCCATTATGGTTGTGCGAACTACCTCCTCCATGGGTATGCTGAAACTGTCCTCCCGGCTTTGGGGTAAATCGTGGCTTCTGCTGGGCTCCAGAATTATACTTCCCTTGTCCATACTTCCTCTTGCGGTTTTCAATCTGCTGTTGCTTCCCTTCTATCATGAGAGCTCTATCTACCAGCTCTTGGTAGTTGTTGAAAGTTGCTACCATCAACTGCATACTCAGCTCATCATTCAATCCTTCCAGAAACTTCTCCTGCTTGGCTGCATCCGTAGTAACGTCATCTGGTGCATAACGTGCTAACTTACTGAAATCTTCCACATACTGGCCTACGGTGCGTCCTCCTTGGCGTAGGTTGCGAAACTCACGCTTCTTCATAGCCATAGCTCCTGCTGAAACATGAGCTGTACGGAAAGCTTGCTGAAACTGGTCCCATGTGACAGTGTCAATAGGGTGCGTGGCTGTATAATTCTCCCACCATGATGCTGCGGGTCCATCAAGCTGATGTGCGGCAAAACGCACTCTTTCCGCATCTGTGCATCATGCAGTGGTTAACTCCCTTCCAACTTTGCGGAGCCAATCATCTGCAACAATCGGCTCGGTGCTACTGGAAAACACCGGCGGGTTTAGCCTTAAGAAACGGGCTAAGTGGTCAACAGGTGGTGGTGGCGGTGGGTTGTTGTTGTTGTTGTTGCCTTGGTTCTGAACTAACACTTGCATCAGGGCATTCTGTTGCTGAATCAACTGGGTGATCTCTGGCGGGAAAACAAATCCGGGGTCGCGTCTCGGAGGCATCTGATAGGTTTAGAAAAGATGAGAATTAAGAATAGAATGAGGTCTAGAGGGAAAACACTACCCATATGCTCATGAGACAAATTCAATCAATATCACTCAATCAATCCAAACAAGGCAAAACAATCGATCTAACTAGCGTTACAAAGTGCTTGAGCTATACTACTAAATGGGGGAAAAACTACTACTGATATGGTAGTCTACTAAAAATTCTGATCCGTTGAAGACTCCATGATGTCTGCTCCAGCTTCATCAACCCATTCCTCTTCACTTGGTTCCGAGTCGGTGTCGTCTGATGATGTAGTTATCCGGACAAGTGCATTCGTCGACTTCTGCTTTTGGCTCTGGATTTCCCATGAATGTTCCAATCTTATTCTCCAGGTCGTCAATCTTCCCGACTAGTGCGTTGATTTCTTCCAGATAATCTTCGCGTGTAGTCTTGTGTTCTTCTTGGAGTTCCTTGATCTTCGTGAATGCCTTCTTCAGTTCTTCCTTGTCCGTGCACATCTGGTTCTCCTGGCGTCGAATATGTTGGTTCTGCTCCTGGATGAAAGCTGCAATTGATCCATCCTTCTTGGTCTTGATCATCTCCCATTGCGCGTCTCGACGTCCACAAATTTGATAAATTTTATCCTTAAGCTCCTGGTGATAGACTTCTCCAATGCGTCCCATGGCGATATGTGCGGCCATGCTCTTCCCTAAACTCCAAGTTGGTGCTTCGAAAACCAATCTTATGGGTTCCGTAATTGGCGCAAACGTTCTTCCTGGAATGATAACTTGAATTTTCCAGCTCTCCTCTTCAGGTAATGTAGCGTTGTAGGTTCCGGTGACGCTTGGTATTCCTATGTTCAAGTACTTGGTGACTTCCTTCAAATGTCGTCCAAATGGCGTGTCTTCATCTGGTTGCATGAACTTGCTCCTTGCATTCGCCATTCCTAAAAGAGTAGAAAGTGGAGAGGGGTCAGAAATGAGAAGAGACAAGTTTTCTAGGGCTTAAGCTTAGTGGTCGTGTCCTATAGTCAACGTGTGCTCTGATACCAACTTTGTAGCGACCAGACCTCAAATGGCCTGTGCTGCTGTGCACCAGTGTCATCCCTGGATCAGTAATGCTGACACGCACAGTACAAATGGAGGATTTATAACAGAGTAGCAATCGCACACTTATTACATCGAATATCTCCAAAGAGATTAAGTATGATAAACATGGCTTAAGGCCATCTAACAACGATAACAGCGGAAGACTTGGAATAATAGTGAGTCCATCAACTCCAGCGGCATCACTGAGTATAAGACCACGACCTAAGGCACCTTACTCGTCGTCTGAAAAGTCTGCAACATGAAACGTTGCAGCCCGAGAACGGGTCAGCACATAGAATATGCTGGCAAAGCAACACATAGAGAGCAATGAACAATGATAAGGCTATACTATATGCATATATGGCTGGTGGAAAGGCTCTATGGTTACAGTTTTTGCGAAAAGCCAATTTTATCCTACTGCAAAGGAATAAATTTTATTTAACTATCATGGTGGTTGAAACATTGAGAAGGTACCTCCAACTCAATCCCAATTAAGTTACATCATTAACCCAACAAAATTAATTATAAGTATCACGGTGATGAGATTCAAATGATAATCCAGGTACTAGATACTCAAGTTGTCCATAATCGGGGACACGGCTAATCATGATCAGTTTGTACACTCTGCAGAGGTTTGTGCACTTTTCCCCACAAGACTCGATCGCCTCCGTTTTATTTCTCGCACTGCAGGATGTTTGAGAAACGGATGACCGAGACACAGTCTTTCAGAAACAATCACTCTTTACTCTGGATGGACCGGTACACCTACTTTCCCCTACATCTGCTAGTCCACCTCTTCAAGAGATCCTGTAACCTACTCAGCTATGCTAGAGCCCATAATAGCTTGTGGCTGCACACGGAAGTTTCTAGCATGAATAATCTTATGATCCCTTTGAGCCTGGGTGGCGGACCTTATACATACAGACAACACTGGGTTCTCCAGGTGCCTCAATCCACCCAGATGTGAGTTTTAGTTGCCACCTTAGGTAAACCATTATTAACAATCTCACATCTGTCATGAATTTCTCTCAAACCCAATCCACGTCTACGAGCATAGCATGGCATTGATAAAAGCAACGTAGAAGTAACTCCCAAGGGTTTGATAGATAAAACAGGTAATAGGTACTACCTCAACTATTTCCCAATACCCACAGTTTAATTAGATCCTAATCATGCAATGTGTTTGAGGAAATAGATCTAATGCAATAAAACTGGGTATGAACGGGGTATGATCAAAGTGTTACTTGCCTTGCTGATGATCTGCAAAACCTAGCGAGTCGAAGTAACAAGCGGCACACTCCGGGTACTCTATCGCAAACAAACAAGCATACAATCAGTACTCATCTAATGCACAGGTAAAACTCGAAAAAAAGATCCAACCAGAAAGTTCAACTTAAGAACTCCGGTTTGCAAAAAGAATCAACTCGAAAGAAGCAACGAAAGTCAAACGGCGAAGAAAGAAAATTCGTTTGCTAATCTGGATCTAGGTCAAATTTTACTGTAGCAAAAACTTGTTTGAGTAGGTTAAACGGAAAGAGAATTTCGAGACGAAACTCTAGGCGCTTGAATCACCTGATTCCGATAAACGAGCGAGAAGTTAAACAGATTCGAAAATTCGATCGGAAATCGAATCTGAGAAAATAAGGAGAAAATCCGACGAAAAAGAAAAACGGACGAACGGTTAAATAACGGACGTTCGTTAACAGAGAAAAACCGACGAACGCGTTTGTTAAAACGAACGGTTCGGTGAACGCTCGTGAAATAAGAAAACCGAAAAAAAACCGATCTAGGGTTTTTTTTTCTAAAACAAAAGGTTTTTTTTCAGAAAACCGGTCAACGTTGAAGACGGCCGGCGGCAGTACCTCGACGGGGCTCGCTCCGGCGAGGGTTCCGGTGGCGGGGCTCGGGGCGGGGGTGCGGGGCTCGGTGGCGGCGGCTCCGGCGGCGAGGGGGCGGGGCTCCGGCGACTCCCGGCGGCGGCGGCGGCGGCAGGCTAGATGCGGCGGCGGTGGTGAGAGAAACGGAGAGGGGGGGTATATATGGAGGGGGGGCTAGGGCGGCTTGGGGAAGGGGTCGGGCGAGGGGAGGCGTGCGGCGGCCGGAGTCGGTCATGGCGGCGGCGAGCTCCGTGCGGGAAGAGGAGAACCCGCGGGCGGGCCGTCGGCTGGGCTCGGCCCAGTCGGCGCGGGCGCATTTTTTTTTTAAATGTTCCGCGGAAAATATTGCGTAGAAAAACAAATAAAAATCAGAAAAATATGAAATAAATTTTCCCCGTCTAGTTAGAAAATCTAGAATAGGGTGAACATTTTTAAAATCAAAAATAAATACTTTGAAAACATGCATATTTTTTAAATGCAATTAAAATTGCAAATAAAATCCAAATAAATTCCAAATAATGATTTTAACATTTTTCCTCCAGTATTTCAATTGTTTTGGAGAAGTCATATTTTCTCCTCTCGTTTATTTAAAATGAAATATTTTTTCGGAGAGAAAAATGATTAAAACCACAATCCTCGTTTGAAAAATCAAATAAGAAAATTCGAGAAAATCCCCAACTCTCTCCGAGGGTCCTTGAGTTGCTTAGGATTTATCGAGGATTTTTCAAAATGCAACAAAACATGATATGCAAATGATGATCTATGTATAACATTCCAAATTGAAAATTTTGGATGTTACATCCACATATATTAAGTGCTCATCAGGATGCATGGTTCCATCTCCTGCATAAGGATTAGCTAGCAGTTTTTCTAACATACCCGAAGGAATTTCAAAGTAGACATTTTCATCTTCAGTAGGTTCAGTAGGTTGAGGAGCAACTCTTTGATCTACGGGTCGGGGTGAAGATACCTCGAACAAGCCCCTCGGAGGATTACTTTCCATAGTAACAAGTGACGGTAAATTTCAGCACACTATATAAATTTTTCCTTACCAAATTCCACCTACCAAAGGCGCTTCACTCCCCGGCAACGGCGCTAGAAAAGAGTCTTGATGACCCACAAGTATAGGGGATCTATCATAGTCCTTTTGATAAGTAAGAGTGTCGAACCCAACGAGGAGCGGAAGGAAATGATAAGCGGTTTTCAGCAAGGTATTCTCTGCAAGCACTGAAATTATAGGTAACAGATAGTTTTGTGATAGGATAATTGGTAACGAGCAACAAGTAACAAAAGTAAATAAAGTGCAGCAAGGTGGCCCAATCCTTTTTGTAGCAAAGGACAAGCCTGGACAAACTCTTATATAGAGAAAAGCGCTCCCGAGGACACATGGGAATTATCGTCAAGCTAGTTTTCATCACGTTCATATGATTCGCGTTCGGTACTTTGATAATTTGATATGTGGGTGGACCGGTGCTTGGGTGCTGTTCTTACTTGAACAAGCATCCCACTTATGATTAACCTCTATTGCAAGCATCCGCAACTACAACAAAAGTATTAAGGTAAACCTAACCATAGCATGAAACATATGGATCCAAATCAGCCCCTTACGAAGCAACGCATAAACTAGGGTTTAAGCTTCTGTCACTCTAGCAACCCATCATCTACTTATTACTTCCCAATGCCTTCCTCTAGGCCCAAATAATGGTGAAGTGTCATGTAGTCGACGTTCACATAACACCACTAGAGGAGAGACAACATACATCTCATCAAAATATCAAACGAATACCAAATTCACATGACTACTAATAGCAAGACTTCTCCCATGTCCTCAGGAACAAACGTAAATACTCACAAAGCATATTCATGTTCATAATCAGAGGGGTATTAATATGCATAAAGGATCTGAACATATGATCTTCCACCAAATAAACCAACTAGCATCAACTACAAGGAGTAATCAACACTACTAGCAACCTGCAGGCACCAATCCCAGACTTAGAGACAAGAATTGGATACAAGAGATGAACTAGGGTTTGAGAGGAGATGGTGCTGGTGAAGATGTTGATGGAGATTTCCCTCTCCCGATGAGAGGAGCGTTGGTGATGACGATGATGATGATTTCCCCCTCCCGGAGGGAAGTGTCCCCGGCAGAACAGCTCTGCCGGAGCCCTAGATTGGTTCCGCCAAGGTTCCGCCTTGTGGCGGCAGAGTCTCGTCCCGAAAGCTTGCTTATGATTTTTCTTTGGACGAAAGACTTAATATAGCAGAAGATGGCCACCGGAGGGCCAACAGGGGCCCCACGAGGCAGGGGGGCGCGCCCAGGGGGTAGGGCGCGCCCCCCACCCTCGTGGACAGGTGGAGGTCCCCCTGACGTAGATTCTTCTTCCAGTATTTTTTATTATTTCCCAAAATAACTTTCGTGGAGTTTTAGGACTTTTGGAGTTGTGTAGAATAGGTCTCTAATATTTGCTCCTTTTCTAGCCCAGAATTCCAGCTGCCGGCATTCTCCCTCCTTATGTAAACCTTGTAAAATAAGAGAGAATAGGCATAAGTATTGTGACATAATGTGTAATAACAGCCCATAATGCAATAAATATCGATATAAAAGCATGATGCAAAATGGACGTATCATTGTCTCTAATGCATAACCCCAAAATGATAGTGGTAAATCGGTAAGAGACATCATAGATTGTACTATATCCAATAAAGTACGGTTATGACGTTCGGACACACCATTATGCTGTGGTGTTCTAGGTGGCATGAGTTTGTGAAACTATTCCACATTGTTTTAATTGAAGGCCAAACTCGTAACTCAAATATTTTCCTCCACGATCAGATCGTAGAAACTTTATTTTCTTGTTACGATGATTTTCCACTTCACTCTGAAATTATATGAACTTTTCAAATGTTTCAGACTTATGTTTCATCAAGTAGATATACCCATATCTGCTCAAATCATCTGTGAAGGTCAGAAAATAATGATACCCGCCGCGGCCTCAACACTTATCGGATCACATACATCAGTATGTATTATTTCCAATAAGTCGGTTGCTCGCTCCATTGTTCCAGAGAACGGAGTCTTGGTCATCTTGCCCATAAGGCATGGTTCGCAAGCATCAAGTGATTCATAATCAAGTGATTCCAAAATCCCATCAGCATGGAGTTTCTTCATGCGCTTTACTCCAATATGACTTAAACGGCAGTGCCACAAATAAGTTGCACTATCATTATTAACTTTGCATCTTTTGGCTTCAATATTATGAATATGTGTATTACTATGATCGAGATCCAACAAACCATTTCATTGGGTGTATGACCATAGAAGGTTTTATTCATGTAAACAGAACAACAATTATTCTCTAACTTAAATGAATAACCGTATTGCAATAAACATGATCAAATCATATTCATGCTCAACGCAAACACAAAATAACACTTATTTAGATTCAACACTAATCTCTAAAGTACAGGGAGTGTGCGGTGATCATATTAATCTTGGAACTACTTCCAACACACATTGTCACCTCACCCTTAACTAGTCTCTGTTCATTCTGCAACTCCCGTTTCAAGTTACTACTCTTAGCAACTGAACTAGTATCAAATACCGAAGGGTTGCTATAAACACTAGTAATGTACACATCAATAACATGTATATCCAATATACCTTTGTTCACCTTGCCATCCTTCATATCCGCCAAATACTTGGGGCAGTTCTGCTTCTAGTGACCAGTCCCTTTGCAGTAGAAGCACTCAGTCTCAGGTTTGGGTCCAGACTTGGGCTTCTTCACTTGAGCAGCAACTTGCTTGCCGTTCTTCTTGAAGTTCCCCTTCTTCCCTTTGCCCTTTTCTTGAAACTAGTGGTCTTGTCAACCATCAACACTTGATGCTTTTCTTGATTTCTACCTTCACGATTTCAGCATCACGAAGAGCTTGGGAATTACTTTTGTGATCCCTTGCATATTATAGTTCATCACTAAGCTCTAGTAACTTGGTGATAGTGACTAGAGAACTTTGTCAATTACTATCTTATCTGGAAGATTAACTCCCACTTGATTCAAGCAATTGTAGTACTCAGACAATCTGAGCACATGCTCACTGGTTGAGCTATTCTCCTCCATCTTGTAGGCAAAGTACTATCAGAGGTCTCATACCTCTAGACATGGGCATGAGTTTGAAATACCAATTTCAACTCTTGGAACATCTCATATGCTCTGTGGCGTTCAAAACATTTTTGAAGTCCCGGGTCTAAGCCGTAAAGTATGGTGCACTAAACTATCAAGTAGTCATCATACCAAGCTTTGCCAAATGTCCATAACATCTGCATATGCTCCTGCAATAGGTCCGTCACCTAGCGGTGCATAAAGGACTTAATTCTTCTGTGCAGCAATGAGGATAATCCTCAGATCACGGACCAAGTCCGCATCATTGCTACTAACATCTTTCAACATGGTTTTTTCTCTAGGAACATATCAAAATAAACGGGGAGCAACATCGCGAGCTATTGATCTACAACATAGTTATGCAAATACTATCAGGACTAAGTTCATGATAAATTAAAGTTCAATTTAATCATATTACTTAAGAACTCCCACTTAGATAGACATCCCTCTAGTCATCTAAATGATCACGTGATCCAAATCAACTAAACCATGTCCGATCATCACGTGAGATGGAGTAGTTTTCAATGGTGAACATCACTATGTTGATCATATCTACTATATAATTCACACTCAACCTTTCGGTCTCCAGTGTTCCGAGGCCATATCTGCATATGCTAGGCTCGCCAAGTTTAACCCAAGTATTCTACGTGTGCAAAACTGGCTTGCACCCGTTGTATGTGAATGTAGAGCTTATCACACCCGATCATCACGTGGTGTCTCGGCACGAAGAACTGTCGCAACGGTGCATACTCAGGGAGAACACTTATACCTTGAAATTTTAGTAAGGGATCACCTTATAAAGCTACCGCCGAACTAAGCAAAATAAGATCTATAAAAGATAAACATCACATGCAATTAATATAAGTGATATGATATGGCCATCATCATCTTGTGCTTGTGATCTCCATCTCCGAAGCACCGTCATGATCACCATCGTCACCGGCGCGACACCTTGATCTCCATCGTAGCATCGTTGTCGTCTCGCCAACTATTGCTTCTACGACTATCGCTACCGCATAGTGATAAAGTATAGCAATTATAGGGCAATTGCATTGCATACAATAAAGCGACAACCATATGGCTCTTGCCGGTTGCCATAACTCGGTTACAATACATGATCATCTCATACAATAAAATATAGCATCATGCCTTGACCATATCACATCACAACATGCCCTGCAAAAACAAGTTAGACGTCATCTACTTTGTTGTTGCAAGTTTTACGTGGCTGCTACGGGCTGAGCAAGAACCGTTCTTACCTACGCATCAAAACCACAATGATAGTTCGTCAAGTTAGTGTTGTTTTAACCTTCTCAAGGACCGGGCGTAGCCACACTCGGTTCAACTAAAGTTGGAAAAACTAGCACCCGCCAGCCACCTGTGTGCAAAGCACGTCGGTAGAACCAGTCTCGCATAAGCGTACGCGTAATGTCGGTCCAGGCCGCTTCATCCAACAATACCGCCGAACCAAAGTATGACATGCTGGTAAGCAGTATGACTTGTATCGCCCACAACTCACTTGTGTTGTACTCGTGCATATAACATCTACGCATAAAACCTGGCTCGGATGCCACTGTTGGGGAACGTAGTAATTTCAAAAAAATCCTACGCACACACAGGATCATGGTGATGCATAGCAATGAGAGGGGAGAGTGTGTCCACGTACCCTCGTTGACCGAAAGCGGAAGCGTTAGCATAATGCGGTTGATGTAGTCGTACGTCTTCACGATCCGACCAATCCGAGTACCGAACGTACGGCACCTCCGAGTTCAGCTCGATGACGTCCCTAGAACTCCGATCCACCCGAGCTTTGAGGGAGAGTTCCGTCAGCACGACGGCGTGATGACGGTGATGATGTTGCTATCGACGCAGGGCTTCGCCTAAGCACCGCTACGATATGATCGAGGTGGATTATGGTGGAGGGGGGCACCGCACACGGCTAAAAGATCAAGAGATCAATTGTTGCGTCTATGGGGTGCCCCCTGGCCACGTATATAAAGGAGTGGAGGAGGGGGGAGGGGGCCGGCCCCTATGGCGCGCCCTGGAGGAGTCCTACTCCCACCGGGAGTAGGATTCCCCCCTTCAATGTAGTAGGAGTAGGAGTCAAGGAAGGGGAAGAGAGAAGAGAAGGAAGGAGGGGGCGCAGCCCCTCCCCCTAGTCCAATTCGGACTAGGCCTTGGGGGGCGTGCAGCCTCTCCTTCTCTCTTTCCCCTAAAGCCCAATAAGGCGCATATACTCCCCAGCGCATTTCGGTAACTCTCCGGTACTCCGAAAAATACCCGAATCACTCGGAACCTTTCTGATGTCCGAATATAGTCGTCCAATATATCGATCTTTATGTCTCGGCCATTTAGAGACTCCTCGTCATGTCCCCGATCTCATCCGGGACTCCAAACTACCTTCGGTAAATCAAAACACATAAACTCATAATACCGATCGTCACTGAACGTTAAGCGTGCGGACCCTACGGGTTCGAGAACTATGTAGACATGACCGAGACACGTCTCCGGTCAATAACCAATAGAGGAACCTGGATGCTCATATTGGCTCCTACATATTCTACGAAGATCTTTATCGGTCAATCCGCATAACAACATACGTTGTTCCCTTTGTCATCAGTATGTTACTTGCCCGAGATTCGATCGTCGGTATCTCAATACCTAGTTCAATCTCGTTACCGGCATGTCTCTTTACTCGTTCCATAATACACCATCCCGTAACTAACTCATTAGTTACAATGCTTGCAAGGCTTATAGTGATGTGTATTACCGAGTGGGCCCAGAGATACCTCTTCGACAATCGGAGTGACAAATCCTAATCTCGAAATACGCCAACTCAACAAGTACCTTCGGAGACACCTGTAGAGCACCTTTATAATCACCCAGTTATGTTGTGACGTTTGGTAGCACACAAAGTGTTCCTCCGGTAAACGGGAGCTGCATAATCTCATAGTCATAGGAACATGTATAAGTCATGAAGAAAGCAATAGCAACATACTAAATGATCAACTGCTAAGCTAACGGAATGGGTCAAGTCAATCACGTCATTCTCCTAATGATGTGATCCCGTTTATCAAATGACAACTCATGTCTATGGTTAGGAAACTTAACCATCTTTGATCAACGAGCTAGTCAAGTAGAGGCATACTAGTGACACTCTGTTTGTCTATGTATTCACACATGTATTATGTTTCCGGTTAATACAATTCTAGCATGAATAATAAACATTTATCATGAAATAAGGAAATAAATAATAAATTTATTATTGCCTCTAGGGCATATTTCCTTCAATTGCAACACCCTACAGCGGGGTCCCCTCACGTTTGCGCGAGAACGGAGGGCACCGTAGGACAGTGAAGGAAATATGCCCTAGAGGCAATAATAAAGTTATTATTTATTTCCTTATTTCATGATAAATGTTTATTATTCATGCTAGAATTGTATTAACCGAAAACATAATACTTGTATGAATACATAGACAAACAGAGTGTCACTAGTATGCCTCTACTTGGCTAGCTCGTTGATCAAAGATGGTTATGTTTCCTAGCCATAGACATGAGTTGTCATTTGATTAACGGGATCACATCATTAGGGGAATGATGTGATTGACTTGACACATTCCGTTAGCTTAGCACTTGATCATTTAGTATTCTGCTATTGCTTTCTTCATGACTTATACATGTTCCTATGACTATGAGATTATGCAACTCCCGTTTACCGGAGGAACACTTTGTGTGCTATCAAACGTCACAACATAACTGGGTGATTATAAAGGTGCTCTACAGGTGTCTCCGAAGGTACTTGTTGGGTTGGCGTATTTCGAGATTAGGATTTGTCACTCCGATTGTCGGAGAGGTATCTCTGGGCCCACTCGGTAATGCACATCACTATAAGCCTTGCAAGCATTGTAACTAATGAGTTTCTTGCGGGATGATGTATTACGGAACGAGTAAAGAGACTTGCCAGTAACGAGATTGAACTAGGTATTTAGATACCTACGATCGAATCTCGGGTAAGTAACATACCGATGACAAAGGAAACAACGTATGTTGTTATGCGGTTTGACCGATAAAGATCTTCGTAGAGTATGTAGGAGCCAATATGCATCCAGGTTCCTCTATTGGTTATTGACCGGAGACGTGTCTCGGTGATGTCTACATAGTTCTCGAACCCGTAGGGTCCGCACGCTTAAAGTTCGATGACGATTTGTATTATGAGTTATGTGATTTGATGTACCGAAGGTAGAGTTCGATGACGATTTGTATTATGAGTTATGTGATTTGATGTACCGAAGGTAGTTCGGAGTCCCGGATGAGATCTGGGACATGACGAGGAGTCTCGAAATGGTCGAGACGTAAAGATCGATATATTTGACAACTATATTCGGACATCGGAAAGGTTCTGAGTGATTCGGGTATTTTCGGAGTACCGGGGAGTTACGGGAATTCACCGGGAGAAGTATTGGGCCTTATTGGGCCATACGGGAATACAGGAGAGAGGCCAAAATGAAGGAGGCGCGCGCCCCCCTCTTGTCCGAATTGGACAAGGGGTGCAGCCCCCTTTTCCTTCTCCCTCTCCCCCTCTTTCCTTCTCTCCTACTCCGGAAAGGAAAGGGGAATCCTACTAGGACTTGGGAGTCCTAGTAGGACTCCCCACACTTGGCGCGCCCCCTCTAGGGCCGGCCTCTCCCTTGCTCCTTTATATACGGGGGCAGGGGGCACCCCATAGACACAAGTTGATCTATTGATCTATTCCATCCGTGTGCGGTGCCCCCCTCCACCATATTCCACCTCGGTCATATCGTAGCGGTGCTTAGGCGAAGCCCTGCGTCAGTAGCAACATCATCACCGTCATCACGCCATCGTGCTGACAGAACTCTCTCGTGAAGCTCTGCTGGATCGGAGTTCGCGGGACGTCATCGAGCTGAAAGTGTGCTGAACTCGGAGGTGTCGTACATTCGGTACTTGGATCGGTCGGATCATTAAGACGTACGACTACATCAACCGCGTTGTGTTAATGCTTCTGCTTTCGGTCTACGAGGGTACGTGGACACACTCTCCCCTCTCGTTGCTATACATCACCATGATCTTGTGTGTGCGTAGGAATTTTTTTGAAATTACTACGTCTCCCAACAGTGGTATCAGAGCCTGGTTTTATGCGTAGATGTTATATGCACGAGTAGAACACAAGTGAGTTGTGGGCGATACAAGTCATACTGCTTACCAGCATGTCATACTTTGGTTCGGCTGTATTGTTGGATGAAGCGGCCCGGACCGACATTACGCGTACGCTTATGCGAGACTGGTTCTACCGACGTGCTTTGCACACAGGTGGCTGGCGGGTGTCAGTTTCTCCAACTTTAGTTGAACCGAGTGTGGCTACGCCCAGTCCTTGAGAAGGTTAAAATAGCACTAACTGGACGAACTATCGTTGTGGTTTTTGATGCGTAGGTAAGAACGGTTCTTGCTCAGCCCGTAGCAGCCACGTAAAACTTGCAACAACAAAGTAGAGGACGTCTAACTTGTTTTTGCAGGGCATGTTGTGATGTGATATGGTCAAGACATGATGAGATATAAGTTGTTGTATGAGATGATCATGTTTTGTTGAAGTTATCGGCAACTGGCAGAAGCCTTATGGTTGTCTCTTTATTGCATAAGATGCAAGCGCCAAATAATTGCTTTACTTTATCGCTATGCGATAGCAATAGTTGCAAGAGAAATAGTTGGCGAGACGACCATGTGACGACACATTGATATAGATCAAGATGATGGAGATCATGGTGTCATGCCGGTGACAATAGAGATCATGACGATGCTTTGGAGATGGAGATCAAAGGCACAAGATGATGATGACCATATCATGTCACATATTATGATTGCATGTGATGTTTATCTTTTATACATCTTATTTTTCTTAGTTTGGCGGTAGCTTTATAAGATGATCCCTTCCTAAAATTTCAAGGTATAAGTGTTCTCCCTGAGTATGCACCGTTGCGAAAGTTCTTCGTGCTGAGACACCACGTGATGATCGGGTGTGATAAGCTCTACGTTCAAATACAGCGGGTGCAAAACAGTTGCACACGCGGAATACTCAGGTTAAACTTGACGAGCCTAGCATATGCAGATATGGCCTCGGAACACTGAGACCGAAAGGTCGAGCATGAATCATATAGTAGATATGATCAACATAGTGATGTTCACCATTGAAACTACTCCATCTCACGTGATGATCGGACATGGTTTAGTTGATTTGGATCACGTGATCATTTAGATGACTAGAGGGATGTCTATCTAAGTGGGAGTTCTAAAGTAATATGATTAATTAAACTTTAATTTATCATGAACTTAGTCCTAGTAGTATTAGCATATCTATGTTGTAGATCAATAGCTCGCGTTTAGCTCCCCTGTTTTATTTTGATATGTTCCTAGAGAAAACTAAGTTGAAAGATGTTAGTAGCAATGATGCGGATTGGATCCGTGATCCGAGGATAATCCTCATTGCTGCACAGAAGAATTATGTCCTTGATGCACCGCTAGGTGACAAACCTATTGCAGGAGCAGATGCAGATGTTATGAACATTTGACAAAGCTCGGTATGATAACTACTTGATAGTTTAGTGCACCATGCTTTACGGCTTATAAACGGGACTTCAAAAATTGTTTTGAACGCCACGGAGCATATAAGATGTTCCAAGAGTTGAAATTGGTATTTCATACTCATGCCCGTGTTAAGAGGTATGAGACCTCTGACAAGTACTTTGCCTACAAGATGGAGGAGAATAGCTCAGCTAGTGAGCATGTGCTCAGAATGTCTGAGTACTACAATCACTTGAATCAAGTGGGAGTTAATCTTCCAGATAAGATAGTGATTGACAGAGTTCTCTAGTCAGTATCACCAAGTTACTAGAACTTCGTGATGAACTATAATATCTAAGGGATAACGGAAACGATTCCCAAGCTCTTCGTGATGCTGAAATCGACGAAGGTAGAAATCAAGAAAAACATCAAGTGTTGATGGTTGACAAGACCACTAGTTTCAAGAAAAGGGCAAAGGGAAGAAAAAGAACTTCAAGAAGAACGGCAAGCAAGTTGCTGCTCAAGTGAAAAAGCCCAAGTCTGGACCTAAGCCTGTAACTGAGTGCTTCTACTGCAAAGGGACTGGTCACTGGAAGCGGAACTGCCCCAAATAATTGGCGGATAAGAAGGATGGCAAAGTGAACAACAGTATATTTGATATACATGTTATTGATGTGTACTTTACTAGTGTTTATAGCAACCCCTCGGTATTTGATACTGGTTCAGTTGCTAAAAGTAGTAACTCGAAACGGGAGTTGCAAAATAAACAGAGACTAGTTAAGGGCGAGGTGATGATGTGTGATGGAAGTGATTCCAAGGTTGATAAGATCACCATCGCACACTCCCTTTACCTTCGGGATTAGTGTTGAGCCTAAAATAAATGTTATTTGGTGTTTGCGTTGAGCATGAATATGATTGGATCATGTTTATTGCAATACGGTTATTCATTTAAGTCAAAGAATAACTGTTGTTCTATTTACATGAATAAAACCTTTATGGTCATACACTCAATATAAATGGTTTATTGAATCTCGGTCGTAGTGATACACATATTCATAAATATTGAAGCCAAAAGATGCAAAGTTAATAATGATAGTGCAACTTATTTGTGGCACTGCCGTTTAGGTCATATTGGTGTAAAGTGCATGAAGAAACTCCATGCTAATGGACTTTTGGAATCACTTGATTATGAATCACTTGATGCTTGCGAACCATGCCTCATGGGCAAGATGACTAAGACTCCGTTCTCCGGAACAATGGAGCGAGCAACAGATTTGTTGGAAATCATACATACTGATGTATGTGGTCCGATGAATATTGAGGCTCGCGGCGGGTATCATTATTTTCTGACCTTCAAACATGATTTGAGCAGATATGGATATATCTACTTGATGAAACACAAGTCTGAAACATTTGAAAAGTTCAAAGAATTTCAGAGTGAAGTGGAGAATCATCGTAACAAAAATAAAAGTTTCTACGATATGATCGCGGAGGCAAATATTTGAGTTACGAGTTTGGCCTTCAATTAAAACAATGTGGAATAGTTTCACAAACTCATGCCACCTGGAACACCACAGCATAATGGTGTGTCCGAATGTCATAACCGTACTTTATTGGATATAGTGCAATCTATGATGTCTCTTACCGACTTACCACTATTGTTTTGGGGTTATGCATTAGAGACAGCTGCATTCACGTTAAATAGGGCACCATCTAAATCCGTTGAGACGACACAGTATGAACTGTGGTTTAGCAAGAAACCGAAGCTGTCGTTTCTTTAAATTTTGGGTTGTGATGCTTATGTGAAAATGTTTCAACCTAATAAGCTCGAACCCAAATCGGAGAAGTGCGTCTTCATAGGATACCCAAAAGAAACTGTTGGGGTACACCTTCTATCACAGATCCGAAGGCAAAAATTCTTTGTTACTAAGAATGGATCCTTTCTAGAGAAGGAGTTTCTCTCGAAAGAAGTGAGTGGGAGGAAAGTAGAACTTGATGAGGTAACAGTACCTGCTCCCTAATTGGAAAGTAGTTCATCACAAAAATCTGTTCCTGTGACTCCTACACGAATTAGTGAGGAAGCTAATGATGATGATCATGTAACTTCAGATCAAGTTACTACCGAACCTCGTAGGTCAACTAGAGTGAGATCCGCACCAGAGTGGTACGGTAATCCTGTTCTGGAGGTCATGTTACTTGACCATGATGAACCTACGAACTATGAGGAAGCGATGATGAGCCCAGATTCCGCGAAATGGCTTGAGGCCGTGAAATCTGAGATGGGATCCATGTATGAGAACAAAGTGTGGACTTTGGTTGACTTGCCCGATGATCGGCAAGCCATAGAAAATAAATGGATCTTCAAGAGGAAGACGGGCGCTGATAGTAGTGTTACTATCTACAAAGCTAGACTTGTCGAAAAAGGTTTTGACAAAGTTCAAGGTGTTGACTACGATGAGATTTTCTCACTCATAGCGATGCTTAAGTCTATCCGAATCATGTTAGCAAATTGCCACATTTTATGAAATCTGGCAAATGGATGTCAAAACTACATTCCTTAATGGATTTCTTAAAGAAGAGTTGTATATGATGCAACCAGAAGGTTTTGTCGATCCTAAAGGTGCTACCAAAATGTGCAAGCTCCAGCGATCCATCTATGGACTAGTGCAAGGATCTCGGAGTTGGAATATACACTTTGATGAGTTGATCAAAGCATATAGTTTTATACAGACTTGCGGTGAAGCCTGTATTTACAAGAAAGTGAGTGGGAGCACTACAGCATTTCTGATAAGTATATGTGAATGACATATTGTTGATCGGAAATCACGTATGATATGCTGAGTACCAGACCTATTGTGTACCTCACCATAAGTTTGGCAAGGGAGTACAATAGTGATCTAGGAGTAGATCACTAGATAGCGGTCAAAATTATCCTTAGCGGAATAAGGATATGTTTCTCGATTATGGAGGTGACAAAAGGTTCTTCATAAAGGGTTACGTCAATGCAAGCTTTGACACCGATCTGGATGACTCTAAGTCTCGATCTAGATACATATTGATAGTGGGAGCAATTAGCTAGAGTAGCTCCGTGCAGAGCATTGTTGACATAGAAATTTGCAAAATACATACGGATCTGAATATGGCAGACCCGTTGACTAAACTTCTCTCACAAGCAAAACATGATCACACCTTAGTACTCTCTGGGTGTTAATCACATAGCGATGTGAACTAGATTATTGACTCTAGTAAACCCTTTGGGTGTTGATCACATGACGATGTGAACTATGGGTGTTAAACACATGATGATGTGAACTATTCATGTTAAATCACATGGCAATGTGATCTAGATTATTGACTCTAGTGCAAGTGGGAGACTGAAGGAAATATGCCCTAGAGGAAATAATAAAGTTATTATTTATTTCCTTATTTCATAATAAATGTTTATTATTCATGCTAGAATTGTATTAACCGGAAACATAATACTTGTGTGAATACATATACAAACAGAGTGTCACTAGTATGCCTCTACTTGACTAGCTCGCTGATCAAAGATGGTTATGTTTCCTAGCCATACACATGAGTTGTCATTTGATTAACGGGATCACATCATTAGGAGAATGATGTGATTGACCTGACCCATTCCGTTAGCTTAGCACTTGATCGTTTAGTATTCTGCTATTGCTTTCTTCATGACTTATACATGTTCCTATGACTATGAGATTATGCAACTCCCGTTTACCGGAGGAACACTTTATGTGCTACCAAACGTCACAACGTAACAGGGTGATTATAAAGGTGCTCTACAGGTGTCTCCAAAGGTACTTGTTGGGTTGGCGTATTTCGAGACTAGGATTTGTCACTCCGATTGTCGGAGAGGTATCTCTGGGCCCACTCGGTAATGCACATCACTATAAGCCTTGCAAGCATTGTAACTAATGAGTTTGTTGCGGGATGATGTATTACGGAACGAGTAAAGAGACTTGCCGGTAACAAGATTGAACTAGGTATTTAGATACCGACGATCGAATCTCGGGCAAGTAACATACTAATGACAAAGGGAACAACGTATGTTGTTATGCGGTTTGACCGATAAAGATCTTCATAGAGTATGTAGTAGCCAATATGAGCATCCAGGTTCCTCTATTGGTTATTGACCGGAGACGTGTCTCGGTCATTTCTACATAGTTCTCGAACCCGTAGGGTCCGCACGCTTAAAGTTCGATGACGATTTGTATTATGAGTTATGTGATTTGATGTACCGAAGGTAGTTCGGAGTCCCGGATGAGATCGGGGACATGACGAGGAGTCTCGAAATGGTCGAGATGTAAAGATCGATATATTGGACGACTATATTCGGACATCGGAAAGGTTCCGAGTGATTCGGGTATTTTTGGAGTACCGGGGAGTTACGGGAATTCACCAGGAGAAGTATTGGGCCTTATTGGGCCATGCGGGAATAGAGGAGAGAGGCCAAAAGGAAGGAGGCACACGCTCCCCCTGTGGTCCGAACTGGACAAGGGGTGCAACCCCCTTTTCCTTCTCCCTCTCCCCCTCATTCCTTCTCTCCTACTCCGGAAAGGAAAGGGGAATCCTACTAGGATTTGGGAGTCCTAGTAGGACTCCCCACACTTGGCGCGCCCCCTCTAGGGCCGGCCTCTCCCTTATATACGGGGGCAGGGGGCACCCCATAGACACAAGTTGATCTATTGATCTATTCCAGCCGTGTGCGGTGCCCCCCTCCACCATATTCCACCTCGGTCATATCGTAGCGGTGCTTAGGCGAAGCCCTGCATCGGTAGCAACATCATCACCATCATCACGCCGTCGTGCTGACGGAACTCTCCCGTGAAGCTCTGCTGGATCGGAGTTCGCGGGACGTCATCGAGCTGAACGTGTGCTGAACTCGGAGGTGCCGTATTTTCGGTACTTGGATCGGTCGGATCGTGAAGACGTACGACTGCATCAACCGCGTTGTGCTAACGCTTCTGCTTTCGGTCTACGAGGGTACGTGGACACACTCTCCCCTATCGTTGCTATACATCACCATGATCTTGTGTGTGCGTAGGAATTTTTTTGAAATTACTACGTCTCCCAACAGACAGCACCATAAATAAAATATACAATCATACCAACCAAGATCACGATTAACCCACTGGACAAAACGAATCTACTCAAACATCATAGGATAACCATAGATCATTGGGAAATAATACATGGAGTTGAGAACCATGCTTAAGTAGAGATTACAGCGGGTAGAAGAGGTGTTACATCGGTGCATAGAGGGGGAGAAAGTTGGTGTTGACGTTCGCAAGATTGTTGATGTAGATCGCCGTCATGATCCTTGCCCCGGTGGCACTCCGGCGCCACCGGAAGCGAGGGGGAGAGAGCCCCCCTCCTTCTTCTTCTTCCTTGGCCAACCCCCTAGATGGGAGGAGAGTTCCCCCTCTGGTCCATGGTCTTCATGGCGAGGGAGGGGCGGGAGCCCCTCCGAGATTGGATCTCCCTCTCTGTTCTCTTCTCTTTCGCGTTCCCCTGATCTGGCTGAAAACCGTTTCTTATATTCTGGGAGATCCGTAACTCCGATTGCGCTGAGATTTTAACACGATTATTTTCCGGATATAAGCTTCCTTGCACCCGAAGTAGAGCTCCAACCGATGTTCGAGGAGGGCACAACCCACCACCATGCGCCAGGGGCCTCTGGCGCGCCCTGGTGTCTGGTGGGCTGCGTGGGCCTCCGTTTGCGGTGATTCTAACTCTCAAAATCACATATATTCCAAAATAATTCTCCGTGAAATTTTATTGCATTTGGACTTCGTTTCATATGGATACTCTGCGATACAAAAAACATGCAGAAAACAGGAACTGGAACTGGGCATTGGATCAATAGGTTAGTCCAATAAATCATATATAAAAAGGTGCCAAAAGTATGTAAAAGTTGTATAATATTGGCATGAAACCATCGAAAATTATAGATACGACGGAGACGTATCAGTTGTTCTATTTATATGGATAATATCTTTTACGGTCATGCACCCCTAGTGAATGGTTTATTCTTGTTGAATCTCGATCGTAGTGATACACATATTCATGATATTGATGCCAAAAGATGCAAAGTTAATGATGATAGTACCACATACTTGTGGCATTGCCGCTTAGGTCATATTGGTGTAAAGCGCATGAAGAAACTCCATGCTGATGGACTTATGGAATCACTTGATTATAAATCATTTGATACATGTGAACCATGCCTCATGGGCAAGATGACTAAAACTCTGTTTTCCGGTACAATGGAGCGGGCTAGTGACTTACTGAAAATAATACATACCGATGTATGCGGTCCGATGAGTGTTGAAGCACGCGGTGGATATCATTATTTTCTTACATTCACGAATAATTTGAGTAGATACGGGTATATTTACTTGATGAAACACAAGTCTGGGACGTTTGGAATGTTCAAAGAATTTCAAAATGAAGTGGAGAATCATCATAACAAGAAAATTAATTTTCTATGATCTGATTGTGGAGGTAAATATTTGAGTTATGTGTTTGGTATGCATTTAAGATAAGGTGGAATTGTTTCACAGCTCACGCCACCTGGAACACCATAGCGTGATGGTGTGTCCGAACATCGTAATCATACTTTATTGGATATGGTGCGCTCTATGATGTCTCTTACCGATTTGCCACTATCGCTTTGGGGTTATGCATTAGAGATAGCCGCATTCACTTTAAATAGGGCACCATCTAAATCCGTTGAGAGACACCATACGAGTTATGGCTTGGCAAGAAACCTAAGTTGTCGTTTCTTAAAGTTTGGGGATGCGACGTTTATGTCAAAAGGCTTCAGCCTGATAAGCTCGAACCCAAAGCGGAGAAATGCGTCTTCATAGGATATCGTAAAGAGACCATTGGGTATACCTTATATCATAGATCCGAAGGCAAGATCTTTGTTGCCAAGAGTGGGTCCTTTCCAGAGAAGGAGTTTCTCTCGAAAGAAGTGAGTGGGAGGAAAGTAGAACTTGATGAGCTAATTGTACCTTCTCTCAAATTGGAGAGTAGCACGTCACAGAAAGCAGTTCCCGTGATGTCTACACCAACCGGAGAGGAAGCTAATGATGATGATCATGATGAAACTTTGAATCAAGTTAATACTAAACTTTGTAGGTCGACCAGGACACGTTCCGCACCAGAGTGGTATGGTAATCCCGTCCTGGAAGTCATGTTGTTAGACAATGGTGAACCTACGAACTATGAAGAAGCAATGATGAGCCCAGATTCCGACAAATGGCTTAAGGCCATGAAATCTGAGATAGAATCCATGTATCAGAACAAAGTATGGACTTTGTAGACTTGTCCGATGACCGGCAAGCCATTGAGAATAAATGGATCTTTAAGAAGACGACAGACGCCAATGGTAATGTCACCGTCTATAAAGCTTGAATTGTCGCAAAAGATTTTCGACAAATTCAAGGAGTTCACTATGATGATACTTTCTCACCTGTAGCGATGCTTAAGTCTGTTAGAATTATGTTAGCAATTTCCGCATATTATGACTATGAAATCTGGCAGATGGATGTCAAAACAGCGTTCCTTAATGGGTTCCTTAAGGAAGAGTTGTATATGATGCGACCAGAAGGTTTTGTCGATCCAAAGTATGCGAGCTCCGGCGATCCATCTATGGACTGGTGCAAGCATCTCGGAGTTGGAATATACGCATTGATGAGGTGATCAAAGCTTTTGGTTTTATAGAAACTTACAGAGAAGCTTGTATTTACAAGAAAGTGAGTGGGAGCTCTGTAGCATTTCTAATATTATATATAGAATTTCTAGAAAGCATAAAAGGATATTTGAATAAGATTTTTTCAATGAAAGACCTCGGTGAAGCTGCTTACATATTGGGCATCAAAATCTATAGAGATAGATCAAGACGCTTAATAGGACTTTCACAAAGTACATACCTTTACAAAGTTTTGAAGAACTTCAAAATGGATCAGTCAAATAAGGGGTTCTTGCCTGTGTTGCAAGGTGTAAAGTTGAGTCAGACCCACAGCCCGACCATGGCAGAAGAAAGAGAAAGGATGAAAGTCATCCCCTATGCCTCAGCCATAGGCTCTATAATGTGTGCCTTGCCAAAGTAATCCAGGAGTGGATCATTGGAGAGCGGTCAAAATTATCCTTATGTGCCTAAAGAGGACTAAGGAAATGTTTCTCGTTTATGGAGGTGATAAAGAGTTTGCCATAAAGGGTTACGTCGATGCAAGCTTTGACACCGATCCGGATGACTATGAGTCGCAAACCGGATACATATAGTGCAGCAGTCATTTAGAATAGCTCCAAGTGGGCGCGGCAGTAGCATCTATAGTATGACATCGAGATTTGCAAAGTACACACGGATCTGAATGTTGCAGACCCGTTGACTAAAAACCTCTCTCACAAGCAAAACATGATCAAACCCCAGAACTCGTTGGGTGTTAATCGCATGGCGATGTGAACTAGATTATTGACTCTAGTGCAAGTGGGAGACTGTTGGAAATATGCCCTAGAGGCAATAATAAATTGGTTATTATCATATTTCTTGTTCTTGATAAATGTTTATTATTCATGCTAGAATTGTATTGATCGGAAACTTAAATACATGTGTGAATACGTAAACTACACCGTGTCCCTAGTAAGCCTCTACTAGACTAGCTCGTTGATCAAAGATGGTTATGGTTTCCTAACCATAGACATGAGTTGTCATTTGATAACGAGATCACAGATCGTTTAAGTTATCTGCTATAGCTTTCTTCATGTCAAGTATGTGTTCCTTTGACCATGAGATCATGCCACTACCGGATACCGGAGGAATTCCTTGTGTGCTATCAAACATCACTTCGTAACTAGGTGATCATAAAGGTGCTCTACAGGTATCTCCGAAGGTGTATGTTGGGTTGCATGGATCGAGACTGGGATTTGTCGCTCCGTGTGACGGAGAGATATCTGTGGGCCCTCTCGGTAATAGAACATCATAAGAAGCTTCATGTGACTAATGAGTTTAGTCACGGGATCTTGTATTACGAAACGAGTAAAGAGACTTCCCCGTAACGAGATTGAACTAGGTATGGAGATACCGACGATTGAATCTCAGGCAAGTAACATACCGTTGGACAAAGGGAATTGCATATGGGATTGACTGAATCCTTGACATCTTGGTTCAACCGATAAAGATCTTTGTTGAATATGTAGGAATCAATATGGGCATCCAGGTTCCGCTATTGGTTATTGACCGGAGAGAAGTCTCGGTCATGTCTGCATGATTCTCGAACCCATAGGGTCGCACGCTTAACGTTCGGCAGCGCTAGGGTAGTGTTGAGATATTAATAGTGGAAAGTCTGAAGGTTGTTCGGAGTCCGGATGGGATCCGGGACATCACGAGGATCTCTGGAATGGTCCCGAGGGTAAATATTCATATGTGGAAAGTTGCTATCGGGGTTCCAAAAAAAGTTCGAGTTTTTTCGGCATTGTACCGGGAAGGTTCTAGAAGGTTCTGCAATGGGGCCCACCTGCTTTTGGGGGACCCACATGAACATGGGTAGTGGGAGAAGTCCCCAAAACTCTGGTCTAGGCGCACCAAGATCCTCCCTTAAAGGGAATAGTACCACATCCCGAAGGGATAAGATCAGGATCCCTAAAAAGGGGATAGCGATCTGTGGGGAAGGAAAGGAGGGATTTCCTTCCTTCCCCTTTGACCAACGACCCTAGGGCCTTGGAGGGCAATCCACCAGGCCCCTCCACACCTATATAAAGGTGCGGAGGCGTTGGGGGCATCCCCCCTTCGACCCTTGCCCGTACCTCCCCAACTCCTCCCACGTTTCACCGGTATGCGCTTGGCGAAGCCCTGCCGGAGTTCCGCTGCCACCACCACCACCACGCCGCCATGTTGGTTCAGATCTGATCTACCTCCTCTACCTCACTTGCTAGATCAAGAAGGAGAGGATGCTGAGCCATACGTGTGCTAAACTCAGAGGTGCTGCACGTCCGGTACTTGGATCGGGTTGGATCGCGATGCGAGTACGACTACGCCAACCACGATCTCTAGATCGTTAACACTTTCGATCCACAAGGGTATATAGACACCACTCCCCTCTCATTGATATACATCTCCTAGATTAGATCTTGGGTGTTCGTAGGAATTTTTTGATTTTCATGCTTCATTCCCCCACAATTTATTGTACCCAATGGTTTCTTAATAGTTGAATCCGCTAGATGCAAATTAAGGGAACATTCATCCATATCGGTAAGGCCTAGCACATCACATAAATTTTTTGGTATAGTAGAATTGCTAGCACCTTGATCACATAGAACATTACATTCATAATCTTTATTCTTTACTTTAATAGTAGGTTCCCATTCATCATGCAATTTTCCAGGTATTGAAACCTCCAACTCTAGATTTTCTTCATGAGCTTTTATCATAGCTTCTACTATAGTTTAGTAAAAGCTTTATTTTGTTCATAAGCATTGGGTGAATTTATCATGGTATGCAACAAGGAAATACATTCAACTAAAGAGCAACTATCATAATTAAAGTCCTTGTAATCCAAAGTAGTGGACACATCACTAGTTAAAGTCTTGACCTCTCCAAACCACTTTTATAATTAAGATCATCACCCTTCGAACAATTGGGACGCCTTCTAGCCAAAGTTGAATCATCTCTAGTCCCTTTTTATCAAGTTTTATATTACTAAACAAGGATTCAATAGGTGAGACACCAATCGTTTTAATATCTTCATCATGATTACGGTAAAAACCGGGTGGAATAGCCTTTTCTAGGAATTCTCGCTTAGCTCTAACCCTAGCGGTTCTATCTATACTTCCATTAATGGAGACATAGATAGATTTAATAGACTCATTAATATCATGCTTAGGTGGCAAAATTTTAGATTTAAGAGTTTCCACATAATGAGAAATTATATCCGTGTTTCTAGCCATATCATCAACTTTATTCATTTTTTTTCTACCATGGCATTAAAAATATTTTGAGAACTAATGAATTCTTTAATATTGTTCTCAAGATCAGTAGGTATACTATTATTATTATTATAAGAATTTCCATAGGAATTCCATAATTATTAGAGGATTTCCGGGATACGGTCTAGGATTAAAATTACCTCTATAAGCATTATTGTTGAAATTATTTCTAAAGACAAAATTCACGTCAATAGCATCATTATTTTGCTCAATCAAAGTAGATACTGTCACATCATTAGGATCAACATGAGCATTTTTACTAGCAATCATTTTCATAAGAGCATCCATTTTATCACTCAAAGTAGTAATTTCTTCAACAGAGTTTACCTTCTTACCTGTTGGAGCCCGTTCGATGTGCCGTTGAGAGTAATTTGCCATTATATTATCAAGGAGTTTGGTAGATTTTCCCAATGTAATTTCCATAAAAGTACCTCCCGCATAGAAATTTTGTATAATAATCCATAAGCTTAAACCGTGAGTGGGACAATTTCTAATCATTAATGTCATACTCTCCCAAGATTGTGCAACATATTCATGCTCAAGTTGCTTAAAGTTCATAATTTGATTTCTAAGAGAAATAATCTTAGCGGGAGGAAAATATTTGGCTATAAAAGCATACTCGCACTTATCCCAAGAATCAATACTATTTCTAGGCAAGGATGAAAACCAAGTTTTAGCACTATCTCTTAGTGAGAAAGGAAATAATTTCAACTTTATTATATCATTATCCACATCTTATTTCTTTTGCATACCACATAATTCAACGAAAGTGTTAAGATGGGATGCGGCATCCTCATTAGGATTTTCAGAAAATTGTTCTTTCATAACAAAATTTAGCAAAGCGGCATTAATACCATATGACTCCACACTAGTGGCGGGAGGAGCAATTGGAGTGCTAATAAAATCATTCTTATTAGTATTTGAAAAGTCACACAACTTGGTATTTTCTTGAGACATAGTGACAAAGCAAGCAAACAAATGAGCAAACTAACAAAGCAAATATTTTTGTGCTTTTCTATTTTTATGAGAAGTGAGGGAGATGAAAACGAGAGGCAAATGCAAATAAGAAGTAGAGCAAGTAGATGATAGTTTGTGTATAGGTACTTGATAGGTTTTGATGATGTCTCCACGGCAACGGCGCCAGAAATTCTTCCTGCTACTTGTGAGCTGTGTTGGGATTTTCCCCGAAGAGGAGAGTAGATACAATACAGTAGAGATAAGTATTTCCCTCAGTGAGAACCAAGGTTTATCAAACCAATAGGAGAATCACGCAAAGCCTTGTGAACAAAACCTGCACAGCGAAAAGCAAATACTTGCACACAATGCGGGCAAGAGGGTTGTCAATCCCTTGAACCCATTACTTGCAAGGATCAAATCTTGTATAGGTAGATGGATAAATTGCAAAGTAAAATAAAAGAAATAACATTGCAGCAACGGTATTTTTGTTTTTATAATATGATAAAGGTAGACCCGAGGGCCATAGTTTTCACTAGAGGCTTCTCTCTCGAACACGTAGCATACGGTGGGTGAACAAATTACTGTTGGGCAATTGATAGAAAAGCGCGTAGTTATGACGATATTCAAGGAAATGATCATATATATAGGCATCACGTCCGAGACAAGTAGACCGACTCCTGCCTGCATCTACTACTATTACTCCAGCCATCAACCGCTATCCAACATGTATCTAGAGTATTAAGTTAATAAAAATGAAGTAACGCCTTAAGCAAGATAACATGATGTAGACAAAGTAAATTTAACCAATATGAATAAACCCCATCGTTTTCCCCTTAATGGCAACAATACAAAGACGTGTCTTGTCCCCTACTTTGTCACTAGGGTGTAGAGCACCGCAAGATTGAACCCATTACAAAGCACATCTTCCATTGCAAGCTAAATCGATCTAGTTGGCCAAACCAAACGGATAGATCAAAGAGAAATACAAAGCTATAACAACCATGCATAATAAAGTTCAAAAAAGACTCAATTACTTCTCATGAATATTCATATCATAAACCCACAATTCCTCGGATCCTAACAAACACACCCCACAAGAAGATTACATCGGATAGAACTCCAAGAACACCGAGGAGAACATTGTATTGAAGATCAAAGAGAGAGAATAAGCCATCTAGCTACTAGCTATGGACCCATAGGTCTGTGGTGAACTACTAACACATCACCGGAAGGCAGCAAGGATGATATGAAATCCCTTCGTGATCGATTCGCCAACCGACAGATACCAAAAAAGGCCTCCATATGGGATTGCGGAAGAACAAAGCTTACGGTAGCGAAAAGAGTGTTTCGGGTGGCTCTCTGTTGGGTTGGGATATTTCTGAATTTATAGAGGTGGAATTATGTCAAGGGGTGCTACGGGGGGCCTAGAAGCTCAGCGGGCGCGCCCTGTGAGCTTGTGGCTCTCCTGTAGTTCTTCTGGCCTCCTCATGAACCTTCTAGGGTCCCTTCTGGTCCAGAAAAAATCATCGTAAAGTTTCATTGCGTTTGGACTTCGTTTGGTACTGATTTTCTGAAAAAGCCAAAAACAAGAAAAAAACATGAACTAGCACTGGGCACTAGGTTAATATGTTAGTCCCAAAAAATGATATAAAATAACATATAAATGCATATAAAACATCCAAGATTGATAATGTAATAGTATGGAACAATAAAAAATTATAGATACGTCAGAGATGTATCACCCGGACGCAACAACCGCATCCAACCGGGCTCCCCACAACTAGCCCAAACGCCCGCGCTGTCTAGTAACCCCCATATCCGGTCCATGTGTGGGGCGGATATGGGAAGGCTCGGACGCGCCTGGGCACTACCGCCACGTTAGACCAGCCCGCTATGGCCCACCCCACCCCACCACTGTCCCCACAAAAAACCCATCTGTCGGATGAACCCTAGTCAAACCCCACTTCTATGTTAGTCCTCTCGCCCTCTACGCACCCCTAGCCCACGGGCGCGGCAGCGGCAGCCAGAGAAGGTGGGCCACGCCTACCACTAGGTGATGAAGAAGGCGGCGCAGGGCGGATCGAGGCAAGGCTGCGGGTCATGCAGATCTGCTCCGGAGCCACTGTTGCCCATCTCCAGCGGCGATGAGGCGCTCCAAGATGCAATCTGGCGCGCATACACCTCGATGGAGGCTGATGCCTGCCGTCGATGTCGCAAGAACACATCGGTGCTTCGTCGGGCGCGCGAGGAATCTGCAAAGCTAGCGCGAAAGAAGGAGGTGGCGGCAGAGAGAGCTGTCCGGCACACGGCGGAGCAGAACCGCGCCGCCCGCCGCATGGCGGGGTTCCTCATCTCGTCGTCCTCCTCCTCCTACGACAACAACGACACGACAGACAATGACTCCCCGCCCGCCGCGGATGCATATGCCGAGGACAACCGCGAGACTCCAAGAAGAAGCAACCGGCAAGGAAGTGGTGAGCTCCCCCGCCCCTCACTATTTATGTTTATATATTAGTTTGTTTTATCTTCTACTCCCTCCATTCATTTATATAAGGTGTATTTGTTTTTTCAAACGTCAAATGAGTGATGTTGTTATTTTATTCTATAGTCTTGATAAAACATTCAAATGGTTGACTTGCACGAAAAACAATACATCTTATATTTTGGATCGAGAGTATTTAGGTTAAATTTTAACTCTGTCGGGCCTTTTCGATGCCTATATGTCGATGTCCGATGTCCGATTTGATATGTTTTTGTGCTAACCGGCATGATCTATGTACTCTGCATGTGTTTGTATGAAATAGGCTGCGGGCATATGGGGTTTGTCGTTATGAAGTGAGTAAAATGGGCTCTGTTTGGGCATTGCCAACGGACGTGTTTGGACGCGCCCACATGCGTATAGGGCAGTAGAATAGGTAATCGTGGTTGTAGATGCTCCAAGAGGGTACGCGCTTTAAAAGGAAGACGTGCCGGCGGGTACCCGTGTACCCCTGTTGTCTCTACCACCCGTGGCCGAGGCTGCTGGGCCAGTGGCGTCACCACACGGGTGCCACTACTGTGTAGGGCTGCTCCTGCAGAGTTGCGCCTGAGCCGAAGCCGTCCCCGTTGATGAGCAGGAAGCTCGTCTGCCTAACCATAAACGTCCCACCAGCATCACTGGTATCCGAGGGAAGCTCTTGTTCGGTCTCCGAGCCCCCGCCCTGTTCGCGTACGGCGTGGCGTGGCGTCCCGTCCCCCATCAAATGATCGCACCGGCCCAATCAACCCACGTCCTGCCCGCGCCGGTATCGCGCTCGCGCCACGCCCGCAATTTCTTTTCTACCGGCCCCGGAGTGGAGACAAGCGGTCGCCCTGGCGCGGCCCCGCCCTTTGATTCCCTCTGCCTGGGCGCCGCCCGCTACGGGACGCCACCAAGTCCCAGCAAATCGACAAGCGCAGACGGCCGCGCGCCTTTGCTCCCACGCACGCGCGCGCGCGCCAGCCCCCTGCCATGCTCTACCAAGTCATCGCAGTTATGAGTTATCCCTGAGTTTATCAGTGAGTTGCCACTGACCGACTCTTCGCTCGCTCGGCCTCACCTGAAATTATTGGCCTCTGTCGTGATGATCCAGGGCGTCCTGTCGCGCGCGCCCGCCACCGACGCGATGAAGGCCAAGCGGGCGGCGTCGATGCCCGACGACGAGGAGAAGGCGCGCGGGAAGCGGCTGCAGCTGCATGGCTCCGCCTCCGAGCAGGGGCTGGCGGCGGCCGCGGGGGAGGAGGGGGAGCGGGTGGCGGAGGCGCCGGAGACGCGCGGGCTGCGGCTGCTGAGGCTGCTGCTCAGGTGCGCGGAGGCGGTTGCCATGGACCAGCTGCCGGAGGCGCGGGACATGCTGCAGGAGGTCGCCGAGCTGGCGTCCCCGTTCGGGTCGTCCCCGGAGCGCGTCGCGGCCTACTTCGGCGACGCGCTGTGCGCGCGCGTGCTCAGCTCGTACCTGGGCGCCTACTCGCCGCTCGCGCTCCGCCCGCTCGCGGCCGCGCAGAGCCGCCGCATCTCCTCGGCGTTCCAGGCGTACAACGCGCTCTCCCCGCTCGTCAAGTTCTCGCACTTCACGGCCAACAAGGCCATCCTGCAGGCGCTCGACGGCGAGGACCACGTCCACGTCATCGACCTCGACATCATGCAGGGGCTGCAGTGGCCGGGGCTGTTCCACATGCTCGCGTCCCGCCCCCGCAGGCCGCTCTCGCTCCGGGTCACCGGGCTCGGCGCCTCGCTCGACGTCCTCGAGGCCACCGGCCGCCGCCTCGCCGACTTCGCGGCGTCGCTCGGGCTGCCCTTCGAGTTCCAGCCCATCGAGGGGAAGATCGGGCACGTCGCAGACACCACCGCCCTCCTCGGCCCGCGCCACCGCCACAGGGAGGCCACCGTCGTGCACTGGATGCACCACTGCCTCTACGACGTGACGGGCTCCGACGTCGGCACGGTGCGGCTGCTCAAGAGCCTGCGGCCGAAGCTGATCACGATCGTGGAGCAGGACCTGGGGCACAGCGGCGACTTCCTGGGCCGGTTCGTTGAGGCGCTGCACTACTACTCGGCGCTGTTCGACGCGCTGCGCGACGGCGCGGGCGCCGCGGAGGAGGAGCGGCACGCGGTGGAGCGGCAGCTCCTGGGCGCGGAGATACGGAACATCGTGGCCGTCGGGGGCCCGAAGCGGACGGGCGAGGTGCGGGTGGAGCGGTGGGGCGACGAGCTGCGCCGCGCAGGGTTCCGGCCCGTGTCCCTCGCCGGGAGCCCCGCCGCGCAGGCCAGGCTGCTGATCGGCATGTACCCGTGGAAGGGCTACACGCTGGCGGAGGAGGACGGGTGCCTCAAGCTCGGGTGGAAGGACCTCTCGTTGCTCACAGCATCGTCGTGGGAGCCGACGGAAGACGAGCACGCCGCCGTTGCCGAGCAAAAACGCCATGATTCTTGATTAATCTTGCAGCACCTTTGCTTTTTTGGCCCGTAATTATTAGAAGTTCATGATATAATCGTATAGGCTCCATCGATCATTCATTCTCAAGGTTCAGGCATAATCTGCGATTTTTGGCACGCTTCCATCGTAGCCGTGTGTTCAGAGACCGTGACTGTGTTTCGGATAGGGAGGTGAGGTGACAGACGAGCCTAATTTTGGCCGCACGGACCGGCGCCGTTGTGTTTAATACTCCTGGTTACGATTAGAGTAAGCATCATCCTCCGATGGCGAGAGTGACTCGCTGATCAGGACAAGAACAGAGACAGCTAACCCGTCGGCCCTCTCGTGCTCGACGTCTACGCTGTGCAGATGACGCGTCAGTTGTCTCCTTGTGTAACGACTTTGAGATGTTACCGATACGAGAGAATGACTGCATCTGCATGCCTGCCCGTACACGCGCGCGACGGTGCTTGTGTCTTCCATGGCATGTAGGGGAGGCGCGTACGACAGAGGAATTTCGAAGAAACCTAGATGAAAAATCGCCGTAGGATGCTAGCGTCGTGCCAGGCTTTCACGCACTGTAGGGATCACGAGGAAACAGGAACGCGGGAAAAGAACTGTTTCAGGCTTTCAGCACATGCACACAGCCTCCAGCTTTTATCATGCCTGTGAAATGGAAACGCGCAGGGGAGTACATTTCGACCTACTGCTACTAGGTGGACCAAAAGCTCGTGGTCTTCTTGATGAACAGAGTTGATAGTTGATTTCAGCTCGTTAGATTTAACAAGTTTAATAATTAAGCTAACGAGTTTCACGAGCAGCTCGCTATGCTCGTTACATAGATTCTAATCTTAAGTGACAATATTTTTATAACATCTCAATCCATCTATTTGATCTAATCGTCAGTGTCATAGCACGACAAGCCCTATGTCAATCACTAGCTATAGTGTTAAACATCGTTTCCCTACAGTGAACGAAACAATCTAGCCTCATAACCCATGCCGTGGCCCTGATAGCCTTGCTTGGCTACGCCCCTGGTAATCACTACTGTAGAACTATTTGTATGGTTTTTTAAACAAAGGATTTTTTTTTGCGGTGGAAGCTTACAAATGATGGACATGCATTCTAGCCACTTACGAGTGGTAATATCGGCCCAGATGGTTGTCGGAAACCCCTTCGTCTCGCCCGCTCCCGCGAGCGGGGAGACGAACCCTAGCGCCTCCGGCCCCTACCCCCCTTCCCTCCTCCTCCCTTGCTGCAGTCGGCCCGGCCGGCGTTGGTGGCGGCGGGGCCTCTTTCCCAGTCCTCACGGTGGGCTGGCGCGGGGCAGCTGCATCGTGCGGAGGTGTGCGGCTCTGCAGGGCGGCGTGGTGCGTCGGCGGTAGGGGTGGCCGGTCGGGGCCGTCCTGGTGCGGTAGCGTGGGCAGCTGCACGTCGGGGTGCAGCAGGGCGTGCCCCACGCGTGGTGGCGGCGGTGGGTATCCCCGGCCCAGATCTGGCTCGGGCGACCTCTCTGGTCGGTGGCAGGCGAGCGACGCGGGCTGAGGGCACCTCGGCCTGGCGTTCCTGGGCGTCGGGCGGCAGTGCTGGCAGTGAGGTGACCGGCGCTTCAGCGGCTTGGTGGCGGTGCATGCCGGCCGAATCTGGTGTTTTCTGGCAGGCGGAGCGGGTTGGGGCATCGGCCCGGCGTAGTTGTTGCTCCGGCTGTGGGCGGCGGTGGCGAGGTGGCTCGGCCCTCGGAGAGTGGTGGCTTCCATTCGCCGCGCCGGCATCACGACAGCTCAGCGGGTCGGCTGGATTTACGCGTCGGCGCGTCTCTAGGCAGCTCGCTTCGACCTTCGATCCATCTCCTCGTCGTCTGGCTGCTATCTTCATTGAAGGGTGGGCCCTCCCCCAGCTGTGGTTCATCACTCTCCCGCACCCGACAGCAGGACCATGCTCGTCTCGCGTCCGACGGCAGGACCGAGCTTGTCTCGTGCCCGGCCGCGCAGGACGGGTCGATGGAGGCCAGTTTTGGCCGGCCTTTTGGGTCTCGGCACTGGGGGCTGCCCAGGGGTGCGAAAGGTGGGTCCTTTCTGCTCGTATCTTTGGTTGGATAGCGGTGCGGCTTGGATGAGATGGTGTCAAGGTCTTGGATACCGGGGCGGCAGCCCTGGTGGTGGTTCTGCGGTGCTCATAGGCAGAGCTCGTGGCTCGGTGCTGCTTGGTTGCCACGACTATGTGGGCGGCGTGGTAGCCGGTGTGTGGCGTTCGATGGCATGAGTGTGGCCGGGGTGAAAACATGCTCTATCTTCGGACAGGCCGGCGGCGGCGAAGCTCGTTCCCTTCTTAAAGGCGTTGCCGCGGCTCTCATTGCCCGTCGTGTTGCTCCAGGGGAAATTGTGATCCTTGGATCGGGCGGTGGCGGCGTTCGGATGGCGTATCCTTCCTGAAGGCGCCGCCTTGGAACCCACGGTTCGTCATATGCTGCCTCACTTCTTCGCGGTGGCGTGTTCACGGCTGTAGCCCCAGGTGCTCTTGTAGTGTTAGGAATGGTGTTGCTGTGCTCAGCGCCTATGTATCCTGCCTTGGGGGTGTGTGTGTGTTGTGGGGGCGTGTGTTTGTACCGGATGCTATTGATCATTGCTTTATACATAAAGCGGGGCGAAAACCTTTTTCGAAAGAATATCGGCCCAGATTACCTGTTGGTAAAATTAACATTAACAGGCTTTTTATCACGCCCGCTGCTGGTATTTGAAGTAGGAGTGATGGGCTTTTTCTAGGGCCTGGTATTTTTCTGTCCTTTTATAATTTTATAAGGTTTAGTGTTTTATATTTATGGTTATGGTCCGGAATATTTATATATTAAAGGCACATTACTGGAAGTATCATGTAATAGTTTGACACCATTTAGTTTATTTTTTTATTTGCAGGACATTAAATTTGATTTCTAGGCATTTAATGGATGTATGTTATTTTTTAATTTAAAAAGTGTACATAAATCAGGTCTGGAAATCATGAAATTTCACACGATATCTTGATAGGAGCTCTAGAGGGTGTTGTATGGAAAATTTGTGATGTACCTCCTTCATTTTTATTTACTCTGCATATTAGCTTTGGTCAAAGTCAAACATTATAAATTTTGACAAAGTTTATAGACAAAAATATTAACATATACAATAACAAATCAAATACCATTAGATTCATTATTGAATATACTTTCACATCATATAGATTTTTCATTGTAAATGTTCATATTTTTTATAAACTTGCTGAAACTTTATAAAGTTTGACTTCAGTCAAATCTAATATGCAGAGTAAATAAAAACGGAGGGAGTATGTCGCTTAGAAACGTGAGCATCTACAAAGAAGAATCATACTTAGAAATTCATTTATTGCCTTATAAATAGCAAACAAACTCGAAATAATGCCAACTTTTGACATGAATGAGTTATGGTGTATGTTGAATGCAGAAAAAGTTTGAAGGTGAAATGATGAAGCAACTATGACTTCGCCTTCAAACTACACGCTTTCTCTTTGAAAACCACGATCCTTAATGGAGATGTTTCGGTTTATAATTAGTGTATATTACAACTTTTGTGAAACTTTTCAAATTTTAACCACAACCTCTATAGACCATATCATGACACCATGTCAAGTTCCATCTTGTTCTCACTTCATTTACTGTTTTCGAAATTCAAAAACAAGAACTCCAAGTAGGTGTTTGAGTCTTCCCTCTCGAATGTTTGGATTAAAAAGACTTGGATACGACCCTCAAATAAACTAAAGAACTAAAATGTGTTTTTCAATCAAATTTGGGCATTTTTTTCATGTGTTTGTAGTTCAAATTTTAATTATACGCATTAAATACCTAGAATCCATTTTAATGCCTAAATAATATAATTAACCTAGAAAACATAATTTTGACATTAATACTTATAATGAAGCATGTTAGATGTAGAATTTTTTTGAACAACTTCAGATTAATTTTTTTGAAGTGCTTACAAATGGTACATATAACTGGAATTTTCCCATAGGCGGAGGATAGAGAAATTTTTACTAAATAATAGCAAAGTTGGCAAATAAAAATAGCTGCGGAGGACCCTGGAAAGTACCCGCCACTAGTAGCTGGGCAATTCCGCTTGGTCGAATTGATCCATTCTGATTGGTCTATCCCACCATCCAGCGGATCGCCAACGCTCCTGCCCCCTTTTCTTGTCTTCTTGTCTCCTCCTTCGCCACCAACATCCGCATTGTCTTCTTCTTCTCTTTCCCCTTCCATGTTTCTTTTGAATGTCATCAGGGAGTAGGCATCATGGGGGAATGCCGCATCATGGGGAGGGGCCACCGCTCGTGAGAGGAGCCCCCATGCAGTTAACGTCGAGGAAGGGGCGAGGCCGTGGGCGTGCGGGTAGGGATGAAAATGGAGCGGAACCAGACGAAATCGCTTCTACCACAATTGTTTTTATATATATTTAGCGAAATCTTAAATGAGTACAAAAACCATGGAAATGAATATGGAAACATATACTACTGGAAACGAACACATAGCGAATATGAAGCAAACACGACAACAAAAGCGGGTGTTGATCAAAACTTCAAAACCCTTTAACCATAGAGAGAAACACAAACAAATCAACAAACTTTATTTTGTGGGTAGCAAATCAACAAACTTTTTTGTGTGGGTAACAAATCAACAAACTTAATCAATGTTTAACATGGCTACAAAATATGATTAGGTTAGTTTGATACGTCTCCAACATATCTATAATTTTTTATTGTTCCATGCTGTTATATTATCATTCTTGGATGTTTTACAATCATTTTATAGCAACTTTATATCATTTTTTGGGACTAACCTATTGCCTAGTGATAGTTGTTGTTTTTTGCTTGTTTTTCACTTCGCAGAATATCAGTACCAAACGGGCTCCAAATGCCACGAAACTTTTTGCAGATTTTTTGGACCAGAAGACACCTTGGGGGCCAAGAAAGAACCAGAGGGGAGGCCCGTGGGGGGCACAACACACCAGGACGTGCCCAGGGGGGTTGTGATCCCCACGGAGACCCCCTGCACCGCTTCTTCGCCCTATAACTTCCCAAATATTCCAAAAACCCTAGGGGAGATGTAAAAACACAATTCCAGCCGCCGCAAGTTCCAGAGCCACGGGATCCAATCTACACCATCACGGAGGGGTTCATCATCCTCATTGGTGCCTCTCCGATGATGCGTGAGTAGTCCACCATAGACCTATGGGTCCGTAAGAAGTAGCTAGATGACTTTCTCTCTCTCTTCTGATTCTCAATACAATGGTCTCTTGGAGATCTATTTGATGTAATGACTTTTTGCGGTGTGTTTGTTGGGATCTGATGAAGTTTTAGTTTATGATCAGGTCTATATCCATGAAAGTTATTTGAGTTTTCTTTGATCTCTTATATGCATGATTACTTATAGCCTCATATTTCTTCTTCGAATCTTTGGTTTAGTTAGGCCAACTAGATCGATTTTTCTTGCCATGGGAAGAGGTGCTTTGTGATGGGTTCGATCTTGCCGTGTCCTCTCCCAGTGACAGAAGGGGCAGCGAGGCACGCATGTATTGTTACTATTAAGGATAACAAGATGGGGTCTATTCCTACATGAATAGATCTTGTCTACATCATGTCACCGTTCTTACTGCATTACTCCGTTTCTCCATGAACTTAATACACTAGATGCATGTTGGATAGCGGTCGATGTGTGGAGTAATAGTAGTAGATGCAGAATCGTTTTAGTCTACTAATCTTGGACATGATGCCTATATATTGATCATTGCCTGGATATCATCATAATTATTTGATCTTCTATCAATTGCCCAACAGTAATTGTTTACCCACCGTTTGCTATTTTCTCAAGAGAAGCCACTAGTGAAATCTACGGCCCCCGGGTCTATTCTTTTATCATATTGCTTTCCGATCTATTTTATTTCGCTTTTGTTTTCAGATTTATTATTCCCAAAACCCAAAAATACTTTGCTACACTATTTATTTATTTTATTTTGTGTTATTGCGAGATCTATTCATCCAAAATCATACAAACTAATCTATCTTTTACCCGAGGAGGGATTGATAACCCCTCTTACGCGTCGGGTTGCAAATATTTGTTCTTTGTGTGTAGGTACCGTTTACATAGCTTGGCCTGGCTATTGTGAAACGTTGCATGGAAAACAAAAAAATTCTACGCACACGCAAGATTTATCAAGGAGATTCATAGCAACGAGAGGGGAGAGTGTGTCTACGTACCCTCGTAGACCGTAAGCGGAAGCGTTTAGTAACATGGTTGATGTAGTCGAACTTGTTCGTGATCCAACCAATCGAGTACCGAACGCACGGCACCTCTGCGTTCAGCACATGTTCAGCTCGGTGACGTCGATGCCTTCTTGATACAGCAAGACGGCGAGGTAGTGGATGAGTTCCGGCAGAACGACGACATGGTGACGGTGATGGTGATGCTATCTCCGCAGGGCTTCGCCTAAGCACTAAGAAAATATGTCCGGGGGTGTAAACGGTGGAGGGAGGGGGGGCGCCGCACACGGCTAAGAGATTGTCATGGTTATGTGTGGCGCCCCCTCCCACATAGATATAGGTCAGGGAGAGGGGAGAGGCCAAGGGGCGCCCCAAGTAGGGCCGAATCTTACTTGGGGTATTCCCCAAGCCGCGCCCCTTTCCTTATTTGGGTGCGGGAGGAAGGCAGGGGGAGGAGCCCCCCTTTCCTTTCTCTCACGAGGAAGGAAAGGCAGGAGGGGCCACCCCTCCCTTTTCCTTCCCCTAGGGCCGGCCAGCCAAGGAGAGGGGAGCGCCAGCCCCCTAGTGGGCTAGTGTCTCCCCCTTTGGCCCATTAGGCACATACACTTACCGGGGGTGTCCGGAACCCCTTCCGGCGACCCGATGACTACCCGGTTCACTTCGAAACTCTTTCAATTTGGAATGTTATACATAGGTCATTCATGCATATCATATTTTATCGCATTTCATTTCGCGATCCTTGAAATTCTAAGCAACTCAAGGACCCACGGAGAGAGTTGGGGATTTCACGTTTTTCATATTTAAATTTTATCAAATATCGAAACAAGGATCACTTTGGTTTTAATTATTTTTCTCTCCGAAAATATTTCATATTAAAATATATGAGAGGAGATAATACGACTTCTCCAACATAAATGAAATATTATAGGAAAAATATTAAAATCTAATAAATAATTTTATTTGAATTGCAATTTTTTTGAATTAGAAAAATTTGCATTTTTCAAAATTGCATTTTAGGGCCAAGAAAATGTTCACCTTGTTCTAAATATTCTATTTAGACGGTGAAAATTTGTTTTGGTATATTTATATTTTACTTTCTAGGAATTTTCCGGCAAAATTTGTTTAAAAAAAAAGTTTCCCGCCCGACTGGGCCGAAGCCCAGCCGAGCAGGCCGGCCCGCCTAGCACCGCCGCCCCCCCTCCCGTGCGCGAGAAGGACTCGCCGGAGTCCGCCCGAGCCACGCCGCCCCCTCCCCCAAGTCGGCCTCGCCCCGACTCCCCTATAAGTACCCCGCCGCCGCCGTCCCTCTCTGCCACCCACCACCTCGCCACCCGCCGCCCCCGCCGCCCTGCAGGTCGCCGTCGCCTCCCGTCCCGCGCCGCCGTCGCCCCAAGCCGCCGCCGCAGCCCCCCGATGCCGCGCCGCCCCGCTGGAGCCTCGCCGGAGGTAGCCGCCGCCGCCGTTCGTCGTTTTTTCGGTTAATCGTTCTTTTTTTAGAAACCCTAGATTCGTTTTTTTTTTGTTTCGGTTCGTTTGTTTTTTTTCGCGGTTTAGTTATATAGTGGACGTTCATCCGTACGTTCATTTTAATGAATGCTATTCGTCAGTTAGCCGCAGACAGCGAACGTTCGTTCGTTAGCCTGTTCGTCTCGTTTTATTTTTCCAGGGTTTTTCCGCGATTATTTTCGATCGCGATTTCCGCCCTAATCTTCGTTTCAGTTTATCTTTTCGCTCGTTTATCCAAATCAGGTGAAACAAGCGCCTAGGTCTTCATCTCGAAGCCCTCTTTCTGTTTAACCAACTTGAACTAGATTTTGGTAATGTAAAATTTGACTTTAGTCCAGATTAGTAAACGGATCTTGTTTCTTTCCTAGTTTGAGTTTCGTTGCTCCGTTTGATTTGATTCTTTTTGCAAACCGGAGTTCTTCAGTTGAACTTTCTGGTTAGATCTTCTTATTTGAGTTTTACCCGTGCATCTTTGTTTGAGTGCTTATGTATGCTATTTTTTGTTTGCGATAGAATTCCCGGAGTGCGAAGCGTGCTACTACGAGTCCCTAGGTTTTGCGGATCGTCAGCAAGGCAAGTAACACTTTGATCATACCCTTTTATTACCCAGTTTTTATGAGCTTCAACCCTCGCACATTGCATGAGTAGGATCTCTCAACATGTTGGTTTGGGAAGTAGATGATGAGGTAGAACCTATTGCCCTTTTATTATCAAACCCTGGGAGTTACTTCTACGTTATGCTTATATTGCCATGCTATGCTCGTAGACGTGGTTTGGGTTTGAGAGTATCCATGACAGATGTGATTTTGTTCATTAATGGTTCAACTTAAGGTGGCAACTTTAATACACATCTGGGTGGATTGCTTGTGGGCACCTGGAGAATCCAGTGTTGTCCTAGGATATCCCGGAGTACCCGTGTGATCATCCTGCGATCCGTCACCCAGGCTCAAAGGGATCATAAGATTATTCATGCTAGAAACTTCCGTGTGCAGCCACAAGCCATTATGGGCTCTGGCATAGTTGAGTATGTTGCGTGACCTCTTTCAGTGGTAGGCTAGCAGATGTAGAGGGAAAGTAGGTGTAACTGTCTACCCAGAGTAAAGAGTTCATGCTTCTGAAAGACTCTGCCTCGGTCATCCGTTTCTCAAACACCATGTAGTGCGAGAAATCCAATGGAGGAGATCGAGTCTTGTGGGGAAAAGTGCGCAAACCTCTGCAGAGTGTATAAACTAATCATGGTTAGCCGTGTCCCCGGTTATGGACATCTTGAGTATCTGGTTCTTGGATTATCTTATGGATCTCATCACTCTAAATTAATTTGTTGGGATGTTAATGACTACTTTAATTGGCATTGAGCTGGAGGAACCTTCTCAATGTTGTTACAACCATCATGATAGTTAAATAAAAATCTATTCCTTTGTTGTAGGAAAAAATTGGCTTTTCGCAAAAACATTATAATCATAGAGCCTCCACCAGCCATATATGCGTGTAGTGATAGCATTTATTTGTTCATTGCTCTACTGTATTATATTGCCAGCATATTCCATGTGCTGACCCGTTTCGGGCTGCAACATATCATGTTGCAGACTTTTCAGACGAGGAGTAAGGTGCGATAGGTCGTTTGTCATGCACTCAGCTATGCCGTTGGAGTTAATGGACTCGCTTTATCTTCCAAGCCTTCCGCTATTATCTTATTTAGATGGCCTTAAGCCATATTTATTGTAATAACTTCTCTTTTGAGACATTCGATGTAATAAGTGTGTGATTGCTACTCTGTTATAAATCCTTCGAGTACTGTGTGTGTCAGCATTACCGATCCAGGGATGACACTGAACACAGAGGTTTGACCGTCTGAGGTCGGATCGCTACAAGATGGTATGAGAGCACACGCTGAATGTAGGACACGACCACTAAGATGAGCCATAGGTCACTCTTCTCTACTCATTTCTGACTCCTCTCCATTTTCTACTCTTTAGGATGGCGGACTCAAGGAACAAGTTTGCTCAACCGGATGAAGACACACCCTTTGGACGACACTTGAAGGAAGTCACTAAGTACCTGAACATCGCAATACCGAGCTTCACCGGGACCTACACCGCCACTTTACCAGAAGAGGAGCGTTGGATGATTCGAGTTCAAGTTCCAGGAAGGACATTCACGGCAGTCACTGAGCCCATAGAGTTTTCCTTTGATGCACCAACCTGGAGTCTAGGAAAGAGCATGGCAGCCCACATCGCCATGGGACGCATCGGTGAAGTTTATCACAAGGATCTTAAGGACACTATCTATCAGATAGGTGGGCGCCGAGACGAGCAATGGGAGATGATCAGCACCAGGAAGGACAGGTCCATTGCAGCTTTCATCCAGGAGTTAAACCAACACATTCGATGCCAGGAGAACCAGATGTGCGCAGGCATGATAGATTTGAAGAAGGCGATGACCAGGATCACAGAGCTAGAAGAGGAACTCAAGTCTACACGCGATGGATATGAGGAGGAAATGATGATACTCGTGGAGAAGAATGACGACCTGAGAAGGAAGCTAGGAGTTTTTATGGGAGACCCCGCACCAGGAGGAGAAGACGACGAACCCAAGGAAATTCGTTCTGAAGACTACATCATCATCGACGACACCGACTCCGACCCCGACGTTAGTGACGATGATTATGAAGATGAAGCTGGGGCGGACATCATGGAATCTTCCACCGATCAATATTTCTAGATGACCACCATATGATTAGTAGCATTCCCCCTGTATATAGTAGTAGTTCGATCACTTTTGTAACAATAGTTCTAGACTGATTGTATGCCCTTGCTTGATTGATTGAGTGATATGATATGATTGTGTTTGTCTCATGTGCATATGGGTAGTGCTTTCTCACTAGACCTCATTCTATTCTAATCTCTCACCTCTAAAGCCCGTCAGATGCCTCCGAGACGTGATACCGGATTTGTCTTCCCACCGGAGATCACCCGGTTGATCCAGCAGCAGAATGCCTTGATGCAGATATTAGTCCAGAATCAAGGCAACAATAACAACAACCCGCCTCCACCACCTCCAGTTGACAACTTAGCTTGTTTTCTGAGGTTGCAGCCGCCGGTGTTCTCCAGTAGCACCGAGCCAATAGTTGCTGATGACTGGCTACGCAGGATTGGAAGGGAGTTGACCACCACAGGTTGCACAGATGCTGAGAAGGTGCGTTTTGCCGCACATCAATTGGATGGACCGGCAGCTTCATGGTGGGAGAATTACACAACCACTTTCCCTATAGCCAATGTCACTTGGGATCAGTTTCAGCAAGCATTTCGCACCACCCATGTCTCAACTGGAGCTATGAGCATGAAGAAGCGCGAGTTTCGCAACTTGCGCCAGGGAAATCGTACTGTGGCTCAGTACGTAGATGAGTTTAGTAAGCTATCCCGTTATGCCCCAGATGATGTGGCCACAGATGCCGCGAAGCAGGAGAAGTTTATGGAAGGGCTGAATGATGAGATGAGCATGCAGTTGATGGTAGCGACATTCGCTAACTACCAGGAGTTGGTAGACAAGGCTCTTATGATTGAAGGGAAGGAGCAGCAGATTGAGAGCCGTAAGAGGAAGTATGGATAAGGGAAGTACAATTCTGGAGCTCAGCAGAAACCCCCTTTCACCCCGAACTCGGGAGGAATTACCCATAACCATGGAGGCCACACCCATAACGGAGGGAGTTCTCATAACCACAATGGCCCCAAGAACGGGAATGGAGCAGGCAGCAATCAGAACCGCTCCAACCCAGCCACACCCGCCAAGAAGGATCTAAGTCACATTACTTGTTTCAAGTGCGGGAAGATTGGACACTATGCCACTGAGTGCCCGGAAGCGAAGAATGGGAACGTCAATGGAAGCTCTGGGAAGAAGCCCAACTCTTTCAATAGGGGGCAAGTGAACCACGTGGACGTGGAGGAGGTTGAAGAGCAGCCTGATGCAATTATCGGTAAGTTTTTGGTTAAGTCATTTACTGCAATTGTTCTTTTGATACTGGTGCATCGCATTCATACATTTCAAGGGGATTCGTGGATAAGTATAAGTTGCCCACCAAAGTACTTAGGACACCTATGTTAGTAAGCTCACCAGGAGTGGAGTATATGGCAAGTCAAGGATGTTTTCAGATGCCACTGACCATTGGAAGCCATGTTTTCCCCTCAGACCTGATAATTTTGGAGTCATAAGGATTGGATGTGATACTAGGAATGGATTGGCTATCGATGTATGGGGGAAACATCGATTGCGCCAGTAAGTCGATTTTACTCACCACCCCGGAGGGAAAAAGGATCAAGTATGTATCTAGGCATGCGCCGAGGAGGACCCAAGTAAATTCTCTCACGGGAGCTGTTCAGGAGGGAGTGCATGTAGTGAAGGATTACCCAGATGTATTTCCAGAGGAGCTACCAGGAATGCCGCTGGATCGAGACATCGAGTTTTTGATAGAGCTGTTGCCAGGCACCGGACCGATATCAAAGCGACCATACCGGATGCCCACAAATGATCTGGAGGAGATTAAGAAGCAAATTAAGGAGTTATTGGAGAAAGGTTACATTCGACGAAGTTCATCACCATGGGGAGCCCCAGTGCTCTTGGTTGAGAAGAAGGATGGATCATTGAGGATGGTTGTTGATTATCGTGCGTTGAATGAAGTGACGATCAAGAACAAGTACCCACTGCCGATGATCAATGATTTGTTTGATTAGTTGCAAGGAGCTAAAGTGTTTTCGAAGATCGATCTGCGATCAGGATACCACCAGCTGAAGATTTGAGAAAAGGATATACCTAAGACAGCTTTCACCACAAGGTATGGGCTGTATGAGTATACGGTTATGTCATTTGGATTGACTAACGCCCTGCCTATTTTATGAGCATGATGAATAAGGTATTCATGGAGTTCTTGGATAAGTTTGTTGTGGTGTTCATTGATGATATCTTGGTATACTCGAAGAATGAAGAGGAACACAGGGAGCATTTGCGTTTAGTCCTCGAGAAGCTCAGGGAACATCAGTTGTATGCCAAGTTCAGCAAATGTGAGTTTTGGTTGAAGGAAGTTGGATTTCTTGGACATGTTATATCAGGAGAAGGTATAGCAGTGGATCCTACCAAGGTCCAGTCAGTCACTGAGTGGTTGGCACCCACCTCAGGTGGAGAGATCCGCAGTTTTCTTGGACTCGCGGGATACTATCGAAGATTCATTGAGAATTTCTCCGAAATTGTGAAGCCTAGGACGACATTGTTGAAGAAGGACACCAAGTTCCATTGGACTGAAGAATGCGAAGCAAGTTTCCAGGAGTTGAAGAAACGTTTGACTACAGCCCCAGTGTTGATTCTGCCGGATATACGCAAGGATTTCCAAGTGTATTGCAGCGCCTCTCGCTTAGGACTTGGAGGAGTACTTATGCAAGATGGAAGAGTTGTTTCATATGCTTCACGTCAACTTCGGCCACATGAGTTGAATTATGCCACCCATGATTTGATGTTAGCAGCTGTAGTGCATGCACTCAAGACTTGGAGACATTTTCTTATTGGAAACCGTTGTGATGTGTACACGGATCATAAGAGTTTGAAGTACATGTTTACTCAGATGGTTGGAGCTCATAAAGGATTAGATATGAAGTTGCACTATCATCCGGGAAAGGCCAATGTCGTAGCAGACGCTTTGAGCCAGAAGAGTTATGTCAATACCCTCGTAAGCGGAGGATTGCCAAAGGAGTTAGCAGAAGATCTCAGGGAGCTTCGTTTGGAGATCGTCCCTAGAGGTTTTGTTGCAGCATTGGAGGTTCAATCAACGTTATTGGGAAAGATTCGAGAAGCTCAGAAGGATGACAAAGAAATTGCCGAGATAAAGGAGAAGATGAGTGAAGGAAAAGCCAAAGGTTTTCGTGAGGATGAACACGACACCTTGTGGTTCGAGGACCGTGTATATGTTCCCAATAATACTGAGATCAGGAAGTTGATACTTCAGGAAGCTCATGACTCGCCATACTCGATACACCCCGAAAACACCAAGATGTTTTTGGATTTGAAGGAGCATTTCTGGTGGACTGGAATGAAGAAGGATATTGCCGAGTATGTAGCCGTATGTGATGTATGTCAGAGAGTGAAGGCAGAACATCAGAAGCCAGCAGGATTATTGCAACCTATGCCAATACCCGAATGGAAGTGGGACAAGCTTGGCATGGATTTTATCACCAGATTACCCAGGACCCGATCGGGATATGATTCTATTTGGGTAGTAGTGGATCGCTTGACCAAAGTGGCTCACTTTATCCCCGTGAAGACCACCTATACAAGTGCAAAGTTGGCCAAGATATATATGACCAGGATCGTATGTCTGCATGGAGTTCCGAGGACCATCGTATCAGATAGAGGAACACAGTTTACTTCGAAGTTTTGGCACCAACTGCACCAGACTTTGGGTACCAGGCTAGAGTTCAGTACAGCCTTTCATCCGCAGACCGATGGACAGACAAAGAGAGTCAATCAGATTCTGGAGGACATGTTGAGAGCCTGTGCGCTAGATTATGGATCTAGTTGGGATGACAATTTGCCCTACGCGGAGTTCTCATACAACAACAGCTACCAGGCCAGTTTGAAGATGCACCGTTCGAAGCCCTGTATGGAAGGAGATGCAAAACACCGTTGATGTGGGATGAAGTTGGAGACCGTCAGTTGTTTGGACCGGATTTGATTAAAGAGTCCGAAGAAAAGGTTAAGCTGATTCGAGATAGACTGAAGGTAGCTCAGTCTAGACAGAAGAGTTATGCAGACTCGAAACACAAGGAGGTAGTCTATGAAATGGAGACAGAGCATATCTGCGAGTGTCGCCTCTGCGAGGAGTTAAACATTTTGGAGTTAAGGGAAAGTTAGCTCTGAGATTTGTAGGTCCATACCGTGTTTTGGAACGCATGGGAGAGGTTGCCTACAAATTGGAGTTACCCGAAAGACTGTCAGGAGTTCATGATGTGTTTCACGTTTCCCAGTTGAAGAAGTGCCATGCAGAGATGGGCGATATTCCTCTGAGAGATACAGTGCCCCTGGAAGCAATTCAGTTGGATAGTGATTTGACATATGAGGAGAAACCTGTCAAGATTCTCGAGTTTGCCAGCCGAGTTACTCGCAGCAAGGTTATCAAGTTTTGTGAAGTTCAGTGGAGCCACCATACCGAGGATGAAGCCACCTGGTAACGAGAGGATGATCTACACAAAGACCACCCACACCTATTTTTTAGCCAACCCGAATCTCGAGGACGAGATTCATCTTAAGGGGGGTAGGTTTGTAACATCCCAAATGTTCAATTTGGAATGTTATACATAGGTCATTCATGCATATCATATTTTATCGCATTTCGTTTCGCGATCCTCGAAATTCTAAGAAACTCAAGGACCCACAGAGAGAGTTGGGGATTTCACGTTTTTCATATTTAAATTTTATCAAATATCGAAACAAGGATCACTTTGGTTTTAATTATTTTTCTCTCCAAAAATATTTCATATTAAAATATATGAGAGGAGATAATATGACTTCTCCAACATAAATGAAATATTATAGGAAAAATATTAAAATCAAATAAATGATTTTATTTGAATTGCAATTTTTTTGAATTAGAAAAATTTGCATTTTTCAAAATTGCATTTTAGGGCCAAGAAAATGTTCACCTTGTTCTAAATATTCTATTTGGACGGTGAAAATTTGTTTTGGTATTTTTAGTTTTTTTTATTTTCTATGATTTTTCCGGCGAAATTAGTTACAAAAATGTTTCCCGCCAGACTTGGCCGAAGCCAGCCGAGCAGGCCGGCCCGCCTAGCGCCGCCACCTCCCCTCCCGTGCGCGAGACAGACTCGCCGGAGTCCGCCCGAGCCACGCCGCCGCGCCGCCCCCTCCCCCAAGTCGGCCTTGCCCCGACCCCCCTATAAGTACCCCCCCGCAGCCGCCCCTCTGCCACCAACCACTCCGCCACCCGACGCCGCCGCTGCCTGCGCGCCCCGCTGCCGCAAGCTGCCGCCGCCCAGCAGGTCACCGCCGCCGGAGTCCCCCTGACGCCGCGCTGCCCCGCCGGAGCCTCGCCGGAGGTAGCCGCCGCCATTCGTCATTTTTTGGGTTAACCGTTCGTTTTTTAGAAACCCTAGATTCGTTTTTTTGCGGTTTAGTTATATAGCGGACGTTCGTCTGTACGTTCGTTTTAACGAATGCTATTCGTCAGTTAGCCGCAGACAGCGAATGTTCGTTCGTTAGCCTGTTCGTCTCGTTTTATTTTTCCAGGGTTTTTCGGCAATTATTTTCGATCGCGATTTCTGCCCTAATATTTGTTTCAGTTTATCTTTTCGCTCGTTTATCCAAATCAGGTGAAACAAGCGCCTAGGTCTTCGTCTCGAAGCCCTCTTTCTATTTAACCAACTTGAACAAGATTTTGGTAATGTAAAATTTGGCTTTAGTCCAGATTAGTAAACGGATCTTGTTTCTTTTGTAGCTTGAGTTTTGTTGCTCCGTTTGATTTGATTCTTTTTGCAAACCGGAGTTCTTCAGTTGAACTTTCTGGTTAGATCTTCTTATTTGAGTTTTACCCGTGCATCTTTGTTTGAGTGCTTATGTATGCTTGATGTCTACTACGCAACCTTCTTCTTGTAGACGTTGTTGGGCCTCCAAGTGCAGAGGTTTGTAGGACAGTAGCAAATTTCCCTGAAGTGGATGACCTAAGGTTTATCAATCAGTGGGAGGCGTAGGTTGAAGATGGTCTCTCTCAAACAACCCTGCAACCAAATAAAAAAGAGTCTCTTGTGTCCCTAACACACCCAATACAATGGTAAATTGTATAGGTGCACTAGTTCGGCGAAGAGATGGTGATACAAGTGCAATATGGATGGTAGATATAGGTTTTTGTAATCTGAAAATATAAAAACAGCAAGGTAGCAAGTGGTAAAAGTGAGCGTAAACGATATTGCAATGCTAGGAAACAAGGCCTAGGGTTCATACTTTCACTAGTGCAAGTTCTCTGAACAATAATAACATAATTGGATCATATAACTATCCCTCAACATGCAACAAAGAGTCACTCCAAAGTCACTAATAGCGGAGAACAAATGAAGAGATTATTGTAGGGTACGAAACCACCTCAAAGTTATCCTTTCCGATCGATCTATTCAAGAGTCCGTAGTAAAATAACATAAAGCTATTCTTTCCGTTCGATCTATCATAGAGTTCATACTAGAATAACACCTTAAGACACAAATCAACCAAAACCCTAATGTCACCGAGATACTCCAATGTCACCTCAAGTATCCGTGGGTATGATTATACGATATGCATCACACAGTCTCAGATTCATCTATTCAACCAACACAAAGTACTTCAAAGAGTGCCCCAAAGTTTCTACCGGAGAGTCAAGACGAAAACATGTGCCAACCCCTATGCATAGGTTCATGGGCGGAACTCGCAAGTTGATCACCAAAACATACATCAAGTGGATCACGTGATATCCCATTGTCACCACAGATAAGCATGGCAAGACATACATCAAGTGTTCTCAAATCCTTAAAGACTCAATCCGATAAGATAACTTCAAAGGGAAAACTCAATCCATTACAAGAGAGTAGAGGGGGAGAAACATCATAAGATCCAACTATAATAGCAAACCTCGCAATACATCAAGATCGTATCACCTCAAGAACACAAGAGAGAGAGAGAGATCAAACACATAGCTACTGGTACATACCCTCAGCCCCGAGGGTCAACTACTCCCTTCTCGTCATGGAGAGCGTCGGGATGATGAAGATGGCCACCGGTGAGGGTTCCCCCCTCCGGCAGGGTGCCGGAACAGGGTCCCAATTGGTTTTTGGTGGCTATAGAGGCTTGCGGCGGCGGAACTCCCGATCTCTTCTGTTCCCCGATGGTTTTTGGGTATATGGATATATATAGGCGAAAGAAGTCAGTCAGGGGAGCCACGAGGGGCCCACGAGGGTGGAGGGCGCGCCCAGGGGGTGGGCGTGCCCCCTGCCTCGTGCCTTCCTCGTTGCTTCCCTTACGTATACTCCAAGTCTTCTGGATTGCTTCCGTTCCAAAAATAACTTCCCCGAAGGTTTCATTCCATTTGGACTCCATTTGATATTCCTTTTCTGCGAAACACTAAAATGGGGAGAAAAACAGAAATTGGCACTGGGCTCTGGGTTAATAAGTTAGTCCCAAAAATAATATAAAAGTGCATAGTAAAGACCATTAAACATCCAAGATGGATAATATAATAGCATGAATACTTCATAAATTATAGATACATTGGAGACGTATCAGCATCCCCAAGCTTAATTCCTGCTCGTCCTCGAGTAGGTAAATGATAAAAGAAATAATTTATGAAGTGTGAATGCTAGCAGGTGCACAAGTTTGATCAATGATAATTTCAATCACCTTTTCTAGCATCATTATATATCATAACAGTAGCTCATCTCATAAAGCTTCTCATGATCAAGTAACAAACTATTCACATGTTAAAGTATAGATCATAAACTTTCTTGAAAACTAACAAACTAAGTTCTCAGTCATCAAACAATTGCAATTCATCTTATTTTCAGGAAGAGTCTATGTCAGAGCTTTGATTCAGCAAACTTCACATACTCAACTATTATTTAGTCTTCCATGATTGCTACCACTCAAAGCATATTTTTAGAACAAATAGTATTCATCGAACACAGAGAAAGATAGGGGCTTAATGTTTTGCCTCCCAACCTTTTACCTCAAGGGTAATGTCAACAATAATAATTCATGATCAAATATATTTGAATGGCCATATATGCTCAGATCTTTCCATCACATGATGCTTGCCAACTAAAGAGTAGGTTGGAGTGAGAAGGAATACTACCGACTCTTGCATAAAAGTAAAAGATAGACCCTTCGCAGAGGGAAGCAGGGATTTGCAGAGGTGCCAGAGCTCGAAGCTAAAACAGAGATGAAAATAATTTTGAGAGGTATGCTTTCATTGTCAACATAACGACCAAGAGTTCCCAATATCTTCCATACTACATACATTATAGGCGGTTCCCACGCAGAAAGGTAAAGTTTTTACTTCCCCTCCACCAACATTCACACTCCACGGCTTGTCCGAAACAACGGGTGCCGTCCAACTATCAACATTCCTGGGGGAGTTTTGTTTAAATTATTTGCGAATTTGTTTTTGGTCTTTTGATCATAGGACTGGGCATCCTAGTTACTAGCCATTTTCTCGTGAATGATGAGCGGAGTCCACTCATCGTGAGAATAACCCACCTAGCATGGAAGATACTGACAGCCCCTAGTCGCTACATGAGCGATTCGGGCATACAAAACAGATTATTATTTGAAGGTTTAGAGTTTGGCACATGCAAATTTACTTGGAACGGCAGGTAAATACTGCATATAGGTAGATATGGTGGACACTCATGGAAGAAACTTGGTTCAAGGATTTTGGATGCACAAGCAGTATTCCCGCTTAGTATAGATATTTTGGCTAGCAAAGGATTCTAAATAGCAAGCACCACATGTTAGAGGATCCATAACAATATAACTTCTATACAAATATACCCAAGCATAACTCATTATGTTGTCTTCCTTGTCCAACTTCAACTTATTTGCTCAGGTTTGAAAATAATTAATGGGGCTCACAATCATAGAAGATGTCCAAGATAGTATATTTATATGTGAAATATCTCTTCCTTCAATATTCTTTCATGAGTTATTCAAGTGACCAATACAATGTTTGCTAACCTTCAATAAATTTACCACCTCTACTTCTTATATGTGAAGGCATTACTCCCCATGGGATAGGCATATGAAACATATATAATTTCAGATTTATTAGATTCAAATCATTCAACCATTTACTCATAGGATATAAGTGAAGCACACGAGTAAATGACAAACTACTCCAGAAAGATATAAGTGAAGATCAATGAGTAGTTAAATAATTATGTAGCTATGTGAAGACTCTCCCATTTAATAATTTCAGATCTTAGTATTTTATCCAAACAGCAAGCAAAGATAAAGAAAATAAAATGACGCTCCAAGCAAAACACATATCAGGTGGTGAATAAAAATATAGCTCCAAGTAAAGTTACCGATGAACAAAGACGAAAGAGGGGATGCCATCCGGGGCATCCCGAAGCTTAGGCTTTTGGTTGTACTTAAATATTACCTTGGGGTGCCCTGGGCATCCCCAAGCTTAGGCTCTTGCCACTCCTTATTCCATAGTCCATCGAATCTTTACCCAAAACTTGAAAACTTCACAACACAAAACTTAACAGAAAACTCGTAAGCTCCGTTAGCGAAAGAAAACAAAACACCACTTTAAGGTACTGTAATGAACTCATTCTTTATTTATATTGGTGTTAAACCTACTGTATTCCAACTTCTCTATGGTTATAAACTATTTTACTGGCCATAGAGTCATCAAAATAAGCAAACAACACACGAAAAACAGAATCTGTCAAAAACAGAACAGTCTGTAGTAATCTGTAACTAACACAAACTTCTGGAACTCAGAAAAATCTACCAAAATAGGACGACCTAGATAATTTGTTTATTGATCCACTGCAATTGGAATCAGTATTTTATCACGTTCTGGTGATTTTAAACAATTGTTCTCGTGAACAGAAAGTTTCTGGAATTTTTAGCAAGATCAAATAATTATCATCCAAGAAGATCCTATAGGTCTTACTTGGCACAAACACTAATTAAAACATAAAACCACATCTAACCAGAGGCTAGATGATTTATTAATTACTAAACAGGAACAAAAAGCAAGGAAGAAAAATAAAATTGGGTTGCCTCCCAACAAGCACTAACGTTTAATGCCCCTAGCTTGGCATGGTGATTTCAACGATGCTCACATAAAAGATAAGAATTGAAACATAAAGAGAGCATCATAAAGAATATGACTACCACATTTAAGTCTAACCCACTTCCTATGTATAGGGATTTTGTGAGCAAACAACTTATGGGAACAAGAATCAACTTGCATAGGAAGGTAAAACAAGCATAACTTCAAGATTTTAAGCACATAGAGAGGAAACTTGATATTATTGCAATTCCTACAAGCATACATTCCTCCCTCATAATAACTTTCAGTAGCATCATGAATGAATTCAACAATATAACCAGCACCTAAATCATTCTTTTCATGATCTACTTGCATAGAAATTTTTACTACTCTCCACATAAGCAAAATTCTTCTCATTCGGAATAGTGGGAGTATCATAAGAGACTTGAATACTATAAATTGTTTCCACATTAAAAGAGTAATGTTCAGAAAAAGGGTAATCATAATCATGACAAGTTTTATAAATATAATCATCACTACTTTTTATAGCATAAGTTTCATCACAATAATCATCATAAGTAGCAACTTTGTTCTCATTATAATCGATTGAAACCTCTTCCAAGATAGTGGACTCATCACTAAATAAAGTCGCGACCTCTCCAAATTCACTTTCATAAATATTATAAGATTCAACATCCTCCAAAATAGTGGGATTATTTATTCCTAATGTTGACACTCTTCCAAACCCACTTTCATCAATATAATCATCATAGGTAGAAGGCATGCTATCATCATAACAACTTTGCATATCAAAAATTGGGAGGCTAAAAATATCAACTTGATTAAACGTAGCATCCCCAAGCTTGGGACAAACATTAATTTCAGCAAATATATTCTCAAATGTGTCAACCTCATCAAACATAGCATCCCCAAGCTCGGGCCTTTTCATATCATAAGCATAATCACTCTCATTATTAATAGTATGGATAGCACCAATATTATAGCAATTATCATCATCACAATGAGTAGTAGGAGCAACATCATTTGGGAGGGATACCTTTTTACCTTTGCTTCTCCGTTTTTTCTTTTTCTTCTTCACATCATGTGCGGGTTTATCCCTCTTTTTTGAGCTCCTTATTGATGAGATTGGTTGAATAGAAAGCTCCTCCTCGTTACCTGATTCATCATAAGAAATAATAGGAGGACATTGGGAAGTCTCTTCCCTTTCATTCGTGTTCTCTTCATCTTCTATTTGCTTTCTTTTCTTTATGTAATTGGCAATGTAAGGATTTTCAATGCAATTCACTGCACAATACATATAAATTTCCTCTAGATCAAAATCAAGAAGTTTCTCATGGGCAAATACTGGAAGATAGTTAGCTATACGTTTCATTTCTTCATAACCCATAAGCAAACTAAGTTCATTATGATGTGCAAGGGAAATCAAGTCATCACAATTTTTGGAAACGATTAGATCATGAAATAATTTGCATCGGATAGTTAAATGACCATGTTCATTGCAAAGTTCACAAGTACGGCTAAGAAAATTTCAATTTTCAGCACAAACATCTAGCCTTTCTTGCAACCATTTAGTTTCTAAGTACTTATGCCTCTTGCAAAATCTATCTTCCCTAATTGGTGTGTACTTTCAAACTCTATGTATTCCACAAAAGTTGACATGCTTATAAGAGATATTTTCATCATGACTAGTGCAATCATCATTAGTACTACGGATATTCAAAGAGTTCATACCAACAACATTGCAATCATGCTCATCATTCAAATATTTAGTGCCAAACATTTTATAGACTTCTTCTTCTAGCACTTGAGCACAATTTTCTTTTCCATCATTTTCACGAAAGATATTAAAAAGGTGAAGCGTATGTGGCAAACTTAATTCCATTTTTTTGTAGTTTTCTTTTATAGACTAAACTAGTGATAAAACAAGAAACTAAAATATTCTATTGCAAGATCTAAAGATATACCTTCAAGCACTCACCTCCCCGGCAACGGCGCCAGAAAAGAGCTTGATGTCTACTACGCAACCTTCTTCTTGTAGACGTTGTTGGGCCTCCAAGTGCAGAGGTTTGTAGGACAGTAGCAAATTTCCCTGAAGTGGATGGCCTAAGGTTTATCAATCCATGGGAGGTGTAGGTTGAAGATGGTCTCTCTCAAACAACCCTGCAACCAAATAACGATGAGTCTCTTGTGTCCCCAACACACCCAATACAATGGTAAATTGTATAGGTGCACTAGTTCGGCGAAGAGATGGTGATACAAGTGCAATATAGATGGTAGATATAGGTTTTTGTAATATGAAAATATAAAAACAGCAAGGTAGCAAGTGGTAAAAGTGAGCGTAAACGGTATTGCAATGCTAGGAAACAAGGCCTAGGGTTCATACTTTCACTAGTGCAAGTTCTCTGAACAATAATAACATAATTGGATCATATAACTATCCCTCAACATGCAACAAAGAGTCACTCCAAAGTCACTAATAGCGGAGAACAAACGAAGAGATTATTGTAAGGTACGAAACCACCTCAAAGTTATCCTTTCTGATCGATCTATTCAAGAGTCTGTAGTAAAATAACATAAAGCTATTCTTTTCGTTCAATCTATCATAGAGTTCATACTAGAATAACACCTTAAGACACAAATCAACCAAAACCCTAATGTCACCTAGATACTCCAATGTCACCTCAAGTATCCGTGGGTATGATTATACGATATGCATCACACAATCTCAGATTCATCTATTCAACCAACACAAAGTACTTCAAAGAGTGCCCCAAAGTTTCTACCGGAGAGTCAAGACGGAAAAATGTGCCAACCCCTATGCATAGGTTCATGGGCAGAACCCGCAAGTTGATCACCAAAACATACATCAAGTGGATCACGTGATATCCCATTGTCACCACAGATAAGCACGGCAAGACATACATCAAGTGTTCTCAAATCCTTAAAGACTCAATCCGATAAGATAACTTCAAAGGGAAAACTCAATCCATTACAAGAGAGTAGAGGGGGAGAAACATCATAAGATCCAACTATAATAGCAAAGCTCGCGATACATCAAGATCGTATCACCTCAAGAACACGAGAGAGAGAGAGAGATCAAACACATAGCTACTGGTACATACCCTCAGTCTCGATGGTGAACTACTCCCTCCTCGTCATGGAGAGCGCCGGGATTATGAAGATGGCCACCGGTGAGGGTTCCCCCCTCTGGCAGGGTGCCGGAACAGGGTCCAAATTGGTTTTTGGTGGCTACAGAGGCTTGCGGCGGCGGAACTCCCGATCTCTTCTGTTCCCCGTTGGTTTTATGGTATATGGATATATATAGGCGAAAGAAGTCGGTTAGGGGAGCCACGAGGGGCCCACGAGGGTGGGCGCGCCGCCCTGCCTCGTGCCTTCCTCGTTGCTTCCCTTACGTATACTCCAAGTCTTCTGGATTGCTTCCATCCCAAAAATAACTTTCCCGAAGGTTTCATTCCGTTTGGACTCCATTCGATATTCCTTTTCTGCGAAACACTGAAATAGGGAGAAAAACAGAAACTGGCACTGGGCTCTGGGTTAATAAGTTAGTCCCAAAAATAATATAAAAGTGCATAGTAAAGCCCATTAAACATCCAAGATGGATAATATAATAGCATGAATACTTCATAAATTATAGATACGTTGGAGACGTATCAATGCTATTGTTTGTTTGCGATAGAATTCCCAGAGCGCGAAGCGTGCTACTACGAGTCCCTAGGTTTTGCGGATCGTCAGCAAGGCAAGTAACACTTCGATGATACACTTTTATTACCCAGTTTTTATGCATTAGCTTCAACCCTCGCACATTGCATGAGTAGGATCTCTTAACCTGTGGGTTTGGGAAGTAGATGATGAGGTAGAACCTATTGCCCTTTTATTATGAAAACCTGGGAGTTACATCTACGTTATGCTTATATTGCCATGCTATGCTCATAGACGTGGTTTGGGTTTGAGAGTATCCATGACAAATGTGAGTTTGTTAATTAATGGTTCAACTTAAGGTGGCAACTTTAATGCACATCTGGGTGGATTGCTTGTGGGCACCTGGAGAATCCAGTGTTGTCCTAGGATATTCCGGAGTACCCGTGTGATCATCCTACAGTCCGCCACCCAGGCTCAAAGGGATCATAAGATTATTCATGCTACAAACTTCCGTGTGAAGTCACAAGCCATTATGGGCTCTAGCATAGTTGAGTATGTTGCGTGACCTCTTTCAGTGGTAGGCTAGCAGATGTAGAGGGAAAGTAGGTGTAACTGTCTACCCAGAGTAAAGAGTTCATGCTTCTGAAAGACTCTGCCTCGGTCATCCGTTTCTCAAACACCATGTAGTGCGAGAAATCCAATGGAGGAGATCGAGTCTTGTGGGGAAAAGTGCGCAAACCTCTGCAGAGTGTATAAACTAATCATGGTTAGCCGTGTCCCCGGTTATGGACATCTTGAGTATCTGGTTCTTGGATTATCAATTTGTTGGGATGTTAATGACTACTTTAATTGGGATTGAGTTGGAGGAACCTTCTCAATGTTGTTTCAACCATCATGATAGTTAAATAAAAATCTATTCCTTTGTTGTAGGAAAAAATTGGCTTTTCGGAAAAACATTATAACCATAGAGCCTCCACCAACCATATATGCATGTAGTGATAGCATTTATCTGTTCATTGCTCTACTGTGTTATATTGGCAGCATATTCCATGTGCTGACCCGTTTCGGGCTGCAACATATCATGTTGCAGACTTTTCAGACGAGGAGTAAGGTGCGATAGGTCGTTTGTCATGCACTCAGCTATGCCTTTGGAGTTGATGGACTCGCTTTATCTTCCAGGCCTTCTACTGTTATCTTATTTAGATGGCCTTAAGCCATATTTATTTTAATAAGTTCTCTTTTGAGACATTCGATGTAATAAGTGTGTGATTGCTACTCTGTTATAAATCCTTCGAGTACTGTGTGTGTCAGCATTACCGATCCAGGGATGACATTGAACACAGAGATTTGACCGTCTGAGGTCGGATCGCTACAAAATACCATCGTACTATATATCAATCTTTACCTCCGGACCATTTTGGAGCTCCTCGTCATGTCCGTGATCTCATCCGGGACTCCGAACAACATTCGGTCACCAAATCATATAACTCATCAAACACTATATCGTCAACGAACGTTAAGCATGCGGACCCTACGGGTTCGACAACTATGTAGACATGACCGGGACACCCCTCCGGTCAATAACCAATAGCGGAACCTGGATGCCCATATTGGCTCGTATATATCTTACGAAGATCTTCATCGGTCGAACCTTATGACAACATACGTTCTTCCCTTTGACCATCGGTATGTTACTTGCCCGAGATTCGATCGTCGATATCTTCATACCTAGTTCAATCTCATTACCGGCATGTCTCTTTACTCACTCCGTAATACATCATCTTGCAACTAGCTCTTAGTCACTTTGCTTGCAAGGCTTCTTATGATGTGTATTACCGAGAGGGCCCAGAGATACCTCTCCGATACTCGGAGTGACAAATCCTAATCTCGATCTATGCCAACTCAACAAACACCTTCGGAGATATGTGTAGAGAATCTTTATGATCACCCAGTTACGTTGTGACGTTTGATAGCACACAAGGTATTCCTCCGGTATCCGGGAGTTGCATAATCTCATAGTCGAAGGAATATGTATTTTTCATCAAGAAAGCAATAGCAATAAACTGAAAGATCAATATGCTAAGCTAACGGATGGGTCTTGTCCATCACATCATTCTCCTAATGATGTGATCCCGTTATCAAATGACAACACATGTCTATGGTTAGGAAACCTTAACCATCTTTGATCAACGAGCTAGTCTAGTAGAGGCTTACTAGGGACACGGTATTTGTTTATGTATTCACACATGTATTTAAGTTTCCGATCAATACAATTCTAGCATGAATAATAAACATTTATCATGAATAAGGAAATATAAAATAACAACTTTATTATTGCCTCTAAGGCATATTTCCTTCAGTCTCCCACTTGCACTAGAGTCAATAATCTAGAGTACATTGTAATGAATCTAACACCCATGGAGTCTTGGTGCTGAGCATGTTTTTCTCGCAGAAGAGGCTTAGTCAACGGGTCTGCTACATTCAGATCTGTATGTATTTTGCAAATCTCTATGTCTCCATCCTTGACCTTTCCATGAATGGAGTTGAAGCGTCTCTTTATGTGTTTGGTTCTCTTGTGAAACCTGGATTCCTTCGTAAGGCAATTGCTCCAGTGTTGTCACAAAACATTTTCATTGGACCCGATGCACTAGGTATTACACCCAGATCGGATATGAACTCCTTCATCCAGACTCCTTCATGCGTTGCTTCTGAAGCAACTATGTACTCCACTTCACACGTAGATCCCGTCTCGACACTCTGCTTGGAACTGCACCAACTGAAAGCTCCACCATTCAATATAAATACGTATCCGGTTTGTGACTTAGAGTCATCCGGATCAGTGTCGAAGCTAGCATCGACGTAAACATTTACGATGAGCTCTTCGTCACCTCCATAAATGAGAAACATATCCTTGGTCCTTTTTGGGTACTTCAGGATGTTCTTGACCACTGTCCAGTGATCCACTCCTGGATTAATTTGGAACCTCCCTGCCAAACTTATGGCATGGCACACATCAGGTCTGGTACACAGCATAGCATACATGATAGAACCTATGGCTGAGGCATAGGGAATGACTTTAATTTTCTCTCTATCTTCTGCAGTGGTCGGGCTTTGAGTCTGACTCAACTTCACACCTTGTAACACAGGCAAGAACCCTTTCTTTTTCTAATCCATTTTGAACTTCTTCAAAACGTTGTCAAGGTATGTGCTTTGTGAAAGTCCTATTAAGCATCTCAACCTATCCCTATAGATCTTGATGCCCAATATGTAAGCAGCTTCACCGAGGTCTTTCATTGAAAAATTCTTATTCAAGTATCCTTTTATGCTATCCAGAAATTCTATATCATTTCCAATCAATAATATGTCATCCACATATAATATCAGAAATGCTACATAGCTCCCACTCATTTTCTTGTAAATACAGGCTTCACTGTAAGTCTATATAAAACCATATGCTTTGATCACCTCATCAAAGCATATATTCCAACTCTGAGATGCTTGCACCAGTCCATAGATGGATCGCTGTAGCTTGCACACTTTGTCAGCACCTTTAGGATCAACAAAACCTTCTGGTTGCATCATATACAACTCTTCTTTAAGAAATCCATTAAGGAATGTAGTTTTGACGTCCATTTGCCAGATTTCATAATCATAAAATGTGGCAATTGCTAACATGATTCGGACAGACTTAAGCATCGCTACGTGTGAGAAAGTCTCATCGTAGTCAACTCCTTGAACTTGTCGAAAACCTTTCGCGACAAGTCGACCTTTGTAGACAGTAACATTACCATATCAGCGTCAGTCTTCTTCTTGAAGATCCATTTATTTTCTATGGCTTGTCGATCATCGGGCAAGTCCACCAAAGTCCATACTTTGTTCTCATACATGGATCCTATCTCAGATTTCAAGGCCTCAAGCCATTTATCGGAATCTGGGCTCATCATAGCTTCTTCATAGTTCATAGGTTCGCCATGGTCTAATAACATAACTTCTAGGATAGGATTACCGTACTACTCTGGTGCGGATCGTGCTCCGGCCGTCCTACGAAGTTCAATAGTAACTTGATCTGAAGTTTCATGATCACTATCATTTGCTTCCTCTCTAGTTGGTGTAGGCATCACGGGAACGGTTTTCTGTGATGTGCTACTTTCCAAGTCGACAGAATGTACAATTACCTCATCAAGTTCTACTTTCCTCCCACTCACTTATTTTGAGAGAAACTCCTTCTCTAGAAAGGACCCATTCGTAGCAACAAAGATCTTGCATTCAGATCTATGGTAGAAGGTGTACCCAATAGTTTCTTTAGGGTATCCTATGAAGACGCACTTCTCTGATTTAGGTTCGAGCTTATCAGGCTGAAGCCTTTTGACATAGGCGTCGCATTCCCAAACTTTAAGAAACGACAACTTAGGTTTCTTGCCAAACCATAGTTCATACGGTGTCATCACAACGGATTTAGAAGGTGCCCTATTTAATGTGAATGCGGCTGTCTCTAATGCATAACCCCAAAACGTAGTGGTAAATCGGTAAGAGGCATCATAGAACACACCATATGTAATAAAGTACGGTTATGACGTTCGGACACACCATTACACTGTGGTCTTCCAGGTGGCGTGAGTTGTGGAACAATTCCACATTGTTTTAAATGAAGGCCCAACTCGTAACTCAAATATTCACCTCCGCGATCAGATCGTAGAAACTTTATTTTCTTGTTATGATGATTCTCCACTTCACTCTGAAATTCTTTGAACTTTTCAAATGTTTTAGACTTGTGTTTCATCAAGTAGATATACCCATATCTACTCAAATCATCTGTGAAGGTCAGAAAATAACGATACCCGCCGCGTGCTTCAACACTCGTCGGACCGCATACATCGGTATGTATTATTTCCAATGTCATTAGCTCGCTCCATTGTTCCGGAGAACGGAGTTTTAGTCATGTTGCCCATGAGGCATGGTTCACAAGTATCAATTGATTCATAATCAAGTGTTTCCAAAAGTCCATCTGCATGGTGTTTCTTCATGCGCTTTACACCAATATGACCTAAACGGTAGTGCCACAAGTATGTTGCACTATCATTATCAACTTTGCATATTTTGGCATCAATATTATGAATATGAGTATCACTATGATCGAGATTCAACAAGAATAGACCATTCATCAAGGGTGCATGACCATAAAAGATATTACTCATATAAATAGAACAACCATTATTCTCTGATTTAAAGGAATAACCGTCTCGCAATAAATAAGATCTAGATATAATGTTCATGCTCAACACGGGCACCAAATAACAATTATTGAGGTCTAAAACTAATCTCGAAGGTAGATGTAGAGGTAGCATGCCAACGGCGATCACATCAACCTTGGAACCATTCCCGACGCGCATCGTCACCTCGTCCTTAGCCAATCTTCATTTATTCCGCAGCTCCTGTTTCGAGTTACAAATATGAGCAACCGAAACAATTTCAAATACTCAGGCGCTGCTACGAGCATTAGTAAGGTACACATCAATAATATGTATATCAAATATACCTTTGTTCACTTTGCCATCCTTCTTATCCGCCAAGTATTTGGGGCAGTTCTGCTTCTAGTGACCATTCCCTTTGTAGTAATAGCACTCGGTTTCAGGCTTGGGTCCACCTTTGGGCTTCTTCCCGGGAGTGGCGACTTGCTTGCCATTCTTCTTGAAGTTCCCTTTCTTTCCCTTGCCCTTTTTCATGAAACTAGTGGTCTTGTTAACCATCAACACTTGATGCTCCTTCTTGATTTCTACCTCCGCGGCCTTAAGCATTGCGAAGAGCTCAGGAATTGTTTTGTTCATCCCTTGCATATTATAGTTCACCACGAAGCCTTTGTAGCTTGGTGGCAGTGATTGAAGAACTCTGTCAATAACACTATCAACTCCCAGCTGAGTCAAGTGATTATGATACCCAGACATTTTGAGTATGTGTTTGATACGTCTCCATCGTATCTACTTTTCCAAACTCTTTTGCCCTTGTATTGGAATCTAACTTGCATGATTTGAATGGAACTAACCCAGACTGATGTTGTTTCAGCAGAATTGCCATGGTGTTATTTTTGTACAGAAATAAAAGTTCTTGGGTTGACTTGAAAATTTACGGAGAATATTTTTGGAATTAATAAAAAGTACTGGCGCAAGAATTATCTAGAGGGGGGCCACCCAAATGCCACAAGCCCTGGGGGCGCGCCCACCCCACTAGGGCGCGCCCTGCGGGCTTGTGGGACCCCTGGAGGCCCTCCGACCTCAACTCCAACTCCATATAACCCTATTTGGGGAGAAAAAAAATCAGGGAGAAGAGTTCATCACGTTCTACGATATGAAGCCGCCGCCACCTCCTGTTCTTCATCGGGAGGGCTGATCTGGAGTCCGTTCGGGGATCTGGGGAGGGGGATTCGTCACCATCATCATCACCAACCTTCCTCCATCATCAACTTCATGATGCTCACCGCCGTGCGTGAGTAATTCCAACGTAGGCTTGCTCGACGGTGATGGGTTGGATGCGATTTATCATGTAATCGAGTTAGTTTTGTTAGGGTTTGATCCCTAGTATCCACTATGTTCTGAGATTGATGTTGCTATGACTTTGCTATGCTTAATGCTTGTCACTAGGGCCCGAGTGCCATGATTTCAGATATGAACCCTTTATGTTTTCATGAATATATTTGTGTTCTTGATCCTATCTTGCAAGTTGTAGACACCTATTACGAGTTATGATCCGGATACCCCAAGGTGACAATAGTTTGGATTCTTTCCGATGATTACCGTAGTTTGAGGAGTTCATGTATTCACTAAGTGCTAATGCTTTGGTCCGGTCCTCTATTAAAAGGAGGCCTTAATATCCCGTAGTTTCCATTAGGACCCCGCTGCCACGGGAGGGTAGGACAAAAGATGTCATGCAAGTTCTTTTCCATAAGCATGTATGACTATATATGGAATACATGCCTACATTATATTGATGAATTCGAGCTAGTTCCGTGTCACCCTAGGTTATGACTGTTGCATGATAAATGCCATCCGACATAATTATCCATCACTGATCCGTTGCCTATGAGCTTTTCACATATTGATCTTTGCTAAGTTACTTCCGTTGCTACTTCTGTTACAATCACTACAAAACTGCTACTGATACTTTTGCCACCGTTATCGTTACTTCCATACTACTTTTCTACTAAATACTTTGCTGCAGATATTAAGTCTTTCAGGTGTGGTTGAATTGACAACTCAGCTGCTAATACTTGGGAATATTCTTTGGCTCCCCTTGTGTCAAATCAATAAATTAGGGTTGAATACTCTACCCTTGAAAACGGTTGCAATCCCCTATACTTGTGGGTTATCAAGACCTTTTTCTGGCGCCGTTGCCGGGGAGCATAGCTCTATTCTCTGAGTCACTTGGGATTTATAATTGTTGATCACTATGAAGAATTTGAAAGATACCAAAACCAAGATATATCCCTCTACTACGGGTGAGGTAAGGAACTACCATCTAGCTCTGCACTTGATTCACCTTCTATTATGAGTAAGCTTGCGACACCACCACCTGCTAGTAATCTTAATATGTTGCAAGTAATTGATGATGCTACTTCTGCTATCAGTGATACTTATGATGATGCTAGTACTTTGCTTGATAACATTGTGCCACTGGGTGAATTTCTTGATGAACAACTTGGTAGGGTTAGAGAGAATGAGATTACTGAAACTGATGATATTATTGAAACTGAAGATTATGATTCTCCCCCTAGATATGAATTGCCTAAGGTACCTGAGGGTTATATTATGGATGAAGAAACTGCTAGAGACTTTTTTGCTTGCAATGATAGAGATGATCTTAAGAAATTACTAGTCAAGCTGAAAGAAAAATCTTTGAATGCTAGAATGCAATATGACCCTAAGTTTGCTACTTCACCTATCTGTCGGTGTACAAAAGTAGGGGCCTTTTCTGTACCCCTTTACTTGTGCACGGGCAGTCGTAGGCACGCTTGTGGCCAGGCTTAGGAGGGCAGAGGAAGGGAAGGTACAAGGCTGCCGAGGCAGCACTCAAGCCAGAAGCATGAAGAGCAAAGGGCATGGTGGATTCCCCCGGCAAGACCCTTGCCGGGGCGGCCTACACAGCCCCGGCAAGAGCCTTGCCAGGGCGACTTGCCCAACACTAGCAAGGCTGCCACCGTTGAGCCTGAGAGTCCGGACACCATCGACAAACATAAAGACCAAGGCTCAGGGGTGCCTGCGTGGTGGCATGCAGATCTTTGTGAAGACCAAAGGCCTGCAAATCTAGATGGGAACCAGAAGACAAAGGCCCCCGGCGAGATCCTTGCCGGGGACAGACGAAGGCCCCCGGCAAGATCCTTGCCGGGGACGCCCACCACAACCAGGCCCGCACCTGCCAAGGGTTCGCTGTCCCACGGCCGTTCTGACGTGGCAACCACTACAAAAAATACACTTCCGTGATGATACGTGTTTGTCACAGTAGGTCGCGTTTTTTGTCATGCATGTACATCCATGACGATTTTATGACAGAATCAAGATAGTCATACCTGTGCTGTCGTAGAAGTGTTCCATGACATTACCAAAATTATCATCACGGAAGTGTCCACTTCCATGATGATAAATCGCGCGTCACAGAAGTGCTTTCGTCAAGGGTGACCGACATGTGGCATCCACCGTAATGGAACGCCGTTAAGCTATCGGGTCGGGTTTTGGATCCGATAACCCGTTAACAACCCCGACCAATGAGGATTTTCCACGTGTAAGATCATCATTTGCTGGAGGAAACACGTGTCGGCTCATCATTGGGACAGATGTCATCCACTCATTGGACGGAAGGCGCCTATGATACGTCGACACGTGGCACGGCCCAACAGAGGCCCATTCCTGTGAAAAGGCCGGTCCGTTTGACTTGGTTAAAAGGTGACGGGCCGGCCCATGGAAAGCCTGTTAACGGCCTGTTCGCATATAGCCCATTTACAGCCCGCTAACCCAAGGCCCGTTACGCCCTATCCGAATTAGGCCCAGCAGCCTCATCTAGGCCATCCAATATGATTCCAGCCCATTTTCACTTCTGGCGCATGTATGGCCCATGACGTCTTTCGGCCCATATGAGGCCCTATGTAACTCTTGGCCTATTAACGGCCCGTGATGAAACTGGCCCGTAATGGACAGTGTATCACTTTACACCCATTAACGGCCCGTGGTGAAACTGGCCCGTAATGAACAGTGTATCACTTTATACCCATGAACGGCCCGTTATTCCGTTGGGCCGTTTCCAGCCCATGTTATCTTTCGGCCTTCTCAGAGCCCATTTATTCTTGGGCTCATTTCCAGCATTCGTTTACTTACGGCCCGTTACTGTCATTTTCTGCTCGTGGGCCAAAATTCAGCCCGTGGTTACAGTCGGCCCGTTTGTGGTCCGTTAATACATTGGGCCGTTTTCATAGTGTCATCAAATACGGCCTATTAACGATGGCCCGTTATGGTCGGCCCATGAACGGGCGATTCCAACTCTAGCCCGTTTATGGCCATAATGCGGTCTGTTTGGCCCATGTTTGGCCAATCGATCATACGGCCCGTATAAGGCCCATTGATGATATGGCCCGCAGAAGGCCCATTGTTTCTACGGCCCGTAGAAGGCCCATTGTTTCTACGGCCCGTAGAAGGCCCACTGTTTCTACGGCCAGTAGGAGGCCCAGTGTCACTACAGTAAATATTAGCCCATGGTTATTGTGGCCTAGTTTTAAAAAATAGGTTATTGCAGCCACTAGCTAACCGCGGAAAAAGAACTGCAATGACTACAAGCAAACAAATAAACAAGACAACAAGGAAATAAATAAGCAAGCAACTAATGCTAGGCTATCACGGCTATTACACATATTACATCCACTGGGCATCAAAGTTCGCCACCAGTGCAAATATAGGGAACAAAGCAGCATATCATATACACTGGTTGTCAAAGTTGGCGACCAACGCAAATAAACGCCGCAGCAAAACAAATCCAGAACTGAAACCACTTTAGAAGATCTCAAGAAACAATATCCTGGGTACCCATAATGCTGGCAAGATACTTAGCAAGCTTATTAACTTTCTCTTGTTTGGCGCTTAAATCCTCCAGCGCTTGCTGTTGCACCAGAAAATATGCATCTGAATTCTGCAGGGACTTCCTCAGTCCTTCCGCTTCCTGTCGCAGCACATCTGATCGATGTCTTTCAACTTGAAGTTGAGACTCAAGAAGACGAACTGATTCAGGCAGCGAGTTCGAAGAGCTTGTGCCAGCAGTAGTGGCCAGTAACTCAAACACTACATCAAGACAGGACTTTTGGGTTCCCTCACTGTCGTCAAGATAGTTTTTATCAGCTTTCTTGGAGACCAACAGGGATGTCTCACTATCTTAAACCTTATCTACATTAGTTCCTTTACCATTGGATAACGCGGTACTGTTCTCCAATATTTTGTCCGCATTCTAAAAGATAAACAAGCAGACACATCACATGTTTACCATGTTGTATATGAAACTCATTTTGGTAAATGAGTTCAGTAGTAAAGTGGACAGGATAACAGCATGAAACAAACATATATCTATGTACCATGGTCACTTTATGGTCTATATCATTCTAGTTTTTGTTGCCAAATCAAGATAGAGACACAGTTCAAATAATATTTGTTCAAGACAAAGCAGAATAGACAGAATATAAGTGTGGGTAATTATAGAGCAATAACAACACTTGTAATGTGCATGACATGAGAACATAACTGTTTATTCAATTGAAACTGAAATCAACATAGAGCAGGTTACAATAGCAAACCAGTTAAAGAAACAGGTTTAAAACATACCTGTTGCGCCATTCGAGTTTCAATTCCATCCTTCAAATTTGAAAATAGTTGGTATGAGTAAATACAGTAATGCAAGAGCAAAGGAGTATGAACCATAGCTACAGAACCTGACCTGAGAACAAATCTTCTTCTCCTTTAAGCGTTGAGTTGGGATTCGGAGTGGTGGTCCTCGTGCTTTGGGCACTGCAGTTCCCTTACTAACTGCTCGTGTTTGGGTGGTCTGTGGTGGAGACGGTGCTGTGTCAACTGGAACTGGGTTACTATCTGCCGGGGTTGGGGTTAGAAGGGGTGTAGCTGGTTCTCTGTCCAATTGGGTAGGGGTACAATCTGCGAGAGTCTGGGTTATGTGTGGTGGATCTGGTCCTTGCGCAAGTACAACCGTGGTTCTATCTGCATCAACTGGTAGCACTATCTTTTCTTAAGACCGTGTTGTTACTCCCTTAGATACTGCCATCACGCTCTCCAATTCAAATGGCTGATAAACAAGAAAAGTAATTGAAAGTATAGACATTGTATGATAGACAGGTGCAATGGATAGTGGGGAATAAAAGAGGGCACGAAATAATTCATATTTATGTTGTCTAACCAAACAGGATAGCATGCCACAATTTCACATATATGATGGCTAACTAAATAGGATAGCATGACACAATTTCACATTATCATGGCTAACTAAAAAAGATGGAAAGACATAGTTCAAAATATGAGACTATGTAAACAGGATGACATGACATAACTATATAATGTGTTTATTAAATAGGTTGGCATGCCATAATTCACATACATTCACGGATAGAATGCCATAATTCAAAATATGATGACTGTAAACACTAAACAGGATGAGATGATATAACTAAATGATGTCTTTATTAAATGGGTTGCCATGCCATAATTCAGATAGATGATGTGTATGTACTATGTAAACATGATGGCATGATATTATTCAAATATATGATTTATATAGTAAGCAAGTAAGCAGATGGCAATCCATATAAGATGTAAAAACTAAGCAATGCAAGACAACATGCATGACATGGGTAATATAACCCTGGCAAGTTTGAGCATAGACCTCAGGGGGGAAATAGGACTGGTCATCAGTCTCTGACTCCTCCTCCGAGGAGCTCTCTGTAACCAGCAAGATGTCTGCTTCAGCAGGTAGCATTGTCTGCTCTGAATACCTTGTTTTCACTCCAGATACTTCCATCACCGCTTCAAATGGCTGATGCACAGGAAGAGTAGTTGAATATACAAACGTTGTCGACAAATGGAACACGTAATACAAAAAATGATAGCATGATATAATTCACATACATGATGATTGGCTAAACAGCATGGCATTGCATAATTCACATATATAATGCCTTTGCAACAAGATAGCATTGTATAATTCACATATATAATGTCTTGCAACAAGATGGCAATGCATAATTCACATATATGGTAATTAGACACTGAACAGGTGGCATTCACACAAAGCATGTCTAAACTAATCAAATGACATAGCAATGCGAGACACCATACGCACGATATGAGCAACATAAACCTGCCAAGTTAGAGCATACACCTCGGGGGGGGGGGGGGAATAGGACTGGTCATGTGTCTCTGAATCCTCCTCTGAGGAGCTATCCGTAACCAGCGAGATATGCGCTTCGTCAGATAGCATAGTCTGCTCTGAAGACCTTGTTTTCACTCCAGAATTTGCCATCACCGTGTCAAATGGTTAATGCACACAAAGAGCAGTTGAATGTACTAACATTGTTGACAAATGTAATATGTAACAAAAGAAAAGGATGGCCTGATATAATTTACATATTAGATGACTGGCTAAGCAGGATGGCATTGCAAAATTCACATATATGATGCCTGGCTAAACAAGATGGCATTGCATAATTCACATAAACGATGAATAAACTAAACAGATGGCATTCGCACAAAGGATGTCTAAACTAAGCAGATGACATATTTGATGTATAAAGTAAGCAATGCAAGACACCATATGCATGATATAACCAACATCAGCATGCCAAGTTAGAGCAAAGACCTCAGGGGGTAAATAGGAGTTGTCTTCTCCTTCTGAATCCCCCTCAGAACAGATATCTTCCTCTCGATTACAATCCGAAATGCGTGGAGGGGGGGCTGCCTTTGCGCCTACCATGGAGCGATGTCTGCATGAAATTTTATTGCCACGCAAGGCTCATCTCTTTTGCTCTACATGTTCAGTTCCATTGTTTACAATAACTGTCATGCATAGGAATAAAACATAGTGAGATTATGTAAGGAGTGCATGCAGAAATCCAGAGTGATGGTAGCAACCTGTGGATAGACCCAAAACCAATAATAGCAGGCAGATAATGGCTTCAGTTAAAAAATACAGATAATGGCTTCTTTACTATTTGTTTCCCACCCAACATGAAACTCATAGTAGACACCAGAGATTAACCAGATAGTAGATAGATACTATTGATAGCGGCCCCAATATGTACCCCACAACCATTTAAAAACTCAAGTTTGACCATTAGTTTGGAGCTGACTCAGAGTCTAATCGGTGAACAGGACGATAAAGTAGCATGTAATATTAAGCGATGCATAACGTAAGCAGACACGAAAGAGTGCGACCTCTCTTGCGGACCCCTGTAGTCCTCGAGGTCATCTGCTCGGTTGATGATGGTAATGCAGTTTTCATGGCTGCCAGCGGCGGGGAAGAAGATCTGAGGCGGCGAAAGACAGTCTGGAGGCCGGATCCCTGCTGTGCTGGACCCTTCTGTCGTTGGAGCAGCTGAGCTGGGGTGGACGACGGCGCAGCAGGAGCGGGACAAACCACGCAAGGTTTTCTTTGACAACTATCTGTAAGAGAAGTAATTCTGTAAGGGCTCGTTTGAATTGGAGGATACCAACAATGCAGGGATAGGAAATAGACCGGAATAGGATAGGAATGCACATGCAAAACAGAGAATTTAAAAACACAGGATTTCTGCCAATATGGGTGTTTGATTCACAACAATTGGAAGATCACAGGATGCAAAGAAGCATGGTGAGATTAAGTCAAACCACAAGAAAATGTACGGTTATAATGCTATTATGCTACTATCTCTTAGTCTTGAGCTTTATGAATAGGAATTTGAAAAGGAGGACAAGTGAAAATTAAAATTCCTACGTTTTTTCTTTCAAGGAGACACTAAAGGAACAAATCCGTGTGCTCAGTGGACAATATATATAACATGTTGAGTAAAAAAGAGATGCAACAAGTGTACAACCTCTTTGGCGAAGCCATGTCGATCTCAGCGTGATTGGGTTGGCCGGTGAGGATGCTCCGGCTGACTTTGCTGTCGGAGGAGGGGAAGAAGATCTTAGGCGTCTGGAGATGGAGCCCGAGGTACTGCTCCGCTGTGATGGAGGGTTTCGTCGTTGGAGCAGCTCCGGTGAGTTGTACGACGCCGAGGCTGAAGCAGGACAAGAGAGACAACGAACAACGTTAACCTGAGTGGAATTCTAATAGCATCTCCAATACATGACGTAAAATACATAACCACAAAGTGCTAGATGTAAAATACATCAGCCGCTCATCTCTGAACTTAACTGTCAAAACTGAACTTAACTGTTGAAACTAAACTTAACTGTTGAAACTGAACTTAACTGTCGAAACTGAATTTTGCTGTCGAAACTGAACGCACTAGCAAGGTGAGGCTACATGTCGGTCGACTGACTTTTTCATCTCTGGTCAGTCGATTTTGCAGCCGTTGGATACGAAATCAAGGGCCTGCGGTTCATCTTCAACCTCCACCCCCCTGTGCCGCCAGCCACCACCGGCCAAACAGCAGCCCCCGCCGCCCGCGGCCGGCGGTGCGCCGCCCCGCCCGCCCCGAAAACACTCCCCACCGCCGGTCCGCCGCCGCCCCGGCCATCCCTCTAGCCCCCCCCCGTGCCGAGCTTTTTCTCCGGCGATCCCCACGCCACCGCCCCGCCAACGCCTCGCCACCACCGACGACCACCGCCCCCATCCTGAACCCTAAGATAGATAGTGGGGTACCTCTTCGGCGAGCCCCCCTCCCCGCTGCGGCTGGTTCTTCCTTCACCCCGGCGAGCCCCCCCCCACCCCCTGAAAATCGACTGACCCAAAAGTCGATTCAGTCGACTGAAGTGTAGCTAAATCGGAGCAGCATCGCAAGCAAGAGCAAGAGCGAGAGCAGCGGCGCGAGCAAGAGCAATAGTAAGAGCAGACCAGGCAGGGGACCGAGAGCAAGAGCAGAGCAGCAGCGAGAGCTAAAGCAGCAGCAGCTCCTACTGATGTGGATGTCGCCGTCGAGGGAGCGACGCCGTGGAGGAAGTGGTCAGCGACGCCGCCGTGGATGGAGCTGCACCGTGTCGGCTCGGGACCGAGCGCTGGCAGCACCGTGAGATCGAATTAAGAAGAAAATGCGGCGATTAGTGTACAACCTCTTTGGTGGTGCCGATTAGGCCGCAGCTTCATCCGAGGAAACGGTGATGATGATGCTCTTCCGGTGGTGCAGGTGAAGACGGCGGTGTGGGAATGGAGGTGGCGCGAAAGACGAGGGGAACGTCGGGGCAGCTCCTTGGAGGTGGAGGACGGGGTGGCTGAACCGGCGGGACGATGAGATCGACGACGGATCCTCATCTGGTACGGTGGATGAGGGACGTCGAGGTGTTGCTGTGGACGACGTCGTCGGGGAAGAGGCTCCGGCTAGGTGGCGGACGGAGCAGGGTGTGGGGTTTCGTCGCGGGTTTTCGCGGCCTCGGTGTACGAATGGGTGGGCGGATGGGATGGCAGTGGGGAACCATGGCTTAGAGACGCGCTTGTCCGAAATGTGGGGTAAGTTATGTAAGTACCCCCACCGATTTGAGGCGGTTCTTTCGGTTCAGGGGTACCACGGGCATTTCGCGTGTTGGGATTTCACAGGAGGTGGGTGTTTTCGCGCGCCTTGTAATTTCGGAATAGCAAGGCGCGGGTTGAGATGGAGGGAGTTGTCGGAGCACAACGAGACAAAGATATATCTTAAATATTTCGGGCTAACAAGGCGCGGGTTGAAATTCCCGGACAAGCCTAACATGTACTGTACCAAATCAATGCGCACTACAAATGTCATTCAAAACTTTGAATTCATGTTATGTTCAATTAAAATATTTCGCTACGTGTATAATGCATGCAACCTACTACTCAAATGAACGTTTTAGTGCATTCCAAACATATATACTACCGCTTCAATATGAACTAAATTTGAATTCGTTTCTCTATTTGAATAAGATCTACAGTAATGATTGTTGTGAAGTCAAAGCATTTGAATTTGTTTCTCTATTTTAATAAGATCTACAATCATCATTATTGTCAAGTTAAACCATCGTTTGTGTATTATCTTCACAGCACACCACATGATTAGTCTCGAGTTACATATGAACTATGTGTACTATATGAACTCGAAGTAGATTTTTTGAATCCACTTTATTTTGATTTCAAGTCACATTACATTTCTAGCTCTAGCTAGATCTTCATAATCTAAACCATGTCTCATATGTATAATGTGTTTATCACATTATGTATGGTGCCCCGCCCCCTACGCCTACAAGTATTTAGATGTGAGTTGCAAACACCACACATTACCACAAATTCAAATAAAATGTGAGAATGTTCGATACATAGTATTGTTTAGATTGTTCGATATTTAGTTGTAAGCTGCAAACGCCACACATTATCACGAATTCAAATAAAATGTGAGATTCTTTGATGTATAGTATGGTTTAGATTGTTCGGCATTTAGCTGTGAGTTGCAAACGCCATGCATTATCACATTATGGTATAACATGTGCACAACACGTGTATCACCGCTATATTCATGCATGCAATGTTTAAAACACTATGATCTCCTATTCAAATATATGAATCCGCTTTCATATCAAATTATGATCTTTGTTAGTCTCTTACACCCACACAATCCTCTAACCTTTGTAGCTACCACTAACTTTCTCTCGTGCATGCACACACCCTCCTCGCCCTCCCCCTCCCTCGGCATTCTATCCACCGGGCACATTCATTTTTTTTCTTTAGGTCGTTCTCCCAGAGTCTCCACAACTCCTTTCTGACACACACCGATCGATAAACCTCTCCAGCGATGCCTGCCTACAACATACACACACACCTTCAATCTCCTCCTTTATGTGTCCTTGCCTCGTGTCTCTCATACGGTCAGACACACGTGTAAACTCTCGCCCCTCTTTTCATCGATCTCACAATCGCACACTCCTCCCCCTATCTAGCTAGTAGTTGGGCCTCTCGCACCACCTCCTAGCTCCATTCTCTCTGTCTATCCGTCTCGCTGGGCCTTATTTGCCTCTGACAAATGGACATACACCGACCGGTCTCTCGCTATACATATAGCTAGCTAGGTCCTTATAACTCGTTTTTACCCACACGTCAATTGATCTACCTCATTAGTTATGTCTCTCCCTTCCTTCGACAAACAACAATTGATCTACCGATCTAGTTAGGTTTTCTTACCAAACACATGGTTCCCCTTCATCATCCATGGATGCGTCCCGACAGATCTATCATGCACAGGCACACACAGAAACACATCCCCACTCTTATTGATAACATTGCAGTTCCACCCTCAGTTTGTCTAGTAGGCCTCTCCCACCATCTTCGAGAAGCAACTCCATCACCCATCCAGCACTCTACCCCTCTCCCTCCCTCTCTCTCTCCTCTCTCTTTCTGTCCCATCATATTTCCCGTCCTTCAGTTATGTATGGATGTCGACCGATCTCCCTCAAGACATAGCTGGGTCTCTCCTTCTCAACACATATACGAGTCGTTCTACCTCTATAGTTAGGCCTCTGCCTACCCCTCCCCCCACCCCCTCCCCCCCACACACACTGATACATCGAGCGCTCTAGTCATGTCTCCCTGCCACACACAAACTTGACATGTGCCCTCTAACGTTCCGGTAGGCCAGTCGCCCTATATCTTTGACTTGCACACACACACACACACACACAATTTCGATGGCTCTCTTCATCGATCTCGCACCCACCCACTTGATCCTCTCTTCGACTCTATCGATAGCTATGACCCCTCCCTCTCTTCTCATGGATTGCCCGACCCTCTATGTATGATATGGATAGGCCTCCATTTCACACACATTGCATGCAACAATTTGTTTGAGATGTCATCGACACATATTCCCACAAATAATTCACGAAATCAACCCCCACCCCACCCCACCCCAAAACAAAAAACACTCACGAACGCGGTTTGTATCTCTCACACACACCCACGTAGGTGGGGGACGTGCACAAAGAGAAGAGGTGCATGCACGGCGCACGTACTCCCGTCTCTGTCCCAACCACACCCGCGCGGGTACACGGTGGAGCTCATTTCTGTACGAAAAAGGCAGCCCACGTGGTAATTTGGCACGTGTACTGGTTGTCCACTTGGTGGAGGGAGGAGCGTCTACCACGGGTGAACAAACAAATTGCAACTTGACGTGTTATGTTAAAAAAGAGGCAAACCATGTGGGGCCTACCTTAGAGGCAAGGCTCTATACACTGGAGTACTTTTGATGTGTCCCGTCAACTCGCAGAACGAGGAGAAGCTTGCTTAGTACGCCGTCTCCCCCGCCCACGGGCGCGGTGGCTCGCAGGATGAGGTGAAGCTTGCTCCGCCTTACGCCCGCTCCCTCGCCCATGCGCGCGGTGGCTCGCAGGACGAGGAGAAAAATTTACTACTCCCTCCGTTTACTCCTCGTCCCTACTACCTTGGTTATAGAGATTATATCATATTGTTTGGAATATATATGTCCTTTAGTAGATTTCAATATGAACTACTAGTACATACTCCAAACACTGATGTATATAGACGTATTTTAGAGTGTAGATTCACTCATTTTGCTCCGTATGTAGCACTCTCCCTCGCCCCTCGACCCTCGCCCACGTGGTGGACATGTAGCAATTCATTCGGTCTCATATAGCCAGAACGATATATACTGCACTACCATTATTGCTCGACTTCCCGAAGAGGCGAATAGCCAATCGCAAGGTTAATATTTTGGAGATGCCAAGCGCAAGGTTATAGGAGAACGAGTAGTAGGTGCCGCGTCATTTATAAATAAAGTTTTTTTCTTCAGTGGCACATACGCAATATGATAGGTTCATATGGAGAGAAAAGGAAACCGCTCCACTATATACATAGTCAGGACGGGCCAGCCTACACGGTTGCTTGCTGGGGTTGCTCTCTTCACACTCTCTCGCACAAAACGACTGTGGCCACATCTCTAACATCCCGGCGGATCACGTCCGCTTGGGGAAGGGGTGGATGCTTAGTGCAGATGCGGTGGCCGTCGCCGATGGCGAAAACCCACTGTCGGCACGTCCCGATCAGGGGTCCCCGCCGTTCTCTCTCACAAAGCCGGTGAGGTTGCCTTCGTCCCTTGCTCACTGCCGCGACGTGGGCAGTTGCCGCCTCCCGCCGCCCTCCTCAAGGTTGAGTTACGTCCCTCAGGCACAACTCCCTTTACAGCCGGCTTGCACCACTGCTCCAGCTGCCCACATCACTCCCTGTGGATATTTCTCTACTTCTTTGCCCCGCACATACCTCTACTGGCTTCTACGTACTATATTTGTGATGAGTTTATGTCTCATCAACTAGTCCTAGTAATCTTATTCTAATCACGCTTCTTCAATTTCTTTGCCATAGGGATGCTCATCTCGATTTTGGTGAAACTACACAAAATGATCCGATGGTCAAAAGGTTGCAAACTTCATTTATTAGGAAGCTCGAACGTTGCCAGCAAATTGAAACCTGGTCAGGGTTCACGGTTCAAGGGCTAGGGACTGCATGGATCGTTTTTTTCTTTAGCTGCCTCCGTTCCAAAATAAGTGTCAACTTTAGTAGTAGTACAACTTTGTACTAAAGTTTGCACAAAGTTGAGGCACTTATTTTTGAACGGAGGGAGTACATATTTGCTATGACCTGTCAACCATTGAGATGCAATAGCATGCATGTTAGTCTCCTTTGTATTTGATGAAATGTTGCAACGGGCAACCTTGGACGCAAGATACATGTAACAGAAGCTGGAAGCTTCATAGCATTGTACAAATTTATCTCGCTGATAAATTACAGTACGTACTATACTAGTACTTCCTCTGTTCCTAAATATAAGTCTGTTCCTAAATATAAGACAACATGCATGACATGGGTAATATAACCCTGGCAAGTTTGAGCATAGACCTCAGGGGGGAAATAGGACTGGTCATCAGTCTCTGAATCCTCCTCCGAGGAGCTCTCTGTAACCAGCAAGATGTCTGCTTCAGCAGGTAGCATTGTCTGCTCTGAATACCTTGTTTTCACTCCAGATACTTCCATCACCGCTTCAAATGGCTAATGCACAGGAAGAGTAGTTGAATATACAAACGTTGTCGACAAATGGAACACGTAATACAAAAAATGATAGCATGATATAATTCGCATACATGATGATTGGCTAAACAGCATGGCATTGCATAATTCACATATATAATGCCTTTGCAACAAGATAGCATTGTATAATTCACATATATAATGTCTTGCAACAAGATGGCAATGCATAATTCACATATATGGTAATTAGACACTGAACAGGTGGCATTTCACACAAAGCATGTCTAAACTAATCAAATGACATAGCAATGCGAGACACCATACGCACGATATGAGCAACATAAACCTGCCAAGTTAGAGCATACACCTGGGGGGGGGGGAATAGGACTGGTCATGTGTCTCTGAATCCTCCTCTGAGGAGCTATCCGTAACCAGCGAGATATGCGCTTCGTCAGATAGCATAGTCTGCTCTGAAGACCTTGTTTTCACTCCAGAATTTGCCATCACCGTGTCAAATGGTTAATGCACACAAAGAGCAGTTGAATGTACTAACATTGTTGACAAATGTAATATGTAACAAAAGAAAAGGATGGCCTGATATAATTTACATATTAGATGACTGGCTAAGCAGGATGGCATTGCAAAATTCACATATATGATGCCTGGCTAAACAAGATGGCGTTGCATAATTCACATAAACGATGAATAAACTAAACAGATGGCATTCGCACAAAGGATGTCTAAACTAAGCAGATGACATATTTGATGTATAAAGTAAGCAATGCAAGACACCATATGCATGATATAACCAACATCAGCATGCCAAGTTAGAGCAAAGACCTCAGGGGGTAAATAGGAGTTGTCTTCTCCTTCTGAATCCCCCTCAGAACAGATATCTTCCTCTCGATTACAATCCGAAATGCGTGGAGGGGGGGCTGCCTTTGCGCCTACCATGGAGCGATGTCTGCATGAAATTTTATTGCCACGCAAGGCTCGTCTCTTTTGCTCTACATGTTCAGTTCCATTGTTTACAATAACTGTCATGCATAGGAATAAAACATAGTGAGATTATGTAAGGAGTGCATGCAGAAATCCAGAGTGATGGTAGCAACCTGTGGATAGACCCAAAACCAATAATAGCAGGCAGATAATGGCTTCAGTTAAAAAATACAGATAATGGCTTCTTTACTATTTGTTTCCCACCCAACATGAAACTCATAGTAGACACCAGAGATTAACCAGATAGTAGATAGATACTATTGATAGCGGCCCCAATATGTACCCCACAACCATTTAAAAACTCAAGTTTGACCATTAGTTTGGAGCTGACTCAGAGTCTAATCGGTGAACAGGACGATAGAGTAGCATGTAATATTAAGCGATGCATAACGTAAGCAGACACGAAAGAGTGCGACCTCTCTTGCGGACCCCTGTAGTCCTCGAGGTCATCTGCTCGGTTGATGATGGTAATGCAGTTTTCATGGCTGCCAGCGGCGGGGAAGAAGATCTGAGGCGGCGAAAGACAGTCTGGAGGCCGGATCCCTGCTGTGCTGGACCCTTCTGTCGTTGGAGCAGCTGAGCTGGGGTGGACGACGGCGCAGCAGGAGCGGGACAAACCACGCAAGGTTTTCTTTGACAACTATCTGTAAGAGAAGTAATTCTGTAAGGGCTCGTTTGAATTGGAGGATACCAACAATGCAGGGATAGGAAATAGACCGGAATAGGATAGGAATGCACATGCAAAACAGAGAATTTAAAAACACAGGATTTCTGCCAATATGGGTGTTTGATTCACAACAATTGGAAGATCACAGGATGCAAAGAAGCATGGTGAGATTAAGTCAAACCACAAGAAAATGTACGGTTATAATGCTATTATGCTACTATCTCTTAGTCTTGAGCTTTATGAATAGGAATTTGAAAAGGAGGACAAGTGAAAATTAAAATTCCTACGTTTTTTCTTTCAAGGAGACACTAAAGGAACAAATCCGTGTGCTCAGTGGACAATATATATAACATGTTGAGTAAAAAAGAGATGCAACAAGTGTACAACCTCTTTGGCGAAGCCATGTCGATCTCAGCGTGATTGGGTTGGCCGGTGAGGATGCTCCGGCTGACTTTGCTGTCGGAGGAGGGGAAGAAGATCTTAGGCGTCTGGAGATGGAGCCCGAGGTACTGCTCCGCTGTGATGGAGGGTTTCGTCGTTGGAGCAGCTCCGGTGAGTTGTACGACGCCGAGGCTGAAGCAGGACAAGAGAGACAACGAACAACGTTAACCTGAGTGGAATTCTAATAGCATCTCCAATACATGACGTAAAATACATAACCACAAAGTGCTAGATGTAAAATACATCAGCCGCTCATCTCTGAACTTAACTGTCAAAACTGAACTTAACTGTTGAAACTAAACTTAACTGTTGAAACTGAACTTAACTGTCGAAACTGAATTTTGCTGTCGAAACTGAACGCACTAGCAAGGTGAGGCTACATGTCGGTCGACTGACTTTTTCATCTCTGGTCAGTCGATTTTGCAGCCGTTGGATACGAAATCAAGGGCCTGCGGTTCATCTTCAACCTCCACCCCCCTGTGCCGCCAGCCACCACCGGCCAAACAGCAGCCCCCGCCGCCCGCGGCCGGCGGTGCGCCGCCCCGCCCGCCCCGAAAACACTCCCCACCGCCGGTCCGCCGCCGCCCCGGCCATCCCTCTAGCCCCCCCCCGTGCCGAGCTTTTTCTCCGGCGATCCCCACGCCACCGCCCCGCCAACGCCTCGCCACCACCGACGACCACCGCCCCCATCCTGAACCCTAAGATAGATAGTGGGGTACCTCTTCGGCGAGCCCCCCTCCCCGCTGCGGCTGGTTCTTCCTTCACCCCGGCGAGCCCCCCCCCACCCCCTGAAAATCGACTGACCCAAAAGTCGATTCAGTCGACTGAAGTGTAGCTAAATCAGAGCAGCATCGCAAGCAAGAGCAAGAGCGAGAGCAGCGGCGCGAGCAAGAGCAATAGTAAGAGCAGACCAGGCAGGGGACCGAGAGCAAGAGCAGAGCAGCAGCGAGAGCTAAAGCAGCAGCAGCTCCTACTGATGTGGATGTCGCCGTCGAGGGAGCGACGCCGTGGAGGAAGTGGTCAGCGACGCCGCCGTGGATGGAGCTGCACCGTGTCGGCTCGGGACCGAGCGCTGGCAGCACCGTGAGATCGAATTAAGAAGAAAATGCGGCGATTAGTGTACAACCTCTTTGGTGGCGCCGATTAGGCCGCAGCTTCATCCGAGGAAACGGTGATGATGATGCTCTTCCGGTGGTGCAGGTGAAGACGGCGGTGTGGGAATGGAGGTGGCGCGAAAGACGAGGGGAACGTCGGGGCAGCTCCTTGGAGGTGGAGGACGGGGTGGCTGAACCGGCGGGACGATGAGATCGACGACGGATCCTCATCTGGTACGGTGGATGAGGGACGTCGAGGTGTTGCTGTGGACGACGTCGTCGGGGAAGAGGCTCCGGCTAGGTGGTGGACGGAGCAGGGTGTGGGGTTTCGTCGCGGGTTTTCGCGGCCTCGGTGTACGAATGGGTGGGCGGATGGGATGGCAGTGGGGAACCATGGCTTAGAGACGCGCTTGTCCGAAATGTGGGGTAAGTTATGTAAGTACCCCCACCGATTTGAGGCGGTTCTTTCGGTTCAGGGGTACCACGGGCATTTCGCGTGTTGGGATTTCACAGGAGGTGGGAGTTTTCGCGCGCCTTGTAATTTCGGAATAGCAAGGCGCGGGTTGAGATGGAGGGAGTTGTCGGAGCACAACGAGACAAAGATATATCTTAAATATTTCGGGCTAACAAGGCGCGGGTTGAAATTCCCGGACAAGCCTAACATGTACTGTACCAAATCAATGCGCACTACAAATGTCATTCAAAACTTTGAATTCATGTTATGTTCAATTAAAATATTTCGCTACGTGTATAATGCATGCAACCTACTACTCAAATGAACGTTTTAGTGCATTCCAAACATATATACTACCGCTTCAATATGAACTAAATTTGAATTCGTTTCTCTATTTGAATAAGATCTACAGTAATGATTGTTGTGAAGTCAAAGCATTTGAATTTGTTTCTCTATTTTAATAAGATCTACAATCATCATTATTGTCAAGTTAAACCATCGTTTGTGTATTATCTTCACAGCACACCACATGATTAGTCTCGAGTTACATATGAACTATGTGTACTATATGAACTCGAAGTAGATTTTTTGAATCCACTTTATTTTGATTTCAAGTCACATTACATTTCTAGCTCTAGCTAGATCTTCATAATCTAAACCATGTCTCATATGTATAATGTGTTTATCACATTATGTATGGTGCCCCGCCCCCTACGCCTACAAGTATTTAGATGTGAGTTGCAAACACCACACATTACCACAAATTCAAATAAAATGTGAGAATGTTCGATACATAGTATTGTTTAGATTGTTCGATATTTAGTTGTAAGCTGCAAACGCCACACATTATCACGAATTCAAATAAAATGTGAGATTCTTTGATGTATAGTATGGTTTAGATTGTTCGGCATTTAGCTGTGAGTTGCAAACGCCATGCATTATCACATTATGGTATAACATGTGCACAACACGTGTATCACCGCTATATTCATGCATGCAATGTTTAAAACACTATGATCTCCTATTCAAATATATGAATCCGCTTTCATATCAAATTATGATCTTTGTTAGTCTCTTACACCCACACAATCCTCTAACCTTTGTAGCTACCACTAACTTTCTCTCGTGCATGCACACACCCTCCTCGCCCTCCCCCTCCCTCGGCATTCTATCCACCGGGCACATTCATTTTTTTTCTTTAGGTCGTTCTCCCAGAGTCTCCACAACTCCTTTCTGACACACACCGATCGATAAACCTCTCCAGCGATGCCTGCCTACAACATACACACACACCTTCAATCTCCTCCTTTATGTGTCCTTGCCTCGTGTCTCTCATACGGTCAGACACACGTGTAAACTCTCGCCCCTCTTTTCATCGATCTCACAATCGCACACTCCTCCCCCTATCTAGCTAGTAGTTGGGCCTCTCGCACCACCTCCTAGCTCCATTCTCTCTGTCTATCCGTCTCGCTGGGCCTTATTTGCCTCTGACAAATGGACATACACCGACCGGTCTCTCGCTATACATATAGCTAGCTAGGTCCTTATAACTCGTTTTTACCCACACGTCAATTGATCTACCTCATTAGTTATGTCTCTCCCTTCCTTCGACAAACAACAATTGATCTACCGATCTAGTTAGGTTTTCTTACCAAACACATGGTTCCCCTTCATCATCCATGGATGCGTCCCGACAGATCTATCATGCACAGGCACACACAGAAACACATCCCCACTCTTATTGATAACATTGCAGTTCCACCCTCAGTTTGTCTAGTAGGCCTCTCCCACCATCTTCGAGAAGCAACTCCATCACCCATCCAGCACTCTACCCCTCTCCCTCCCTCTCTCTCTCCTCTCTCTTTCTGTCCCATCATATTTCCCGTCCTTCAGTTATGTATGGATGTCGACCGATCTCCCTCAAGACATAGCTGGGTCTCTCCTTCTCAACACATATACGAGTCGTTCTACCTCTATAGTTAGGCCTCTGCCTACCCCTCCCCCCACCCCCTCCCCCCCACACACACTGATACATCGAGCGCTCTAGTCATGTCTCCCTGCCACACACAAACTTGACATGTGCCCTCTAACGTTCCGGTAGGCCAGTCGCCCTATATCTTTGACTTGCACACACACACACACACACACAATTTCGATGGCTCTCTTCATCGATCTCGCACCCACCCACTTGATCCTCTCTTCGACTCTATCGATAGCTATGACCCCTCCCTCTCTTCTCATGGATTGCCCGACCCTCTATGTATGATATGGATAGGCCTCCATTTCACACACATTGCATGCAACAATTTGTTTGAGATGTCATCGACACATATTCCCACAAATAATTCACGAAATCAACCCCCACCCCACCCCACCCCAAAACAAAAAACACTCACGAACGCGGTTTGTATCTCTCACACACACCCACGTAGGTGGGGGACGTGCACAAAGAGAAGAGGTGCATGCACGGCGCACGTACTCCCGTCTCTGTCCCAACCACACCCGCGCGGGTACACGGTGGAGCTCATTTCTGTACGAAAAAGGCAGCCCACGTGGTAATTTGGCACGTGTACTGGTTGTCCACTTGGTGGAGGGAGGAGCGTCTACCACGGGTGAACAAACAAATTGCAACTTGACGTGTTATGTTAAAAAAGAGGCAAACCATGTGGGGCCTACCTTAGAGGCAAGGCTCTATACACTGGAGTACTTTTGATGTGTCCCGTCAACTCGCAGAACGAGGAGAAGCTTGCTTAGTACGCCGTCTCCCCCGCCCACGGGCGCGGTGGCTCGCAGGATGAGGTGAAGCTTGCTCCGCCTTACGCCCGCTCCCTCGCCCATGCGCGCGGTGGCTCGCAGGACGAGGAGAAAAATTTACTACTCCCTCCGTTTACTCCTCGTCCCTACTACCTTGGTTATAGAGATTATATCATATTGTTTGGAATATATATGTCCTTTAGTAGATTTCAATATGAACTACTAGTACATACTCCAAACACTGATGTATATAGACGTATTTTAGAGTGTAGATTCACTCATTTTGCTCCGTATGTAGCACTCTCCCTCGCCCCTCGACCCTCGCCCACGTGGTGGACATGTAGCAATTCATTCGGTCTCATATAGCCAGAACGATATATACTGCACTACCATTATTGCTCGACTTCCCGAAGAGGCGAATAGCCAATCGCAAGGTTAATATTTTGGAGATGCCAAGCGCAAGGTTATAGGAGAACGAGTAGTAGGTGCCGCGTCATTTATAAATAAAGTTTTTTTCTTCAGTGGCACATACGCAATATGATAGGTTCATATGGAGAGAAAAGGAAACCGCTCCACTATATACATAGTCAGGACGGGCCAGCCTACACGGTTGCTTGCTGGGGTTGCTCTCTTCACACTCTCTCGCACAAAACGACTGTGGCCACATCTCTAACATCCCGGCGGATCACGTCCGCTTGGGGAAGGGGTGGATGCTTAGTGCAGATGCGGTGGCCGTCGCCGATGGCGAAAACCCACTGTCGGCACGTCCCGATCAGGGGTCCCCGCCGTTCTCTCTCACAAAGCCGGTGAGGTTGCCTTCGTCCCTTGCTCACTGCCGCGACGTGGGCAGTTGCCGCCTCCCGCCGCCCTCCTCAAGGTTGAGTTACGTCCCTCAGGCACAACTCCCTTTACAGCCGGCTTGCACCACTGCTCCAGCTGCCCACATCACTCCCTGTGGATATTTCTCTACTTCTTTGCCCCGCACATACCTCTACTGGCTTCTACGTACTATATTTGTGATGAGTTTATGTCTCATCAACTAGTCCTAGTAATCTTATTCTAATCACGCTTCTTCAATTTCTTTGCCATAGGGATGCTCATCTCGATTTTGGTGAAACTACACAAAATGATCCGATGGTCAAAAGGTTGCAAACTTCATTTATTAGGAAGCTCGAACGTTGCCAGCAAATTGAAACCTGGCCAGGGTTCACGGTTCAAGGGCTAGGGACTGCATGGATCGTTTTTTTCTTTAGCTGCCTCCGTTCCAAAATAAGTGTCAACTTTAGTAGTAGTACAACTTTGTACTAAAGTTTGCACAAAGTTGAGGCACTTATTTTTGAACGGAGGGAGTACATATTTGCTATGACCTATCAACCATTGAGATGCAATAGCATGCATGTTAGTCTCCTTTGTATTTGATGAAATGTTGCAACGGGCAACCTTGGACGCAAGATACATGTAACAGAAGCTGGAAGCTTCATAGCATTGTACAAATTTATCTCGCTGATAAATTACAGTACGTACTATACTAGTACTTCCTCTGTTCCTAAATATAAGTCTTTGTAGAGATTTCACCATGAACCACATGCGGATGTATATAGATGCATTTTAAGTGTAGATTCATTCATTTTGTTCCGTATGTAGTGGAATCTCTACAAAGACTTATCTACTAGTAATAGCTAGCCCCCACTACTAGGAATTCTCTATCCTCTCCTTGAGCCACATCATCAAAATTGATGTAGCCGTTAGATGAAGTAAATCAGTCCATAATAGCCGTCTGATCTAGACGTTGAGAGGCTCCGCACTAAGCCACATGCAAGCATGCAGAAATACCGTGGCACAAGCATGTGAGTGGGTTTTAAATCACATCAACATGTCTGCATGCAAGCATGCACCGGTAGCATGCATGTAAGTGAGCTTTTAAGTCCCATTAACATGTCAAAAAGAAAAATATAATCCCATTATGTAGTAGGAGTTGGCTGATCTTTTTTCCTTACGTGGGATGATCTAAATGATGATGGGATTTTATTTAGTTTGGCTACCACATTTGTCATGCGGTTATAGATTTTTTTTAGTTCTATGAAATCGATAATTTTGCGTAGAGAGATATACCGCTGTTCCGCGGCAATGCGCGGGGACTCATCTAGTAATATTTAGGAACGGAGGGAGTACTATGTAAAGAGTTAGGTGTCGCATGATGATAGTGTGAGGTGGGCCATGTAATCACTAAGCCTGTGTGTTTTCACTGCTCTTGCACGCCTCCGCTATAAGAATGGAGAAAGTTGTAATCTAGTAGTAGTACCTCCTTTCGCCGAAAGCGTGGGACATCCACCAGTCCTACCACCTCAGTAATAAAGACCAACGAGCCGTCAAATCACATAGACCCAGCAGTAAGTTGGACGGACGAAGCAACCATCACTTTTGCGCCAGTGAGAGGTCGCGTCCGCTCTGCCCGGGCATGAATGCGGCACCGACTCTTTGGAGCGGCGCTGACCGTTTCAGGCGGGAAGCGCGCGCGGGCGATGGAGGGGCTTTGGGTGGGCCAGCCTGGTCAGGAGCGGGCGTGGCAGCTGTCCGCATGTCCCTACCCGACACGCCTGGAAACGGGAGGATGCACCGACTCTCGCGGCTAAAATCGTACACTACACAACATCTCTCTGTAGTAGGTCAATCTGTCGCTCTCTCTAACACACACATGCTGTTAAACACACACACACACACACACACACACGCACGCACCTTGGTCCCGTTGCACCATCTAACATGACTTATTACACCTAGACGGAGGGAGTAGTAAGTATACGAGATACGGTGGCACACTGACTTAAGTCGAATACAAGTGCCCAAAATTTGTGTGCATGTTATAATAAGGATACACTTAAAATAGTACGTGAGCGAACAGAGGGATCAATTGGACAGTGTTCCCGAGCAGTAGCGAGATGTGTGAGGTAAGATACACCGCTGGCGCTTTTAATTTTTCTTATTAATTTGTTTGTTTCACCCTCTGACTAGTGGGACCCAACGTACTACGTGGAGAGAGGTAAGGTGACTAAGGCTGCATTATTTCTGCACCACTGTGGATAGTCATACCACCAAAGCCACATGACACTATTATGATTGAAATCCCAATGACTCCCACACACAAAAAAAAACACGGCATGCTTGTCACACGAATGCAGGAATGTATAAAAGGTTATTTCCCTCTCATTGAACATAACGGGAGGGTTGTGTAGCTGGTTAGCCTGTTCGCTCATCAAACTTGAGGTCTCGGGTTCGATAACTACACTTGAGCATAATTTGTGCCAGGAGGATTCTTTGACTGGTCAAAATGTTTTCTAGGGTTTGCACGCTTCACTCTCTCTCTCCAGTATATATATACACGCTGGAGCCTCAGCTCTTGTAGTTGCTCTCTTCACACTCTCTCGCCCTCTCCCGCTGGAGCCTCAGCGCTTGTAGTTGCTCTCTTCACACTCTCTCACCCTCTCCAGATCTAAACAAGACTTCGTTGGCCTCTCTCTCCCCTCACTGCTGCTCAAAGAGCCGGCAGGATCCGTCCGCCGGGAAGGGAAGGAGGCTTAACGCTATCGCCGTCGGCGAGGGACTACCGGCGCAGCTGTTCACTTTCCACCCAGTGGCGGTGCGGGAGGGACTCTGACCCCTTCTTCTTTGCCGCCGTCCCGTCGCCCATTGAACCACGCCCTAAGAACCTTAAGGTATAATTTACTTACTCCACATGCATTGCTCTAGCTGCATGTATACCATGAATCTAGGACGTGGTTCAAAGAGGAAAGGAGTAGGGGAAAGTAGTGGGAAAAGTTGTATATAGCATGAATCTAGGACGTGGTTCAAAGAGGAAATGAAGGGGGAAAGTTGTATAGCATGAATCTAGGACGTGGTTCAAAGAGGAAAGGAATGGGGGAAAGTTGTATCGCATAAATCTAGGACGTGGTTCAAAGAGGAAAGGATGGGGCGAAAGTACTAGTTCAAAAAGGAAGGGAAGGGGCAAGGCTGTAGAGTTTGAGCAGGACTAGATTTGCTGCGCTCACATAGGGAAAGGTGTCTAAAGATAACAAAACTGGGACCAACACAAATATGCTCCTTGGTTGTTTGTTCTTTGTTGCAAAAGACTATGCATGACCACAGTACATCGGTAGATGCACATGGTGCTGGTGCGTCCACTGTCCCGTGCAACTCATTAGCTGTTGTTAATCTAAGGCCCTGTTTGGTTAAAAACTCCCTAGTCCCTACCTGCTTGGTTCCAGGGACTAAACATGGACTAGAGGTTATTAAATGACATGCTAAAAGACCATGTTACCCCTAGTAATGAACTAATAGAGACAAGGTGCGATGCGTGGCAGGGGCAACTGTTGGAAAAAGTCCCAAAAAGACTCCCTCGGGGTCTTCTTTCTTTAGTCCCAAATGCCCACTTTTAGTCCCTAAAAGTCCCTCCTGTTTGGTTTAGATGGGACTGACACGGAGTTTTTTAGTCCCTACACCAAAATGTCCCTGTAAACAAACACCCTCTAATAATGCCGCTGGGAAATTGATGCAATGCCACAGTTAAAAGCAAATTACATGTTTAACAAATTTTATTGTTAATATAATCTCTATGTTAATATTAATCAATGCCACCGTTTGAGAAATGCTACTGTCTTGCTTTATTTCCCATTTAGATAAGGTAGATGCTTCTTTTTGTTGGCTTCTGTGTCATCCACCGTTATTGACCACTAATTGTTTCCTTTGCACCTCTGTGTAAACAGGGTTATCTACTTCACCTCGTTGCCATTGTGACCTTTTGTTGCACTGCACAAAACACTTTTGTTTAAGAGTGTTTTGTGCAGTTCAACCAAAATGTCACACCGACAACGTTGCTTGATTGCTTGATCTTAGTGGAACTGCACAAGAGGAGATCTTACTTCCTATCCGTTAAGGCGAATTTGGTTCAGATCTTCTTCTTGTGGGTTGTTTGAATTCCGCATCATGAGAGGTCAGTACTAGCCTTCTTTCACATGATTCTGCAGTGTGCTTTCATATGTTGTGCTACTTGTACGATAATGTTGCTTGATTTTAGTGAACTACACAAATGGAGACAAGACTTCCAATCTGTATGTGCACCGTAATATCCCATTGAGGTAAGATAAGGATATTTCACAACTGTTGGCCTGTATTTTGCCACTTTCATCAGAAAATTAAGTTTAGTACTATACTTGTGCTCCCTAATTGACATGCCAAATCTTACATTGAAGGCGAAGCTTGTCTGTTATTGAACCAAGTGATGAAGGGGAAGAACAAGCGGAAGAAAAACAAAAATCAACTCCCGGTGCTGTAATGAAGCACTGGAACTGTGATGACACAAGTAATGATATAGTTTTGCATCTTAATTTATTGCTATGGCTGGAACGAGCAATTGTTTTGCCACTGATTTGATGCCACTCTTAATGTAATATGTAATTATCTCTACTTGTGCAAACAGGGATCTTCTTTGAAGATACCATATATTTTAGTGGAACTGCACAAGAAGATGTTGGAAACATTAAACTAATCGAGGAGTATATAGTAAGCATGGCCACCACCGTAGATAGCAACAGATGGTTCCGAAGAAGTGCTTCATCTGTATGCTCTACACAATAAGCCTCCTGACAAAGGTTGGTACTCGCCCACTGATTTCATCCATATGATTGAGCTTTGTCATCTCTATTGGTGTTGTGCTACTGTTTAGATACTGTCATGAAAAAGTGGTATTGTCCTTGAGAAGTGCTTCATCTGTGCTGTTTTAAATATTTCCTTTCCTTTTTCGAGCAAACAGGGATGCTAGCATTTAGTAGTCCTCTTGTCTTTGCACAACAGGATCATCTTCCTCTAAAGAAGAATATGGAGTACGTGAAGTGACTAGTTCCGATTATGCCAGGATGAAGAAGCCCTGTCTATCTTCTCATCAGAAGGAGCAGTTGAAGGATGGTTACATTACTCCCCACAAGACCAAACTAACTTCAGCTTAGAAGGACTGACAAATCTCCATTTTTTTGCTGTGATGCGCGAGTACAATGTTGTTCTAGGATTCTTTCTGGCGAGTTCCATTTTTCTAAAAGTGTGCTCTACATGGACCATGTATGTGCCTGTTGAAACTGTCAATTCATAGTACAGTTTGCTTTATACTAATCACTTTTTTGTATTTGTGCAAACAGGGGTGCTCAGCTTGATTTCAATGGGAACTGAACAAAATGTTCATGAATACATCGAATCATTCATTTCCACCACAAGAAAGGAGGTGCCGATAAGTTCAAGGCATTGCAACATATAAGGGCGAAATCATACAAGCTACGCGCGAATTTGGTTGATTTTGGTGGAACTGCACAAAAAGAACAGCTGATTTATTTAGCACGAGGTGCCATGTCAATGTCCGAACTGATGGCAAACCCTGCCCATTCCACAATCGTAGGCATTTGATATTTTGGAATGGGACAACCTTGTCAAATTTTGCTCATTGATTTTAGCAAGACGTGCGTTTGATATTTTCGAATGGGACGCCCTTTGCTGTCAGCAGCGTCGATCAATTTTTTCTTTATTCTTTAGTTGTGAAGTAAATATTGCCTCTGACATGTGAGTCGCCGAGATGCATAATCATCGATTGTTTTGAATGTTCTCTATGAATTGCCAGGCCTGTGTGTTTGATTGCAATGTACAGAAACGCTAAAAAGCTGCTCAAACTCTTTGTACTCCTTCTGTTCCTTTTTACTTCGCACATTGTGAAAGTGCATACTTTTTCGTATAAGATTGGTCAAAGTAGAGATACTTTGACTGCAGACAAAACTTGTATGCAGACTAGAAAGGACCGGAGGGAGTACATGCGAAACTGCTGCAAACGACGTGATCACCCTGGGAATAATGCTAGTACGTATTGTCTTGCATGTTCATCCAATGCCAGTGATACAGGAATTCGAACTAATCGAAATAAATTCATTCATACACGGTCAGATTTCATATAAACATGCCGGATTTCATTACATTTCATACGTTCCTCAACTAAAAAGGGGTGCGCTGGAGTATAATTAATAACCGAAGCTACCCACCTGTGTCCTGCTGAGCCGAACAGAAGCTTCAGTGACTTAACTGCAGGTGCAGTTGCGTAACTAACATGTGGCCTGTTGGGCCCACGTGTCAGTCAGCCAACTGCACCAGCAGTTAAGTAGAAGTAGCGTTCTTCTCCAGCGCAGCTCTCCGACTCCACGTCGCCGCCAAGAAGCTAACCGGCCATCAATGGTCAACCCGCCAACTTGGCTTCAACCGGAGGGTAGCAGCGGTGGCCTTACTTGGCCCCGAGCGGCGGCGACCTACCGTGTCCTACTCTTCCTCGTTTTCTATGTGGCGCGGCCTTGTTGGTAGTGGGGCGGGGCCTCGGCGGAGCCGGCGATGTCCTCTGCCTCGTTGCCGGCGGGCGGCGCCTCAGCGGAGCGGTGGAAATCCTTCCCCACGTTGCCGGTAGGGTGGGGCCTCGGCTGAGCTGGCGATGTCCTCTGCCTCGTTGTTGGCGGGGCGGGGCCTCGGCGGAGCTGGCGGTGTCCTCTGCCTCGTTGTTGGCGCCACGGGGCCTCGGCAATGCAGGGCCTCGTCGACGCCAGCGGAGCAGGGACTCGTCGGAGTCGGCATTGTCCTCTGCCTCGTCCTCGGTCTCGCCAAACAGTGCCTCGCCCGCTTCATTGCCCTCTTTGCTAGCGTCTTTGTAGGCGGCCGTAGCCTCCGCCACCCGCATGCGGTACCGCCAGCGCTCTAGGCGGCCCTTGTGGGCGGAGCGGTACGAGTCGAGCAGCGCCTCCTGCTCCGCCCGCTCCGCGGCGATCTGCTCCTCCGCCTGCATGTGCTCCTGGAGGAGATGGTGGTTGTAGGCGGCGTCAGCCTGCACCTCCCGGAACTGCTCCTCACGCATCTGCCTCACCCTGTCCATATATTGGGCACGGGCCTCGCCGATGGTCATGGTGCAATGCACCGGCGAGGATGGCGCGGAGGAGGGGGTTGGCGCCGGATCGTCGACTACTATGTTCTCCATTGGGACGTCGTCGTCCTCCGGCTGCCTGCCGGCCAGCCGGTCAGCAGCAATGGCTGCCATCTCCTTGTGGTCCGTCGTCCGCCCGTCCCGAAGAGCGCTGGAGCGCGAGGAAGCCATGGTGGGCAGTAGTGGTGTGGACAGGAGAAAGGGAACGGATGCGGATGACTGCGGCTATGGCCGGCGCAGCAGTTTATATAGCAATGGTGGGCGGGCGGAGGGATGGACGTGTGGCATCAGAGTAGCCGCCTCGGCAACCGCGTATCATTAATGTGGGCGGCAGATGGACAGACGGACGTCACTTGTGTCGTTTGAAGGCGGAGCAATCGCCTGCACCAGGAAGCGGGGCGGGCGGCGCTGACTGTTTCGGGCGGAAAGCGCGCGCGGGCGAGGAGATGACTTTACTTGGAGAGGATGACAATGGGGACCCACCAGGTCCATAGCCTCACGTACGCAAGTGCCTCTATAATTTATTTTGCTTCCTCCTAGTTTCCTGACATCACGGTCCCACACCATGGTCAACCTATGTAGTAGTAAATAAACGAGAGAATTGCACAAGAAGCGGCCGACAGCTGGGACCAAGTAGCTCGAGCAGTATTTGTGTTTTTGAGGTGTGAGCACTGCAGAGTTTTTCGATGTTTAGCCCAGATATTAATTTTTCTCCTCTGAACAACAACGAAAACATCGCTGCAGGTATTAACTGGGCGGGCTGTGGCCCGTCTAGCCCAGGCCAGATATCCAGCCCAGATATTAATTTTTTTCAAGCTGAAAATGGCTAGCCCAGCTATACTTTTTTTAGGAATACCCAGGCAAGGTCAAGTTGTTATTCTCCGCCCCGCTGGGCTGCAAAGCTTTCCTAGGAGGGATGCATTAGGCTTAACAATAAAATGGGCTTTAAGAAATAATAAGTGGGATGTAATTATAAAACTAGGCAGTAACTATAAAAAAATGCACCAAACACGTGATTACTTTATAAAATATTATTTTTGGATATTGAAAATTTTAATTGTTGCGAGCGCAATGTTTCGTTGGATTTTTACGTAATATAAATTTATATTGAAATTGTATTTAATCTAACTAGAAATTTCGGGATAAAAATATTTTCGGATCCCATCAAAATGTGGGAAATTTTATTGAATTCTGTTTTGAACGGTTGGTTGAAATGGGCTGTACTTTTAACAAACTGTAAATGGGCTGTAGTAAATTCCATTAGAATTCAAAAATGGGCTACACATTCTTACAAATCTCAAATGGGCTATAAGTTCTCTGCCACACACTTCTGGCCTTACTAAGTTGACGCGTCCCCTAAAAAACCAGAGTTGACGCGTATGCAAGGCTTTGTCAACTTATAGTCAACACATGGTTCTAGCAGCAGTGGCCGTTGGATGTCCATCCAACGGATGCCGTGCTTCTTCTTCAATCTCGGATATTCTAGCTTCGCCCGCCCAAAAAATGATTCCTCCCCCTGACATCTGGGGCGCACCGTTTTGGAAGCTGACCTGTGGGCCTACTAAGTTGACGTACCAAGGGCTTTGTCAACTTAGTCAATATAAACGATTCTAGCTGCAGTGACCGTATGATGTCCATCCAACGGCCGTCGTGCTTCTTCAACCTCTGGTCTTCTTGCTCCAGCCGCCCAAAGCAGCGCCGGTCGTGCCGCCTGCTCCTGCCTCCCGTGGCCGGCTGTGCTGCCGCGGAGGCCTCACCGCCCCCTACTACTCCCACCGCTGGCCAGGCCATCCCTCCACTCACCCACACCCCCTGTTATTCTGCGGCGACGGCAGCGCAGCCGAACCAGTGAACCCTCGTACTCCTCTCTGCGTGTGCATCCACTGCCGCGTCTTCCCCGGCTCCGCGTCATCCCCTTCTTAGGCCTCGCCGTCGTCCACCGCCCTAGTGCTCTCGGCGCGGCGTGGTCAACGTGGTCAAGGAACGACTTCCATCGGACGTGGACTGTACGTGGAGAGGCTGACAGCTGGGTCCACGGCAGCCGCAAGGAAGTGCCTCCTTATTACGCGCAAAATAATTATTCCTCCACGTGACAGCGGGGACCCACCGGACGGGCCACCGTATTTCATGAAAAAAATGATTCGCCCCCTGACTGCTGGGACCCATGAGCTACATCTTCGCACGCAAGGAAGTGCGTCCGAAAAAATTGATTCGCCCCCTGACTGCTGGGACCCACCAGCTACATCTTCGCACGCAAGGAAGTGCGTCCGAAAAAAAAGATTCGCCCCCCGACTGCTGGGACCCACCAGCTACACCTTCGCACGCAAGGAAGTGCGTCCGGGCAACAAAAAAACGATTCGCCCCCCTGACTGCTGGGACCCAGCAGCTACACCTTCACACGCAAGGAAGTGCGTCCGGGCAAAAAAAACAATTCGCCCCCAGACTGTTGGGACCCACCTGCTACATCTTCGCAGGCAAGGAAGTGCCTGACAGTCGAGACCCACCTGGTCGAAGCGTACGTAGCGTTGTCATTCTGGTCGCGAACGTGTACGTATATACAGGTCGATGTAGAGGCGCGCACGTGTTGTAGTAGAGGCGCGCACGTGTCGTAGTAGAGGCGCGCACGTAGCATGTACACGTACGTACAGCGGCCAGGGTGCAAGAAAGAAAATACGGCCACGTATGTGTACATACGGGCAGGGTCTCGAACGCCTACTCGCACATACGTACGGCCAGGGCTCGTGTACATGGCTGGGTCGGAACGGAGAAACAGTGTCGTCGTCGTGTTCATGGGGAGGCAATGGAATGCGTCGTGTTCATGGGGAGGCAACGAAATGCGTCGTGTTCATGGGGAGGCAACGGAATGCGTCGTGTTCATCGGGAGGCAACGGAATGCATCGTGTTCATCGGGAGGCAACGGAACGCGTGGGAGCCAACCGGCTGGGTCGAACGGAATGCGTGGTCCTGTTCATCGGGAGGGCTTGGACGGAACAGGCGATGGAAACGAGGTCTGGCGTACCGCAGAACGGAGGAAACGGACCTCCTACGTTCGGAACAGGGTCCTGTTGATCGGGAGGGGTGTGGCGTACCGCAAAACGGAGGAAACGGACCTCCTACGGTCGAAACGGGGGTCCTGTTGATCGGGAGGGGTGTGGCGTACCGCAAAACGGAGGAAACGGACCTCCTACGGTCAAAACGGGGGTCCTGTTGATCGGGAGGGGTGTGGCGTACCGCAAAACGGACGAAACGGACCTCCTACAGTCGAAATGGGGGTCCTGTTCATCGGGAGGGGTGTGGCGTACCGCAAAATGGGACTCCACGATATACTGTTCATCTCCAGCGTCGACCTCCTCCAGCCTCCACGGGCTACCGTCGACCTCCTCCAGCCTCCACGGGCTCCTGTTCATCCAGCCTCCACCGCGCGCTACTCCACCGGCTACTGTTCAACCACCCCTCCACGGGCACCCCTCCACCGTCTACTGTTCATCCAGCCCTCCACACCACGGGGTCCTGTTCAACCACCCCTCCACGGGCACCCCTCCACTGTCTACTGTTCATCCAGCCCTCCAACACACCATGGGGTCCTATTCATCCAGAGGCAACGCCACCACTCACTGTTCATCCAACCCCCCCCCCCCCCCCCCCCGCAATGCTCACTGTTCATCCAATCGATCGGCTTCAGTTATCAGCAGTAGCGAAGGAATCGCTCGATCGGGTTCAGTTAACAGCCATCGATCGATCGCTCGGGTTCAGTAACGCGTAGCCTGCAGTGCAATCGCTCGGGTTCAGTTAGAGCCCGACGCCTCGCTCGGGTTCAGTTAGAGCCAACGCCTCGCACACGCGCGCGTACGTGTACGAGAGAAACGCGCATCGCTCGGCCCCCGACCTCCCACCGTAAACGGGAACTCCCCGAAATTTTCCTCGCCCTCGCTTCTACCACGGGTTTTTCCATCATGGACGGCCCAAAGAATGTCATGCAGCTGCGTCTCCGGCCCGCCCTGGACGAAAAGCCCATTTTCTGTCATGATTTTTTGTCATAGAAGTAGGAGCCCACCACATCTATGATGATACCGGGTTTTGTCACAATTATCGTCATAGAAGTGTCATATGTATGGCAGAAAAAATTTCGTTCGGCCCAAAATGTCACGGATGTGTCTTTTTTTTGTAGTGAACCAGCCTGCCAAACTAGGCACACACCTACGTGGCAGCAAGCAACTTCTAAGCCAACCAGTCAAGCACCTGTGTGGTGGCATGCAGATCTTCGTGAAGGCCCTGCCACCGCACCAGTGCAGCAGCCAGCCAGCCAGCGTGGCACTGCATGCCTCGTCAGCTTGGACGCGCGTCGAAGCAAGGCGAGGTGGCGACGGATGGGACAAGCTTCGTTGCCGTCGCCGATAAAGCAAGAGGACACGTAGGTGGCGCATTAAATGCGTTTGTCCCATGATGTCAGGGATAGACTTGTACACTGTACATACTTTCCACCTCCTGTGTGCCACTATGGCAACCCCTTTTGACATATAAAAGGAGGCCTGAGGCGTACTGGAGAAGGATTCGGACTTTTTGGACTGGGCATGCATTGCAGCTAGTTCAAGAACTCAAGAACACCAAATACACACAAAAGCAGGACTAGGGTATTACGCATCGTTTGTGGCCTGAACCTGGGTAAAAATTCCCCCACGTTGATCTTTTAGACCCGCTCTTTGCACAGCCCCGCGCCCCGCCAACCGTAGTAGGGATTCCCTGTGATCCCATAGGTGTCGTTCCTGAGCCCCGACATCTTTGGCGCGCCAGGTAGGGGGCGCAAGCTGTGAAAATCTGGTCTAGAAGTGAGCGCATCGACTTGATCATCTCCATGGCCCCCTAAGAAGACGGGGATCACAGCGATCGGGTCGTCCGGAGCCGGCCCGTCCGCACCAGCGCGGGCGGGCGACGGGGTGGCCACGGATGGTGCCAGAGGCGTGGCCCGCGAGCATCCACGACACTCTGGCAATCGGAGCCAGGCGAGCAGCGTCGTTCGGGTCCAAGACGACGAGCCACACGCCGCTGGATCCGGGGGTGGAGCCGTGCTGCCCACGGGCGGCGCGGCAACCTCTATGACGCCCCAGCCGGCGCCTGCGGCACGGCCTTCCCAGGCCACGCACGATGAGCAACGTCGTGACGTCGGTGCCCCCGGGCGCCGCCGCGGGAAGAGCCCTTTGCGTCACTCTCAGGACGCACTGGGCTGGCGTGCGCACCTGGACACTGGCGGAAGCGGCGTGTGGCCGCGAGACCGTGATGAAGCTCCTTCTAACGTGGTTAGAAGTCAGAGCGCGTCGCGGTCCACGCAGCTTTCGCCGCCACCCACGCCAACAGAAGCGTCGGCGCGCGTGCAACTGCTCCTCGATTTTCCTCCTGCTGCGGAGAAGCTCGACGAGTGGAGAGCCACCATTCGGAGACTCATCAGCTTCGCCAATAAAGATGAAACGCGACTAGCGGGACCCTCGTGCCAGCGCTCCGTCGAGCCGGCGCACGCCAGTGGTGGGAGGACCGCGGCTGCTGCGACCATGGTGCACTCTCCTCCCCCACGCCAGCAACAGCAGCCACCGGCTCATTGGGCCGACGCCAGTGACAACGTTTCCACAACGTCGTCTGACCCGCAAGCCCGCTGCGACCAACATCAAGTTCTTCGAGAGCAAGCTCGGACCACCATCGAGCGGCGGCGGGAAGCGCACCACCAGTCAGATCGGCGTGTGGGGCCCACTATGGACCGCCCAGTGCCGGGGGGCTCGGGCGACCTGCCTTACGAGGTGGGTTGTCCAGCCTTTACCCGTGAGCTGCGACAGTTCCAGTGGCCGACCCACCACACGTTTAATCCTGAGGTCGGAGAGAAGTACAACGGCAAGACTCACCCGTCGGAGTTCCTCGGCATCTACACTATCGCGATGCAAGCTGCCGGGGCTCGCGACGAGAAGGTGCATGCCAACTACTTTCCATTGGTGCTTAAGCCCAACATCATGTCATGGTTGATGCACCTGCCAGCGGATTCCATCTCTTCTTGGTCGAATCTGTGACACGAGTTTGTTGGCGCCTTTACCAGAGGCCACCAAGCTCCTGTCCAGGCAAGTGATTTGCATGTCATCCCCTAGAAGGACGGCGAGACCCAGCGCAAATACATACAAAGGTTCAGTCGTGTGCAGTACAACATCCCAAATGTTGACCCCGCCGCTGTCATCAGTGCATTCCATCAGAATGTGTGCAACCGCAAGATGCGTGAACAGATGGCGATGAACATGGTTAAGGATGTAGCCGAGCTTTATGTTCTGGCGGATAGATGTGCTCAGGCTGAAGAAGGAAGGAAGTACCCCGGCGAAGATGCCGGCGCCGAAACCGACTCCACAGATGAAGACGCTGTCGCCCCAGCAAAGAGGGGCCGACGCCGTAATAGGAAGCGTAAGGGAAATACCGTACTTGCCGTTGAGGGATCTGGCGACCCCGGCGCCGCCAAGAAGGTCAAGGCTGATGACCCCGGCAAGGAAGTTGCCGGGTGCGCCGCCTGCCACGCCTTGGCGGCTGCCGACAAGCCAGGAGGCTCCGACAAGCAGTACTGCAAGATCCATCGCACCAAGGGCCATGACCTCCAGAACTGCCGACAGGTTGAGCTGCTTGTAGAGAAGCAGAAAGCCGAATATGAGAGGAGGGACAAGGAGAAGGGCCAGGATGGTGCTGAGGGGTCCGGCAAGAAGCGTGGCGGCCGAGGGGATCGCAGCGGCAAAGATAACCAACCAGAGAGGCCCGCTCGGGGCCGCGACAAGGAGGTAGATCACGATCAAGATGAAGACGACGAGTCCAGTGAGCACGAGTTCCAGAAGGCTACGGAGTCCATGTGCGTCGATGGCGGTGCCTCGTTGCATACCTCTCACCGCCAACTGAAGCAGTGGGCACTTGAAGTCACTGCGGCGGAGCCATCTTTCGACGCCCAGAGGCCACTGAAGTGGTCCAGCACACCTATCATCTTTGACACCGGGATCAACCTGACCGCACAACTGCGGTCGGGTGTTTGCCGTTGTTGGTGTCCCCCACAATACGCAACCTCAAGGTGACGAAGATACTAGTTGACGGTGGGGCCGGTCTGAACTTGATCTCGCCTGCCGTGATCGAGAGGCTGCAGATCCCTGATGGAGATCTCAAGGAGATGGGCACGTTTCAAGGGGTCAACCCGGGGAGGAGTCAGCCAAAGGGTAAGATCACGTTGCTCATTACATTTGGGGGCGAGCTGAACTATAGGACGGAGAAGAATGTTTTTTTATGTCGCCAAGATCCCCCTGCCCTATAATGGGATCCTTGGCCGCCCGGCGCTGGCCAAGTTCATGGCGGCATCACATTACTCCTACAACACGTTGAAGATGCCCGGGCCAATGACCATCATCACCGTCCCCTCCGACAAGAAAGACACACTCATCTGCGCCGACCAACTTTACCGGGAGGCAGTGGCGGCAACTGCCGCCAAGGCACTTGCTCCTGCCGCTGAAGCCCCGGGATGGAAGAGAACCGGCAACGCCCCTTCCGGTGAGGCCTCTTCCGACAAGACCTCCTGCACCCACTCCGGCAAGCGCGCCTCCTCGGAGTGATGCGCTCCCATCGAGGGTGTTCCAGAGAGCTCCACCAGCAAGAGCAAGAAGTCCAAGGCAGCACCACCTGAGACCAAGAAGGTGCCCGTCAAGGAGGATGGCACGGGCAGGGCTTTTACTATAAGCTCCACCCTCGACAGCAAATAGGAAAGCGCGCTCATCGCCTTCTTGTAGGCGAATGTCGATGTGTTTGAATGGCAAGCATCCGACATCCCCGGTGTTCCCATGGAGGCGATGGAGCACCACCTTACTGTCTGTCCTCATGCGCGGCCCGTCAAGCAGAAGGTCAGAAAGCAAGCTTTGGAGCGACAAGAGTTCATCATCAAAGAGATCAGGAAGTTGGAGGCGGCAGGCTTGGTCAGAGGAGTACTCCACCCCACATGGTTGGCCAATCCAGTGGTAGTGCGTAAGGCAAATGGGAAGTGGAGGCTGTGAATTGACTACACAGATATCAATAAGGCCTGTCCAAAGGATCCTTTCCCCTTGCCACACATTCACCAGATAGTGGACTCCACCGCCGGGTGCGACCTGCTGTCATTCCTCGACGCCTACTCAGGATACCACCAGATCTTCATGCTGAAGGAAGACGAGGAAAAGACCGCGTTCATCACCCCATGTGGTACGTACTGTTTTGTACGGATGCCTTTCGGGTTGAAAAGCGCTGGTTCGACATTTGCCCGAGCAGTCCAAATTGGTTTTGAGACGCAGCTACATAGAAATATGGAAGCTTATATGGATGATATAGTGGTCAAAACCAAGGAGAAGGCTACGCTCATGCAAGATCTGGAGGAAACATTTGCAAACCTACGCAAGATCAACCTCAAGTTCAATCCAGAGAAGTGCATGTTCGACGTCCTGTCCGGCAAGCTTCTTGGGTTTTTTTGTGTCTCAACACGGGATCGAAGCAAATCCCGACAAGATCCAAGCAATTGAGCAGATTGAGGCGCCAAGACGGGTCAAGGACGCCCGTAGGCTCGCCGGCTGCGTTGCTGCTCTAAGCAGGTTCATCTCCAAATCTGCTGAGGGCGCCCTCCCCTTTTTCAATGTTTTGAAAAAGGAGGGTCCAATGGAATGGACTCCGGAGGCAGAGGCAGCACTGCAGGATCTGAAGAGGTACCTCTCCTCCACACCAACACTAGTCACACCTAATCCACAAGAGCCGTTGCTGCTGTATCTAGCGGCGACGAACCAAGTGGTTAGTGCTGCGCTAGTGGCGCAGAGGGAACTTGAGGAAGAAACAACACAGCAGAGTATGAGGGGTTGCTTGCCGGTCTCAGGATTGCGGCACACCTCGGAATTAGGAAGCTCATAATCAGAGGTGATTCGCAGCTCGTCGTTAAGCAAGTTAACAAGGATTACCAGAGCCCGTTGATGGAGGCCTATGTGGATGAAGTGAGGAAGTTGGAAGAGTGTTTTGACAGACTACAAGCAGAGCATGTTCCCCGAGCAGAGAACATCATTGCCGACGACCTGTCGAAACGTGCTGCTCTCAAGTTACCTGTGGAACCAGGTACCTTTGTGCTTCAATTAACTCAGCCATCCGTGGAGCCATCAGCATGACAGAACAAGTGGAGGAAGGCAGGCCCCAGCAAGTACTTTCCCGTTGAGCTCGCAGGAGCTGCCAGCAAGGACGTTGCCGGGTGCCCCAAGCTTGCTGGAGAGCAGCAACCTCCGGCAGGACCTCAAGTCCTGACCGTAGAGGCAGCTGCCCCTACGGCCGAAGATGAGCCTTTAGTCCTTGTCATCGAGCCCCAGGCTCCGGCATGGGCGTAGCACACCGTCCATTTCCTCCAAACAAGGAGCTCCCTGAGGAACAGGAAGAGGCAGAGAAAGTAGCCCGTCGGTCCAACATGTACCAGTTTGTGGATGATACCCTATACAAAAGGAGACCAAACGGTGTCAAATTGAAGTGCATCCCTCAGGAGGACGGACTGAAGCTGTTGGCAGAGATACATGGAGGCATATGTGGCTCTCACATAGGATCAAGGGCCCTTGCCGGCAAGGCATTCCAGCAAGGTTTCTTCTGGCCCACCGCTCTCCAGGATGCAACTGCGCTAGTAACGAAGTGTGAAGCATGCCAGTTCCATTCAAAGAAGCTTCATCAACCAGCCCAAGCCCTTCAAACAATCCCTCTTTCCTTGCCCTTTTCGGTCTGGGGGCTCGGCATACTGGGCCCCTTTCCCCGTGCTGTCAGGGGCTTTGAGTACTTGTACGTCGCGATCGACAAGTTCACAAAGTGGCCAGAAGTGGAACCGGTGAGAAAGGTGATAGCACAATCAACCGTCAAGTTCTTCAAGGGACTAGTCTGCCGTTTTGGTGTGCCGAATAGAGTCATCACCGACAACGGCACGCAGTTCACAAGCCGCACCTTTATGCAGTATATCCAAGACCTCAGCGGCAAGGTTTGTTTTTCTTCTGTTGCTCATCCCAAAAATAACGGCCAGGCTGAGAGGGCAAACGTAGATGTGTTGCGAGGCCTCAAGACCAAGACTTTTGACAGGCTACACAAGTGCGGAAGGCGCTGGATTGATGAGTTGCCAACGGTTCTTTGGTTGATCAGAACGACGCCAAATCAAGCCACTGGCCAGACACCCTTTGCCCTGGTATACGGGGCAGACGCAGTTCTCCCCACGGAACTCATATACGGGTCACCTCGAGTGCTCGCTTATGATGAGCTTTGATACGTCTCCATCAGATCTACTTTTCCAAACACTTTAGCCCTTGTTTTGGACTCTAACTTGCATGATTTGAATGGAACTAACCCGGACTGACGCTGTTTTCAACAGAATTGCCATGGTGTTATTTTTGTGCAGAAATAAAATTTCTCGGAATGACCTGAAACTTCACGGAGAATATTTTTGGAAAATTTATAAAAATACTGGCAAAATAATCAAGACCAGGGGCCCACACCCTGTCCACGAGGGTGGGGGCGCGCCCCTGCCTCGTGGGCCCCCTGGTGCTCCACCGACCTCAACTCCAACTCTATATATTCACGTTCGGGGAGAAAAAATAAAGGCGAAGGATTCATCGCGTTTTACGATACGGAGAAACCGCCAAGCCCTAATCTCTCTCGGGAGGGATGATCTGGAGTCCGTTCGGGGCTCCGGAGAGGGGAATCCGTCGCCGTCGTCATCATCAACCTTCCTCCATCACCAATTTCATGATGCTCACCGCCGTGCGTGAGTAATTCCATTGTAGGCTTGCTGGATGGTGATGGGTTGGATGAGATTTATCATGTAATCGAGTTAGTTTTGTTAGGGTTTGATCCCTAGTATCCATTATGTTCTGAGATTGATGTTGCTATGACTTTGCTATGCTTAATGCTTGTCACTAGGGCCTGAGTGCCATGAATTCAGATCTGAACCTATTATGTTTTCATGAATATATGTGAGTTCTTGATCCTATCTTGCAAGTCATTAGTCACCTATTATGTGTCATGATCCGGTAACCCCGAAGTGACAATAATCGGGACCACTCCCGGTGATGACCGTAGTTTGAGGAGTTCGTGTATTCACCAAGTGTTAATGCTTTGGTCCGGTACTCTATTAAAAGGAGGCCTTAATATCCCTTAGTTTCCAATAGGACCCCGCTGCCATGGGAGGGTAGGACAAAATATGTCATGCAAGTTCTTTTCCATAAGCACGTATGACTATATTCGGAATACATGCCTACATTACATTGATGAACTGGAGCTAGTTCTATGTCACCCTATGTTATAACTGTTGCATGAGGAATCGCATCCGACATAATTATCCATCAGTGATCCAATGCCTACGAGCTTTTCACATATTGATCTTCGCTTAGTTACTTTTCCGTTGCCACTGTTACAATTACTACAAAACTTCTACTATTACTTTTGCCACCGTTACCGTTACTTCCATACTACTTTGCTACTAAATACTTTGCTGCAGATATTAAGTTATCCATGTGTGGTTGAATTGACAACTCAACTGCTAATACTTGAGAATATTCTTTGGCTCCCCTTGTGTCGAATCAATAAATTTGGGTTGAATACTCTACCCTCAAAAACTATTGTGATCCCCTATGCTTGTGGGTTATCAAGACTATTTTTGGCGCCGTTGCCGGGGAGCATAGCTCTATTCTTTGAGTCCCTTGGGATTTATATCTGCTGATCACTATGAGGAACTTGAATGACGAGAAAACCAAGATTTATCCCTCAACTACGAGGGGAGGTAAGGAACTGCCATCTAGCTCTGCACTTGATTCACCTTCTGTTTTGAGTAAACTTGTGACACCTAAACCTACTTCTGCTATTAATTCTAATATGTCGTATGTTATTGATGATGCCACTTCTTTTATGCATGATACTTATGATGAAACTACTTCTACGCTTGATAATACTGTGCCACTAGGTGAATTTCTTGATGAACAACTTGCTAGGGCTAGAGAGAATGAAATTATTGAAACTGATAATATTGATGAAAGTGATGATGAAGACTCCCCCTAGATATGAATTGCCTGTTGGGCCTGAGGGTTATGTTATGGATGAAGAAACTGCTAGAGATTTTCTTGCTTGCAATGATAGATATGATCTTAAGAAATTATTAGCTAAGCTGAAAGAAAATCTTTGAATTCTAGAATGAAATATGACCCTGCTTTTGCTACTTCACCTATCTATATTACTGATAAGGATTGTGATTTCTCTGTCGATCCTGAGATAATTACTTTGGTTGAATCCGACCCTTTTTATGGCTATGAATCTGAAACTGTTGTGGCACATCTTACTAAATTAAATGATATAGCCACCCTATTCACTGATGATGAGAAAACTCGCTACTACTATATCCTTAAGTTATTTCCGTTCTCATTAAAGGGTGATGCTAAAACATGGTTTAATTCTCTTGATCCTGGTTGTGTGCGTAGTCCCCGGGATATGATTTATTACTTCTCTGCTAAATATTTCCCCTCTCATAAGAAACAAGCTGCCTTAAGGGAAATATATAATTTTGTGCAAATTGAAGACGAGAGTCTCCCACAAGCTTGGGGAGGCTTCTCCAAGTACCTAATGCTTTGCGTGATCACCCTCTCAAGAAAAATGAAATACTTGATATCTTTTATAATGGACTAACCGATGCTTCCAGAGACCACCTGGATAGTTGTGCTGGTTGTGTTTTCAGGGAAAGAATAGTTGATCAAGCTGAATTGCTATTGAATAATATATTGACAATGAAAATAATTGGACACCTCCGGAACCAACTCCTAAGCCAACTCCGAAGAAGAGGGGTATTCTATTTCTCAGTCCTGAAGATATGCAAGAGGCAAAGAAATCTATCAAAGAAAAGGGTATTAAAGCTGAAGATGTTAAGAATTTACCACCTATTGAAGAAATACATGGTCTTGATAACCCGACACAGGTAGTAAAGGTAAATTCTCTCTATAGATTTGATGAAGGTGATATTCCTCATTATAAGTCTGCTAGCCAATGCTTAGATGAGTTTAATAATTTTATTGTCAAACAAGAAAACTTCAATGCTTATGTAGGTAGACAATTGAAATGTAATGCTTATATGATTGAACACTTGAGTGATTATATGTCCAGAGTTAAAGGTGAACTTAAACTTGTTGGAAATATGCCCTAGAGGCAATGATAAATAGGTTATTATTATATTTCCTTGTTCATGATAATCGTTTATTATCCATGCTAGAATTGTATTGAAAGGAAACTCAGATACATGTGTGGATACATAGACAACACCATGTCCCTAGTAAGCCTCTAGTTGACTAGCTCGTTGATCAATAGATGGTTACGGTTTCCTGACCATGGACATTGGATGTCGTTGATAACGGGATCACATCATTAGGAGAATGATGTGATGGACGAGACGCAATGCTATGCCTAGCACAAGATCGTGTAGTTCGTTTGCTCAGAGCTTTTCTAATGTCAAGTATCAGTTCCTTAGACCATGAGATTGTGCAACTCCCGGATACCGTAGGAATGCTTTGGGTGTACCAAACGTCACAACGTAACTGGGTGGCTATAAAGGTGCACTACAGGTATCTCCGAAAGTGTCTGTTGGGTTGGCACGAATCGAGACTGGGATTTGTCACTCCGTGTAAACGGAGAGGTATCTCTGGGCCCACTCGGTAGGACATCATCATAATGTGCACAATGTGACCAAGGAGTTTATCACGCGATGATGTGAGTTACAGAACGAGTAAAGAGACTTGCCAGTAACGAGATTGAACAAGGTATAGGGATACCGACGATCGAATCTCGGGCAAGTAACATACCGATAGACAAAGGGAATTGTATACGGGATTGATTGAATCCCCGACATCGTGGTTCATCTGATGAGATCATCGTGGAACATGTGGGAGCCAACATGGGTATTCTGATCCCGCTGTTGGTTATTGACCGGAGAACGTCTCGGTCATGTCTGCATGGTTCCCGAACCCGTAGGGTCTACACACTTAAGGTTCGATGACACTAGGGTTATAGGGAAAGTATGTACGCGGTTACCGAATGTTGTTCGGAGTCCCGGATGAGATCCCGGACATCACAAGGAGTTCCGGAATGGTCCGGAGGTAAAGATTTATATATGGGAAGTCCTGTTTTGGTCACCGGAAAGGTTTCGGGTGTTATCGGTAATGTACCGGGACCACCGGGAGGGTCCCGGGGGTCCACCAAGTGGGGCCACCAGCCCCAGAAGGCTGCGTGGGCCAAGTGTGGGAGGGGACCAGCCCCAGGTGGGCTGGTGCGCCCCCCCACCAAGGCCCAAGGCACATGGGAGAGTGGGAGGGGGCAAACCCTAGGTCCAGATGGGCCTTAAGGCCCACCCTAGTGGCGCCCCCCTCTCCCCCCTCTTGTCCGCCACCCTAGATGGGATTGGGACTGCCGCCACCCCTAGGGAGGGAAGCCTAGGTGGGGGCGCAGCCCTCCCTCTCCCCCTATATATAGTGGAGGCAAAGGGGCAGCCCAACACACGAGAACCTCTCTCTATTGGCGCAGCCCTATCCCTCTTCCTCCTCCTCTCCCGCGGTGCTTGGCGAAGCCCTGCGGGATTGCCACGCTCCTCCACCACCACCACACCGTCGTGCTGCTGCTGGACGGAGTCTTCCCCAACCTCTCCCTCTCTCCTTGCTGGATCAAGGCGTCGGAGACGTCACCGGGCTGCATGTGTGTTGAACGCGGAGGCACCGTTCTTCGGTGCTTAGATCGGAATCAACCGCGATCTGAATCGCTGCGTGTACAACTCCCTCATCCGCGTTCTTGCAACGCTTCCGCATCGCGATCTACAATGGTATGTAGATTCACTCCCCTTCCCCTCGTTGCTAGAGTACTCCATAGATTGACCTTGGTGATGCGTAGAAAATTTTGAATTTCTGCTACGTTCCCCAACAGTGGCATCATGAGCTAGGTCTATGCGTAGTTTCTATGCACGAGTAGAACACAAAGTAGTTGTGGGCGTCGATTTTGTCAATTTACTTGCCGTTACTAGTCTTATCTTGATTCGGCGGCATCGTGGGATGAAGCGGCCCGGACCGACCTTACACGTACTCTTACGTGAGACAGGTTCCATCGACTGACATGCACTAGTTGCATAAGGTGGCTAGTGGGTGTCTGTCTCTCCCACTTTAGTCGGATCGGATTCGATGAAAAGGGTCCTTATGAAGGGTAAATAGAAATTGGCATATCACGTTGTGGCTTTTGCGTAGGTAAGAAACGTTCTTGCTAGAATCCCATACAAGCCACGTAAAAACTTGCAACAACAATTAGAGGACGTCTAACTTGTTTTTGCAGCATGTGCTATGTGATGTGATATGGCCAGAAGATGTGATGAATGATATATGTGATGTATGAGATTGATCATATTCTTGTAATAGGAATCACGACTTGCATGTCGATGAGTATGGCAACCGGCAGGAGCCATAGGAGTTGTCTTTATTTTTTGTATGACCTACGTGTCATTGAATAATGCCATGTAAGTTACTTTACTTTATTGGTAAGCGCGTTAGCCATAGAAGTAGAAGTAATCGTTGGCGTGACAACTTCATGAAGACACAATGATGGAGATCATGATGATGGAGATCATGGTGTCATGCCGGTGACAAAGATGATCATGGTGCCCCGAAGATGGAGATCAAAGGAGCAAAATGATATTGGCCATATCATGTCACTATTTGATTGCATGTGATGTTTATCATGTTATGCATCTTATTTGCTTAGAACGACGGTAGTAAGTAAGATGATCCCTCACTAAAATTTCAAGAGACGTGTTCCCCCTAACTGTGCACCGTTGCGAAGGTTCGTTGTTTCGAAGCACCACGTGATGATCGGGTGTGATAGATTCTAACGTTCGAATACAACGGGTGTTGACGAGCCTAGCATGTACAGACATGGCCTCGGAACACATGCAAAACACTTAGGTTGACTTGACGAGCCTAGCATGTAGTGACATGGCCTCGGAACACAAGAGACCGAAAGGTCGAGCATGAGTCGTATAGAAGATACGATCAACATGGAGATGTTCACCGATGATGACTAGTCCGTCTCACATGATGATCGGACACGGCCTAGTTTGACTCGGATCATGTATCACTTAGATGACTAGAGGGATGTCTATCTGAGTGGGAGTTCAATAATTAGATGAACTTCATCATCATGAACATAGTCAAAAAAGTCTCTGCAAATTATGTCATATCTTGCGCTATAGTTCTACTGTTTAAGATATGTTCCTAGAGAAAATTTAGTTGAAAGTTGATAGTAGCAATTATGCGGACTGGGTCCGTAAACTCAGGATTGTCCTCATTGCTGCATAGAAGGCTTATGTCCTTAATGCACCGCTCGGTGTGCGGAACCTCAGCGTCGTCTGTAGATGTTGCGAAACATCTGACATGCACGTTTTGATGACTACGTGATAGTTTAGTGCGTAATGCTAACGGTTTAGAATTGTGGCACCAAAGACGTTTTTGAAACGTCGCAGAACATATGAGATGTTCCGAAGATTGAAATTGGGATTTCAGACTAGTGCCCACGTCAGGAGGTATGAGACCTCTGACAAGTTTCTTGAGCCCGCAGACTAAGGGAGAAGAGCTCAATCGTTGAGCATGTGCTCAGATTGTCTGAGTGCCACAATCGCTTGAATCGAGTGGGAGTTAATCTTCCAGATGAGATAGTGATGGTTCTCCATAGTCACTGCCACCAAGCTAGTAGAGCTTCGTGATGAACTATAACATATCAGGGATAGTTATGATGATCCTTGAGCTATTCGCGATGTTTGACACCGTGAAAGTAGAAATCAAGAAGGAGCATCAATTGTTGATGGTTAGTAAAACCACTAGTTTCTAGAAGGGCAAGGGCGAAAGGGATACTTATGAAACAGCAAATCGTTTGCTGCTCTAGTGAAGAATCCCAAGGTTGAACCCAAACCCGAGACTAAGTGCTTCTGTAATGAGGGGAACGGTCACTGAAGCTGTACTACCCTAGATACTTGGTAGATGAGAAGGCAGGCAAGGTCGACAGAAGTATATTGGATATACATTATATGAATGTGTACTTTACTAGTACTCCTAGCAGCACCGGGGTATTAGATACCGGTTCGGTTGCTAAGTGTTAGTAACTCGAAATAAAAGCTGCGGACCAAACGGAGACTAGCTAAAGGTGAGATGACGATATGTGTTGGAAGTGTTTCCAAGGTTGATGTGATCAAGCATCGCATGCTCCCTCTACCATCGAGATTTTGTGTTTGCGTTGAGCATGATTGGATTATGTTTATCGCAATACGATTATTCATTTAAGGGGAATAATGGTTACTCTGTTTATTTGAATAATACCTTCAATGGTCTTGCACCTAAAATGAATCTCGATCGTAGTGATACACATGTTCATGCCAAAAGATATAAGATAGTAATGATAGTACCACATACTTGTGGCACTGCCACTTGAGTCATATTGGTATAGAACGCATGAAGAAGCTCCATGTAGATGGATCTTTGGACTCACTCGTTTTTGAAAAGAATGAGACATGCGAACCATGTCTATTGGTATATATGCATGAAGAAACTCCATGCAGATGGATCGTTTGGACTCACTTGATTTTAAATCACTTGAGACATGCAAATCATACCACATGGGCAAGATGACTGAAAGGCCTCGTTTTCAGTAAGATGGAACAAGAGAGCAACTTATTGGAAGTAATACATTTTGATGTATGCAGTCCAGTGAGTGCTGAGGCATGCAGTGGATATCGTTATGTTCTTACTTCACAGATGATTTGAGTAGATGCTGAGTGTATTTACTTCATAAAAGACAAGTCTGAATTATTGAAAGGTTCAAGTAATTTTAGAGTGAAGTTGAAGATCATCGTGACAAGAGGATAAAATGTCTGTGATATGATCATAGAGATGAGTATCTGAGTTACGAGTTTGGCACACAATTAAGACATTGTGGAAAGTGTTTCACAATTAATACCGCCTGGAACACCATAGTGTGATGGTGTGTCCGAACATCATAACTGCACTCTATTGGATATGGTGCATACCATGATGTCTCTTACCGAATTACCACTATCGTTTATGGGTTAGGCATTAGAGATAACCGCATTCACTTTAAAAGGGGCACCACGCAATTCCGTTGAGACGACACCGTTTAGAGAAACCTAAGTTGTCGTTTCTTAAAAGTTTGGGGCTGCGAAGCTTATGTGTAAAAGTTTCAGGCTGATAAGCTCGAACCCAAAGCGGATAAATACATCTTCATAAGAATACCCAAAACAGTTGGGCATACCTCCTATTTCAGATCTGGAAGCAAAAGTAATTGCTTCTAGAAACGGATCCTTTCTCGAGGAAAAGTTTCTCTCGAAAGAATTGAGTGGGAGGATGGTGGAGACTTGATAAGGTTATTGAACCATCACTTCAACTAGTGTGTAGCAGGGCACAGGAAGTTGTTCCTGTGGCACCTACACCAATTGAACTGGAAGCTTATGATAGTGATCATGAAACTTCGGATCAAGTCACTACCAAACCTCATAGGTCGACAAGGATATGTACTACTCCTGAGTGGTACGGTAATCCTGTCTTAGATATCATGTTGTTAGACAATACTGAACCTACGAGCTATGGAGAAGCGATGGTGGGCCCATATTCCGACAAATGGTTAGAAGCCATGAAATCCGAGATAGGATCCATGTATCAGAACAAAGCATGGACTTTGGTGAACTTGCCCGATGATCGGCAAGCCATTGAGATAAATGGATCTTTAAGAAGAAGACGGACATGGACAGTAATGTTACCGTCTATGAAGCTCGACTTGTGGCAAAGAGTATTTCCACAAGTTCAAGGAGTTGACTACGATGAGATTTTCTCATCCGTAGCGATGCTTAAGTCCGTCAGAATCGTGTTAGCATTAGCTGCATTTATGAAATCTGGCAGATGGATGTCAAAACAAGTTTCCTTACCAGTTTTCATGAGGAAAGGTTGTATGTGATACAATCAGAAAGGTTTTGTCGATCCTAAGGATGCTAAAAGGTATGCTAGCTCCAGCGATCCTTCCATGGATTAGAGCAAGCATCTCGGAGTCAGAATATACGATTTGATGGAGTGATCAAAGTTTTTGGGTTTATACAAAGTTTGTTAGAAACTTGTATTTACAATAAAGTGAGTGGAAGCGCTACAACATTTCTGATAAGTATATGTGAATGACATATTGTTGATCCGAAATGATGTAAAATTTCTTGAAAGCATAAAGGGTTGTTTGAAAGGAGTTTTCAAAGGAAGACCTGGATAAAGCTGCTTACATATTGGGCATCAAGATCTATAGAGATAGATCGAGACGCCCGATGATACTTTCAAAGAACGCACATCTTGACATGATTTTGAAAGAGTTCAAAATAGATCAGCAAAGAAGGAGTTCTTGGCTGTGTTACAAGTTGTGAGTATTGAGTAAGACTCAAGACCTGACCACAGCAGAAGAGAGAGAAAGGACGAAGGTCGTCCCCTATGCTTTAGACGTAGGCTCTACAGTATGCTATGCTGTGTACCGCACATGAAGTGTGCCTTGCCATGAGTTGGTCAAGGGGTACAATGGTGATCCGGTGATGGATCACATGACAGCGGTCGAACTTATCCTTAGTATCCAGTGGACTAAGGATTTTCTCGATTATGGAGGTGAAAAGGAGTTCGTCGTAAAGGGTTACGTCGATGCGAACTTTGACACTAATCCGGATGACTCTGAGTAGTAGACCGGATTCGCATAGTAGAGCAGTTATTTGAAATGGCTCCAAGTAGCGCATGGTAGCATCCACAGGATGACATAGATATTCGTAAAGCACACACGGATCTGAAAGGTTCACACCCGTTGACTAATAACCTCTCTCATAAGCATAACATGATCAAACCAGAACTCATTGAGTGTTAATCACATAGTGATGTGAACTAGATTGTTGACTCTAGTAAACTCTTTGGATGTTGGTCACATGGTGATGTGACCTGTGAGTGTTAATCACATGGTGATGTGAACTAGATTATTGACTCTAGTGCAAGTGGGAGACTGTTGGAAATATGCCCTAGAGGCAATGATAAATAGGTTATTATTGTATTTCCTTGTTCATGATAATCGTTTATTATCCATGCTAGAATTGTATTGAAAGGAAACTCAGATACATGTGTGGATACATAGACAACACCATGTCCCTAGTAAGCCTCTAGTTGACTAGCTCGTTGATGAATAGATGGTTACGGTTTCCTGACCATGGACATTGGATGTCGTTGATAACGGGATCACATCATTAGGAGAATGATGTGATGGACGAGACCCAATCCTAAGCCTAGCACAAGATCGTGTAGTTCGTTTGCTCAGAGCTTTTCTAATGTCAAGTATCATTTCCTTAGACCATGAGATTGTGCAACTCCCGGATACCGTAGGAATGCTTTGGGTGTACCAAACGTCACAACGTAACTGGGTGGCTATAAAGGTGCACTACAGGTATCTCCGAAAGTGTCTGTTGGGTTGGCACGAATCGAGACTGGGATTTGTCACTCCGTGTAAACGGAGAGGTATCTCTGGGCCCACTCGGTAGGACATCATCATAATGTGCACAATGTGACCAAGGAGTTGATCACGCGATGATGTGAGTTACGGAACGAGTAAAGAGACTTGCCGGTAACGAGATTGAACAAGGTATAGGGATACCGACGATCGAATCTCGGGCAAGTAACATATCGATAGACAAAGGGAATTGTATACGGGATTGATTGAATCCCCGACATCGTGGTTCATCCGATGAGATCATCGTGGAACATGTGGGAGCCAACATGGGTATCCAGATCCCGCTGTTGGTTATTGACCGGAGAACGTCTCGGTCATGTCTGCATGGTTCCCGAACCCGTAGGGTCTACACACTTAAGGTTCGATGACGCTAGGGTTATAGGGAAAGTATGTACGTGGTTACCGAATGTTGTTCGGAGTCCCGGATGAGATCCCGGACTTCACGAGGAGTTCCGGAATGGTCCGGAGGTAAAGATTTATATATGGGAAGTCCTGGTTTGGTCACCGGAAAGGTTTCGGGTGTTATCGGTAATGTACCGGGACCACCGGGAGGGTTCCGGGGGTCCACCAAGTGGGGCCACCAGCCCCAGAAGGCTGCGTGGGCCAAGTGTGGGAGGGGACCAGCCCCAGGTGGGCTGGTGCGCCCCCCCACCAAGGCCCAAGGCGCATGGGAGAGTGGGAGGGGGCAAACCCTAGGTCCAGATGGGCCTTAAGGCCCACCCTAGTGGCGCCCCCTCTCCCCCCTCTTGTCCGCCACCCTATATGGGATTGGGGCTGCCGCCACCCCTAGGGAGGGAACCCTAGGTGGGGGCGCAGCCCTCCCTCTCCCCCTATATATAGTGGAGGCAAAGGGGCAGCCCAACACACGAGAACCTCTCTCTCTTGGCGCAGCCCTATCCCTCTTCCTCCTCCTCTCCCGCGGTGCTTGGCGAAGCCCTGCGGGATTGCCACGCTCCTCCACCACCACCACGCCGTCGTGCTGCTGCTGGACGGAGTCTTCCCCAGCCTCTCCCTCTCTCCTTGCTGGATCAAGGCGTGGAGACGTCACCGGGCTGCATGTGTGTTGAACGCGGAGGCACCGTTCTTCGGTGCTTAGATCGGAATCAACCGCGATCTGAATCGCTGCGTGTACGACTCCCTCATCCGCGTTCTTGCAACGCTTCCGCATCGCGATCTACAATGGTATGTAGATTCACTCCCCTTCCCCTCGTTGCTAGAGTACTCCATAGATTGACCTTGGTGATGCGTAGAAAATTTTGAATTTCTGCTACGTTCCCCAACAAAACTCATTTTCTTGTTCTACGTTACTTTGCAATATTTTCTAGTAGATGCTTGATTGGTCGCGGGAACAGTGGAAATCTTCGTGCTCCTGATATTGTTATTTTGCGCCATGCTTTGTTTCGTGATACAACTTTCGGTCTAGGCGCTATTATTGCTAAACGATTAAGTCTAAATTGTACAAAGGGCCCCATTCTCGGTGGCATCTTTGCCTTGCGCCTTGCTGCACACTTTAATATACCTATTAGGCATTATGAGAAAGAAAAAAAGTTGCTGCCCCCTGTATTTTTAGATTATAAGAGTATGGTAGCACATGACTTTATTGTTAAAGATAAGAAGAAGATGCTTAAGTATAAACTGATGTTTGATAAAAATTATTGTGAGATTATTACCTTGCCTGCGCCCTCTTTGTTTAACATATTTTCAGGCACGTACCTCATCCTATCGGAGGCCATTTATGCGTACTGGAGCCTGACACCCGCTCCAGAGGCTGAGCGGAGCCACCACTTGACCCTTATCGGCAGTCTGTTTATCAGTGGGATCCGGAGGAGCTCGCTAACCAGTGGCACCCCGAGGATCCTCCTCAGTACACTGGAGAGAACCCCTTTGATCCGTGGGCATAGACCAACTTAGGCCAAAAGCCTAAGCTTGGGGGGAGTACGTATTTCTCACTAACATTACATTCATGTTCACACACTCATGCCAGTTGTCGGTGCTCATACTTTTTCATTGTACCATCCATGCTAGTTTATTTTCCCTTTCTAAGCTTCTTCTTGTGTGTTTGAATAACCTTAAGTAAAACCAAAAAATTAGTTGTAGCTTTTAGCAAGTTTACTTTTCATGCCAGTAGTAGTAATAATTAAAAGAAAACCCAAAAAGATTTCTCGTTCTTCTTTTGCTTGTTGGGAGCTTTCCCGTGTAAATAGTTTTATTTTATTTTCTTTTCTTTCGGGGTCGAGAGGAGAAGACCATGATGAAAATGTTGAAGTGGCTCTTATATGCATTATTGTTGATTTAACAAAGAGCCCGTGCTACCTTGTCTTCTCCTTTGTATCAAATGCTTGCAGATTCCAGCTTAGTCCAATGCACGTGCACTATTATTATTATCCACACCGTTCGGTCGTACAAGTGAAAGGCAATAATGACGATATATGATGGACTGATTGAGATGAGAGAAGCTGGTATGAACTCGACCTATCTTGTTTTTGTAAATATGATTAGTTCATCGTTCTTGATTCAGCCTATTATGAATGAAACATGTTTGCAATGACAATTAGAGATTATAGTTGCTTTTGCCATGCTTAATTAGCTAGGAGTTTATAATGGTTTACCTTGCGTGCCAACATGCTATTAAAATGGTTGTGATGTGGTATGATAGGGTGGTATCCTCCTTTGAACGATTCAAGTGGCTTGACTTGGCACATGTTCACGCATGTCGTTGAAACAAAATCAACATAGCCTCCACGATATTTATGTTCATGGTGGATTATATCCTACTCATGCTTGCACTAAATGTTTATTAATTTTAATGCATGTTCATGACTGTTGTCGCTCTCTAGTTGGTCGCTTCCCAATCTTTTTCTAGCCTTCACTTGCACTAAGCGGGAATACTGCTTGTGCATCCACTTGCATGAACCCCAAAGTTATTCCATATGAGTCCACCATACATTCCTATATGCGTTACCTGTGTCGGTGGGAACGACACCTATGGGATCACTGGAATCCCTTCTACGGTCGGCGGGCGCGGGGTTGTGAGAAGAGTAGGTCCAGGAGCCAGCACAAAGATCGTTTACCCAGGTTCGGGCCACGAGGATGCGTAATGCCCTAGTCCTGCTTTGGTGGATGTATTCAGTGTTCTTGAGCTTTCGAACTAGCTACGGTGGCTGCGTAGTTCCAAAGAGCCGAATCCTTCTCCAGTATGCCTCGGTCCTCCTTTTATAGTCGTAAAGGGGTTGCGACAGTGGCACACAGGAGATGGAAAGGCGTACAGTGCGCGAGCTTATCACCTGGCATTATGGGACAAAGCGCATTAAATGCGCTGCTTAGGTGTCCATTAGCTTTATCGGGGACGGGAACGAGGCCCGTCCCGTCCATCGCCACTCCGTCTTGCTTCGACACGTGCCCAGGACAGCGATGCGTGCAGTGCCATGTAGGCAGGCAGGCTGCTGAGGTGGCGCGGTGGCAGGGTCTTCACGAAGATCTGCATGCCACCACGCAGGTGCTTGCTGAGTCGGTCTGGAAGCCGCGTGTTGCCACATAGGTGCCTGCCCAGCTGGTTGGGCTAGCAGCTGCATGGGAATGGCGGCGGAGCCTTGGCTGGTGCGGGTCTAGCAGTGGCCCTACTGGCGCCCTCGGCAAGGGCCTTGCCGGGGGCCCGACAAGGGTCTTGCCGTGGCGTCGCAATTGTCCCCGGTAAGACGCTTGCCGGGGGTCTTATGGATCTCCTCAGCTAGGATCCCGCCGAGGGTCGCCGTCTTCTAGTCCTCATCTGATCTTGTGTCTTTATGATCTTGACAAAGATCTGCATGCCACCACGGGGGTGCCTCCCGAGCCTTGGTTCCAACGTAGTCGTTAGCGGCGTTTGGAACTCTTGGGCTCGAGGGTATCTCGCTCTGCTGGTACTGGGTAAGTTGCCTCAGCAAGGCTCTTGCCGGGGCCGCGGAGGCCGCCCCGGCAAGGACCTTGCCGGGGGAGTCCACCTCGCCCTCTTGCTCTTTGGTGTTTCTGGTCTTAGCGTTGCCTTGACCGTCTTGTGCTCCGGCTTCTGCCCGGCCTCCCTCCTCTGCCCTGCTAAGTGTGGCCGCGGCGCGCGGCTCTGACTGCCCGTGCACAAGTGAAGGGGTCAAAAGGAGAGCCCCTACTTTTGTACACCGACAGGAGCCCCCGGGCTTGGGCCACACATAAGCGCGACACGTTGTTGGGCCAGCCCCGGAACGGTGCGCGGGCAATCGGGGCGGGACTTTTCCGCAGTAATTTTTCGCCCGCTGTGCTTCCCCACGACCCGTGTTGAACGTGCGATGTGGAGGGTTGAGCGTGACATGGGGGTCATGCGTGGGACGGTTCCCGCATGCATGTGTCACATCGTGGTAAAGAGGCGGCTCACGCCTTCCCCACAAAAAGAAGGACGCGCGGAGGCGCGGCTCATTGTCTAAGCGGACTCGGGTCGCGGTCTTCAAGGCGCCCATGCCCCACGATCACGGGGCGGGGAACGGTCGCCTCACCCGTCCTTTCGATCCTGCCCACTTGCCACGCGTCCTCCATGCAAGTGGCAGGTGGCGGGGGCGGGAAACTGGGCCGTCCCTGATTGGGGCAGCTGGTCGGTCCCAATTCCATGCACCCCTGATGGCTGGATTGGCCGAGTGGGGCGGCCGAGCCTCGACCCCGCCCCTTTATAAGGAGGGGGAGGGGGATGTCACTCCACATTCCTTCAGTATCTAGCCTCTTCCACCTTCGCTCCTCTCCTCCACCTGCCAGGGCGAGAGGAGGTGCTGGGCCTTCGACGGTGGCAGCGAGGGTTGCCGCTCGACAGCATGTTCCTCCTTCCTACGAGCCCGCGGCGACGGAGCCGGCCACGACAGGAAGGGGGAGGGGCGAGGCCGAGGTCGCCGTGGCGGTCGGGGGAGAGGGGGACGAGGCGGCGCGATGGCCGTGCCTCCGCCAGCGGTGCCCCCGTGATGGAAGGCCACGTCGGGGACTAGCCCCGCGAGTTTTTCATCAGGCTGCGTCGGTCACCGCGTCGTCGTCTCCGCCTCCCCTCCCCATTTGCTCGGGAAATGGAGCTCGATGCGCCCTAGACCCTCAAGCTGCACATGAGGGGCTGCGGGAACGGCGACACGCGGGTCGACGTTGACTTCCCCGCTCCTCACATCATGTACCTCTGTCGTGGATGGAAGACGTTTGCTCGCATCCACAGCCTAACAATGGGGCTCGTCCTCTATTTCAAGTTAATGGAGGGCGGCCTGCTCTCCGTCATGGTCTTTGGAGATCTTGGAACTCATCTCAAGTGCTGCGTGGAGAGCTCCTCCGATGATGAAGATTCCTCCTCGAGTGGGATTGACGAGGAGGACAGCGACAGCGACGACGAGGGAGTCGAGCGGCAGGATGCCGACTCCGACTTCGACTGACCGCGTCGCTCCTCCCTCGGCCACATGCCCTGCCGAGGGTCTTCCTCGCCAAGCTCTCCATCAGGGTGCTCCCCGTCGTCTCCTTGGGCGGCTGGCGTAGGAGGGCTGGAGAAGGCGAAGAAGGCGGGTGGCGGCCGTCAAGTCGGAGTACGTGGGCACCGACGCCTTCGTCGCGTATTGCCGGCCCGCTGCCTCGTCTTTTAGCTCCTTTCCCGGCACCAAGATGTTCTCTTGGTGCCTTCTTCTCCTTCCACCTTGCCTAGGCGCCCCTTTTGCCCTCCTGCTGTCTTGTTCCACCTTCTGAGGAGAGGGACAAGAAAGGGATTACGGGCACCTTATCTCTTTTTAGTTTGTAAGCCTGCGGGCACTTGCTAATTTTAAGACTTGTAATCCCCTTGCTCATGTTTTCAATTCCGTATGAACTGTACCTGTATGGGATGTTTTTAATGAAAAAGGGTGTTTGCCGGGTTTCTTTGTGCGTGGGCGAGGCCCATGCCAAGGGGTAAATTCTTGTTACTTTTAAGATAAACATTGTCGGCCGGCAACAGGCCTTGCCTTCCCCCACTTCAGTCGACCATTCTCATGCTTTTGGCGGAGGCAGGGGTGGAGTGGAGTTAGGCCCCTCGTTTACTTTCTTGCCACCGCGACTATGAGCAAGTTCCGACCCAGGGGGATGGCTCTCGGGTACATGAAAAGGGGAGCACGGTGGTTTAAGAATATAAACGCGGTTTCACATGTCCTAGTTTTATACGGAAAGGCATAACAGGGGATGAAAGACTTATCTGAATCCGCTGCCCCCGGCAACCTTGGCTCGTCGGAGTTGGATCATTGTGTCTTCAGCCCCCGGTAGTCTTGGCTTGCCGGGGCCGGGGCGTCGGTTCGTCCTCTTTCTCCCAAGCGGCTCAGCAGAAGTGTCTGTGTGCCCTACGAACCAAAGAAGACAGAAAGACACGAACTCGACCTCTAGGCTAGGGGTCAGTCACTGCCAAGCACTACCAACCCTAACCGAGGGAGGGACTTAAACCTAGCATGCATGCTATTACTTAGGGCGCCAACGCTTCGTTTATTTATGCTCAGGGTCTGCGCCTGGCTTTATACAGAGGGTTACATGCCTTGTCGGCAAAGCTTGTACAAAAGGTGGCTTGCCGAGAGGCCCGGCAAGCCACGCCTTATGGGTAAAATTTGCGAAGATGCTCGATGTTCCAGGAGTTGCTCACTGGGACAGCATCTTCGGTCTCCAGGCGGACTGCGCCCGGCCTGGTGACTCGTATTACCCGATAAGGGCCTTCCCAGTTTGGCGTCAACTTGTTGGAATTCTTGGCCGACTGAAGACGCCGAAGAACAAGGTCGCCTTCCTCAAAGCTTCGGGCATGGGACCCGAGAATGCCAATATTAGCACGAATCGTACGGAAATGTAACTCGGTATTCAAACAACTATTCAGAGTTCCTAGAGCTCCTTGTACGGCCTGTTGGAAAACCCGCTGTCGGACCTGATTTATTGCCCTTTGTTTTTCAAAATAAAGGGTTTCGTTTTTAGACTTTTCCAATTGTTCCAAACTAATAGAAGTAGCATTAATCAAATTTGCCTTGCGGCTATGGTAGCGGCGCAAGGCTTGCTGGTAGCATGCCGCTCTCACAGCAGCCTGAAGACGATCTTCCTCAAGGAGCGTTGCGTCATCTTGCCGCAATCGCTCTTGCTCAAGCTCATCATAAGCGAGCACTCGAGGTGACCCGTATTTGAGTTCTGTGGGGAGAACTGCTTCTGCCCCGTAAACCAGGGCAAAGTGTGTCTAGCCGGTGGCTCAATTTGGCGTCGTTCTGATCGACCAAAGAACCATCGGCAACTCATCAATCCAGCGCCTTCCACTCTTGTGCAGGCTGTCAAAAGTCTTCGTCTTCAGGCCTCGTAACACTTCAGCATTTGCCCTCTCCGCCTGGCCGTTGCTCCGTTGATGTGCCACGGAAGCGAAACAGACCTTGCTGTCGAGGTCTTGGATGTATTGCATGAAGGTGCGGCTTGTGAACTGTGTGCCGTTATCGGTGATGACTCTGTTTGGCACACCAAAGCGGCACACTAGTCCCTTGAAGAACTTGATGGCCGACTATGCAGTCACCTTCCTCACTGCCTCCACCTCTGGCCATTTTGTGAACTTGTCGATTGCAACGTACAAGTACTCAAAGCCCCCGACAGGCGGGGGGAAGGGCCCAGGATGTCGAGCCCCCAGACCGAGAATGGTCAGGAGAGAGGAATCGTTTGAAGGGCTTGAGCTGGTTGATGAAGCTTCTTCGAATGGAACTGGCACGCTTCACACCTGGTTACTAGTGTTGTCGCATCCTGGAGGGTGGTGGGCCAGAAGAAACCTTGCCGGAATGCCTTGCCGGCAAGGGCTCTCGACCCTATGTGGGAGCCACATATGCCTCCATGTATTTCTGCCAACAGCCCCAGTCCTTCCTCCCGGGGGATGCACTTCAATTTCACACCGTTCGGTCTTTTTCTATACAGGACGTCGTCGACGAACTGGTACAGAGCAGACCGACGGGCTATGTTTTTCTGCTTCTTCCTGCTCCTCAAGAAGTTCCCTTGTCTGGAGGAATCAGACAATATGCTGTGCCCATGCCGGAGCCTGGGGCTCGACGGCAAGGACCAAAGGCACCTCTTCTGCCATGGGAGCGGCCGTCTCCACGGTCAGGGCTTGACGGCCTGCCGGATCCAGCTGCCCCTCGGCAGGCTCAGAATCCACGGCAACACCCTTGCCGGCGGCCCCTGGGGGCTCAGCGGGAAAGTACTTGACGGGGCCTGATTTCCTCCGCTTGTTCTGCTCCGATTGATGGTTCGACGAATGGCTGAGTTAACCGAAGCAGAAAGGTACCTGGTTCCACAGGTAGCTTGAACGCAGGACGCTTTGACAGGTATCAGCGATGTCGTTCTCCGCTCGGGGAACGTGCTCCGCTTGTATACTGTCGAAGCGCTCCTCCAGCTTCCTCACCTCATCTACGTAGGCCTCCATCAACGGGCTCTGATAATCTTTGTTGACTTGTCTGACGACGAGCTGTGAATCACCCCTGACGATGAGCTTTTTAACCCCGAGGTCTGCCGCGATCCTAAGACCGGCAAGCAGCCCCTCGTACTCGGCAGTGTTGTTTGTGGACATCTCCCTGGGAAATTGCATCTGGATCACATACTTGAGGTGCTCTCCGGTGGGTGCGACAAGCAGCACACCGGCACCGGCGCCTTACAGCGAGAAAGCCCCATCAAAGTACATGATCCAGTCACGACTTGCTTCCTTATCAGGGAGAGCGGTCTCCTGGATTTCCTCGTCGGGCGTTGAGGTCCACTCATCAATGAATTCCGCCAAGACTCTGCTCTGGATTGTCAAAGTACTTTCAAACTTCAACCCAAAGCTTGACAACTCTAAGGCCCACTCCACAATCCTTCCGGTTGCGTCTGGGTTGTGCAGTATCTGTTGCAATGGGAGGCGGGTGACGACAGTGATCTCGTGGGCTTGGAAGTAATGACGCAGCTTCCTCGAGTCCATAAGGAGGCCGAAGAGCAATTTCTGCACACCGGAGTACCTTGACCTAGCCCCCTGCAAGAGGGAGCTGACAAAGTAAACCGGGTGCTGCATCATCTTCTTCTTCTTCACCACTTCATTTGGCTTCGCGGGCCCTGCCCCGATGGCGTCATACTCTGCTGGGGGCCTTGCCTTGCCGGCACCAGACCCTGCCGAGGGGATTTCTGACGTGCCATCCGCCGGTCCTGCCGTTGCCACTACCTCTACGTCGACCTCCCTCTGCGCCACCAGCGCGGCACTGACCACTTGATTCGTCGCCGCCAAATACAGCAGCAACGGCTCTTGCGGTTTAGGCGCCACCAGTACTGGTGTAGAAGAGAGGTACTTCTTCAGATCCTGCAGTGCTACTTCAGCCTCCGGGGTCCATTCCATGGGGCCCGCCTTTTTCAAAATCTTGAAAAAGGGAAGGGCGCGCTCGGCAGACTTGGAGATGAATCGGCTCATGGCGGCAAGGCAGCCAGTGAGCCGACGCACATCCTTGATCCGCTTGGGCGCCTCAATCTACTTGATAGCCTTGATCTTGTCTGGGTTTGCCTCGATCCCGTTCTGCGACACAAAGAACCCGAGAAGTTTGCCAGACGGAACGCCGAAGACACACTTCTCAGGGTTCAGCTTGAGGTTGATCTTGCGCAGGTTGGCAAACATCTCTTCTAAGTCTTGTACAAGAGTTTCCTTGTCCTTGGTTTTGACCACTATGTCATCCATGTATGCTTCCATATTTCTATGTAGCTGGGGTTCAAAACCAATTTGGACCGCTCTTGCAAACGTTGAGCCAACACTCTTTAACCCGAAAGGCATCCATAAAAAGCAATACGTACCACATGGGGTGATGACTGTTGTCTTCTCTTCGTCTTCTCTTGTCATGAAGATCTGGTGGTAGCCCGAGTAGGCGTCGAGGAATGATAACAAATCACACGCGGCTGTGGAGTCAACAATCTGGTCGATGCACGGCAACGGGAAGGGGTCCTTAGGACAAGCCTTATTGATATCTGTGTAGTCAATAAACATCCTCCACTTCCCGTTCGCCTTGCGCACTACCACCGGATTGGCCAACCACGTCGGATGGAGCACCCCCCCCCTCACCAAGCCTGCTGCTTCCAACTTCCTAATCTCTTTTGTGATAAACTCTTGCCTTTCCAGAGCCTTCTTCCTGACCTTCTGCTTGACGGGCCGCGCATGAGGACAGACAGCTAGGTGGTGCTCAATCACCTCCCTGGGAACACCGGGGATGTCGGATGCCTGCCATGCAAACACATCGACATTCGCCCGCAGGAAGGTGACGAGGGCGCCTTCCTATTTGCTGTCGAGGGTGGAGCTTATGGTGAAAGCCCCTCCCGTGCCGTCCTCCCTAACGGACACCTTCTTGGTCTGTGGTGGCGCAGCTCTGGATTTCTTGCTCTTGCCGGTGGAGCTCTCTGGCACGTCCTCGACGGTAGCACAACACTCCGAAGAGGTGCGCTTGCCAGAGTGGGTGCGAGAGGTCTTGCCGGGCTTCTTCTTCCCTCCCGAGGCTTCAACGGCAGGAGCAAGTGCCTTGGCGGCAGCTGCTGCAACTTCTTCCCGGTAGAGTAGGTCGGCGCAGATCAGTGCATCCTTCTTGTCGCAGGGGATGGTGATGATGGTCATCGTCCCAGGCATCTTCAGCGTGTTGTAGGCGTAATGCGAGGCCGCAATGAACTTGGCTAGTGCCGGGCGGCCGAGGATCCCATTGTAGGGCAAGGGGATCTCGGCTACATCAAAGACAATCCTCTCCTTCCTGTAGTTCAACTCGCCTCCGAACGTCACAGGCAATGTGATCTTCCCCTTCGGTTGGCGTCTTCCCAGGTTGACCCCTTGAAACGTGCCCGTCTCCTCGAGGTCTCCGTCGGGAATTTGCAGCCTCTTGATCACAACGGGCGAGATTAAGTTTAGACCGGCCCCGTCGTCAACCAGCATCTTGTTCACCTTGAGGTTGCGTATCGTTGGTGAGACCAACAACGGCAAACACCTGACCGCAGTGGTGCGATCAGGGTGGTCCTCGGCGTCAAAGAAGATGGGTGTGCTGGACCACTTTAGCGGCTTCTGAGCGTCGAACGATGGCTCCGCTGCTGTGATCTCATGCGCCCACTGCTTGAGCTAGCGGTGAGAAGTATGCAGCGAGGCACCACCATCGACGCACATGGCCTCCGTAGCCTTTTGAAACTCTTGCTCGCCAGACTCGTCGTCCTCTTCATGATCATCGTCTTCTTGCTTCTTGTCCTGGCCCCGGGCGGGCCTCTCTTGCTGGTTATCCTTGCCGTGGCGGCCTCCTTGGCCGCCACGCTTCTTGCCGGATCCTTCGGCACCGTCTTGACCCTTCTCCTTGTCCCACCTCTCATACTCGGCCTTTTGCTTTTCGGCTAGCAGCTCGACCTATCGGCAGTTCTGGAGGTCGTGGCCCTTGGTGTGATGGATCTTGCAATACTGCTTGTCGGAGCCCCCCAGCTTGTCGGCAACCGCCAAGGCCCGGCAAGCGGCGCACCCGGCAATTTCCTTGCCGGGGTCGTGTGCCTTGGCCTTCTTGGCGGCGCCGGTGCTGTCGGATCCCTCGACGGCAAGCACGGTCTTGCCCTTGCGTTTCCTGTTGTGACGCCGGCCCTTCTTCGTCGGAGCGGCGGTGTCTTCATCAGTAGAGTCGGTTTCCACGCCAGCGTCCTCGCCGGGGTACTTCCTTCCCTCTTCAGCCCGGGCGCACCTATCAGCGAGAACATAAAGTTCGGCCACATCCTTAACCTTGTTCATCGCCAGCTCTTCGGGCATCTTGCAGTTGCGCACGTTCTGATGGAACGCGCTAATCACGGCGGTGGGATGAACATCGGGGAGGTTGTACTGCACCCGGCTGAACCTCTGGATGTACTTGCGCAGGGTTTCCCCTTCCTTCTGGGGAATGATATGCAAATCACTGGCCTGGCCATGAGCTTGGTGGCCTCCGGTGAAGGCACCAATGAACTCATGGCACAGATCCAACCAAGAAGAAATGGAATCCGCCGGCAAGTGCATCAACCAAGACATGGCGTTGGGCTTCAGTGCCAACGGGAAGTAATTGGCAAGCACCTTGTCGTCACGAGCTCCGGCAGCTCGCATCGCGATGGTGTAGATGCTGAGGAACTTTGACGGATGGGTCTTGCCGTTGTACTTCTCGCCGACGTCGGGATTGACGTGCGGTGGGACGGCCACTGGAACTGCCGCAGCTAACGGGGAAATGCTGGGCAACCCACCTCGTAAGGTAGGCGGCCGGAGCCCCCCGGTGCTGGGTGGTCCATAGCGGGTCCCGCCCGCTTATCCGACTGGTGGCATGTATCGCGCCGGCGCTCGATAGTGGTTCGAGCATCTTCATGGCCTCGCGTCGCCTGCGGGGGGCATAGACCCGTCTTTGGATCTGGCGGCGTGCGGCTCGTCGTCTGGCGCACGAACGACGCCGCTCGCCAGGCTCTGACTGCCGGGGCGATGCTGGTGCTCGCGGGCCGCGGCTCGGGTTCTGTCCGCGACCGGTCCGCTGCTCGCACGCACTGGCGCGGGCCGCTCGGCCCCCGACGAGCCGATCGCCGTGATCGTCTTCTTCTTGGGAGCCATGGCGACGAAGAACTGCTAGGCTAACCGCTAGATCAGATTCTCACAATTGCGCCCCCTACCTGGCGCTCCAAAGATGTCGGTGGGAACGACACCTATGGGATCACTGGAATCCCTTCTACGGTCGGCGGGCGCGGGGTCGTGAGAAGAGCAGGTCTAGGAGCCAGCACAAAGATCGTTTACCCAGGTTCGGGCCGCGAGGATGCGTAATACCCTAGTCCTGCTTTGGTGGATGTATTCAGTGTTCTTGAGCTTTCAAACTAGCTAGTGGCTGCGTAGTTCCAAAGAGCCGAATCCTTCTCCAGTATGCCTCAGTCCTCCTTTTATAGTCGAAAAGGGGTTGCCACAGTGGCACACAGGAGGTGGAAAGGCGTACAGTGCGCGAGCTTATCGCCCGACATTACGGGACAACGCGCATTAAATGCGCTGCTTAGGTGTCCATTAGCTTTATCAGGGACGGGAACGAGGCCCGTCCCGTCCGTCGCTGCTCCGTCTCGCTTCGACACGTGCCTAGGCCAGCGATGCGTGCGGTTCCATGTAGGCAGGCAGGCTGCTGAGGTGACGCGGTGGCAGGGTCTTCACGAAGATCTGCATGCCACCACGCAGGTGCTTGCTGAGTCGGTTTGGAAGCCGCTTGTTGCCACGCAGGTGCCTGCCCAGCTGGTTGGGCTGGCAGCTGCATGCGAATGGTGGCGGAGCCTTGGCTGGTGCGGGTCTGGCAGGGGCCCTACTGGCGCCCTTGGCAAGGGCCTTGCTGGGGCCCCGGCAAGGGTCTTGCCGTGGCGTCGCAGCTTGCCGGGGGTCTTATGGCTCTCCTCGGCTAGGATCCCGCCGAGGGTCGCCGTCTTCTGGTCCTCATCTGATCTTGTGTGTTTATGATCTTGACAAAGATCTGCATGCCACCACGGAGGTGCCTCCCGAGCCTTGGTTCCAACGTAGTCGTTGGCGGCGTTTGGAACTCTTGGGCTCAAGGGTGGCTCGCTCTGCTGGTACTGGGTAAGTTGCCCTGGCAAGGCTCTTGTTGGGGCTGCAGAGGCCGCCCTGGCAAGGGCCTTGCCGGGGGAGTCCACCTCGACCTCTTGCTCTTTGGTGTTTCTGGTCTTGGCATTGCTTTCACCGTCTTTTGCTCCGGCTTCTCCCCGGCCTCCCTCCTCTGCCCTGCTAAGTGTGGCCGCGGCGCGCGGCTCTGACTGCCTGTGCACAAGTAAAGGGGTCAAAAGGAGAGTCCCTACTTTTGTACACCAACAATATGCCTGCCGTTCCAAGTAAATTTGTATGTGCCAAACTCTAAACCTTCAAATGAAATTCTGTTTTGTATGCTCGAATAGCTCATGTATCAACTAGGGCTGTTTGTATCTTCCATGCTAGGCGGGTTATTCTCAAGAGGAGTGGACTCTGCTCCTCACTCATGAGAAAATGGCTGGTCACCGGGATGCCCAGTCCCATGCTCAACCCAAATCAAAATAATTGCAAACAAAACTCCCCCAGGATTGTTGTTAGTTGGAGGCACCCGTTATTTCAGGCAAGCCATGGATTGATGCTTGTTGGTGGTGGGGGAGTATAAACTTTACCATTCTGCTTGGGAACCGCCTATAATGTGTGTAGCATGGAAGATATTGAGATCTCTCGCTTGTTATGTTGACAATGAAAGTATGCCGCTCAAAATATTATTTATCCCTATTTCAAAATCGAGCTCTGGCACCTCTCCACATCCCTGCTTCCCTCTGCGAAGGGACTATCTATTTACTTTTATGTTGAGTCATCCTCCTCTTATTAAAAAGCACCACTTGGAGAGCACCGCTGTCATTTGCATCCATCATTATTAATTTATATTGAGTATGACTATGACTGGATCTCTTTTACCATGAATTACAATGTCTAGTCAGTCCTTGATCTTCAAAGGTGCTCTGCATTTATGTTTTGCGGTCTCAGAAAGGGCTAGCGAGATACCATCTTGTTATATCATATTATGATTGTTCTGAGAAAGTGTTGTCATTCGAGATTTATTATTATTACTCGCTAGTTGATTATGCCATTGATATGAGTAAACATGAGACCTAAGTGTTATTGTGAATATGGTTAGTTCATAATCTTTGCTGAAAACTTGAATGCTGGCTTTACATATTTACAACAACAAGAGCAAACCGAGTTTGTAAAAGTTTTTCTTTATCACTTTCCGTTTATCAACTGAATGCTTGAGGACAAGCAAAGGATTAAGCTTGGGGGAGTTGATACGTCTCCATCGTATCTACTTTTCCAAACACTTTTTCCCTTGTTTTGGACTCTAACTTGCATGATTTGAATGGAACTAACCCGGACTGACGCTGTTTTCAGCAGAGTTGCCATGGTGTTATTTTTGTGCAGAAATAAAAGTTCTCAGAATGACCTGAAACTTCACGGAGAATATTTTTGGAATTTATAGAAAATACTGGCAAAAGAATCAAGACCAGGGGCCCACACCCTGTCCACGAGGGTGGGGGCGCGCCTGCCCCCCTGGGCGCTCCCCCTGCCTCGTGGGCCCCCTGGTGCTCCACCGACCTCAACTCCAACTCTATATGTTCACGTTCGGGGAGAAAAAAATCAAGGAGAAGGATTCATCGCGTTTTACGATATGGAGCCGCCGCCAAGCCCTAATCTCTCTCAGGAGGGCTGATCTAGAGTCCGTTCGGGGCTCCGGAGAGGGGAATCCGTCGCCGTCGTCATCATCAACCTTCCTCCATCACCAATTTCATGATGCTCACCGTCGTGCGTGAGTAATTCCATCGTAGGCTTGCTGGATGGTGATGGGTTGGATGAGATTTATCATGTAATCGAGTTAGTATTGTTAGGGTTTGATCCCTAGTATCCATTATGTTCTGAGATTGATGTTGCTATGACTTTGCTATGCTTAATGCTTGTCACTAGGGCTCGAGTGCCATGAATTCAGATCTGGACCTATTATGTTTTCATGAATATATGTCAGTTCTTGATCCTATCTTGCAAGTCATTAGTCACCTATTATGTGTTATGATCCGGAACCCCGAAGTGACAATAATCGGGACCACTCCCAGTGATGACCGTAGTTTGAGGAGTTCGTGTATTCACTAAGTGTTAATGCTTTGGTCCGGTACTCTATTAAAAGGAGGCCTTAATATCCCTTAGTTTCCAATAGGACCCCGCTGCCACGAGAGGGTAGGACAAAAGATGTCATGCAAGTTCTTTTCCATAAACACGTATGACTATATTCGGAATACATGCCTACATTACATTGATGAACTGGAGCTAGTTCTATGTCACCCTATGTTCTAACTGTTGCATGAGGAATCGCATCCGACATAATTATCCATCACTGATCCAATGCCTACGAGCTTTTCACATATTGATCTTCGCTTAGTTACTTTTCCGTTGCCACTGTCACAATTACTACAAAACTGCTACTGTTACTTTTGCCACCGTTACCGTTACTTCCATACTACTTTGCTACTAAATACTTTGCTGCAGATATTAAGTTATCCACGTGTGGTTGAATTGACAACTCAACTGCTAATACTTGAGAATATTCTTTGGCTCCCCTTGTGTCGAATCAATAAATTTGGGTTGAATACTCTACCCTCGAAAACTATTGCGATCCCCTATACTTGTTGGTTATCAAGCTTGAGCAAGAGCAGTTGCGCCAAAATGATGTGACACTCCTTGAGGAAGATCGTCTTCGGGCTGCTGTGCGAGCCGCTCGCTTCCAGCAAGTCTTGCGCCGCTACCATAGATGCAAGTTCCATGCCCGAAGCCTTGAGGAAGGAGACCTTGTTCTTTGGTGAGTCCAATCCGCCTAGAATTCCAAAAAGTTGACGCCAAAGTGGGAAGGCCCTTATCAGGTAATATGAGTCACCAGGCCCGGTGCAGTCCGCCTGGAGACCGAACATGGTATTCCAGTGAGTAACTCCTGGAACATCGAACATCTTCGCAAGTTTTACCCATAAGGCGAAGTTGCCGGGCCCCCGACAGACCAATTTTTGTACAAGCCTTGCCGGGAAGGCATGCAACCCTTTGTACAAAGCCAGGCGCAAACCCTGAGCAACAGATAAATAAATGAAGCGTTGGCGCCCTAGAATTAGCATGCATGCTAGGTTGAGTCTCTCTCTCTGGTAGGGTTGATAGTGCTTCGCGGCAACTAACCCCTAGCATAGAGGTCGAGTGCGTGTCTTTCTGTCCCTTCCAGTCCTTTTTCTGGTTCGCAGGCTGCGCAAGCGCTTCTGCAGAGCCGTTTGGAGGAAAAAAGACGGACCGACACCCCGACCCCGGCAAGCCAAGGTTGCCGGGGGCTGCAGATTCAGATAAGTCTTTTCTCCCCCGTTGTGCACTTCTGTATGAAACTTGAACGTACGAAACTTCGTTCACTCCTATGCCACCATGCTCCCTCTTTCCTATGCCCCAAAACCCCCTTTTTGGGCCGGAACTTGGTTGTAGTCGCGGTGGAAAGGAGATGAGCGAAGCGCCTAATCCTACTTTACCCCTACCTCCGCCAAGAGCGTGAATGTGGTCGGGCTATTGAGCGGGAGGACGGCAAGGTCTGTTGCCGGGTGACGATGTTTATCCTGAGATAACAAGGACTCGTCCCTTGGTGTGAGCCTCGCTCGCGCACAAAAAACCCGGCAAACACCCTTCTCATTAATACGTTGATTAAACAAGTACAATTCATATGGAATGTAAACATGAGCAAGGGATTAAAAAGTCTAAATTCGACAAGCGCCCGTAGGCTTAAGAGCTAAAAAAAGATAAGATGCCCGTAATCCCTTTCATGTCCCTCTCCTCAGGAAGCGGATCAGGATAGCAGGAGGGTGAATGTACGAGCAGCAGAAGACACCAAGAGAACGTCCCGGCGGCCGCCCAGAAGAGGGCTGGTAATGACGGTGCCGGGGAAGAAGCCGAAAGATGAGGAAGCGGGCCGGCAATACGAGACGAAGGCATCGATGGCATCGTACTCCGACTTGACAGCCCGCCACCCGCCTTCTTTGTCTTCTCTGGCCTTCCAGCACCAGCCGCTAGAAGCAACAGCCCTGAGAAGTTCAAGGAGCTGGCTCGAGGAGCCGCCGCCAAGAACAACCCCCCAGCAAATCACTCTGCCGGGGAGAAGGCCAGGTGCAGACGGTGCTGCTGCCGGTGTCGCTTGGGGAAGGGGCGTCCGATGTCTAGTCGGACCCGTCCCGGTCGTCCTCCCCACTGGCCCCCTCCTCGTCTCCGTCGCTCGAGGAGGAGCTCTCGTCGTCAGTCGAGCTCTCCGCGCAGCACCCTAACATGATTCCCGAGCGCCCGAAGACCTTGACGGAGAGCAAGTCGCTCTCCACTAATTTGAAGTGGAGAACGTGCCCCTTCATCAAGCAGTAGGCGCGTGCGAAGGTTTTCCAACCCTGACGAAGAAGCATTACATGAGGGGCGGTGAACCTTGTGTTCGCCCACATGTCGCCATTACAACACCCCCTCATGTGAAGCCTCAGCCTCGGCGGCTGGTCGATCTCCAGCACCCTCGCGGACGCCTCGGGAAGACGAAGGCGGCTACGCGGCGGCTCGCGCAACTGCAAGATGAACTGCAGTGCTGTGTCTCCAACATGGCCGCTCGACGAAGCAGGAGGAGATGGTCGCGGAGACGGTGGCGACGCGGGTGTCCCCCTTCCGCACCCACCTCTGCCTCGACCACCTCGCCGACCGCGACCCCATCCGGCGCCTCCGCCTTGAGCGTCTGGCTCTTCCTTAACCGCCGCGGCTCTCTGGCGGGAGGAAGACTTGGTCTCCTCCGCAGAAGGACGGCTGCGGCCACGCCCTCTCGCCATCAATACTGCAGGAGACTGCTAACGCGACACTACGATCAGAGACCCTTTGCCGAAACTGTGTGCGATGCCATAATCGCAAACGATGGTATAAAAAACCGTTAAAAAGGTGCAAAAAGTTTGCGATGGCGGAGCCATCAAACATGGTTCAGATTTTAGTTGCGTGTGCGATGAAGGACACACGGTTAATCCATTCAAACTGTCTGCGATGAGGCGGAACAATAGAAACAGGCAGCCATAACAATTTGTGTGCGATGCAGGACACATAGTTAATCCATTCGAACTGTTTGCGATGAGGTAGAACAACAGAAACAGGCAGCCATATCAATGTGTGTGCGATATACGGCATACGGTTAACTCGGACGAACTGTTTTTGATTAGGGAACACAACAGAAACGGTTCAACTTAACAAGATGTGAGTGATGTGCGGCATACAGTTCACATGGATGAACTGTTTGCGATGAGCCAAAAGAAACAAACGAGTCGTGTAAACAAGATGTGTGTGATACGTGGAAAATAGCCGACTCGGATGAACTATTTGCGATGAGAAATTACAACACAGACGGTCAATACAGTTATTTCGTGTGTGATTCTGTTTGTACAAAAAACTTTGAAAAATGCAAACTAGTTGCTTGCGGCGGCGGAGTATCGCACATGATGCGTTTGCGGGTACTCGTGTGCGATGATTAGTATGTTACACATACGTTTCCTTATGTTAACATGTGTGTGAATTTGCAATATGGACAGTTAATATCCAAATGCCTTCTGGACATCGGGCACACGCTTAAACTCAATGAACTGTGTACGATACTAATACTTTCCATGAAATTTATGAACTTGGGTAACAACATTTGAGTAACATATATATAGTGGTTACCCTATTCGACAAAACGAAGATCTTTGTAACACGGTTTTGACAACCGTATGGTCCATATCTACATACTTAACATAGTAACAACTATCACATTTTAAGAGGCTAAGGGCCAACAACCATATGGTCCATATCTACATACTTAACATATATAGTAACAACTAGCACATTTTAAGAGGCTGAGGGCCAACAACCACAACTATCCACTGGAAGCAGCTTGATCATGGCGACTCAGCATCTCGTCAATGAAAAGGAAGAGCCCTCCTATGCCTTGGTAGAGCATGAGTAGAACAGTGTCTCCAATTTTCCAATACGGATGCATTGCCACGAGAAGCGAGAACTTGTTAATTTGAATGGTTCCATTTTTGCAGGAAATGCAGTACCTTGCAATCACTTTGGCGTTATTAGCAGGCACAAGTGTAATTCAACCACCCCGAGAAATCGATCCAGGAACTGCTACAGGGGGCAATTTCTGTTGACATGTAGAATAAAAAACAATTGTAACATATCATTGAATATATATAGTTTATGAGCATCAACATTAAAATAAGACTTTTTACTAGCGCTTTGTGCACACAATTGGTCTTGTTCAGTGTGTGCACCATAGGTCTAATTAATCCCATCCAAAATTCAGCGTTCATACGATGTGCTATCTCTGTCAGATTATCAACAAAGTTTATGACATGCTTCAAGTCCTTCCAGTGAAATTTGGTACGCTTAGTAACATACAGATCATTCACTATGCATCCAACATATCCTGCTTAAAAGGTGGAAAGGTATTATTTATTCAGAACATGGCAGAAGAATATATAGTGCGCATAAGTTGGTAAATAGAATTTGTTACTGCCTAGGAACGGAGTCATAATATGATATCACAATTGGTTGCTTAAATAGTGATCAATTGGTTGCTTAAATAGTAATATGCCAGCATGGAGAAAGTTGAAAGGACACTAACCTCGATCAGACTTTGATCGGCTGATGACGTTGGGGAAGTAAACATCCATGTTAATTAGACCAGGTTGTGGTGCACGCACTAGAATTTTATTGCCAGCTTTCAGTTCATAACACTTAGACATTTTTCTCCAAAGGTCTGCATTAAAATAGGAGTGACCATCTTTATCAAGTTTTACGCTAACTGTCATTGTAAATCCATGTTGCGTTGTCAATATGACATCCTGGGAGTCATCAGCAAAGTAAAGCCCAAGATTTCCTTCTACTCCTGTTCTTGCAAAGCAAGGGATGTACTGCTTGAAATGAAAATTAAGATCGTAAATAAGATATATTGAAATAACAGAGCAAGATGCAAATATGGGAGTAACTGATAGAACAGATCCATATACAGATGAAAGCAAAGTACACAAATATAGAATTAAAAATAGATAATTTAACAAAGATTTGATGCAAATATATAGATAATGTAGCAACAGATGGTATATGTTCACAAATTGAGGCCATGCCGACCGTGGTAGGTTGAGATTGAACATACCAAGCGCTCCCTGAAGTCATCCGAAATGGTGAGATAGAACTTCGTTTCCGACTGGCCACGACCACAGTTGCCCGATTTGTGCTCGCACTGTGGACACATGAATGAACACCCACAAATCAGCTAGAACAAAAATGATTCCACGGCGATTTCGCCGGTTGATTAACAGCGACGGACGGACTGCGATAAGAGATGAGTAAATATTTTGCTAATTAAGTTGATTACCTTCTCCATGTGAAAAATCCCCGGCCCAATCCCGCAGAAAACCCCAGTCGACCACAGTCTAGAATGTCGGTGCAGATAGGCGGCGGAAAGCGGTGGAGGCGAAATCCGGTGCCGTTTGGAGCGCGACCTACGCCCGCCGCCAACAGCCATCGAGCTTAGGGTGCAGAGTTGCGGAGGAGTCCGCGGCGAGTGAGTGGGGATGAAGTGGGCGAGGGTTTTCTTTTCCTTTTGCATGTGTGAGTGAACACACACGGTTCGCAGAGGCGACGGAGATGAATCGTGTGCGATAGTAAATCACCGAGATTGAATGGGAATCCAAATTTCCTTTGTCCTTCATCCATGAGTTTTTTTCTACAATGAACATAAACCCTGCTAATCACCGTGTTCAAATTTGACACTTTTCCGGGTTCATTTACAATATTTAGGGGATTATGTGCATTTTGTAGGCATTAATGCACATAATTCAAATTCAAACAATTGGTGCTTGAAAGGGTGCACAATAACGGTCTGGAAAAATCATACTCGTGGTATTTAGTAATTTCTCAAGCCTTTACAAGGAATGGGCAGAGATTTCAATGGAATGCGTGGCAATAGTCAACCACAAACGCGTCATTTACTGAGTTATCAACTATAGAACAATAAAATATGTGCTTGAAAAACATGACGACTGGCATGGTGCCATGGTATGGCCTCACCGTGCCCTCGTTAAAAGCTGAGAAGGTTTGATTTATGTCGTCATGCACGCCCTTCATAAATCGAACCATCATCGAGGAAGTTCAATGCTTTCGAGAGGGAAATCACCAAGATTGAAGGGGAATCCAAATTTCCATCATAGTTTGTCATTTAGTTTTTTTCCAACGATCAACATACCGCCTCAAATGCAACGTGTTCAAATTTGACATTTTTCCGAACTCATTTACCATATTTAGGGGATTATGTGCATTTTCTAGGCATTAATTATGCACATAATTCAAATTCGAACAATCGGTGCATGAAAAGGTGCACGAGAATGGTCTGGAAAACCATGCTCGTGCTATTTAGTACATTATCATGCCTTTTAAAAGGAATGGGCAGATATTTCAAGGAAATGTTTGGCAATAGTCAACCATAAACGCGTCATTTACTGGGTTAATAACTATACAAAAATGAAATACATGCTTGAAAAAACATGATGCCCGGTGTGGTGCCATGGTATGACCTCACCGTGCCCTGGTAAAAATGTCGTCATGCACGCCTTTCATAAAACGAACCATCACCGAGGAAGTTTCATGGTTTCTAGGGGAAATCACCAAGATTGAAGGGGATCCAAATTTCCTTTGTCCTTTGTCCACGAGTTTTTTTTCTATGATGAACATACAACCTCAAATCACCGTGTTCAAATTTGGCACTATTCCGAACTCATTTGCCATATTTAGGGGATTATGTGCATTTCCTAGGCATTAATGCACATAATTCAAGTTCAAACAATCGGTGCATGAAAGGGTCCACAAGAACAGCTTGGAAAACCATGCTCGTGACGTTTACTAAATTCTCAAGCCTTTTACAAGGAATAATGGATAAATATTTCGATGAAACGTGTGGCAATAGTCAACCACAAATGTTTGTTTGTTGGGTTATCAACTATAGAAAAAAAATGAAATAAATGCTTGAAAAACATGACGGCTGGCATGGTGCCATGGTATGACCTCACCATGCCCTGGAAAATTTTGAGAAGGTTTGGCTTATGTCGTCATGCACGCCCTTCATAAATCGAACCATCACCAAGGAAGTTCCATGCTTTCGAGAGGGAAAATCCCCAAGATTGAAGGGGAATCCAAATTTCCGTCCTAGTTTGTCATTCAGTTTTCTTCCAACGGTCAACATACCGCCTCAAATGCAACGTGTTCAAATTTGACATTTTCCCGGGCTCATTTACCATATTTAGGGGATTATGTGCATTTTCTAGGCATTAATGGACATAATTCAAATTCGAACAATCGGTGCATGAAAAGGTGCACAAGAACGGTCTGGAAAACCATGCTCGTGTTATTAGTACATTCTCATGCCTTTTACAAGGAATGGGCAGATATTTCAAGGAAATGTGTGGCAATAGTCCACCATAAACGCGTCGTTTACTCGGTTAACAACTATACAAAAAATGAAACACATGGTTGGAAAACATGACGCCTGGCGTGGTGCCATGGTATGGCCTCACCATGCCCTGGTAAAATTGGGAGAATGTTTTCCTTATGTCGTGATGCGCGCCTTTCATAAATCGAACCATCACCGAGGAAGTTTAATGGTTTCAAGGGGGAAATCACCAAGATTGAAGGGGTCCCAATTTCCTTTGTCCTTTGTCCACGAGTTTTTTTCTACGATGAACATACAACCTGCAAATCACCGTGTTCAAATTTGGCACTTTTCTAGGTTCATTTGCCATATTAGGGGATTATGTGCATTTCCTAGGCATCAATGCGCATAATTAAAGTTCAAACAATCGATGCATGAAAGGGTCCACAAGAACGGCCTAGAAAACCATGCTTGTGCCATTTAGTAAATTTTCATGCCTTTTACAAGGAATGTTTCGATGAAATGTGTGGCAATATTCAACCACAAATGTTTGTTTGTTGGGTTTTCAACTATAGAAAAAATGAAATAAATGCTTAAAAAACATGACGCCTGGCATGGTGCCATGGTATGACCTCACCATGCCCTGGTAAAAATTTGAGAAGGTTTGGCTTATGTCTTCATGCACGCCCTTCATAAATCGAACCATCACCGAGGAAGTTCCATGCTTTCGAGAGGGAAATCCCCAAGATTGAAGGGGAATCCAAATTTTCTTCGTTCTTTGCCCTGGAGTTTTTTTCTACGACGAACATACACCCTGCAAATCACCGTGTTCAAATTTGGCATTTTTCCGGACTCATTTACCATATTTAGGGGATTATGTGCATTTTCTAGGCATTTAGCGCATATAAATCCAATCCAACTACAGGTGCACGGGTGTGATGTGAGGGACGTGGATTGCCATTTGATCGTGGCGCATCCAACGGTGCACACGCGCGATCCGCGTGGCTGGGGTTCCGGCCAATCATAACACAACACACAATAGGCTCAGCGCACACGGTTTTCGGAAGCGACGGAGATGAACCGTGTGCGATAATGAACGAGCAAAATTGTAAGGGAAGCCAAATTTCTGTTGTCGTTTGTCGTTGAGCTCTTGAATACCACCGCAATGTACGGCTGCCCGGCCCCTCCGTCCCATAGCTCTCTCCAGGCGTCGTCCATGGCACCGTGGCGCACAGTAACTGGTAAGGAAGCGATGGCATCCCGCCGCGCCGAGTTCATCGCCGCCGGTGGCCAGACAGTTACATGGGTTGACTTTGAGGCTGCCATGGCCGAATGGGTGGTGGATCTAGAGGTGGCCAAATCCGCATAGAAGGAGCGGGAAAGGCAGAAAGCAGTCAAGAAAAGAGAGTCTCGCCGCGCAAGAAAAAAGAGGCCACACGCGTGGTGAGGAGAGCTTGGCGGAGATCGAAGCACGGTGGGCTGCCGACTACAAGGCCGGGAAGGAGAACGCTGGTGTCTAGCCAGCATGCCATGATGGCAGCATGTGAGAAGTAGTTTAAGTTTATAGTATTAGAGCAAATTACCAGTAGTACTTTAAGTTTGTAGTATTAACGTACAATGTCGGTAAGAGCATCCTTTGAGGGCTTTGAGCGTTGATTAGCATGTGTGCCCGTGTGCGTTTTTTTGCGGTAATCATTAGAAGATCACAAAACACACGGTTTCTATGCCGTACCCGTCTGCATTTTTTGCGTTAATGACCCATAAGTCAGTTACTTGTGCGATATTTCCTAATAAACCAGGCGTACCATTGACCGAAAAAAATCAAGTACACGTGTACATTTTTTTGGAGACGGGATCTGCCAACTTTCTTTTTTCTCGCACATGAGTATTTTACGCGCTTCGTCTGTGTTGTGTGTTTCCCCCGCCCAAGTTTCAAGTTTCGCACCGAAATTTTCATTAGGCGTGCGATTTCAGAATTTATTCCTCCAACCACATCCCCTTCCCCTCAGTATCCCCCTCCCTCGCGCCTCCCCCTACCGGCAACTCAAACCGCCGCCGCCGCAACCACAGCTTCAACCACATCTATGTTCTGCTCGGATCCAGTCAGGTAACCCACCGATCTCTATCACATCCCCGACCTGATTGCTTAAATGGCGCCTGCAAAACATCCTCATGCCTCCAAATCTCCCTCCCCCCCGCCAGGAGCTGATGGCGGTCCATGGCGTGATGGTCGCTGTGCGTGTTGACCCAGAGGAACACCTTGCTTCCGCCGCCGCCGCCGACATGGTGCAGGCTCTAGCCCAGATGAAGTCCCCCAGCGACTACCCCCCAGGACTTAACAGGTAAGATCTGACCATCTAAATCTTACCAATACCACTTGCAACGGCTATGATTTGTATGGTTGATGTATTAAGCATGTTCATGCCTTGTTTATTTCAGTACTGCACACTGTGTGATGTTCAAATATTACCGTGTCCAGCTCAATTTCACCAATACCAGCAACAAACTTACAATACATGACTCAGGATATCACTAGAGATGCTGCCCATTTGCTATTTTTAGTGGATGCTAACCCTGTTGTACTTAACATGCCTGTCCATGTACTTACACAGGGTCATAATGGCCGATGCTTTTGTTTGCCATCGAGGTGAGCTGCATCCCATGTCTTATAGTATTTCACATAATTTGTGCAATTGCAGTTTAACTTCTACCATTTACTGGTTGCCTTTAGGTACACATGTCAGTGGCACTGATCCATGCTTCGACCCGTTGGAACATCTCTCCTCCGCCGTCGCTGACTTTGGGCGAGCTCTGGCCAAGATGAAGTGCCCCAGCAACTACCTCTCAGGACTTACCAAGTATGTACTCACCATTTCAATCTTACCAATACCAGTTGCAATTAATGGCTATGTTCTGTACGGTTGATGTATTAAGCATGTTCTAGTAAGCATGCCAAATAGGCTTTTGCTACTTTCCCAACCTTTTTATAGACATCTAGGCCTTCTCTGCTCTGGCAGCACCTTCCTTGTGATGTTTAACTATGCCAATTGCATTTTTATCAGTACCGGTTTCAATGTCTATTAAGCCTGAATCCATTTTTAAACAGTTGTATTTCAATGGCTACAAACTTACAAAACATGACTTAGGATGCTGTTAAGCCTGTTGCAATTAACAGTTGTATCCATTTTTTTAATCTGTCCATTTGCTACCATGCTACTCTCCGCAATGAAGATATACTATAGATGCTGCCCCATTTGCTATTTTTGGTGGATGTTAACCCTGTTGTACTTAACATGCTTGTCCATGTACTTACGCAGGGTCATAACGGCTGATGATGTTGTTTGCCGTCGAGGTTAGCTGCATCCCATGTCTTATAGTATTTCACATCATTTGTGCAATTGCAGTTTAACTTCTACCATTTACTGGTTGCCTGTATGTACACATGTCAGTGGCACTGATCCACGCTTCGACCTGGAGGAACAGCTCGCCTCCGCCGTCGTTGACTTTGGGCGGGCTCTGGCCAAGATGAAGTGCCCCAACAACTACCTCTCAGGACTTACCAAGTATGTACCCACCAGTTCAATCTTACCAATACCAATTGCAATTAATGGTTATGTTTTTGTACTATCAATGTATTAAGCATGTTGAAGTAAACATGCCTAACACGTTTGAGCTATTTTCCCTACCTTTCTATAGACAACTGGGCCATTATCTGCTCTGGCAGCACCTGCCCTGTCATGTTTAACTCTGCCAATTGCATTTTATCAGTACCGGTTTCAATGGCCATTAAGCATGTTGCAATTAACAGTTGTATCCATTTTTAAAGATTTGTATTTCAATGGCTACAAACTTACAAAAAATGAATTAGGATGTTGTTAAGCTTATTGCAATTAACAGTTGTATCCATTTTTTAATCCGTCCCTTTGCCACCATGCTACTCTTTCAAAATGAAGATATCACTACAGATGCTGCCGTTTTATTACCATTTGCTATTTTTGGTGGATGTTAACCATGTTGTAGTTAACATTGGCTTTCCATGTACTTACACAGGGCTACAATGGGCGATGCTATTGTTTGCCGTCGAGGTTAGCTGCATCCCATGTCTTATACACCATCTATTCCTAAATATAAGTATTTTTAGAGATTCCAATATAGACTACATAAGGAGCAAAATTAGTGAATCTAGATTCTAATCTAAACTATATCTATAATTCTATATACATCCGTATGTAGTTCATATTGAAATCTCAAAAAAAACTTGTACTTAGGAACATAGGTAGTTGTATTTTACATCATTTGTGCAATCTAAGTTTAGCTTCTAACATTTACTGGTTGCTTGTAGGTATATATATGAGCGGTACGAATCCACGCTTCGATCCCTGTAGTGGTTTTGTCACGGCAGATGTCCTAGAGAAAGGACTTAGTCGTGGAGCCATCGCGCGGGTTAGCTTAAAGGGGTTAAAGCGGACAAGGGACGCAAGAGAGTTTTATACTAGTTCGGCCCCTTACGATGAAGGTAAAAGCCTACGTCTAGTTGTGATGGAATTCCTGGGGTTTCGATGACCAGGGAGCGAATACGCTTTGCCTGAGTCTCGAATTGTTGTTTGTTGTCCTTGAACCGCCACCGGGTCGTCCCCTTATATACATGGGTTGACGCCCGTCGGTTTACAGAATTCCGAGGCTGGCTCATAATCGTGTCCGGCTCGGTCTCTGCTACTTCTATGTTACAACACAAGTTTACATATCAATGTCGGTTTATGTCTACATGCCTTAAACCGGCTTTGGGCCCTGGGCCTCCATAAAGCGTCACCGTCTGTCTTCATGGACTTCAGATACAGATGAACTACTTATGGGGTTAACCCGGCCTCTCCTGGCCGGTTTACGCCCAGTGGTAATATCCCCAACATTAGGCCCCAGATTGATTTGAACTAGTTCATGTCAATCCTCAATACTTCAGAAATTTTCTTCTTCAACATCTTCACATAATCTTGTAAACCGCCGTGACATCATCTTCTAGGACCATGGTAAACCGCCGTGACGTCACCTGTTATTTAAAACTGTGTATAATCCACCTTCATTAATGAACCTCCGACAATCGAGGCGACAGCTCCGCCTCATATCCAAAATTTAGGCTCCTCGATTTTCGCGCCTGATGCTTATCTTTCTGCCCTTATAAATAGGGTCAGGGGGTCTTTCCATTTTTTCCCCTCGTGCCTCTTCGCGTCGTCGTCTTCCTCGCGCCGATCGACCCTCGAGCTCTGCCGCCGCCGTCGTCCTTCGTCTCTGCTTTGACAAAGGCCGCTACATCAACCTGATCGTATCAGAGAAAAGTGATGATCCTCCGCTGCTTCCTCCTGCACTAGTAAGCCCCTCTTCTTCTTGCCCTAGATCCGCCATTAGGGTTCGATGTTCTTCATAGCTTGAAGTTGTTCTTCCTTCGGTAGCATCAATGGCCGGTTAGATCTGACTATTTTCAGCGCCTTTTGTAGTTTAGAATCCTTTCTTCTTGTTAAGGCACATGCTTGATATCCAACTCATCTGAACTTACTAAACTTTTTGAGCGCTTGATATTAAACCACAGTATATTTTGATTATCCAACGCACGGCAGATCTGAAATTCCCATGCCAAACTGTGAAACTTATTTTTTCCTTCACTTATACATCTTTATACTTATATCTTTAATGCCAGATTAGGCGGTTTAACTTCACAGAAAAAATGATGACCCGGTAGATACCATTAGTCCACTGTTGAACCGCCAATGCATTACACTGTTTCCATTGTTAGACTCCGGTTTACGAATAACCAAATCCGGTTTATCAATATGCTTGTATCCTTATACCGCTGTATAGTTGTCCACTGTAAATCTTAAACCGGCACTAATCATGTTTCAGATTTCCATTGCCATGGCCAAGCAAGTCTATGAATGCAATTGGGCTCCCTCTCGAGTAACCGAAGAACAGTTAAACAATCTTGTTAAAACAGGAGCTTTAGCCAAGAAAGATGTCATCCACTGGAGGGTCCCTGGCCCGGAAAATTCTCCCACACCCAAGGACGGAGAGGTAGTCGTGTTTGCTGATCATCTCGGACGAGGTTTTAGCCCTCCCGGTTCAAAAAATTTCCGGGATGTCCTGGCCAGTTTTCAACTGCGCCCTCAAGACATCGGTCCCAATTCTGTGACCAACATCTGCCACTTCCAAGTCTTCTGTGAGGCTTATCTGCAAGAGGAACCTACAGTCGAACTGTTTAGGGATTTCTTTCACTTGAACCATCGCAAAGAGTTCACGGATGGACCCAATACGGAGCTGGGTGGAATGGCGGTTCAGAAAAGGAAGGAAGTCACCTTCCCTCATCCCAAACTCCACAGTCACCCCAAAGAGTGGAACCAGACTTGGTTTTATTGCATGGATACATCTCCACCTGACGAAAACCCCCTGCCGGGTTACCGCCCTGAACGCCTTAGCAACACACATCCTTTTTCTCAGAGGTTGACGGCAAAAGAAAGGGCCACCTATGCTCCCCAATTATCAAAGCTTAGAGCCTTCATGGCGAACGGTTTGACAGGAGTTGATCTTGCTTGTTGCTGGATAAGCTGGAGTATTCTGCCCTTAAGTCGGCACTCCGGTTTGATGTGTGAGTATACGGGGAGTTTGAAGGATGCTCAGCGGCACATTGACATTCAGCTTACAGATGCAGAAGTCACTGAGGCTGTAAAGAAAATGCTGAACGAACCGGAGGCTGTCTGTGCCCAAACCGGACTACTTCCTTTCTGTGCTTTCAACAAACCGCCAGCTGTAAGAATCATATAATCTTTTTATCTGAAGTTGCTTTTGTCCAAATATTCTCTGAAAGTGTGATTATTTTCTGACAGGGTGATGGTCCATTCTGGAACAAGAAACCACCACAAGACAAACCGGTCAAGCCGCAAGATAAACCGGTCAAGCCAGTTCGTCCAAAGACCAAGGTTATCAAAAAACCTGCCAAGAAAAGGACCACTGCATCCTCCGAGCCACCAGCTGATGACGATGTGGGTAATCTAGAATCAGAGGTAGAACTTGACTCTCTTGGTTCATTTTTCGTACATCTCATTGACAATGATTATTATCAGGACGACGCTGAAGGCAGTCATGCTGATGACGTAGAGGTAACCATTCTTTCCTCCGATTCAGATCCTCTGCCAACATCAAAAGTCTGTCAAGCAAACCGGAAAGTAAAATTTTCTCACCCCCTTTCTTACTTGGACCCAAACTTTCTTTTGAAGACGCAGCAGCACGTGGCTCACCGCACAACCCGGCACAGCGGCCAGGTAGTTACCTCCGCCGGTTTACCGAACGGTCCGGTTCGGAAACGCCGATCAGAGGTCTCTTATTCCATTGATACTTCATGCCCCCAAAGCAGGTTGTTTCCACCAGCCTCTTAACCCGTCTAATTCAAATTATCAGGGTACTTCTCACTCATCTTCTAGCGAGTCGTCGGCCACAAAACTTCCACCCCTCAAAACGGTTCTTGGGTGAGCTATACACTTGTTGTTATCCTTGATGTTGCTATTTTGATATACTGTACTGATCCTCATGTTTCTTTTTCTCTGCGCTAAGCCCAGACCCAGCAAGAAAGCTCGATTGAATAAACCGGCTGATGAAGACGTGGCTGTTGAACCGGAGAAAACTCCAGATCCTGAAGAGACCAACATTGATGCCATACTGAATGACCCACCGCCTCAAGATCATGACTTCATTGCTGAGTAGGCAGAAGTTGGAACCACAAGCCATGCTGACCAACCAACTAGCCCTGTCCGAACTGACAATAAACCGGCAAGTCCAGTTAAAATACTGACAAACCGCCAACCCCAGTAACGGCTGCTGATGACAAAGATGATGACATTATGATTACTGGCACTGGCCATACCGCTCCGGGCAATCATGTCGCTTTGTCAAAGCATACTGCCAAAGATGAGCTTTCTGCAATTGGCAAAGGCAAATGGAACGCCGATTTGTCAAATTATGCCCATCTGAATGCTCAAGACCTTCACTCTGGCTTCCTGAACCGTCTGTACACCAGCCGTGACTATGAAGCCGGTTTGGTAAATATGATGAAGGAGCGATATGAGGTAACTTCATAAGTGCTTCTCTCTTATATTTAATTGCAGCTTATCAACTCCAGTAGCCCCCAAGTGACGGTTTAAGATACCAATTTGAACCGGGACTTAGTAACAATTTCATGTTTGCAACAATCCATCTTAACTTCACTGATGTAGCCCCCAAGGGCCGGTTTAACTTTATAAAGATGAACCGGGACTTTGTAGAAGAATTCCCATATCAGCATTTTATGAGCAAATACACATTAGCCCCCAAGTGCCAAGCTTAATACTTGTATTGTGCTTGGGACTTGTAAAAATTTCTGATAAAGAGCAAATATGCATTAGCCCCCAAGTACTAAGGGCATAACTTGTTATGTGCTTGGTACTTCAAATATGCACTATCAACTCATAATATGCCGCGTTCTTACAGGCTGAGCTGAGCAAAAAGGAATCTCAAACCGCCGATCTGCAAGAAAATATCAAGTCCCAGCAGGCCGAAACTTCCAAGGCAAAAGAGGAGCTGACGAGCGCTTTAGCCGCTATGGGAAAGCTAAAGGAGAGCTTCAGCAAGGAGCGGGTGGATTGGAACACAGAGTAATCCACTTTGCAGAAAAGAGCCGAAGACGCAGAAGCAGCTCTCAAACCGGTGGTAGACGAGCTGACTGGTGTAAAGCGGCAAGTACATGCTATGACTGCTGTTGTGTTTGCTAAGCGTCCTTGCTTTATACTTTCAACATATCTTCCCATGTGTTGCTGGTTTACTGACATTTATAATGATGCAGGAACTCATATTAGCCATCTGGGCTCTGACGTATAGAAGAAATTGAAAGCGGCCTATACTCTGATAGAGCAGCTGTATACCGGTGCGCAGCGGATTATCTGCACCGCTTCACACAATAAACCTCCTCCAACATTGATCAAGGACACCTTAGAAAGGCTATCCATGCTGCCTGCCCGGGTTGAAGAACTAAAGAAAGCTGCGGATAGGGCTGGTGCTCTGACCGCTCTAACCCGGGCAAAGGCGTGGGTGCCTGATCTTGATCCGGTGGACGTGGCTAAAGGCTTCCCAAGCTTAAAAGAAGATGGATCAGAATTTGGCAATGAGGATCTCCGCGCCATAAACCGGGAAGTACGTCCACTTGCTTGTCAATTGGCTGAAGAAGCTGATCTCTCGTACTATCAGGCAAGTTATGATGACAAGAACAGACGGGTTGCTGCACCAATTCCTGAAGCTCAAAACCTGATCCCTCCAATCCGTAAGCACACTTATGCCCCTGATATTGAACCATCCACCCTTATAAGCGACGAAGCTGTGTTCCAAGTGTTAACTGGAGTCGACTGGACAACTATTAACTTCCAGCCGCTGGGTAGAGATGAAGAAGATGAACCGGTGCAAGATGATCCGCAGCCGTCAGGTCAAGCTGATAAGCAATCATAATTCGGGGGCCGGTTTAGTCTTCCACATGCTGCAATGCTTATTGAGAAACAATTATCCCTTTGGGCACTGAAACGCCTTGTAATAGGCTAGTTAAAACACTTGGTCTGTTATGCCTTCGTGCATATTTATCTACAACTGATGCGTGCTAATCCGCCATGCTTAAGATATGATGTTCATAATCCATAGCTATTTATTCAAGTTGTTCCTGCAGATAAGAAGCTTAAAGCGCCCTGGCAGTTTACCACCGGGCGGGTCATGGTACCCAAATATATATATGACCAAGGTTTATAACCAAGGTTGTAAAAGATAACCAAATATGGAAATATATGATACCTGTGACCTTTAGGCATAGTGTTGGCTGACCAACTTTGTAATGAGGGTAATAACCCTAATCTGGAGTAGAAGTAACTCCTGTTATATGATGCCGGTTTATCAGAAAACCGTTCCGGGCTATGATAAACACCGGTTTAATCCATACTGGTGACTTTGAGTCAAAACCAGACCGGGCTGATAGTCTCCGGATTATAATTTGATCCTGTACTGACAACTTGTAGTTGACATCCTAACCGGGTTGATAAACACCAGTTTAAAAAACATCACAAATCTTATGAAAACAAGGAAAACTTAGCAAAAGGCAAATAAAAATCGTTGTAGTCGAGGCTTTTCACGGGCTGCTAGGCCCCAAATTTGAGGCTTTTCATGGGCTGCCAGGTCACTGAGTTAAACCATTTTTGCAAAGCCTTTTATGATGGTTCTCAATCCTTAACCAATCATCGTTTTAACTTGACAAGTTCAGGGTCTTCATTTTAGAGTAACTTGTCAAAGTTTGCAGGGTCATACCAGGTTTACCTGGGCGGAGTGACTTACTTAAATAGGCAGGTTAACCCGGGGTTTTAGGTGTATACACCAGGCTTCCAAGCCATGGCTTGATAGCCTGTTACAAGTGTAGATTCTTAGTTCATTTCGACAGCAAAGAATCCCCAAGCAACATTGTGAGCTATGCTCAGTGGGTGCCTATGTATGAGTTGTTGTTTTACAACACTCTCTTTGGCCCCGGATTGATGTGGCTTTGAGCCGATCAAGAGGTGTGACTGTGCTTCGGATACGACCAAGCCCCCAAGTGATGTTGTGGCATTGCGCCGATCAAGAGGTGAGCTGTGGTTCGGATACGACCAAGCCCCCAAGTGATGTAATATAAAGCTTTGAGAAGCTAAATCAAGGGGTAAACCGGATGCCGCTTTGTAAGCTCCATGTAACCACACATGATCTAAGGAAAACAACAGATGCCCCGCTTTAGCTGAGGTTCCGGTTTATTATCTTGATCATAATATATACAATGTCATAATATGTACATAAGCAGAGCCTATAGCTTAAGTATAGTAGGGCCGAAGATGAGCAATATTCCACGGCCGGTTGGTCTCCTCCTCCGATTTACGTGAGTCTTTGTGCTCTCGAACATCGATTAGGTAGTATGACCCGTTGTGCAGATTCTTGCTGACCACAAAGGGTCCTTCCCAAGGGGGGATAGCTTATGCATATCTGTCTGATCCTGGATGATCCGAAGCACCAAATCGCCTTCTTGAAAGGTTCTGGCTCTAACCCGGCGGCTATGATAACGACACAAATCTTGCTGATAAATCACCGAACGGGCTGCCGCCATGTCACATTCCTCATCTAACAGGTCAAGAGCTTCCTGCCGTGCCTTCCCGTTGTCAGCTTCAACATATGCCGCTACACGAGGCGAGTCATGACGGATGTCACTAGGAAGAACTGCTTCCGCTCCATAAACCATGAAGAATGGTGTGTATCCGGTCGATCTGTTGGGTGTGGTATTGATGCTCCACAACACAGAAGGTAACTCCTCAACCCAACAACCCGGCGTCCGTTGCAAAGGAACCATAAGCCAGGGTTTGATGCCTCTCAAGATCTCTTGATTGGCCCTCTCCGCTTGACCATTAGACTGTAGGTGAGCCACTGATGACACGTCAAGCCGGATGTGCTCACGTTGACAGAACTCCTTCATGGCACCTTTTGACAGATTGGTACCATTGTCTGTTATAATACTGTGTGGAAAGCCGAACCGGAAGATCACCTTTTTGATGAATTGAACCGCCGTGGCTGCATCACACTTACTAACTGGCTCTGCCTCCACCCACTTCGTGAACTTATCAACCGCCACCAAAAGGTGGGTCTTCTTGTCCTTGGACCTCATGAAAGGCCCAACCATATCCAGCCCCCAAGTTGCAAACGGCCAGGTGATTGGAATCATCCTCAATTCTTGAGCCGGTACATGAGCGCGCCTTGAGAATTTCTGACAGCCATCACATCTTTTGACCAAGTCCTCGGCATCAGCATGAGCTGTCAACCAATAGAAACCGTGACGAAACGCCTTGGCCACCAAAGATTTCGAACCGGTGTGGTGACCACAATCTCCTTCGTGGATCTCACGCAAAATTTCACGGCCTTCCTCAGGAGACACACAGCGTTGAAACGCCCCTGTCACACTGCAATGATGTAACTCTCCATTGATAATAGTCATGGACTTGGACCGCCGGATTATCTGCCTGGCCAAATTTTCATGCTCTGGTAACTCGCCCCGGTTCATATACGCCAGATATGGAACCGTCCAATCCGGGATAACATGAAGAGCCGCCACCAACTGAGCTTCCGGATCAGGAATAGCCAAATCCTCCTCACCAGGGAGCTTGATGGACGGATTATGCAGAACATCCAGGAAGACATTAGGCGGAACCGGTTTACGTTGGGAACCCAGGCGGCTTAAAGCGTCCGCCGCTTCATTCTTTCGCCGGTCCACATGATCCACCTGATAACCTTTAAAGTGACCTGCAACAATATCCACCTCACGATGATATGCTTCCATGAGTGGGTCCTTGGAATCCCAAGTGTCGGACACTTGTTGAGCCACTAGATCCGAGTCACCCAAGCACTTAACTCGGCTTAGGTTCATCTCCTTAGCCATCCGAAGACCATGGAGTAGGGCCTCATATTCAGCTGCATTGTTAGTACAAGGGAACATTAAACGGAGAACATAACAAAACTTATCACCTCGTGGGGAAGTTAATACGACTCCAGCCCCCGAGCCCTCCAATTGCCTAGACCCGTCAAAATGAATAGTCCAATAAGTATGATCTGGCTTCTCCTCTGGCGCTTGTAATTCTGTCCAATCATTGATGAAATCCACAAGTGCTTGAGATTTGATCGCCGTTCGGGGTATGTATTTCAACCCGTGAGGCCCGAGCTCTATAGCCCACTTAGCAACCGGCCAGTTGCTTCCCTGTTCTGGATTATATCTCCCAACGGAGCAGAGCTGACCACCGTGATGGGATGACCTTGGAAATACTGCTTAAGCTTCCGGCTTGCCATAAAAACCCCATACACCAATTTTTGCCAATGCGGGTACCTCTGCTTGGACTCAGTAAGTACCTCACTGATATAGTAGACCGGCCGTTGAACCGGATATTCCTTTCCGGCCTCCTTGCGCTCCACCACAATAGCCATACTAACAGCCCGGGCGTTAGCTGCCACATATAGCAACAATGGCTCTTTGTCAACCGGGGCAGCGAGAACCGGCGGATTAGCAAGCTGCCGCTTTAAGTCCTCAAATGCTTCATTAGCGGCGTCACTCCAGACGAAGTTATCCGTTTTCTTCAGCATCTGATACAAAGGGATGGCCTTCTCACCAAGGCGACTGATAAACCGGCTCAACGCGGCAATCCGGCCTGCCAGGCGTTGAACATCATTGATACACTTCGGTTTGGCCAAGGAGGTGATGGCCTTGATCTTTTCTGGATTAGCTTCAATACCCCGGTTAGACACCAAAAAACCCAAGAGCTTGCCTGCAAGTACACCAAAGACGCACTTGGCCGGATTAAGCATCATTTTGTAAAACCCGCAGGTTCTCGAAGGTTTCCTTCAAGTCATCAATCAATGTCTCCTTCTTCCTTGATTTAACCAGAATATCTTCCACATAGGCGTGAACATTTCGGCCGATCTGTTTATGAAGACAATTCTGCACACACCGTTGATAAGTCGCCTGGGCACTCTTGAGCCCAAAGGGCATGGACACATAGCAGAAGGCTCCAAAGGGAGTTATGAAGGCTGTCTTCTCCTGGTCCTTAACTGCCATTTTGATCTGATGATAACCAGAATATGCATCCAAAAAGCTCAAACGCTCGCAACCCGCCGTAGCATCAATAATTTGATCAATACGAGGGAGGGCAAAAGGGTCTGCCGGACAAGCTTTGTTAAGGTCTGTGTAGTCCACACACATACGCCAAGTGTCGTTCTTTTTAAGGACCAGCACCGGATTAGCCAACCACTCAGGATGGAATACTTCAACAATAAATCCAGCCGCCAAGAGCCTGGCTACTTCTTCTCCAATAGCTTTGTGTCTTTCTTCATTGAACCGGCGGAGAAACTGCTTGACCGGTTTATACTTGGGATCAACATTGAGAGTGTGCTCAGCGAGTTCTCTCGGTACACCTGGCATGTCGGAAGGCTTCCATGCAAAGATGTCCCGATTCTCACGAATGAACTCGATGAGCGCGCTTTCCTATTTCGGATCCAAGTTAGCGCTGATCCTAAACTTCTTGGACGAATCGCCAGGCACGAAGTCAACAAGCTTAGTCTCATCAGCTGATTTAAACTTCAGGGCCGGATCATGCTTTGTAGTTGGTTTCTTCGACGAAGTCATATCTGCCGGATCAGCATTGTCCTTGTAAAACTTCAACTCTTCTGTTGCACAAACCGACTCAGCATAAGCCGCATCACCTTCTTCACACTCCAGAGCAATCTTGCGGCTCCCATGCACGGTGGTTATAGTTCCCTTGTGACCCGGCATCTTGAGCTGCAGATAGACATAACAAGGTCGTGCCATAAACTTAGCATAAGCTGGCCGTCCAAATAGGGCATGATACGGGCTTCTGCTTTTCACCACTTCAAAGGTCAAGGTTTCTGATCTCAAGTGATGATCATCTCCAAAAGCCACCTCCAGAGCTATCTTACCAACAAGATATGCCGACTTACCAGGCACCACACCATGGAACACCGTATTGGACGGTTTAAGATTTTTATCTGTTAACCCCATGTGACGGAAAGTTTCATAATAAAGGATATTGATACTACTCCCTCCATCCATGAGTACCTTAGTGAACTTATAACCTCCCACTTGAGGTGCCACCACCAGAGCCAGATGACCCGGATTGTCAACCCGGGGTAGATGATCTTCTCTACTCCACACAATCGGCTGCTCGGACCAGCGCAAATAACGGGGCACCGCCGGTTCAACGGCATTCACCGCCCTTTTATGAAGCTTTTGATCGCGCTTGTCCAAGCTAGTGGTGAAGACATGATACTGTCCGCTATTCAACTGCTTCGGGTTGCTCTGGTAACCCGACTGCTGTTGTTGCTACTGATTGCCCTGATGATTATAGCCACCTTGGTTACCCTGATTACTTTGATTGTTATGTGCACCCTGATTACCGTGGAAGCCTGAACCGGAATTTCCTCCACCATAACCCGGCCCATGAGACCCGGGGCCCAAACCGCCTCCTGGTCCATGATCATACCAGAAAGAATCAGAATTTTTGAACTCTTGCATAATATAACAATCTTTCCAGAGGTGCGTGGATGGGATCTCCTTCGTCCCATGCTTTGGACAGGGCTGGTTCAACAGATAAGACAAACGGTCCGGATTAGGACTCGGCCCTCAACCGCGCTGGGGCGGTTTACCCTTACGCCGCTGGCCCTTGTCATGTGTATTAGTATTAGCCACAAAGTCTAAACCGTGGTACGCCTTACGCTTGTCGCCGTTTCCATGACCCGCCGGGTCGTGGTGCTGCCCCTTGGCGTTGCCGCTCTTTTTTCCCTTCCCTGTCTTATCATCGTCAGATTCGGGATCCTTGGGACTATCAGAGTCGGCATAGTTCACTAGTGCAGCCATGAGGGTTCCCATGTCATTACAATGACGTTTGAGCCATCCCAACTTCAACTTCAAGGGTTCAAACCGGCAATTGCCTTCCAATGTTAAAACTGCGGTGTCAGCGTTGATGCGGTCCGATGAATGCAAAATCTTTGAAACCCGGCGCACCCAATGGGTTGTTGACTCTCCTTCCTCCTGGACACAGGCAGCTAAGTCCACAATTGACATGGGCTGCTTGCACGTATCCTTGAAATTCTGAATAAACCGGGCTCTCAATTCGGCCCATGACCTGATAGAATTAGCCGGTAAGCTCTTTAGCCAAGTGCGGGTCGTCCCTTCTAGCATCATGGTGAAGTATTTTGCACATGCCGCATCATCCACATCCAGCATCTCCATGGCCATCTCATAGCTTTCAACCCATGTTTCAGGGGACAAATCGGCGGTGTAATTCGGCACCTTGCGTGGGCCCTTGAAATCCTTGGGCATGCGCACAGTGCGTAACGCCGGGACGAGACACGGCACTCCCAAAGAACTAGAGGTAACTCCTGGTTCCACCGATGTGGTTGGACAAACCAGAGTAAGCTGACGGGCTTCATGCTGCGCCGCTAACCCGGCCTCTCTGCGTGCCCGAGCGCGGTCCGCCACCTCCTGAGCATCACCAGCACCACCTGCCAGGTTATTGCCACGGGGTGGATCACGGTTCCGCGCATTGCTTGACACTGCCGGTTCATCCATACGCCTGCTGTAACTCCAGCTTGGACGGGGGGTGGAATGAATCCGATCGCGACTATATGAATAAGCCTCCTGTTGAACCAAGGCTGTCTGAAGAAGCTCCTTAACCCGACGCATCTCGACCGCCGCTGGAGAATCACCTTCGATCGGGATGGCCGCCAGCCGTGAAGCGGCAGCGACAATGTTGTCCATCGGGTTAGAGTAATGACCCGGTGGCGTGGGGACATGCGGTGTTACAATGTTGTTCTGACGAGGCGTATCCACCAAACGTGGCTGAACCGGCGCCCCTGCTCCAGGTGCCTCCACCCGGTTTACCACCGGAGGATTACTGGTCCCTGCTCCTGGGGTGTTAAAGAGATTTCTAGTGTCATAAACCGGCGGCAGACGAGATCGGTACCTCCTCTTCAGGACTTCGTTCGACGCACTCTGATCCAGCATGATCCGGTAAGCTTGTGCATCCAAAGCAGCCCACTCCGCGGCTATCCTGGTATCCTCAGCTGTTAAGTCCGCTTTGTCCTGGGTGATCTGATCTTTCACTTTCGCGATTTCCGCATTGTGTGCATCCTGATCCGCGGGTTAACCTCCGCCATCAGCGTTGCCAACGCGTCAAACAAATCAGATAGAACCTGAGCTGGCGGTCGCACAGGGCCTCCTGCCCCGGCCATTGTTGCCGCTGCCGATCCGGAAATCATCGCCGCTGCGGTCGAAGAGTGGAGCGCCGATTGCGTACCGGCCATGAAGATCGCAACCCGGTTTGGCAGATCAAAGGGGTCCAGAATGCTGTCGCCATCGGAACAGCCCCCAATCCGGCCATCTTGTAACTGATATAACGACTCGGTCTCTCCGGTCAATGACTTGTCGCCGGAATAAACGACGGTCTCACCACCAGATTCCGATCTATCCTCAGATTCCCCTCCATGGATAACTCCCATGAAGGCACGCTTCATGACAGGCTTGACCCGGGCAGATCTCGCACGCTGAGCCGTTTTGACGAGGTCGGTGCAGATGTCCGGCTCAGGGCCCGATTCGCTGATCTTGCCAATGAAAACATGTATGCCACCAAAGGGGACCCGGTACCCGTACTCGATTGAGCCGGCCTCGGGGCCCCAGCCTGCATCGTCGATGTAGAGCTTGCTGCGACGACTCTTGGTCATCCGGCCCACAGCATAACCCTTGAGTCCTTCGAAGTTGCCCTCCAAGAACTTGAAACCATCGTGCGATAGACCCACGGTGGGCGCCAACTATCGTGGTTTTGTCACGGCAGATGTCCTAGAGAAAGGACTTAGTCGTGGAGCCATCGCGCGGGTTAGTTTAAAGGGGTTAAAGCGGACAAGGGACGCAAGAGAGTTTTATACTAGTTCAGCCCCTTACGATGAAGGTAAAAGCCTACGTCTAGTTGTGATGGAATTGCTGGGGTTTCGATGACCAGGCAGCGAATACGCTTTGCCTGAGTCTCAAGTTGTTGTCTGTTGTCCTTGAACCGCCGCCGGGTCGTCCCCTTATATACATGGGTTGACGCCCGTCGGTTTACAGAATCCCGAGGCCGGCTCATAATCGTGTCCGGCTCGGTCTCTGCTACTTCTATCTTACAACACAAGTTTACATATCAATGCCGGTTTATGTCTACAGGCCTTAAACCGGCTTTGGGCCCTGGGCCTCCATAAAGCGTCACCGTCTGTCTTCATGGACTTCAGATATAGATGAACTACTTATGGGGTTAACCCGGCCTCTCCTGGCCGGTTTACACCTAGTGGTAATATCCCCAATAATCCCTTTTGCGTATGGGGCAATGAGATATTCATGAACAAGCGTCAAGTGAGGAAACTAAGAAATATTGTTAGGCGAAAGAAACGGGTGATTGGAATTAAGCTCTTTATTTACTGAACTTTAGCATGGTAAGTAATGTGTTGCCTTTTCCCCCTGCCCACAACAAGTTACTCTTTTAGACCTCAATATCTGATATTTTTCTCTTTTCAGTGGTTTCCGAAGCAATTTACTGATGATTACCTTGCAAACTACATGACCGGAGTGGAGGCAACTAAGGTTAAAGTATATAATTCATGCTACCATGATAATGCTCTAGAAGTCTTTCTGAAGGCGGTGAAGGATGGGCAGGCGATCGTCAAAAAGGGGTTGGACAAAAGTTGTCCGTGCCTATGGCATGCAGGAAGGCACATTATGGGCATTCTGCTTCTTCAACACCGTTGGCAGTCAAAATGATTTACACTTGTCTCGTCACCTTTACTGCCTTTAAATATTGTGGTTCATCATAGTTAATTGCTGCCTAATCCTGTAATTACAGAACATATTGTATTGGCAATTTTATTTATGGATCCGTTGTTGAACCGTCGTGCTGAGAATTTGAATTCACTACAAAAAATACACTTTCGTGATGATACGTGTTTGTCACAGTAGGTCACGTTTTCTGTCATGCATGTACATCCATGACAAATTTATGACAGAATCAAGATAGTCATACCTGTGCTGTCGTAGAAGTGTTCCATGACATTACGAAAATTATCATCACGGAAGTGTCCACTTCCATGACGATAAATCGCGCGTCACAGAAGTGCTTTCGTCAAGGGTGACCGACACGTGGCATCCACCGTAACAGAATGCCTTTAAGCTACCGGGTCTGGTTTTTGGATCCGATAACCTGTTAACAGCCCCGACCAATGGGGATTTTCCACGTGTAAAATCATCATTGGCTGGAGGAAACATGTGTCGGCTCACCGTTGGGACAGATGTCATCCACTCATTGGACCCAAAGCGCCTATGATACGTCGACACGTGGCACGGCCCAACAGAGGCCCATTCCTGTGAAAAGGCCGGCCCATTTGACTTGGTCAAAAGGTGGCAGGCCGGCCCATGGCAAGCCTGTTAACGGCCTGTTCGCATATAGCCCATTTACAGCCCGCTAACCCAGGGCCCGTTTACGGCCCATCCAATATAATTCCAGCCCATTTTAACTTCCAGCCCATGTATGGCCCATGACGTCTTTCAGCCCATATGAGGACCTTATTACTCTCGGCCCATTAACGGCCCATGGTAAAACTGGCCCGTAATGAACAATGTATCACTTTATACCCATTAACGGCACGTGGTGAAACTGGGCCGTAATGAATAGTGTATCACTTTATACCCATTAACGGCCCATTATTCTGTTGGGCCGTTTCCAGCCCATGTTATTTTCGGCCTTCTCGAGGCCCATTTATTCTTGGGCTCATTTCCAAATTCGTTTACTTACGGCCCGTTACTGTCATTTTCTGCTTGTGGGCCAAATTCAGCCCGTGGTTACAGTCGGCCCGTTTGTGGCCCGATAATACGTTGGGCCGTTTTCATGTCAAAAAAACCCGTTGGGCTGCTTTCATAGAGTTGCCAAATACGGCCTATTAACGGCCCGTTATTGTCCACGAATAGTACGGCCCATGATTGGCGAAATGATGATACGCCGCGTAGAAGGCCCATGGATCCTACGGCCCGTAAAAGGCCCATGAATCGTACGGCCCGTAGAAGGCCCATGGATCCTACGGCCCGTATAGAAGGCCAATGGATCCTACGGCCCGTAGAAGGCCCATGGATCATACGGCCCGCAGGAGGCCCATGGTTACAACAGCCCGTGTGTTGCCATGATTATTTTGGCCTAGTTTCCAAAGATAGGTTATTGTGGCCACTAGAAAAACACAGAAAAAGAACTGCAGTGACTACAAGCAAACAACTAAACAAGACAATAAGGAAATAAGTAAGCAAGCAATTAACGCTAGCCTATTACCGCTATTACACATATTACATCCACTGGGCATAAAAGTTCACCACCAATGCAAATATAGGGAACAAAGTAGCATATTACATACACTGGCCATCAAAATTGGCCACCAGTGCAAATAAACGCGGCAGCAAAACAAGAGCATAACTGAAACAACTTCAGAAGAGCTCAAGAAACGTGGTATCCACCATGCTGGCAATAAGCTTAGCAAGCTTATTAGCTTTGTCCTGTTTGGCGCTAAAATCCTCCAACGCTTGCTGTTGCACCAGAAAGTATGCATCTGAATGCTCCAGGGACTTCCGTGGTCCTTCCGCTTCTTGTCGCAGCACATCTGATCGATGTCTTTCAGCTTGTGGTTGAGACTCAAGAAACCGAACTGATTCAGACAATGAGTTTGAATAGCTTGTGCAAGCAGTAGTGGCCAGTAACTCCAACACTAAACCAAGACAGGACTTTGGGGTTGTCTCACTGTCTTCGAGATAGTGTTCCTTAGCTGTTTTATCAGCTTTGTTGGAGACCAACAAGGATGTGTCACTATCCTGAACCTTATCTGCATTACTTCCTTTACCATTGCTTAATAAGGCACTCTTCCCCAATATTCTGTCAACATTCTAAAAGAAGAAACAAGCAGACACATAACAGTTTAGCATGTACTAGTATAGGAAACTCATTTCGGTGAACCAGTTCATTAGTAAGGTGGACAGGATTAAACTACCAAGTCTTCTATTGCCAAGTACTAGTACATAATAAAAGCATCAAACAAACATATATCTATGTCCTATGGTCACTGCATTGTCTTGCCAAATGAAAATAGAGACACGGTTCAAATCATATCAGTTCAAGACAAAGCAGCAGTGAAAGAATACAAAGCGTGGGAAACTACACGGCACAACAAGATTTCAGATGGGTACCACGGGTCTACATGTACAACAACACTATTTGCTTTGTTGTGATGCTAGTAATGTGCATGATATGATAAGTCAACTGTATACACAATTGAAATTGAAATCAACAGAGCTATTGATAAGAGCAAGCCTGTTAAAGAAACATGGGTGAACATACCTGCTGTGCCATTGGAGTTTCGATTGGATCCTTCAATTTAAAAATAAGTTTGTATGAGTAAATACAGTGATACAAGAGCAAAGCAGTATGCACGATAGAAATCATAGTTAAAAAAGGCGCGCCTAAGCGAGCGGTTAAGCGCGCCTAGGCTCTAGGCGTTGGTGAAACGCATTGCGCATAACTATGCTTAATCTGTGCATAACTGTGCATAAGCATGCGATTTGGTCACTAAAGCACAAGGCGGTGGCCAAACGCACAATTAACGCCTAGCGCTTTTTGGAACTATGATAGCAATGGAATCTTAAATTAGAACAGTTGTTCTTCATGTTTAGGCACTTGTTCTACATGAATAGAGTACAGTAAGACGCAAGAATATAGTACTTAAAATAGAAAATGAGCTCATAGACCTTACCACATTCTTGGTTCGGGACCAGTACAGAACAAGGCGTTCCCTATCATCGTCCAGTAAATGTGTCTCAGGAGAACGTAAGGGAATTTGATGAGTTTCTTTGCCCGTGAAGTACGTTTTCTTCAGGTAATTCCGATACTGCCACCAAGCATTCTTGAAGATAGCAGAGGTATTAGCACAGGTTACCTCATCCTGAGTTTCCAAATCGGTCCTTCTCTATAGAGAAAAATGGGAAAATTTGCTGTATTATAACCATCATGGAGGTAGGATGTATGGGACAAAGCAAAGTAATTGCCATGAATAACATTACTTACACATAACTCCTGGACAAACACCTGCAACTGGCATTTTCCTTCATCTTCAGTATAATATTTCCAAGATGGGAAGATACGCACATACGATTTAACAACATCAAATGCGATAGATGCTAAAGTACGACTAGCTGGTTTTGCTTCCTCCACAGGAATAGGCGTAAACTGGTGGAGTTGGGGTTCGCCGTGGTAGTACTGGCCCTTTGGGCACTGGAGCTGCCTTAATAACTGCCCTTGTTTGGGAGCTCTGTGGTGGAGATGGTGCTGGGTCAACAGGAACTGGGTTACTATCTGCTGGGGTTGGGGTTAGATTGGGTGAAGCTAGTTCTCTGTCCATCGCAGTAGGGGTACAATCTGCGAGAGTTTAGTTTATGTGTGGTAGGGCTGGTTCTCGTGCATGTACAACCGGGGTGCTATCTCCACCAAGAGGTAGCACTGTTTTATTTAAAGATCGTGTTTTTAGTCCGCTAGATGCTGGCATCACCCGCTCCAATTCAAATGGCTGATAAACAGGAAACATAGTTGAATGTACAGACATTTTATGAGAGACAGATGCAATAGATAGTGTGGAAAAAAGAGGACATGAAATAGTTGACATGTATATTGTTTAACTAAAATGGATAGCATGACGTAATTTCACATATATGATGTCTATCTAAACTGGATAGCATAGCATAACATAATTCAAAGATATGATGAATAACTAAAACGCCGTGCCAAGTTAGAGCATACACCTCGGTGGGGGAATAGGACTGGTCATCTGTCTCTAAATCCATCTCTGAGGAGCTATCGGGACCCAACAAGAGATCTGCTTCGACAGGTAGCACTGTCTGCTCTGAAGGCCTTGTTTTCAATGTAATGAAGAAAAGGATGGGCAAGATATCATTCAAATATATGATGCCTGGTTAAACAGGACCGCATTGCACATTTCACATATATTATGGCTGGCTAAAAGACATGAAACTGCATAATTCCCATATGTGATATAGAAACTAAACAGGTGGCAACAGAACATGTCTAAACTAAGCAGATGACATATATGATGTCAAAAGTAGGCACTGCAAGGCAACATATGCATGATATGACTAACATCATCATGCGAAGGTAGAGCAAACACCTTGGGGGTAAATAGGAGTGGTCAGCGGCGTCTGAATCCGCCTCAGAACAGATATCTTCCTCTGGATTACAATCTGGAGAGGGGTGGGAAGGGTTTGCCATTGAACCCACCATGGAGCGATGTCTGCATGACATTGTATTTCCGCGCAAAACTCTTCTCTTTTTCTCTACATGTTCAGCATGACTATTTACAATATCTGACATGCATACGAAAAAAATATGGTGAGAATATGTAAGGAGAGCATGCAAAAATTTAGAGTGATGGTAACAACCAGTGGATGGATCCAAAAATAATGATAGCAGGCTGATGATTGCTTTAATTTAATAAAAAGACAGATGATGATTGCTTTACTATTTGTTTCCCACCCAAGATGATGACAACATAGGCATACCCTAGGTGAACCAGATATTAGACAGAGATACTATTCATTGCTTCCTCGATATGTGCCCCACAACTAATTTAGAACTCAAGTTTGAACATTAATTTGGACCTGACTTGGAGTCCAAGAGGTGAACGGACGATAAAGTAGCAGGTAATTTTAAGCAATGCATAACATAAGCAGAATCAAAAGAGTGCGACCTCTCTTGTGGACCCGTGTACTCCTCAGGTTCATCTGCTGAGTCGATGATGGTGATGCCGTTGTGGTGGGTGCCGGTGGCAGGGAAGGAGATCTGAGGTGGCGAAAGACAGTCAGGAGTCGTGATGTCTGGTTTGGTGGATGTTTCTGTCGATGGAGCACCTCAGGTGAGGTGGACGACGTCGCGGCAGGAGCAGGACAAACCACACAATGTTCCCTTCGACACCTACCTGTAACTGAAGTAATTCTGTAAGGGCTCATTTGGCTTGCATGATTCTAAAAATGCAGGGATAGGAAAAACCCCGGAATAGGATAGGAATGCACATGGTAAACAGAGCATTTCTAAACATAGGATTTCTGTCAACTTGGGTGTTTGGTTTACAGGAATTGGAAGAGCAGAGGAATGCAAAGAAACATGGCCAAAATAAAGTGAAACCATATGAAAGCGTGTACAGTTAGAATGTTATTCTGCCACTAATGCACTTGGTCTTGTTTTCATGCATAGGATTTTGAAAAGTAGGTCCAGGTGGATGCTTTGCTTCATTCCTTTCAACAAAATGCATGAATAATTGAATAGTAGAGTGCCATTGGAAAATTCCCTATTGCTATGTTTTTCCGTCGAACCAAAATAGCCCTAATGGATCGACATGGATGTATAGTAATAAGTGACGCAACAAGTGTACAACCTCTTTGTCGTAGCCGTGTCGACCTCAGCGTCATTGGGTTGGTTGCTGAAGCAGTTGAGGCAGAGGTGGCTATCGGAGGTGTGGAGGAAGATCTGAGGAATCTGTAGACGGCGTCCAGGGCACTGCTCTGTTGTGATGGATCGTTCTATCGTTGGAGCAGCCCCGGTGTGCCGTAAGACGTCAAGGCCGAAGCAGCACAAGACAGACATCGTCAATCTCAAGTAGGATTCTAATAGCATCTCCAATAGATGATGTAAAATAGATGTAAAATTTACATCACCAAAAACCACTTGACTACAACAGATGAGGTAAAAACTGTTGACTCTGAACTTAACTGTCGAAACTGAAATTTACTGTGGAATCTGAATGTTACTGTCGAAACTGAACGCAATGGTAGCAGAGAGGCACTTGACATGTAGCTTAGGGAGGGCCTGCAGTTCATCTTCAACCTGCACCCCCCTAAGCTGCCAGCCACCACCGGTCCCAGCGCTGCCTCGCCGCCCCGAAACAACTCCCCACCGCCGGTCCGCCGTCGCCCCGGCCAGCCCTATAGGTCCCCCGCCCCCACCCTGAACCCTAAGATAGATAGTGGGGTACCTCTCCGGCGAGCCCCCGTCCCCGCTGCGGGTGGTTCTTCCTTAACTCCGGCGAGCCCCCCCCACCCCCTGAAAATTGACTGACCCAAAAGTCGATTCAGTCGACTGAAGTGTAGCTAAATCGGAGCAGAGCAGCAGCACGAGCGAGGGGGAGAGCAGCAGCAGCGCGAGCGAGCGAGCGAGGGCCGGAGCAGCAGCAGTTGGGCGAGCGAGCGAGAGCCGGAGCAGCAGCAGCATATCCGGATGGTATGGACGCCGCTGCTGAAGGGGCCTTGCACTGGGGGAGAGCCGCCATGGAGATGTCGCCCGTGGCGCCGGCTTCAAGGTAGCCGCTCCATGGGGGTGCGGGATGGAGCACCGCCGGCGCCGGGAGGTCGAGCTAAGGAGAAGGTGCGATGCGATGAGTGTACAACCTCTTTGGTGGCGCCGAGTAGGCCTCGGCTTCGTCTGAGGAGTCGGTGAGGATGCTGCGGTTCCGGTGGAGTAGGTTAAGGTGGCGCTGTGGGGATGGAGCGGTCGCGTTAGACGAGGCGATCGTCGTAGCAGCTCCTTGGAAGTGGAGGACGGGATGGCTGAACCGGCGGGATGACGAGATGGACGACGGATCCTCATCCGGGGAGGTGGACGAGGGACATCGAGCTGTTGCGGTGGACGACGTCGTCGGGGAAGAGGCTCCGGCTGGGCAGCAGTGAGGTGGCGGACGAAGGAGGGTGGGGTTTCGCGGCTGGAGCAGAGAGGTTATGGCGGCCTGGGATTTCGAATGGAAAAAAGGAGGCGATGGGAGGGGGTGAACCATGACTTAGGGACGCGCTTGTCCAAAATGTAGAGTGTGTTACAAAAGTACCCCCCACCGATTTGAACTAGCGGCCCTTTCAGCTCAGGGTTAGAAGGGGGATTTCGCGTGTCGGGATTTGGCAGCTGGAGGGAGTTTTCGCGTGCGTTGTAATTTTGGGATAGCAAGGCGCGGGTTGTGAAGGCGCCAGTTTTGGGAGCACGATATCTGAATTTTTGGGATATAACAAGGGCGGTTTGAACTTTAGGGACAAGCCTAATGTGTAATATTGTACTTGTATGTACCAAATCAATTCGCACTTTCCTCAACCAAAAATAAAACAAAAAAATAAAACTATTCACACCACACAAAGAGAGAGTCTTGCCCCGTTTTACTATAAAAATGCTATTTAAAGCTACTCATACCAACAATTTAGTGCAATTAAATGCTATTCGGTAGTATGAATCCATGTTATGTCCAATTAAATTTTTTCGCTTGTTGTATAATCCATGTAACCTACTCATACCAACATTTTAGTGCATTCCAAATGTCTATACTACCGCTGCGATTCGAACTGAATTTGAATTCGTTTCTCTATTTCAATAAGAATCTATAATCATGATTGTTGCCAACTTCAACCATCATTCGTGTATTACCTTAATAACACACCACATGATTACTATAGAGATAGATATGAACTATGTGTACTACATGAACTCGAATTCTATTTTTTTGAATACACTTGATGTTGATTCCAAATAATAGTACATTTGATGTACTAACTATATACTCATAATCTAAACCATGTTCCATACGTGTACACCGTGTTTATCACACATAGTATAGTGCCCCGCCCCCTACATTATGACAAGTATTTAGACCTGAGCTGCAAAAGCCACACATTAGCCCAAATTATGATCAATGTTCTATATGTTCTACGTACTACTAGCAAGATGCCCATGCGTTCCACAGAACATCAACATGATCAAGGGGAGGCCTAATTTGCAAATATGGAGAGGGGTGTGGGTATCTTTTTTCAAAATTACCATAGTTACCTTCCTATCCGTCAGATATAAATCGGACGGCCTATATTGCAGGATGGCACCATCATCAACAACTCCCTTTTTTATAAGAGTAGAGATAAAATATATTATATGTAGTATAACATGTTCATAACCACACCATGTGTATCACCGTTATATATATTCACACATGCGTCGGTCTAAAACACTATGATAAATTCTTCAAATATCCGAATTCGCTTTTTATAATGAAGTATGATCTCTATTCGTCTTTTACACCCACACGATCCTCTTATCTTTGTAGCTAGCTAGCGCTAACTTTCCCTTGTGCATGCAGATGCCCGCATCCCTCTCACCCTCCCTCAGCATTCTCTAGCTCCATCGCACAAATTCGTCTTTTCACTTTAGGTCGTTCACCCACGGTGTGTGTAGGTCCCCCCAGCTCCTTCTTTACGGCACACATCGGTTGATATGCCTCTCTAGCCAGGTGTACCTAGCACAAAACACAAGCTTCCCCTCTTCTCTTATCACCGTCCATGCCTCACTCCCACCACTCTTTTCATCGATCTCGTACTCGCACACTCCTCCCCCCTCGATATAGTATGACTCTCGCACCACCTCCTAGATGCATCCCTCTCTCTCTATCCTTCTCCATGTGCCTCATTTGCTTCTAACACACACATGCATGTATACCGATCGATCTCCCAACATATACCCAGGTCGACTTTAACTATCCCCCCCCATCGATCGACGTACCTCACAAGTTATGTCTCTCCTTTCTCTGACAAAGGACGATTGATCTTCCTATGTAGTTATGTCTACTTACCACAGCCATATCGCCCCCCCCTCATCATTCGTGCATGCCTCCTAACCCGTCTCTCACACGCACGTGCACAGACAGGTAGCCATCCCCTCTCTTATTGATATTGCAGGCGTGCCCTCTGGTTGTCTAGCAAGCCTATCCCACCATTTGTTAGAAGCAACTCCACTACCACCCCCTCCAACACTCTAGCTCTGTCTCTCTCCCAACCTTATTCCTCTCCTACACATATGCATGGATGCCGATCGATCTCCCTTAATACATGAGGTAGATCGATCTCCCTTAATACATGAGGTAGGCCTCTCTCCTCCTCCACACATATACCAGCCATTGTACCTCTATAGTTAATTAGGCCTCCCTCCCCCCCACCACCACACACTGATAGTCGAGCGCTGTAGGTAGGTATCCATGCCATAGAGACAAACTGCACATGTCCCCTCTCACGTTCCAGTAGGCCAGCCACTCTATATCTTTGACGTGGGCACACACAAATTCGATGGCACTCTTTGTCGATCGCGCGCGCGCACACACACACACATCATCCCTCTCTTCGATTATATGGACACCTCAAGCCGATGATACCTCCACTCTCTTCTCGTGGATCGCCCCCTCTATATATATGATATATCAAGGACTCTATTTCACACACATTGCATATGTTACATTTCTTGATTAACCCCACCCCCCCCCCAAAAATCTCACGAACCCACACACTATATCTCTCTACGTTTGTATCTCTCTCACACAACCCCATGTAGGTGGTGTACGTATACAAGAAGAGAATAGGTGCACCGTGCACGTACTCACGCTTCGTGCCTAGCCAAACCCACGTGGGTACACGTTGGAGCTCATTTCTGTACGAAATGGCAGCCCACGTGCTAATTTGAACACGTGTAGCGGTTGTTTACCTATGGAGGTCGTGTACCACGCGTGCACGAAACAAAGTTCGACTTGATGCGTTGGCGCGTTATTTTTAAATAAAGTATCGCTCAATGGCACGTACACAGAATATAAAACGATTTTTATGGAGAAAAAGGTAGTCCGCTCCACTATATACAATGGAGCCTGCCTGCCTGGTTTGTCTCTCTTCAGAGTATCTCACACAAGGCTGCGGTGGCCTCTCTCTCTTTCTCTCTCACCGTTGGTCACTGATCCGGCCGCATCCCGTCCGCCGGTGGAAAGGGAGGACGTGCATCGTTTCTCCGTTCGACGGCGCCAAGGCACCACATCCCGATCTGCGGTACATGTTGTTCTCTCTGACCAAGCTCCGGCGTGGTAGGGCCTACGCCACCTGCTCGCTGCCGCAGTATGGGTAGATTCCGCCCGCCGCCGCTCACGTAGTTACATCCGAACAACCTCCAGGTATCCCCTTCGGCCTTGCTCCACTGCCCGTCTTCCCACGTCGCTGCATGTGGATCTTCCATAGTTCTTTGCCCAAAACATAGCTCGTCCGGCTTACTTTCCATATTGCAATCTCGTCCTCACACCGTTTTAGACAAACACAACCATGTTGTTATCTTCCCTTAGGACAAGGAATATGCTTCTTTTTTGTCGTCGCATGTGTCATCAACTGTTATTGGCCAGTAATTGTTTCCTTTCTACCTCTTTTTTGCAAACAGGGCTATCCATTTCACCTCGTTGCTATTGCGACCTTTTGGTGAACTACACAAATCACTTTTTTCTTAAGAGTGTTTTGTGCAGTTCTACCAAAATGTCACACGGGCAACGTCTCTACATTTCAGTGCGACTACACAAAGGGAGATTGGTTTTGCTCTATCCTCCTCATCCAACTCCGAACCTAATCTTCTCCAACTAGTTAGTCTTAATAGAGACTGCAAAGGTGACCGGCTTCTATTTGTGTGTTTATTGTTTCATCGGCAGTCCTCTATTATCGTAATCACACTTAATATCTTTGGAACAGGGACGCTCAGCTCTATTTTAGTGGGACTGCACAAAATGATCGGAATGTTGCATGCTCTAGACAGCTACTTTTTCCCAACATGCCTTGTTGATTTAGACAGAGCTGGGGGACGTTGCTGCCAATGAAAGCATGGATCAAATTTAATTTAACACCTTCTCACAACTTTGTCTTCAGTTGTGATGTAAATATTAGCTCTGATTAGCAAGGAAGTTAGTTTTTTATTGTTTCCGAAAGAGAATCGATGGCAAGACACACGAAACGAAAGCTGAAAGCTCACACCATTGTACAATTTCATGTCGCTGGAAAATTATTTGTATAGTACGTCAATTATGTAAACAAATGCTGGAAGCTTGATAGCATTGCCAGAAGCCTCTTCGGCATCCGGGTCCATGTGCCATGCACAAAATTATACTCCTTCGTTCCTAAATATTTGTCTTTTTAAAAATTTCAAATGGGCATATTTTAGAGTGTAGATTCACTCATTTTGCTTCGTATGTGTACTCCCTCCGTTCCTAAATATTTTTCTTTCTACAGATTTCAACAAGTGACTACATACGGAGAAAAATGAGTGAATCTACACTCTAAAATATGTCTATATACATCCGTATGTAGTAGTCCATTTGAATCTCTAAAAAGACAAATATTTGAGTAGTCACTCGTTGAAATCTCTAGAAAGACAAATACTCCGGAGTATATTTAAGAACCAAGGGGGTAGTGCACAGCCGCATGGGAGACTCAGACCGGTCGTTGCGCCGCATTAATAGTGAGTAATGAGCAGTCAAATCATAAGCCCCACCTTTCCCACTGTAAGTTGCTCGGAATAAGCAACCATCAATACGCTCTTCTTTTAATCCGCTCATACTACTCCATCGGTCACTGTTTATAGAGCGCGCTTCAGAAAAAGAGAAAATCTCTGGGACCAAGGCGACTAGCGATCGGCCTAAAAAATAGCATTGGTAGTTATAGCACCGCGTCTATTACTAGAGGAAATAATGCGTACACACATGCATGCAGTGCTTCCACCTAGGGTACACACATGCATGCACTTACTCCACTCCGTAGTACTACATCGAGAGAAAATTGCGGTTACCACGCCCTAATTAATTGAGCATTAAACCAAACGCGTCTAAAGTCTCTCTGGTGGTGGAAATGCATTGAGAGAAATGCATCATAATGAAGCGCGCCCTGTAAACTGTGACGGAGGGAGGAGTAGTATGAAGGTGCAAAACCAAGTACGCGTATGGCCAGTCGGTCAACGCACCTCCTCTTGGCATATCACTGACATGTGGGACCGGAGTGTGAGCAAACCAATCTCAATTGATGGAAAATGGCCAACCCGCCGTTCCTTGAGAGAGAAGAGGAGCGAGAACACACAGACGGGCTCGCACGGAGGCCAAGATATATTTGAGCATGGTTGATCGATATCATCATTACATGTTGGGATGCCGTTTTCCGCCCTTCTCCGGAATAAATGTGTACTTTATCAGAGATTTAAAAAAAATAAGAGTACAGAGGCTCCACCATGCGGTTCTAGTAGTAGTACTACTCGTACTACTAAACCTTGCGCTTGGCTCTTCGCCTCTTCGTGAAGTCGAACAATGATGGTACTCTGCATGTTCGGTACTACAGTGTATGCCCCTGGCAATCTGACACCGAATGAACTGATGCATGTCCACCGCCTAGGCGAGGGTACGTTGCATTAGCCAAAAGGCGTAAGCGAGCTTCACCTTGTCCTGCAAGCTTCTCCTGGTTCTGCGAGTTGACGGGACACACCAACATGTAGTGCTAGTCCATACTCCCTCCTTTCCGGTTAATATGGCTTAATCTTTTTTGCGGGTAAATGAGAGAGCTTTATTCATATATAAGCATTCTTAGGACGATCAGCCAAGACACTGGTCACTAGGAAGCGAGGTACCCCATAAAAAAAAGTAGGAAGCGGGGTGTTTCATCAAGCCAGCTCTCGGCCACATTCAAAGTGCAGCAAGCACGGTTCGCACAAAGATGCGCCGCATGGTTTGCTGACCTGTTTACATGCTGAATAACAAAAAAAAGAGGAAATAATACCGAGCGCTCCTATTTGGAACAGGATATGAGCCAGAATTAAGCGAGAATTGTGGCGAGTGTTCCATGCAATCAACTTCCATTATCACATGCGAGAACCCTCGAAGAGAACCAAATGTGTTGAAGATTGCTTTATCACATTTTAAAAATATAATAAGAGTGCAGACGCTCCTCCCTCCGGTTCCTAGTACTAGTATAGTACCTCTATAGACTATAGTAGTAGTACTAGTACTAGTAAACTTTGCGCTTGGCTGTTCGCCTCTTCGGAAAGTGCAACAATAATAGTACTAGTATAGTGTATGCTTCTGGCAATCTGACACCGAATTAACTGTTGCACGTCCACCGCCTGAGCGAAAGACAGCTTGCATTAGTCAAAAGTATCTCCTTGTCCTGCGAGCCACCGCACGCAAGCTTCTCCCGTCCTGCAAGCTTCTCCTCATTCGGCAAGTTGACGGGACACAACAAAGTAATGCTCGTCCATACTGCCTCCTCTCCGGTTAATATGGCTTAATTTCAAACGAGATAAATACACTGTTTGTCACTGTATATTTGTAAAAATATGGTCAGTGGACTTCATAATACGCTCATTGCGCTCAATATATACATTTTTCGGTGTTTATACGGTCACTAGCTCACCCTGGTTGAGTATGTGTGGGCATGCACGTGTAGGTTGAGCACTTGAGCGTGACCATGTGTGTTCCGTCGTGTGCTCGGACATGCATGCATTAGGGTGTCGAGCGCGTTTTTTCGTCCATCTGTACGTGTGACTGTTGCATACACGTAGGGGGAGTACATGTAGGGGCCACTAAAGGAGCAGTCAAATCACACAGTAAGTTAGTCGGAAGAAGCAACCATCATTTCACTCTTCAATGACACGTGCGCAATATAAAATGGTTGATATGGAGAGAAAAAGAAAACCACTATATATACACTAGCAGGAGCCTAAGCTACAAGTCTGCTTGCTTGGGTTGCTCTCTTCACAAGCATAGAACGACGGTGGCCACACCGCTGGTCACATATCCAGCCTGATCCCGCAGCTGGGGGAAGGGAACAATGTTCTGCGTAGACGCGGTCGACATCGGCGAGGGAGAAAATCCACAGTCGGTGCGTCCCAATCAGGGGTCACTGCGGTATGGGCCGATGCCGCGCCCCAACCGCCCTTCTAGCTACAGCCCGACGTCCCAGGTAGTCCATCTTCCTTTTGGAACCGGCTTGCTCCACTGCCGCAGCTCCCCACGTAGCTCCATCTCCATGTCGATCTTTCTCTACTTCTACCGGCTTCTACTTGTGATGAGTTTATGTCTCATGAACTAGTGCCAGTACTATTATTCTAATCACACTTCTTCAATATCTTTGCCATCAGGGATGCTCAGCTCGATTTTAGTGGAACTGCACAAAAGCATCGTATGATCCGAGGGTGCCAGCCGTCTTTCCTTCGACGGGTTCTACCTGGCCAGGAAATTAAATCCTGTTTAGGGTTTAGGGTTTAAGTCGTAGTGACCCCATCAGTAGTTTTTCTTTCGTACACGCTCTCACAACTTTTGTTTTTAGTTGTGAAGTATATTGGCTATGATTTGTGAATCATTGAGATGCATCAACATGCGTGTTAGTTTTCCTTTGTATTTGATGGAATGTTGTAATGGGGCAACCTTGGAGTAGGAATGAAAATAGAGTGGAAAGTTTCCGTTTTTCCGGAGAAAAAATGGAAACGGAGAGAAACCAACGTTTCGTTTCATTGGATCGCGCCATCGAGCAAAACCAACGTTTAGTCTGTCGCGTTCGTGTCTCACCCTCCTCCACGGCTCGACCCCACACGGTCGCTCGGCATGCCACTCACCGCAAACCTAGTATACGATAACTTTCCCGCCTGCTTGTCGATGGATCACGCCATGGAGTACTAGTACTACTGGAAGAGATTGACGAGTTGGGGGAGGAAGCTAGCTGTAGCACAGACTCCCAAGAACATTTTACATGCATGTTGTGGCTGGCTATTGCGACCTTTGAACACGGAGCAGTTGCGTGCACCAGGAAGCGGCGCGGGCGACGCTCTCTTGGCCGGCGCGCCGCTTCAATGCCAGCGCCAGTGAGAGGTCGCATCCGCTCTGGCCGAGCATGAATGCGGCACTGGCCGTTTTGGGCGGAAGCACGCGCGGGTGATGAAGAGGGTTCGGGTTGGTCAGGAGCGGCCGTGGCAGCGGTCCGGACGCCCGCAAACAAGAGATGTTGTACGTTAATATTGTCGCGTATATAATTAACAACATAAATAATGTGCCAGTTGGACAAATATGATTGGAGATGGAGATCGAAATGGAATTTTACGTAAACACGGATATGCATGTCTATGTGTGTGTGCGCGACGACTCTCGCGACCTGGAAGCGGGGGCGTGTGTTTGATCGAGTTTTCTTTCTTGGAACGTTAAAAAATTGCCCGCCAGTTTTCGTTTCTTTTTTCGGGAATGCGCGTATTCTATTTAAAACCACTGCTATGGAGAGATTGTTTTACTCCATTATAGCCTCTTGTTTGATAGAGTTTCTCGCGTCTCGCTCTCTCACCCTCTCCATATCAAAACAAGATGACAGTGTCCATACTATCTGTCTCCTCAGCGGTGGTCATAGATCCGGCCGAATCCCGTCCGTTGCGGGAGGTGAGGAGGTGCAGCGTTGACGTTGTCGCCGTCGGCGATGGAGGAAGCTGATGCGCACCATCCTCTCGGAGCCGGCGCTGGCGCGGACGAAGGTCCTCCGCGCCCTTGTTTGTTGCCGTCGTGTGGGCAGATCCCGCCCGCCCGCCTAAGCGACATCTCGCCCACCTGAGGTATAACTTCTTGTACTAGTCCAGCTCCCCAGGTCGCTGCATGCAGGTTTTCTTCTATGCGACTACTCCCCAGCTCCCCATGTATAGTAGCTAGGGTTCGTCGGCTGGTCCAACATCACCTACTATTATAGAGGAAATGCCACTCGAAAAGTTGTCCTAATTTATGCCTCGGTGGAGGTATACATGTTGTTTCGACAAAAAGTACATGGTGGTTGTGCGGTCATTGTCCATATGCTCCTATTGCTGCTGCTAATCTAATACTATCACTGGTTAAATGAAGAAATGCTTTTTTTCTCGGGTATCCTGGTTTAGTTCCCATCAAGATAACCATGATGCTTCTGTTTGTTGGTGTACTTTTCATAATTCTTATTGACAATTGAGATGTCGTTGTTAATCTTGTAAAACAAAGTAACAACACTATATCCCTTTTTCATATTTTTGGAAACAGCGATGCGTATCTCCATACCCGGGCATGTCTTCCTCAATTTTAGTGGAACTACACAAAATTGGATGGCCATTGTTGTTCCGCCTCACTATCCTCTGCCCCATGGTTCTTCCTTCCTCGAGCTTGACTACTGAGAAGAAACAGACCACAGTGAGGATTTGTCGAACTTCATAGGCGCCTCACCCAAACTTGATGCCAAATGGATGATGTATCACCACGATGACCTATCGATGCTCATGGTTGCGCCTCATGGTTGCATCGGCTGGTGAAGCTGATCGATTTTCAATAAAAAACAAGTTGTCTTCCATCAGTGCTCTTTGCTTGTTACCCACAAAGATGATATCCTTCGTCAGTTCACCTTGGTTGCGTTGGAGACGCAGTCGTCTTTCACGTTGGTGCAATTTTATCACACAATTGGCTATGAACCAAATGTTTCCTCGAACAAGGATCGACGTTGGTACTAAGAGCATAAGTTTTGTATTGATTTCTAAGCCTTCTCACAACTTTGTCTCCAGCTCCCCTGTAATTTTATTTGTCCAGCTATTAACTTTGATTAAAAAAATGGTGTGGACTAAAAACCCGGATGGACGTAGTAGCCCTCCATTTTTATTTACTCCGCATATTAGATTTGACTGAAGTCAAACTTTGTAAAGTTTGACCAAGTTTAGGCCGAACACAACAAACCATAATTATTAGAGAGGGCAAACTGTACATACTCTCAAACCTTTCCGATAATTGAAATTAAAATTCTTTATTTGTACACACTCTCACACGTTTCCGATAATTTGGTGCATGTGTGGTTGTTCACTTAAGGGAGGGTAGTGTACCGCACGTGAAGGACAGGAAGTGCGACCAGGACGCGTGGATCGTTAGTTCATCGGAAGTACACCCTCCGTTCCTAAATATTTGTCTTTCAAGTGGTTTGCAATGGACTTCCACATACGAATGTATATAGACATTTTTTACAGTGTAGATTCACTCATTTTGCTCCGCATGTAGTCATTTGTTGAAATCTCTAGAAAGACAAATATTTAGGAACAGAGGGAGTAGTAGTTTTCTTCACTGGTACGTTAAATAAAGAGTTTTGTTTCGTACTTACACAATTTAAAACGATTGTTATGGAGAGAATAAGAAAACCACTCCACTATACATTAGTCGTATACACGAGTACTATATGGACGCAGCTTCATTGACTTCAGTGCACCTGCCTTTGGGTTTATGACAGGTGGGCCCAAAATGTGGCTGGCCCACCTGTCATACAGCCAAAAGCAGGTGCAGTTAAGGCACCGGAGCTCAGTCCGTACTACAGTATATATATAAGCTGGAGCCTCAGCGCTTGTTCGCTAGGGTTTGCACTCTCCACACTCTCGCCGCACTACATATATATATACACGCTGGAGGCTCAACGTTCCTTTGCTAGGGTTTGCTATATTCACTGTCTCTCACCCTCTTCACTAGATCTAAACAAGACTGCGTTGTGGCCTCTGTCTCTCTCACCCCCCCTCACAGCTGGCGAAGGAGGCGTCCGGATCCCGTCGCACCAGGAAGGGGAGGAGGTGCAGCGTTCACTCTATCGCCTTCGGCGAGGGAGGCAATCCACTACCGGCTGCGCTTTTCTCTTTCACCCAGCGCCTGTGCGGGAGGGCCACCGACCCCTTCTTCCTCGCTGCCGTACATAGTGTGGGCAGATCCGACCTCCCGCCGCACGCCTTGCCACATCCTGACGACCCTAAGGTATAAGTTTCTTTGAAACCGTCATTGGTCTAGCTGCATGCTGATCTTTTTCGATTCTGTAGTTGAATCTAGGTCTTGGTTCAAAGAGGAAAGAAGGGTGCGGTGGGGTGGAGCATGAATCTAGGACGTGGTTCAATGAGGAAAGGAGGGAGGGAAAGTAGTATAGACTAGCTATCCAGACGCTTTGTTGGTCGAAAAGGGAAAAAAGGGGTAACCCAGTACACACATCTGTAAGGAACCGAACTCTTTGTTGAAAAGGGAAAAAACTGGGGGGTCGGGTAGTTTGTGCAGGACTAGATTTGCTGCCCTCACATCGGAAAAAGTTTCAAAGAGAACAAATATGGGACCAACGCAGATATGCTGCTTGGCTACATACTCTGCATCACCCATTTATATGTGTGGACGCACATGGTGCTGGCATGTCCCATGTCCCATCCACATGATTGTGCAGTGTGTTTTGAGATGTTGTGCTACTTGTATTGGTACTGTTTTAAATAAATGTTGAATTGAAGCTATTGTATTTTAAGCAATGCCACTCTCAGAATTAACTACTGAACTATTTTAAGAGAATTTCTCTATTAATATGAATCAATGCAACCGTTTTAGAAATGCTACTGTCCTATACTTTGTTTTCCATCAAGATAAGGTAGATGCTTCTTTTTGTGGCCGCATGTTTCATCCTCCTTTATTGGCAGTAATTGTTCCCTTTTTTGCCTCTGTTAAATCAGGGATATCTATTCAACTTGTTGCTATAGCAAACTTAAATGTCACACCAACGAGTTTACTTGATTTCAGAGTAACTGCACAAAACGAGATTGGATTTCCTATTCGTGTTGGCAGATTCATACGTGATCTTGTGTGCGTCATGACAGGTTGGTACTTGCCTTCATCCACATGATCGTGCAGTGTGTTTTGAGATGCTGTGCTACTTGTATTGGTACTGTTTTAAATAAATGTTGAATTGAAGCTATTGTATTGCTGTCTTTTCCCATTAAGTAGTGAACAAAAATGGGACCAACCCAGAAATTATGCTTGTTGCTTTGTTACAACAAACTCTGCATCACCCCCTTTATAAGTAGATGGAAGCACATGTTGTTGTTGCGCCCACTCTCCCATGGAACTGTTTATGCTTTTTGTTAATCTAATGCCGCTGGTAAAATTAAGCAATGCCACTCTCAGAATTAACTACTGAATCTTATTTCAAAACTGCAACACTTGTTAGGGATTGGCGGGATTACCATTTTTGTGGCCGCATGTTTCATCCTCCTTTATTGGCCAGTAATTGATTCCTTTTTGCCTCTGTTAAAACAGGGATATCTATTCAACTTGTTGCTATTGCGACATTTTGCTTCGCTTAATTTTGGTGGAACTGCACAAAATGAGACCGGATTTCCATATATGTATTGAGATCTCTCTGAGGTCTTCCTCACGAGTTATTTCAAATCTTGGTCTTGAAAGGTCAGTACCGACTTTCCTCAGAATTAACTACTAAATCTTAGTTCAAAACTGCAACACTTGTTAGGGATCGGCGGGAGTACCATTTCTGTTAGGGATCGGCCGGAGTACATGTTTAAGAAATGTATTGTTCAGATAATGTCTCTGTTATTATATATCAGTTACAGTGTTTTACAAATGGTACTATCCTGCTTTGTAGTTCTTTCTACATGTTTAACCAAGGTATTGTTAAGATAATGTCTCTGTTAAAATGAATCAGTCGCATTGTTTTAGGAATGATACTTTTCTGCTTTGTCGTTCTTTATACATGTTGAAACAAGGCATTGTTAAGATAATGTCTCAGTTAATATGAATGAATCACACTGATTGAGAATTGCTACTCTCCTGCTTTGTTTCCCATTAAGATAAGGTAGATCAGTAGATGTTTTTCTTCTGGGAGTACAAGTCATCAATCGTTATTTCTCAGTAATTGTTTCCCTTATACCTTTTGTTGCTTACAGGGATATCAAAATTAAAGCTCGGTTTTATTCTGACTTGATTTTAGTTGAACTGCACAAAAGGAGCCAATGTGTCTAAGGCAAACTGATGCATTAGTGGGTCCAGTTGGTCTTACCACTTTGCAGAAAGAAGCAGTCACTGTTTGCGCTACATTACACAAGGAATGATCGAGAACCTTTACAGAGTATTAGTAGATGCTGGTGACATGACTAGTCTGCAGAGAGCATAGGAAACTCTACAACACGTGGAGTGCACTGGGCAAAAAGTGCCCAAACAAGTACAGGAAGCCAGGAAAGGACTCCAAATCTGTTAATGATGGGGCATCTGGGTATGGTAATCTGTTTACCGTACTTTCAGTTCGTTACCACCGATTGGTGGGTTGACACTGGGGCCAATATTCATGTGTGTGTTGTTGTGTCTTTGTTTTCTTGCAGCATATAAATACGATATCCACAGGGATGCTCAGCTTGATTTTAGTGGAACTGCACAAAATGTCCAGATGGTTTGTGTCCTCCATAATACTTCATCATGCACAATACATCGAATGGTTATCTAATCATTCATCGTCATCTTGAGCCACCGGACTATATGTTTGAATGGTGCTGCCAGCGTCGGCCATTAAGAAGGGTAAGAAGAAAGACAAAAAGAGAGATGGCTGCTTTACTTGTGGTTCGGAGGAACACTGGGCAAACAAGTGCCCAAACAAGTACCCAAACAAGTACCAAGAAGCCAGGACAGGACTCCAAGTCTGTCAATGTCACTCTAAGCAACAATGATGGGGCATCTGGGTATGGTAATATGTTTACTGTACTTTCAGTTTGTTAGTCCAGCGATTGGTGGGTTGACACTGGGGCCAATATTCATGTGTGTGCTGATGTGTCTTTGTTTTCTGGCAGCATATAAATACAAAATCCATAGGGATGCTCAGCTTGATTTTAGTGGAACTGCACAAAATGTTCAGATGGTTCGTGTCCTCCATAATAATACTTCATCATGCACAATACATCGAATGGTTCTCTAATCATTCGTCGTCACCTTGAGCCACCGGACTATCATATGACAAACTGATGACAAACCCTGCCCGTTCCACAATCTTAGGCATTACATATTTTGAATGGGAAAAGCTTGTCAAAGTTGACATTAGTTTAATATATTGGAATTGGAAAACCTTGTCAATTTTTGCTCATTGATGTTGGCCAGAAGACATGCATTTGATATTTTTTAGTGGGACGCCCTTTGCTGTGAGCAATGTCGATCGTTTTTTCCTATTCCTATCTTCAGTTCAAAAGTAAATATTTACTCTGCTGAGATGCATAGTCACATGAATGTTGACTTATGTAAGATATTTTAAGAGTTTGTTCTGAATATTGTCTATGTAATGCCAGGCCTTGTGTTTGATTGCAAAGTTCAGCTTGGAATGTTGTGGCATGCGGCATCACGAGCTGTTCACTGTGCCTCCTAAGAATAATGCTTCATATTCTTTTGCATGTAGATCTAATGCCAGTGATTTTCTTGTTAGGAAGATCATCCTCTTCTGTTGTTTCCGTGCTTAAGAAGTTCATCGTCTTATGTTTCATTCATAGCCTATACGACAAGTCGGGTAGGTTAGACGTGAAATCATATGATCTTCGAACCAACTCATCATCTTAGGTCGTGATTGGATCATCGTTTTACAACCAAAACCGCTTGTAAAACTGACGCTTGTAAATAAAAGCAGGTGGTCTCAGGCGAAGCGCTTGGTTGGTCGATTTCGACTAGTAAAATATACACCGGTCTCTCAAATTACACGCGTAACCCGCCAGTTTTACTTACAGACCTCGGGCCCTCGGTTTCATTACGCCTGTATTTTATGCATTGTTTCCGATGATGAGTAAATTACACTTGTATCTTAATACAGGTGTGAAATAAACCAGAGCTCCCAAGCGCGGCCTTACCGTTTCATGCCGTCTCAGTCTCTCGAAGGTGCTCATAGGTGTCCGATGATCCTGGCTTCCTGAATGAGCAGCGGGCGCTGTATTAGACCATCCGTAGGGCCCGCGAGGCCCTCTCCGTCGTCCTTCGAGTTGTTGTGCTCGTCGTGGCGCCGAGCATTGTTAACATGGTCAATGAACATGAGGATTCAGGAGATGACTTCATTTTGACTGGTTGACAGTAGGGACCCACTAGGGCCATAGCCGTACGTATGCAAGTGCCTCCTTATTATGTACAACTATATATTTTTTGCTTCCTCCTGGTTTCCTGACATCATGGTCCCACACCATTTTCAACCTATGTAGTCAATATAAACGAGAGAATTGCACAAGGTGCGGCCGATAGCTGGGACCAAGCAGCTCGAGCAGTATTTGTGTTTTTGAGGCGTGAACACTGCAGAGTTTTTCTTGGCGATGTTTTTGTTGTTGTTCAGAGGAGAGCATGGTATTAACTGGGCGGGTTGTGGCCCGTCTAGCCCAGGACAGATATCCAGCCGAGATATTAATTTTTTTCAAGATGAAAATGGCTAGCCCAGCTATACGTTTTTTTGAGGAATACCCAGGCAAGGTCAACTTGTTATTCTCCGCCCCGCTGGGCTACAAATCTTTCCTAGGAGGGATGCATTAGGCTTAACAGGAAAATGGGCTTTAAAAATAATAAATGGGATGTAATTATAAAAACTGGGCAGTAACTATAAAAAATGCACCAAGCATGAAATTAGTTTATAAAATATTATTTATGGATTTTGAAAATCTTAATTTTTAATTGTTGCGCGTGCAATGTTTCGTTAGATTTTTACGTAATACAAATTTATATTTAATCTAACTAGAAATTTCGGGATAAAAATATTTCGGATCCCATCAAAATGTGGGAAATTTTATTGAATTCTGTCTTGAACGGTTGGTTGAAATTATTAATCGTTGTCCTAGCTAGAAAATGGGTTGTACTTTTAACAAACTGTAAATGGGCTGTAGTAAATTCCATTAGAATTCAAAAATGCGTTGTACATTCTTACAAATCACAAATGGGCTATAAGTTCTCTGCCACACACTTGTGGGCCTACTAAGTTGACGCGTCCCCTAAAAAAAGAAGTTGACGCGTATGCAAGGCTTTCTCAACTTATTATAGTCAACACACGGTTCTAGTAGCAGTGGCCGTTGGATGTTCATCCAACGGATGCCGTGCTTCTTCTTCAATCTCGGATATTCTAGCTTCACCCGCCCAAAAAATGATTCCTCCCCCTGACATCTGGGGTGCACCGTTTCGGAAGCTGCCCTGTGGGCCTACTAAATAGACGCGTACCAAGGGCTTTGTCAACTTAGCCAATATGAACGATTCTAACTGCAGTGACCGTACGATGTCCATCCAACGACCGTAGTGCTTCTTCAACCTCTGGTCTTCTTGCTCCAGCCGCCCAAAGCAGCGCCGGTCGTGCCGCCTGCTCCTGCCTCTCATGGCCGGCTATGCTGCCGCAGTGGCCTCACCGCCCCCTACTACTCCCACCACTGGCCAGGCCATCCCTCCACTCACCCACACCCCCTGTTATTCTGCGGCGATGGCAGCCTCACACCGCAGCCGAACCAGTGAACCCTCGTACTCCTCCCCGCGCGGGCTTCCACTGCCGCGTCTTCCCCGGCTTCGCGTCGTCCCCTTCCTAGGCCTCGCCGCTCGCCGTCGTCCACCGCCCTGGTGCTCTCGGCGCGGCGTGGTCAACGTGGTCAAGGAACGACTTCCATCGAAAGAGTACTGTACGTTGAGAGGCTGACAGCTGAGTCCACGGCAGCTGCAAGGAAGTGCCTCCTTATTATGCGGAAAATAATTATTCCTCCACCTGACAGCAGGGACCCACCGGACGGGCCACCGTATTTGGCGAAAAAAACGTTTCCCCCTGACTACTAGGACCCACCGGATGGGCCACCGTATTTCACGAAAAAACGTTCCCCCCGCTGTATGCTCGGACCCACCGGAAGTGCCTCCTTATTACGCACAAAAAAATGAATACTCCCCCTGCTAGTTGGGACCCACCTTGGTGGGAGGCTGACTTGTGGGTCTACTAAGTTGAGGGGGACGGAGTGGTTTGTCAACTTAGTCAGTATGAACGATTCTAGCTCTAGTGACCATACAATGTCCATCCAACGGCCGTAGTGCTTCTTCAACCTCTGGTCTTCTTGCTCGAGCCGCCCAAAGCAGTGCCGGTCGTGCCGCATGCTCCTGCCTCCCGTGGCCGGCTGTGCTGCCGCGGAGGCCTTACCGCCCCCTACTATTCCCACCGCTGGCCAGGCCCTGCGGCGACGGCAGCCTCACACCACAGCCGAACCAGTGAACCCTCGTACTCCTCTCCGCGCGGGCTTCCACTGCCGCATCTTCCCCGGCTCCGCGTCGTCCCCTTCCTAGGCCTTGCCGTCGTCCACCGCCCTGGTGCTCTCGGCGCGGCGTGGTCAACATGGTCATGGAACGACTTCCATCGAAAGAGTACTATACGTGGAGAGGCTGACAGCTGGGTCCACGGCGGCCGTAAGGAAGTGCCTCCTTATTACACGCAAAATAATTATTCCTCCACCTGACAGCAGGGACCCCCCGGATGGGCCACTGTATTTCACGAAAAAAATGTTTCCCCTGACTGCTGGGACCCACCAGCTACATCTTCGCACGCAAGGAAGTGCGTCCGGGCAAAAAAACGATTCACCCCCCTGACTGCTGGGACCCACCAGCTACATCTTCGCAGGCAAGGAAGTGCCTAACAGTCGGGACCCACCTGGTCGAAGCGTACGTAGCGTTGTCATTCTGATCGCGAACGTTTACGTACATACTGGTCGATGTAGAGGCGCGCACGTGTCGTAGTAGAGGCGCGCACGTAGCATGTACACGTACGTACAGCGGCCAGTGTGCAAGAAAGAAAATACGGCCACATACGTCCATACGGGCAGGGTCTCGACTAGTGCATACGTACGGCCAGGGCTCGTGTACATGGCTGGGTCAGAACGGAGAAACAGCGTCGTCGTCGTGTTCATGGGGAGGCAACGGAATGCGTCGTGTTCATCAGGAGGCAACGGAACGCATGGGAGCCAACCGGCTTGGACGGAACAGCTGATGGAAACAAGGCCTAGCGTACCGCAGAACGGAGGAAACGGCCTTGTGTTCGACCGGCCACGTTCTAAACGGGATCCTGTTCATCGGGAGAGGTCTGGCATACCGCAACAGAGGAAACGGACCTCCTACGGTCGAAACGGGGGTCCTGTTGATCGGGAGGGGTGTGGCGCACCGCAAAATGGAGGAAACGGACTTGTGTTGGAGCGCTACGGTCGAAACGGGGGTCCTGTTCATCGGGAGGGTGTGGCGTACCGCAAAACGGGACTCCGCGGGATACTGTCCATCTCCACCGTCGACCCCCTCCAAGCCTCCATGGGCTACTGTTCACCCACCGTCGACCTCCTCCAGCCTCCACCTGCGACTGTTCATCCACGGGCTCCTGTTCATCCAGCCTCCACCGTGCGCTACTCCACCGGCTACTGTTCAACCAGCCCTCTCCACGGGCTCCTGTTAAACCACCCCTCCACGGGCTACTGTTCATCCAGCCCTCCACCATCTATTGTTCATCCAGCCCTCCACGGGGTGGTCCTGTTCATCCTGCCCTCCACGGGGTCTTGTTCATCCTGCCCTCCACGGGGTCCTGTTCATCCAGCCCCAACCGGCTCGATCGATCGGGATCCTGTTCATCCAGAGGCAACACCACGGGGTCCTGTTCATCCACCCCCATCGGGAACTTTTCATCCAAACCCCCAAGCAACGCTCACTGTTCATCCAGAGGCAACATCGATCGGCTTCAGTTAGCAGCAGTAGCGAAGGAATCGCTCGATCGGGTTCAGTTAACAGCCATCGATCGATCGCTCGGGTTCAGTAACGCGTAGCCTGTAGTGCAATCGCTCGGGTTCAGTTAGAGCCCAACGCCTCGCTCGGGTTCAGTTAGAGCCCAATGCCTCGCACCCACGCGCGTGCGTGTATGAAAGAAACGCGCATCGCTCGGCCCCGACCACCCACCCTAACCGGGAACACCCCGATATTTTCCTCACCCTCGCTTCTACCACGGTTTTTTCCGTCATGGACGGCCCAAAGAATGTCATGCAGCTGCGTCTCCGGCCCGCCCAGGACGAAAAGCCCATTTTCTATCATCATTTTTTGTCATAGAAGTAGAACCCCACCACATCTATGATGACACCGGGTTTTGTCACAATTATCGTCATAGAAGTGTCATAAGTATGACAGGAAAAAAATTCGTTCGGCCCAACATGTCACGGATGTGTCTTTTTTTGTAGTGATTGCACGTTTCATATTTCAAAATTTCCAATTAGAATAATAAATTATAGGCAAAAATAAAAAGAGAACAGACAGTCATGGAACTTTACAAATGGTTCTGGCAGTAAAAGCGCTTGTGATGGATAGCCCAATGCCACACAGTTTTCTACATCAAACCGTGTGTGATGTAGTTAATGAAAGCAAACAGTTAACCAAGGCAAAGCGTGTGTGATAGTTACACCTTTCACACATGAGCGTATATATAAAACTGTGTGGGATGTACATCCGAACGGAAACGTTTTCCCTGGATTGACTGTGTGGAATGTACATCAGAACGGAAATGTATTCCTTGGATTGACTGTGTGTGATATACATACGAACAGAAATGTTTTTCTGGGATTCACCGTGTGGGATGTACATACCTACGGAAATGATTTTCTCGGATTACCGTGTGGGATGTACATACCTATGGAAATGATTGGGTTTCGATGCCTCGCCCGATCGCACACGGCCCCAGCCTGGGTCCCAGGAGGGCCTATCCCCGACGATTTCTGGGTCGTGTGGGAAGGACACCTGATACGTCTCCAACATTTCTATAATTTTTTATTGTTCCATGCTATTATATTATCTGTTTTGGATGTTTAATGGGATTTAATATGCTCTTTTATATTATTTTTGGGACTAACCTATTAACCAAAGGCCCAGTGCAAATTGTTGTTTTTTTGCCTATTTCAGTGTTTCGCAGAAAAGGAATATCGAACGGAATCCAAACGGAATGAAACCTTCGCGAGGATCTTTCTTGGAACAAACGCAACCCAGGAGACTTGGAGTGGAAGTCAGAGACGCAACGGGGCGGCCACGAGGCAGGAAAGCGCACCCCCACCCTCGTGGGCCCCTCGTAGCTCCACCGACCTACTTCTTTCTCCTACTTGGGGAGCCACGAAACCACTTTTCCACCACCGCAACCTTCTGTACCCGTGAGATCCCATCTTGGGGCCTTCTCCGGCGCTCCGCCGGAGGGGGATTCGATCACGGAGGGCTTCTACATCAAAACCATAGCCTCTCTAATGATGTGTGAGTAGTTTACCACAGACCTTCGAGTCCATAGTTATTAGCTAGATGGCTTGTTCTCTCTCTTTGGTTCTCAATATAAAGTTCTCCTTGATGTTCTTGGAGATCTATTCGATGTAATACTTTTTGCGGTGTGTTTGTCGAGATCCGTTGAATTGTGGGTTTATGATCCAGATTATCTATGAATAATATTTGATTCTTCTCTGAATTCTTATATGGATGATTTGATATCTTTGCAAGTCTCTTCGAATTATCAGTTTGGTTTGTCCTACTAGATTGATCTTTCTTGCAATGGGAGAAGTGCTTAGCTTTGGGTTCAATCTTGCGGTGTCCTTTCCCAATGACAGTAGGGGCAGCAAGGCACGTATTGTATTGTTGCCATCGAGGATAAAAAGATGGGGTTTATATCATATTGCTTGAGTTTATCCCTCTACATCATGTCATCTTGCTTAATGCGTTACTCTGTTCTTATGAACTTAATACTCTAGATGCATGCTGGATAGCGGTCGATGTGTGGAGTAATAGTAGTAGATGCAGAATCGTTTCGGTCTACTTGACACGGACGTGATGCCTATGTTCATGATCATGCCTAGATATTCTCATAACTATGCGCTTTTCTATCAATTGCTCGCAGTAATTTGTTCACCCACCGTAATATATGCTATCTTGAGAGAAGCCACTAGGGAAACCTATGGCCCCCGGGTCTAGTTTACATCATATTAGTTTCCCGCCAACTTGCTATTTCTGTCGCCGTTTATTTTGCAATCTTTACTTTCCAATCTAGACAACAAAAATACCAAAAACATTTATCTTATTATCTTTATCAGATCTCACTTTTGCAAGTGGCCGTGAAGGGATTGACAACCCCTTTATCGCGTTGGTTGCAAGGTTCTTGATTGTTTGTGCAGGTACTAGGTGATTTGCGTGTAGTCTCCTACTGGATTGATACCTTGGTTCTCAAAAACTGAGGGAAATACTTATGCTACTTTGCTGCATCACCCTTTCCTCTTCAAGGGAAAACCAATGCATGCTCAAGAGGTAGCAAGAAGGATTTCTGGCGCCGTTGCTGGGGAGATCTACGCACAAGTCAAGACATACCAAGTACCCATCACAAACTCTTATCCCTCGCATTACATTATTTGCCATTTGCCTCTCGTTTTCCTCTCCCCCACTTCACCCTTGCCGTTTTATTCGTCATTTTTTCGTCCACTTCTTTTTGCTTGCTTCCTGCGTTCTTGGGTGTTAGTGTGCCTGTTTGCTTCGATGCCTCAGCCAAAAAGCGTTGATCCTCACCTTAGAAGGTTCGAAGAAATTGAAAACAACGTTAGAAGCTTTATGTCTTTGCAATTTGAGCATAATAACTTCTTCAGAAGCGAGCTTAAGGAACAGAAAAGTTTTATGGAGTACATGAACAAAGAGCTTGATGATATGTCTAAGGAATTTTACAGTTTGAAATCTTAGTTTGCTCATCTTGAAAATTTAGTAGGTCAAATTTCGGATAAGCATGCCACCTTAGTTAATAAAATGGCCGACAAACCGGAAGGGCTAGAGGGTAATAATGATGAAGATCTAAAAGTGATTGATATGTCTCCTATTAAATATTTATTTTCCAATATGAATCTTGATAAAGATGGGACTGGAGATGAGTCAACTTTAGTTAAAAGGCGTCCCAATGATTCAGAGTTTTTAGATCTTGATGCAAAAATTTGGTAAAAGTGGGATTGAAGAGGTCAAAACTTTACATAGCAATGAACCCACTATTACGGATTTCAAGGAATTTAATTATGATAATTGCTCTTTGATAGATTGTATTTCCTTGTTGCAATCCGTGTTAAATTCTCCTCATGCTTATGATCAAAATAAAGCTTTTACTAAACATATCGTTGATGCTTTAATGCAATCTTAGGAAGAAAAACTTGAATTAGAAGTTTCTATCCCTAGAAAACTTTATGATGAGTGGGAACCTACTATTAAAATTAATATTAAAGATCATGAATGCTATGCTTTATGTGATTTGGGTGCTAGTGTTTCCACGATTCCAAAAACTTTGTGTGATGTGTTAGGTTTCCGTGAATTTGATGATTGTTATTTAAATTTGCATCTTGCGGATTCAACCATTAAGAAACCTATGGGAAGGATTTATGATGTTCTTACTGTTGCAAATAGGAATTATGTGCCCATAGATTTCATTGTTCTTGATATATATTGCAATCCTACATGTCCTATTATTCTTGGTAGACCTTTCCTTAGAACGATTGGTGCAATTATTGATATGAAAGAAGGAAATATTAGATTCAATTTCCATTAAGGAAAGGCATGGAACACTTTCCTAGGAAGAACATTAAATTGCCTTATGAATCTATTATGAGAGCCACTTATGGATTGCATACCAAAGATGACAATACCTAGATCTATTCTTGTTTTTATGCCTAGCTAGGGGCGTTTAACGATAGCGCTTGTTGGGAGGCAACACAATTTTATTTTTGTTCCTTGCTTTTTTTCCTGTTTAGTAATAAATAATTCATCTAGCCTCTGTTTATATGTGGTTTAATGTTTTAATTAGTGTTTGTGCCAAGTAGAACCTTTGGGAAGACTTTGGTGAAGTCTTTGTGATCTTGCTGTAAAAAACAGAAACTTTAGCGCTCACGATATTAGCTGCCAGTGTTTACTGGGGAGTGATTTTAGGTTGATTTATTTTGCAGATGATTAATATATAAATTCCTCACGTCCACAAATTTATTTCATAATTTTTGGAGTTCCATAAGTATACGTTTGATACAGATTACTACAGACTGTTCTGTTTTTGACAGATTCTGTTTTTCATGTGTTGTTTGCTTATTTTGATGAATCTATGGCTAGTATCGGGGGGTATGAACCATAGAGAAGTTGGAATACAGTAGGTTTAACACCAATATAAATAAAGAATGAGTTCATTACAGTACCTTAAAGTGGTGGTTTGTTTTATTACACTAACGGAGCTCATGAGATTTTCTGTTTAAATTTTGTGTTGTGAAGTTTTCAAGTTTTTGGGTAAAGATTTGATGGATTTCGGAATAAGGAGTAGCAAGAGCCTAAGCTTGGGGATGCCCAAGGCACCCCAAGGTAAAATTCAAGGACAACCAAAAGCCTAAGCTTGGGGATGCCCCGGAAGGCATCCCCTCTTTCTTCTTCGTCTATCGGTAACTTTACTTGAGGCTATATTTTTATTCACCACATGATATGTGTTTTGCTTGGAGCGTCTTGTATGATTTGAGTCTTTGCTTTTTAATTTACCACAATCATCCTTGCTGTACACACCTTTTTGGAGACACACACATGAATCGGAATTTATTAGAATACTCTATGTGCTTCACTTATATCTTTTGAGCTAGATAATTTTTGCTCTAGTGCTTCACTTATATCTTTTAGAGCACGGTGGTGGTTTTATTTTATAGAAATTATTGATCTCTCATGCTTCACTTATATTATTTTGAGAGTCTTTTATAACATCATGGTAATTTTCTTTGGCTATAAAATTAGTCCTAATATGATAGGCATCCAAGATGGGTATAATAAAAACTTCCATATAGAGTGCATTGAATACTATGAGAAGTTTGGTACTTGATGATTGTTTTGAGATATGAAGATGGTAATATTAGAGTCTTGCTAGTTGAGTAATTGTGAATTTGAGAAATAATTGTGTTGAAGTTTGCAAGTCTCGTAGCATGCACGTATGGTAACCGTTGTGTAACAAATTTGAAGCATGAGGTGTTTCTTTGATTGTCCTCCTTATAAGTGGCGGTCGGCGACGAGCGATGGTCTTTTCCTACCAATCTATCCCCCTAGGAGCATGCGCATAGTGCTTGGTTTTGATGACTTGTAGATTTTTGCAATAAGTATGTGAGTTCATTATGACTAATGTTGAATCCATGGATATCCGCACTCTCACCCTTCCATCATTGCTAGCCTCTTCGGCACCGTGCATTGCCCTTTTTCACCTCGAGAGTTGGTGCAAAGTTCCCCGGTGCATCCAAAACCCGTGATACGATACGCTCTATCACACATAAGCCTCCTTATATCTTCCTCAAAACAGCCACCATACCTACCTATTATGGCATTTCCATAGCCATTCCGAGATATATTGCCATGCAACTTTCCACCGTTCCGTTTATTATGACACGCTTCATCATTGTCATTTTTCCTTCCATCATCATGTAGTTGACATCGTATTTGTGGCAAGGCCACCATGCATAATTTTTCATACATGTCACTCTCGATTCATTGCCTATCCCGGTACACCGCCGGAGGCAATCATATAGAGTCATATTTTGTTCTAGTATCGAGTTGTAATCCTTGAGTTGTAAATAAATAGAAGTGTGATGATCATCATTATAAGAGCATTGTCCCGTGTGAGGAAATAAAAAAAGATAAAGTACAAATAAAAAAAGGGAAAGGCCAAATAAAAAAATGAGAAAGGCCAAATAAAAAAAGCCCAAAAAATGAGAGAAAATGAGAGAAGGGACAATGCTACTATCCTTTTTCCACACTTGTGCTTCAAAGTAGCACCATGATCTTTATGATAGAGAGTCTCTTATTTTGTCACTTTCATATACTAGTGGGAATTTTTCATTATAGAACTTGGCTTGTATATTCCAATAATGGGCTTCCTCAAATGCCCTAGGTCTTCGTGAGCAAGCAAGTTGGATGCACACCCACTTAGTTTCTTTTGTTGAGCTTTCATACATTTATAGCTCTGGTGCATCCGTTGCATGGCAATCCCTACTCCTCACAATGACATCAATTGATGGGCGTCTCCATAGTCCGTTGATTAGCCGCGTCGATGTGAGACTTTCTTCCTTTTTGTCTTCTCCACACAACCTCCATCATCATATTCTATTCCACCCATAGTGCTATGTCCATGGCTCGCGCTCATATATTGCGTGAAAGTTGAAAAAGTTTGAGAATACTAAAGTATGAAACAATTGCTTGGCTTGTCATCGGGGTTGTGCATGATGAGAGCATTTTTGTGTGACGAAAATGAAGCATGGCCAAACTATATGATTTTGTAGGGATGAGCTTTCTTTGGCTATGTTATTTTGATAAGACATAATTGCTTAGTTAGTATGCTTGAAGTATTATTATTTTTATGTCAATATTAAACTTTTGTCTTGAATCTTTCGGATCTGAACATTCATGCCACAATAAAGAAAATTACATTGAAATTATGTTAAGTAGCATTCCACATCAAAAATTCTGTTTTTATCATTTACCTACTCGAGGACGAGCAGGAATTAAGCTTGGGGATGCTTGATATGTCTCCAACGTATCTATAATTTTTGATTGTTCCATGCTTTTATATTATCTGTTTTGGATGTTTAATGGGCTTTAATATGCTCTTTTATATTATTTTTGGGACTAACCTATTAACCGAAGGCCCAGTGAAAATTGTTGTTTTTCCCTATTTCAGTGTTTCGCAAAAAAGGAATATCAAACGGAATCCAAACGGAACGAAACCTTCGCGAGGATATTTCTTGGAACAAACGTGACCCAGGAGACTTGGAGTGGAAGTAGAGACGCAACGAGGCGGCTACAAGGCAGGAGGGCGCGCCCCCACCCTCGTGGGCCCCTCGTAGCTCCACCAACCTACTTCTTTCGCCTATATATACTCTTATACCCTAAAAACATCTAGGGGAGCCACGAAACCACTTTTCAACCACCGCAACCTTCTGTACCCATGATATCCCATCTTGGGGCCTTTTCCGACACTCCGCCGGAGGGGGATTCGATCACGGAGGGTTCTACATCAACACCATAGCCTCTCCGATGATGTGTGAGTAGTTTACCACAGACCTTCGGGTCCATAGTTGTTAGCTAGATGGCTTCTTCTCTCTCTTTGGTTCTCAATACAAAGTTCTCCTTGATGTTCTTGGTGATCTATTTGATGTTATACTTTTTGCGGTGTGTTTGTCGAGATCCGATGAATTGTGGGTTTATGATCAAGATTATCTATGAACAATATTTGATTATTCTCTAAATTTTTATATGCATGATTTGATATCTTTGCAAGTCTCTTCGAATTATCAGTTTGGTTTGGCCTACTAGATTGATCTTTCTTGCAATGGGAGAAGTGCTTAGCTTTGGGTTCAATCTTGCGGTGTCCTTTCCAAGTGACAGTAGGGGCAGCAAGGCACGTATTGTATTGTTGCCATCAAGGATAAAAAGATGGGGTTTATATCATATTGCTTGAGTTTATCCCTCTACATCATGTCATCTTGCTTAATACGTTGCTCTGTTCTTATGAACTTAATACTCTGGATGCATGCTGGATAGTGGTCGATGTTGTCGGCGTTCTGGGAACGGGGGTCCCCAGACTTGCCTGCCTACAGCCCACGACGTGGCTTCACCAGCGGCCCTGTACGGCCCATCTTCACCAGCAAACACTCAAGACCCTTGCGAGGGTCCAAGCCTCGCGAGGCGGACGACGCAAGACCTCCTCGGGGGCGGCCTCACCAGGCTGGCTCACGAGGGGCGGAGAGATCAAGGCATGGGGCACCTCGCGAGGTTCCCGTGACGTAAGCCATGATGACCATGACCAGGCGGGCGCCAGCGTGCGCAGTGTCCTCGTTTCCTCTTTGGTGCTAAAGAGGCAAGCGCAGGCGAGGAGTCCCGAGGCATCAGGCAAAGGTTTCCATATTGGTGCAACGAGACCGAGACCAGCAGGACGACAGGGCGAAGGTCATCGTGGAGCCCAAGACGGCGTCACCACCAGAGCCTTTGGCAGGCAAAGACCACCTTTAGTCAGGATAACTTGTACTAGTTGTCTCCCTTTAAATTTGGCCGTTGTGGGATTCCTTCCCGCTCAATATTTGGGAAGAGGACCAGGGCCTCTATAAATAGGACTAGCCACCACCATAGACAGGGGACAGATCAAGATCAGCTGGAGAGACACCACACCAGCTCACCAAGCACAAGAGCACCTCTCCTCAGGAGGTTGTTCTTCCCTTGTAACTGTTCATCCTCAGCCCAAGAGGCAATCCACCACACCACACTAGAGTAGGGTATTACACCACATTGGTGGCCCGAACCAGTATAAATCTTGTGTCCCTTTGTTCTCTGGGTTCGTCGCGCTAGGCATGGCGATCGTGGCGGGAGCGAGCTAGGGGGAGAGATCTTCGTGCGCACCCCAGTGTTCGAAACTCAAGGGTTTTGCCGGAACCCGAAATCCAACAGATGTGTGGAGTAATAGTAGTAGATGCAGAATCGTTTTTGGTCTACTTGACACGGACGTGATGCCTATGTTCATGATCATGCCTAGATATTCTCATAACTATGAGCTTTTCTATCAATTGCTCGGCAGTAATTTGTTCACCCATCGTAATATATGTTATCTTGAGAGAAGCCACTAGTGAAACCTATGGCCCCCGGGTCTATTTTACATCATATTAGTTTCCCGTCAACTAGCTATTTCTGTCGTCGTTTATTTTCCAATCTTTACTTTCCAATCTATACAACAAAAATACCAAAAATATTTATCTTATTATCTTTATCATATCTCACTTTTGCAAGTGGCCGTGAAGGGATTGACAACCCCTTTATCGTGTTGTTTGCAAGGTTTTTGATTGTTTGTGCAGGTACTAGGCGATTTGCGTGTAGTCTCCTACTGGATTGATACCTTGGTTCTCAATAACTGAGGGAAATACTTACGCTATTTGCTGCATCACCCTTTCCTCTTCAAGGGAAAACCAACGCATGCTCAAGAGGTAGCAACACCCTATCGCACACACTCACTTGGCGACGGTTCCTAATGCCGTCGCGGAAAGGGGTTAAAAACTGTTTGTTTAGGACCAACGCGTACCAATGCATGGCAGTGGATGGAGAATGGGGAAGAAGGGAAGACGCGAGAGGATGATTCTCCTCCTCCCCCTGGTCCCATTTTTATAGCCAAGCAAAGAAGGATGAAGACTGGCTCTACACCTCAGAAGATCCCTCTCAAGTCCGGCTCATTAAAGGCATTGGTAACGAGCAAGGTCATCGACCGCTCTCCCCGCACCAATCAAAGGCGCGTGGGTATCGGCCATGGTGCTTTCCCATACCCTGCACGTCCGCCACCTACCCCGCACCATGCATGCAGCATACGTGGCAAAAAAGACGGGCGTGGTGGGAAACGTGGAACGGCGGTTCCAAGACTGGGAAAGGCGCAGAGGGTATATGAACAACGCCCCTACGGTTTCCTCTTTTTTATGGGGGAGGCGTGGGCCGCCTCTTTACTATTTATTGATACGTCTCCAACGTATCTATAATTTTTTATTGTTCCATGCTATTATATATTCTGTTTTGGATGTTTAATGGGCTTATTTATGCACTTTTATATTATTTTTGGGACTAACCTATTAACTTGAGGCCCAGCCCAAATTGTTGTTTTTTTGTGCCTATTTCAGTGTTTTGCAGAAAAAGAATATCAAACGTAGTCCAAACGGAATGAAACCTTCGGGAACGTGATTTTCGGAACAAACGTGATCCAGAGGACTTGGAGTGGATGTCAAGCAACAGACGAGGAAGCCACGAGGTAGGGGCGCGCCTACCCCCCTAGGCGCGCCCTCCACCCTCGTGGGCCCCTCGTTGCTCCACCGACGTACTTCTTCCTCCTATATATACCCATATACCCTGGAAACATCATATACGGAGCCAAAACCCTATTTCCACCGCCGCAACCTTCTATACCCATGAGATCCCATCTTGGGGCCTTTTCCGGCGTTCCGCTGGAGGGGGCATTGATCACGGAGGGCTTCTACATCAACACCATAGCCTCTCCGATGATGTGTGAGTAGTTTACCTCAGACCTTCGGGTCCATAGTTATTAGCTAGATGGCTTCTTCTCTCTCTTTGGATCTCAATACAAAGTTCTCCTCGATCTTCTTGGATATCTACTCGATGTAATCTTCTTTTGCGGTGTGTTTGTCGAGATCCGATGAATTGTGGGTTTATGATCAAGTTTATCTATGAACAATATTTGAATCTCCTCTGAATTCTTTTATGTATGATTGGTTATCTTTGCAAGACTCTTCGAATTATCAGTTTGGTTTGGCCTACTAGATTGATCGTTCTTGCAATGGGAGAAGTGCTTAGCTTTGGGTTCAATCTTGCGGTGTCCTTTCCAAGTGACAGTAGGGGCAGCAAGGCACGTATTGTATTGTTGCCATCGAGGATAAAAAGATGGGGTTTATATCATATTGCATGAGTTTATCCCTCTACATCATGTCATCTTGCTTAAAGCATTACTCGTATCTTATGAACTTAATACTCTAGATGCATGCTGGATAGTGGTCGATGTGTGGAGTAATAGTAGTAGATGCAGAATCGTTTCGGTCTACTTGTCACGGACGTGATGCCTATATACATGATCATGCCTAGATATTCTCATAACTATGCTCAATTCTATCAATTGCTCGACAGTAGTTCGTTTACCCACCATAATACTTATGATATCTTGAGAGAAGCCACTAGTGAAACCTATGCCCCCCTGGTCTATTTTCCATCATATTAATCTTCCAACACTTTTATTGCCGTTTATTTTACTTTGCATCTTTATTTCTCTTTGTCATAAAAATACCAAAAATATTATCTTATCATATCTATCAGATCTCACTCTCGTAAGTGACCGTGAAGGGATTGACAACCCCTTTATCGCGTTGGTTGCGAGGTTCTTATTTGTTTGTGTAGGTGCGTGGGACTCGAGCGTGGTCTCCTACTGGATTGATACCTTGGTTCTCAAAAACTGAGGGAAATACTTACGCTACTTTACTGCATCACCCTTTCCTCTTCAAGGGAAAACCGACGCAGTGCTCAAGAGGTAGCAAGAAGGATTTCTGGCGCCGTTGCCGGGGAGTCTACGCACAAGTCAAGACATACCAAGTACCATCACAAACTCTTATCCCTCGCATTACATTATTTGCCATTTGCCTCTCGTTTTCCTCTCCCCCACTTCACCCTTGCCGTTTTATTCGCCCTCTTTTCCGTTCGCCTCTTTTTCGCTTCCTTCTTGTTTGCTCGTGTGTTGGATTGCTTGCTTGTCACGATGGCTCAAGACAATACTAAATTGTGTGACTTTGCCAATACCAACAACAATGGTTTTCTTAGCACTCCGATTGCTCCTCTTACCGATGTTGAATCTTGTGAAATTAATGCTGCTTTGCTAAATCTTGTCATGAAAGATCAATTCGCCGGCCTTCCTAGTGAAGATGCCGCTGCCCATCTAAATAGCTTCGTTGATTTGTGTGATCTGCAAAAGAAGAAAGATGTGGACAATGATATTGTTAAATTGAAACTATTTCCGTTTTCGCTTAGAGATCGTGGTAAAACTTGGTTTTCGTCTTTGCCTAAAAACAGTATTGATTCTTGGAATAAGTGCAAAGATGCTTTTATCTCTAAGTATTTTCCTCCCGCTAAGATCATCTCTCTTAGAAACGATATTATGAATTTTAAGCAACTTGATCATGAACATGTTGCACAAGCTTGGGAGAGGATGAAATTAATGATACGTAATTACCCTACACATGGTTTGAATATTTGGATGATTATACAAAAAATTTATGCCGGATTGAATTTTGCTTCTAGAAATCTTTTAGATTCGGCCGCGTGAGGCACTTTTATGGAAATCACTTTAGGAGAAGCTACTAAACTCCTAGATAATATTATGTTTAATTATTCTCAATGGCACACCGAAAGATCTACTAATAAAAAAGTGCATGCGATAGAAGAAATTAATGTTTTGAGTGGAAAGATGGATGAACTTATGAAATTATTTGCTACTAAAAGTGTTTCTTCTTATCCTAATGATATGCCTTTGTCTACTTTGATTGAGAATAATAATGAATCTATGGATGTGAATTTTGTTGGTAGGAATATTTTGGCAACAACGCGTATAGAGGAAACTTTAATCCTAGGCTGTTCCCTAGTAATTCCTCTAATAATTATGGTAATTCCTACAACAAATCTTATGGAAATTTTAATAAGATGCCGTCTGAATTTGAGACTAGTGTTAAAGAATTTATGATTTCTCAAAAGAATTTCAATGCTTTGCTTGAAGAAAAATTGCTTAAAGTTGATGAATTGGCTAGGAACGTGGACAGAATTTCTCTTGATGTTGATTCTTTGAAACTTAGATCTGTCCCACCTAAGCATGATATCAATGAGTCTCTTAAAGCTATGAGAATTTCCATTGATGAGTGCAAAGAAAGAACCGCTAGGATGCGTGGTAAGAAAGATTGCTTTGTAAAAGTGTGTTCTTCTAATTTTTATGAGAATAAAGATGAAGATCTAAAAGTTATTGATTTGTCCCCTATTAAACTTTGTTTTTCAATATGAATCTTGATAATGATGGTACTGGAGATGAGTCAACTTTAGTTAGAAGGCGTCCCAAAAATTTGGAGTTTTTAGATCTTGATACAAAAATTGGTAAAAGTGGATTGAAGAGGTCAAAACTTTAGATATCAATGAATCCACTATCTTGGATTTCAAGGAATTTAATTATGATAATTGCTCTTTGATAGATTGTATTTCCTTGTTGCAATCCGTGCTAAATTCTCCTCATGCTTATAGTCAAAATAAAGCTTTTACCAAACATATCGTTGATGCTTTAATGCAATCTTATGAAGAAAAACTTGAGTTGGAAGTTTCTATCCCTAGAAAACTTTATGATGAGTGGGAACATACTATTAAAATTAAAATTAAAGATCATGAATGCTATGCTTTGTGTGATTTGGGTGCTAGTGTTTCCACGATTCCGAAAACTTTATGTGATTTGTTAGGTTTCCGTGAATTTGATGGTTGCTCTTTAAACTTACACCTTGCGGATTCCACCATTAAGAAACCTATGGGAAGAATTAATGATGTTCTTATTGTTGCAAATAGGAACTATGTGCCCGTACATTTATTGTTCGTGATATAGATTGCAATCCTTCATGTCCTATTATTCTTTGTAGACCTTTCCTTAGAACGGTTGGTGCAATTATTGATATGAAGGAAGGGAATATTAGATTCCAATTTCTGTTAAGTAAAGGCATGGAACACTTCCCAAGAAATAATATTAAATTACCTTATGAATCTATTATGAGAGCCACTTATGGATTGCCTACCAAAGATGGCAATACCTAGATCTTTCCTTGTGTTTATGCCTAGCTAAGGGCGTTAAACGATAGCGCTTGTTGGGAGGCAACCCAATTTTATTTTAGTTTTTTGCTTTTTGCTTTTGTTTAGGAATAAATATTTGATCTAGGCTCTGATTATATTTGTGTTTATGTTTTAATTAGTTTTTGTGCCAAGTTAAACCTATAGGATCTTCTTGGATGATAGTTATTTGATCTTGCTGAAAATTCCGGAAACTTTCTGTTCACGAAAACAATTCTTAAAAATCACCAGAACATGATAAAATACTGATTCCAATTGAAGTAGATCAATAAAAAAATTATATAGGTCTTCCTATTTTGGTAGATTTTTCTAAGTTCCATAAGTTTGCGTTAGTTACAGATTACTACAGACTGTTCTGTTTTTGACAGATTCTGTTTTTCGTGTGTTGCCTGCTTATTTTGATGAATCTATGGCTAGTAAAATAGTTTATAAACCATAGAGAAGTTGGAATACATTAGTTTTAACACAAATATAAATAAAGAATGAGTTCAATACAGTACCTTGAAGTGGTGTTTTGTTTTCTTTCGCTAACGGAGCTCACGAGATTTTCTGTTGAGTTTTGTGTTGTGAAGTTTTCAAGTTTTGGGTAAAGATTTGATGGATTATGGAACAATGAGTGGCAAGAGCCTAAGCTTGGGGATGCCCATGGCACCCCAAGGTAATCTAAGGACACAAAAAAGCCAAAGCTTGGGGTTGCCCCGGAAGGCATCCCCTCTTTCGTCTTCGTCCATCGGTAACTTTACTTGGAGCTATATTTTTATTCACCACATGATATGTATTTTGCTTGGAGTGTCTTGTATGATTTGAGTCTTTGCTTTTTACTTTACCACAATCATCCTTTCTATACACACCTTTTGAGAGACACACACATGATTCGGAATTTATTAGAATACTCTATGTGCTTCACTTATATCTTTTGAGCTATATAGTTTTTGCTCTAGTGCTTCACTTATATCTTTTAGAGCACGGTGGTGGATTTGTTTTATAGAAATTATTGTTCTCTCATGCGTCACTTATATTATTTTGAGAGTCCTACAAAACAGCATGGTAATTTGCTTTAATTGTGAAATTAGTCCTATTATGCTAGGTATTCAAGATTAGTAAAAACTTTCTTATGAGTGTGTGGAATACTAAGAGAAGTTTGATGCTTGATGATTGTTTTGAGATATGGAGGTAGTGATATTAAAGTTGTGTTAGTTGAGTAGTTGTGAATTTGAGAAATACTTGTGTTGAAGTTTGCAAATCCCGTAGCATGCACGTATGGTAAACGTTGTGTAACAAATTTGAAACATGAGGTGTTCTTTGATTGTCCTCCTTATGAGTGGCGGTCGGGGACGAGCGATGGTCTTTTCCTACCAATCTATCCCCCTAGGAGCATGCGCGTAGTGCTTGGTTTTTGATGACTTGTAGATTTTTGCAATAAGTATGTGAGTTCTTTATGACTAATGTTGAGTCCATGGATTATACGCACTCTTACCCTTCCATCATTGCTAGCCTCTTCGGTACCGTGCATTGCCCTTTCTCACCTTGAGAGTTGGTGCAAACTTCGCCGGTGCATCCAAACCCCGTGATACGATACGCTCTATCACACATAAGCCTCCTTATATCTTCCTCAAAACAGCCACCATACCTACCTATTATGGCATTTCCATAGCCATTCCAAGATATATTGCCATGCAACTTTCCACCGTTCCGTTTATCATGACACGTTTCATCATTGTCATATTGCCTTGCATGATCATGTAGTTGACATCATATTTGTGGCAAAGCCACCACGCATATTATTTCATACATGTCACTCTTGATTCATTGCCCTTCCCGGTACACCGCCGGAGGCATTCATATAGAGTCATACTTTGTTCTAGTATCGAGTTGTAATCATTGAGTTGTAAATAAATAGAAGTGTGATGATCATCATTCATAGAGCATTGTCCCAAAAAAAGAAAGGCCAAAAGAAAAAAAAGGCCCAAAAAAAGGGGGAAAGAAAATAAAAAGGGGCAATGCTACTATCTTTTTTCCATACTTGTGCTTCAAAGTAGCACCATGATCCTTATGATAGATAGTCTCTTGTTTTGTCACTTTCATATACTAGTGGGAATTTTTCATTATAGAACTTGGCTTGTATATTCCAACAATGGGCTTCCTCAAATGCCCTAGGTCTTCGTGAGCAAGCAAGTTGGATGCACACCCACTTAGTTTCTTTTGTTGAGCTTTCATACATTTATAGTTCTAGTGCATCCGTTGCATGGAAATCCCTACTCCTCACATTAACATCAATTGATGGGCATCTCCATAGCCCGTTGATTAGCCGCATTGATGTGAGACTTTCTCCTTTTTTGTCTTCTCCACATAAACCCCATCATTATATTCTATTCCACTCATAGTGTTATATCCATGGCTCACGCTCATGTATTGCGTGAAAGTTGAAAAAAGTTTGAGATTACTAAAGTATGAAACAATTGCTTGGCTTGTCATCGGGGTTGTGCATGATGAGAGCATTCTTGTGTGACAAAAATGGAGCATGACCAAACTATATGATTTTGTAGGGATGAACTTTCTTGGGCCATGTTATTTTGAGAAGACATAATTGCTTAGTTAGTATGCTTGAAGTATTATTACTTTTATGTCAATATTAAACTTTTATCTTGAATCTTTCGGATCTAAATATTCACACCACAATTAAGAGGGTTACATTGAAAATTATGCTAAGTAGCATTCCACATCGAAAATTCTGTTTTTATCATTTACCTACTCGAGGACGTGCAGGAATTAAGCTTGGGGATGCTTGATACGTCTCCAACGTATCTATAATTTTTTATTGTTCCATGCTATTATATATTCTGTTTTGAATGTTTAATGGGCTTATTTATGCACTTTTATATTATTTTTGGGACTAACCTATTAACCGGAGGCCCAACCCAAATTGCTATTTTTTGCCTATTAAAGTGTTTCGCAGAAAAAGAATATCAAACGGAGTCCAAACGGAATGAAACCTTTAGGAACGTGATTTTCGGAACAAACATGATCCAGAGGACTTGGAGTGGACGTCAAGCAACAGACGAGGAAGACACAAGGTAGGGGGCGCGCCTACCCCCTGGGCGCGCCCTCCACCCTCGTGGGCCCCTCGTTGCTCCACCGACGTACTTCTTCCTCCTATATATACCCATATACCTTGGAAACATCATATACAGAGCCAAAACCCTATTTCCACCGCCGCAACCTTCTCTACCCATGAGATCCCATCTTGGGGCCTTTTCCGGCGCTCCGCCGGAGGGGGCATTGATCATGGAGGGCTTCTACATCAACACCATAGCCTCTTCGATGATGTGTGAGTAGTTTACCTCGGACCTTCGGGTCCATAGTTATTAGCTAGATGGCTTCTTCTCTCTCTTTGGATCTCAATACAAAGTTCTCCTCGATCTTCTTGGAGATCTATTCGATGTAATCTTCTTTTGCGGTGTGTTTGTCGAGATCCGATGAATTGTGGGCTTATGATCAAGTTTATCTATGAACAATATTTGAATCTCCTCTGAATTCTTTTATGTATGATTGGTTATCTTTGCAAGTCTCTTCAAATTATCAGTTTGGTTTGGCCTACTAGATTGATCTTTCTTGCAATGGGAGAAGTGCTTAGCTTTGGGTTCAATCTTGCGGTGTCCTTTCCAAGTGACAGCAGGGGCAGCAAGGCATGTATTGTATTGTTACCATCGAGGATAAAAGATGGGGTTTATATCATATTGCATGAGTTTATCCCTCTACATCATGTCATCTTGCTTAAAGCATTACTCTGTTCTTATGAACTTAATACTCTAGATGCATGCTGGATAGCGGTCGATGTGTGGACTAATAGTAGTAGATGCAGAATCGTTTCGGTCTACTTGTCACGGACGTGATGCCTGTATACATGATCATGCCTAGATATTCTCATAACTATGCTCAATTCAATCAATTGCTCGACAGTAATTCGTTTACCCACCGTAATATTTATGTTATCTTGAGAGAAGCTACTAGTGAAACCTATGGCCCCGGGTCTATTTTCCATCATATTAATCTTCCAACACTTAGCTATTTCTATTGCCGTTTATTTTACTTTGCATCTTTATTTCTCTTTATCATAAAAATACAAAAAATATTATCTTATCATATCTATCAGATCTCACTCTCGTAAGTGACCGTGAAGGGATTGACAACCCCTTTATCGCGTTGATTGCGAGGTTCTTATTTGTTTGTGTGGGTGCGTGGGACTCGAGCGTGGTCTCCTACTGGATTGATACCTTGATTCTCAAAAACTGAGGGAAATACTTACGCTACTTTACTGCATCACCCGTTCCTCTTCAAGGGAAAACCAACGCAGTGCTCAAGAGGTGGCATTTACCGTGGAATGACGCAAGCGTGTTGTGGCCACCCCACGCACGACCCCCAAGTCACGCACTCAATGCGGGTCATGGGGAAGCGCAATTGGCGAGGGAGTTACCACGGTTAAAACTCTTCCACGGATGCCCGCGCACTGTTCTGGGCCTGGCCGAACAACGCCTTGCGCCTATGTGTGGCCCAGGCCCCGGGGCTCCTGTCGGTGTACAAAAGTAGGGGCCTTTCTATACCCCTTTACTTGTGCACGGGCAGTCGTAGCCATGCCTGCGGCCATGCTTAGCAGGGCAGAGGAAGGGAAGGTACAAGGCTGCCGAGGCAGCACTCAAGCCAGAAGCATGAAGAGCAAAGGGGCAAGGTGGATTCCCCCAGCAAGACCCTTGCCGGGGCGATTTGCCCAACACCAGCAAGGCCGCCACCCTTGAGCCTGAGAGTCCTGACACCATCGACAAACATCAAGACCAAGGCTTAGGGGCGCCTGTGTGGTGGCATGCAGATCTTTGTGAAGACCAAAGGCCTGCAAATCTAGATTGGAACCAGAAGACGGAGGCCCCCGGCGAGATCCTTGCCGGGGACAGACGAAAGCCCCCGGCAAGATCCTTGCTGGGACGGCCACGAGACCCCCGGCAAGATCCTTGCCGGGGACGCCCACCAGACCCCGGCAAGACCCTTGCCGGGGACATCCGCGGGGCCACAACCAGGCCCGCACCTGCCAAGGGTTCGCTGTCCGACGGCCGTTCCGACGCGGCAACCAGCCTGCCAAACTAGGCACGCACCTACGTGGCAGCAAGCAACTTCTAAGCCAACCAGGCAAGCACCTGCGTGGTCGCATGCAGATCTTCGTGAAGGCCCTGCCACTGCACCAGCGCAGCAGCCAGCCAGCCAGCATGGCGCTGCATGCCTCGTCAGCTTGGACGCACGTCGAAGCAAGGCGAGGCGGCGACGGACGGGACGAGCTTCGGTACCATCCTCGATAAAGCAAGAGGACACGTAGGTGGCGCATTAAATGTGTTTGTCCCACGAAGGGATAGACTTGTACACTTTACATACTTTCCACGTCCTGTGTGCCACTGTGGCAACCCCTTTTGACATATAAAAGGAGGCCCGAGGCGTACTGGAGAAGGATTCGGACTTTTTGGACTAGGCATGCATTGCAGCTAGTTCAAGAACTCAAGAACACCAAATACACACAAAAGCAGGACTAGGGTATTACGCATCATTTGCGGTCCAAACCTGGGTAAACATTCCCCCGCATTGATCTTTTAGACCCGCTCTTTGCACAGCCCTGCGCCCCGCCAACCGTAGTAGGGATTCCCTGTGATCCCATAGGTGTCGTTCCTGAGCCCCGACACTATCTTTGTTACTGATAAGGATTATGAATTCTCTGTCGATCCTGAGTTAATTACTTTGGTTGAATCTAATCCTTTCCATGGTTATGAATCTGAAACTGTTGTGGCACATCTTACTAAACTGAATGATATAGCCACCCTATTTGCTCATGAGGAAAAATTTGCTATTATTGTATTCTTAAGTTGTTTCCTTTCTCATTAAAGGGTGATGCTAAGTTATGGTTTAATTCTCTTGCTCCTTGTTATGTGCGTAGTCCCCAGGATATGGTATATTATTTCTCTGAAAAATATTTTCCTACTCATAAGAAACAAGCTACCTTACAAGAAATATTTAACTTTGTGCAAATTGAAGAAGAGAGTCTCCCACAAGCTTGGGGGAGGCTTCCCCAGTTACTTAATGCTTTGCCTGATCATCCTCTCAAGAAAAATGAAATACTTGATATTTTTTATAATAGACTAACCGATGCTTCTAGGGACCACCTAGATAGGTGTGCTAGTTGTGTTTTCAGGGAATGAACTGTTGAACAAGCTGAAAGTCCTATTGAATAATATATTGAGCAATGATAATGATTGGACTCTTCCCGAACCACTGATATGTCTCCGTCATATCTACTTTTCCTAACACTTTTCCTCTTGTTTTGGACTTTAATTTGCATGATTTGAATGAAACTAACCCGAACTGACGATGTTTTCAGCAGAACTACCATGGTGTTGTTTTTTGTGCAGAAATAAAAGTACTCGGATTGGAACGAAACTTTGTGAGGAATTTTTATATGAATAAAGATAATTTCTGGAGCCAAGAACCACCGGAGGGGGCACCTGGGTGGGCACAACCCACCAGGGCGCGCCACCCCCTCCAGGCGCGCCCAGGTGGGTTGTCCCCACCTTGTGGCCCCGCAGACCCTGAAACTCACGCTATAAAATCCTATTTTTCCAAAAAAAATCAGGGAGAAAGAATTATCGCGTTCCACGAGACTGAGCCGCTGCCGCCTCCTGTTCTTCATTGGGAGGCCCAATCTGGAGTCCCTTTGGGGCTCCAGAGAGGGGGATCTTCGAGCTTCGTCATCACCAACCCTTCTGCATCGCTAATTCCATGATGCTCCCCACCGGGAGTGAGTAATTCCTTCGTAGGCTCGCTGGTCGATGAGGAGTTGGATGAGATTCATCATATAATCGAGTTAGTTTTGTTAGGGCTTGATCCCTAGTATCCATTATGTTCTGAGATTGATGTTGCTATGACTTTGCCATGCTTAATGCTTGTCACTTTGGGCCCGGGTGCCATGATTTCAAATCTGAACCGTTTATGTTATCACCATTATATCTATGTTCTAGATCCGATCTTGCAAGTTATAGTCACCTACTACGTGTTATGATCTGGCAACCCCGGAGTGACAATAGTCGGGACACTTCCCGGTGATGACCGTAGTTTGAGGAGTTCATGTATTCACCGTGTGTTAATGCTTTGTTTCGGTTCTCTATTAAAAGGAGGCCTTAATATCCCTTAGTTTCCAATAGGACCCCGCTGCCACGGGAGGGTAGGACAAAAGATGTCATGCAAGTTCTTTCCATAAGCACGTATGACTATTTACGGAATACATGCCTACATTATATTTATGAACCGGAGCTATTGCCGTATCGCCCTAGGTTATAACTGTCACATGATGAATATCATCCAACGAATCGCCGATCCAATGCCTACGAATTTCTCTAATATTGTTCTTGCTAAGTTACTACTGCTTTCGTTACTGTTGCACTTGCTACAAAATCACTTCTATCACTGTTACCGTTACTATTGTTGCTGCTACTATTATTATCAAAACTATCATACTACTTTTCTACTGATCATTTTGTTGTAGATAATTAATCTCCAGGTGTGGTTGAATTGAAAACTCAGCTGCTAATACTTACAAATATTCTTTGGCTCCCCTTGTGTTGAATCTATAAATTTGGGTTGAATACTCTACCGTCGAAAACTGTTGCGATCCCCTATACTTGTTGGTTATCACGTCCTTTTTCTGGCGCCGTTGGCGGGGAGCATAGCTATATTTGTTGAGTCACTTGGGATTATTATCAAATTATCACTATGAAGAATCTGAACGATGCTAAGACCAAGATTTTCCCTCGAAGATGAGGGGAGGTAAGGAACTGCCATCCGGCTCCGCTTTATATTCACCTTCTGTTATAAATAAACATGCAACACCACCACATGCTATTAATCCTGATATGTCGCAAGTTATTGATGATGCTACTTCTGCTATCACTACAAAAAAAGACACATCCGTGACATTTGGGGCCGAACGGATTTTTTTCATGTCATGCTTATGACACTTCTATGATGATAATTGTGAAAAAAAATCCGGTATCATCATAAATGTGGTGGGCTCCTACTTCTATGACAAACAATCATGACAGAAAATGGGCTTTTCGTCCTGGGCGGGCCGGAGACGCAGCTGCATGACATTCTTTGGGCCATCCATGACGGAAAAAACCGTGGTAGAAGCGAGGGTGAGGAAAATATCGGGCAGTTCCCGGTTACGGTGGGTGGCCGGGGGCCGAGCGATGCGCGTATCTCTCGTACACGTACGTGCGTGGGTGCGAGGCGTTGGGTTCTAACTGAACCCGAGCGAGGCGTTCGCCTACTGAACCCGAGCGATTGCACTGCAGGCTACACATTACTGAACCCGAGCGATCGATCGATCTGGCTGTTAACTGAACCTGATTGAGCGATTCCTTCGCTGCTGCTGCTAACTGAAACGGATCGAACCTGCTAACTCCTTCCCATGATGAACAGTGAGCGTTGTTGGGGGGGGGGGGGTCGATGAACAGTTCCCAGTGGGGGTTGGATGAACAGGACCCCGTGGTAGTAGAGGCCGTTGCCGCTGGATGAACATGACCCGATTGATCGAGCCGGTTGGGGGTGGATGAACAGGACCCCGTGGAGGGCTGGATGAATAGGACGACCCCATGGAGGGTTGGTTGAACAGTAGCCGATGGAGGGCCGGATGAACAGTAGCCCGTGGAGGGTGGTTGAACAGGACCCTGTGGAGAGGGGTGGTTCAACAGTAGCCGGTGGAGGAGCAGTGGCAACTGGATGAACATGAGCCCGTGGATGAACAGTCGCAGGTGGAGGCTGGAGGAGGTCGACAGTGGATGAACAGTAGCCTGTGGAGGCTGGAGGAGGTCGACGGTGGAGATGAACAATAGCCCGTGGAGTCCCGTTTTGTAGTACGCCACACCCCTCCCGATGAACAAGACCCCTGTTTCGACCGTAGCGCTCCAACACAAGTCCGTTTCCTCCGTTTTGCAGTACGCCACACCCCTCCCGATCAACAGGACCCCATTTCGACCATAGGATGTCCAAGAGAAGTCCATTTCCTCCATTTTGCGGTACGACACACCCCTCCCGATGAACAGGATCCTGTTTCAACCGTGGCCGGTCGAACACAAGGCCGTTTCCTCCGTTCTGCGGTATGCCAGGCCTCGTTTCGATCGGATGTTCCGTCCAAGCCGGTTGGCTCCCAATGAACACGACGCATTCCGTTCCGACCCAGCCGGTTGGCTCCCGATGAACATGACGACACATTCCGTTCCGACCCAGCCGGTTGGCTGCCGATGAACACGACGCCGTCACTGCCTCTCCATGTACACGAGCCCTGGCCGTACGTATGCATGAGTAGGAGTTCGAGACACCGCCCGTATGTACGTACGTGGCCGTATTTACATTATTGCACCCTGGCTATACGTATGTGTACATGCTACGTGCGCGCCTCTACTACGACACGTGCCCTTCCTTACTCGGCCATGGTTCATCGCTGGAGCCTGCAGACAGACCGATCAACCAGTATGTATGTACACGTTCGCGACCAGAATGACAACGCTACGTACGCTTCGACCAGGTGGGTCCCGACTGTCAGGGAGGATAAGGAGGCACCATTGCGTGCGAAGATGTAGCTGGTGGGTCCCAGCAGTCAGGGGGGAATGTTTTTTTCGCAAAATACGGTGGCCTGTCCGATGGGTCCCTGCTCTCAGGTGGAGGAATCATTATTTTCCGCGTAATAAGGAGGCACTTCCTTGCTGCAGCCATGGACCCAGCTGTCAGCCTCTCCACGTACAGTACTCTTCCGATGGAAGTCGTTCCTTGACCGCATTGACCACGCTGCGCCGAGAGCACCAAGGCAGTGGACGACAGCAAGGCCTAGGAAGGGGACGACGCGGAGCCGGGGAAGACGCGGCAGTGGATGCCCACGTGGAGAGGAGTACGTGGGTTCACTGGTTCGGTTGTGGTGTGAGGCTGCCGTCGCCGGAGAATAACCAGGGGTGTGGGTGAGTAGAGGGATTGCCTGGCCAGCGGTGGGAGTAGTAGGGAGCGGTGAGGCCTCCGTGGCAGCACAGCCGGCCACGGGAGGCAGGAGCAGGAGGCATGACCGGCGCTGGTTTGGGCGGCTAGAGCAAGAAGACCAGAGGTTGAAGAAGCACTACGGCCGTTGGATGGACATCGTACGGTCACTGGAGCTAGAATCGTTCATATTGACTAAGTTGACAAATCCCTCCGTCCCCGTCAACTTAGTAGGCCCACAAGTCATCCTCCCACTATGGTGGGTCCCAGCTAGCAGGGGGAGTATTCATTTTTTGTGGTTCATAAGGAGGCACTTCCTTGCGTGCGAAGATATAGCTGGTGGGTCTGATCCGTCAGCGGGGGGACTTTTTTTCGTGAAATACAAAGGCCCTTCTGGTGGGTCCCAGATGTCAGGTGGAGGAATCATTATTTTGTGCGTAATAAGGAGGCATTTCCTTGTGTGCGGCCATGGACCCAGCTGTCAGCCACTCCACATACAGTCCACTTCCGATGGATGTCATTCGTTGACCACGTTGAGCACGCCGCGCCGAGAGCACCAGTGCGGTGGACGACGGCGAGGCCTAGGAAGGGAACGACACGGAGCCAGGGAAGACACGACAGTGGTTGCCCACGCGGTGGGGAGTATGAGGGTTGACGGTTCGGCTATCGTCGCCGGAAAATAACAGGAGGTGTGGGTGAGTAGAGGGATAGCCAGGCCAGGGATGGGAGTATGGTGGGGCCGTGAGGCCTGCCCGGCAGCACAGCTGGCCACAGGAGGCTGGAGCAGGCGGTTCCGTCGGCGCTGGTTTGGGCGGCTGGAGCAGGAAAATTAGAGACTGAAGAAGCATGATTGCCGTTAGATTGACATCTAACGGTCTGACGCTGGTAGAGTCGATTGTTGACTAAGTTTCTTTTTTTGAGAAACCTTGTGTACGCATGAACTTAGTAGGCCCACAAGTCAGCCTCCAAATCTATGGTAGACAACGTAGAGCCCATTTGCTATTTTTTAATAATTTGCAGCCCATTTGCTAATTCTTAAGTAATTTATTACAGCCCATTTTCTACCCAGGACCACGGTCAAAAAGTTCAACCTTATTTTGCATATTTTGGTGGAGTCTGAATTGTTGTAATCCCGAAATGATAAACATTTGTTTATAAAAACTTATTGACTTTCCAAAAAATCGTTTTGTTTTTGTAAGCAAATAAGACGTGGGACAATTGAGTTGGTTTAAGGGAAAACCAGTGGTAAAAAAATCAACGCTGGGAGGGAAAACAAAAAAATAAATAAGGATGTAAATATGAAAAGGAAACTTTATGTATTTTCAATATAATGATACGTGTATATGAACTAGTAAAACTATAGGTAGAGATTAGAAAACCGAAGTAGGACATAGCGTTTCAAGAGGAAAATAGAACTGGGATGTGTGTTTGATTCAGTAAAAAAACTGCCTACGGACGTTCTAAGACAAAATATAACTAACGCTGGCGGGCCAGAGGCCAGGAGATATCTGTTGGATCTTTGTGCCCCGTTGTCGTCATGGGCTGGGCCTGTTAAAAACAAAACCAAGCCTGGGCAGTCTACAGCCCAGTTGAAACTTGTTGGACCTTAAAAAACAATATACTTGCTCAATAAATGAGAGAATTCTGCAAGCACAGACTGATAACTGGGATCCAGCAGGTATATTGTTTTTTTCGTGATAATAAGTGCATGCACTTGTTTCGAAAAATTTGGAGAACTGGGAATTCGAATGGCAGGTACTTATGCTACCCATCGAATAAAAATCGGGTGCCTGAAAATTTGTTTCGAAACAAATGATTCAGCTTTATATCCACATAAACCTTCGTCATGATGGTTGGAAGCAAATGCCAAGTTCATACCGAAAGATCGTTAACAAAAATACCAATTTGCAGACGACCAGGTAGTACAAGTACCAATACCAAACTAACTTATAATCTTTTTAGTCCTGGCCCTAGTGTTCGTCTGGTAGAAAATCTTGCAGAGGACCAGCTCCCGCTCCTTCTCTTGCTCAGGTCCCCGGGGTGGTACTGGTGCATCACCCAGTTGGTCCTCTGCTGGTCGAAGTTCTTGTTGGTGTGCATTACCAGAACCTTTTTAATACCCGTCTGCCGGCCGTTGACCATCACCAGCATGGTATTGCCGGTCTTGTGCCACATCGCGTGCATGCCGCACTCCGATTGTATCTTGCGACGCGTCCACGTGCCCCTTTTGAACGCCTTGGAGTTGCACTGGAAGAAATGCTTGCTTAGGCCACTCAGTGTGACACCTGCAGTATTGTCGAATACAGGTTTTAGTGTACGTAGTTGGCATTTTTATAACATCTTTGGCATGTTGCAGTCACTTGTTTCACTTTTTATTAACTGTCAAATTGTAATTGCTTCACTAGGTCTGTGTCTAAAAAGAAAAATAGAGCTATAAACAAAGGAATATGTTTGTGCAAGTAGACGGCCGATCGGTGTCTTACCTGGAAGTTTCTCGGGATGGGTGTAGCATATGCTGTGCTCGCTGTCGATGGTTGGTATGAACAAATTGATGAGAGGGTGAGATCTCGCGCTGTCATCACTCACTTTGGCCTCAAGGTGCTTGATCAGCTCCTGATCCGTGGGATCAAACTTGACGCCAGCCGGCAGCACCGACCAATTCTTCTTGGACTTGCATCGGTTAATTCCAGTTATATGGTACTCAATGTATGATCAATCAACTGTTTTAAGTGAATGATGAAAGATTTCGACAGCTAAGTGGTACTCCAAATCTGAAGTCCACAATACCCGAACACGCCACCGGGACTCTAGTGTCATCTCACGCGCAGCGTGTTGTCACGTCAATTCAATGTGAGGACATGATGAATAATTTCACCGACGTATAATAGTACTGCTACTATACTACTTACTAGTCGTATTTAGTGTCACATTTTAACCATAGGTTTAACTAACAAAATGTCAATGCATGTCACCGAAAATTATACCATTGGAAACTATGTTCAAATACGAATCAAACGATATAATTTTTTCTGACATGCATTAACATTTAGTGTGTGTGTCTATATATATATATATATATATATATATATATATATATATATATATATATATATATAGTGTATAGTGTGTGTGTGGGCTATTCTGTTACGCGTAACAGAATATTATTCTGTTACCCTACATGAACTGATGAATTCAAGCGGCTGAACTGATGAAATTCGATCGCTTGAACTGATGCTTTCTGTTTCTGTTAAAAATCATCTTCTTTAGTTCAATTTTTTTGCAATTTTTTTGTCGAAACAGGGCGTGTAATATATCGTTGGAAAGCTCTTGACATCTACATTACAATTTTATAATTGTTTTGCAAAAAAAATTATGGTTTAAGAGCAGTTTTGAAAACACCATTTTTTTCAAAACCGAAAACGCAAATCGTATTTTGGACTTAATTTTCAAACGGTTTATCGGAATTGAGCAAATGAGATGGCATTGGAAAGCTTGTGAAAATCCGCATCTTCCATATATCTACTATTTTTTAAATTCTATATGATTTAAAAGTAATTTAAAAAACGGTGAAATTCTGGGCGAAAAGTATTTTCGCTGTTTTTTGCAAACGGTCTGTCGGATTGACGCAAAAGATAAGGCATTGGAAAGCTATGGAAACTGGACAACTTTTGCTTATAGAAAGTTCTTTCTAATTCCTTACGGCTTAAACTCGAATTCAAATACGGTTAAAGTTGGTTTGGAACATGATTTTGTTAAAAAGTTTATGGAAATGGTGCAAATAATATACCATTGAAAAGCTATCGAAAATGCGAAACATAGTCATGTTGAACATTTTCTCAAATTCGCAATCGTTTAAGAGTAATTTTGAATAAGGTGAAACCCATCGTGTTGTTTTTACTATCTAAAAACAGAGTACTCGTACTGATCTATGTCTATGTTTGTACTGAGGTATTTTTCACGGAGTAGTTTTGAATGGTTCCGTAAAAAGAGTACTTTGAACGGATATCTTTATGATTTTGTACTTGCTCCCATCTTTTAAGAGTAATTTTGAATACGGTGAGACTTATTGTGTTGTTTTTCTGTCGAAAAATAGAGCACTCGTACTGATCTATGTGTGTGTTTGTACTGAGGTATTTTTCAAAGTAATTTTGAATGGTTTCAAGAAAAGAGTACTTGCACTGTTGTTCGTATGGGTTTGTACTGAGCATGTTTTCACATACTAGACTTCACTTTGTTTTTTGGGTATCATAGTCCCCGAACTTGCATGGCTTATATCGTTGAACTGAATGATTTTTTTAAGGGAAAAAATTTGTGTGTTTGTTTTTCTAACTCAATTTTCTTGCAAGATGTTTTGTACTTCTCTTGTTTTGCGACTTGAACTTTTACCATTTGAATTTTCATTGGGTTTCATTTTGTTTGAGCTTTTTTTTCAAGCTTATCTAGGACGTCGTGTTGAACTTACAACTTTTTTAATTGTAAACTTGTTGTGTTTATATAATGCCAATATGCAGGAGAGCAGGGCGAGGGCAATGATAGAAAGAAGCTGGGATGAGCCACAACGGTGATTGATGGCAAGCCGGCACAGCACGACGTGTGGCAGAGGCATGGGGACAAGTGCGCGGCGCAATGACATGTCACTTGAGATGCGCCTGCTGGACTGACCTCCTTCTCCCATCTGGACGCTGGACTGACCTCCTCCTCCCATCTGGACGGATCAGTTGCAGAACTTGGACGTCAACGTCACAGAATACCAAAAGCTAACCATCTTTTATTTTATTTTTCAAACTGATAATTGTTTTTAATTCGTACTGATCAATATTTTTGATTCAAACCATTTTTTATTCTTGTATGCACATCAAGCTGTCATGTACTATACCTTCTTTGAAGAAGTAGCAATCATCTCATCATATACATAAATTTTTTCACATATAATACATGTACATGAATAACATATACACAACACCGACTGCAAATTTTCATACATGAATGACATATACACCACACCGACTGCACATTTTCTTGCTATTAGAAGCCTCTTCAGATTTAATGGTTTGTACTGGGCATAACAAATTAACCAAAAACCGAATTATGAAGGTCAAAGTTCTTGAATTACAGGCCAAAAAACAAGCAAACAAAGGATAAATAGAGGATTGACAGGGTCTAAGAGAGATCAATTGCAATACACTTTCTTTCCATTTTTCACTCAGTAATAGCATGACTGGATAAGAAGTTCAAAACTGGAGCAGTTTTTCCTTTCAGTATCGTTGGGCACGAGCTCCTTGAGGAAGCTTGCGTGGTCAGTAGCACGTTTGTCGTGCAATTGTGTCGACGTGGAGGAGCCGCCTCCAGGTCAGCCCGCAACAAGGTAACTTCTCTGCACTACAAGCATAATGGAAATTTGCAGAAATAACATGGTGTATCCTGATACAAAGTACTGATGCTTTGGGAATTTTCGAACAGAGAAAAGAATTGCAGGCGGCTCAAAGTGTCAAGAGCAGAAGAGCATGGGCTCACCGGGGAAGGAGGTAGACAGACGAAGTGGTTGGCCCAGCGCCCGGCCTGGTCTGCAAGGAGAAGGGAATGCAAGGAGCCAAGGGAGGGAGAGCCCTTTTGTGGTGCTTGTCCTGCTTCCTGGACGAATCAGAATGAAATAAACTTGAGAGACTGCAGAGATCTGCAGGGATCTTTTCACCTTTTGGATCCTACATGATGCAACACAGAGACAAGATGCCATGACACACACACACACACATTCACAGAATGAGGAGTGGCGGGTTTTATTTTGAACTTGCCTGGAAGTAATACTCTGGTCCTAGTAAAAGTATCATGTGTATAGTCTATAATCTGTAAACAAAAAAAGATGCAGAATTTACAGACGAAAAGGGTAAAATAAAAGTTGAAACAACAGAGAAACTATCAAGCAAATGGCATCAGTGATATTCTAACTGAAGCACCATACTGTACTGATTTTTTTTTGTCATTGAACTTTTGCAATATAGGTACTAGAACTCACTGATGCTATTTACTCTTCGTTTTTAAAAGGCATTTTCAGTACATGCTGAACATCAGATTTTTAAACACATCCACAGTTGAAATGGATCAGTACATGATGAACAATGTCAGTTTTCAGAATGAAAACTTGCACTGAATCGGTTAAACTCTGAATATGTTCAGAGAATATGAGGGTCTCATGCTACTCTAGGCCAAGATGGAAAAATAGCAGTTATAATTCTCATAGGCATTTCAACAAACAGTAGAGGGGCACCCGGGGTTGAAGGAATGGGGATCATGCAATCACCTTGGACTGTTGCGTGTGCTCGACTTGGACGGCTGCAGCGCATGGTGAAGATGGTGGCCATGATTTCAACTTGGACTGTTCCCCGCGCTCCACTTGAACGGCTGCCAGTAACCATGGTGGATGAGCTCGTGGCCGAGGGCGGCCAAGGCGACTACCGGGAACAGTAGGTGGTCATGCTTGTTCTCAACAGCGAACTCACACTGAGGCGATGGTGAACGGCCTCGGCTGGCGGGTTGGACCGCTGGATACAGTGGTGTTGGACCACTCACTGGGATGAGGAGTTTAAATATGTGTACTGCTCCATGGCAAATGTTTATACTGCACATATGCATAAAAAATAGCTTTTATTTGACAACAAAGAAACATCACAAAGGATTAATTATTTTAGTTCTTGTAGGCATGTCAACAAGCAGCTTGAGAGCAACAGGAATAGAATATGCTCTCCCATGCAAACTGAACAAGTTCTCACAAGCATAAGAATAAAAGGCTAGGCTTGGCGCTGTACAAAAACATTTCGTAACCGTTCACCGAATAAATGGGGTAACGCAGCATGGAACAATGGAATTTCTGGTAATAAGATGAGAGATAGAACTGAAAATAAATTATGGAGAGAGAGAGAGAGGGAGAGAGTGAGAGAGAGAGAGGAGATGAACTGACAAGGATTTAAATGAACTCTCACTAGCAGTAATTTTGTACTTCTCATGTAGTAGCACATAACTTGTCGTCAAATACTTGGACCATGTAGTAGTTTTGGACTTAATTATATGACCATCTAACTAGATAGCACTGAAGTAAGTATCAACATCTTAGCATGCAACAAATGTCATCACTTTTAGTTACGGCGGCGCGCGTGCCAGAACTAATCATAAATCAGACTTTTCAAGTTACGCACAAAATAATAAAAATGAAGCGCAGACCTAAATGCAACAAGCGGTAAAAATGTGGAATGGAATTAAGCAATCAACATTAATATATCTTTAAGTTTTTCTAATTGTACAGTCCAAATTCCACTAGTTCTCAATCTACAGCAGTTAAATAGCAGCAGGACACCAAGTTCAGTATTTGCACACGGCAAAATTAGCTACCAAAGATAACACACAAACACACAAGTTTAATACCAATAGCTATAACTAGCCAGATTCATTCGCGGAAGTAGCCCGTGCATAGGGCTGGAGCGATAACTTTCAGCCCGTGCATAGCCAAGAAGACCAAAATCGATTTCCATCTAACATAACTCAGTACTGTAAAAATTAAATCTACTTAAACACCATCTACCACCAGAGTACTGATGGCAATAACACAGCCTTCCACCCATAAATTTATGAAACTGCATGAGTTCTAATTTTTGAACTCCTCCCGTGGTTGCATATGAACTGAGCAATAAGCAACATAATATTTTTTCTCTGAACTTTATAGGGGGTAAACACTTGAACTTATGAAATAGCAGCTCACCACGCACATCTGCTTCATACCTTTGTCTCGTTGCTCACTGTGATACACTTGTCGCCTACTCGTTGTCGCCGGTCGTACCCTAGACACACCAATAACCAATTAAGGATGCACCGCAACACACCTAGGGCTGTATCTTCAGTACACTTTGAACTGACAATATAGTAGCACAAGAAAACAATTATGTAGTCACATTTTCAGAGTTCTCAAGGTACACCCAGGACTTTTGAACTTATGACATGGTGGTTTTGGGTAGGCTGGAGGTGCAACCTTCCATCTCATTTCAATTAAGGATTCATGTGGCACTTTGCTTCCCATTCAACCTTGCTTCCCATTTCATCAGTACTAGTGCGAATCAACAATAAATTTAGAATTGTAGTAGCATTAAGGAAACAGTGTGGAGAGCCACCATCGACGGACCACCACCGATGGGATCCTGGGGAGCCCCGCTCATGGATGAGCAACAGCTGTCAGGAGTCAATGTTTTTGCTTTCTGTTTGAACTCACTACCCTTCAAGTCTGAAACTGATGCAAAACCATTTTTTCTCTCCACTAATCTGCTATAATTTTTTCTATGTATTAAGCTAAGATATAATACTAAATCAAATAGTGTTTTTAACACATACATTTTTTACTATTTTTCTTCATGTCCTTTTATGGGCTGATGACATATATACATGGCAGAATGGGAGAGATAGGCATGCAAGTATGGGCCAAACTGTTGTACCTTGGTTAAACCTAACGGAGAGTTTTGACAACACACAAGAACTGACGAGTGTACAATTCATCAAACTTCTAAACGTGGGCTAAGCCAACAACTAAACTAGGGAGATGACTATATTTGAACTTTCATGACGAATTTCCCCCACATATTTGTTTACTTCATATAGTGGGAAGATCATGAATAGAGTAGTACATCTGCACAGAAGAGAAACATGAAAAACAAATCTTTGGTTGTTGTAGGCATTCCAACCAACACGTTGAGTGCAACAAACGAAATCACAACAATAAATTTTCCTTTTCCTTTTTGTTCTTCGGTTTCTCTGGATCAAAATCTCAGCATCACCACAACATTCAGAGATGAAGCAGCATCAGGAACTCATAGAAATAAAGAGATTTGAGAGGAGCAGCAACATCAAGCAAGAGAGAGATAAAGCAGAGGAGAGCAGCACCGTGCACGTGTTGTAGGAGTACAGGAGCCCGTGAGCCGGCAGCCGGAGGTGGAGGCCTACTAGGGGCCGGGCGGCGGGCAGCTCGGGGACAGGGAGTCCGACCGTTCGAGGGAGGACGCACGGCAGTTCGAGGGAGCGCGCCCAGTTACGAGGTCCCTCCGATCTTGGCCTGATGTGGTTACCAGGAGGCCGACGAGTGCCGTGAGGACAAGACAAGGGAGGAGGTGGGCTGGGTGCGGGGAGGCGGCAGTGGCATGGTCTCGGGGCGGCGGAGATGGCCGGGACTAGGGGCGGCGGCTGTGGCTGCGTCTCGGGGCTGCGGCGGTGGCTGCGTCTCAGGGCGGCAGCGGTGGCTGGATCTGGCGGAGCACGGCGGCGGCGCGCGGCGAAGGGATGCGGGGGCGGGGGCGGCGCGCAGCGAAGGGATGCGGGGGCGGAGCGGCGCGCGGCGAAGGGGTGTAGGGGTGGCGCGGGGCGGCGAGGAAGGTTGGAGACGATGGGGTCGGGAGGGCGCGGCGGCGGCCAGATCGTGGGAATGGGCAGACGGCGGCGGTGGATCCGTCGGCGGCCAGTTATGCTACAGCAGCAAGATACATGGCTCAGTCTACATATCAGTACCAATCAAGTTATGCATATTTGCTGTTGGCATGAACCACATCGCCGTATGTCGGGTTTGTAAGCCATCCATCGCATGGAAGCTTGATGTCTTTCACACACTGAAGATTAGCTGGCAACAAGCTATGTCGATGAATCTCTGGATATGGTGATTCATGAAACCCATTGTATGATGTGTAAACACAGTTCCCCCTGACGAATGTAAGTTGCATAGCACGGTAATCATCGCCGGTGATATGATCGATGATTGGTTGGATGATCGGATAATTGAGCCCGAGGAACATGGAGAGGTTGTCGAGGCTGTAAACCCGCCTCCAGTTAAATACGCCTGGCCCAACGGAGCTGGGATCTTTCTTGAACACGAAGCAGCCATAGCCATCAATGTTACGAATGCCCCAGGCATTGTACTGCATGTGGTTTGATGTAATGGTTTTGTGACGCCCGGATAATTAGACTACAGTAATTCCCTGCTAATCATGCCACGTCACCTCTGTCAGTTTAGTTAATCTCGCGTTAGTTCAAAACCAATTCAAATTCAAAATCAAGTCAAACATTTTAAGTTTTCAAAAGTCAAAACTAAAATGTTGTAAAGGTGTTAAATAAATCATGGGTAATAATGGTGGAGAAACCTAAATTTAATAAAATGTTTAAGTGTTCAAAATAATTAAAATAGAGGTTTAAATATTAAAATAAATGCCTTTTGAATTTTATAAAATATTAAACTATTTTAATTTGGGTTGAGAATTAATGTGGCAATAGTATATTTAAAAGTATTAATTTAAGTGCTAGTGATAATTTTTATAAAAATAAAATAAAAGAAAACTAAAAGTAAAACAGTAAAAGAAAAATAAATAAAGGGAAAAGAAACAAAACAGAAAACAGAGCATAAAAAAAAAGAAAAGAACCCCCCCTGCTGGACCGTGGCCCGGCTGGCCATCGGGCCAACCAGGCCGGCCCAGGCCGGCCCCCCACTCCTCTCCTTATCCCCTCACCCCCCGCAACCCTATCCACCCCGTCGCCCCCCCACTACCCCACTCCCCTCTCTCCCTCGCTCCTTCCCCCCCGACCCGATCTGGATCGGGGCAGCCGGCGCCCCCGTCCCCCGACGCGCTCGCTGTTCCCGTCGCCAACGCCGCCACTCGATGCCCACCCCCAGCGCCGCCCCGCCTTCCTTCACTCCTTCCCCTCTCTGTGCTGGATCCGGGCGATCCCCATCGCCCCTGACCCCGACCCCGCCTCTCCCGCGCTGGCGCTGACCCGCGCCTCCCATCGCCGCCCGACGGCGACGGCCTTCCCCGACGCGCCCGACCCGCCGGCCATGGAGGCCCCGTGCGCCCGCAGCCTCACCTCAAGCAGGACCGCCCCGCCGCTCGACGCCTGGAACCGAACCACCCCGCCGCCCCGGTCGCTGGATCCTCGCCGCCCGGAGCTCGACGGGCCTCCGCCTTCGACGGACTGCCTCCTCCTCGTCACCGTCGCCCCCGACCTCGTTGCCTCAAGCACCACCACGAGCCGCTGCCATCCCCTTCTGGCTCACTGTGAGCCCCGCGCCCTCCTCTTTCCCCTGTGCTCCGGCCTCCCCTCCCCTAGCTCGTTCGCCACTGTCGCCGGCGCCGTCCCCCCCCCCCCGCCGCGCCCAGCGCGTGCTTGTACGCGCTCCCGCGCGCTGGCCGCGCCCTGGCGCCGCACCGCCGTGGCCTCACAGCTGTCGCCTCCGGCGACCGGCCTCGCCGTGCCCTCCTGTCGCCGGTGCCCCTCTGGTGGCCACGGGCCTGCGTGCCCGCACCCGCGCCCAAAACCACTATGGCCCCCTGGGGCCTATGACACATGGGCCCCGCCCCTAAAACGTTTTTAAAAAAAAGGAAAAGGAATTAATTAAATAAATAAATAATAAAAATAAATAAATAAATAATAAAAATAATAAAAATAATTCATAAAAATAAATAATAATAATAAATAAATTAATAAAAATGTAATTAATAAAATTATTAATTAGTTAATTAATTAATTAAGTTAATTAATCCTAATTAAATTAATCTAATTAATTAGATAGTTAATTAAACAGTAATTATTTAGCTAAACCCTAATTAAGCTAAGAAGTGTATGACATGCGGGACCCACCCGTAGTTGACCCAGTCAAATGCACAGTTGACTGCTGACGTCAGTATGATGTCATGCTGACGTCATATTTTACTGTTCTGGATAATGTTGAATAAATTAATTAAATAAATCCTAAAATGATTTAAATCTTTAAAAATTAATATAAAATAATCCGTAGCTCGAATGGAAAAACTTTGTATATGAAAGTTGCTCAGAACGACGAGACGAATCCGAATACATAGTCCGTTTGTCAGCCACACGTCCCTAGCATAGTGAACCTGCAACATTTCACCTCCGGTTCATCTGTCCGAAAACGTGAAACACCGGGGATAATTTCCCGGATGTTTCCCCCCTTCGCCGGTATCGCTTACTACCGCGTTAGGGCATACCTAGCACCGCGTTTTGCCTCCTTATGTTTTGTGATGCTTTGTTTGCTCCGTATTTACTGTTTCTTCCCCCTCTCCTTCTCCGGTAGACTACGAGACCGACGCTGCTGCTACCCAGTTCGACTACGGAGTTGACGACCCCTCCTTCTTGCCAGAGCAACCAGGCAAGCCCCCCCCCTTGATCACCAGATATCGCCTATTCTTCTCTATACTGCTTGCATTAGAGTAGTGTAGCATGTTACTGCTTTCCGATATCCTATCCTTGCTACTACTGTTGTTACCTTTACCTGCAATCCTACATGCTTAGTATAGGATGCTAGTTTTCCATCAGTGGCCCTACATTCTTGTCCGTCTGCTGTGCTATACTATCGGGCCGTGATCACCTGGGCGGTGATCATGGGTATATTCTATATACATTATATACATGACACATGTGGTGACTAAAGTCGGGTCGGCTCGTTGAGTACCCGCAAGTGATTCTGATGAGGGGGCTGAAAGGACAGGTGGTTCCACCCCGGTAGAGGTGGGCCTGGGTTCCTGACGGCCCCCGACTGTTACTTTGTGGCGAAGCGACAGGGCAGGTTGAGACCGCCTAGGAGAGAGGTGGGCCTGGCCCTGGTCGGCGTTCGCGGTTACTTAACACGCTTAACGAGATCTTGGTATTTGATCTGAGTCTGGCCATTTGGTCTATACGCACTAACCATCTACGCGGGAGTAGTTATGGGTATCCCAGCGTCGTGGTATCAGCCGAAGCCTTCGTGACGTCAGCGACTGAGTGGCGCGCGCCGTGTTGGACCGCTTTGACGTAACCGCCGTGATCGTGCGGGTTGCTAGGTCTGCTCGCGGCCGCGTTCGCAACGTGCAGGTGTGCATAGGGCGATGGGCCCAGACCCCTGCGCGCATAGGTTTAGGCCGGCGTGCTGACCTCTCTGTTGAGCCTAGGTGGGGCTGCGACGTGTTGATCTTACGAGGCCGGGCATGACCCAGAAAAGTGTGTCCGGCCAAATGGGATCGAGCGTGTTGGGTTATGTGGTGCACCCCTACAGGGAAGTTTATCTATTCGAATAGCCGTGTCCCTCGGTAAAAGGACGACCCGGAGTTGTACCTTGACCTTATGACAACTAGAACTGGATACTGAATAAAATACACCCTTCCAAGTGCCAGATACAACCCGGTGATCGCTCTCTAACAGGGCGACGAGGAGGGGATCGCCGGGTAGGATTATGTTATACGATGCTACTTGGAGGACTTCAATCTACTCTCTTCTACATGCTGCAAGATGGAGATGGCCAGAAGCGTAGTCTTTGACAGGACTAGCTATCCCCCTTTTATTCTGGCATTCTGCAGTTCAGTCCACTGATATGCCCCTTTACACATATACCCATGCATATGTAGTGTAGCTCCTTGCTTGCGAGTACTTTGGATGAGTACTCACGGTTGCTTTTCTCCCTCTTTTCCCTTTTTCTATACCGGATTGTCGCAACCAGATGCTGGAGTCCAGGAGCTAGAGATCCCGAGGATGATTCTACATGGAGTTCGGCTTCGAGGAGTAGTTAGGAGGTCCCAGGCAGGAGGCCTTGCCTTTTCGATCGTTGCTACTTTTGTGCTAGCCTTCTTAAGGCAAACTTGTTTAACTTATGTCTGTACTCAGATATTGTTGCTTCCGCTGACTCGTCTATGATCGAGCAGTTGTATTCGAGCCCTCGAGGCCCCTGGCTTGTATTATGATGCTTGTATGACTTATTTATGTTGTAGAGTTGTGTTGTGATATCTTCCCGTGAATCCCTGATCTTGATCGTACACATTTGCGTGCATGATTAGTGTACGGTCAAATCGGGGGCGTCACAGGTTTGGTCAATTTGCTACGTGCGGATGAGCATCAAATGACCGCCGTCAGCTGAACGAGCGATAAACCACCACCCATCGACTGGTATGATTCCAGGTCCTGAAATCATGAATGCCAGCGCATTTGCGTCTGCTGCAACAAATCAAATTGGAGACCAAAATGAAAAAAATATACAATCATGTTCAGAGTATGTGTGGAATTAAGATTATTATAACAGTGACACATACCATAGACAGAGAATTGCAATGTCGTGGTCATAATCATACCCCAAGTTAAAAAAATAAGCCAATGGCTTTCATATTCTAGCAATATGTCATGGTTCAAACGTCATGTAACAATGAGAGGAAAACAACTATGATAGGGCCTACTCCTATTCTACCATAGCACTTACTAATGTTCTCATATCAACTCTAATCAATAACATGCATTGTTATAAAAATCTTGGAAATGAGAGTAACATATAGCAATCATGAGGTTATACTCATAATATCTATTCTAACAACCATTAGATGCCAATTGTTCTCATATCAACTCTAACAATAACATGTGTGGTCATAAAAATCTAGGAAATGAGAGGAACATATAGCAATGATGTGGTTACTGACATACTACCTATTCTAAATTTGTAACAATCAACAGGCAGTCGTATTCATAAGGTAAAGATGAGATGAGATAGAACAATTACACGATGATAGATTCCACCAGTATAGGCAGCCAATCTGTGCGTCGACCGCGTAAACGATGCCATCGTGCACTATAGCATCAGACAGAAATGTTGCCTCAACAGGATTGACGATGAGCCATAACCATGTATGGCGACCGGATACCAGATAGACTTATCCCATGTTGAACAAGGCAATGAGCTTGTAATCCATGTAGTCTTCTAATGGTGTGGGCACTTCGCAGATTACAACCTTCGGCAAACAGAGGTCGAGCCAAAAGCTCGACGCGTCTCTTGCGTAGTAGGCAGGAGTGTCCGGCGGGCCGAGAGGCTCGATGGCGGTGGTATCCAACGATTGAAGGGTGATCTCGCGCTGGGTGTACATATCCACGAGACACCATGGACTACCGGATTGGTGGATGAGGACGATTTAGTTGGCCTTCATGCCCGCCCAGTAGTGGCCGCGCATGAAGGACAGGTGGACGAGTAGTGGTAGCATGTCGAGGGGCACCACGGCAACCTCCGTAGGATCGTCAAGTAGGTGTTTGGCCACCTGCCAGGATCAGGCATCAGCAAGCAGGGTGTTCGCAAAAGGGTCGGACGGTTGCAGACGAGTAGAGGGTACAAATACACCGATCATGCGGCTAGACGGACGGTGCTGAGTAGGTCCATACAATTACAGATCTTCTCCAAGAGAACATCAGGGAGGGAATTCCAATCACGGCTCTGCGTGTCAGTCGGTTCTGCCATAGGGTTTTTAGGGCGCTGAGTGATTGTGGTTTTTGGTGCCTGCGAGCCAGCGGGGAAGTGGATTCGGGCGGGCGAGCGAAGAAGATGGTGTGTGTGGCCGAGCAGTGAGCGGGGGGATATGGTACGCGCGAGCTACCAAGGAAGATGGCGCGGTCGGGCGTGTAGTGAGCGGGGGGAAATGGTGTGCGGCCGACGATGGGGAAGAGACGAGGAAGAAGAGTGAAAAACAGGGAAGAAAGTGCATTAAATCTCAATTCTACTAGTACTACTACCAGGATATACCGTCCTTCGGAGTGTAAATAGTTACGCCGATGACATGTGGGTCTACCTCAAGAGGGCCCATATGTCAGTTAGTGGAGGAGAGAGGTGCGTAGGCGTATTTGCGGAAGCGTGCTCCAATGGCAAACATGATGGCACTACTGGATAAGGCTGATTTAGTAACACCAACACGCTGGTTCAGCTTATTGATTAAGTGTCTCATCTGCTGCAGCCTGTATTATCACTTCACTGTGCAGACTAGTTGAATAGTTCTCTCTGACCGAGATGTGGAATAATGGACCACGAAGACTTCCTATCTACAGTATCCCTATGCCTCTACGCTCATCCTGTCCAACAAGATGAAACATTGGCCAAGGCACCTGGCGCCAATAATGTAGGAGTACTAGTACTACCTCCTTTCCGGTTTATAGGGCTCAATTCAAAAATCTCATCAACCAAGGTAGATGATGAGTGGTGGAATAATTTTTGTAGTTTGCAAAAACACTCAATTAATGCACTCGTTTTTCTCAAAAAAAATTATGTTTACCAATGTATTAATTTTGTGTCAAACTTTGCCTCTGTCCAGGTGAATAAGTCATCTTTGGTTGTGCACCGTGGCCAAGGAGGGAAAAACAAGGGAACTTAATGTTTATTTGCTAATTAATAGCATTGCATGCAATGAACTAACCACTGCATGTCGTGTTTGGTAGTCTCGAGTCATTGAAAACATGCACGCCCACATCTCTTATTGGTTGATATGTCAAGAAACAAGAAACGAGGTGGGAGTTAATGCACCGCGCCTAAGTGTTTTGGGATTATTTGGTTTTCGTAAAGTGGCTTATACACCTAGACGGAGGGAGTATTTAACTAATAAAATGTTTAATGCATTTCACCAAAAATCATATCACTGGATTCGTATTTGAACATAGTTTTTAATGGTATAGTTTTTATGACATGCATTGACACTTTGTTAGTTAAATTTACGGTCAAAATTTTACACTAAGTATGAAGGGGACCATTAAACCAGGACGGAGGTTTATATACAGGTCAATAAAAAATCATCAACCAATGTAGTAGTAAATGATGAGTGCCCGAAGATTTTTTTTCTAAAAGTACTCAATAATGGGCTCGTTTTCCCCAAGAAAATTGTGTTTACGAACATATTAATTGGAATGCATGCGTGAGGAACAAATGACCAGAACTTTTACATGCATTGGTCTCTTAATTCTGGCATGCAACGTTTTAATGAAGCTTGAAATATGAACATGTTAATGGTAGGGAGTAAAAGCCTCATGCATGCATGCATGCATGCATGCAACATGCAACACCCACACGTACACATGCACGCATGCAACACTCACGCGCCCATGCGGCACACAGCACACGACGCAACACACACGCTCACGCTCAAGTGCTCAACCTATACTCCCTACGTCCATGAAAGACTGTACATATAGAGATTTACACATTGACCAGGGCAGAATTAACGTCCAAAAGTAGCAGATTTATGCATGCATGCGACCATTAAGAGAAGAAGATTAAATGATGGTTGTTGCATGCTGTAATTAAGGATAGACATGTAGCCTATAGCTAGAGCACAAGTTGGTGCATTAGTCAATCAATATCGATTAGATTAAAGGCTAAATGCATTCGAAGTGTAGATGTACACTCTCTGTTGGAAGACCGAGGGAGTACACGTGCATGCACTCACATACACAGCCAGGGTGGTTCGCGCGCAAGGGTTGGACTCCTGTCGCGCCTGCGTAAAGTTTTGTTTAACTGATTTCTTTGCTCTGCCAACTGACAGGTAGGACCCAGAAACCGGGTGTCAATTTAACTAGTCAACAAAGTGCCACGTCGACTATGTGGCCGGTTAGTAGGGTGCAATACGGTGCTCTACGATGAGCTAGTGATCATATAATCAGTGCAAAACTATATAGTGACCATAAAGAGCGTATTGTTACATATGTTGACCGCCAGTGTATTTTTCTCGTTTCAAATTAAGCCATATTAACCGGAAAGGACGCAATATGTACTAGTACTAGTACTGCTTTGATGTGTCACGTCAACTCGCCGAACGAGGAGAAGCTTGCTTACTATGCCCTCTCCCTCGCCCACACGCGCGGTGGCTCGCAGGATGAGGAGAGGGTTTTGACTACAGGACCCTCTCCCTCTCCCGCTCCCTCGCCCTCGCCCTCACGGTGGACGTGCAGCTGTTCAATCGGTGTCAGATTGTGATGTCGCTTGAAGCTACGTCGGTATTTCCCCAAGGAGGAAGGGATGCTGCAGCATAGCGGCGGTAGGTATTTCCCTCAGATATGATACCAAGGTTATCGAACCAGTAGGAGAACCAAGCAACACAACGTAAACAGCCCCTGCACACAAATAACAACACCTCACAACCCGACGTGTTAAAGGGGTTGTCAATCCCTTTCGGGTAACGGTGCCAGAAATTGCGTGATGATGGGAGAAAGTTGTAAAAGATTGAATAAATAGATCGCAAACAAAATAAAGTGCAGCAAAGTATTTTTGTATTTTTGGTTTAATAGATCTGAATAAAAAGTGAAAATAAAATAGATCGCAAAGCAAATATATGAGAAAGAAGACCCGGGGCCGTAGATTTCACTAGTGGCTTCTCTCGAGAAAGATAGCAAATGGTGGGTAAACAAATTACTGTTGGGCAATTGATAGAACTTCAAATAATTATGACGATATCCAGGCAATGATCATTACATAGGCATCACGTCCAAGATTAGTAGGCCGACTCTTGCCCGCATCTACTACTATTACTCGACACATCGACCGCTATCCAGACAAGATCCGTTTATCTATGGCGGTTGATATAGATCCCATCTTTTTATCCTTAGTAGCAACGATACATACGTGTCGGTTCCCTTTCTGTCACTGGGATCAAGCACCGTAAGATCGAACCCACTACCGGGCACCTCTTCCCATTGCAAGATAAATAGATCAAGTTGGCCAAACAAAACCCAAATATCGGAGAAGAAATATGAGCCTATAAGAGATCATGCATATAAGAGATCAAAGAAATTCAAATAACTTTCATGGATATAAAAAGATATGACTGATCATAAACTCGAAGTTCATCAGATCCCAACAAACACACCGCAAAAGGGTTACATCATATGGATCTCCAAGAGACCATTGTATTGAGAATTCAGTGAGAGAGAGAAAGCCATCTAGCTACTAACTACGGACCCGAAGGTCTACAAAGAACTACTCACGCATCATCGGAGAGGCACCAATGGAAGTGGTGAACCCCTCCGTGATGATGTCTAGATTGGATCTGGTGGTTCTGGACTCTGCGGCGGCTGGATGAATATTTCGTCGATGCTTCTAGGTTTTCTGGTATATTGGGGTATTTATAGAGCAAAGAGGCGGTCCAGGGGGGCACCTGAGGTGGGCACAACCCACCAGGGCGCGCATGGGCCTCCTAGCACGCCCTGGTGGGTTGTCCCCTCCTCGGGACTCCCCGAGGTGCAACCAGGGCCCAACTTATTCCTTTTGGTCCATAAAAAATCATCATGAAGTTTCGTTGCATTTGGACTCCGTCTGATATTGATTTCCTGCGATGTAAAAAACATGGAAAAAAACAGCAACTGGCACTTGGCATATGTCAATAGGTTAGTACCAAAAAATGATATAAAATGACTATAAAATGATTATAAAACATCCAAGATTGATAATAAAACAGCATGGAATAATCAAAAATTATAGATACGTTGGAGACGTATCAACATCCCCAAGCTTAACTCCTACTCGTCCTCGAGTAGGTAAGTGATAAAACAGAATTTTTGATGTGGAGTGCTATTTACCAAGTCATATCATATTCTTTTCTTTATAGCATGGACATTTGGACTTTTATGTGATTCAAAGAAATAGTCTAGTTTTGACATAATAATTTAGATACTCAAGCATATCAACAAGCAACCATGTCTTTCAAAATATCAATGCTAAAATAAGTTATCCCTAGCCCATCATACTCAAACATTGATCCATTCCTGAAACACACTCGAATATTAACTACACCCAATACTTAAGTACGATCATATTGCCTCCTAGTTGGTGCTTTTATGAGAGAAGATGGAGACTCAAAATAAAAAAATGCATAAAGTAAAAGAAAGGCCCTTCATGGAGGGAAGTAGGGATTTGTAGAGGTCATAGAGCTCAAAGCGAAAAAATTAGAGATAAAAATATTTTGGGAGGTGTATCCATCCCACCAACGAAAACGACTCAGAGTTACGAACACTTTCCATGCTAGATATGCCATAGGCGGTTCCCAAACAGAAAATAAAGTTTATTCCTTTTTCCACCATTCTTTCACTTTCCGTGGCTAACCGTATCCATGGGTGCCCTCCATACCAACACTTTCCAAGGAATTTATTATTTGACAACATAAAGTAAATTCATTTTTGCATTTCAGGACTGAGCATCCCTAAAACCTTTGCCTTACTCTCGTGCAATGACAAGTGAATAAACACTCATCGCGAGAATAACACATCCAGCATGGAAAATATTAGCCACCCACGAACACAAAAAAGAGAAGTTTATTTTGAAAATTAGAGATGGCACATGCAAATTTGCTTAGAACGGCAAAAGAATACCGCATATAGGTAGATATAGTGGACTCATGTGGCAAAACTGGTTTAAAGGATTTTGGATGCACAAGTAGAGATCATACTTGGGCAAAATGAAGGCTAGCAAAAAGATTGAGAAGCGACCAACCAAGAAACGAATAATCTCATAAGCAACAATTAAGCATAATTAACACCGAATAATGCACCACAAGTAGGATATAATTTTCATTGCATGACTATTGACTTTCGTGCATGCATAGGGAATCACAAACCTTAACACCAATATTCATACTAGAGTACAATTACTCATGAACATAACTCACATATCACATCATCATATCTCAAAACTATTCGTAAGAATCAAGTTTATTTTGTCCAATGATCTTCATGATTTTTTTAATTTATCCTTCTTGGATATCTATCACTTTGGGACTAATTTTCATGTGTTTATTTTCATAAGCTCAAACAAATATAAGTGAAGATCATGAGCATAACAAATTTTGTTTCTCTCAAAATAACTTAAGTGAAGCAAGAGAGAATTTCTTCAAAATTTTACTAACTCTCAAATAAATCTAAGTGCAGCAAGAGAGCATTTCTTCAAAAATACTAAGCACACCGTGCTCAAAAAGATATAAGTGAAGCACTAGAGCAAGTCCTAGCTCATAAAAGATTTAAGTGAAGCACAAAGAGCAATTCTAACAAGTCATGATATAGTTTTGGCTCTCTCAAATAGGTGTGTCCAGCAAGGATTGATGACTTAAAACACAAAATAAAACAAGCAAAGACACATATCATACAAGACGCTCCAAGCAAAACACATATCATGTGACGAATAAAAATATAGCCTCGGGTAAAATACCGATAGTTGTTGGAAGAAAGCGGGGACGCCACTCGGGGGCATCCCCAAGCTTAGTTGGTTGCTCATTCTTGGATAATAACTTGGGGTGCCGGGGCATCCCCAAGCTTAGGCTCTTACATCCTTCCTTCATCCATCGTAAGATAACTCAAAACTTGAAAACTTCAATCACACAAAACTCAACAAAACCTTCGTGAGATCCGTTCGTATAAGAAAAATAAATCACTACTATAAGTGCTGTATCAAACCAATTCATATTTTGTTTTTGTATTATATCTACTGTATTCCAACTTTTCTATGGCAAAAACTCATCAAAGAAAACCATAGAGCCATCAAAATAAGCACACAACACAAAGAAAACAGATTCTGTCAAAACAGAACAGTCTGTAGTAATATGACTTTTGCGAATACTTCTGAAACTCCAAAAATTCTACCAAATTAGGAAGACCAGGGTAATTTGTGTATTAATCTTCTGCAAAAAGGATCAGAGGAAAAGCTCTTTTCTGTGATTTATGAAAATTATTTTCGTGAGCAAAAAGTTTCTGTCTTTTTCAGCAAGATCAAACAACTATCACCCAAGAAGATCCTAAAGGCTTTACTTGGCACAAACACTAACTAAAACACAAAAAACACAATCATAACAGTAGCATAATTGTGCAAACACACAAAAACAGAAAGCAAAAAGCAAAAATAAATTTTATTCATTGGGTTGCCTCCCAACAAGCGTTATAGTTTTACGCCCTTAGCTAGGCGTAAGGCAAGGATCTAAGTTTTGTCATCCTTTTTCTTCTTAATTTGATTGGGGGTATTTTTATCAGGAGGTTTTGTAAACACAACATAAAACATATTATCCATAGAAACTTTAGCATTCCTTAGTTGGTTTTCATCATAACCCCTTTGATTTCCCGCAACAATCCAAGAATAGTGTTGATTAACATTATTAAATACTTGTTGGATTATTTCTAGAACGGGGACCTCCTTTTTAAGATTCTCATCAAAGATCTTATTATCCCCAAGCAAATGCCTTAGTGCATAGTCACTATTGTAAAGAATTTCATCTATCACAGGTTTTTCATGATTCATACCATAAAAATCAAAGATTTCCCTACCTTCCCGAATTATGTAGTCAAACTCATTCATCAGAACAAGAGTGGCCAAATTTCTGGTTCTAGGATTCTTTATTTCGGGAAGTTCAAAAAACAATCTTTGCAAAGTAGGATGAGTGCGGATAAATTTACTTTCAAGTTTCAGGACTAGTGCTGAAATAGCATCCGCATAAGATCTAGTAGTTTTAAGTATAGGAGCATCATCAAGGCTCAGATTTCCAACACAATTGAAAAATTCTTGGATACGTTCTTTTCCCATAACGTTCCCTTGCCCCAAGATAAATGTTTTAGCATCCAGATTGCCTGTACGTCCAATCTTAGGAGTCATGCCATCATCTGTTGGTGCCATACTGAAGTCACTCTTGATTGCAAGCAAAGAATAGATCTGACGAGAAAATGGCGAACGGAAAAAGAGAGGCGAATAAAACGACAAATTTTTGTGAAGTGGAGGAGAGGAAAACGAGAGGCAAATGGAAAATAATGTAAAATGCGAGAAGATGAGATTTGTGATTAGGAACCTGGTTATGTTGAAGATCCTCCCCGGCAACGGCGCCAGAAATTCCTTTTTATGTCGCTTGAAGCTACGTCGGTATTTCCCCAAAGAGGAAGGGATGATGCAGCACAGCGGCGGTAGGTATTTCCCTCAGATATGAAACCAAGGTTATCGACCAGTAGGAGAAAAAAGAAACATAACGTAAACAGCCCCTGCACACAAATAACAACACCTCGCAACCCGACGTGTTAAAGGGGTTGTCAATCCCTTTCGGGTAACGGTGCTAGAAATTGCGTGATGACGGGAGAAGGTTGTAATAGATTGAATAAATAGATCGCAAATAAAATAAAGTGCAGCAAAGTATTTTTGTATTTTTGGTTTAATAGATCTGAATAAAAAGTGCAAATAAAATAGATCGCAAAGCAAATATATGAAAAAGAAGACCCGGGGGCCGTAGATTTCACTAGTGGCTTCTCTCGAGAAAGATAGCAAATGGTGGGTAAACAAATTACTGTTGAGCAATTGATAGAACTTCAAATAATTATGACGATATCCAGGCAATGATCATTACATAGGCATCACGTCCAAGATTAGTAGACCGACTCCTGCCCGCATCTACTACTATTACTCCACACATCGACCGCTATCCAGCATGCATCTAGTGTATTAAGTTCATGGAAAAATGGAGTAATGCAATAAGAACGATGACATGATGTAGACAAGATCCGCTTATCTATCGCGGTAGATATATATCCCATCTTTTTATCCTTACACTACAGGAAACAACTACTTTGCCATCTGCCACAGCGGACGGCAAAGGCTCGAAAGGCGGACGGCAAAGACCTTTGCCGTCAGCCGCGGACGGCAAAAGGCTCCGGCAAAGAAGGCTACGGTAAACAGCTGCTTTGCCGTCTGCTTCCTGGCGGCGGACGGCAAAGAGCCTTTGCCGTCTGCGGCGGACGACAAAGAGGGTGGACGGCAATAATTGCGCTGTCAGTCCGTTAAGTGGCTAACGGCAGACCTTTGCCGTCCGCCGCGGACGGCAAAATTTCTCTGGTCTTTGCCGTCCGCCTTATGATGTCATCTACACGTCACTAGATGGCAGGTTCTTTGCCGTCTGCCACGGACGGCAAAGTCTTTGCCGTCTGCCACTGTAGGCAAACTGACCAAATGGGTCAGCTCCCAGGAAGCACAGTTGGCTGCCACGTGGCTTCTTTGCCGTCCGCGGCAGACGACAAAGAGCTCTATGCCGTCGGTGGCAGACGGCAAAGAGCCTGCATATTGTCTGTTTTTTCTGTTTTTTATTAAATCCCACAATTTGCACAGAAAATATATAAGTTTCATATCACATATCCAGCACATATCCAGCACATATCCAGCACATAAGTTTCATATCACATATCACATCAGTTTCATCCATACACATTGTTCATACATAAGCAAGTTCCATCCATACACATAGTTCCATCCATATATATATTACAATGCAAAGTTTCATCAACATAGCAAGTTAGATGCAATGATCCATATCACATAGTTCCATCCATCATAGCAAGCTAGATACAATGCAAAGTTTCATCAAAGGAAAAGCAAGCACTCCATCATAGCAAGCTAGCTTCCATGAAGTGAATGAAATCTGCAAAATGGTAAATAAGAAAGTTAGAAATAGGTGACTAGAACAAGAAGAAGACTAGAACAAGAAGTATATGTCATTTATGAGCTAACTTAGGTGAAATGGATCATATATGAGCTAACTAAGTTGAAATGGGTTGTTTATGATCTAACTTAGTTGAAATGGATCATTATTGAGCTAACTTAGTTGAAATGGGTCGTTTATGAGCTAACTAAGGTGAAGGGCATCATTTTTGAGCTAAGTAAGGTGAAATGGGTCATTTTGGAGCTAACCTAGGTGAAATGGGTCATTTTGGAGCTAATCTAGGTGAAATGGGTCATTTTGGAGCTAACCTAGGTGAAATGGGTCATTTTAAAGCTAACGTAGGTAAAATGGATCATTTAGGAGCTCATCTACGTAAAATGGGTCATTTTAGAGCTAATTTAGTTGAAATGGATCTTTTTGAGCTAACTTAGGTGAAATGGATCATTTAAGAGCTAATTTAGGTGAAATGGATCGTTTTTTAGCTCACTTAGGTCAAATGGATCGTTTATGAGCTAAATTAGTTGAAATGGATCGTTTATGAGATAACCTAGGTAAGATGGGTCATTTTGGAGTTAACCTAGGTGAAATGGGCCATTTTAAAGCTAACGTAGGTAAAATGGATCATTTAGGAGCTAATCTAGGTAAAATGGGTCATTTTTGAGCTAACTTGGATGAACTGCATCATTTATAAGCTAACCTAGGTAAAATGGGTCATTTTGGAGGAAAATAAGCTAACTCTAGGTCATTATGGTAAGCATATTGGAGGAAATAAAGCTAAGTCTAGGTCTTTATGCATTTGTTAAGCAAAACACTAGAGAAACTTACCGTGATCAGGGAGGTGTAGGAGCGGGGTGGCTAGTGCCGCTACCTGGAGAAGGATCGTGCGATGCGTTTCTGGAGTTAAGCTGCACCAAAGATCATTTCCAATGTCTCGTTAGCATTACGACACTCAAATGTTAAGACTACCAAGTAATGTCCATTCAAACTAAACTCACCGTGCTCCCAGGAGCAATCACTGGCATCGGCGGAGCGGGCTGACCGGACTTCTCGCACACAGACTGCACATTTGGTTTTCAGAACAGAGTCATACTAGTTAGTAATGAGACTCAAATGTTAAGACTAGCAAGTAATCTGCAGAAGAAACTTATCACAAGGAGCTCGTACATGGCCCTTGCCTGCATGTCATTCCGTGCCCTCTCCTCCTCCATCATCTTTCTCGTCCTCTCCTCCATCTCCCGCTGCCTCTCCGCCGCCTCCGCCAGAAGTTTCTCCGTTCTATCTCTCTCAGTCTGTATAGCAGCCTGCAACACCACTCACATGACCATTTGTAATCATTGATGGAAGCGCACACAATGTAATGGAGAAAGATAACTGAGTACGTATCACTAATCATTTTTGGAAGCGCACACCATTTGTAATCATTGATGGCATCCAACTGACAAAGCTCAGTGTGCTCATGGAGCGGACGTTTTGAAGACTCCAACATTTCATTGAAGGCCTTTGCAGATTCCTCCATCTCCTCGTCCGAATCCCGAGCATCATCAAAGTCTTGCACCATGTTTTCCATCCCGGTACCATGCTCGTCGGTGCGACGACGATCCACCTCAGCTCGGTCACGTTGGGCAGACTCACCATGAAATGTCCACACCGTATAATCGGGCATAAAACCACTCTTCTGCAGGTGTTTGCCCATTTCAGCCTCTGTCCTCTTTTCCCAATTGCCGCACCGTAAACAGGGGCACCAGGTTTTCCTCTGGCCATTTGCAAATGCGGCTCGCACAAACCCCTTGGTTTTTGTGAACCATTCAGTGCTCCATTTGTTCTGACCAGTGTGACCGGTGTACATCCACGCACGATCACTCATCTTGACTTTCAGAGCTACTAGACACACAACAAATATATATATATATATAATTCAGCATGTATGTATTCATCAGTTGATCTACTTTGTCAATTTTATTACGTCCATGCAACCTACACTCTAATAGGTAATGATAGGTCCTAATCCCACCCGAGTATGTTTAGATTGGGTTCATTTTCCCATGCTATGCCCCGGATCCTACGCAAAATTTCGGCAGCACCTCCCCGCTGTTCTCCTGATACACGTCTCTGCAATAAACAGAGAGGATGTGTACCCGGAGAACAACAGGGGAGGCACTGACGAAATTTATGCGTCGGATCCGGAGCAAAGCATATGGGAAAACGAACCCAATCTAAACATACTCGGGCTGTCCATGGATAGCGTTGGACAATTCGAAAGAATCAAGGTTATAAATATGCAAATGCATGCATATTTATAACTATGACGCTTTCGAACGGGAGACACATATTGGTTACGCATACTGATGATTCAAGACACATATATATCTAGCTATCAAGTTTCATCGGAATAGATCAAATAATTAATGGGGGAGGAGGACATGTCATTTGTGCTCACCCACGAACGAAGGGGCAGAGCTCGTCAAACGCATGGCGAGGTCGTCGAACACCAAACCTCGCAGCGATGAAACAACTGCACATTTAAAACTACCCGATCAACACAATTATATATGATGTTTTTCATAACAAAATCGAAAGATATATGACCTAACTAATAATTCACAAATATATGACCCCGTCGGCTTCTGGAAGGCCAAAGAACACCTTTTCGGGAGGTGTCGGGGGTCGGGGTGTCGTGTCGGTCTCGGGGTGCCGTGTCGGGGTCGGGGTCTCGGGGTCGGGGTGTCGGGTCGGGGTCGGGGTGCCGTGTCGGTGTCGGGGTCGGGGTGTCGGGTCAGGCTCGGGGTCGGGGTGTCGGGGTCGGGGTCGGGGTCGGGGTCGCGGTCGGGGTCTCGGGGTCGGGGTGTCGGGGTGTCGGGGGTGTCGTGTCGGGGGTCGGGGTGTCGTGTCGGTCTCGGGGTGCCGTGTCGGGGTCGGGGTGTCGTGTCGGTCTCGGGGTGCCGTGTCGGGGTCGGGGTGTCGTGTCGGTCTCGGGGTGCCGTGTCGGGGTCGGGGTGTCGGGTCGGGGTGCCGGGTCGGGGTCGGGGTGCCGTGTCGGTGTCGGGGTCGGGGTGTCGGGTCAGGCTCAGGGTCGGGGTGTGGTGTCGGGGTGTGGTGTCGGGGTTGGGGGGTCAGGGGGTCTTCTCATTCTTCTACTACTTCTACTTCTTCTCATTCTTCTACTTCTTCTCATCCCCCATCTTCTTCTTCTTTCTCCTCCTCCTCCTCCTCCTCCTCCTCTTCTTCTTCTTCTTCTTCTTCTTCTTCTTCTTCTTCTTCTTCTTCTTCTTCTTCTTCTTCTTCTTTCTCCTCCTCCTCCTCCTCCTCCTCCTCTTCTTCTTCTTCTTCTTCTTCTTCTTCTTCTTCTTCTCCTCCTCCTCCTCCTCCTCCTCCTCCTCCTCCTCCTCCTCTTCTTCTTCTTCTTCTTCTTCTTCTTCTTCTTCTTCCCCCTTCTACTTAACCTAAACCTAAACTAAAAACCTAAACTAATTAAAACTAATTAAACTAAATAACCTACACTAATTAATTCTAAACTGGAAAAACTTAAACTAAAAAACCTTATCTAAACAGAAAAAAAAACAAAAAAACAGAAAAAAAAATGGGATCGAGGGGCTCACTGTGGGGGGCGGCGACGGGTCGGGGAGGGGCCGGCGACGGGGGGCCGGGGCGGGGCGGTGGAGGAGGCGGGGCGGCAGTGGCCCGGCCAGCGGGGGGCCGGGGCGGGGCGGTGGAGGAGGCGGGGCGGCGGGGGCCCGGGCGGTGGGGGGGCTGGGCGGCGGGGGGCCGGGGCGGGGCGGTGGAGGAGGCGGCGGGGGGCGCGGGGCGGCGGGGGGCCTGGGCGGCTGTGGGCCGGGGCGGCGGTGGGGCGCGGGGCGGCGGGGGGCCGGGGCGGGGGGGCGACGGGGCGGTGGGGCGGCGGGGAGCCGGGGCGGCGGGGCCACGGGGCGGCGGGCGGCGGCGGCGGGGTCGGAGGAGAAGGGCGCGCGAGGACGAAGTGAGTAACGGGCGGGGGGGTACCTGCCGTTAGGCAAGTGCCCTCTTTGCCGTCAGCCAGCCTTTGCCGTCCGCCTTTTTGCCTCTTTGCCGTCTGCTAGCGGACGGCAAAGAGGTGGGCCGTTAAGATTTTTTCAAACGAGCGGGGGGTGGGGGCCACCACACTCTTTGCCGTCTGCCAGTGGACGGCAAAGATTCTTTGCCGTCTGCTGGCGGACGGCAAAGAGATGGCTGATGGCAAAGAGCTTCTTTGCCGTCAGCCTTTTCTTTGCCGTCCGCTTACGTGTAGCTGATGGCAAAGAGCTTCTTTGCCGTCAGCTAGCAGACGGCAAAGAGCTGGCAGATGGCAAATTAGCTGATTCCAGTAGTGTTAGTAGCAACGATACATACGTGTCGGTTCCCTTTCTGTTACTGGGATCAAGCACCATAAGATCGAACCCACTACCGGGCACCTCTTCCCATTGCAAGATAAATAGATCAAGTTGGCCAAACAAAACCCAAATATGGGAGAAGAAATACGAGGCTATAAGAGCTCATGCATATAAGAGATCAAAGAAACTCAAATAACTTTCATGGCTATACAAATATATGACTGATCATAAACTCGAAGTTCATCAGATCCCAACAAACACATCGCAAAAGAGTTACATCATATGGATCTCCAAGAGACCATTGTATTGAGAATTCAGTGAGAGAGAGAAAGCCATCTAGCTACTAACTACGGACCCTAAGGTCTACAAAGAACTACTCACGCATCATCGGAGAGGCACCAATGGAAGTGGTGAACCCCTCTGTGATGGTATCTAGATTGGATCTGGTGGTTCTGGACTTTGCGACGGCTGGATGAATATTTTGTCGATGCTTCTAGGGTTTCTGGAATATTGGGGTATTTATAGAGCAAAGAAGCGGTTCGGGGGCACCTGAGGTGGGCACAACCCACCAGCGCGTGCCTGGGCCTCCTGGCGCGCCCTGGTGGGTTGTCCCCTCCTTGGGACTCGCCCAGGTGCAACCAGGGCCCAACTTCTTCCTTTTGGTCCATAAAAAATCATCGTGAAGTTTCATTGCATTTGGAGTCCGTCTGATATTGATTTCCTGTGATGTAAAAAACATGGAAAAAACAGCAACTGGCACTTGGCACAATGTCAATAGGTTAGTACCAAAAAATGATATAAAATGATTATAAAACATCCAAGATTGATAATAAAACAGCATGGAACAATCAAAAATTATAGATACGTTGGAGACGTATCAGATTGCTAGAAGCATATTGTACTGTAGTATCATCATTGTTGGACCTTCCGAAGAGGCGAAGAGCCAAGTGCAAGGTTCACACGAGTACGAACTGCTGAACCTCCCGAAGAGGCAAAGAGCCAAGTGCAAGGTTATCTAGGAGTTGTCGTCCTAGTAGGAGTACTACAACTATAGCGAACGATGCTACTATATGATGCCGCCATGTCACCTATATCCAAAGCTGTGCCACCTTTTTTTCTCAAAGAGCGTGTTGGAGCCCGTGCAACAACCACACAAGTTGCACATATACATAACACATTTACTAGTAATAAATTCTAAAGCACAAATGCTAGTATGCCGCACAAGTTCATCTCCACTTCATGTGATAAATTTGTGCACGACTAGTCTACATATATTCATGGCGCTACCATTCACAATTTACCATACTCCACTTACACGTTATAGATGAGCTACATGTCCTCCTCTAGGTTCCAGTCCCAGGTGTTCTTCATGGATGGCACTATCCATAGCGGTGGGCAACGGGAATCATTGTTGCAGCTTTCTAGTCCGGTTCCACACGATGGAGACTCATCCAAGCTGAAGCGGCATAAATCAGGGATAGCGTGTCCCATCATGTCGTTCATCCGGCGGTGCGCACTGAAGACACAACCATGCTTCATGAACGGCAGACCTTCGGTGTCATGCACGGAAAGTGGCATCCGCTTCACAATGGGGTACCTGTCCCCAATGAAAAGTGAGTACTCTCCAAGAGTGTTCCTCGGCACCCACGTAGCATCACGGGGGTCGAACTCGGCGCCGTTCATCTGGTACACGCGGCATCTCAGATCTGGACACATGGTGACGTACATAGTCAAGATCCATGCATAATAATGTTGTGCTCAAATATGGCGGTCAGTAATACTGTGCAGCAAATAGTACTACTCCGGCATAGAGGAAGTAAAATAACCGGCTTATTATATATAGCCACTCTTGGCTACATGGATGAGATAGTAAGACATGGAAAAAAAATGGTGGGAGCTAGTGGGTTCAAGTCTTCAAGGGCCTAGCTAGCTATACGCGTCCTCCAAGGTAAAAAGTACTCCTACTAGTACTAGTAAGTAGTACAACAATGAACGAGAAGGCGAGAGGGTTAAAAAATATAATACTAAATTGTACTACTGGTACAGTAAACATGTCCCAGTCAAGAAAAGAAAATAACTAACAAGTACTACTACTCTACTACTCTAACACACATCAATGAGAAAATGGAATACCTGGGTAGATGGTGACGGTCCGATCGTGGTAGATTGCGTCACCATTTTACACATCAGTGGTACCATGGGTAACGACTGCTAAGATAGTTGATCCCAATATGCCAAAGTCAGCTACAAGGTTCCGGGTTAGACCGAATCGCGGATGCAAATGCACATCCAGGATCGGCGATCTTATTTTAATCGGGGGATGACTGGTCCCTGCAAAATAATGGAGTACCGTTAGGGATGCAAATGATGGTTTGTGCATTCCATTTGTAATCTCCCGTACCGTAGGATGGCAACCAGATGAAACAATTCCCCTGGCTTATCACCACGAAGATGTGTCCTAGATAGTGACGGCGTCTTCGAACGTGTAGGGGTACAAATCTGCCGCGGCCAACATGCGCCAGCCTCTGCCGTTACTGCCTCTTGCATTGATGGCAATCCTTATATCAAACACCGCGATGAGATAGTAATCGTCGTAGCCGCGTCGCTTTGTCTGCGGGTCCGCAATTGCTATCTTCTTCAATCTCATGTAGGCATCATCATACGTATTCAAGCCCAGCCAGTCCGGAAGGCCGATCCAAATGGTGTAGAAGGGGTCTACGGGAACGGGTGCACTGCTGTGGATGTTGTGCAAAATGATGGTGGTATCCGGCCAGAGGTATGCAAGCCAATCTTTGTTGGCACCAACCCAGACCTATATATAAAACGGTGGGCAACGGAGAAATTACGGGATGGAAATGGAATAACTAAGTACTACATGATCAAACTCCATGACTGACCTGCTCATCGGACAAAATCCGACTACCTCTCAATGTCGACAACTCTAGCAGAGTCAACGTGCAACCATGGCCAGGGAGCGGTTTACTATTCGAAGGATTGTCCCATAGAAGAACCTTCTCCTCAAGGACGCATGGAAGACCAACAAGCATGGCCTTTTCCCAAGCCTGTTTAAGCATTGTCTTAAAAAAGTTGGTGCAGGAAGCACCGTGTCTTGCGGCGGTGAGGACGTCGAAGCGGCGTGAAATTTCTCCCAGTTGACTCCCAGTCCCGACGAGGAGGAGAACCACCTGGGGAATCCATGGGAGCAATGACGAACTGCCTTCTCTTTGGGGGGGGGGACTGGCGAGGAGGAGATAAGAGCGTAGTAACCACAGGGCCTCGTCCCTTCCAACTGTAGTTCCTCGATCGTTCCTTAGTGAAGGGGTGAGGCTATTATTTACTATGTACTCGTACTGTAGCAGTACTATTACTACTTTCTCAACTAGTAGTGCGATGTACTGTACTTCTAGTATAGTGCACCAGTTTTGAACTCTTGAATCTCAGGGCCAAGGAGCTACAGTTGGAAGTGGAGGGTACTACTGTTCTCTAGAACCATCATTGTACTATCAATGCAGGGAAAGTACACCTGCGTAGTGGGTACTCTCGGTGCTCTATTCAAGTGTGTAGCTGGCCTACTCAGCCGCTCCTCTCACGCACACACTAGCAGCCTGTTTATCAGCGACTGTTACTGCGGGGGCAGAACATTTGAGTTATTTGATACAGCGAGACTAGGCTATTCGCTTCCATTTGTGGAGGTGTAATGGATCTCATCGAACTTTGTTAGTAGTTCCTTCTTTATGAATGAGATGAGGCAAAGCTTTTGCCTCCGTTTGAAAACAAAATAAACACGCCAAGAGGAATTTCTTTTATAGAGCCGATAATGGAGTGAACTCCATGCGTGCAACGCCACAAGCTACGGAGTAGTAGAGTACTAGCACTTTACGTACAGATCCATATTGCACAGTTCCCAATGCCGCGCTAGGCTTTTCCGACTCCTCAGGCTTAATTGGGAGGCGCTAGTTTAAATATGCTAGCTGATGAGGAAGCTGCAAGGGAGGTGCAGCAAGGGCGAGCACGCGAGCCACGAGATGATGGGAGGGAAAACCCGTTCATGTGGCTAGGCTATCCAGTGCACCCAGATTGTGGTGCGACATGTCCGTTTGACTTCAAAAGTCAAATTACCAGTGTACAATATTGGCTCGCAGCGAAGTTACTATTTAAAAAAAGGCCGTCGTGTGTTCGGCCGAGATCGAACCCACAAAACGAGCTATACACTCCTGCGACCACTAGTAGTACTCGTTGGAGTACAACGCAACCTAGAATCTCCTTTTGTCGCTAGTACATTGTTCCTTACAAGAAACCACTAATAATGCAAGAAACTACTACCACTTGCATATGTGGCACACTTAAGATAAGACTACCTTATCAACCATTGTACATGCCCTTACCAACCAGCACTACCAAGAAACGACTACTCTACAAAGTGCCGTTATAGGCATGTTTCAACCCATGTCGCCCCTTAAGTCAATGCCTTCTATTCGACCGGCAAGTTAGGCGTTATGACTTGTGGGACCTACATGTCAGTCTAGACAAAAATCCCCGAGTGACCTCCTACCTCCGACCCGTCCACCTAGTAATCCTCGGCCATGGGACGCAGCAACCGCCGCTGGCAGAAGGCGAGGTCAAAACCGCCGGTGGTGCGGAGCCCATCTTGCGGCAGCCCGGATGCCAGCTTCGTCCAGCGCTCGCGGCCGCTAGCTAGCCAAGATAGCACACACCATGCTGGATGCATCCAGCTACTTGTCTGCAAGGTTTGCTATCTAGATTCGCACGGCGGTGCGGCAGCTTGCTCGCGCGCGCCGCGCAAAGGCCAGCGCGGCGGCTTGCTCGCGCGTGAGTCACGCTCGGGCCAGCCAGCCAACCTGTGGGGAGGCCAGCGCGGCGTCTGATGACCCACAAGTATAGGGGATCAATTGTAGCTCTTTTTGATAAGTAAGAGCGTCAAACCCAACGAGGAGCAGAAGGAAATGACAAGTAGTTTTTAGTAAGGCAATGTCTGCAGGTGCTGAAACTGTAAATAACGAGTAGTTTGATAGCAAGGTAATTTGTAACGAGCAAGTAATGATAATTTTAACAAGTATGCAGCAAGGTAGCCCAATCCTTTTGAGGCAAAGGACATGCCAAAACGGTCTCTTATGATAAGCAAAGCGTTCTTGAGGGTACACGGGAATTTCATCTAGTCACTTTCATCATGTTGGTTTGATTTGTGTTCGCTACTTTGATAATTTGATATGTGGGTGGACCGGTGCTTAGGTGATGTTCTTACTTGAACAAACCTCCTACTTATGATTAACCCTCCCGCAAGCATCCGCAACTACAAGAAAAGTATTAAGGATAAATCCTAACCATAGCATTAAACTCTAGGATCCAATCGGTCCCTTACGGAATAGTGCATAAACTGGGGTTTAAGTTTCTATCACTCTCACAACCCACCATCTATTTACTACTCCACAATGCATTCCCTTAGGCCAAAATATGGTGAAGTGTCATGTAGTCGACGTTCACATGACACCACTAAGGGAATCACAACATACATACCCTCAAAATATCGAACACATATCAAATTCACATGATTACTTGCAACATGATTTATCCCGTGACCTCAAGAACGAAAGTAACTACTCACAAACAATCAACATGCTCATGATCAGAGTGGTATTAATATGCATAATGGATCTGAACATATAATATTCCACCAAATAAACCATATAGTAATCAACTACAAGATGTAATCAACACTACTAGTCACCCCCTAGCAACAATCTATAGTTCCGGTAACAAGATTGAATATAAGAGATGAACTAGGGTTTGAGATGAGATGGTGTTGGTGAAGATGTTGATGGAGATTGCCCTCCCCAATATGGTAGAGTTGTTGGTGATGATGATGATGATGACGATGATTTCCCCCTCCGGGAGGGAAGTTCCCCCGGTAGAATCGCTCCGCCGAAGGGCAAAAGTGCTCCTCCCCAAGTTCCGCCTCGAGACGGCGGCGCTCCGTCCCGAAATTCCTCCCCTCATTTTTTCTAGGTCAAAATGACTTATATACCAGAAGATGGGCACCGCAGGTGGGCCGAGGAGGCCACAACCCACTAGGGCGCGCCCAGGTGGGCTGTGCCCACCTGGTGGCCACCCTCTGGTGTTTATTGGCTCCGGTATTTCTTAAATATTCCATAAAAATACTCGTGGAGTTTCAGATCATTTGGAGTTATGCAGAATAGGTAGCCTGACATAGCTTTTTCAGGTCCAGATTTCTAGCTGCCGGAATTCTCCCTCTTGGTGTGTACCTTGCAAATTATGAGAGAAAAGGCATTAGAATTACTCCAAAATGCATTATTATGGATAAAAAGTTATAAATAATAGTAAGAAAACATGATGCAAAATGCACGTATCAACTCCCCCAAGCTTATACCTCGCTTGTCCTCAAGCGAAAACCGAAATCGAAAAACATGTCCACATAGTTTGAGAGAGAGGTGTCGATAAAAACAAAATACGGACATAGAAGCATCATGTTGATTATTAGAACAACAACAAATTTAAACATAAAACTTTTATCATACACTTCCCATGAATAAGTAACAGTTCATCACACAATCGAAGTATAAAGCAAAAACTCTATTAGAAACCAACAAACTATGTTCTCAGTCAACTTTGCAACTACAATTCATCATCTTTTCAGGAACGGTCACGTATCGAAACCTATAGGCAAGTCCACATACTCAACCATCATATAGTCTTCTATGATTGCTAACACTCACCGCATACCCATGAGCAAAACGTTTCAACCGGACACATAGAAAGATAGGGGCTTATAGTTTCGCCTCCCAACATACTCACCTCAAGGGTGATGTCAACAATAATAACTCATGCTATCTATATTCAACTGGATATATGTGCCTAGATCTTTCCTCATCACATGATGCTTGCCAAAAGAGAAAATAAAAAGGAATAGAAGGAAAACTTTGACTCTTTGCATAAAAGTAAATACATAAAAGTAAAAGATAGGCCCTTCGCAGAGGGAAGCAGAGCTTGCCATGCGCTTATTTGTTTGCATGCTCAATCCGTTAGTGCAAGAGAACATCACGTTGTATTGCCCCTTAAGATGACAACCTTTATTATGTAGTCTGTCGCTTTTATTCTTTGTCATCCAAGTTCGTACAACGCTCAATTTTCTCTTACACTAAATGATTTCACATATTTAGAAGCAATTTTTATTGCCTTTTTGCACCGATGACAACTTACTTGAGGGATCTTGTTCAATCCCTAGGTAGGTATGGTGGACGCTTGAAAAATATTTGGGTTTAAGGGTTTTTTGATGCACAAGTAGTATCTCTAGCAAAGATAGGGGGCAAGCATCACATGTTAAAGGATCTATGACAATATGACTTCTATGTGAATATAAACATACATAAACCATTACGTTGTCTTCCTTGTCCAACGTCAACAATATTGGCATATAATATTTTGATGAGGGCTCACAATCACAAAAGATTTCTAGGGTAGTATATTTATATGTGAATCTTCCCTTCCCTTATTAATTCTTTCATGAGTTGCATCACTGACCAATGCTATGTTTGTCAATCTCTAATAAAATTTTCTTACTTATACTTTTCCTTATGTGGTGCTATCACCTACCATAGGATTAGTATATGATCTTATTGATTTAGTTCCTTTCTTTTGTTTGCTTTCTTTCTCTTTTTCTTTTCTTTATTTACAACATGGAAGTAAAGAAAGTAAAAACTTGAACTAACTTTATTATATAACTTGCACACGATAACAATGATAGATCACTAAGCAAACTCTCAAAGAAGAAAAGACCGAACTAAACTTTATTCATCTAAGCAAAAGATTGAACTAACATAAGTAAAAGCAAAATGATAGTGGGATGATACGATACCGGGGCACCTCCCCCAAGCTTGGCGGAAGCCAAGGGGAGTGCCCATACCCGATACTCAATTCTCCTTTGGTGGTGAAGAAGGTGATGGTGGTGATGAAGAAGAAATCTTGTCCTTGGAGGAACCTGAAGAGGCCATAGTAGATGGGATCTGTCAGAAAACAACAAGAAAAGAGAATAGAGGATTTTCTCCGTGATACGGTGGTTAACAGGTTCGGGAAGTATATATAGATTTTTTATCTTGTTCAACAAGTAAATAGAAGAAAACGGAGTCCAGAAGGTGCCCTAGATGGGCACAACCCACCTGGGCACGCCAGGCTGGCGCGCCCTGGTGTCTTATGCCCACCAGGGGACGTTTCCTGGGAGTTTCTTTATTCCCGAAATTATAAATTATTCCAAATCTAACAAAAATATTTTTGCAGATTTTTTGGAGTCTGTTTCCTTACCGTACTACGAACCTCCTTATTTTGATGATTCTGGAGTGTCCCGGAAGGACTCTTTTATGTGCTCTTCCGGTGTCAAAGTTTGGATAACATTGCTTTCGACATTAATAGGCGTACCTGAGATATAATGCTTTATTCGTTGCCCATTGACAACCTTCGGGTTAGTGCCTTCAAAATTATTTATTTTGATGGCACCGGACCGGTAGACCTCCTCGATGACATATGGGCCTTCCCATTTCGAGAGAGCTTCCCTGCAAAAAATCTAAAACGAGAGTTGTACAAAAGAACATATTCTCCGACTTTAAACTCGCGCTTTTTGATTCTTTTGTCATGCCATCTTTTAACTTTCTCTTCGAATAACTTTGCATTTTCATAAGCTTGGGTTCTCCATTCATCTAATGAGCTTATATCAAATAGCCTCTTTTCACCAGCAAGTTTGAAATCATAATTGAGTTCTTTAACTGCCCAGTATGCTTTATGTTCTAACTCAAGAGGCAAATGACAAGCTTTTCCATAAACCATTTTATAAGGTGACATACCGATAGGATTTTTATAAGCTGTTCTATAAGACCAAAGTGCATCATCTAATTTCTTAGACCAATTGTTCCTGGACCTATTGACAGTCTTTTGCAAAATTAATTTTATTTGTCTATTGCTAAGTTCAACTTGACCACTAGACTGAGGATGATAGGGTGATGCAATTCTATGGTTAACATCAAACTTAGCAAGCATTTTACGGAATGCACCATGAATAAAGTGTGAACCACCATCAGTCATTAAATATCTAGGGACTCCAAACCTTGGGAAAATAACTTCCTTAAGCATTTTAATAGAGGTGTTGTGATCAGCACTACTAGATTGAATAGCTTCTACCCATTTAGTAACATAATCAATGGCAACCAAAATATGTGTATACCCGTTAGAGGAAGGAAAAGGTCCCATGTAATCAAATCCCCAAACATCAAATGGTTCAACAGCAAGAGAATAGTTCATAGGCATTTCTTGACGCTTACCGATATTACCTATCCTTTGGCATTCATCACAATATGAGACATACTTACGAGCATCCTTGAAGAGAGTAGGCCAATAAAATCCAGACTACAATACCTTATGAGCGGTTCTATCTCCAGCATGATGCCCTCCATAAGGTTCGGAGTGACATTTCCGTAGGATTTGTCCCTGTTCATGCTCAGGTACACAACGTCTAATAGTACCATTTACTCCTTCTTTATAAAGATGTGGGTCATCCCAAAAGTAATGTCTTAAATCATAGAAGAATTTTTTTCTTTTGTTGGTAAGTAAAGCTAGGTGGTATATATTTAGCAACAATATAATTAGCATAGTAAGCATACCAAGGAGTACTATTAGCAACATTTATTGCAGCTAACTGCTCATCAGGAAAACTATCATCAATAGGAAGTGGGTCATCAAGCACATTTTCAAGCCTAGACAAGTTATCAGCTACGGGGTTCTCAGCTCCTTTTCTATCAATAATATACAAATCAAATTCTTGTAGCAAGAGAACCCAACGGATAAGTCTAGGTTTAGCATCTTTCTTTTCCATAAGATATTTAATAGCAGCATGGTCTGTGTGAACAGTTACTTTGGAATCAACAATATAAGGTCTAAATTTATCACAAGCAAACACCACTGCTAAGAATTCGTTTTCAGTTGTAGCATAATTTCTTTGAGAACTGTCTAGAGTTTTACTAGCATAATGAATAACATTCAATTTCTTATCAACTCTTTGTCCTAAAACAGCACCAACAACATAATCTCTAGCATCACACATAATTCCAAAAGGCAAGTTCCAATCAGGTGGTTGAACTATAGGTGCAGTAATTAAAGCTTTCTTGAGTGTTTCAAAGGCTTCCAGGCAATCATCATCAAAAACAAAAGGAATATCCTTTTGCAAAAGATTAGTAAGAGGCCTAGAAATTTTAGAGAAGTCTTTGATAAATCTCCTATAGAAACTAGCATGACCTAGGAAACTACGAATACCTTTAATGTCCTTAGGACATGGCATTTTCTCAATTGCATCAACCTTAACTTGGTCCACTTCAATACCTCTTTCAGTAATTTTATGACCCAAGACAATGTCGTCATTGACCATAGAGTGGCACTTCTCCCAATTCAAGACAAGATTTGTTTGTTCACATCTCTGCAAAACTCGATCAAGATTGCTTAAACAATCATCAAAAGACTTCCCATAGATAGAGAAGTCATCCATGAAAACCTCAACAATCTTTTCACAAAAATCAGAGAATATAGCCATCATGCATCTTTGAAAGGTAGCAGGTGCATTACATAAACCAAAAGGCATATGTCTATAAGCATTGGTTCCAAAAGGACAAGTAAAAGTGGTCTTTTCTTGATCAGATTGAGAAACAGGTATTTGTGAAAAGCCAGAATATCCATCAAGGAAGCAAAAGTGTGTGTGCTTAGATAATCTTTCAAGCATTTGATCAATAAAAGGCAGAGGGTAATGATCTTTTCTAGTTGCTTTGTTTAATTTTCTAAAATCAATTACAATTCTATAGCCTGTAACAATTCTTTGTGGAATGAGTTCATTCTTATCATTTGGTACAACAGTTATACCTCCTTTCTCAGGGACACAATGAACAAGACTTACCCATCTAATACTATCAGCTATAGGATAGATTATACCTGCTTCCAGAAGTTTTAATATTTCCGTTCTTACCACCTCTTTTATCTTCGGATTTAACCGACGTTGGTGATCAACAACTGGTTTAGCATCGGGTTCCATATTAATTTTGTGCTGACATAGAGTGGGACTAATGCCCTTTAAATCATCAAGAGTATATCCAATAGCAGCTCGGTGCTTCCTTAGAACTTTCAATAATCTTTCTTCTTCATGTTCTGAAAGGTTAGCACTGATAATAACAGGATATATTTTCTTTTCATCTAGATAAGCATATTTCAAAGTGTCTGGCAATTGTTTTAATTCAAACACAGGATCACCCTTAGGTGGAGGAGGACCTCCTATGGTTTCAATAGGCAAATTGTGTTTAAGTAGAGGACGTTGTTCAAAGAAAATCTTATCTATTCCATTTCTTTCATGCATATGTAAATCATTCTCATGGTCTAGCAAGTATTGTTCTAAAGGATCAGTAGATGGCACACCAATAGAAGCAAGACCAATTAATTCATCCTTACTAGGCAATTCTTTTTCATGATGATTTCTACTAAACTTGGAAAAAATAAACTCATGAGACTCATCACCAAAACTAACACCGACAGTTTGTTCCTTGCAATCTATCTTAGCATTAACTGTGTTCAAGAAAGGTCTACTAAAGATAATGGGGCAGAAGTCATCTTGTGGGGTACCAAGAACAAGAAAATCAGTAGGGTATTTTATTTTTCCCACACAAGACTTCAACATCTCTAATTATCCCACAAGGTGATATGGTGTCTCTATTTGCAAGTTTAATAGTAACATCTATGTCTTCTAACTCTGTAGGTGCTATGTCTTCCCTAATTTCTTGATATAACTTGTATGGAATAGCACTCACACTAGCACCCATGTCACATAAACCATGATAACAGTGATCTCCTATTTTAACTGAAATGACAGGCAGGCCAACAACTGGTCTATTTTTATCCCTTTTTCTCGGGTTTAGCAATTCTAGCAGCTTCTGCACAGAAGTAGATAACATGCCCATCCACATCTTCTTCTAAGAGATCTTTAACCATAGCAATATTAGGTTCAACTCTAATTTGTTCATCAGGTTTAGGTGTTCTAACAAAGCTTTTGTTAACCACAGTTGAAACTTTAGCATGTTCCTTTATCCTAACAGGAAAAGCTGGTTTCTCAATATAAGCAGTAGGAACAACGGGATCAACATTATAGAGTATAGTTTCTTCTTTAGCTGGTACTGGTTCTTTAATTTCTTATCTAATAGGTGGGTGATATTTAAACCACTTCTCTTTAGGGAGTTCAACATGAGTAGTAAATGATTCACAAAAGGAGGCTACTATCTCAGAGTCAAGTCCATATTTAGTGCTAAACTTTTGAAAAGCATCGGTATCCATAAAAGATTTAACACAGTCATACTTAAGCTTTATACCTGACTCTTTACCTTTGTCGAGTTCCCAATCTTCAAAGTTGCATTTAGTTCTTTCCAAGAGATCCCACTGAAATTCAATAGTTTTCTTCATAAAAGAACCAACACAAGAAGTATCCAGCATGGATTGATCATTACGAGAAAGCCGAGCATAAAAGTTCTGAATAATAATTTCTCTTGAGAGCTCATGATTGGGGCATGAATATAACATTGACTTAAGACTCCCCTAAGCTAGAGCGATACTTTCTCCTTCACGAGGCCAAAAGTTATATATATAATTCCGATCACGATGAACTAGATGCATAGGATAAATTTTTTGGTGGAACTCCAACTTCAAACGATTCCGATTCCATGATCCAATATCATCGCATAGCCTATACCATGCCAATGCTTTTCCCTTCAAAGATAAAGGTAAAAACTTTTTTCATAACTTCATCCCTGGGTAAACCCGCAAGCTTAAACAATCCGCAAATTTGTTCCACATATATCAAGTGCATCTCAGGATGTTCGGTTCCATCTCCTACATAAGGATTAGCTAGTAGTTGTTCTATCATACCCGAAGGAATTTCATATTCAATATTTTCAGTAGGTGCAGTAGGTTGAGGGGCAATTAATTATGGTTCCGTACGAGGTCAAGATACCCCGAACAAACCCCTCAAAGGATAGTTTTCCATAGTAACAAGTGACAATAAATTTCAGCACACTATATAAATGTTTCCTTACCGAATTCCACTTACCAAAGGCGCTTCACTCCCCGGCAACGGTGCCAGAAAATAGCCTTGATGACCCACAAGTATAGGGGATCAATTTTAGCTCTTTTCGATAAGTAAGAGTGTCGAACCCAATGAGGAGCAGAAGGAAATGACAAGTAGTTTTTAGTAAGGCAATGTCTGCAGGTGCTGAAACTGTAAGTAACGAGTAGTTTGATAGCAAGGTAATTTGTAACGAGCAAGTAACGATAATTGTAACAAGTATGGGTTCTCTTATGATAAGCAAAGCGTTCTCGAGGGTACACGGGAATTTCATCTAGTCACTTTCATCATGTTGGTTTGATTTGTGTTCGCTACTTTGATAATTTGATATGTGGGGGGACCGGTGCTTAGGTGTTGTTCTTACTTGAACAAACCTCCTACTTATGATTAACCCTCCCGCAAGCATCCGCAACTACGAGAAAAGTATTAAGGATAAATCCTAACCATAGCATTAAACTCTAGGATCCAATCGGTCCCTTACGGAATAGTGCATAAACTGGGGTTTAAGTTTCTGTCACTCTCGCAACCCACCATCTATTTACTACTACACAATGCATTCCCTTATGCCCAAATATGGTGAAGTGTCATGTAGTCAACATTCAAATGACACCACTAAGGGAATCACAACATACATACCATCAAAATATCGAACACATATCAAATTCACATGATTACTTGCAACATGATTTATCCCGTGACCTCAAGAACGAAAGTAACTACTCACAATCAACATGCTCATGATCAGAGGGGTATTAATATGCATAATGGATCTGAACATATAATCTTCCACCAAATAAACCATATAGTAATCAACTACAAGATGTAATCAACACTACTAGTCACCCCCTAGCAACAATCTATAGTTCCGGTAACAAGATTGAATACAAGGGATGAACTAGGGTTTAAGATGAGATGGTGCTGGTGAAGATGTTGATGGAGATTGCCCTCCCCAAGATGGGAGAGTTCTTGGTGATGATGATGGCGATGATTTCCCCCTCCGAGAGGGAAGTTCCCCCAGCAGAATCGCTCCGACGGAGGGCAAAAGTGCTCCTGCCCAAGTTTCACGTCGAGACGGCAGCGCTCCATCCCGAAAGTCCTCCCCTCATTTTTTCTAGGTCAAAATGACTTATATACCAGAAGATGGGCACCGGAGGTGGGCCGAGGAGGCCACAACCCACCAGGGCGCGCTAGGGGGGCCTGGCGCGCCCAGGTGGGTTGTGCCCACCTGGTAGCCCCCCTCTGGTGTTTATTGGCTCCAGTATTTCTTAAATATTCCATAAAAAATCCTCGTGGAGTTTCAGCTCATTTGGAGTTGTGCAGAATAGGTGGCCTGACGTAGCTTTTTCAGGTCCAGATTTGCAGCTGCCGGAATTCTCCCTCTTGGTGTGTACCTTGCAAATTATGAGAGAAAAGGCATTAGAATTTCTCTGAAAATCATTATTATGGATAAAAAAATTATAAATAACAGTAAGAAAACATGATGCAAAATGGATGTATCAGCGTCCGGCCTGTCCGGCGGAGCGGCGGCCAACTCGCTCATCACCGGCGCCACCGACGAACACGCATCAGTACTGTTTGAAGTAATGTTCAAGAAAAAAATATTATTTGAGGGGGAATAATAGGATAGAAGGTCAGATGTGGGTCCTCGTGTCAACGGTCAAACAAAATGTGTTGGTTTATGCTGCCTCATCAGCACGGACGCGTGGGCCAACCATGTCATAAACAGGTTTAAACGAGCCTAATCGACACTAGGTAGTTGTTTTTGGCGCGGATTAAGAAATTTTGGGTATGTTTTTGCTATTTTTTGTACAATAGTTTCTTCCTAGGGCTGGTTGAAAGTGGTAGTTTTTTGTTAAATACTCTACATACTATAAGTAGGAGTGGAAGTTAAGCTTTGGAAGCCAATAAGCAAGGCTAGTTACATAGTGCCTATGTGTACGTGATTGAAACTAAATACCAACCATGAGTGACTAATATCTTGATGAAAAACTCGAAACTATGGAAATACTAGCATTTTTTGCATGGTTGGAAATACTAGCAATGTTCATGTGCGTTGCAACGGATCATAATTAGAATAATACTTATTCACAAACTTGATAGAAAACACTCTAATTTTGATATACATATATCACTAGAGATATATTATGTTTCAATCAGAATATATTCCTTGGGCTGTTTTGGTGAGGTGAGGGAGGGATGTGGTTGGTTTTAAGATGTTAATTATGGGTTTTTCTGCAAATTAGTAGAGAAGTGGGATGTTGGTGAGAAAAGGCAACAACTTACCTCACATTCGTTAGATGTAGATCTAATGGTCAGAAATGATGGATGGCAGACACACCATCATCACCAACTAAGTCTTCTGTAGGAGTACTAGCAAGATGTCCGTACTATCAAGATGCATTTTTTTACAAAACACCTGTTGTGATTGACCCATGCGGGAGTAATCCCATGTGTAAAAACTAATGATATCTCGAGAAAGAGGAGATAAGGTGAAGAGGAGTGGGGCGTGGTGGTGATTGGTAGTCGGACTAAGCGGAGGCATGGGAATGGACGACGCTGGCAGCGACCACCATGCCAGTTTGTTCCAGAGGCTTCCTTTTTAATTGCTCAACAATGAAGTTGTTGGAGATAGGGATGAACGAGGGAAGGCCTTGTTTGCAAATGTGGAGAGAGGTGTGGGTATCTTTTAGTTTCATTTCTATCCATCAGATATAGATCGGACGGTCTATATTGCAAGACGACACACGTACCATCATCACCAACTCGGTTTTTTATAAGAGAAGAAATATAAGTATGGAGATACAAACGTGTTATCGATAATTGTTTCCGTAAACTTGGATCAACATTCTATTCAATGGCTCAGCATGTGGGGCCTTAGCACAATGACTTCTCGACTGTGTAAAACAAAGCTTTTCCCGTCGCCGATAAGGAGGGGGTGACGTCAGCGTGCTTTTCGGCTTGTTCTAGTCCTAGTAGTCATACTATGTGGTCTACGCATGTGTAGATTTATTCTTTTTCACGTCTCGTGTTCGCCGTACTGCCACGACCGTTGATGAATAGACGGTAAGTTATTCACGGGAAAACCTTTGTTGAGCGTGTGTGCGAGAGAGAGAGAGTCTGCGTGTGTGATATGTGTAGAGACTGAGGCAATGATAAGAGATTCTTTGTGTCTCTATGTGTGGAGGATAGAGAGACATGTACATGGGGCTTTGTGTTGTGTAACGTGGAGACACATAGACATAATCAGAGAGTGAGTGTGTGAGATACACATGCGAACATGGGGAGAGATGTGTGAGTTAGAGAGATGGAGAATTTTGGTGTGCATCTGAGCTAGAGATAGGGGGGATATATACATTGTGACGCCCCCGATTTGACCGTACACTAATCATGCACGCAAATGTGTACGACCAAGATCAGGGACTCACGGGAAGATATCACAACACAACTCTAAAACATAAATAAGTCATACAAGCATCATAATACAAGCCAGGGGCCTCGAGGGCTCGAATACAAGTGCTCGATCACAGACGAGTCAGCGAAAGCAACAATATCTGAGTACAGACATAAGTTAAACAAGTTTGCCTTAAGAAGGCTAGCGCAAACTGGGATACAGATCGAACGAGGCGCAGGCCTCCTGCCTGGGATCCTCCTAACTACTCCTGGTCGTCGTCAGCGGGTTGCACGTAGTAGTAGGCACCTCCAGTGTCGTAGGTGTCTTCGTCGACGGTGGCGTCTGGCTCCTGGACTCCAACATCTGGTTGCGACAACGAGATAGAAAGGAAAAGGGGGAAAAGAGGGAGCGAAGCAACCGTGAGTACTCATCCAAAGTACTCGCAAGCAAGGAGCTATACTACATATGCATGGGTATATGTGTAAAGGGGCATATCAGTGGACTGAACTGCAGAATGCCAGAATAAAAGGGGGATAGCTAGTCCTGTCGAAGACTACGCTTCTGGCCATCTCCATCTTGCAGCATGTAGAAGAGAGTAGATTGAAGTCCTCCAAGTAGCATCGCATTGCATAATCCTACCCGGCGATCCCCTCCTCGTCGCCCTGTTAGAGAGCGATCACCGGGTTGTATCTGGCACTTGGAAGGGTGTATTTTATTCAGTATCCAGTTCTAGTTGTCATAAGGTCAAGGTACAACTTCGGGTCGTCCTTTTTCCGAGGGACACGGCTATTCGAATAGATAAACTTCCCTGCAGGGGTGCACCACATAACCCAACACGCTCGATCCCATTTGGCCGGACACACTTTTCTGGGTCATGCCCGGCCTCGTAAGATCAACACGTCGCAGCCCCACCTAGGCTCAACAGAGAGGTCAGCACGCCGGTCTAACTCCTATGCGCGCAGGGGTCTGGGCCCATCGCCCATTGCACACCTACACGTTGCGTACGCGGCCGGAAGCAGACCTAGCCTAGTGGCGTTCCAGTCCAATCCGGCGCGCGCCACTCAGTCGCTGACGTCAAGAAGGCTTCGGCTGATACCACGACGCCGGGATACCCATAACTACTCCCGCGTAGATGGCTAGTGCGCATAGACCAAATGGCCAGACTCAGATCAAATACCAAGATCTCGTTAAGCGTGTTAAGTATCCGCGAACGCCGACCAGGGCCAGGCCCACCTCTCACCTAGGCGGTCTCAACCTGCCCTGTCGCTCCGCCACAAAGATCCACTTGCGGGTACTCCTACGAGCCGACCCGACTTTAGTCATCACATGTGTCATGTATATAGTATATAAGTATATACCCGTGATCACCGCCCAGGTGATCACGGCCCGATAGTATAGCACAGCAGACAGACAAGAATGTAGGGCCACTGATGGAAAACTAGCATCCTATACTAAGCATGTAGGATTGCAGGTAAAGGTAACAACAGTAGTAGCAAGGATAGGCTATGCATCAGGATAGGATATCGGAAAGCAGTAACATGCTACTCTACTCTAATGCAAGCAGTATAGAGAAGAATAGGCGATATCTGGTGATCAAGGGGGGGCTTGCCTGGTTGCTCTGGCAAGTAGGAGGGGTCGTCAACTCCGTAGTCGAACTGGGCAGCAGCAGTGTCGGTCTCGTAGTCTAACGGAGAGAAGAGGGGGAAGAAACAGTAAATACAATGCAAACATAAACATGACGATGCGTGACATGACAATGAGCAGTGCGAGGTGTGACCTAACGCGACAGTAGGTGGTACGGCAAGGGGGGGAACATCCGGGAAAGTATTCCCGATGTTTTGCGTTTTCGGACAGATGGACCGGAGGGGGAAAGTTGCGAGTTCGATAGGTTAGGGAGGTGTGGTGGACGAACGGACTGTGTATCTGGATTCGTCTCGTCGTTCTGAGCAACTTTCATGTTGAAAATATTTTAATCCGAGTTACGGATTAAAAGATATGATTTTCTAAAGATTTTATTAATTTCTGGAATTTAATTAAGTATTTAAATTAATTCGAAAATGGATTTATGACATCAGCATGATGTCATGCTGACGTCAGCAGTCAACAGGGGTTGACTGGGTCAAACTCACATGTGGGTCCAGTGGGACCCACCTGTCATTCTCTGTTTAGGTTAATTTAATTAACTAATTAGATTAGTTTAAACAGGATTAATTAACTAATTAATTAATTGATTAATTATTTTTATTATTTTTTTATATATTTATATATTTATTTTTAATCAATTATTTTTATTTTTATTATTATTTGTTTATTGTTATTTTTTTAATTATTTATTTTTAATTATTTATTTTTATTATTATTATTATTTTTATTTTTTTAAACGTTTTACGGGCGGGGCCCATATGTCATAGGCCCTGGGGCCTTATCGGGCACACGGGCGCGGGTGGGCGCTGGAACGTGCGGGTGCGGGCGCCGCACGAACAGGCGGCGCGGGTGCCAGGACCCGGTCGAAGCGGGGAGGCCGCTCGAGGGGGCGAGCAAGGGCGGAGCGCCGGCGACGAGCGCGGCACGACGGCGAGGCAGCGCGTGGGCGCGCGCGTAGGAGGGTCAGGCGAACCACGGTCGGAGCACAGCAGCGGGACCGCGACGAGGAGCAGCGGTAGGCGCGGGGCGAGCGGGCTGCAGGCGAGCAGGGGGGCACGGCGGCGCGTAGGGTGAGCCTGAGGGCTGCGGGAGGAAGCGACCGGAGCGGCAAGGGGAGCACAGCACGGGCGCGCCCAGGACGCGCAGGGCGGCGTGCTCGAGGCAGGGGGCGGGAGCGCCGTGAGCGGGCGAGGGCGTGCGCGTACGGGGGCACGGAGGATCACGGCGAGGTGCGGGGGGGGGGGGGGGGGGGGGCGCTGGCCGCGGCGGGGCGCAACGGAGGAGCGCGCGGCGGGCACTAGTGGGCGCGTGCGGAGCGGCCGAGCCGGGGCAGGGAGAGAGGAGAGGGGAGCGCTCACGGGGGGAGTAGGGCTCGTGGCAGCGGGGGTCGAGGGGGATGGCGGGGACGGCGGCGTTGGGGAGGCAGGCCGAGGACGTCGCGGCGGAGGGGAAGAAGGCCGGCGGGGCAGCGCTCCGGCGAGGGCGAGGGCGAGGCCGGCGGGGGCGGTCGGCGACGGTGGCCTCCTCTCGATCCCGTTCTGGATCAGGGGAGGGAGGGAGGAGGAGATATTTCGTGGGGTGGGGGGGAGTGTCGGTGGGGGGTACTGGGGAGTGGATAAGGGGAGAGGGGTGGGCCAGCCGGCTGGGCCTGGGGGTTGGCCCAGTTGGGCCAGGTCCAGTGGGGGGGGGGCTTTTGTTTTTTTGTTCTGTTTTCTTTTCTTTTTTGTAATTTCTTTTCTTTTATTTATTTGCTTTTCTGTTTTATTTCAATTTAAACTATTTAGGCATTTTATAAAAATGTGTTTACCACACCATATTTACTTGGGCAAAATATGGCATCTCCCGAACATTTTTATTTTAATATTTGAAAACTTTTGTTTGACATTAATTTGAATTTAAATTTTGAAACGGTTTCGAATCATCGCGAGGTTAACAACAGTAACCGTGGTGACGTGGCACCATCAGCGTGGGATTACTGTAGCTTAATTATCCGGGCGTTACAAATCTCCTCCACTACAAGAAATCTCGTCACGAGATTTAGGAGGTAGAAGGAAACAGTGCGGGGTATTCATCACGCAGGCGATCCTCGCGTTCCCAAGTGGCCTCATCTTCAGAATGGTGCGACCACTGGACCTTGAGAAACTTGATCGCCTTCTGACGTGTGCGGCGTTCAGCTTGGTCGAGAATGCGGACCGGATGCTCCTTATAGGAGAGGTCTTGCTGCAATTCGAGCACTTCATGATCCACTGCTCGGATTGGATCCTTGAAGCAACGGCGGAGCTGTGACACATGGAACACATCGTGAACCTGAGAAAGGTTCGGCGGTAGCTCCAGTTGGTATGCCACTTTTCCACGCCTTTCGAGAATAGTGAATGGGCCAATATACCGAGGAGCTAGCTTGCCCTTGATCCCGAAGCGGTGAGCACCCTTCATTGGTGTGACTCGAAGATAAGCCTTTTCGCCAGGTTGATAGACCATGTCTTTATGATGACGGTCATACTGACTCTTCTGACGTGACTGAGCAGCCTTGAGATTCTCACGAATAATGCGGACTTGTTCTTCGGCATGTTGGATAATATCCGGACCGAAGAGTGGACGTTCCCCCGTTTCTGACCAGTTCAGAGGGGTTCGGCACTTTCACCCATATAACACTTCGAAGGGGGCCATCTTCAGACTAGCTTGATAGCTATTATTATAGGAGAACTCAGCATACGGGAGAGATTCCTCCCATTTCTTGCCGAAGGAAATAACACAAGCTCGAAGCATGTCTTCGAGAACTTGGTTGACGCGTTCAACTTGCCCTTGCGACTGAGGATGAAATGCAGTACTGAATGACAGATGAGTTCCCATGGCTTCTTGGAAACTTGCCCAGAATCTTGAAGTGAATAAGCTACCACGGTCTGAGCTGATAACCAATGGAATACCGTGGAGTGAAACAATCCTGGACATATAGAGCGTTGCCAGTTGACTAGCAGTGATCGTTTCTTTGACCGCCAGGAAATGTGCAACTTTGGAAAGCCGGTCAATGACGACAAGAATAGCATCATTACCTTTCTGTGATTTGGGAAATCCAGTGACGAAGTCCATCTCAACATGGTCCCATTTCCATTCAGGAATAGAGATAGGTTGCAGAGTTCCAGCAGGTCTTTGATGTTCTGCTTTGATACGACGGCAAACGTCACACTCAGCAACATATCGAGCAATGTCTTGCTTCATATTAGACCACCAGAATCTCTGACGGATGTCTTGGTACATCTTTGTACTACCAGGATGGATACATAGGGGCGTATCATGAGCTTCTTTCATAACTTCCTGTGTCATATCCAGGTTTTTCTCTGCACATGGCACCACTAGGCGGCCCTTGAAGTATAAGGTGCCATCTTCAGCAATGGTGAAGAATGAGGGCTTTCCTTCTGCGAGGTAGCGCTTAATCTTGTGGGCTTCAGAGTCATACTTCTGTAGCCTTCCGATGCTGTCCTCGAGATCGGTTTAGCAACTAGGGTATTGAGGGAACCCTGGGTAACAACGTGGAGGTTCACCTTGCCAAACTCCTTAGGAGGGGGAGCGAGTGCACCCGGAGGAACAATATGGAGGTTCAGCTTCCTGAATTCTTCAACAAGCGAGGGCTGAACTTTGTGAACCTGGAGGTGGTTGCAGTAAGACTTGCGGCTCAAGGCATCAGCCATTACATTAGCCTTGCCCGGCGTATAGGAAATACCCAAGTCAAAGTCTGCAACAAGCTCCATCCATCTCTGCTGACGGAGGTTCAGATCTGGCTGAGTAAACAGATACTTCAGACTTTGGTGGTCAGTGAAGATCTCGCAACGATTACCGAGAAGGTAATGTCGCCACTGCTTCAGCGCATGAATGACAGCAGCAAGTTCGAGGTCGTGAATTGGGTTCTCTTCGTGAGGGCGCAATTGCCGAGAGGCATAAGCAATCACTTTGCGGTCTTGCATTAGGACACAGCCTAATCCTTGACGGGAAGCGTCGCAGTAAATGATGAAGTCCTTCTTAGTATCAGGGGGCTAGAACTGGGGCAGAAGTCAACTTGTCTTTGAGTGCCTGGAAACTTTCCTGACATTTGTCTGTCCATTGGAACTTGACACCCTTATGCAACAGATTAGTCAGAGGCCTGGCGATCTTAGAGAAGTTCTCGACAAATCGACGGCAATAGCTGGCGAGACCGAGAAAACTTCTGACTTGCTTAACGTTCTTGGGAGGAGTCCAATCAAGAATAGCCTGAACTCGCTCGGGGTTGACGGCAATACCATCCTTAGAGATGACATGCCCAAGATAGGTTACTTCCGGTAGCCAGAATTCACATTTGGAGAACTTGGCATATAGTTGATGCTCTCGTAGCTTTTCCAGCACAAGTCGAAGATGTTCAGCATGTTCTTCTTCGTTCTTGGAAAATACCAGGATATCATCCAGATAAACCACGACGAACTTGTCGAGGTAATCCATGAATATATAGTTCATCAGACGAGAGAAGGTGGCTGGAGCATTGGTTAAACCGAAAGACATGACGGTGTACTCGTATGAACCATAGCGAGTCACGAAGGCGGTCTTTGGGATATCCTCTTCACGAACACGGATCTGGTGGTAGCCCAACCTCAAGTCGAGCTTAGAGAACACTGACGAACCCGCCAGTTGATCATACAGATCATTGATCCGAGGAAGAGGGTATTTATTCTGAATGGTAGCTTGGTTTATAGGACGGTAGTCTTGAACTAACCGGTTTGTCCCATCCTTCTTCTTGACAAAGAGAGAAGGTGCTCCCCAAGGAGAGCAACTTGGGCGAATGAATCCTTTGCGAAGAGATTTGTCGATTTCCTCCTTAAGCTCAAGGAGTTCATGCGGCGGCATTTTGTAGGGTCGCTTGGCTATAGGAGTGGTGCCTGGTTTCAAGTCGATGATGAATTCGACAGCTCTAGCAGGGGAATCCCCGGAAGTTCTTCAGGGAAGACGTCGAGGAATTCACGCACGACGGGAATGTTTTTAATGCCCTCGAGTGGTGCAGCGTTCAATGCATTCAGTGCATAGAGCCTTGCCTTGGCATTTTGCACCAGATGAGCTTGGTAAGCAACTATTTCATCTGAAGGGTGTAGCAGATGGACGGTTTTAGTGGTGCAAACTATAGAAGCAGTATGCGCTTTCAACCAATCCATACCCAAAATGAGGTCGATGTTAGACGACTTCAGGATAATGGGAGAGGCATAGAATTCCAGCCCTTCGATTTCCACGGGGACATCGATGCCAACCAAGGAGGTTTGACACTGTCCCACGGGGGTTTTGACCAGTACCGAGGTGTTCATCTCCTCACATTTAACGTCGTGCTTGTATGCAAAATCTTCTGACATGAATGAATGCGATGCACCTGTATCAAATAAAACGGATGCTGGTACTGAATTTACGAGGAGTGTACCCATCACAGTAGCAGGCTGGTCTTGAGCTTCGTTGAGATCAACGTGGTTGGCATGAGCACGACCATAAGACTTAGCATTGTTGTTGCGGGGCTGGTTGTTACCACGGCCAGTTGCTGGAAGGGCCAGTTGATTCTGGTTCTGGTTGCATTCTCTAGCACGGTGTCCTAGTTGACCACACCTGAAGCACAAGCCATTATTGGGAGTGGGAACAGGGGCTTGGGATGGTGGAGCTGGAAGTCTTGACTGCCTAGATGGTGGTGGAGGCAGACGAGGTGCATCATAGGCCTGCCTTGGGGCAGATGCATTTGGACGGTACATGCTGTTCGGGATCCATATCTTACGCTTCTGTGAGGGCGGGCCCGAAGATGAGCCCGTGTCACGGTTGCGCCTGTGAGAGCTCTGGTATTCCTGCAGACCAGTTTCGACATTGATGGCCTTGTTCACCAAGGTGGCGAAATCAGCAAAGTCATGCACTAGAAGTGCGAGCTTGATGTCAGCTTGAAGGCCATCACGGAACTTCTCCTGTCTGCGTGCATCAGTTGCAATGTCCTCTTCAGCATAACGAGACAAGTCCAGAAACTCCCGTTGATAAGCTTCAATAGTTTTGTTGCCTTGGGTGAGGTTGCGGAACTCACGCTTCTTCCGGTCCATGACTCCTTGAGGAATGAAGCGGGCACGGAAAGCAGCTTGGAAGTCTGGCCATGTGATGATTGTTCCAGCTGGCAGAGTACGCCTGTGGCTGTCCCACCATTGAGCTGCGGGTCCCTTCAGAAAGAAGGAAGCAAAGTTGACATAGCTGGCAGGGGCTACATCAGCAGACTCCATCTCATAGGTGATGTCACGGAGCCAGTCATCAGCATCCAGAGGCTGAGTTGAGCTGCGGTAGATGGTTGGGTTGAGGCGTATGAAATCTTGAAGAGTCACTTGGGCTGGCTGCTGATTCATATTGGGGCGAGGAAACTGAGCCATCATATTTTCCATGAATTGGCGGTTCAGTTCAAACTGTTGGATCATACCAGCCATGTACTCAGGTGGTGGTGGGGCATCGCCACCACGACCACGACCACCTGGTCTAACCATCCTGCTAATATATAACAGGGGTAGTTCAGCATTGGGAAATATTTGCAAAGACAAGAATCATTCATGATGAAACATGCATAACGAGAGGAGCACGATAGCTACTACATAGTAGTCGGCATAACTTACAAAAGGGGTCATGCATAGAGTTCAGTACACAGAGTTCAGTACATAGACTAAAACATCATAGGCGGCACACAGGCTCGCGGCGACTGCAACTAATACTAACTAAGCAAGACTACATCAGTCCCAAGAGGTACTGTGGAGGTAATCGTAGCCCGACAGCTGGTAGTGAGGCAACGGATAGCCCTCCACGTCAGCAGACTGGGGGCCGCGGATACTCAGGTGTAGAGCCCGACGCTCAGGTGGCAGAAGAGGACCAAGTGCGGGAGAGTAGCCTCCCACCTCTGGCCAACCGACACCATGGGGCATCACGGTCCTGGCTGGGTAGATCGCAGTACGCGGTAGCTGTCCAGACCGGACAAAGGGGTGCAGCAGCGTCAGAGCACGGTAAAGGTGCTGACGGGTGGTGTACATCTCGTGGCGAAGAGCTCGCTTAGCTCGATCCAGCCCATCAGCATGCAGAACCAGGTTCTGATGGTAGAAGGGCTCTCGGGTGATAGTGGAGTAGGCAGCAGTATAGTATCCCTCCGCACCAACATCAGATGCGATAGCAATGTGCCTAAAAGGGGAGGTGTCCAACTCCCGATACTCTCCACGAAGATGTGTCAGAGCAGCATAGGCGGCATCGTGGACAGCCATATCGATGGTCACACCAACACCATGAGCGGTGTGCAGCACAGTAGTGGAGTCATACTCCCGCGAGTAGAGGTGGACGATGGCACGGTACTGCTCCTGGTTAAAGTCCTGGTACTCCTCGTAGACGGTGTACTCAGGGTGCCAGCGATAACCCAGATAGGTCATCATCTCAGCTAGCACAGCCGGTGATCCCGAGGCACCAATGGCCGTCGTGTGGCGCACGACCTGCCTCGTGGGTTCCATCTGAAAGCAAAGACGTTTCAAAGGAGTCAAATGACAGTGTGTGAATTGTTCAAAATACTATTCTAAGAAACAACTATGGCTTATCCAACTTTGGGGTGAATGCGGTCACGGGATCCTAGTGTTAGAGTTAGTAAATTCGTTTAACCCGAGTAGAAGAAAGTTCAGAGTCCCAGAGTAAAGGTCGAGGAGTAAAAGATCCTAGTACCACCCAATGGCGACGTGGGCCCGTAAGACACACAGCCATGTTAGTAAAAGTTTTTGTAATGTCTAGACTCGACTTCGGCCAAGGAGTGTGGAAAGGGGACTCCTACAGGCAGTCGGCTCTGATACCAACTTGTGACGCCCCCGATTTGACCGTACACTAATCATGCACACAAATGTGTACGACCAAGATCATGGACTCACGGGAAGATATCACAACACAACTCTAAAACATAAATAAGTCATACAAGCATCATAATACAAGCCAGGGGCCTCGAGGGCTCGAATACAAGTGCTCGATCACAGACGAGTCAGCGGAAGCAACAATATCTGAGTACAGACATAAGTTAAACAAGTTTGCCTTAAGAAGGCTAGCGCAAACTGGGATACAGATCGAACGAGGCGCAGGCCTCCTGCCTGGGATCCTCCTAACTACTCCTGGTCGTCGTCAGCGGGTTGCACGTAGTAGTAGGCACCTCCAGTGTCGTAGGTGTCTTCGTCGACGGTGGCGTCTGGCTCCTGGACTCCAACATCTGGTTGCGACAACCAGATAGAAAGGAAAAGGGGGAGCTTAGCAACCGTGAGTACTCACCCAAAGTACTCACAAGCAAGGAGCTATACTACATATGCATGGGTATATGTCTAAAGGGGCATATCAGTGGACTGAACTGCAGAATGCCAGAATAAAAGGGGGATAGCTAGTCCTGTCGAAGACTACGCTTCTGGCCATCTCCATCTTGCAGCATGTAGAAGAGAGTAGATTGAAGTCCTCCAAGTAGCATCGCATAGCATAATCCTACCCGGCGATCCCCTCCTCGTCGCCCTGTTAGAGAGCGATCACCGGGTTGTATCTGGCACTTGGAAGGGTGTATTTTATTCAGTATCCAGTTCTAGTTGTCATAAGGTCAAGGTACAACTCCGGGTCGTCCTTTTTCCGAGGGACACGGCTATTCGAATAGATAAACTTCCCTGCAGGGGTGCACCACATAACCCAACACGCTCGATCCCATTTGGCCGGACACACTTTTCTGGGTCATGCCTGGCCTCGTAAGATCAACACGTCGCAGCCCCACCTAAGCACAACAGAGAGGTCAGCACGCCGGTCTAACTCCTATGCGCGCAGGGGTCTGGGCCCATCGCCCATTGCACACCTGCACGTTGCGTACGCGGCCAGAAGCAGACCTAGCCTAGTGGTGTTCCAGTCCAATCCGGCGCGCGCCACTCAGTCGCTGACGTCAAGAAGGCTTCGGCTGATACCACGACGCCGGGATACCCATAACTACTCCCGCGTAGATGGCTAGTGCGCATAGACCAAATGGCCAGACTCAGATCAAATACCAAGATCTCGTTAAGCGTGTTAAGTATCCGCGAACGCCGACCAGGGCCAGGCCCACCTCTCACCTAGGCGGTCTCAACCTGCCCTGTCGCTCCGCCACAAAGATCCACTTGCGGGTACTCCTACGAGCCGACCCGACTTTAGTCATCACATGTGTCATGTATATAGTATATAAGTATATACCCGTGATCACCGGCCAGGTGATCACGGCCCGATAGTATAGCACAGCAGACGGACAAGAATGTAGGGCCACTGATGGAAAACTAGCATCCTATACTAAGCATGTAGGATTGCAGGTAAAGGTAACAACAGTAGTAGCAAGGATAGGCTATGCATCAGGATAGGATATCGGAAAGCAGTAACATGCTACTCTACTCTAATGCAAGCAGTATAGAGAAGAATAGGCGATATCTGGTGATCAAGGGGGGGGGGCTTGCCTGGTTGCTCTCGCAAGTAGGAGGGGTCGTCAACTCCGTAGTCGAACTGGGCAGCAGCAGTGTCGGTCTCGTAGTCTAACGGAGAGAAGAGGGGGAAGAAACAGTAAATACAATGCAAACATAAACATGACGATGCGTGACATGACAATGAGCAGTGCGAGGTGTGACCTAACGCGACAGTAGGTGGTACCGGCGAAGGGGGGGAACATCCGGGAAAGTATTCCCGATGTTTTGCGTTTTCGGACAGATGGACCGGAGGGGGAAAGTTGCGAGTTCGATAGGTTAGGGAGGTGTGGTGGACGAACGGACTGTGTATCTGGATTCGTCTCGTCGTTCTGAGCAACTTTCATGTTGAAAATATTTTAATCCGAGTTACGGATTAAAAGATATGATTTTCTAAAGATTTTATTAATTTCTGGAATTTAATTAAGTATTTAAATTAATTCGAAAATGGATTTATGACATCAGCATGATGTCATGCTGACGTCAGCAGTCAACAGGGGTTGACTGGGTCAAACTCACATGTGGGTCCAGTGGGACCCACCTGTCATTCTCTGTTTAGGTTAATTTAATTAACTAATTAGATTAGTTTAAACAGGATTAATTAACTAATTAATTAATTGATTAATTAATTATTTTTATTATTTTTATATATATTTGTTTATTTATTTTTAATCAATTATTTTTATTTTTATTATTATTTGTTTATTGTTATTTTTTTAATTATTTATTTTTAATTATTTATTTTTATTTTTATTTTTTTAAACGTTTTACGGGCGGGGCCCATATGTCATAGGCCCTGGGGCCTTATCGGGCACACGGGCGCGGGTGGGCGCCGGAACGTGCGGGTGCGGGCGTTGCGGGCGCCGCCCGAACAGGCGGCGCGGGTGCCAGGACCCGGTCGAAGCGGGGAAGGTCGCTCGAGGGGGCGAGCAGGGGCGGTGCGCCGGCGACGAGCGCGGCACGACGGCGAGGCAGCGCGTGGGCGCGCGCGTAGGAGGGTCAGGCGAACCACGGGCGGAGCACAGCAGCGGGACCGCGACGAGGAGCAGCGGTAGGCGCGGGGCGAGCGGGCTGCAGGCGAGCAGGGGGGGCACGGCGGCGCGCAGGGTGAGCCTGAGGGCTGCTGGAGGAAGCGACCGGAGCGGCGAGGGGAGCACAGCACGGGCGCGCCCAGGACGCACAGGGCGGCGTGCTCGAGGCAGGGGCGGGAGCGCCGTGAGCGGGCGAGGGCGTGCGCGTACGGGGGCACGGAGGATCACGGCGAGGTGCGGGGGGGGGGGGCGCTGGCCGCGGCGGGGCGCAACGGAGGAGCGCGCGGCGGGCACTGGTGGGCGCGTGCGGAGCGGCCGAGCCGGGGCAGGGAGAGAGGAGAGGGGAGCGCTCACGGGGGGAGTAGGGCTCGTGGCAGCGGGGGTCGAGGGGGATGGCGGGGACGGCGGCGTTGGGGAGGCAGGCCGAGGACGTCGCGGCGGAGGGGAAGAAGGCCGGCGGGGCAGCGCTCCGGCGAGGGCGAGGGCGAGGCCGGCGGGGGCGGTCGGCGACGGTGGCCTCCTCTCGATCCCGTTCTGGATCGGGGGAGGGAGGGAGGAGGAGATATTTCGTGGGGCGGGGGGGAGGAGTGTCGGTGGGGGGTACTGGGGAGTGGATAAGGGGAGAGGGGTGGGCCGGCCGGCTGGGCCTGGGGGTTGGCCCAGTTGGGCCAGGTCCAGTGGGGGGGGGGCTTTTGTTTTTTTGTTCTGTTTTCTTTTCTTTTTTGTATTTTCTTTTCTTTTTTTATTTGCCTTTCTGTTTTATTTCAATTTAAACTATTTAGGCATTTTATAAAAATGTGTTTACCACACCATATTTACTTAGGCAAAATATGGCATCTCCCGAACATTTTTATTTTAATATTTGAAAACTTTTGTTATTGACATTAATTTGAATTTAAATTTTGAAACGGTTTCGAATCATCGCGAGGTTAACAACAGTAACCGTGGTGACGTGGCACCATTAGCGTGGGATTACTGTAGCTTAATTATCCGGGCGTTACATACATACCTAGCTAGAGCTGGAGAGAATATGCAAGGGTGTGTGTCTTAAAAGAAGGATCCAGATAGATGTGTTTTTGTGCGTGTCTGTGTATGTTTGTGCGCGCGTTTGTGTGTGAGAGGGAGTGTGTGTATGTGGAGTAGAGGGACCACTAATGATGTAAACCTAGTATAGCGAAGGGGGAATGGTGTGACATGTGTGTCAGAGAGAGGTAAAGGCATGTGTAGTAGCGGGATAGCATGGGTGCGGGCAGGGAGCAGACTATTTGGAAGAGACATCGAGTGTGTGTGGGAGAGGGGTGTGAGAGCGAGAGAGAGAGCTAGCGACGGAGAGAGAGAGAGGAAGAGAGGGGGAGAGAGAGGGGTCGTTTGTGTGCAGAAGTGGCGTATAGATAGGGAGACAATGTTGATGTTGTTCGAAAGTGGCCTATGTACGAAGACGCAAGGGAAGCGAGTCATCGTGTGTGTGATAGGGACTTCATGAGAGATCTATAATAGATGGTGTAGAGAACAATGTGCGAGATTGAGAAAGATGATACATTAGGGAGCTATGGAAAGAGTCACAGCATATATGTATACAGGGAAGGAGCTGGGGCGGGTCCGCATGTGGGAGAGATAGAAAGAGGAGAGTGGTGCACAAGGAGACAAAGTGTGCTTGTTTGCAGTGGGGGTGGTGTGTGAGGTGAGTGTGCGAGAGCGACATAACTAGGGATATAGACGTTTGGGGGCGACGTTTTGTGTGTATAGGAAAGATACACTCTACATAGTGCATGTGCTTGGGAAAGAGAGATGCCGGGAGACCTAGAAAGTGGGGGAAGATATGTGTGCATGCCCGAGAGACAAAGTGATAGAGAACTATATTGGGGTCCGAACTTTAGAAGAGAGGGGGTGTTAATGTGCTCGTGTGTTCGTGTCTGGGGGAGAGAACGACTTGTGTGTGTGTGGGGCGGGGGGGGGGGGGGGGTTGGCTTCAGATAAAGAGTGAGGTGTCTATATTTGAGGGACTTTAGCGAAATTGAGATATATATGGTCAATAGTGTGTGCACTCATGGTTGATCAATTTGTTTCACAGTTTGGACTATGAAATAACGATACTTTTGAACATGCGTGATATACCTTGAAGTACCAGAATTACAAACGTAAGATTGGAATTTTGGAATTCGACTCCATCATTAGCTTTTGTAATTCATTTAAATGGAGGTACATTTTTTAAGCCGGGATTTCGTGATTTCAGTTTCATATATCAAACCTAGAGATATACATATACGGGCATGTTCAAACTTTATAATCATCCACTTTATTCATACACATACACATTTTTTCTTTTGTCATCATATTTAGGATAAACACATTTGGAATTTCATTTGAATTGGACCGTATGACGGTATTTGCTTGTACTAGCTCAATGATCCATATTTGAATTGAATGGACAATCTAAGTTTCGGGTTGGAGACATTGATTTTCAAAACTTGCACTTTTTTTGCGTGCAAAACAAATAAATTCTTGGCCATGATATCATAGTCGGTCGTACAAGAGCAGGACACTTAATTTCAGGCGCCAAAAGCTTTCAAACTTCCCGCTCACATCGAAATATCTCGCGCCCGAAAGTTTAGCCCTGCGATATTCCTGTTTTACCCCTGCCACATGAACGGAAAAAGGCTGCTTTGGTAACTCCATTGTTTTCCCCTCTTTGCCCCCAACATTCTTCCCCAGAGCCCCTCCCCTTCCCCTCCCCGACCCCCAACCACGGCAAGCCGCTGAATCTAGTCCTCCGCCGCAGCGGTGGACCTCACACCCCGCCGGATCTACCTTCCGCACCTTGGAACCCCCAACTGCCAACTCACCACTTCACCGGAGCCGCTTCAGCGTCTGGCTTGTCCACCGCTCCAGATCTCCTTGACCGCCATCATGGTCCACCGCACCGAATCTGCTTAACCGGCGCGCTTGTCCGCCACAGTGTAGGCCCTTCACTGACTCCCTCGTCCGCCGCAACAGATCCGCCTCACCGAAAGCACTATACACCGCGCCCGCCGACTGCATCGTCCACTACACTAGACCCGCTCCACGGGCGCCATATTGAACTCCACCGGCCCTGCTTTACTGACGCCGCAGCCTCATTAGGTTATTTCAATTTGTACTCCTTCGGTTTTTCTCTTCTTTATCGTGGAACTGTTCACTTACCACAGATGAGCTTTCTTGTATGTCGATAGGCGCCGCAACCGAAGCACCGGAGCCGCTTCAGCAACGGCGACAGCCGGCCCAAACTCAACCGCAACACGAGCACCATCGACGATCCTTAGCTATCAAGTATGACAACGATACCCATACGCCGCCGAGAATCAGGTACTATTATCCAACGACCGGCGCCTACGTTCACTTTCTTAGCATAAGCACCACACCTTTGAATTTCTTCAGGGCATCATTCAATTTTTCATGACACGCGTTATTCTGCTTGCACCTGTAGGGCCATACTTCTGGCAGTGAACATGTTACATGTGCTAAATTACAAACCAGTGCACATATAGTTACAATGCTTTAGTTTTGTCCTAAGTATTACTGTACTTCCTAGATATCACTGCCTACTATTTTACTTCTTGCATGCTATATTTATGATAATGGTGTTGTGCGGATGCCACCTGTTGGTTCCATCAGACTGCTTCATGTTCTGTATGCTTAATTACACATCAGCAAACTAGCATGTGGTTCCGCTGCTTTTTGTTCGTTTTACCCTACATTTTCTGATGCTAGCTATTACATCACTGCTCCGAGCCTCTGTTCATTACTTTTTTGTGTGTTCTTGATCTTCCCAAGTTTCATGACTAATTTGATGCTTCTATTAATTATGGAGCTGCCAACCCCATCAAGTAAAATATTTGTTCTTTTGGAGCTGGCACCTCGAACAAGCATAAAAATAGAGTGAAGCACATATATTGTCGTGTAAGCACACACCCTTCTTTCATTAGTTTAGATGAACCATTGATGATCAATTCGAACCAGTGCATGCGATTACAATTAATTTTACCTAAATAGAGGGTGCAGAATAAACTACAACAACTAGATTTGCAACCACAGGATGCTGACGATATCTTCAAAGAACATTGCAACAACAGCGAGGCTTCACAGCAACATATGGTAAGCTAGTGTGTTTTAGTACATGTGAAATGTAATGTGTGTGCGGTGCTTTCGTGGCTTGTGCGCTCAACCTGTAATCCTACAGAATTACAAATAGTTCAGTTGTCTGCTTTGCTGTATTGCTTGATTCGAATGCTTGTTTGTTACTTGTTAGGCTATACCTGAGTTGGTCAATATGTCAGCAATGCCTGCTGTACTATCGTAAAGAAATGCATGCCTAGTTCATTTGAGTCCTTAACTTTTCCTCTGAACTTCATCACAAGACTGTCTTCGTAGTTTATATGAGACCACACTGTTAAGTGCTTTCTTAGATTATTTCAACTGCTTAGATGCCTTGGCAACTTAAATATAGCGGTGGTACACTCCCTTTCAACTAGGGATGTCAACTGGGTCCCATGTAATCCTGATTAAAGTCCACTAGTGGTATGATAGTTCAAAATAGTTTTTGTTTTTTGAGGAAAATGAACTAGGGAGCTAGCAAGAACTAACTAGATGGGACTAGCGGATGTCGTTTATTTGCCACTTACATCCCTAGTTTCATCTTACCATTTTAATTTCTTTTCGTCTGATGCTTCTTCGAACCATTTAAATATAGCTTGCCATGCTCAGCAATAATTCATATGTCGTTTACCATGTAAGCTTACTACCTGGATCATGTGATAACTATCTCTTACTTATGTCCAGCAGAAACCTTTCAGGATGCCGTTCACACTAGGACACAATGTACAACCCCAGAATCTATTTGTGGAAGTAGTGCGCCATCCATGTTACCAGATGGTAGCAATTCAGAGGCAACACCGCCGGAGAGCAGTCTGAGCACAGATATTATAGTTCTTGAGGCTCTACTAGAGGCAGAAAGAGATGGTGTGGCTGCCATGAATGAGGCAATCTTGATCTTGAGGCTAGAAACTATGCAATTAGCTGCACGCATTATGCAAGCAACCCAAGAATTGGAGGAAGTAAGAATGTTGCATTTGAAGACGAAGGAGGTCCTGCTGTTTCTGCTATCTGAAACCCAGGGTAATCCCAATTCTTCTTTTGATACCAGTTGAAATTGTCATTAGATTATTGTACTTGCATGTTGTGTCATGTCTCTGAATGGATTATGTTGTAAGACCCCCTATGTTGTCCATGTGTTGTAATGATCCGAATTTTTTAGGCGAGGTAAACCTCAGTACTTGTATGATTGACATAAGGTGAACTGTTTTTCGTGTGAGCATATTGTATTGGATGAAATAACTGTTTGACTCAAAGTGTATCCAACCTACTGAATTCGAAGATCATGGCATTTCTAAATCATAATCATATATAAAGGTGGAATAAATCTTTGTCATGGTTTTGAAGAAATAAATAACAAAACGTAGAATTATATATGGATATACGTAATCAAATACACATTGGTTTTGAATGTTTTGAAGAAATAAATAACAAAACGTAGAATTATCTATGGATATTCGTAATCGAATACAAATTGGATTTGAATTTAGTTGCCAGGGCCGAGGGTAAACGTGAATGCTAATTCTCCCAAGTTTTGAACGAAGTGGCTAAACACCCACTATCATTTGTGGGCTGCCCGAAGCAAGTGTTTGCGAGATGGAAATTACTGTCTACCCCTGAAACTTGATATCCTAATCAACCGGATTTACACTGCTGTTGATAGGGGTAGACTAGTAACTTTAATCAGACGTGACACGACCGCCTCTGAGCCCATTCAGACACAGTGGGCGCCAAACGTGGGCGGCAAAACACATTTGATTCAAGCGCATCCAAAAGACATGTGTCCCTCCCTCCATTTCCCCATTCATACACGGTGGGCGACAAACAAACTCTCCTCGTCTGAAATTGATGTAGGCAAATATTTTAAATAGGGGCAGATGTGTAACTTCCCTTAGATGTGACACAACCGCCCTACCTGTCAGCCCCGTTCATACACTGTGGGCACCAACCACGGGCGGCAAAACATCCTCTCCTCGCCCGAAATCGCTACCGGCAAATATTTGGGAGATGCGAGATTACCGTCCTATCCCCAACCGACGTGATGTTCGAAATTTTAAATGGGGGATAAGTTCGTATCTTTCCCACATTTCAAACAAGCCCGTCCCAAAGTTTGAGATCCCCCTTCCCCTCCATTTCCCCATTCATACACCGTCGGCGCCACAACAACCTCCCCACTCCAGCCAGCCTCCTCTGTCCGCCACCCCATCCTCCACCTTGCCGGAGCCACTACCCCTACCCCGTCGTCCACTGCAAGAGATCAACGTCTCTCATCCATGGCGCCGGACCAGGATCCTTTCATCGCGTCCTCTCGCTTCATCGACGCTGTCGTCCACCTTGCCATTCCCGCTCCTGCGACCGCCTCATCCACGGCAACAGGATTTATCCACCGACCCGGCCGTCTGCCGTCTAAAGTCTTCTTCCGCGCCGCCGACAGCCATCGCACCCGCAGCACCCTCAACGTATCAGCAGGGGCCTACACGGCGTCGCAAGAGAGGTGGTACTCTTCCATATGTGCTTAAGTTATTGATCTCACCCGGAAAATAGATCGTAAATTGTTTACGGTACTTTTGTTGTCTGTACCAAATCGTAGTGGCTAGTTGAAAGCAAACATTGGTTGTGAAGTAGCTTTGTCCGGTTTGCACCTTCAGATCCGCCATGGCACAATCACTATACTCGTAAAGCTTATGGTTTCCCCCCTTTATATTCACTACCATCATCGTAGGTGCTTCGTGTCGTGCTAGCATTGCTCCTCAAGACCTCAACCCATCAAGCGAAACAACATGCCACTCATAATTCCAAAGCTTAGGTGTTGAAATACGAATCTGATGATGCTCATATTACTAAAATAGAGAACGTTTAATTGGTCACCTAATGTTCCTATATTCATTTCGAAAAGCATATGCGCCACCCACTGGTCCAGCTAGTTCCACTTTCCTGATTTTACTCTTGATGCTTAGGGTTTTCCCCTTTTATCTACTCTACTATGATCTGCGTAGGTGCTTTCTGTCGTACTAGCATTACTCCACCCTTCAAGCTAAACAACACAACACTCAAAATTCCAAAGCTTAGTTGTTCAAATATGATTGTGATATGATACTGATATTAGTTAATAGACACATTTAATTGGTTAGCTGAAGGTCCCACTTGAGTTTCCAAATGCATGTCGCGACATATAGAGAGATAGCAGAATTGCATTTCTTTGTCACTTGTTGACTGTACTTTCTTGTCCATACCAAACCTTAGTTGTTATTTGAAAGCAAACATCGGTTGCTAACTACCCTTTGCGTGGTTTGCAGCTTCAGATCTACCATCCCACTGCCACGGTCAACACTATACTCATCATGCTTATGGTTTCCCCATTCTATGATGACCACGATCAGCCTACGTGGTTGGTGTCGTAATAGCACTGCTCCACCCATCGAGCTAAACAAGCTTAGTTGTACAAATTCAAATCTGATATTATGCTGATATTAGTAAAACTGAGAGATGTTTAATTGGTCAGCTAAATGTTCCTACTTTAGTTTCGAAATGCATGTGAGCCACATATGGAGAGACCGGAAGGAATAGTATTTCTCTGTGTGCTCTGGTTCATCATGGGTGGGTAACAGACATTGTATAGAAAGACTTGTAATATCTTCAATCTGCTTGCTCTTCTGCTCTTCTTTAAGATGATCCTCTTCTCTTCTTTAATAAGTATGTTCCTTGTTGGGAAGAGTAGCAGAGACATTTGTGGTCGACTAGTCAGGTCGAGTTGTTCTCCCTTAGTATATTTTGAATCTGTTAGGTCAGGTCGACTTGTTCTTCTTTAGTATATGTTGAAGCCGTCATCTTTGAAGTATCATCACTTCTAGAGCTCTCATATTTTGAGTAGTAGGCCACATTATATTAATGCACACACCAAATTACAGCATGCATGGCATCTCTCAGAAGAATTGCAGAGATAGCACAAAGGGGTTTATAGGGAGGCAGTATTGGATTAGAATCACTTCTGCATTACAAAGATAATCTCACTTGTTTTTATGTTTTCATGCATGTCAGGTATTGAACATTATCAAAATGAATATGAGAATGGGCGCACGAGAGGAATATTGCGGAACAATCCACTAGCTAACAAACTTGGCATGGTGGAGGATGGCCTATCTTATTCACCCATCAAGGTGCTTGCTCTAACTTGGCAAGGTTGTATTGGTCGCACATATTTTGCATCTGACCTCTTGCATTACTTCTACTTTGTTACACCACCATCTGCTTAGTTTAAGCATCATATATGAGTATATGCCATACCTATCCATTTTCTGTACCTATTCCATGTGGCGTCATACTATGTTTTTCCAGTCAAATGTTGTTCTTTCGTAATAGATGTCCAAAAGGAAGAGGGTGAGTGCAGATCCTCAAGGAGTACAAACTAGGTATTTGGAAAAGGTAGTGATACCTATTAAATCAGATAGATCAGCAGCCACATAAAACATAGGCCCAACTGTACCACACTTTACCCCTACTCCACTAGCCAAACCCCTATTAAAACTGCTGAGAGCCCAGCGTCAGGTACTGTCTATGATATCAATTCAAAATTTGAACTCCTAAATTTCTGCATGTACCTTACCTTCTCTCTTGTATGAAAACTAATTTCAGATGAATCTCCTTGTCAAAGGATCATAGGATCTCACAACAATACTGGGCACTGCATTGCTCTTGTCAGTACCTCTTGCCCTTTGTTAGCATATTTACACTCATTGCTGTTTGATTATATGGCATCACTGTAAGTGTTTGCTTCTTTATCCTCCCTTTGCTTGAAATTATAAGATCTATATTTACTCTTAGATAAATGTAGAATTAACACAATGGTTATGAAGTTTTGGATTGCTCATGTAACTACCTGTTGTCATGTACTCCCTCTGTATTGAATTAATTGTTGATCAATTGGATGTATTTAGAACTTAATAGTGCTAGATACATCCATTTGAGCGACAAGTAATAACAGACGGTGGTGGTATTACTATACTTGCATTGCGAGATAGTTGATTGTCTAGCATTACTCTACATCTTATCTGCCCTGCCCTCCACTTTCTCCAAATTATCATATCTACATTTACTCTTACCAAAATGTTGAATAAACCCAATGCCACTGCACACGTTGATGTATGCATTCCTCTTGTCAGTACCTTTTGCCTTGTAACGCTGCACTTAATAATTGCTATTTGATTATGTATCATCAGTCTGCACCTGAGCTTCATTATCCTCTGTTTCTTCCAATATTATTTGATCTATATTTACTCTTTGCAAAATGTAGAATAATGGCAATGCTTATAAAGAAGTTTCTTTGGGGAATTTATTGAATTATCCTTCCATCAACATGGAGAAGGGCTTTGTCCAGCCCGTGCTAACATGTAATGTAAGTTCATCCTTATCAAGCCTTCAAACTTTGTTCTAGTATAGATTTGGATAGGCATCATTTCCTCCACTACTGTTTACTTTGCTGTTTACATTTGATTGGATGTTTGCAAAAACTACCAGTTTTCAATTGTAGTTGTAAAAACATGTTCCTTATGCAGAACAGATCCATTTATTTGCTTATATAATTGTGAAACCTGTTACGTGTCTCCTTGTTTCTCTTTCAGAGTCGTATCTCTTATGCCAGGCAGAACTTTAGGGAAGGTAGTGAGCCAAACCATCTTGAAGAGAGCGAGATGACCCCAAGGTCCTGTCTTGATGAAGACTATGAGTTGAAGCTACTCACCAGCAGCTGTGAGACAACCTTTCTGCAGTCGCTGCCTCAATCAGCTCGACTTCTTCAGTCTCAACTTAAAGCGGAAAGGGTTGCTTCAGCTCAACTCTGACTTGAAGTCAAAGATGCAATGAAGATGTGAAAGGACTGCCTTGTGCACTATGGTGCTATATAGCTAGGGATGGAGCATCTAAGGTTGACACAACAGAGGTCTCATCAGCTTTGTTCGGCTGCTTGCTGGGCCCGTCCTCGCCAGGCCTAGTGCCTTCTAAAGTGCTCTCCGTTTTGTATATTCTTTTGTCGGCGCATTTATATGCACTGGTGGCGACCTTTGATGCCCAGTTTACGTAATCCACGGTCACATTGCGCTTTATTATCACCGGCAACGAACTTTGATTCCCAGTGGATGTAATATGTCGTAATTTCTTTATTGTATAGTCTAGGTTTATTCTTGCTCGGTATGTTGTAATTTAGGCCGGAAGGTTCAGTGGATCTCAGTTGTCGGTCTTCAGGCCGGCCCGTTACACATATGGGCCAAAACATGGGCCTCTAATCATCTTGGGCCATTAGCAGGTCTAAACCTATAGTAGTTTCCCGTCTTTAATAGGCTGAGTAAAGTTCTGGCCAGCTGGGCCAGAGAATACCATGGGCTTTTAATAGGCTAAAAGCTAGATTGGGCTAGCATTGAGATGAAAAATTCACGGGCCAATATAGGCCGAAACAGCCTAAGGCCCAAATTTGGCCCAAATAGGACGAGTAGTTAACACGCCAAAATATATCTCGGGCCTGTTTGGCCCAATAAAATTATGGGCTTTAAGCAGGCCAGTATCCACGCGGGCCATAGGCCCAAAAGTGTCATGGGCTATTATCAGATGGGCTGTAAGCAGGCCGGATTCAACGCGGGCTGTAATTAGGCCCAACTGTTACACGTGCCATTAACAGGCCCATACGCCAGTTGGGCTGAAATTTATCCATGAAGACTACGGGCCGTTAAGAGGCCTAAAGTTACTTAGGACAAGAAATAGCCCAGTTTCTGCATGGGCTGTTCAATGGCCTAAAGTTAAACCGGGCCGACAACGTCCCAGATGCACGACGGGCCGCTAACAGGCCGAAACTATTATTAGGCCAAACTGGTAAACGGGCATTTAACAGGCTAAAATACAAACCTATCTTAGAATGGGCCCAAAAGAACAGTAGCCTGTTAACGGGCCTGATCCGATATGGGCCATAATTTGGCCCAAAACACGGCAGGTTGTGAACATGCCTGATCTAATATGGGCCTCAATTTGACCGAAAACATGGTAGGCTGTTAACGGGCTAGCCCACTAGTGTCTGAAAAAACATGGTGGGCCTTTAGCTAGGCCGTCCCATTATGGTCTACAAAATCTTGTGGGCCTTTAGCTAGGACGGCCCATTATGGTCTGCAAAATCTTGTGGGCCTTTAGCTAGGACGACCCATTATGGTCCACTAAATCTTGTGGGCCTTTAGTTGGGCCAGCCCATTTAATCCTTATGGGCCACTTTTGGGTCGGTCCACGTGTCAACATATCATAGGCGCATCTCGCCCATTGGATGAGTGACACATGTGCCAACCCGGAGCTGACACGTGGTTCCGTCGGCCAATAAGAATTTTACACGTGGAAAATCGGCATTGGTCGTGGCTGTTAGCGGGTTATCGGATCCAAAACCGGACCCGATAGCTTAACAACGACCCGTTACGATGGATGCCATGTGTCGGTCACCCTTGACGAAAGCACTTCCATGATGAGGCATTTATCATCATGGAAGTGGACACTTCCGTGATGATAATTTTGGTAATGTCATGGAACACTTCTACGACAGCACATGTATGACTATCTTGATTCTGTCATAAAATCGTCATGGATGTACATGCATGACACAAAACATGGCCTACTATGACAAACACGTATCATCACGGAAGTGTATTTTTTTGTAGTGTATGAATGATGCTTATGATGATGCTAGTACCTTGCTTGATGATAATGTGCCACTAGGTGAATTTCTTGATGAACAAATTGCTAGAGTAAGACAACATGATACTGTTGAAACTGATGATGAGCTTGAAACTGAAAATCTTGAAACACCTATTAGAACTAGCCCTCCTAGGTATGAATTGCCTAAGGTACCGGAAGGTTATGTTATGGGTGAGGAGGCAACTAGAGATATTCTTGCTTGTAAGGATAGAGTTGATCTAGAGAAATTATTATGAAAGTATAAAGAGAAATCTTTGAATGCTAAAATGAAATGTGATCCTAAGTTTGCTACTTCACCTATCTTTATTGATGATAAGGATTATTAATTCTCTGTCGACCCAGAGTTAATTACTTTGGTTGAATCTGATCCTTTCCATGGTTATGAAACTGAAACTGTTGTGGCACATCTTACTAAGTTGAATGACATAGCCACCCTTTTTGCTCATGATGAGAAAATTCACTATTACTATATTCTCAAATTATTTCCGTTCTCATTAAAGGGTGATGATAAAGCTTGGTACAATACTCTTGCTCCTGGTTGTGTGCGTAGTCCCCAGGATATGATTTATTACTTCTCTGAAAAATATTTCCCTACTCATAAGAAACAAGATGCACTACTAGGAAAAGGCTAATTAGTGGCGCACCTGTTTTGGCCATTAATGGCGCACTATAGGTGCGCCACTATTACCACGCCACTAGTAAAAAATACTAATGGCGCACCAGAGGTGCGCCATTAGTATTGCAAGTAACAGTGGCACACCTTGTAGTGCGCCATTACTATTGCTACAGGTGCGCCACTGGTAACTTTTTTTTTTGAATTTTTTCTAAATTTTGAAGGCGGGAAAATAGTAGTGGCGCACCGTCTAACCCCCACTGTGCGCCATTGCTATTTTTGAATTTTGAATTTGGATCTGGATCGCGATTTTTTTGCCCTTTTTTTGCTCATTTTTTATTTTGCACGATATTTTTCAAATTTTGTTCTCGTTTTTGGATCTTGTACGTTCTTTTGTCGGAGAGGAGTTCGCCGGAGAGGAGGGTCGAGGTCACCGGAGAGGAGGAGGAGGTCACCGGAGAGGAGGGAGGAGAAACCGTGAGGGGAGGGGAGGAGAGGAGGGAGGAGGAGCTCACCGGAGAGGAGGGAGGAGGAGATCACCGGAGAGGAGGGAGGAGGAGATCACCGGAGAGGAGGGAGGAGGAGCTCACCAGAGAGGAGGGAGGAGAAACCGTGAGGGGAGGCGAGGAGAGGAGGGAGGAGGAGGTCGCCGAAGAGGAGGAGGAGGAGGAGGTCGCCGGAGAGGAGGAGGGGAGTATGGTGGAGGATCGGAGGGGAGGAGGAGATGGAGTGGAGGAGAGGTGGAGTGGAGGAGAACAATGAAGAGGTAAGGAGGATAGGACCCTGCCCAGCCATATATACGGCATAGTAATGGCGCACCGTGGGCAGGTGCGCCATTACTAACTTTTTTTTTTATTTTTTTTGATTTATTTTGAATTTTGAAGGCTGGAAGATAGTAATGGCGCACCGTGGGCAGGTGGGCCATTACTAACTTTTTTTTATTTTTTTTGATATAGTTTGAATTTTGAAGGCAGGAAGATAGTAATGGCGCAACATGGGCAGGTGCGCCATTACTGAGTTTGATTTTTTTTGAATTTTTTGCCTCTCCAGATCTTAAAAGCCCCGTAACTTTTTTCTGTTAGGTTTTTGGGGATTCTGAAAATCTTGAACGAGGTTCCCCGGATTCAATTCGGATGTAACTTTTCGAGTAGATGATTTTTCATATAAAAAACTTTTTCATCACAGTTCGTATGCAAAAGTTATGCCCATTTTACAAATTCTCGAGAGATTTTGCAAAAAAGCCGACAATTCATGTTTGTAAATTTTGCTAACAACTAGACCACATATCACATGGGAATCTTATTTTCTTTTATTTTTTTGACATTTCTATCATTTTCTTTTATTTTTTTTGAAACTGAAAAGGCGGTCCCGGGAGGGGGGTGCATTTGGTGAATTTTTTGTAAGGCTCAGATAGTAATGGCGCACCGTGGACAGTGCACCATTACTAGTTTGAACTAGTAATGGTGCACTGTACCCTGGTGCGCCATTACTAGTTTTGAAAAAAAAAGTAAAACAAAATTTGTTAGTAGTGGCGCACAAAGTGTGTGGTGCGCCATTACTAGTTAAAACTAGTAATGGCGCACTGTGCCTCGGTGCACCATTAATAGTTTTGGAAAAATAAAAAAAATTGTTAGTAATGGCGCACCGTGTGTGTGGTGCGCCATTAGTAATGAGGACACTAATGGCGCACCTGTATATGGTGCGCCACTGCTATATAGCAGTGGCGCACCACATACATGGTGTGCCATTAATGTCCATATTAGCTATAGCCCTTTTCCTAGTAGTGATGCCTTACAAGAAATATTTAACTTTGCGCAAATTGAAGAAGAGAGTCTCCCACAAGCTTGGGGGAAGCTTCTCCAATTGCTTAATGCTTTGCCTGATCATCCTCTTTAGAAAAATGAAATACTTGATATCTTCTATAATGGACTAACCGATGCTTCTAGGGATTTCCTAGATAGTTGTGCTGGTTGGGTTTTCAGGGAACGAACTATTGGGCAAGCTAAAGAATTATTGAATAACATATTTAAAAATTATGATGATTGGACTCCTCCTCAACCACCGCTTAAAGCCACTCCGAAGAAGAGGGGTATCTTATATCTCAGTCTTGAAGATATGCAAGAGGCAAAGAAATCTATGAGAGAAAGAGGTATTAAAGCTAAGGGTGTCAAAAATTTACCTCCTATTGAAGAAATACATGGGCTTGATACACCACCACCAACTAAGGTGGTAGAGGTAAATTCTCTAATCAAATTCAATGATAATGATAATCCTCACAATATGCACCCTAGCCAATGCCTTTATGAGTTTGAAAATTACATTAGAAACAAGATCACTTCAATGCAAATGTTATGAAACAGTCGAAATACAATTCTGATATGATAGCTCACTTGAGTGACTTGTTATTTAGAATCTCGAATGATGTTAGAGGTGTGGGGAAGCATGCTTCTATGGTTCAAACACAGTTAGAACAAGTTGCTAAATCTCAAAAATAGTTGTTAGATGAAATAAATAATAATATCATTGACCATGCTATTAGAGTAATGACTAGAGGAGGTAGGATGACTCATGAACCACTTTATCCTGAGGGACACCCAAAAAGAATTGCACAAGACTCTCAAAAGGTTGACACTGATGCACGTAGTCCTTCTAAAAAGAAAAAGAAGAAGAAAAATGATAGGACTTTGCATGCCTCTAGTGAACCTGAAGTAGAAAAACCTCCTGATAATGAAGTTTCTATCTCTGATGCTGAAAGTCAATATGGTAGTGAACACTCACCTTCTAATAATGAAAAAGATAATAAAACAAATAATAAAGAACCAGACAATGATGTTGAGATAGAACCAGCAGTTGATCTTGATAACCCACAATCCAAGAATAAAAGATATGATAAAAGGGAGTTTGTTGCTGGAAAACATGGTAAGGAAAGAGAACCATGGGTTCAAAACCTATGCCCTTTCCACCCAAGTCAACTAAAAAGAAAGATGATGAAGAATTTGAACACTTTGCTGCAATGCTGAGGCCAGTCTTTTTGCGTACTCGCTTGATTGATATCTTAAAAATGCCTCCTTATGCAAAGTACATGAAAGACATCATCACCAATAAGAGAAAAATGCCGAAAGCTGAAATCTCCACTATGCTTGCTAATTACACTTTTAAATGTGGAGTACCTAAAAAACTTGGAGATCCGGTAATACCAACTATACCTTGCTCCATCAAAAGAAATTATGTGAAACTGCTTTATGTGATTTGGGAGCTGGTGTTAGTGTTATGCCTTTCTCTTTATATAAAAGACTTGATTTGAATAAACTCACACCTACTGAAATATCTTTGCAAATGGCTGACAAATCAACTGCCATACCTATCGGTATTTGTGAGGATGTGCCCGTTGTTGTTGCTAATGTTACTATTTTGACTGACTTTGTTATACTTGAGATGCCGGAGGACGACAACATGTCGATTATCCTTGGTATACCCTTATTGAATACTGTAGGGGCTGTTATTGATTGCAATAAAAGCAAGGTCACTTTTCATATCAATGGTAATGAGCATACGGTGCACTTTCCGAAGAAACAATTCCAAGTGAATGGCATTAATGGTATTGAAAAATCCCCGACAATCACTATTAGAACTTTTCAACTACCTCTACCTACTGTCAAAAAGAAATATGAAATGCTTATCGTTGGGGACATTCATATCCCTGTTGAGGTAACTTTGTGATTTACGAAATTTCTTCGGTTTCATGCTAATCGAAAGTGGTCTCCTAATAAGACTTGATCAACCTTATTAATGGATCATTTTTGAGAGGTATGCAGTTGATGAATTTAGTGAGAAATACCTTCTGTCCCTACCTTTTGTTCTCTATTTTTATTAGTTAAATAAAATAAAATAAAATACCATGTTTTGTCTGATTTCTGAATTTTCCGTGCAATAAAAAAATGACCCAAAAATAAAAGTCCTCAGAATGCTCTGAAAATTTAATACAAAATTTTTCTGAATATTTAAGAATTTCTGGTGCAAATAATATTAGAGGGAGGTGCACCAAGTGGGCACAACCCACCTGGGCGCGTCAGGACCCCCAGGCGCGCCCTGGTGGGTTGTGGTCCCCTCACTTATCTCTTCATCCCACATCACCACTTACCTCCAGAAAAAATCACCATTGCTCTCTCTCTCTCTCTCTCTCTCTCGTGTTCTTGCTGTGGAACCTGCGGATTTCGATCTCTTTGCTCGAAGCTCCGTTTCTGAAACTGTTTCAGGGGGTTGTTGCTTGGTATGTGACTCCTTCGTTTTTCCAATTAGTTTTTGCTTTAGTGGTTTATATTTTGAATAATTAGCTACTTTTGGTGATGCTGTAGATGAGCTTGCATGTTGAATTCTTAGAGTTTTAAGTAGTTTGCATGCTTGCTATGGCCTCTATGCATACCTATGAGTAGTTGATATCAATCTTGTAAAGTTTTGTTGATAAATTTTTGTGACCCAAAATTTTTCAAAAAATTGTACGCGAATATGACGAACCTCTTTGGAAGGAGTTCTTCGAGGAGGAGATCCTCGGAGGCATCTTCTAGTAGCAGCTCCGCTCGTCAGTCTTATGTTGAGCCAAGTGAAAGTTCCATATGAGATGCCGCCACCAAACCATGCTTATGGCCATGCAACGATTATATGGTGAGTGTGGGCATTAAGGAAGAATTTGAGCAATATGTTCACAATGCCGAGCTCGGTCCCTACATTGCAGATAAGTGCAACCAACATCTCACTCTCACTGAATCATTTGTCAAAGAATTTAAATTCCATCCCTGTGAGTCTAGGGTGTCATTTAAACTGTATGAAAATCCATTTACCATATCTTTAGAGAGATTTACTCACCACTTCAAAATCCCATTCTGGGGTTCGCTTGACGGACCACCAAGATCTGAGTTTCAAACATTCTTGACTAGTCTTTGCTATGGGAGACTAGGGGAGTGACGCAAGGTAGAATAAAGAGCATTCATTTTCCCGCAATTCAGTACTTTGCATTATTCAATGGAAAATGTATTGTAGGTAAACAAGATTGTAGTACACTTTGTGCTCCAGACTTGAGCCTCATACGCACCGCTCTTATCGGTGATAGAAGTTATAATCTTGGAGCGATTGTTGCACACAGGTTGCAACACAACACTAGTAGTGGTTATTTCTATGGTGGAATTTATGCCACACGCTTAGCAAGAGAGCTGGGTGTTTCACCTTTGCCCTATGACCCTATTTTACCCACGCAGTATTTAGACTTTGATGCTATGAAACGTCATAAGATCCTTAGAGGTGAACCCCATAATTTCACCTATAAATTGTTGTTTAATCAAAGTTCCGTTGTGCACACATATTTGCCTGCGCCTGCTCTCTTTGATGTTCATAGTACGGGAAGATATTTTGTTCCTGAGAGCGAGGTCTGAGCTCATAACACGGTGGTTGTGGCCGCACGGCAAGCCGAGGCATCCGCACCGAGAGCCTCCATGAGCTATCACCCCGATCACTATGCAGGCTACTTACTGATTACCAAGTTAGGCGAAAAGCCTAAGCTTGGGCGAGTACGTATTTCTCACCGACATTGCATTCATGTTCACACATTTCATTTGTCGGTGTTCACACTTTTTCATTGTATCATCCATATTAAATTTATTTTCTCGCTTTCTTATTGTGTGTTTGAAAAACTTTGAGAAAATCAAAAAATATATTTCCTGCTTCTTTTTGATTTTTCCTTCTAGTGTAGTTAGCTGTAGTATCTAAAAAGAAAAGCCAAAAAGATTTCTTTGTTCTTCTTTTACTTGTTGGGAGCTTTCCCGTGGAAATCGTTTTTCTCGTTTTTGTATTTCCCTTTTATCTGCTTGTTCAAGAAAAACCAAAAACTCCAAAAATATTTCAGTGTGTTTCTCTAAAATTCTTTTCTTTTTATTGAGTCATACCAAGGAGAAGACCACGATGAAAATATTGAGTGGCTCTCATATGCATTATTGTTGATCTAACAGAGAGCCCATATTACCTTGTCTTCTCCTTTTGAATAAAATGTTTGCAGATTCCATCTTAGTCCACGACACTCTTATTATTTTAATATTGTTTAGTCGTGCAAGTTAAAGGCAATAATGATGATATTTAATGAACTGGTCGTGGCAGAGAGAAACGGGTATGAACTCAACTTGTTCTGTTATTGTAAATATGTTTAACCTAGTATCCATGATTCAACCCATTATGATTAAACATGTTTGCAATGACAATTAGAGACTATAGTTTCTCATGCCATGCATAAGTAGCTAGGAGTGGATAATGATTTATCTTGGATGTCAACATTGCGTTAAAATGATTGTGATGTAGTATGATGATATGGTATCCTCCTCTGAATGTTCGGGTGGCTTGACTTGGCACATGTTCATGCATGTAGTTGAATCAAAACCAAAATAGCCTATATGATATTTATGTTCATGGTGTTCATATCCTACTCATGCTATTGTCCAATGTTACTTATGCATAATGCATGTTCATGACCGTTGTTGCTCTCTAGCTGGCCGCCTCACAACCTATTTGCTAGCCTTCACCTGTACTAAGTGGGAATTCTGCTTGTCCATCCAAAACCTAAAACCCAAGTAATTCCAGATGACTCCACCATACCTACCTATATGCGGTACTACCCTGCCGTCTTAAGTAAATTTGCATGTGCCACCTCTAAAAACTTCAAATAAATGTCCTTTTTGTGTGCCTGGATTGTTCATAGTGCGACAGGAGGTAGTCGGTATCTTTCATGCTAAGCGGGTTATTCTTAGGTTGAGTGTTTATTCACTCGCCATTGCACGAGAAAGGGGCGGTAATAGGGATGCCCAGTCCCAAACTGCAAAAAGAATTGAACTTACAAATAATGAAACAAAAACTCCTACGGAGTAATAACCTTTACTTTATCGCTTGGGAACCGCCGCTAATGTGTTTAGCATGGAAGATATTGATAACTGATGGTCGCGAAGTAAACAAGAAGGGTGCATTTCTCAAAATATCATTTACCTCTGTTTTAAAAACTTGAGCTCTGGCACCACTGCAAATCACTGCTTCCTCTGCGAAGGGACTATCTATTTATTTTTATGTTGTGTCATCACCCTCTAAAATAAGCGCCAGAACCTGAGAGCACTGCTGTCATGCTTATGCATTGTGTGTAGCTAATGTTGGGTGCATCATGACTGGATCTTTTCTACCATGAATTACCATTTTTAGTCGCTGCTTGAACTTTGGAGGTGCTGTAACGCCCGGATAATTAAGCTACAGTAATCCCACGCTAATGATGCCACGTCACCACGGTTACTGTTGTTAACCTCGCGATGATTCGAAACCGTTTCAAAATTTAAATTCAAATTAATGTCAATAATAAAAGTTTTCAAAAATTTAAATAAAAATGTTCGGTGGGTGCCAGATATTGCACTGATAATTATTGTGGAGAAAACATATTTTTAGAAAATGCCTAACTATTTTAAAATGATGTAAAACAGAAAAGAAAATAAATAAAAAGAAAAGAAAATGCAACAGAGAAAACAAACAAAAAAAAGAAGAAAGGAGGAACCCCCCTCCCCCCACTGGACCCTGGCCCAACTGCCCCCCACTGGACCCTGGCCCAACTGGGCCAAACCCCAGGCCCAACCGGCCGCCCCACTCCTTATCCACTCCCCCCACTCACCACTGACGGCCACCCACTCCCCCCCGAAATATCTCCTCCTCCCTTCCCCGATCCAGATCGGGATCGAGAGGAGACCACCGTCGCCATCGCACTCGACCCCGCCGCCGCCTGGACGCCGCCGGAGCACTCCCCCGCCGGCCTGCTTCCCCTTCCTCCCTTGCGTGCGTCGTCCCCGACCCCCTCTTCGACCCCCGCTGCCTAACCCCTACGGCCACCGTGAGCCTCCTCCCTTCCCCTCTCTATTGCCGGCACCGGCGACCTCCCGTGGCCGTGCCCCGCACGCGCTCACCCCGCGCCACCCTGCTCCGCCGTGGCCCTCGTGCCCCGCTACGGCAACCCCCTCCCGCCATGGTCACGGCCCCGCCCTGCCCCGGGCAGGCTACGGGCGCCCGTCGCCCACGCCCCACCGCAGCGCGCTTTGCCTCGCCGGCGCCGTGCCGTTGGCCGCGCCTGGGCTCGTCCCTGGCCTCGCCCGCACGCCCGCCGCTCGGCTCCACCCCTACCTCTCACTGCCCTGCCTCGCCGGGCCTCTTCCCCCTCGCCCAGGCTCGCCGTCGCCCGCACCATGTGCCTCCGTCGAGCTCCCCGAACGCGCCCGCTCCTTGCACCGGTCGCGCCCCGCACCGGGCTCGCCCTGCGCCGGCCATGGCCGGCGCCGTGCCCCGCCGTGGCCGCCAGCGCCCACGCCCGCGTGCCCCTGGGCGTGCGCGCGAACGGGGCGCGCCCGTAGCCCGTTGCCCGCACCCCTGTATGGCCTCTGAGCCACTGAACAGAGGGGCCCACGCCCCAGAACGAATTAAAAAAATGATTAAAAAAATAAAAATAAAAATAATAATAATAATAATAATTAAGATAATTAATTAACTTATTTAATCATGTTAATATTAATTAATTAAAGTTAATTAATCCTAATGAATTAATCTAATTAACCTGTTAGTTTAATTAAACAGAATTAGTTTAATTAAACCCTAATTAACCTAACAGAGTATGACACGTGGGTCCCACTGGACCCACGCGACAGTTTGACCCAGTCAACCCCTGTTGACTGCTGACGTCAGCATGACATCATGCTGATGTCATAAATCCATTTTCGAATTAATTTAAATAATTAGTTAAATTCCAGAAATTAATAAAATCTTTAGAAAATCATATCTTTTAATCCGTAACTCGGATTAAAATATTTTCAACATGAAAGTTGCTCAGAACAACGAGACGAATCCGGATACGCAGTCCGTTCGTTCACCACACCTCCCTAACCTATCGAACTCGCAACTTTCCCCCTCCGTTCCATCTGTCCGAAAACGCCAAACAACGGTAATACTTTCCCGGATGTCCCCCCCCCTTCGCCGGTACCACCTACTGTCGCGTTAGGACACACCTCGCACTGTTCATTGTCATGTCACGCATCGTCATGCTTATGTTTGCATTGTATTTACTGTTTCTTCCCCCCTCTTCTCTCCGGTAGACTACGAGACCGACACTGCTGCTGCCCAGTTCGACTACGGAGTTGACGACCCCTCCTACTTGCCAGAGCAACCAGGCAAGCCCCCCCCTTGATCACCAGATATCGCCTATTCTTCTCTATACTGCTTGCATTAGAGTAGTGTAGCATGTTACTGCTTTCCGATATCCTATCCTGATGCATAGCCTATCCTTGCTACTACTGTTGTTACCTTTACGTACAATCCTACATGCTTAGTATAGGATGCTAGCTTTCCATCAGTGGCCCTACATTCTTGTCCGTCTGCTGTGCTATACTATCGGGCCGTGATCACCTGGGCGGTGATCACGGGTATATACTTATATACTATATACATGACACATGTGGTGACTAAAGTCGGGTCGGCTCGTAGGAGTACCCGCAAGTGGATCCTTGTGGCGGAGCGACAGGGCAGGTTGAGACCGCCTAGGTGAGAGGTGGGCCTGGCCCTGGTCGGCGTTCGCGGATACTTAACACGCTTAACGAGATCTTGGTATTTGATCTGAGTCTGGCCATTTGGTCTATACGCACTAACCATCTACGCGGGAGTAGTTATGGGTATCCCGACGTAGTGGTATCAGCCGAAGCTCTTTTGACGTCAGCGACTGAGTAGCGCGCGCCACATTGGACCGTAAGCTCACGCTTGTATTAAGGGGGCTAGGTCTGCTTCCGGCCGCGTACGCAACGTGCAGGTGTGCATAGGGCGATGGGCCCAGACCCCTGCGCACATAGGGTTAGACCGGCGTGCTGACCTCTCTATTGAGCCTAGGTGGGGCTGCGACGTGTTGATCTTACGAGGCCGGGCATGACCCAGAAAAGTGTGTCCGGCCAAATGGGATCGAGCGTGTTGGGTTATGTGGTGCACCCCTGCAGGGAAGTTTATCTATTCGAATAGCTGTGTCCCTCGGTAAAAGGACGACCCGGAGTTGTACCTTGACCTTATGACAACTAGAACCGGATACTGAATAAAATACACCCTTCCAAGTGCCAGATACAACCCGGTGATCGCTCTCTAACAGGGCGACGAGGAGGGGATCGCCGGGTAGGATTATGCTATGCGATGCTACTTGGAGGACTTCAATCTACTCTCTTCTACATGCTGCAAGATGGAGATGACCAGAAGCGTAGTCTTCGACAGGACTAGCTATCCCCCTTTTATTCTGGCATTCTGCAGTTCAGTCCACTGATATGCCCCTTTACACATATACCCATGCATATGTAGTGTAGCTCCTTGCTTGCGAGTAGTTTGGATGAGTACTCACGGTTGCTTCTCTCCCTCTTTTCCCCCTTTTCTTTCTATCTGGTTGTCGCAACCAGATGCTGGAGTCCAGGAGCCAGACGCCACCGTCGACGACGACTCCTACGACACTGGAGGTGCCTACTACTACGTGCAGTCCGCTGACGACGACCAGGAGTAGTTAGGAGGATCCCAGGCAGGAGGCCTGCGCCTCGTTCGATCTGTATCCTAGTTTGTGCTAGCCTTCTTAAGGCAAACTTGTTTAACTTATGTCTGTACTCAGATATTGTTGCTTCCGCTGACTCGTCTATGATCGAGCACTTGTATTCGAGCCCTCGAGGCCCCTGGCTTGTATTATGATGCTTGTATGACTTATTTATGTTGTAGAGTTGTGTTGTGATATCTTCCCGTGAGTCCCTGATCTTGATCGTACACATTTGCGTGCATGATTAGTGTACAGTCAAATCGGGGCGTCACAGGTGCTCTGCATTTATGTTTTGCGGTCTCAGAAAGGGCTAGCGAGATACCATTATTTTCATATTATATCATGATTGTTTTGATAACATGTTGCTGTTTGAGATATCTTATTATTGCTCGCTAGCTGATTATGTCATTGATATGAGGTAATATAATTTTTAGGAGTTATTGTCGACATGGTTAGTTATATTATTGGCTGAAAACCTGGGTGCCGTTTAAGCTTATTTATGCAAACAAGAGCAAAAGAGTTCGTAAAAGTTTTTCTTTTTCACTTTTAGTTTATCAATTGAATTGCTTGAGGACAAGCAAAGGTTTAAGCTTGGGGGAGTTGATATGCTCCGTCGTATCTACTTTTCCTAACACTTTTCCTCTTGTTTTGGACTCTAAATTGCATGATATGAATGAAACTAACCCGGACTGACGCTGTTTTCAGTAGAACTACCATGGTCTTGTTTTTTGTGCAGAAATAAAAGTTCTCGGATTGAAACGAAACTTTGCGAGGAATTTTTATATGAATAAAGATAATTTCTAGAGCCAAGAACCACAGGAGGGGGCACCTGGGTGGGCACAAACCACCAGGACGCGCCACCCCCTCCAGGCGCGCCCAGGTGGGTTGTCCCCACCTGGTGGCCCCGCAGACCCTGAAACCGACGCTATAAATCCTATTTTTACAGAAAAAAATCAGGGAGAAAGAATTATCGCGTTCCACGAGATGGAGCCGTCGTCGTCTCCTGTTCTTCACCGGGAGGCCAGATCTGGAGTCCGTTTGGGGCTCCGGAGAGGGGGATCTTCGATCTTCGTCATCACCAACCCTTCTCCATCGCCAATTCCATGATGCTCCCCACCGGGAGTGAGTATTTCCTTCGTCGGCTCGCTGGTCGGTGAGGAGTTGGATAAGATTCATCATGTAATCGAGATAGTTTTGTTAGGGCTTGATCCCTTGTATCCATTATGTTTTGAGATTGATGTTGTTATGACTTTGCCATGCTTAATTCTTTTCACTTTGGGCCCGGGTGCCATGATTTCAGATCTGAACCATTTATGTTATCACCATTATATCTATGTTCTAGATCCGATCTTGCAAGTTATAGTCACCTACTACGTGTTATGATCCGGCAACCCCGGAGTGACAATAGTCGGGACACTTCCTGGTGATGACCGTAGTTTGAGGAGTTCATGTATTCACCATGTGTTAATGCTTTGTTTCGGTTATCTATTAAAAGGAGGCCTTAATATCCCTTAGTTTCGAATAGGACCCCGCTGCCATGGGAGGGTAGCATGCAAGTTCTTTCCTTAAGCACGCATGACTATTTACAGAATACATGGCTACATTATATTTATGAACTGGAGCTAGTGCCGTATCGCCCTAGGTTATAACTGTCACATGATGAATATCATCCAATGAATCGCCGATCCAATGCCTACGAATTTCTCTTATATTGTTCTTGCTAAGTTACTACTGCTTTCGTTACTGTTGCACTTGCTACAAAATCACTGCTATCACTGTTACCGTTACTATTGTTGCTGCTACTATTATTATCAAAACTATCATTCTACTTTGCTACTGATCACTTTGCTACATATATTTAATCTCTAGGTGTGGTTGAATTGACAACTCAGCTACTAATACATACAAATATTCTTTGGCTCCCCTTGTGTCGAATCCATAAATTTGGGTTGAATACTCTACCCACGGAAACTGTTGCGATCCCCAATACTTGTGGGTTAACACCACCTCCTAAGCCAACCCCGAAGAAGAAAGGTATTCTATTTCCCAGTCCTAAAGATATGCAAGAGGCAAAGAAATCTATGAAAGAAGAAGGTATTAAAGCTGAAGATGTTAACAATTTACCTCATGTTGAAGAAATACATGGTCTAAATGCTCCAGGTAGTAGAGGTAAATTCTCTTTATAGATTTGATGAAGGTGATATTCCTCACAATAAGTCTGCTAGTCAATGCCTGGATGAATTTGATAACTTTATTGTTAAACAAGAAAACTTCAATGCTTATGTTAGTTGACAATTGAAACATAATGCTTATATGCTTGAACGCTTGGGTGATTATATGTGTAGAACTATTAATGATCTTAAACTTATTAGTAAACATGCTTCCATGGGAAAAACTCAAGTAGAACAAGTACTCAAGGCACAAAATGATTTGCTTAATGAGATGAATAATAAGATCAATGATCATGTTGTTAGAGTTATGACTAGAGGTGGTAAAATGACTCAGGAACCTTTGTATCTAGAAGGCCAACCTAAGAGAATTGAGCAAGATCCTCAGAGAATTAATACTAATGCACCTAGTTCATCTAAGAAGAAAAAGAAAACTGATAGGACTATGCATGCTTCTAGTGAACCTGCTACAGACACACCTGAGAATCCAAATGATATTTCTATTTCTGATGCTGAAACACAATCTGGTGATGAACATGGACCTAGTGATAATGTTAATGATGATGTTCATGCTGATGTTCAACCTAACAATGATAATGATGTGGAGATAGAACCCGCTGTTGATCTTGATAACCCACAACCTAAGAATAAAAGATATGATAAGAATGATTTTATTGCTAGGAAACATGGTAAAGAAAGAGAGCCATGGGTTCAGAAACCCATGCCCTTTCCTCCTAAACCATCCAAGAAAAAGGATGACGAGAATTTTGAGCGCTTTTTTGAAATGCTTAGACATGTCTTTCTACATATGCATTTGACTGGTATTCTGAAAATGTCTCCTTATGCTAAGTATATGAAAGATATTGTTACAAATAAAAGAACGATACCGGAAGCGGAGATTTCCACCATGCTTACTAATTACACATTTAAGGGTGGAATACCAAGGAAACTAGGAAATCCAGGAATACCCACTATACCATGCTCCATTAAAAGAAACTATGTTAGAACTGCTTTATGTGACCTTGGAGCCGGTGTTAGTGTTATGCCTTTCTCTTTGTATCGTAGACTTGATTTGAATAAGTTGACACCAACTGAAATCTCTTTGCAAGTGGGCGATAAATCAACTACTATACCCATCGGTGTTTGTGAGGATGTACCCGTCGTAGTTGCAAATGTTACTATTCTAACGGACTTTGTTATTCTTGATATACCCGAGGATGGCAGTATGTCGATCATACTTGGTAGACCCTTTTTGAATACTGCAGGGGCTGTTATTGATTGCAACAAGGGCAATGTCACTTTTCATGTTAATGGTAATGAGCATACGGTACACTTTCCGAAGAAACAACCTCAAGTGAATAGTATTAACTCTATTGAAGAAATTCCAACAACTAGTATTGGAGGTTTTCAATTTCCTATTCCTACTGTCAAGAAGAAATATTATATTCTTATTGTTGGGGACATGCATATCCCTGTTGAGGTAACCTAGTGTTATTCGAAAATTCTCCGGTTTCATGTCATTCGGAAGAAGTTTGCTAATAAGACTTGATCAACCTTATTAATGGATTCCTTTTGACGGGCATGTGATGGATGAATTTAGGAACCACAACCTTCTGTACCCAACTTTTACTTGCTGTTATTTAGATTCAATAAAGAAAAAAAATACTATTATTTGTCTGTTTTCTGAATTATCCATGCAATAAAAAATGTCCCGAAAATAAAGGTTCTCCAAAGGCCCTGGAAATTTAGTATGATTTTTTCCAGAATATTTGAGAATTTTAGGCACTGAAAACACCTCAAGGGGATGCACCAGTGGGCCACAAGCCCACACGACGCGCCCACGCCCCCTGGGCACACCTAGCAGGCTTGTGGGCCCCACGTGCCCCCCCGCACTTATGCCAGCACCCATTACTTCGTCTTGCTCCAGAAAAAATCCCACCATTGCTCAAACCCGTATTTTAGCTCATCTTGCTGCCATTTTCGATCTCCTTGCTCAAAGCTCCATTTGCAAAACTGTTTTGGGGGATTGTTCATGAGTATGTGACTCCTCCAATGGTCCAATTAGTTTTTGTTCTAGTGCTTTATATATTGCAAATTTTTGCTGCTGTGGTGACCTTGTTCTTGAGCTTGCATGTCAAATTTATATGGTCCAAAGTACTTTTGTTGCATGATATAGCCTCTAGACATTTGTGGGAGTAGTTGCTATCAATCTTATTGAGTTTTGTTCACTTTTACTTTGAGTCACTAAAAAATTCAGAAATTTTCAGAGAAAAGGAGTGATGAAGAGATGGTTAAGAGGCTCTTCAAGCCGGGGTTCTAAAGAAAATGAGAATGAGGAGAAGAAGACGCCCAAGTACAACCTTCCTCGCGTCGTGGAAGTTCGGCTATGTGAATGGCCAAGTGATGCATTCTTGAGAGCGGCCGGAATTTATGATGATTTTTATTATTTGGCGGAGAATTCGGGCATCACTAACTTCCTCCACGATAAGTGTGACCAATACCTCCTTCTTACTAACACCTTCGTGCAAAATTTTCACTTTCGTTATAGGGAAGATCCTCCTATGGTAGAATTTCACTAAAAATGACTCTTTATGACTTTTGCAATGTTTGCAAATTACCTTATGAGGGCAGTGATAGCCCACAAGTATAGGGGATCGCAACAGTTTTCGAGGGTAGAGTATTCAACCCAAATTTATAGATTCGACACAAGGGGAGCCAAAGAATATTCGTAAGTATTAGCAGCTGAGTTGTCAATTCAACCACACCTAGAGATTAATTACCTGCAGCAAAGTGATCAGTAGCAAAGTAGTACGATAGTTTTGATAATAGTAGCAGCAACAATAGTAACGGTAACAGTGATAGCAGTGATTTTGTAGTAAGTGCAACAGTAACGAAAGTAGTAGTAACTTAGCAAGAACAATATAAGAGAAATTCGTAGGCATTGGATCGGTGATTCGTTGGATGATATTCATCATGTGACAGTTATAACCTAGGGCGATACAGCACTAGCTCTAGTTCATAAATATAATGTAGGCATGTATTCCGTAACTAGTCATACGTGCTTATGGAAAGAACTTGCATGACATCTTTTGTTCTACCCTCCCGTGGCAGCGGGGTCCTATGGGAAACTAAGGGATATTAAGGCCTCCTTATAATAGAGAGCCGGAACAAAGCATTAACACACGGTGAATACATGAACTCCTCAAACTACGGTCATCCCCGGGGAGTGTCTCGACTATTGTCACACCGGGGTTGCCAGATCATAACACGTAGTAGGTGACTATAACTTGCAAAATCGGATCTAGAACATAGATATAATGGTGATAACATAAATGGTCCAGATATGAAATCATGGCACCCAGGCCCAAAGTGACAAGCATTAAGCATGGCAAAGTCATAACAACATCAATCTCAAAACATAATGGATACTAGGGATCAAGCCCTAACAAAACTAACTCGATTACATGATGAATCTCATCCAAATCCTCACCGACCAGCGAGCCTATGAAGGAATTACTCACTCCCGGTGGGGAGCATCATGGAATTGGCGATGGAGAAGGGTTGGTGATGATGAAGATCGAAGATCCCCCTCTCCGGAGCCCCAAACGGACTCTAGATCTGGCCTCCCAATGAAGAACAGGAGACGGCGGCGGCTCCGTTTCGTGGAACGTGATAATTCTTTCTCCCTGATTTTTTTCTGGGCGCGCCTAGAGGGGGTGGCACGCCCTGGTGGGTTGTGCCCACCCAGGTGCCCCCTCCGGTGGTTCTTGGCTCAAGAAATTATCTTTATTCATATAAAAAATTCCTCGCAAAGTTCCGTTCCAATTTGAGAACTTTTATTTCTGCACAAAAAACAACACCATGGTAGTTCTGCTGAAAAGAGCGTCAGTCCGGGTTAGTTTCATTCAAATCATGCAACATAGAGTCCAAAACAAGAGGAAAAGCGTTAGGAAAAGTAGATACGATGGAGACGTATCAACTCCCCCAAGCTTAAACATTTGCTTGTCCTCAAGCAATTTAGTTGATAAACTGAAAGTGAAAAAGGAAAACTTTTACGAATTCTTTTGCTCTTGTTTGCATAAATAAGCTTAAACAGCACCCAGGTTTCAGCCAATATTATAACTAACCATGTCGACAATAACTCCTAAAAATTATATTAACTCATATCAATGACACAATCAGCTAGCGAGCAATAATAAGATATCTCAAACATCAACACATTATCAAAACAATCATTATATAATATGACAATATTGGTATCTCGCTAGCCCTTTCTGAGACCGTAAAACATAAATGCAGAGCACCTCCAAAGTTCAAGCAGCGACTAAACATTGTAATTCATGGTAGAAAAGATCCAGTCATGATGCACCCAACATTAGCTACACACAATGCATAAGCATGATAGCGGTACTCTCCGGTTCTGACGCTTATTTTAGAGGGTGATGACACAACATAAAAATAAATAGATATTCCCTTCGCAGAGGGAAGCAGTGATTTGCAGCGGTGCCAGAGCTCAAGTTTTTAAAACAGCGGTAAATGATATTTTGAGAAATGCACCCTTCTTGCTTACTTCGCGACCATCAGTTATCAATATCTTCCATGCTAAACACATTAGAGGTGGTTCCCAAGCGATAAAGTAATGGTTATTACTCCGTAGGAGTTTTTGTTTGATTATTTGTAAGCTCAATTCTTTTTGCAGTTTGGGACTGGGCATCCCTATTACTGCCCCTTTATCGTGCAATGGCGAGTGAATAAACACTCAACCTGAGAATAACCTGCTTAGCATGAAAGATACCGACTACCTCATGTCGCTCTATGAACAATCCAGGCACACAAAAAGGATATTTATTTGAAGTTTCTAGAGGTGGCACATGCAAATTTACTTAGGACGGCAGGGTAATACCGCATATAGGTAGTTATGGTGGACTCATCTGGAATTACTTGGGTTTCAGGTTTTGGACGTACAAGCAGAATTCCCACTTAGTACAGGCGAAGGCTAGCAAATAGGTTGAGAAGCGGCCATCTAGAGAGCAAGAACGGTCATGAACATGCATTATGCATAAGTAACATTGGACACTAGCATGAGTAGGATATGAACACCATGAACATAAATATCATAGAGGCTATGTTGGTTTTGATTCAACTACATGCATGAACATGTGCAAAGTCAAGCCACTCGAACATTCAAAGGAGGATACCATATCATCATACTACATCACAATCATTTTAATGCAATGTTGACATCCAAGATAAATCATTATCCACTCCTAGCTACTTATGCATGGCATGAGAAACTATAATCTCTAATTGTCATTGCAAACATGTTTAATCATAATGGGCTGAATCAAGGATACTAGGTTTAACATATTTACAAAAAATAGAACAAGTTGAGTTCATACCCGTTTCTCTCTGCCACGACAAGTTCATTAAATATCGTCATTATTGCCTTTCACTTGCATGACCGAATGATATGAAAATAATAATAGTGCAAGAGTGTCGTGGACTAAGCTGGAATGTGCAAATATTTTACTCAAAAGGAGAAGACAAGGTAATATGGGCTCTCTATTAGATCAACAATAATGCATATGGGAGCCACTCAATATTTTCATCGTAGTCTTCTCCTCGGTACGACTCAATATAAAGAAACGAAATTCAGAGAAACACACTGAAATATTTTTGGAGTTTTTGGCTTTTCTTGAACAAGCAGATAAAAAGGAAAAACAAAAATGAGAAAAACTATTTACATGGGAAAGCTCCCAAAAAGTAAAAGAAGAACAAGGAAATCTTTTTGGGTTTTCTTTTTAGATACTACAACTAACTACACTAGAAAGAATAATAAAAAAGAAGCAAGAAATATATTTTTGGATTTCTCAAAGTTTTTCAAACACACAAGAAGAAAGCGAGAAAATAAATTCAATATGGATGATACAATGAAAAAGTGTGAACACCGACAAATGAAATGTGTGAACATGAATGTAATGTCCGTGAGAAGTATGTACTCCCCCAAACTTAGGCTTTTGGCCTAACTTGGTAATCAGTCAGTAGCCTGCATAGTGATTGGGGTGATAGCTCACGGAGGCTCTCGGTGCGGATGCCTCAGCCTGCCGTGCGGCCACAACCGCCGCGTTATGAGCTCGGGCCTCGCTCTAAAGAACAAAATATCTTCCCCTACTGTGAACATCAAAGAGAGCAGGTGTTGGGGATATTACCACTGGGTGTAAACCGGCCAGGAGAGGCTGGGTTAACCCCATAAGTAGTTCATCTGTATCTGAAGTCCATGAAGACAGACGGTGACGCTTTATGGAGGCCCAGGGCCCAAAGCCGGTTTAAGGCCTGTAGACATAAACCGGCATTGATATGTAAACTTGTGTTGTAAATTAGAAGTAGCAGAGACCGAGCCGGACACGATTATGAGCCGGCCTCAGGATTCTGTAAACCGACGGGCGTCAACCCATGTATATAAGGGGACGACCCGGCGGCGGTTCAAGAACAACAGACAACAACTCGAGACTCAGGCAAAGTGTATTCGCTCCCTGGTCATCGAAACCCCAGCAATTCCATCACAAATAGACGTAGGCTTTTACCTTCATCGTAAGGGGCCGAACTAGTATAAAACTCTCTTGCGTCCCTTGTCCGCTTTAACCCCTTTAAGTTAACCCGTAGCGATGGCTCCATGACTAAGTCCTTTCTCTAGGACAACTGCCGTGACAAAACCACGACAGTTGGCGCCCACCGTGGGGCTATCGCATGATGGTTTCAAGTTCTTGGAGGGTAACTTCGAAGGACTCAAGGGTTACGCTGTGGGCCGGATGACCAAGAGTCGTCACGGCAAGCTCTACATCGACGATGCAGGCTGGGGCCCCGAGGCCGGCTCAATCGAGTACGGGTGCCGGGTCCCCTTTGGTGGCATACACATTTTCATTGGCAAGATCGGCGAGCCGGGCCCTGAGCCGGACATCTGCACTGACCTCGTCGAAACGGCTCAGCGTGCGAGATCTGCCTGGGTCAAGCCTGTCAGGAAGCGTGCCTTCGTGGGAGTTACCCATGGAGGGGAATCTGAGGATAGATCGGAATCTGGTGGTGAGACCGTTGTTTATTCCGGCGACGAGTCATCGACCGGAGAGACCGAGTCGTTATATCAGTTACAAGATGGCCGGATTGGGGGCTGTTCCAATGGCGACAGTATTCCGGACCCCTTTGATCTGCCAAACCGGGTTGCGATCTTCATGGCCGGTACGCAACCGGCGCTCCACTCTTCGACCGCAGCGGCGATGATTTCCTGATCAGCAGCGGCAACAGCGGCCGGGGCAGGAGGCCCTGTGCGACCGCCAGCTCAGGTTCTATCTGATTTGTTTGACGCGTTGGCAACGCGATGGCAGAGGTTAACCCGGCGGATCAGGATGCGCACAATGCGGAAATTGCGAAAGTGAAAGATCATATCACCCAGGCCAAAGCCGACTTAGCAGCTGACGATACCAGGATAGCCGCGGAGCGGGCCGCTCTGGATGCACAAGCTTACCGGATTATGCTCAGAGTGCGTCGAACGAAGTCCTGCAGAGGAGGCACCGATCTCGCCTGCCGTCGGTTTATGACGCTAGAAATCTCTTTAACACCCCAGGAGCAGGGACGAGTAATCCGCCGGTGGTAAACCGGGTGGAGGCCCCTGGAGCAGGAGCGCCGGTTCAGCCACGTTTGGTGGATCCGCCTCGTCAGAACAACATTGTAGCACCGCATGTCCCCACGCCACCGGGTCATTATTCTAACCCGATGGACAACATTGTCGCTGCCGCTTCACAGCTGGCGGCCATCCCGATCGAAGGCGATTCTCCGGCGGCGGTCGAGACGCGTCGGGTTAAGGAGCTTCTTCAGACAGCCTTGGTTCAACAGGAGGCTTATTCATATAGTCGCGATCGGATTCATTCCACTCCCCGTCCAAGCCGGAGTTACAGCAGGCGTATGGATGAACCGGCGGTGTCAAGCAATGCACGGAACCATGATCCGCCCCGTGGCAATAACCCGGCGGGTGGTGCTGGTGATGCTCAGGAGGTGGTGGACCGGGCTCGGGCACGCAGAGAGGCCGAGTTAGCGGCGCAGCCCGAGGCCCGTCAGCTTACTCCGGTTCGTCCAACCACATCGGTGGAACTAGGAGTTACCTCTAGTTCTTTGGGAGTGTCGTGCCTCGTCCCGGCGTTACGCAATGTGCGCCTGCCCAAGGATTTCAAGGGCCCGCGCAAGGTGCCGAATTACACCGCCGATTTATCCCCTGAAACATGGGTCGAAAGCTATGAGATGGCCATGGAGATGCTGGATGTGGATGATGCGGCATGTGCAAAATACTTCACCATGATGCTAGAAGGGACGGCCCGCACTTGGCTAAAGAGCTTACCGGCTAATTCTATCAGGTCATGGGCCGAGTTGAGAGCCCGGTTTATTCAGAATTTCAAGGATACATGCAAGCAGCCCATGTCAATTGTGGACTTAGCTGCCTGTGTCCAGGAGGAAGGAGAGTCAACAACCCATTGGGTGCACCGGGTTTCAGAGATTTTGCAGTCATCGGACCGCATCAACGCTGACACCGCAGTTTTAACATTGGAAGGCAATTGCCGGTTTGAACCCCTGAAGTTGAAGTTGGGACGGCTCAAACGTCATTGTAATGACATGGGAACCCTCATTGCTGCACTGGTGAAGTATGCCGACTCTGATAGTACCAAGGATCCCGATTCTGACGATGATAAGACAGGGAAGGGAAAAAAGAGCGGCAACGCCAAGGGGCAGCACCACAACCCGGCGGGTCATGGAAATGGCGGCAAGCGTAAGGCGGACCATGGTTTAGACTTTGTGGCTAATACTAATGCACATGACAAGGGCCAGCGGGGTAAGGGTAAACCGCCCCAGCGCGGTGAAGGCCAGGTCCTAATCCGGACCGTTTGTCTTATCTGTTGAACCAGCCCTGTCCAAAGCATGGGACGAAGGAGGACCCGTCCACGCACCTCTGGAAAGATTATTACATCATGCAAGAGTTCAAAAATTCTGATTCTTTCCGGTATGATCATGGACCAGGAGGCGGTTCGGGCCCCGGCTCTCATGGGCCAGGTTATGGCGGAGGAAATTCCGGTTCAGGCTTCCACGGTAATCAGGGTGGACATAACAATCAAAGTAATCAGGGTAACCAAGGTGGCTATAATCATCAGGGCAATCAGCAGCAGCAGCAGTCGGGTTACCAGAGCAACCCGAAGCAGTTGAATAGCGGACAGTATCATGTCTTCACCACTAGCTTGGACAGGCGCAATCAGAAGCTTCATAAAAGGGCGGTGAATGCCGTTGAACCGGCGGTCCCCCGATACTTACGCTGGTCTGAACAACCTATTGTGTGGAGTCGAGAGGATCATCCACCCCGGATTGATAATCCGGGTCATCTAGCGTTGGTGGCGGCACCTCAGGTGGGAGGCTATAAGTTCACCAAGGTACTCATGGACGGAGGGAGTAGTATCAATATCCTTTATCATGAAACTTTCCGTCGCATGGGGTTAACAGATAAAAATCTTAAACCGTCCAACACGGTGTTCCATGGTGTGGTGCCTGGTAAATCAGCGTATCCTATTGGTAAGATAGCTCTGGAGGTGGCTTTTGGAGATGAGCATGACTCAAGATCAGAAACTTTGACCTTTGAAGTGGTGAAAATCAAAAGCCCGTATCATGCCCTATTTGGACGGCCAGCTTATGCTAAGTTTATGGCACGGCCTTGTTATGTCTATCTGCAGCTCAAGATGCCGGGTCACAAGGGAACTATAACCGTGCATGGGAGCCGCAAGATTGCTCTGGAGTGTGAAGAAGGTGATGCGGCTTATGCTGAGTCGGTTTGTGCAACAGAAGAGTTGAAGTTTTACAAGGACAATGCTGATCCGGCAGATATGACTTCGTCGAAGAAACCAACTACAAAGCATGATCCGGCCCTGAAGTTTAAATCGGCTAATGAGACTAAGCTTGTTGACTTCGTGCCTGGCGATTCGTCCAAGAAGTTTAGCTTCAGCGCTAACTTGGATCCGAAATAGGAAAGCGCGCTCATCGAGTTCATTCATGAGAATCGGGACATCTTTGCATGGAAGCCTTCTGACATGCCAGGTGTACCGAGAGAACTCGCTGAGCACACTCTCAATGTTGATCCCAAGTATAAACCGGTCAAGCAGTTTCTCCGCCGGTTCAATGAAGAAAGACGCAAAGCTATTGGAGAAGAAGTAGCCAGGCTCTTGGCTGCTGGATTTATTGTTGAAGTATTCCATCCTGAGTGGTTGGCTAATCCGGTGCTGGTCCTTAAAAAGAACGGCACTTGGCGTATGTGTGTGGACTACACAGACCTTAACAAAGCTTGTCCGGCAGACCCTTTTGCCCTCCCTCGTATTGATCAAATTATTGATGCTACGGCGGGTTGCGAGCGTTTGAGCTTTTTGGATGCATATTCTGGTTATCATCAGATCAAAATGGCAGTTAAGGACCAGGAGAAGACAGCCTTCATAACTCCCTTTGGAGCCTTCTGCTATGTGTCCATGCCCTTTGGGCTCAAGAGTGCCCAGGCGACTTATCAACGATGTGTGCAGAATTGTCTTCATAAACAGATCGGCCGAAATGTTCACGCCTATGTGGAAGATATTGTGGTTAAATCAAGGAAGAAGGAGACATTGATTGATGACTTGAAGGAAACCTTTGAGAACCTGCGGGTTTACAAAATGATGCTTAATCCGGCCAAGTGCGTCTTTGGTGTACTTGCAGGCAAGCTCTTGGGTTTTTTGGTGTCTAACCGGGGTATTGAAGCTAATCCGGAAAAGATCAAGGCCATCACCTCCTTGGCCGAACTGAAGTGTATCAATGATGTTCAACGCCTGGCAGGCCGGATTGCCGCGTTGAGCCGGTTTATCAGTCGCCTTGGTGAGAAGGCCATCCCTTTGTGTCAGATGCTGAAGAAAACGGATAACTTCGTCTGGAGTGACGCCGCTAATGAAGCATTTGAGGACTTAAAGCGGCAGCTGGCTAATCCGCCGGTTCTCGCTGCCCCGGTTGACAAAGAGCCATTGTTGCTATATGTGGCAGCTAACGCCCGGGCTGTTAGTATGGATATTGTGGTGGAGCGCAAGGTGGCTGGAAAGGAATATCCGGTTCAACGGCCGGTCTACTATATCAGTGAGGTACTTACTGAGTCCAAGCAGAGGTACCCGCATTGGCAAAAATTGGTGTATGGGGTTTTTATGGCAAGCCGGAAGCTTAAGCAGTATTTCCAAGGTCATCCCATCACGGTGGTCAGCTCTGCTCCGTTGGGAGATATAATCCAGAACAAGGAAGCAACTGGCCGGTTGCTAAGTGGGCTATAGAGCTCGGGCCTCACGGGTTGAAATACATACCCCGAACGGCGATCAAATCTCAAGCACTTGTGGATTTCATCAATGATTGGACAGAATTACAAGCGCCAGAGGAGAAGCCAGATCATACTTATTGGACTATTCATTTTGACGGGTCCAGGCAATTGGAGGGCTCGGGGGCTGGAGTCGTATTAACTTCCCCACGAGGTGATAAGTTTTGTTATGTTCTCCGTTTAATGTTCCCTTGTACTAACAATGCAGCTGAATATGAGGCCCTACTCCATGGTCTTCGGATGGCTAAGGAGATGAACCTAAGCCGAGTTAAGTGCTTCGGTGACTCGGATCTAGTGGCTCAACAAGTGTCCGACACTTGGGATTCCAAGGACCCACTCATGGCAGCATATCATCGTGAGGTGGATATTGTTGCAGGTCACTTTAAAGGTTATCAGGTGGATCATGTGGACTGGCGAAAGAATGAAGCGGCGGACGCTTTAAGCCGCCTGGGTTCCCAACGTAAACTGGTTCCGCCTAATGTCTTCTTGGATGTTCTGCACAATCCGTCCATCAAGCTCCCTGGTGAGGAGGATTTGGCTATTCCTGATCCGGAAGCTCAGTTGGTGGCGGCTCGTCATGTTATCCCGGATTGGACGGTTCCATACCTGGCGTATATGAACCGGGGCGAGTTACCAGAGGATGAAAATTTGGCCAGGCAGATAATCCGGCGGTCCAAGTCCATGACTATTATCAATGGAGAGTTACATCATTGCAGTGTGACAGGGGCGTTTCAACATTGTGTGTCTCCTGAGGAAGGCCGTGAAATTTTGCGTGAGATCCACGAAGGAGATTGTGGTCACCACGCCGGTTCAAAATCTTTGGTGGCCAAGGCGTTTCATCACGGTTTCTATTGGTTGACAGCTCATGCTGATGCCGAGGACTTGGTCAAAAGATGTGATGGCTGTCAGAAATTCTCAAGACGCGCTCATGTACCGGCTCAAGAATTGAGGATGATTCCAATCACCTGGCCGTTTGCAACTTGGGGGCTGGATATGGTTGGGCCTTTCAAGAGGTCCAAGGACAAGAAGACCCACCTTTTGGTGGCGGTTGATAAGTTCACGAAGTGGGTGGAGGCAAAGCCAGTTAGTAAGTGTGACGCAGCCACGACAGTCCAATTCATCAAAAAGGTGATCTTACGATTCGGCTTTCCACACAGCATTACAACAGACAATGGTACCAATCTGTCAAAAGGTGCCATGAAGGAGTTCTGTCAACGTGAGCACATCCGGCTTGATGTGTCATCAGTGGCTCACCCACAGTCTAATGGTCAAGCGGAGAGGGCCAATCAAGAGATCTTGAGAGGCATCAAACCCCGGCTTATGGTTCCTTTACAATGGACGCCGGGTTGTTGGGTTGAGGAGTTACCTTCTGTGTTGTGGAGCATCAATACCACACCCAACAGATCGATAGGATACACACCATTTTTCATGGTTTATGGAGCGGAAGCAGTTCTTCCTAGTGACATCCGTCATGACTCGCCTCGTGTAGCGGCATATGTTGAAGCTGACAACGAGAAGGCATGACAGGAAGCTCTTGACCTGTTAGATGAGGAACGTGACATGGCGGCAGCCCGTTCGGCGATTTATCAGCAAGATCTGCATCGTTATCATAGCCGCCGGGTTAGAACCAGAACCTTTCAAGAAGGTGATTTGGTGCTTCGGCTCATCCAGGATCAGACATATATGCACAAGCTATCCCCCCCCTTGGGAAGGACCCTTTGTGGTCAGCAAGAATCTACACAACGGGTCGTACTACCTAATCGATGTTCGAGAGCGCAAAGACTCACGTAAATCGGAGGAGGAGACCAACCGGCCGTGGAATATTGCTCATCTTTGGCCTTACTATACTTGAGCTATAGGCTCTGCTTATGTACATATTATGACAATGTATATATTATGATCAATATAATAAACCGGAACCTCGGCTAAAGCGGGGTATCTGTTGTTTTTCTTACATCATGTGTGGTTACATGAAGCTTACAAAGCGGCGTCCGTTTCACCCCTTGATTTAGCTTCTCTAAGCTTTATATTGCATCACTTGGGGGCTTGGTCATATCTGAACCATAGCTACACCTCTTGATTGGCGCAATGCCACAGCATGGGCTTGGTCGTATCCGAACCATAGCTACACCTCTTGATCAGCGCAATGCCACATCATCACTTGGGGCTTTGTCGTATCCGAACCATAGCTACACCTCTTGATCGGAGCAATGCCACAGCATCACTTGGGGGCTCGGTCGTATCCGAACCATAGCTACACCTCTTGATCGGCGCAATGCCACAACATCACTTGGGGGCTTGGTCGTACCCGAACCATAGCTACACCTCTTGATCGGCATAATGCCACAACTTCACTTGGGGGCTTGGTCGTATCCGAACCACAGTCACGCCTCTTGATCGGCTCAAAGCCACATCAATCCGGGGCCAAAGAGAGTGTTGTAAAACAACAACTCAAACATAGGCACCCACTGAGCACAACTCACAATGTTGCTTGGGGATTCTTTGCTGTCGAATTTAGGGCCTGGCAGCCCGTGAAAAGCCTCGACTACAACGGTTTTCATTTGCCTTTTGCTAAATTTTTCTTTGTTTTCATAAGATTTGTTATGTTTTTAAACCGGTGTTTATCAACTCGGTTAGGCTGTCAACTACAAGTTGTCAGTACACGATCAAATTATAATCCGGAGACTATCAGCCCGGTCTGGCATTGACTCAAAGTCACCAGTATGGAATAAGCCGGTGTTTATTACAACCCGAAACGGTTTTATTGTAAACCGGTATCATATAATAGGAGTTACTTATCCTCCAGAGTAGGGTTATGGCTCTCACTACAAGGTTGGTCAGCCAACATCATCCCTAAAGGTCCCAGGTATCATATATTTCCATATTTGGTTATCTTTTACAACCTTGGTTATAAACCGTGGTCATATATATATTTGGGTATCATGACCCGCCCGGTGGTAAACCGCCAGGGCGCTTTAAGCTTCTTATCTGCAGGACCAACTTGAATAAATAGCTATGGATTATGAACATCATATCTTAAAGCATGACGGATTAACACGCATCAGTTGCAGATAAATATGCACGAAGGCATAACAGACCAAGTGTTTTAACTAGCCTATTACAAGGCGTTTCAGTGCCCAAAGGGATAATTGTTTCTCAATAAGCATTGCAGCACGTGGAAGACTAAACCGGCCCCCGGATTATGATTGCTTATCAGCTTGACCTGACGGCTGCGGATCATCTTGCACCGGTTCATCTTCTTCATCTCTACCCAGCGGCTGGAAGTCAACAGTTGTCCAGTCGATCCCAGTTAAAGCTTGGAACACAGCTTCGTCGCTTATAAGGGTTGACGGTTCAATATCAGGGGCATAAGTGTGCTTATGGATTGGAGGGATCAGATTTTGCGCTTCCGGAATTGGTGCAGCAACCCGTCTGTTCTTGTCATCATAGCTTGCCTGGGTTAGAGCGGTCAGAGCTCCGGCCCTTGCAGCAGCTTTCTTTAGTTCTTCAACCCGGGCAGGCGGCATGGATAGCCTTTCTAAGGTGTCCTTGATCAATGTTGGTGGAGGTTTATTGTGTGAAGCGGTGCAGATGATCCGCTGCGCACCGGTATACAGCTGCTCTATCAGAGTATAGGCCGCTTTCAATTTCTTCTGTACGTCAGAGCCCAGATGGCTAATACGAGTTCCTGCATCATTATAAATGTCAGTAAACCAGCAACACATGGGAAGATATGTTGAAAGTATAAAGCAAGGATGCTTACCAAACACAGCAGCGGTCATCGCATGTACTTGCCGCTTTACACCAGTCAGCTCGTCTACCACCGGTTTGAGAGCTGCCTCTGCGTCTTCAGCTCTTTTCTGCAAAGCGGATTTCTCTGTGTTCCAATCCGCCCGCTCCTTGTTGAAGCTCTTCTTTAGCTTTTCCATAGCGGCTAAGGCGCTCGTCAGCTCATCTTTTGCCTTGGAAGCTTCGGCCTGTTGGGACTTGATATTTTCTTGCAGATCGGCGATTTGAGATTCCTTTTTGCTCAGCTCAGCCTATAAAGAGATAGATATATAATGAGTTGACAGTACATATTTGAAGTACCAAGCACATAACAAGTTATGCCCTTAGTACTTGGGGGCTAATGCATATTTGCTCTTAATCAGAAATTTTTACAAGTCCCAAGCACAATACAAGTATTAAGCTTGGCACTTGGGGGCTAATGTGTATTTGCTCATAAAATGTTGATATGGGCATTCTTCTACAAAGTCCCGGTTCATCTTTATAAAGTTAAACCGGCCCTTGGGGGCTACATCAGTGAAGTTAAGATGCATTGTTGCAAACATGAAATTGTTACTAAGTCCCGGTTTAAATTGGTATCTTAAACCGTCACTTGGGGGCTACTGGAGTTGATAAGCTGCAGTTAAATATAAGAGAGAAACACTTATGAAAGTTACCTCATATCGCTCCTTCATCATATTTACCAAACCGACTTCATAGTCACGGCTGGTGTACAGACGGTTCAGGAAGCCAGAGTGAAGGTCTTGAGCATTCAGATGGGCATAATTTGACAAATCGGCGTTCCATTTGCCCTTGCCAATTGCAGAGCTCCCATCTTTGGCAGTATGCTTTGACAAAGCGACAGGATTGCCCGGAGCGGTATGGCCTGTGCCAGTAATCATAATGTCATCATCTTTGTCATCAGCAGCCGTTACTGGGGTTGGCGGTTTGTCAGTATTCTTAACTGGACTTGCCGGTTTATTGTCAGTTCGGACAGGGCTGTTGGCTGGTCAGCATGGCTTGTGGTGTCAACTTCTGCCTGCTCAGCAACGAAGTCATGATCTTGAGGCGGTGGGTCATTCAGTATGGCATCAATGTTGGTCTCTTCAGGATCTGGAGTTTTCTCCGGTTCAACAGCCACGTCTTCATCAGCCGGTTTATTCAACCGAGCTTTCTTGCTGGGTCTTGGCTTGGCGCTGAGAAAATAAACATAAGGACCAGTACAGTATATCAAAATAGCAACATCAAGGATAACAACAAATGTATAGCTCACCCAAGAACCGTTTTGAGGGGTGGAAGTTTTGTGGCCGACGACTCGCCAGAAGATGAGTGAGAAGTACCCTGATAATTTGAATCAGACGAGTTAAGAGGTTGGCGGAAACAACCTGCTTTGGGGCATGAAGTATCAATGGGATAAGAGACCTCTGATCGGCGTTTCCAAACCGGACTGTTCGGTAAACTGGCGGAGGTAACTACCTGGCCGCTGTGCCGGGTTGTGCGGCGAGCCTCGTGCTGCTGTGTCTTCAAAAGAAAGTTTGGGTCCAAGTAAGCAAGGGGGTGAGAAAATTTCACTTTCCGGTTTGCTCGACGGATTTTCGATGTCGGCAGAGGATCTGAATCGGAGGAAAGAATGATTACCTCTACATCGTCAGCATGACTGCCTTCAGCGTCGTCCTGATAATAATCATTGTCAATGAGGTGTACGAAAAATGAACCAAGAGAGTCAAGTTCTACCTCTGGTTCCGGATTACCCACATCGTCATCAGCTGGTAGGTCGGAGGATGCAATGGTCCTTCTCTTGGCAGATTTTTTAACAACCTTGGTCTTCGGACGAACTGGCTTGACCGGTTTGTCTTGCGGCTTCGCCGGTTTGTCTTGTGATGGTTTCTTGTTCCAGAACGGATCATCACCCTGTCAGAAAATAATCACACTTTCAGAGAATATTTGGACAGAAGCAACTTCAGATAAAAATATTATATGATTCTTACAGCTGGTGGTTTGTTGAAGGTGCAGAAAGGGAGTAATCCGGTTTGGGCACAGACAGCCTCCGGTTCATTCAGTATCTTTTTTACAGCCTCAGTGACTTCTGCATCTGTAAGCTGAATGTCAATGTGCCGCTGAGCATCCTTCAAACTCCCCGTATACTCACACATCAAACCAGAGCGTCGGCTTAAGGGCAGAATACTCCAGCTTATCCAACAATGAGCAAGATCAACTCTTGTCAAACCGTTTTCCATGAAGGCTCTAAGCTTTGATAATTGAGGAGCATAGTTGGCCCTTTCTCTTGCATTCAACCTCTGAGGAAAAGGATGTGTGTTGCTCAGGCATTCAGGGCGGTAACCCGGCAGGGGTTTTTGGTCAGGTGGAGATGTATCCATGCAATAAAACCAAGTCTGGTTCCACTCTTTGGGGTGACTGTGGAGTTTGGGATGAGGGAAGGTGACATCTTTCCTTTTCTAAACCGCCATTCCGCCCAGTTCCGTATTGGGTCCACCCAAGAACTCTGTGCGACGGTTTAAGTGAAAGAAATCCCTAAACAGTTCGACTGAAGGTTCCTCTTGCAGATAAACCTCACAAAAGACTTGGAAGTGGCAGATGTTGGTCACAGAATTGGGACCGATGTCTTGAGGGCGCAGTTGAAAACTGGCCAGTACATCCTAGAAATTTTTTGAACCGGGAGGGCTAAAACCTCGTCCGAGATGATCAGCAAACATGACTACCTCTCCATCCTTGGGTGTAGGAGGATTTTCCGGGCCAGGGACCCTCCAGTGGATGACATCTTTTTTGGCTAAAGCGCCCATTTTAACAAGATTGTTTAACTGTTCTTTGGTTACTCGAGAAGGAGCCCAATTGCATTCATAGACTTGCTTGGCCATGGCAATGAAAGATCTAAAACATGATTATTGCCGGTTTAAGATTTATAAAGGACAACTATACAGCGGTATAAGGATGTAAGCATATTGTTAAACCGGAATTGGTTATTCGTAAACCGGAGTCTGACAATGGAAACAGTACAATGATGAATGCATTGGCGGTTCAACAGGGGACTAATGGTATCTACTGGGTCATCATTCTGTATATGAAGTTAAACCACCCAATCTGGTATTAAAAATGTACAAGTGAAGGAAGAAACAAGTTTCACATCTTGCCAGGGTAATTTCAGATCTACCGCGCATTGGAAAAACAAAATATATTCTGACCTAATTTCCAGCGTGTTAAAGGTTCACCAAGTTTAGATGAGTTGGATATCAAGCAGGTGCCTTAACAAGAAGAAAGGATTCTAAACTACAAAAGGCGCTGAAAATAGTCAGATCTAACCGGCCATTGGTGCTACCGAAGGAAGGACAACTTCAAGCTATGAAGAACACCGAACCCTAATGGCAGATCTAGGGCGAGAAGAAGAGGGACTTACTGGTGCAGGAGGAAGCAGCGGAGGATCACCGCTTTTATCTGGTACGATCAGGTTGATGCAGCGGCCTTTGTCAAAGCAGAGACGAAGGACGACAGCGGCGGCTGAGCGCGAGGGTCGGTCGGCGTGAGGAAGACGACGACGCGAAGAGGCACAAGGGAAAAAAATGGAAAGACCCCCTGGCCCTATTTATAAGGGTAGAAAGATAAGCGTCAGGCGCAAAAATCGAGGAGCCTAAATTTTGGATATGAGGCGGAGCTGTCGCCTCGATTGTCGGAGGCTCGTTAATGAAGGTGGATTATACACAGTTTTAAATAACAGGTGACGTCATGGCGGTTTACCATGATCCTAGAAGATGATGTCACAGCGGTTTACAAGATCATGTGAAGATGTTGAAGAAGAAAATTTCTTAAGAATTGAGGATTGATGTGAACCAGTTCAAATCAATCTGGGGCCTAATGTTGGGGATATTACCACTGGGTGTAAACCGGCCAGGAGAGGCCGGGTTAACCCCATAAGTAGTTCATCTGTATCTGAAGTCCATGAAGACAGACTGTGACGCTTTATGGAGGCCCAGGGCCCAAAGCCGGTTTAAGGCCTGTAGACATAAACCGGCATTGATATGTAAACTTGTGTTGTAAGATAGAAGTAGCAGAGACCAAGCCGGACACGATTATGAGCCGGACTCGGGATTCTATAAATCGACGGGCGTCAACCCATGTATATAAGGGGACGACCCGGCTGCGGTTCAAGAACAACAGACAACAACGCGAGACTCAGGCAAAGCGTATTCGCTCCCTGGTCATCGAAACCCCAGCAATTCCATCACAACTAGATGTAGGTTTTACCTTCATCGTAAGGGGCCGAACTAGTATAAAACTCTCTTGGGTCCCTTGTCCGCTTTAACCCCTATAAGTTAACCCATAGCGATGGCTCCACGACTAAGTCCTTTCTCTAGGATATCTGTCGTGACCAAACCACGGCAGCAGGCGCAGGCAAATATGTGTGCACAACGGAACTTTGATTAAACAACAATTTATAGGTGAAATTATGGGGTTCGCCTCTAAGGATCTTATGACGTTTCATAGCATCAAAGTCTAAATACTGCATTGGTAAAATAGGGTCATTGGGGAAAGGTGAAACACCCAGCTCTCTTGCTAAGCGTGTGGCATAAATTCCACCATAGAAATAACCAATACTAGCGTTGTGTTGCAACCTACATGCAACAATCGCTCCAAGATTATAAGTTCTGTCACCGGTGAGAGCGGTGCGTATGAGGCTCAAGTCTGGAGCACAAAGTGTACTACAATCTTGTTTACCTACAATACATTTTCCATTGAATAATGCAAAGTACTAAATTGCGGGAAAATGAATGCTCTTTATTCTACCTTGCGTCACTCCCCTAGTCTCACCATAGCAAAAACTAGTCAAGGATGTTTGAAACTCAGATCTTGGTGGTTCGTCAAGCGAACCCCAGAATGGGATTTTGTAGTGGTGAGCAAATCTCTCTAAAGCTATGGTAAATGGATTTTCATACAGTTTAAATGACACCCTAGAATCACGGGGATGGAATTTAAATTCTTTGACAAATGATTCAGTGAGAGTGAGGTGTTGGTTGCACTTATCTGCAATGTAGGGACCGAGCTCGGCATTGTGAACATATTGCTCAAATTCTTCCTTAATGCCCACACTCACCATATAGTCGTTGCATGGCCATAAGCATGGTATGGTGGCGGCATCTCGTATGGAACTTTCACTTGGTTCAACATAAGACCGACGAGCGGAGCTGCTACTAGAAGATGCCTCCGAGGATCTCCTCCTCTAAGAACTCCCTCCAAAGAGGTTCATCATATTCGCGTACAATTTTTTGAAATTTTTTGGGTCACAAACATTTATCAACAAAACTTTACAAGATTGATATCAAGTACTCATAGGTATGCATAGAGGCCATAGCAAGCATCCAAACTACTTAAATCTCTAAGAATTCAACATGCAAGCTCATCTACAGCAGCACCAAAAGTAGCTAATTATTGAAAATATAAACCACTAAAGCAAAAACTAATTGGACAAACGAAGGAGTCACATACCAAGCAACAACCCCCTGAAATAATTTCGGAAACGGAGCTTCGAGCAAAGAGATCGAAATCCGCGGGTTTGAGAGCAAGAACACGAGAGAGAGAGAGCAATGGTGATTTTTTCTAGAGGTAGGTGGTGATGTGGGATGAAGAGATAAGTGAGGGGGCCCACGTGGGGACCACAACCCACCAAGGCGCGCCTGGGGGTCCTGGCGCGCCCAGGTGGGTTGTGCCCACCTGGTGCACGTCCCTCTTATATTATTTGCACCAGAAATTCTTAAATATTCAGAAAAAATCATATTAAATTTCCAGAGCATTCTGAGAACTTTTATTTTTTGGTCATTTTTTTACTGCACGGGAAATTCAGAAAACAGACAAAACATGGTATCTTATTTTATTTAACTAATAAAAATTGAGAACAAAATGTAGGGACATAAGGTAGTCTTCTCTAAATTCATCAACTTCATACCTCTCAAAAATGATCCATTAATAAGGTTGATCAAGTCTTATTAGCAACCACTTTCGATTAGCATGAAACCGAAGAACTTTCATAAATTACAGTTACCTCAACGGGGATATGAATGTCCCCAATGATAAGCATTTCATATTTGTTTTTGACAGTAGGTAGAGGTAGTTGAAAATTCCCAATAGTGACTTTCGAAGATTTTTCAATAACATTAATACCATTCACTTGGAATTGTTTCTTCGGAAAGTGCACCGTATGCTCATTACCATTGATATGAAAAGTGACCTTGCTTTTATTGCAATCAATAACATCCCCTACAGTATTCAAGAAGGGTCTACCAAGGATAATTGACATGTTGTTGTCCTCGGGCATCTCAAGTATAGCAAAGTCAGTCAAAATAGTAACATTAGCAACAACAATAGGCACATCCTCACAAATACCGATAGGTACGGCAGTTGATTTGTCAACCATTTGCAGAGATATTTATATAAAGAGAAAGGCATAACACTAACACCAGCTCCCAAATCACATATAGCAGTTTTCACATAATTTCTTTTGATGGAGCAAGGTATAGTTGGTATTCTCGGATCTCAAAGTTTTTTAGGTACTCCATCTTTAAAAGTGTAATTAGCAACCATAATGGAGATTTCAGTTTCCGGTATTTTTCTCTTATTGGTGATGATGTCTTTCATGTACTTTGCATAAGGAGGCATTTTTAAGATATCAGTCAAGTGAGTATGCAAAAAGACTGGCCTCAGCATTTCAGCAAAGCGTTCAAATTCTTCATCATCTTTTTTAGTTGACTTGGGTGGAAAGGGCATAGGTTTTTGAACCCATGGTTCTCTTTCCTTACCATGTTTTCTAGCAACAAAGTCTCTTTTATCATATCTTTTATTCTTGGCTTGTGGGTTATCAAGATCAACTGCTGGTTCTATCTCAACATCATTGTTTGGTTCTTTATTATTTGTTTGAGTGTCTTCATAAACCTCATCATTATATTTTTCATTATCAGAAGGTGAGTGTTCACTACCAGATTGAGTTTCAGCACCAGAGATAGAAACTTCATTATCAGGAGGTTTTTCTACTACAGGTTCACAAGAGGCATGCAAAGTCCTATCATTCTTCTTTTTTTTCTTTTTAGAAGGACTACGTGCATCAGTGTTAACCTTTTGAGAGTCTTGTGCAATTATTTTTGGGTGTCCCTCGGGATAAAGTGGTTCCTGAGTCATCCTACCTCCTCTAGTCATTACTCTAACAGTATGTTCGATATTATTATTCATTTCATCTAACAACTCTTTTTCAGATTTAGCAACTTGTTCTAACTGAGTTTGAACCATAGAAGCATGCTTCCCCACACCTCTAACATCATTTGAGATTCTAAATAACAAGTCACTCACGCGAGCAATCATGTCAGAATTGTATTTCAACTGTTTCATAACATTTGCATTGAAGTGATCTTGCTTTCTAATGTAATTTTCAAACTCATAAAGGCATTGTCTAGGGTGCATATTGTGAGGATTATCATTATCATTGAATTTCATTAGAGAATTTACCACTACCACCTTAGTTGGTGGTGGTGTATCAAAGCCCATGCATTTCTTAAATAGGAGGTATTTTTGACATCCTCAGCTTTAATACCTTTTTTCTCTCATAGATTTCTTTGCCTCTTGCATATCTTCAGGACTGAGATATAAGATACCCCTATTCTTACGAGTGGGTTTAAGCAGTGGTTCAGGAGGAGTCCAATCATCATAACTTTTCAATATGTTATTCAATAATTCTTCAGCTTGCCCAATAGTTCGTTCACTGAAAACACAACCAGCACAACTATCTAGGAAATCCCTAGAAGCATCGGTTAGTCCATTATAGAAGATATCAAGTATTTCATTTTTCTTAAGAGGATGATCAGGCAAAGCATTAAGCAATTGGATAAGCCTCCCCCAAGCTTGTGGGAGATTCTCTTCTTCAATTTGCGCAAAGTTAAATATTTCCTGTAAGGCAGCTTGTTTCTTATGAGCAGGGAAATATTTTTCAGAGATGTAATAAATCATATCCTGGGGACTACGCACACAACCAGGAGCAAGAGTATTGTACCAAGCTTTAGCATCACCCTTTAATGAGAACGGAAATAATTTGAGAATATAGTAATAGCAAATTTTCTCATCATGAGCAAAAAGGGTGGCTATGTCATTCAACTTAGTAAGATGTGCCACAATAGTTTAAGTTTGATAACCATGGAAAGGATCATATTCAACCAAAGTAATTAACTCTGGGTCGACAGAGAATTCATAATCCTTATCATCAATAAAGATAATTGAAGTAGCAAACTTAGGATCACATTTCATTTTAGCATTCAAAGATTTCTCTTTGTACTTGCATAATAATTTCTCTAGATCATCTCTATCCTTACAAGCAGGAATATCTCTAGTTGCCTCCTCGCCCATAACATAACCTTCTGGTACCTTTGGCAATTCATATCTAGGAGGACTAGTTCTAATAGGTGTTTCAAGATTTTCAGTTTCAAGCTCATCATCAGTTTCAACAATATCATGCTGTCTTACTCTAGCAATTTGTTCATCAAGAAATTCACCTAGTGGCACATTATCATAAAGCAAGGTACTAGCATCATCATAAGCATCATTCATAGCAGAAGTAGCATCATCAACAACTTGCGGCATATCAGGATTAATAGCATGTGGTGGTGTTGCAAGTTTACTTATAACAGAAGGTGAATCTAAAGCGGAGCTGGATGGAAGTTCCTTACCTCCCCTCGTCTTAGAGGGAAAAATCTTGGTCTTAGCATCCTTCAGATTCTTCATAGTGACAATTTGATAATAATGACAAGTGACTCAACAAATATAGCTATGCTTCCCAGCAACAGCGCCTGGAAAAGGTCTTGATAACCCACAAGTACAGGGGATCGCAACAGTTTTCGAGGGTAGAGTATTCAACCCAAATTTATAGATTCGACACAAGGGGAGCCAAAGAATATTTGTAAGTATTAGCAGCTGAGTTGTCAATTCAACCACACGTGGAGATTAATTATCTGCAGCAAAGTGATCAGTAGCAAACTAGTATGGTAGTTTTGATAATAGTAGCAACAACAATAGTAACGGTAACAGTAATAGCGGTGATTTTGTAGCAAGTGCAACAGTAACGAAAGTAGTAGTAACTTAGCAACAACAATATAAGAGAAATTCATAGGCATTGGATTGGCAATTCGTTGGATGACATTCATCATGTGACAGTTATAACCTAGGGCGATACGACACTAGCTCCAGTTCATAAATATAATGTAGGCATGTATTCCGTAAATAGTCATATGTGCTTATGGAAAGAACTTGCATGACATCTTTTGTCCTACCCTCCCATGGCAGTGGGGTGCTATTGGAAACTAAGGGATATTAAGGCCTCCTTTTAATAGAGAACTGGAACAAAGCATTAACACATGGTGAATACATGAACTCCTCAAACTACGGTCATCACTGGGAAGTGTCCCGAATATTGTCACTCCGGGGTTGCCGGATCATAACATGTAGTAGGTGACTATAACTTGCAAGATCGAATCTAGAACATAGATATAATGGTGATAACATAAACGGTTCAGATCTGAAATCATGGCACCCGGGCCCAAAGTGACAAGCATTAAGCATGGCAAAGTTATAGCAACATCAATCTCATAACATAATGGATACTTGGGATCAAGCCCTAACAAAACTAACTCGATTACATGATGAATCTCATCCAACTCCTCACCGACCAGCGAGCCTACGAAGGAATTACTCACTCCCGGTGGGGAGCATCATGGAATTGGCGATGGAGAAGGGTTGGTGATGACGAAGATCGAAGATCCCCCTCTCCGGAGCCCCAAACGGACTCCAAATCTGGCATCCCGATGAAGAACAGGAGACGGCGGCGGCTCCGTCTCGTGGAACATGATAATTCTTTCTCCCTGATTTTTTTGGGCGCGCCTGGAGGGGGTGGCGCACCCTGGTGGGTTGTGCCCACCCAGGTGCCCCCTCTGGTGGTTCTTCGCTCCAGAAATTATCTTTATTCATATAAAAATTCCTCGCAAAGTTTCGTTCCAATCCGAGAACTTTTATTTCTGCACAAAAATCAACACCATGATAGTTCTACTGAAAACAACACCAGTCTAGGTTAGTTTCATTCAAACCATGCAAATTAGAGTCCAAAACAAGACGAAAAGCGTTAGGAAAAGTAGATACGATGGAGACGTATCAGGCAGCGTCAGTGAACCACGTCCTAGAGATGTGGAGGGCTTCATTGTTGAAACTACTGTGGGAGAACAGATAGGGGTGTCGGAAGCCAGAGTGGCTAGTTTACATTTTCCTATTTTACGCTATTATTCATTATTTGCGGGGAGATGTTTGATTGGTCGTGGGGAGAGTGGAGGCCTCAATGCTCCTGACCTTGCCATTTTGCGCCATGCTTTATATACTGATAGAACTTTTAGTTTGGGCGCTATGGGCTCGACGGTTGAGTCTAAACCATTTGAGGGGTCCTATTTTTGGAGGCATCTATGCTTCCCGTTTAGATAAACATTTTGAGATACCCATTAGGCTTGATGAGAAGGAGGAAATGTCGTTACCCACTAAGTACTTAGATTATGCTAGTATGGTAGCACATGAATTTATTTGAAAAGACGATGAGAAGCGGCTCATCTATAACCTAGTGTTCAGTCAGGGCACCTATCAGATTATTACTTTGCCTGCACCTTCTTTGTTCCATATTCACTCAGGCAGGTACATCATTATGCCCGATGATATTTATGCGTACAGGGAGCAGACGCGATCCCCAGTCCCTGCGCCAGCACTATCACCTGATCCATATCAGGAACCTGTTTATTAGTGGGAGCCACAAGAGCTCGCCAACCAGTGGAACCCCCAGGACCCACCGGAGTATCGGGAAGAGGATTATTTCGAGCCATGGCCCTAGACCAACTTAGGCCAAAAGCCTAAGCTTGGGGGAGTACGTATTTCTCACCGACATTACATTCATGTTCACACACTCATTTCAGTTGTGGGTGCTCATACTTTTTCATTGTATTATCCATGTTAGTTTATTTCTCGCTTTCTTCTTGTGTGTTTGAAAAACTTTGAGAAAATCCAAAAAATGTAGTTATCGCTTCTTTTTAGTTATTCTTTATAGTTTAATTAGTTGTAGTATTAAAAGAAAACCATAAAAAAATTCTCATTCTTCTTTTGCTTGTTGGGAGCTTTCCCGTGTAAATAGTTTTTCTCGTTTTTGTTTTCCTTTCGTTATTTTCTTTCTTCTGAAAAAAACTCTAAAAATATTCCAGTGTGTTTCTCTGAAATTATTGTTCTTTTCTTTGGGTCATAAGGAGAAGATCACGATGAAAATGTTGAGTGGTTCTCATATGCATTACTGTTGATCTAACATAGAGCCCATATTACCTTGTCTTCTCCTCTGAATAAATGTTTGCAGATTCCAGCTTAGTCCAATGCATGTGCACTCTTATTATTATCCACACCGTTCGGTCGTGCAAGTGAAAGGGAATAATGATGATATATGATGAAATGATTGAGATGGAGAGAAGCTGGTATGAACTCAACCTATTTTGTTTTTGTAAATATGATTAGCTCATCGTTATTGATTCAACCCATTATGAATGAAACATGTTTGCAATGACAATTAGAGATTATAGTTACTCATGCCATGCTTAATTAGCCAGGAGTTTATAATGGTTTGTCTTCAGTGCCAACATGAAAATTAAAATGGTTGTGATGTAGTATGATAGGATGGTATCCTCCTTTGAATGATTTAAGTGGCTTGACTTGGCACATGTTCATGCATGTAGTTGAAACAAAAAACAACATTGCCTCCATGATATTTATGTTCATGGTGATTTATATCCTACTCATGCTTGCACTCAATGTTGGTTAATCTCAATGCATGTTAATGACCGTTGTAGCTCTCTAGTTGGTCGCTCCTCACTCTTTTGCTAGCCTTCACTTGTACTAAGCGGGAATGCTGCTTGTCCATCCACTTCCTTAAACCCAAAGTTGTTCCATATGAGTCCACCATATCTACCTATATGCGGTATTTACCTACCGTTCCAAGTAAATTTGCATGTGCCAAACTCCAAACCTTCAAATGATAATCGGTTTTGTTTGCCCTAATCGCTCATGTAGTGACTGGGGGCTGTCAGTATCTTCCATGCTAGGTGGGTTATTCTCACGATGAGTGTTGATTCACTTGTCATTCACGAGAAAGTGGCTGGTAATCGGGATGCCCAGTTCCATGCTTGAAATCAAATCAAAATATAACTAAAAATAAAACTCCCCAAGGATTGTTGTTGGTATGGACGGTACCCATTGTTTCGGATCAGTCGTGGAGTGTGATTGTTGGTGGAGGGGAGTAAAAACTTTACCATTCTGTCTGGGAACCGCCTATAATGTATCTAGCACGGAAGATAGTGAGATCTCTTGGTTGTTATGTTGACAATGAAAGCATACCGCTCAAAATTATTCATCTCTGTTTTAAAAGCTCCGAGCTCTGGCACCTCTGCAAATCCCTGCTTCCCTCTGCGAAGGGCCTATCTATTTACTTTTATTGCCAAGTCATCATCCTCTTACAAAAAGCACCAGTTAGAGAGCACCACTGTCATTTGTATGCGTTGTTATCAATTGATATTGAGTATGACTGTGACTGGATCTCTTTTGCTATGAATTACAATGTCTAGTCAGCCCTTAATCTTCAGGGGTGCTCTGCATTTATGTTTTGCAGTCTCAGAAAGGGCTAGCGAGATACCATTCTGTTATATTATATCATGATTGTTTTGAAAAAGTGTTGTCATCCGAGTTTTATTATTATTGCTCGCTTGTTGCTTATGCCATTGATATGAGTAAATGTGAGACCTAAATGTTATTGTGAATATGGTTAGTTCATATTCTTTGCTAAAAACCTGAATCCTAGCTATACATATTTGCAACAACAAGATCAAACAGAGTTTGTAAAAGTTATTCTTTGTCACTTTCAGCTTATCAACTGAATTGCTTGAGGACAAGCAATGGGTTAAGCTTGGGGGAGTTGATACATCTCCATCGTATCTACTTTCCCAAACTCTTTTGCCCTTGTTTTGGACTCTAACTTGCATGATTTGAATGGAACTAACCTGGACTGGCGCTTCTTCCAGCAAAATTGCCATGATGTTATTTTTGTGCAGAAATAAAAGTTCTCAGAGTGACATGAAAATTTACGGAGAATATTTTTGGAATTAATAAAAAATACTGGCGAAGAATTATCCAGAGGGGGGGCACCCAGAGGCCACAAGCCCAAGGGGTGCGCCCACCCCCTGGGGAGCGTCCTACAGGCTTGTGGGCCCCCTGGAGCCCCTCCGACCTCAACTCCAACTCCAAATAACCCTATACGGCAAGAAAAAAAATCAAGGAGAAGAGTTCATCACGTTATACGATATGAAGCCGCCGCCACCTCCTGTTCTTCATCGGGAGGGCTGATCTGGAGTCCGTTTGGGATCCGGAGAGGGGGATTCATTGCCAAAATCATCACCAACCTTCCTCCATCACCAATTTCATGATACTCACCGCCGTGTGTGGGTAATTCCATCGTAGGCTTGCTCGACGGTGATGGGTTGGATGAGATTTATCATGTAATCGAGTTAATTTTGTTAGGGTTTGATCCCTGGTATCCACTATATTCTGAGATTAATGTTGCTATGACTTTGCTATGCTTAATGTTTGTCACTAGGGCCCGAGTGGCATGATTTCAGATCTGAACCCATTATGTTTTCATGAATATATTTGTGTTCTTGATCCTATCTTGTAAGTTGTAGACACCTATTACGACTTATGATCCACATACCCCAAGGTGACAATAATTGGGATTCTTCCCGGTGATTACCGTAGTTTGAGGAGTTCATGTATTCACTAAGTGCTAATGCTTTGGTCCGGTTCTCTATTAAAAGGAGGCCTTAATATCCCTTAGTTTCCATTAGGACCCCGCTGCCATGGGAGGGTAGGACAAAAGTTGTCATGCAAGTTCTTTTCCATAAGCACGTATGACTATATATGGAATACATGCCTACATTATATTGATGAATTGGAGCTAGTTTGGTGTCACCCTAGATTGTGACTGTTGCATGATGAATGCCATCCGACATAATTATCCATCACTGATCCGTTGCCTACGAGCTTTTCATATATTGATCTTTGCTAAGTTACTTTCGTTGCTATTGTTGTTACAATCACTACAAAACTGCTACTGATACTTTTTCCACCGTTACCGTTACTTCCATACTACTTCTCTACTAAATACTTTGCTGCAGATATTAAGTCTTTCAGGTGTGGTTTAATTGACAACTCGGCTGGTAATACTTGGGAATATTCTTTGGCTCCCCTTAGGTCGAATCAATAAATTTGGGTTGAATACTCTACCCTCGAAAACTATTGTGATCCCCTGTACTTGTGGGTTATCAAGGTTCACTGAAGAACTGTTCTCCTCCATCTTGCAGCTATAGAACTTGTTGGAGACTTCATATCTCTCAACCCGGGCATTTACTTGAAATATTAACTTCAACTCTTGGAACATCTCATATGCTCCATGACGTTCAAAACGTCTTTGAAGTCCCGGTTCCAAGCTGTAAAGCATGGCACACTGAACTATTGAGTATTCATCAGATCGAGCTTGCCAGACATTCATAACATCTGCATCAGCTCCTACATCAGGTGTGTCACCTAGTGGTGCATCAAGGACATAATGTGCAGCAATGAGGATAATCCTCAAGTTATGGACCCAGTCCGTGCAATTGCTACCATCATCTTTCAACTTAGCTTTCTCTAGGAACGCATTAAAATTCAGGGGAACGGTAGCTCGGCCATTGATCTACAACATAGATATGCAAAACTATAAGACTAAGTTCATGATAAATTAAGTTCAGTTAATCAAATTACTAATTAACTCCCACTTCAATAAACATCCCTCAAGTTATCTAAGAGATACATGATCCAAATCAACTAACCCATGTCTGATCATCACGTGATATGGGGTAGTCCTCAATGGTGAACATCTCTATGTTGATCATATCTACTATATGACTCACGTTCAAACTTTCGGTCTCCACTGTTCCGAGACCATGTCTGTACATGCTAGGCTCGTCAAGTTTAACCCAAGTATTCGACTTGTGCAAAACTATCTTACACCCGTTGTATGTGAACGTAGAGTCTATCACACCCGATCATCACGAGTTGCTTCGAAAGGACGAACTTTGGCAACGGTGCATACTCGGGGAGAACACTTTTATGTTGAAATTTAGTGAAGGGATCATCTTATAATGCTACCGTCATTCTAAGCAAAGTAAGATGCATAAAGGATAAACATCACATGCAATCAAAATATGTGACATGATATGGCCATCATCATCTTGTGCTTTTGATTTTCATCTTCAAAGCATCATCATGATCTCCATCGTCACTGGCTCAACACCTTGATCTCCATCGTTGCGTCGGGGTCGTCTTGCCAACTATTGCTTCTACAATTATTTCTAACGCATAGCGATAAAGTAGAGCAATTACATGGCATTTGCATTTCATACAATAATCAAGAGACAACCAAAAGGCTCCTGCGAGTTGTCGATATTACAAAGCATGATCATCTCAGACAACAACCTATATCACATCACGTCTTGTTCATATCACATCACAACATGCCCTGCAAAAACAAGTTAGATGTCCTCTACTTTGTTGTTGCTAGTTTTACGTGGCTGCTACGGGCTTCTAGCAAGAACCGTTCTTACCTACACAAAAACCACAATGGTGATTCATCAAGTTTGCTTTTAACCTTCTTCAAGGAACGACCGTAGTCAAATTCGATTCAACTAAAGTAGGAGCAACAGACACCCGCCAGCCACCTTTATGCAAAACTAGTTGCATGTCAGTCGGTGGAACCATTCTCATGTGCGTGGACATGTAAGGTTGGTCCGGGCCGCTTCACCCCACAATACCGCTAAATCAAAATAATACGTTGGTGGTATGCAGTATGACTATCACCGTCGACAACGCTTTGTGTTCTACTCATGCATATCATCTACTCATAGACCTGGCTCTGATACCACTGTTGCGAAACGTTCCATGGAAAAAAAAATTATACACACGCAACATCTATCAACGAGATGCATAGCAACGAGAGGGGAGAGTGTGTCTATGTACCCTCATAGACCGTACCCTCGAGTACCGAACGTACGGCACCTCTGCTTTCAGCACACCTTCAGCTCGGTGACGTCCACACCTTCTTGATCCAGCAAGACGATGAGGTAGTGGATGAGTTCTGGGGCACGACGGCGTGGTGACGGTTATGGTGATGCTATCTCTGCAGGGCTTCGCCTAAGCACTATGAAAATATGACCGAGGGTGTAAACGGCGGAGGGGGGGCGTCGCGCACGGCTAAGAGATTGTCGTGGTTATGTGTGGCGCCCCCCTCCCACATATATATAGGTGGAGGAGAGGGGAGAGGCCAAGGGGCGCCCCAAGTAGGGCCTAATCCTACTTGGGGTCTTCCCCAAGCCACCCCCTTCCTTATTTGAGTGCGGGAGGAAGGCAGGGGGAGGAGGTGCCCCCCTTTTCTTTCTCTCACGAGGAGGGAAAGACAGGAGGGGCCACCCCTCCCCTTTCCTCCCCTAGGGCCGGCCAGCCAAGGAGAGGGGCACGCCAGCCCCCTAGTGGGCTGGTCTATCCCCCCTTTGGCCCATTAGGCCCATACACCTTACCGGGGGTGTCCAGAACCCCTTCTGGTGACCCGATGACTACCCGGTTCACTCCGAAACTCTTTCGGTGTTCGAATACCATCGTCCTATATATCAATCTTTACCTCTGGACCATTCCGGAGCTCCTCGTCATGTCTGTGATCTCATCCGGGACTCCAGACAACATTCGGTCACCAAATCATATAACTCATATAACACTATATCGTCAACAAACGTTAAGCATGCGGACCCTACGTGTTCGGGAACTATGTAGACATGACCGAGACACCTCTCCTGTCAATAACCAATAGCGGAACCTGGATGCCCATATTGGTTCCTACATATTCCACAAAGATCTTTATCGGTCGAACCTGATTACAACATACGTTATTCCCTTTGTCCATCGGTATGTTACTTGCCCAAGATTCAATCATCGGTATCTTCATACCTAGTTCAATCTCGTTACTGGCAAGTCTCTTTACTCATTTCATAATACATCATCTTGCAACTAACTCCTTAGTCACTTTGCTTGCAAGGCTTCTTATGATGTGTATTACCGAGAGGGTCCAGAGATACCTCTTCATACTCGGAGTGACAAATCCTAATCTCGATCTATGCCAACTCAACAAACACCTTCGGAGATACTTGTAGAGCATATTTATGATCACCCAGTTATGTTGTGATGTTTGATAGCACACAAGGTATTCCTCCAGTATCCGGGAGTTGCATGATCTCATAGTCGAAGGAATATGTATTTGTCATCAAGCAAGCAATAGCAATAAACTGAACGATCAATATGCTAAGCTAACAGATGGGTCTTGTCCATCACATCATTCTCCTAATGATGTGATCCCTTTATCAAATGAAAACACATGTCTATGGTTAAGAGACCGTAACCATCTTTGATCAACGAGCTACTCTAGTAGAGGCTTACTAGGGACACGGTATTTGTTTATGTATTCACACATGTATTTAAGTTTCCGACCAATACAATTCTAGCATGAATAATAAACCTTTATCATGAATAAGGAAATATAAAATAACAACTTTATTATTGCCCTAGGGCATATTTCCTTCACTGGCCTCCTACTGGATTGATACTTTGGTTTCATAACTGAGGGAAATACCTACAGTAGTTGTACTGCATCATCCCTTCCTCTTTGGGGAAATACCCACGCAGTTTCAAGCCGCATCAAAAGGGATTTCTAGCATCGTTGCTAGGGAGGATCAAGTCGAGATCTACCAGGTTCCGCATCACAAATCTCTAATCCTTGCAATTTACATTATTTGCCATTTTCCTCTCATTTTCTCTTCACAAAAATTTGCCTTTTATTTTCCTTCTTTTTCGTTTGCCTTTTTGCTTGTTTAAGATCTTTGCTTGTGTTGCCATGTGCCTTCTATATGCTTGCATATTCACTTGCTAAAAATCTATTGATATGGATCCTCATCAACTTGCTAATATTTTTAAAAGATCCAATTATGATGAACCAATTGCTAGTGAATTAAGTTCACTAGATTATCTTTATGAAGTTTTGCTTGAGAATCGTGAATCTAAAAATTGTGATGAAAGTGTTGAAAGAAGAAATTTATAAAGTGATTCATGAGATTTCCTTGAATGAAAAGCATGTTTGAAATGATGTTATTATAAATTCTATTAATGTCAATTGTGTTAATAATATGCAAAACCCCAATCTTGGGGATGCTAATATTAGTATGTCCACTACTTATTGCAATGATCATGATTGGGGTGATAATGATTCTTATGATCTTGAAAATTTATTAAGCCTCATGATGAATATGTTTGCAATAATATTGAATTGGGTTTGGAAGAGTGTCAACTCAAGGGAAAAAGGATCCCACATATTTGGAGAGTGGTCAATCTTATGATTTTTTTTAATAAAAGTGGGTTTGGAGAGGTCATGACTTTATTTGATGATAATCCCACTATTTTGCAAGAGTGTCAACTTTGCATGCATGTGGATCATGAAGACAAAATTTTATATGATAGCTATATTGTTGAATTTTATTATGATCCTACATGTAATTATTATGAGAGAGGAAAATATTTTTGTAGAAATTTTCATGTTACTAATTTACCTCTCGTTATGTGGAGATTGTCAATGTTTCATTCCTCTCCTTTGCATGTGCTAGATATTTCTTGTCTTGATAATTTGTTTGCTTATAAAATGCCTATGCATAGGAAGTATGTTAGACTTAAATGTGTTTTTCACATGCTACATGATTCCCTCTTCATGTTTCAATTACTATCTTTCATGTGAGCATCATTGAAATCTCAAGCCTATCTTAATGGCTATAAGGAAAGAGCTTTTTGGAAGGCAACCCAGTGAATAAAATTTTCTTTTTCCTTTTAATTTCTATTCTTGAGTGTTTGCATGATTATGCTATTGTTATGATTGTGTTTTTAATGTTTTAATTAGTGTCTGTGCCAAGTAAAGCCTTTGGGATCATGTTTGGTGATAGTTGATTTGATCTTGCTGAAAAATAGAAACTTTTGTGTCCAGTAGAAGAATTTTAGAAAATCACAGAAGCGACGAAAAATTCTGAATTTTTTACACAAGATTGATATACAAATTGCCTACATTGTCCTAATTTTTAAAAAAAAATAAGATTTATAGAAGTATGGTTAAAGTCCAGATTACTACAGACTGTTCTGTTTTTGACAGATTCTGTTTTCGTTGTATTGTGTGCTTATTTTCGTAAATATATGGATTGTATCGGGGGTATAAGCCATGGTAAAGTTGGAATACAATAGTTATAATGCAATCATAAAATATGAATGGGTTTTCAACAGTACTTAGAGTGGTGATTTGCTTTTTTTACACTAACGGATCTCACGAAGGTTTTGTTAAGTTTTGTGTGATTGAAGTTTTCAAGTTGTGGGTGAGATCATGATGGATGAAGGAATAAGGAGTGAAAAGAGCCTAAGCTTGGGGATGCCCATGACACCCCAAGTTAATATCCAAAGAGAACCAAGCAACTAAGCTTGGGGATGCCCCGGAAGGCATCCCCTCTTTTTTCCAACGGCCATCGGTATTTTACTTGGAGCTATATTTTTATTCGTCGCATATCTTGAGTTTTGCTTGGAGCGTCCTGTATTATATGAGTCTTTGCTTGTTTTCCTTTTTAGTTTGTCACAAGTATCCTTGCTGGACACCTATTTGAGGGAGCCAAAATTATGCTATGATTTGTTAGAATTGCTCTATATGCTTCACTTAAATTTTTTGAGCTATAGAATTGCTCTAGTGCTTTACTTATATCTTTTTGAGCACGGTGTGCTTTAATCTTTTTGGAGAAATACTCTCATGATTCACTTAGATTTATTTGAGAATTGGTAATTTTAGGAAATTCTCTCATGCTTCACTTATATTATTTTGAGAGATGAAAATTTTTATGCTCATGTTCTTCACTTAAATTTATTTGAGCTTGTTAAAAGCAATGGCAATATATGAAACTAGTCCCAAAGTGATAGATACTCAAGAGGGATATAATAAAAACTTTCATGAAGATAATTGGACAAAATAAACTTTATTCCTTGTAATAGTTTTGAGGTATGATGATAGTAATATGTGAGTCATGTTGGTGAGTAATTATGCTTTAGTAAGAATATTGGTGTTAAGGTTTGTGATTCCCTATTCAAGCATGAAAGTCAATAGTTATGCGATGAAATTACATCCTACTTGTGGTGCATTATTCGTTGTTAGTTATGCTTAATGCTCATTTATGAGATTTTTTGTTTCTTGGTTGGTTTCTTCTCAATCTTTTTGCTAGCCTCCACTTGCACTAAGTAGAAATACTACTTGTGCATCCAAAATCATTAAACCCAGTTTTGCCATATGAGTCCACCATACCTACCTATATACGGTATTTCCGTAACGTTCTAAGCAAATTTGTATGTGCCAACTCTAATTTTCAAAATAATTTCCTTTTTGTGTGCCAGTACCGCTCATGAAGCGGTAGGGGGTGAACAATATTTTTCCATGCTAGATGTGTTATTATCAAGATGAGTGTTTATTCACTTGTCATTGCACGAGAGTACGGCGGTAATAGGGATGCCCAGTCCCGAAATGAAAAAGAAATTTACTTATGTTGTCAAATAATAAATTCCTTGGAAAGTGTTGGTATGGATGGTACCCGTGGATACGGCTAGCCGTGGAGTGTGAAAGAATGGTGGAAAAAGGAATAAACTTTATTTTCTGTTTGGGAACCGCCTATGATATATCTAGCATGGAAAGTATTGGGAACTACTCGATGTTTTCGTTGACAGGAAAAGCATGCCTCTCAAAATGTTTTTATCTCTCAATTTTTTGCTTTGAGCTCTGGCACCTCTACAAATCCCTGCTTCCCTCTACAAAGGGCCTATCTATTTACTTTATGCAATTTTAATTTTATTTGAATCTCCATCTTCTCTTATAAAGCACCAACTAAGGGGCACTATGATCGTACTTGAGCATTGGATGTAGCTAATACTCGAGTATGCTTCGTCAATGGATCAATGATTGAGCATGATGGGCTAGGGATAGCTTTCTTTAGTGTTGATATTTTGAAAGACATGGTTGCTTGTTGATATGCCTGAGTATTGAAGTCTTCATGTCAAATATAGACTATTGCTTTGAACCATCTAAAGGTCCAACTGTCCATGCTACAAAAGAAAAGGAATATCTGACGAACATGTTAAGGAGCATACATCAAAATTCTGTTTTTTTATCATTTACCTACTCGAGGACGAGCAGGAATTTAGCTTGGGGATGCTGATACGTCTCCAATGTATCTATAAATTTTTTTATTGTTCCATGCTGCTATATTATCATTCTTGGATGTTTTACAATCATTTTATAGCAACTTTATATCATTTTTTGGGACTAACCTATTGACATAGTGCCCATTGCCAGTTGTTGTTTTTAGCTTGTTTTTACTTCGCAATATATCAGTACCAAACGGAGTCCAAATGCCACGAAACTTTTTGGAGATTTTTTTGGACCAGAAGACACCTTAGGGGCCAAGAAAGAATCAGAGGGGAGGCCCGTGGGGGGCAAAACCCACCAGGGCGCGTCCAGGGGGGTTGTGGTCCCCACAGAGACCCCCTGCACCGTCTGTTCACCCTATAAATTCCCAAATATTCCAGAAACCCTAGGGAAGACGTCGAAACACAATTTCAGTCGCTGGAAGTTCCGGAACCACGAGATCCAATCTACACCATCACGGAGGGGTTCATCATCCTCATTGGTGCCTCTCCAATGATGCGTGAGTAGTCCACCATAGACCTACGGGTTCGTAGGAAGTAGCTAGATGGCTTTCTCTCTCTCTCTCTTTTGATTCTCAATACAATGGTCTCTTGGAGATCTATTCGATGTAATGACTTTTTGCGGTGTGCTTGTTGGGATCCAATGAAGTTTCAGTTTATGATCATATCTATATCCATGAAAGTTATTTGAGTTTTCTTTGATCTCTTATATGCATGATTAGTTATAGCCTCGTATTTCTTCTTTGAATCTTTGGTTTAGTTAGGCCAACTAGATCAATTTTCTTGCCATGGGAAGAGGTGCTTTGTGATGGGTTTGATCTTGCGGTGTCCTCTCCCAGTGACAGAAGGAGCAGCAAGACACGCATGTATCGTTGCTATTAAGGATAACAAGATGGGTTCTATTCCTACATGAATAGATCTTGTCTACATCATGTCACCATTCTTATTGCATTACTCCGTTTCTCCATGAACTTAATACACTAGATGCATGTTGGATAGCGGTCGATGTGTCGGTGGAAATGACACCTATGGAATCACTAGGATCCCTTCTACGGTTGGCGGGCGCGGGGTTGTGCAAAGAGTGGGTCTGGTAGTCAACACAAAGATCGTTTACATAGGTTCGGGCCGCAAGGATGCGTAATACCCTAGTCCTGCTTTTGTGTATATTTGAGTGTTCTTGAGCTCTCGAACTAGCTGTGGTGCATGCGTAGTCCAAAAGATTCGAATCCTTCTCTAGTACGCCTCGGGCCTCCTTTTATAGGCGAAAGGGGTCGCCACAGTGGCACACAGGAGGTGGAAAGGTACACAGCGTACAAGCTTATCGCCTGTCATTATGGGACAATGTGCATTAAATGCGCTCCTTAGGTCTCCCGTTGCTTTATTAGGGACGGAACGAGGCCCGTCCCGTCCGTTGCCGCTCCGCCTCGCTCCGACACGCGTCCAGGCCATCGAGGCATGCAGCGCCATGTAGGCTGGCTGGCTGCTGAGATGGTGTGGTGGTAGGGTCTTCACGAAGATCTGCATGCCACCATGTAGGTGCTCGCTGAGTTGGCCTGGAGGCCGCGCGTCGCCATGCAGGTGCTTGCCCAACTGTATGGGAATGGCGGTGGAGTCTTGGCACACGTGGGCCTGGCTGTGGCCCCGCAGGTGCCCTTGGCAAGGGTCTTGCCGTGGCATCGCGGTCGTTTCCAGCAAGGATCTTGCTGGGGGTCTCGTGGATTTCCTCGGCAAGGATCTTGCCGAGGATCATCGTCTTCTGGTCCTTATCTGATATTGTGTGCTTATGATCTTCACAAAGATCTGCATGCCACCATGGAGGTGCCTCCCGAGCCTTGGTTCCAATGTGGTTGATGGTGTTGGAACCCTTGGGCTCAAGGGTGGCGCACTCTGCTGGCGTTGGGCAAGTTGCCCCGGCAAGGCCCTTGCCAGGGCCGCGGAGACCGCCCTGGCAAGGGTCTCACTGGGGGAGTCCACCTCGCCCTCTTGCTCTTTGCGTCTCTGGTCTCGGCGTTGCTTTGCCCGTCTTGTACCTTTGGCTTCCCTCCTCTGCCCTGCTAAGTGTGGCCACAGGTGCGGCTCTGACTGCCCGTGCACAAGTAGAGGGGTAAAAAAGGGGAGCCCCTACTTTTGTACACCGACAGGAGCCCCCGGGCCTGGGCCACACATAAGCGCAACGCGTTGTTGGGCCGGGCCCAGAACGGTGCGCGGGCACGCGGGGCGGAGTTTTACTGCGGTAATTCCTTCGCCTGTCGCGCTTCCCCACGACCCGTGTTGAATGCGTGATGTGGGGATCGTGCGTGGAATGACCGCAGCATGCTTGCGTCACCCGTGGTGAACAGTAAAGAGGTGGCTTGCGTGTTCCCTCGAAATGGCAGAGGCGCCGCTCATTTACTCTCTCCGCCTTAGAACCGTCGTTCCACGTTACCCGCTACGCCTGCTCCTTACGCCACGTACGCCGCATGCACAGCACGGGGTAGGTGGCAGACGCATGGAATATGGGAAGGCGCGCGGGGGCCGATACTCACCTGCCCTTGATTGGGCGGTCGATGGCCTCGCCTGCTGCCACTTTAATGAGCCGGATTCGAGCGGGCTCTTCAGGGGCGTACAGCTAGTCTTTCGGCCTCCCCTTTCCAACTATAAAAAAGGGAACTCAGGGGTAGGAGGAAGAGCATCTCCATGCGTCTCCCCTTTGTCTCCATCCCCACCCACGGTCATGGCGAGAGGGCGTGGCCGCGGCCGTTCTTCTGCGGAGGCGACCAGGTCCTCCTCCCGCCAGAGAGCCGCGGCGGTCAAGGAAGAGATAGATGCCCAGGGTGAAGGCCATGCTCGAGGCGAGGCCGCTGGACGGGCCCGCGGTCGGCGAGGCGGTCAAGGCAGAGGCGGCCGAGGAAGAGGTGGGCGTGGAAGGGGAATGCCTGCGTCATCTCCGTCTCTGTCGCCATCTCCCCCGCCAACTCCTCCCGCTTCGCCGAGTGGTCACGTCGGGGACTCGACGCTCGAGTTTATCCTGCAGCTGCATGGCCCACTGCGCTGCCACCTTCGTCTTCCCCGGGCGTTCGCGAGGGTGCTGGAGATCGACCAGCCACTGCGGCTGAGGCTTCACATGAAGGGGTGTTGCCATGGCGACATGTGGGTGAACACAGGGTTCCCCGCCCCTCAAGTGATGCTCCTTCGTCGGGGCTGGAAAACCGTTGCACGCGCCCATTGCTTGATGGATGGGCACGTCCTCTGCTTCAAGCTAGCGGAGAGCGATTTGCTCTCCGTCAAGGTCTTCGGGTGCTCGGGACACAGGCTAGGGTGCTGTGCAGAGAGCTCGACTGATGGCGAAAGCTCCTCTTCCGGCGAGAGCGACGAGGAGGACAGTGACAACAACGACGAGGGTAGCGGGTGAGAAGATGACAGGTCCAACTAAGCGTCGGGCACACCATTCCTGGGCGACGCCGGCAGCACCATCATCTGCATCGCCAGCTCCTTGAACTTCTCGGGGTCATTGCCTTGGGTTGCTGGTGTTGGAGGGACGGGGAAGGCCGGGGAAGACGAAGAAGGCGGGTGGCGGGCCGTCAAATCGGAGTACGCGGGCACCGACGCCTTCATCGCGTATTGCCGGCCCGCTGCCTCATCTTTCGGCTCTCCTCCCGGCACCATCATCACCAGCCCTCTCCTGGGCGGCCGCTGGGATGTTCTTTTGGCGTCTTCTGCTGCTCGTACCTCGCCTAGGCACTCCTTTTTCCCTTCTGCCTTCTTGTTCTATTTCCTGAGGAGAGGGACAAGAAAGGGATTACGGGCATCTAATCTCTTTTTAGTTTTTAAGCCTACGGGCCTTTGTAAGATTTAAATCTCGTAACCCCCTTGCTCATGTATGCATTCCGTACGAATTGTACTTGTTAGCAACGTATTAATGAGGAGAAGGGTGTTTGCTGGGTTTTGTTCGTGCGTGGGCAAGGACCACACCAAGGAACGAGTCCTCGTTATCTTAAGATAAACACTGTACCCCGGCGACAGGCCTTGCCGTCTTCCTGCTCTATAGCTTGGCTACACTTGCGCCCTTGGCAGAGGTAGGGGCCGAGTAGGATTAGGACCTTCGCTCGTCCCCTTCCCATCGCACTACAACCAAGTTCCGGCCCAAAGTAAGTTTTTCGGACACGGGACAGAGGGAGCAAGATGGTATGAGAGCGAGCGAAGTCTCGTACGTTCAAGTTCCATACGGAGGCACAGAGTGGGGAAAAAGACTTATCTGATGTCGCAGCCCCCGGCAAACTTGGCTTGCCGTGATCGGATCCTTAGACCTGCAGCCCCCGGCAACCTTGGCTTGTCGGGATTGGGTCATCGGCCTGTTCTCTTTCTCCCAAAAATAGCTCAACAGAAACATGTCCACGCACCCTGCGAACCAAAAAGGGCGGGAAGGAACAGAGAGATGCGTACTCGACCTCTATGCTAAGGGTTAGTCGCCGCCAAGCACTATCAACCCTAACACAGAGAAAGACTCAACCTAGCATGCATGCTAAAACTTAGGACGCCAGCGCTTCATTTATTTATGCTCAGGGTCTGCGCCTGGCTTTGTACAAAGGGTTACATGCCTTGCCGGCAAGGCTTGCACAAAAGGTGGTTTGCCGGGGGTCCTAGCAACCGCGCCTTATGGGTAAAACTTGCGAAGATGTTCGATGTTCCAGGAGTTGCTCACTGGAATACCATCTTTGGTCTCCAGGCGGACTGCGCCGGGCCTGGTGACTTGTATTACCCGATAAGGGCCTTCCCACTTTGGCGTCAACTTGTTGGAATTCTTGGCCGACTAAATGTGCCGAAGAACAAGGTCGCCTTCCTCAAAGCTTCGGGCATGAACCTTGCGGCTATGGTAGCGGCGCAAGGCTTGCTGGTAGTGTGCTGCTCGCACAGCCGCCCGAAGACGATCTTTCTCAAGGAGTGTTGCGTCATCTTGCCGCAACTGCTCTTGCTCAAGCTCATCATAAGCGAGCACTCGAGGTGACCCGTACGTGAGTTCCATGGGGAGAACTGCTTCTGCCCCGTAAACGAGGGAGAAAGGTGTCTGGCCGGTGGCTTGATTTGGTGTCATTCTGATTGACCAAAGAACCGCTGGCAATTCATCAATCTAGCGCCGTCCGCACTTGCGTAGCCTGTCAAAAGTTCTTGTCTGGAGGCCTCACAATACTTCAGCATTCGCCCTCTTAGCCTGGTCGTTGCTTCGTGGGTGTGCAACAGAAGCAAAACAGACCTTGCTGCCGAGGTCCTGGATGTACTGCATGAAGGTGCGGCTCGTAAACTGCGTGCCGTTGTCGGTGATGACTCTATTTGGCACACCAAAACGGCAGACTAGTCCCTTGAAGAATTTGACGGCTGACTGTGCTGTCACCTTTCTCACTGCCTCCACCACCGGCCACTTTGTGAACTTGTCGACTGCGACGTATAAGTATTCAAAGCCCCCGATAGCACGGGGAAAGGGGCCCAGTATGTCGAGCCCCCATACCGAGAATGGTCAGGAAAGAGGGATTGTCTGGAGAGCTTGAGCTGGTTGACGAAGCTTCTTTGAATGGAACTGGCACGCTTCACACTTGGTTACTAAGGCCGTTGCATCCTGGAGGGTAGTGGGCCAGAAGAAACCTTGCCGGAATGCCTTGCCGGCAAGGGCCCTTGACCCTATGTGGGAGCCACATATGCCTTCGTGGATCTCTGCCAACAGCTCCAGTCCTTCCTCCCGGGAAATGCACTTCAATTTCACACCGTTCGGCCTTTTTCTGTATAGAACGTCGTCGACGAACTGATACATGGCAGATCGACGGGCTACTTTCTCCGCCTCTTCATGCTCCTCAGGAATTTCCCCTGTTTGGAGGAATCGGATGGTATGTCGTGCCCATGCCGGAGCCTGAGGCTCGACGACAAGGGCTAAAAGTGTTTCCTCTGCCACGGGAGCGGCTGTCTCTACAGCCAGGGCTTGACGCCCTCCCGGAGTCTGTTGCCCCATGGCAGGCTCAGTGTCCATGGCAACATCTTTGTCGGCGGCTCCTGGGAGCTCGGAGGGAAAGTACTTGCCAAGGCCCGATTTCCTCCGCTTGTTCTGCCCTGTCGATGGTTCAATGGATGGTTGAGTTAATCAAAGCACAAAAGTACCTGGTTCCATAGGCAATTTGAAGGCAGCGCGTTTTGACAAGTAGTCGGCGATGTCGTTCTCCGCTCGGGGAACATGCTCCACTTGTATACCGTCAAAACGCTCTTCCAGCTTCCTCACTTCATCTACGTAGGCCTACATCAATGGGCTTTGATAATCTTTGTTAACTTGCTTGACGACAAGCTGTGAATCACCCCTGACAATGATCTTCTTGATCCCGAGGTCTGCCGCGATCCTGAGACCGGCAAGCATACCCTCGTATTCAGCAGTGTTGCTTGTTGACATCTCCCTGGGGAAGTGCATCTGGACTACATACTTGAGGCGCTCTCCGGTGGGTGTGCTACCTCTTGAGCACTGCATTGGTTTTCCCTTGAAGAGGAAAGGGTGATGCAGTAAAGTAGCGTAAGTATTTCCCTCAGTTTTTGAGAACCAAGGTATCAATCCAGTAGGAGACCACGCTCAAGTCCCACGCACCTACACAAATAAATAAGAACCTTGCAACCAACGCAATAAAGGGGTTGTCAATCCCTTCACGGCCACTTGCAAAAGTGAGATCTGATAGAGATGATAAGATAATATTTTTGGTATTTTTATGATAAAGACTAAAAGTAAAGAAAGCAAAATAAACGGTAATAGAAATAATGGTAGATTAATATGATAGAGAATAGACCCGGGGGCCATAGTTTCACTAGTGGCTTCTTTCAGGACCATAAGTATTACGGTGGGTGAACAAATTACTGTCGAGCAATTGATAGAATTGAGCATAGTTATGAGAATATCTAGGTATGATCATGTATATAGGCATCACGTCCGTGACAAGTAGACCGACTCCTGCCTGCATCTACTACTATTACTCCACACATCGACCGCTATCTAGCATGCATCTAGAGTATTAAGTTCATAAGAACGGAGTAACGCTTTAAGCAAGATGACATGATGTAGAGGGATAAACTCATGCAATATGATATAAACCCCATCTTTTTATCCTCGATGGCAACAATACAATACGTGTCGTTTCCCCTACTGTCACTGGGATCGAGCACCGCAAGATTGAACCCAAAGCTAAGCACTTCTCCCATTGCAAGAAAGATCAATCTAGTAGGCCAAAGCAAACTGATAATTCGAAGAGACTTGCAAAGATAACCAATCATACATAAAAGAATTCAGAGGAGATTCAAATATTGTTCATAGATAATCTTGATCATAAACCCACAATTCATCGGATCTCGACAAACACACCGCAAAAGAAGATTACATCGAATAGATCTCCAAGAGAATCGAGGAGAACTTTGTATTGAGATCCAAAGAGAGAGAAGAAGCCATCTAGCTAATAACTATAGACCCGAAGGTCTGAGGTAAACTACTCACACATCATCGGAGAGGCTATGGTGTTGATGTAGAAGCCCTCCGTGATCAATGCCCCCTCTGGCGGAGCGCCGAAAAAGGCCCCAAGATGGGATCTCACGGGTACAGAAGGTTGCGGCGGTGGAAATAGGTTTTTGGCTCCTCCTCTGATGTTTTCGGGGTACGTAGGTATATATAGGAGGAAGAAGTAGGTCGGTGGAGCCACAAGGGGCCCACGAGGGTGGAGGGCGCGCCCAGGGGGTAGGCGCGCTCCCTGCCTCGTGGCCTCCTCGTTGATTGCTTGACGTCCACTCCAAGTCCTCTGGATCACGTTTGTTCAGAAAATCACGTTCCCGAAGGTTTCATTCTGTTTGGACTCCGTTTGATATTCCTTTCCTTCGAAACACTGAAATAGGCAAAAAACAGCAATTTGGGCTGGGCCTCTGGTTAATAGGTTAGTCCCAAAAATAATATAAAAGTGTATAATAAAGCCCATTGAACATCCAAAATAGATAATATAATAGCATGGAACAATCAAAAATTATAGATACGTTGGAGACGTATCAAGCATCCCCAAACTTAATTCGTGCTCGTCCTCGAGTAGGTAAATGATAAAAACAGAATTTTTGATGTGGAATGCTTCTTAGCATAATTTTCAATGTAATTCTTTTTATTGTGGCATGAATATTTAGATCCGAAAGATTCAAGATAAAAGTTTAATGTTGACATAAAAACAATAATACTTCAAACATGCTAACCAAGCAATTATGTCTTATGAAAATAACATAGCCAAAGAAAGCTCATCCCTACAAAATCATATAGTTAGGCCATGCTTCAATTTCGTCACACAAAACGTTCTCATCATGCATAACCCCGATGACAAGCCGAGCAATTGGTTCATACTTTTTAACGCGCTTCAGCCTTTTCAACCCTTACGCAATACATGAGCGCAAGCCATGGATATAGCACTATGGGTGGAATAAAGTATAATGATGGGGGTTATGTGAGAAGACAAAAAGGTACAAAGTTCACACTGACGCGGCTAATCAATAGGCGATGGAGATGCCCATCAATTGATGTCAATGAGAGGAGTAGGGATTGCCATGCAACGGATGCACTAGAGCTATAAATATATGAAAGCTCAACAAAAGAAACTAAGTGGGTGTGCATCCAACTTGCTTGCTCACGAAGACCTAGGGCATTTTGAGGAAGCCCATCATTGGAATATACAAGACAAGTTCTATAATTAAAAATTCCCACTAGTATATGAAAGTGACAACATAGGAGACTCTCTATCATGAAGATCACGGTGCTACTTTGAAGCACAAGTGTGGAAAAGGATAGTAACATTGTCCCTTCTCTCTTTTTCTCTCATTTTTTCTCTTTTTTTCTTTTTTGTTGGGCCTTCTCTTTTTCTTTGGCCTCTTTTTTAGCCCGGAATCTCATCCCGACTTGTGGGGGAATCATAGTCTCCATCATCCTTTCCTCACATGGGACAATGCTCTAATAATGATGATCATCACACTTTTATTACTTACAACTCAAGAATTACAACTCAATACTTAGAACAAAATATGACTCTATGTGAATGCCTCCGGCGGTGTACCGGGATATGCAATGAATCAAGAGTGACATGTATAAAAAATCATGAAAGGTGGCTTTGCCACAAATACGATGTCAACTACATGATCATGCAAAGCAATATGACAATGATGGAGCGTGTCATAATAAACGGAACGGTGGTAAGTTGCATGGCAATATATCTCGGAATGGCTATGGAAATGCCATGATAGGTAGGTATGGTGGCTGTTTTGAGGAATATATAAGGAGGTTTATGTGTGATAGAGCGTATCATATCATGGGGTTTGGATGCACCGGCGAAGTTTGCACCAACTCTCAAGGCGAGAAAGGGCAATGCATGGTACCGTAGAGGCTAGAAAATTGTGGAAGGTTGAGAGTGCGTATAATCCATGGACTCACATTAGTGATAAAGAACTCATATACTTATTGCAAAAGTTTATTAGCCCTCGAAGCAAAGTACTACTACGCATGCCCCTAGAGGGATAGATTGGTAGGAAAAGACCATCGCTCGTCCCCGACCGCTACTCATAAGGAAAGCAATAAAAGAACACCTTATGTGTCAAAATTGTCACACAACTTTTACCATACATGCATGCTACGGGACTTGCCGACCTTAACACAAGTATTTCTCAATTTCACAATTACTCAACTAGCACACTCTAATATTACCACCTTTATATCTCAAAACACTTATCAAGTATCAAACTTCTCATGATATTCAATGAACCCAATATGGAAGTTTTTATTATGCTCATCTTGGATGCCTATCACATTCGGATTAATTTCACAATTAAAGCAAATTAACATGCTGTTTAAGACTCAAAATAATATAAGTGAAGCATGAGAGATCAATAATTATAAAATAAAACCACCACCGTGCTCTAAAAGATATAAGTGAAGCACTAGAGCAAAAACTATATAGCTCAAAAGATATAAGTGAAGCACATAGAGTATTCTAACTAATTCCGAATCATGTGTGTCTCTCTCAAAAGGTGTGTACAGCAAAGATGATTGTGGTAAACTAAAAAGCAAAGACTCAAATCATACAAGACGCTCCAAGCAAAACAAATATCATGTGGTGAATAAAAATATAGCCCCAAGTAAAGTTACCGATAGATGAAGACGAAAGAGAGGATGCCTTCCGGGGCATCCCCAAGCTTAGGCTTTTGGTTGTCCTTGAATTTTACCTTGGGGTGCCTTGGGCATCCCCAAGCTTAGGCTCTTGCCAATCCTTGTTCCATAATCCATCAAATCTTTACCCAAAACTTGAAAACTTCACAACAAAAAACTTAACAGAAAATCTCGTGAGCTCCGTTAGCGAAAGAAAACAAAACACCACTTCAAGGTAATGTAATGAACTCATTCTTTATTTATATTGGTGTTAAAACTACTGTATTCCAACTTCTATATGGTTTATAAACTCTTCTACTAGCCATAGATTCATCAAAATAAGCAAACAACACACGAAAAACAGAATCTGTCAAAAACAGAACAGTCTGTAGTAATCTGTATCAAACGCAAACTTCTGGAACTCAGAAAAATATACCAAAATAGGACGACATAGATAATTTGTTTATTGATCTACTGCAATTGGAATCAGTATTTTATCACGTTCTGGTGATTTTTGACATGTCTTTTCATGAATAGAGAGTTTCTGGAATTTTCAGCAAGATCAAATAACTATCATCCAAGAAGATCCTATAGGTTTAACTTGGCACAAACACTAATTAAAACATAAAAACACATCTAACCAGAGGCTAGATCAAATATTTATTACTAAACAGAAATAAAAAGCAAGAAAATTAAAATAAAATTGGGTTGCCTCCCAACAAGCGCTATCGTTTAATGCCCCTAGCTAGGCATAAAAGCAAGGATAGATCTAAGTATTGCCATCTTTGGTATTTATCTTTTTAGTGGAGTTATACTCGAATCTGGGAGGTTCCTTATGTTTCCCTTCATATTCGGAGATTCTTAGATCTAGAGCATCCAACCGTTTGTTGCAAAGTGTAATCAAGGTATTCATGCGATTAAGGTTTCCTCCAACATTTTTAAGATGTTCAAGAGATTTTTGCAATTCGCATAGTTTTTCTAAGATTTGGGTTCCCTCTTGAGTAAGAGTTAATCCCTTTTGTGGGGGAAGTATTCCTACTATCCCCTCTATAATTTCATAAGCAAAACTAGGATCAGTTTCAATAAAATTCTCTTTGGCGGCAAAATCAAGGAGTTGTCTATGGGATACGGTTAGCCCAACATAAAAATTGCGAAGTAAAACCTTGAAACCTCCCTTTATAGCGCAACCACGATAGGATTCAATCATCCTAAACCAAGCATCTTTTAGATTCTCTCCTTCCCTTTGTTTAAATTTAAGAAATTCATTCTCGGGAGACAAAGGAGTAGATAAAGTACTAGCCATAACGATGAAGCAAGCGAAAAAGAGGCGAACGGAAAGAGAGGGCGAATAAAACGGCAAGGGTGAAGTGGGGGAGAGGAAAACGAGAGGAAAATGGCAAATAATGTAATGTGAGGGATAAGAGTTTGTGATGGGTACTTGGTATGTCTTGACTTGTGCATAGACTCCCCGGCAACGGCGCCATAAATCCTTCTTGCTACCTCTTGAGCACTGCGTTGGTTTTCCCTTGAAGAGGAAAGGGTGATGCAGTAAAGTAGCGTAAGTATTTCCCTCAGTTTTTTAGAACCAAGGTATCAATCCAGTAGGAGACCACGCTCAAGTCCCATGCACCTACACAAACAAATAAGAACCTTGCAACCAACGCGATAAAGGGGTTGTCAATCCCTTCACGACCACTTGCAAAAGTGAATCTGATAGAGATGATAAGATGATATTTTTGGTATTTTTATGATAAATACTAAAAGTAAAGAAAGCAAAATAAACGGTAATAGAAATAATGGTAGATTAATATGATAGAGAATAGACCCGGGGGCCATAGGTTTCACTAGTGGCTTCTCTCAAGAGCATAAGTATTACGGTGGGTAAACAAATTACTGTCGAGCAATTGATAGAATTGAGCATAGTTATGAGAATATCTAGGTATGATCATGTATATAGGCATCACGTCCGTGACAAGTAGACCGACTCCTGCCTGCATCTACTACTATTACTCCACACATCGACCGCTATCTAGCATGCATCTAGAGTATTAAGTTCATAAGAACGGAGTAATGCTTTAAGCAAGATGACATGATGTAGAGGGATAAACTCATGCAATATGATATAAACCCCATCTTTTTATCCTAGATGGCAACAATACAATACGTGTCGTTTCCCCTACTGTCACTGGGATCGAGCACCGCAAGATTGAACCCAAAGCTAAGCACTTCTCCCATTGCAAGAAAGATCAATCTAGTAGGCCAAACCAAACTGATAATTCAAAGAGACTTGCAAAGATAACCAATCATACATAAAAGAATTCAGAGGAGATTCAAATATTGTTCATAGATAATCTTGATCATAAACCCACAATTCATCGGATCTCGACAAACACACCGCAAAAGAATATTACATCAAATAGATCTCCAAGAGAATCGAGGAGAACTTTGTATTGATATCCAAAGAGAGAGAAGAAGCCATCTAGCTAATAACTATGGACCCAAAGGTGTGAGGTAAACTACTCACACATCATCGGAGAGGCTATGGTGTTGATGTAGAAGCCCTCCGTGATCAATGCCCCCTCCAGCGGAGCGCCGGAAAAGGCCCCAAGATGGGATCTCACGGGTACAGAAGGTTGCGGCGGCGGAAATAGGGTTTTGGCTCCTCCTCTGATGTTTTCGGGGTACGTACGTATATATAGGAGGAAGAAGTAGGTTGGTGGAGCCACGAGGGGCCCACGAGGGTGGAGGGCGCGCCCCCTGCCTCGTGGCCTCCTTGTTGATTGCTTGACGTCCACTCCAAGTCCTCTGGATCACGTTTGTTCAGAAAATCACGTTCCCGAAGGTTTCATTCCGTTTGGACTCCGTTTGATATTCCTTTCCTTCGAAACACTGAAATAGGTAAAAAACAACAATTTGGGCTGGGCCTCCGGTTAATAGGTTAGTCCCAAAAATAATATAAAAGTGTATAATAAAGCCCATTGAACATCCAAAATAGATAATATAATAGCATGGAACAATCAAAAATTATAGATACGTTGGAGACGTATCAGGGTGCGACGAGCAGCACACCAGCACCGGCGCCTTGCAGCGAGAAAGCCCCGTCAAAGTACATAATCCAGTCACGACTTGTTTCCTTGCCGGGGAGAGCGGTCTCCTGAATTTCTTCGTCGGGCGTTGAGGTCCATTTCGCAATGAACTCTGCCAAGACTGTACTCTGAATTGTCGAAGTGCTTTCAAACTTCAAACAAAAGCTCGATAGTTCCAAAGCCCATTCCACAATCCTCCCGGTTGCGTCTGGGTTATGCAATATCCTTTGCAACGGGAAGCGGGTGACGACGGTGATTTCGTGTGCTTGGAAGTAATGACGCAGCTTCCTCGAGGCCATAAGGAGGCCGAAGAGCAATTTCTACACACCAGAGTACCTTGACCTAGCCCCCTGCAAGAGGGAGCTGACAAAGTAAACCGGGTGCTGAATCATCATCTTCTTCTGCACTATTTCATTTGGTTGCGTCGCTTTTGCTTCGCCAGCGTCAGACTCTGCCGGGGGCCTTGCCTTACCGGCACCAGGCCTTGTCGGGGGGAGCTCTGGTTTGCCATCCGCCAGCCTTGCCGTTGCCACTGCCTCTTCGTCGACCTCCCTCTGTGGCACTAGCGCGGTGCTGACCACTTGGTTCGTTGCCGCTAGATATAGCAGCAACGGTTCTTGTGGTTTAGGCGCAACCAGTATAGGCGTAGAGGAGAGGTACTTCTTCAAATCCTGCAGGGCTGCCTCAGCCTCTGGGGTCCATTCCATTGGGCCCGCCTTTTTCAAGATTTTGAAAAAGGGAAGGGCACGTTCAGCAGACTTGGAGATGAATCTGCTCATGGCGGCAATGCGGCCGGCGAGCCGACGTACATCCTTGATCCGCCGAGGTGCCTCAATCTGCTCAATGGCCTTGATCTTGTCTGGATTTTCCTCGATCCCACGCTGTGACACAAAGAACCCGAGAAGTTTGCCGGAAGGAACGCTGAAGATACACTTCTCAGGGTTCAGCTTGAGGTTGATCTTGCGCAAATTTGCAAACGCCGCTTCTAAATCTTGTACGAGTGTTGCCCTGTCCTTGGTTTTGACCACTATGTCATCCATATAAGCTTCCATATTTCTATGTAGCTAGGGCTCAAAACCAATTTGGACTGCTCTCGCAAATGTTGAGCCAGCGCTCTTCAACCCGAAAGGCATTTGTATGAAACAATACGTACCACATGGGGTGATGAACGATGTTTTCTCTTCATCTTCTTTCGTCATGAAGATCTGGTGGTATCCCGAGTAAGCGTCGAGGAATGATAACAAGTCACACCCGGCCGTGGAGTCAACAATCTGGTCGATGTGCGGTAACGGGAAAGGGTCCTTTGGACAAGCCTTATTGATGTCTGTGTAATCAATACACAGTCTCCACTTCCCATTTGCCTTGCGCACCACCACCGGATTGGCCAACCACGTTGGATGGAGTACCCCTCTCACCAAGCCTACCGCTTCCAACTTCCTGATTTCCTCTGTGATGAACTCTTGCCGTTCCAGAGCTTGCTTCCTGATCTTCTGCTTGATGGGTCGCGCATGAGGACAGACAGCAAGATGGTGCTCAATCACCTCCATGGGAACGCCAGGGATGTCGGATGCTTGCCACGCAAACACATCGACATTCGCCCATAGGAAAGTGACGAGCTCGCCTTCCAATTTGCTGTCGAGGGTGGAGCTTATGGTGAAAGCCCCTCCCGTGCCATCCTCCTTGATGGACACCTTCTTGGTCTCTGGTGGTGCAGCTCTGGATTTCTTGCTCTTGCCGGTGGAGCTCTCTGGCACGTCCTTGACGGGAGCACAGCACTCCGAAGAGGTGCGCTTGCCGGAGTGGGTGCGAGAGGTCTTGCCAGCCTTCTTCCCTCCCGGGGCTTCGACGGCAGGACCAAGTGCCTTGGCGGCATGAGCTGCAACTGCCTCCCGGTAGAGTTGGTCAGCGCAGATCAGCGCATCCTTCTTGTCAGAGGGGACGGTGATGATGGTCATCGGCCCAGGCATCTTTAGCGTGTTGTAGGCGTAATGTGAGGCCGCCATGAACTTAGCTAGTGATGGGTGGCCGAGGATCCCGTTGTAGGGCAAGGGGATCTCAGCTACATCGAAAACAATCCTCTCTGTCCTGTAGTTCAGCTCGCCTCCAAATGTCACGGGCAGCGTGACCTTACCCTTCGGCTGACTTCTTCCCGGGTTGAACCCTTGGAACGTGCCCGTCTCTTCGAGGTCTTCATCAGGAATCTGCAGCCTTTTGATCACAACGGGCGAGATCAAGTTCAGACCGGCCCCGCCATCAACCAGCATTTTCGTCACCTTGAGGTTGCGTATTGTTGGTGAAACCAACAGCGGCAAACACCTGACCACAGTTGTGTGATCAGGGTGGTCCTCGGTGTCAAAAATGATAGGCGTGCTGGACCACTTCAGTGGTCTTTGAGCATCGAACGATGGTTCTGCTGCTGTGATCTCACGCGCTCACTGCTTGAGCTGGCGGTGAGAGGTGTGCAGCGAGGCGCCATCATCGACACACATGGCCTCTGTACCTTTCTGGAACTCATGCTCGCCGGACTTGTCGTCCTCGTCACGATCATCGTCTTCTTGCTTCTTGTCGCGGCCCTGGGCGGGCCTCTCTTGCTGGTTATCCTTGCCGCGGCGACCTCCTTGGCAGCCACGCTTCTTGCCGGATCCTTCGGCACCATCCTGACCCTTCTCCTTATCCCGCCTCTCATATTCAGCTTTTTGCTTCTCAGTAAGCAGCTCAACTTGTCGGCAATTCTGGAGGTCGTGGCCCTTGGTGCGGTGGATCTTGCAGTACTGCTTGTCGGTGCTTCCTGGCTTGTCGGCGGCCGCCAAGGCCCGGCAAGTGGTGCACCCGGCAATTCCCTTGTCGGGGTCGTCTGCCTTGGCCTTTTTGGCAGCGCCGATGTCCTCGGATCCCTCGACGGCAAGCACGGTCTTGCCCTTGCGCTTCCTGTTGCGGCATCGGCCCTTCTTCGTCGGGGCGGCTGTGTCTTCGTCTGTGGAGTCGGTTTCCGCACCGGCGTCCTCGCCGGGGTACTTCCTCCCCTCTTCAGCTCGAGTGCACCTATCGGCCAAACATAAAGTTCGGCCACATCTTTGACCTTGTTCATCGCCAGCTCTTCACGCATCTTGCGGTTGCGCACATTCTGATGGAATGCGCTGATCACGGCGGCGGGATGAACATCTTGGATGTTGTACTGCACCCGGCTGAACCTCTATATGTACTTGCGCAGGTTTTCACCTTCCTTCTGGGGGATGATATGCAAATCACTTGCCTGGCCATGAGCTTGGTGGCCTCCAGTGAAGGCGCCAACGAACTCATGACACAAATCCGACCAAGAAGAAATGGAATCTGCCGGCAAGTGCATCAACCATGACATGACATTGGGTTTAAGTGCCAACGGGAAGTAATTGGCAAGCACCTTGTCGTTGCGAGCTCCAGCAGCTTGCATCGCGATGGTGTAGATGCTGAGGGACTCCGACGGGTGGGTCTTGCCGTTGTACTTCTCGCCAACGTCGGGCTTGAACGTGCGGTGGGAGGGCCACTAGAACTGCCGCAGTTCACGGGTAAAGGCTGGGCAACCCACCTCGTAAGGTAGGCCGGCAGAGCCTCCCGATGCTGGGTGGTCCATAGTGGGCCCCGCCCACCTATCTGACTGGTGGCGTGCTTCGCGCCGGCGCTCGATGGTGGTTTGAGCGTCTTCATGGGCTCGCTCCCGAAGAACTTGGCGCTAATCGCAGTGGGTCCGTGGGTCGGATGATGCTATGGAAATGTTATCACAAGCGTCATCACGATGGACCGACACCCGCGGTGGCTGGCGTGGGGGAGGAGAGTGCACCGTGGCCGCAGCACCTCCGGTCCTTCCACCACTGGCATGCGGTGGCTCGACGGAGCGCCGGCCCGAGGGCCTTGCTGGTCGCGGCTCATCTTTGTTGGCAACGCCGACGAAGCTCCGGATGGTGGCTCTCCACTCGTCGAGCTTTTCCGCAGTAGGAGGAAAGTCGAGGAGCAAATGCGCTCGCGCCAAAGCTTCTGCTGGCGTGGGTGGCGGCGAAAGCTGCGTGGACCGTGACGCGATTCGACTCCTAACCACGTTAGAAGGAGCTCTATCATGGCCTTGCGGCGGTGCACCATTTTTGCCAGCGCATCGGCGTGCATGCTGGCCTTCTACGTCCCGGGAATGAGGCACATGACTCTTCCCACGGCGGCGCCCGAGGTCACCAGCGTGGTGACACTGTTCGTCGCGCACAACCTGGGAAGATCGTGTCGTGGGCGCCGGCATAGGCATCTTGGAAGTCGCCGCGCCGCCCATGGGTGGCACGATGATAACCCACAAGTATAGGGGATCGCAACAGTTTTCGAGGGTAGAGTATTCAACCCAAATTTATTGATTCGACACGAGGGGAGACAAGAATATTCTCAAGTATTAGCAGTTGAGTTGTCAATTCAACCACACCTGGATAACTTAGTATCTGCAGCAAAGTATTTAATAGCAAAGTAATATGATAGTAGTGGTAACGGTAGCAAAAGTAATATTTTTGGGTTTTGTAATGATTGTAACAGTAGCAATGGAAAAGTAAATAAGCGAAGAACAATATGTGAAAAGCTCGTAGGCATTGGATCGGTGATGGAGAATTATGCTGGATGCAGTTTATCATGTAACAGTCATAACATAGGGTGACACAGAACTAGCTCCAATTCATCAATGTAATGTAGGCATGTATTCCGAATATAGTCATACGTGCTTATGGAAAAGAACTTGCATGACATCTTTTGTCGTACCCTCCCGTGGCAGCGGAGTCCTAATGGAAACTAAGGGATATTAAGGCCTCCTTTTAATAGAGTACCGGAACAAAGCATTAACACATAGTGAATACATGAACTCCTCAAACTACGGTCATCACCGGGAGTGGTCCCGATTATTGTCACTTCGGGGTTGCCGGATCATAACACATAGTAGGTGACTATAGACTTGCAAGATAGGATCGAGAACCCACATATATTCATGAAAACATAATAGGTTCAGATCTGAAATCATGGCACTCAGGCCCTAGTGACAAGCATTAAGCATAGCAAAGTCATAGCAACATCAATCTCAGAACATAGTGGATACTAGGGATCAAACCCTAACAAAACTAACTCGATTACACGATAGATCTCATCCAACCCATCACCGTCCAGCAAGCCTACGATGGAATTACTCACGCACGGCGGTGAGCATCATGAAATTGGTGATGGAGGATGGTTGATGATGACGATGCCGACGGATTCCCCTCTCCGGAGCACCGAACGGACTCCAGATCAGCCCTCCCGAGAGGTTTTAGGGCTTGGGGGCGGCTCCGTATCGTAAATCGCGATGAATCCTTCTCCTTGATTTTTTTCTCCCTGAAAGTGAATATATGGAGTTGGAGTTGAGGTCGGTGGAGCGTCAGGGGACCCACGAGGCAGGGGCGCGCCCCCCACCCTCGTGGACAGGGTGTGGGCCCCTGACGTGGATTTTTCTTCCAGTATTTTTATTATTTTCCAAAAAGACGTTCTGTGGAGTTTCAGGTCATTCCGAGAACTTTTGTTTCTGCACATAAATAACACCATGGAAAGTCTGCTGAAAACATCGTCAGTCCGGGTTAGTTTCATTCAAATCATGCAAGTTAGGGTCCAAAACAAGGGCAAAAGTGTTTGGAAAAGTAGATACGACAGAGACGTATCAACTCCCCCAAGCTTAAACCTTTGCTTGTCCTCAAGCAATTCAGTTGATAAACTGAAAGTGATAAAGAAAAACTTTTACAAACTCTGTTTGCTCTTGTTGTTGTAAATATGTAAAGCCAGCATTCAAGTTTTCAGCAAAGATTATGACTAACCACATTCGCAATAACTCTTAGGTCTCATGTTTACTCATGTCAATGGCATAATCAACTAGCGAGCGATAATAATAAAGCTCGGATGACAACACTTTCTCAAAATAATCATAATATGATATAACAGGATGGTATCTCGCTAGCCCTTTCTGAGACCGCAAAACATAAATGCAGAGCACCTTTAAAGATCAAGGACTGACTAGACATTGTAATTCATGGTAAAAGAGATCCAGTCATAGTCATACCCAATATAAATTAATAGTAATGGATGCAAATGATAGCAACGCTCTCCAGCTAGTGCTTTTTAACAAGAGGGTGATGACTCCACATGAAAGTAAATAGATAGGCCCTTCACAGAGGGAAGCAGGGATTTGTAGAGGTGCCAGAGCTCGATTTTGAAATAGAGATAAATAATATTTTGAGCGGCATACTTTCATTGTCAACATAACAACCAAGAGATGGCGATATCTTCCATGCTACACACATTATAGGCGGTTCCCAAACAGAATGGTAAAGTTTATACTCCCCCTCCACCAACAAGCATCAATCCATGGCTTGCTCGAAACAATGAGTGCCTCCAACTAGCAACAGTCCCAGGGGGAGTTTTGTTTGCAATTATTTTGATTTGATTTGCATAAAGCATGGGACTGGGCATCCCAGTGACCAGCCATTTTCTCGTGAGTGAGGAGCGGAGTCCACTCCTCTTGAGAATAACCCGCCTAGCATGGAAGATACGGACATCCCTAGTTGATACATGAGCTATTCGAGCATACAAAACAGAATTTCATTTGAAGGTTTAGAGTTTGGCACATACAAATTTACTTGGAACGGCAGGTAAATACCGCATATAGGAAGGTATGGTGGACTCATATGGAATAACTTTGGGGTTTAAGGAATTGGATGCACAAGCAGTATTCCCGCTTAGTACAAGTGAAGGCTAGCAAAAGACTGGGAAGCGACCAACTAGAGAGCGACAACAGTCATGAACATGCATTAAAATTAATAGACATTGAGTACGAGCATGAGTAGGATATAATCCACCATGAACATAAATATCATGAAGGCTATGTTGATTTGTTTCAACTACATGTGTGAACATGTGCCAAGTCGAGTCACTTAAATCATTCAAAAGAGGATACCACCCCACTATACCACATCACAACCATTTTAATAGCATGTTGGCACGCAAGGTAAACCATTATAACTCATAGCTGATCAAGCATGGCACGAGCAACTATGATCTCTAATTGTCATTGCAAACATGTTTATTCATAATAGGCTGAATCAGGAATGATGAACTAATCATATTTACAAAAACAAGAGAGGTCGAGTTCATACCAGCTTCTCTCATCTCAATCAGTCCATCATATATCGTCATAATTGCCTTTCACTTGCACGACCGAATGATGTGAAAATAATAAGAGTGCACGTGCATTGGACTAAGCTGGAATCTACGAGCATTCAATAAACAGGAGAAGACAAGGCAATATGGGCTCTTGGTTAAATCAATAGTAATGCATATAAGAGCCACTTCAACAATTTAATCATGGTCTTCTCCTATCGACCCCCAAAGAAAAGAAAAGAAATAAAACTATTTACACGGGAAAGCTCCCAACAAGCAAAAGAAGAACGGGAAATACTTTTGGGTTTTCTTTTTAATTATTACTACTACAGCATGAAAAGTAAACTAGCTAGAAGCTACACTAATTTTTTTGGTTTTTCTTAAGGTTTATTAAACACACAAGAAGAAAGCAAGAAAAAGAAAATAAACTAGCATGGATAATACAGTGAAAAAGTATGAGCACCGACATCTAGCAATGAGTGTGTGAACATAAATGTAATGTCGGTGGGAAATATGTACTCCCCCAAGCTTAGGCTTTTGGCCTAAGTTGGTTTATTGCCACGGATGGCCTGGCGGATATCCATAGTTGTAGCCGGGGTCGTACTGCGCTGCGGTAGTTATTGCCTCCTGAGCAGCAGCGTGGCGGCGAGCTGCCTCCGCCCTCCTCTCGTACTCATCTGCCTCCTCTCTGGTAATGAAATGTCTTCCTTTTGCCTGATAATCAGAGAAGGCAGGAGCAGGGAGAGTAATACGGACAGCACGACGTCTGTTAAAGATTAAGCGATACCGGAGAGGTGATTCATTCCTCTCGACAAACTGGTGGTGAACCATAGTATTAAAGTCCAAATAAGTAGGAGGCAACTCAATATCATCCTCACGTATGTCCACACCAAGAAAATTAGCTAAGCGGGTTGCATAAATTCCTCCAAAGAAATCTCCATTAAATCTATTATGATGCAACCTACGTGCAACAATTGCTCCCAAATTATAAGATTTGTCTCCTAACACAGCACTCCTAAGAATACTGAGGTCAGGTACACACATATGACATGCTTCATCTTTACCATTTATGCACCTACCTATGAAGAGAGCAAAATAATGTATAGCAGGAAAATGAATGCTCCCTATGGTAGCCTGTGCTATGTCTCTAGATTCCCCCACAGTTATACTAGCAAGAAAATCTCTAAATTCAGATTTGCGGGGTTCACTAGCACTACCCCATTGTGGAAGTTTGCAAGCAATGGTAAAATCCTCTAAGTCCATAGTATAAGATTTTTCATAAAGATCAAACAGGACAGTTGGAGAATTACGTGAAGATGAAAATTCAAACCTCCTCACAAAGGAACTAGTGAGATAGTGGTACTGGCGACACTTTTCTCCCTCGAAGTTCACAAGATTAGCGTTACGCAAATATGCGTTAAATTCTTCCTTGATTCCCGCTCGATCCATAAAGTTTTCTGAAGGCCATTCACAAGGCCGCACTGGAGCGTCCCTTGGTGGCTCATCGTCAGCATCACGCATTGCAAGCCTGGGTCCTTGCTTCCTTGAAGAACCACCTTGGAACATTTTCCTAAGCATATTTCTTCCTCTGAAAAATTTCTGAAATTTTTAGTAACTTCAAAATAAAAGTGAACCAAGCTCAACAAAATTGATAGCAACTACTCCTACAAGTGCCTAGAGCCTATATCATGCATTAGAACTACTTGGAACCATATAAATTTGACATGCAAGCTCAAGAACATGGTCACCTAGGCAGCACAAATTTGCAATGAATAAAGCACTAGAACAAAAACTAATTGGACCAATGGAGGAGTCACATACCAAGGAACAATCTCCCCAAGCAGTTTTGTGAGAGGTGCTTTGAGCAAGGAGATCGAAAATCACAGCAAAATGAGCTAGAACTCGTGCTTGAGCTGGATGGTGATTTTTTTTTGGGAGGAAGAAGAAGTGTGTGGGTGCAGGAATAAGTGGAGGGGAGCCACCATGGGCCCACGAGGCAGGGGGCGCGCCCAGGGGGTAGGGCGCGCCCTGCACCCTCGTGGCCGGGTGCTTGCCCCTCCTGCTGTGTTCTCAGTGCCGGATATTCTCAAATATTCCAGAAAAAATCATATTCCATTTTCAGGGCATTTGGAGAACTTTTATTTTCGGGGTATTTTTATATTGCACGGATAAATCAGAAAACAGATAGAAAAATACTATTTTTACTTTATTTCAACTAAATAACAGAAAATAGAGAGAGGGTACAGAAGGTTGTGCCTTCTAGTTTCATCCATCTCATGCTCATCAAAAGGAATCCACTAACAAGGTTGATCAAGTCTTGTTAACAAACTCATTCCGAATAACATGGAACCGGAGAAATTTCGAATAACACTATGTTACCTCAACGGGGATATGCACATCCCCTATGATAAGAATATCATATTTCTTCTTGACAGTAGGAAGAGGAAATTCAAAACCTCCAAATATAATTGATGGAATTTTTCCAATAGAATTGATACTATGGACTTGAGGTTGTTTCCTCGGAAAGTGTACCGTATGCTCATTACCATTAACATGAAAAGTGGCATTGCCTTTGTTGCAATCAATAACAGCCCCTGCAGTATTCCAAAAAGGTCATCCAAGAATAATAGACATACTATCGTCCTCGGGAATATCAAGAATAACAAAGTCCGTTAAAATAGTAACGTTTGCAACCACAACAGGCACATCCTCACAAATACCGACAGGTATAGCAGTTGATTTATCAGCCATTTGCAAAGATATTTCAGTAGGTGTCAATTTATTCAAATCAAGTCTACGATATAAAGAGAGAGGCATAACACTAACACCGGCTCCAAGATCACATAAAGCAGTTCTAACATAATTTCTTTTAATGGAGCATGGTATAGTGGGTACTCCTGGATCTCCAAGTTTCTGAGGTATTCCACCCTTAAAAGTATAATTAGCAAGCATGGTGGAAATTTCAGCTTCCGGTATCTTTCTTTTATTAGTGACAATTTCTTTCATATACTTAGCATAAGGATTCATTTTGAGCATATCAGTCAAACGCATACGCAAAAAGATAGGTCTAATCATTTCAGCAAAGCGCTCAAAATCCTCATCATCCTTTTTCTTGGATGGTTTAGGAGGAAAAGGCATGGGTTTCTGAACCCATGGTTCTCTTTCTTTACCATGCTTCCTAGCAACAAAGTCTCTCTTATCATAACGTTGATTCTTTGATTGTGGGTTATCAAGATCAACAACATGTTCAATCTCTACATCATTGTCATTGCTAGGTTGAGCATCATTATGAACATCATCATTAATATTATCACTAGGTTCATGTTCATTACCAGATTGTGTTTCAGCATCAGAAATAGAAATATCATTTGGATTCTCAGGTGTTTCAGCAATAGGTTCACTAGAAGCATGCAAAGTCCTATTATTTTTCTTTTTCTTCTTTTTAGAAGAGCTAGGTGCATCAATATTATTTCTCTGAGAATCTTTCTCAATTCTCTTAGGGTGGCCTTCAAGATACAAAGGTTCCTGAGTCATCTTACCAGTTGTAGTAGCCACTCTAACAGCATAATCATTTTTCTTACTATTCAATTCATTGAGCAAATCATTTTGAGCTTTAAGTACTTGTTCTACTTTAGTGGTAACCATAGAAGCATGTTTAGTAATGAGTTTAAGTTCACCTTTAACTCTAGACATATAATCACCCAAGTGTTCAAGCGTATCGGAATTGTATTTCAATTATCTACCAAAATAAGCATTAAAGTTTTCTTGTTTGACAATAAAATTATCAAACTCTTCTAAGCATTGTCTAGCAGACTTATAGTGAGGAATATCACCTTCATCAAATCTATAGAGAGAATTTACCTTTACTACCTGTGTCGGGTTATCAAGACCATGAGATTCTCCAATAGGTGATAGATTAAGATCATATGTTTCTTCAACAGGCGGTAAATTAAGACCATGTATTTCTTCAATAGGAGGTAAATTCTTAACATCCTCGGCTTTAATACCCTTTTCTTTCATATATTTCTTTGCCTCTTGCATATCTTCAGGACTGAGAAATAGAACACCTCTCTTCTTCGGAGTTGGTTTAGGAATAGGCTCAGGAATTGGCTCAGGAGCTGGCTCAGGAAGTGTCCAACTATTTTCATTTGTCAACATATTATTCAATAGAATTTCAGCTTCATCCGGTGTTCTTTCCCTGAAAACAAAACCAGCACAACTATCCAGGTAATCTCTGGAAGCATCGGTTAGTCCATTATAAAAGATATCAAGTATTTCATTTTTCTTAAGAGGATGATCAGGCAAAGCATTAAGTAAATGGAGAAGCCTCCCCCAAGCTTGTGGGAGACTCTCTTCTTCAATTTGCACAAAATTATATATTTCCCTTAAAGCAGCTTGTTTCTTATGAGCAGGGAAATATTTAGCAGAGAAGTAATAAATCATATCCTGGGGACTACGCACACAACCAGGATCAAGAGAATTAAACCATATCTTAGCATCACCCTTTAATGAGAAAGGAAATATTTTAAGGATATATAGGTAGTGAGATTTCTCATCATTAGTAAATAGGGTGCTATATCATTCAATTTAGTAAGATGTGCCACAACAGTTTCAGATTCATAGCCATAAAAAGGATCAGATTCAACCAAAGTAATTATATCAGGATCAACAGAGAATTCATAATCCTTATCAGTAACACAGATAGGTGAAGTAGCAAAAGCAGGGTCAGGTTTCATTCTAGCATTAAGAGATTGCTGCTTCCATTTAGCTAATAACCTCTTGAGCTCGTATCTATCTTTGCAAGCTAAAATAGCTAAAGCAGCTTCTTTTTCAAAAACATAATCCTCATGAATAACAGGCGATTCATATTTATTAGGGGGAGAGTCTTCATCATCACTTTCATCAATGTTATCGGTTTCAATAATTTCATTCTCTCTAACCCTAGCAAGTTGTTCATCAAGAAATTCACCAAGTGGCACAGTAGTATCAAGCATAGAAGTAGTTTCATCATAAGTATCATGCATAGCAGAAGTGGCATCACCAATAACATGCGACATATCAGAACGAATAGCAGAAGCAGGTTTAGGTGTCGCAAGCTTACTCAAAACAGAAGGTGAATCAAGTGCAGAGCTAGATGGCAGTTCCTTACCTCCCCTCGTAGTTGAGGGATAAATTGTTGTTTTTGCGTCTTTCATGTTCTTCATAGTGACCAGCAGATATAAATCCCAAGTGACTCAAAGAATAGAGCTATGCTCCCTGGCAACGGCGCCAGAAAATAGTCTTGATAACCCACAAGTATAGGGGATCGCAACAGTTTTCGAGGGTAGAGTATTCAACCCAAATTTATTGATTCGACACAAGGGGAGCAAAAGAATATTCTCAAGTATTAGCAGTTGAGTTGTCAATTCAAACACACCTGGATAACTTAGTATCTGCAGCAAAGTATTTAATAGCAAAGTAATATGATAGTAGTGGTAACGGTAGCAAAAGTAATATTTTTGGGTTTTGTAATGATTGTAACAGTAGAAACGGAAAAGTAAATAAGCGAAGAACAATATGTGAAAAGCTCGTAGGCATTGGATCGGTGATGGAGAATTATGCCGGATGCGGTTCATCATGTAACAGTCATAACATAGGGTGACATAGAACTAGCTCCAATTCATCAATGTAATGTAGGCATGTATTCCGAATATAGTCATACGTGCTTATGGAACAGAACTTGCATGACATCTTTTGTCCTACCCTCCCGTGGCAGCGGGGTCCTAATGGAAACTAAGGGATATTAAGGCCTCCTTTTAATAGAGTACGGAAACAAAGCATTAACACATAGTGAATACATGAACTCCTCAAACTACGTTCATCACCGGGAGTGGTCCCGATTATTGTCACTTCGGGGTTGCCGGATCATAACACATAGTAGGTGACTATAGACTTGCAAGATAGGATCAAGAACTCACATATATTCATGAAAACATAATAGGTTCATATCTGAAATCATGGCACTCGGGCCCTAGTGACAAGCATTAAGCATAGCAAAGCCATAGCAACATCAATCTCAGAACATAGTGGATACTAGGGATCAAACCCTAACAAAACTAACTCGATTACATGATAGATCTCCTCCAACACCGTCCAGCAAGCCTACAATGGAATTACTCACACACGGCGGTGAGCATCATGAAATTGGTGATGGAGGATGGTTGATGATGACGACGGCGACGGATTCCCCTCTCCGAAGCCCCGAACGGACTCCAGATCAGCCCTCCCGAGAGGTTTTAGGGCTCGGCGGTGGCTCCGTATCGTAAAACGCGATGAATCCTTCTCCTTGATTTTTTCTCCCCGAAAGTGAATATATGGAGTTGGAGTTGAGGTCGGTGGAGCGTCAGGGGGCCCACGGGGATCCTGCAGGGTGTGGGCCCCTGACGTGGATTTTTCTTCCAGTATTTTTCTTATTTTCCAAAAAGATGTTCCGTGGAGTTTCAGGTCATTCCGGGAACTTTTGTTTCTGCACATAAATAACACCATGGAAAGTCTGCTGAAAACAGCGTCAGTCCGGGTTAGTTTCATTCAAATCATGCAAGTTAGAGTCCAAAACAAGGGCAAAAGTGTTTGGAAAAGTAGATACGACGGAGACGTATCACACGATGCCGCCCTTGTAGGGCCCCGCACCGCCTGCGGGGGCCCCGGCTCCGTCTTTGGATTTGGCGGCGTGCGGCCCGTCGTCTCGCGCACAAACGACTCCACTCGCCAGGCTTTGACTGCCAGAGCGATGTGGGTGTTCGTGGGCCGCGCCTCGGCTTCCGTCCGCGACCGCCCCACCACTCGCCCGCACTGGTACGGGTCGTTCGGTTCCTAACGAACCGATCGCCGTGACCGTCTTCTTCTTGGGAGCCATGGCGATGAAGAACTGCTAGACCAGATTTTCACAATTGCGCCCCCTACCTGGCGCGCCAAAGATGTCGGTGGAAACGACACCTATGGAATCATTGGGATCCCTTCTATGGTTGGCAGGCGCGGGGTTGTGCAAAGAGCAGGTCTGGTAGTTAGCACAAAGATCGTTTACCCAGGTTTGGGCCGCAAGGATGCGTAATACCCTAGTCCTGCTTTTGTGTATATTTGAGTGTTCTTGAGCTCTCGAACTAGCTGTGGTGCGTGTGTAGTCCAAAAGATCTGAATCCTCCTCCAGTATGCCTCGGGCCTCCTTTTATAGGCGAAAGGGGTCGCCACAGTGGCACACATGAGGTGGAAAGGTACACGGTGTACAAGCTTATCGCCTGTCATTACGGGACAAGGTGCATTAAATGCGCTCCTTTGGTGTCCTGTTACTTTATTGGGGACGGAACGAGGCCCGTCCCGTCCGTTGCCGCTCCGCCTCACGTCCAGGCCATAAAGGCATGCAGCGCCACGTAGGCTGGCAGGCTCCTGAGATGGCATGGTGGTAGGGTCTTCACGAAGATCAGCATGCCACCACGTAGGTGCTCGCTGAGTTGCCTTGGAGGCCGCGCGTCGCCACACAGGTGCTTGCCCAGCAGGTTGGGCTGGCAGCTGTATGGGAACGGCGGTGGAGTCTTGGCAGACGTGGGCCTGGCTGTGGCCCCGCAGGTGCCCTTGGCAAGGGTCTTGTCGGGGCCCCGGCAAGGTTCTTGTCGTGGCATCGCGGTCGTCCCTGGCAAGGATCTTGCCAGGGGTCTCGTGGATTTCCTCGGCAAGGATCCTGCCGAGGATCATCGTCTTCTGGTCCTTATCTGATATTGTGTGCTTATGATCTTCACAAAGATCTGCATGCCACCATGGAGGTGCCTCCTGAGCCTTGGTTCCAATGTGGTTGATGGTGTTGGAACCCTTGGGCTCAAGGGTGGCGCGGTCTGCTGGCATTGGGCAAGTTGCCCCGGCAAGGCCCTTGACGGGGCCGCGAATGCCGCCCCGGCAAGGGTCTCGCTGGGGGAGTCCACCTCGCCCTCTTGCTCTTTGCGTCTCTGGTCTCAGCGTTGCTTTGCCTGTCTTGTACCTTTGGCTTCCCTCCTCTGCCCTGCTAAGTGTGGCCGCAGGTGCGGCTCTGACTGCCCGTGCACAAGTAGAGGGGTAAAAAAGGGAGCCCCTTCTTTTGTACACCGGCACGATGTGTGGAGTAATAGTAGTAGATGAAGAATCGTTTCGGTCTACTAATCTTGGATGTGATGCCTATATATTGATCATTGCCTGGATATTGTCATAATTATTTGATCTTCTATCAATTACCCAACAGTAATTGTTTACCCACCGTTTGCTATTTTCTCGAGAGAAGCCACTAGTGAAACCTATGGGTCCCGGGTCTATTCTTTTATCATATTGCTTTCCGATATATTTTTATTCGCTTTTGTTTTCAGATCTATTATTTCAAAAACCTGAAAATACCTTGCTTCACTTTTTCTTTATTTATTTCATTTTGTGTTATTGCGATATCTATTTATCCAAAATAAACCAATCTATCTTTTGCCCGAGGAGGGATTGTCAACCCCTCTTACGCGTCGGGTTGCAGGTATTCATTCTTTGTGTGTAGGTACCGTTTCCATAGCTTGGCCTGGACTCCTACTGGATTGATACCTTGGTTTCATAACTGAGGGAAATACCTACCGTAGCTGTACTGCATCATCCCTTCCTCTTTGGGGAAATACCGATGCAGTTTCAAGCCGCATCATTAGTAACTTAGCATAGTATTATACTAATATTGTACAAGTTGGGCCTTACATGGACCATTATGCTCACTATGTCATTTGTGTTGTTTGGTGACTGGGCCATAAAGCAACCATTGGCCCATAACAAAAAATCAATATTCACATAACGAAAAGTCTCGTTTTCATGTCTGTTCCATCGGAAAATATCATTTTGTTTTTGTTTCCGTTTTCGAGTAATTTTTGTTTCTTGTTTTCGTATTTTCTCTTTGTTTTCGTTTCCATTTCCATCCCTAGCGTGCAAGGCGGCGAAGAGGTGCCAGTCGTACCTTGCCTAGGCCTTCGACTGACGTGCACATGTGGTGGCCATTACGGTGCCTCGTCTTCTCGCCAGCACCGGTCATGTTCGTGTAGCCACTTCTCGAGTACCTCGAAGCTCATCGAGCGGGGATCCTGCAGTGAGGTGCTCGTTCGATGCCATCGACTGGATGCTCAGCTGGTGCCTCCTCTGCTTGCCACCAATCGACGTGTGCGTGTGGCCGCCCACTTCAGTGCCTCCTCTGCTCACCACAATAAAGGTGACACGACATGGATATGCGCATATCTAGCGCACGTGGCCTAGCCCGCCACTCATATTTTCTTTCTTAAATAGTAATGAAAATGTTCTTGATAGCCAGCAGAGAAAAGCGCTTATCACTAATATTATTTTATATTAGGAGTGGGTTTGCATGCGTGCGTACCACTGCTTAGAACATACTAGTGGGCTAAATTCTGTGCACACCACTGGTAACAAATTACCAATCACAAGGCGATGGCAGGCACCCTGCCTACCAATCCATTGGTGGGCACTTTATGCCCACCATTGGTAACCATATCTGCAATAGCGAATCAATCCAACCTAGCAGATAGAAGTTAGAAACTAGGGCACCTCCTCCCATGGTCTTTGTCTTCCTTTATAAAAATCACAACCACACTCTCTATCCATAGGCCGCAAACTTCATAGCCGAAGCAAAAGAGAGTAATGCATGTCAACAAGCGTTCGTCAGGTTCCAACTTCATTAGTTGAATCATCTTTACCTCTGCTCTAGCGCTAACGGCAAGGTGATAGATCTAATCCCTTTTGGATCCGCCGCCCAGCCTCCTTCCCTCTACCTGGCACTCCATCGTCTAGTGATCGCAAGGGATATCTCAATGCCTTGGCTCGGGCTAGTAGTTTAGGTTTTTTCCTCGTAGGGGCGGCCTTCACGTGGATGGCAGCGTCTCACCTTGAGTTGGTCTTTTGGGGTCTGATCCTCCTCGATTTTGTCCATTCTAATAGATTTGATAGAGCTTGTACATAGATTCCTACCGTCTTCTTGGGACGGCGAGGTTAGTATTTTTGCCCCGCGTCTGCAGCAATGACATATGGAGTTAGGTGCTTCAGATTGATTCAAGGGCTCAACGGCGACAACTGCGGCTCCGTGGGCATTGGTCCTTACAGGTTAGGCCGGATCCGGCACGTCTGTGGCTCGTTCTGGTGACGGTAGTGGTCGTTCAACGATCAATGAATCACAATGTATTTTTATTATTATATTGAAGTCCTTTGTGATGGAAATATGCCCTAGAGGCAATAGTAAAGTTGTTATTATTATATTTCCTTATTCATGATAAAGGTTTATTATTCATGCTAAAATTGTATTGACCGGAAACTTAAATACATGTGTGGATACATAAACAAATATTGTGTCCCTAGTGAGCCTCTACTAGACTAGCTCGTCGATCAAAAGATGGTTAAGGTTTCCTAACCATAGACATGAGTTGTCATTTGATAATGGGATCACATCATTAGGAGAATGATGTGATGGATAAGACCCATCCGTTAGCTTATCATATGATCGTTCAGTTTATTGCTACTACTTTCTTAATGTCAAATACACATTCCTTCAACCATGAGATCATGCAACTCCCGGATACCGGAGGAATACCTTGTGTGCTATCAAACATCACACCATAACTGGGTGATCATAAAGATGCTCCACAGGTATCTCCGAAGGTGTCTGTTGAGTTGGCGTGAATCGAGATTGGGATTTGTCACTCTGTATGACGGAGAGGTATCTCTAGGCCCTCTCGGTAATACACATCACAAGAAGCTTGCAAGCAAAGTGACTAAGGAGTTAGGTGTAAGATGATGTATTACGGAATGAGTAAAGAGACTTGCCGGTGACGAGATTTCACTAGGTATTGAGATACCGATGATCGAATCTCGGGCAAGTAACATACCGACAGACAAAGGGAAATATGTAAGTTGTCATAAAGGTTAGACCGATAAATATCTTCATAGAATATGTAGGAACCAATATGGGCATCCAGGTCCCGCTATTGGTTATTGACCGGAGAAGCATCTCGGTCATGTCTACATCATTCTCGAACCCGTAGGGTCCACACGCTTAACGTCCATTGACGATATAGTATTATATAAGTTATGTGAGTTGGTGACCGAATGTTGTTCATGGTCCCAGATGAGATCATGAACATGATGAGGAGCTCCGGACTACCTTTTTGCTCTATAAATACCCCAAAAATACCAGAAACCCTAGGGGAGTCGACGAAATATTCATCCAGCCGCCGCAAATTCTAGAACCACTAGATCCAATCTAGACACCATCTCGGATGGGGTTCACCACCTCCATTGGTTCCTCTCCGATGATGCATGAGTAGTTCTTTGTAGACCTTCGGGTCCGTAGTTAGTAGCTAGATGGCTTTCTCTCTCTCTCTCGCTAAATTCTCAATACAATGGTCTCTTGGAGATCCATATGATTTAACTCTTTTGCGATGTGTTTGTTGGGATCTGATGAACTTCGAGTTTATGATCAGTTATATCTTTTTATATCCATGAAAGTTATTTAAGTTTCTTTGATCTCTCATATGCATGATCTCTTATAGCCTCGTATTTCTTCTCCGATATTTGGGGTTTGTTTGGCCAACTTGATCTATTTATCTTGCAATTGGAAGAGGTGCCTGGTAGTGGGTTCGATCTTACGGTGCTTGATCCCAGTGACAGAAAGGGAAACAACACATATGTATCATTGCTACTAAGGATAAAAAGATGGGATCTATATCTATGCAATAGATAAATGGATCTTGTCTACATCATGTCATCGTTCTTATTGCATTACTCTGTTTTTCCACGAACTTAATACACTAGATGCATGCTGGATAGCGGTTGATGTGTGGAGTAATAGTAGTAGATGCAGGCAGGAGTCGGTCTACTAATCTTGGACGTGATGCCTATGTAATGATCATTGCCTGGATATCGTCATAATTATTTGAAGTTCTATCCATTGCCCAACAGTAATTTGTTTACCCACCGTTTGCTATCTTTGTCTAGAGAAGCCACTAGTGAAACCTACGGCCCCGGGTATTCTTTCTCATATATTTGCTTGCGATCTACTTTTCCTTCGCATTTTTATTCAGATCTATTAAACCAAAAATACAAAAATATGTTGCTGCACTTTATTTTATTTGTGACCTATTATTTCAATCTATTACCAATTTCTGGCATCGTTACCCGAAAGGGATTGACAACCACTTTAACACGTCGGGTTGCGAGGTGTTGTTATTTGTGTGCAGGTGTTGTTTACGTTGTGTTGCTTGGTTCTCCTACTGGTTCAATAACCTTGGTTTCTTCACTGAGGGAAATACCTACCGTCGTTGTGCTGCATCATCCCTTCCTCTTTGGGGAAATACCGACGTAGTCCTAGCAGACAAGAGCTTTTCTGGCGCTATAGTCAGAGAGCAATCAATCATCACGAGCTGCTTCGAAACGATGAACTTTAGCAACGATGCATACTCGGGGGGAACACTTTTATCTTGAAATTTAGTGAAGGGATCATCTTATAATGCTACCATCATTTTAAGCAAAATAAGATGCATAAAGGATAAACATCACATGCAATCAAAAATATGTGACATGCTATGGCCATCATCATCTTGTGCTTTTGATCCCCATCTTCAAAGCAACATCATGATCTCCATCGTCACCGGCGCGACATCTTGATCTCCATCATTGCGTCAAGGTCGTCTCGCCAACTATTACTTCTACAATTATTACTAACGCATAGTGATAAAGTAAAGCAATTACATGACGCTTAATGATTGACACACAGGTCATACAATAATTAAAATACAACCCTAAAGCTCTTGTCGGTCGTCGATATTACAAAACATGATCATCTCATACAACAACGTATATCACATCACATATTGACCATATCACATCACAACATACCCTGCGAAAACAAGTTAGACGTCTTCTACTTTGTTGTTGCAAGTTTTACATGGCTCCTATGGGTAACTAGCAAGAACCGTTCTTACCTACGCAAAACCACAACGGTGATTATCAAGTTTGTTGTTTTAACCTTCTTCAAGGACCATCCATAGTCAAATTCGATTCAACTAAAGTAGGAGAAACAGACACCCGCGAGCCACCTTTATGTAAAACAAGTTGCATGTCAGTCGGTGGAACCGGTCTCATGTACGTGGACATGTAAGGTTGGTCCGAGCTGCTTCATCCCACAATACCGCCGAATAAAAATAAGACGTTGGTGGTAAGCAGTATGAACATCACCGCCCACAACTCCTTTGTGTTTTACTCGTGCATATCATCTACGCATAGACCTGGCTCTTGATGCCACTATTGGTGAACGTTGCATGGAAAACAAAAAAATTCTACTCACACACAAGATCTATCCATGGATATGCATAGCTACGAGAGGGGAGAGTGTGTCTATGTACCCTCATAGACCGTTAAGCGGAAGCGTTTATCAATGCGGTTGATGTAGTTGTACACCTTCACGATCCGCTCGATCAAGTACCGAACGCACGACACCTTCACGTTCAGCACACATTCAGCTCAATGATGTGCTCACCTTCTAGATCCAGCTAGACGGGCGAAGTAGTAGATGAGTTCCGGCAGCACGACGGCGTGATGACGGTGATAGCGAAAATCCGCAGGGCTTCGCCAAGCACAACGGACGTGGACGGAGGAGGAACTAGAACTAGAGGGAGACGGGGCACCGCACACGGCTTGGGGATCGTGGTGTGTGTTGCCCCTCTCCTTCCTCTCATATATATAGGTGGGGGAGGAGGGGAGGCAGCCTTGGGCGCCCCAAGGGGGCCGGAGGCCAGCCCTAGGGCGCCTGCCCTAGGCCCCCCTTTTCCTTCCTAGGGGGTGGAGGAGAAGGCAGGAGGGGGCCCGGCGGCTCCCTTGCCTTATGCGCCCCCTTTCCTTCCATATAGGGTCGGCGGCCAGGGAGAGGGCGCGCCAACCCCTTTTGGGCTGGTGTGTTCCTCCCCTTGGCCCATTAGGCCCATATACTCCCCGTAGGTCTCCCGAAACCCCTTCCGGTGATCCGATAAACACCCGGTGCATTCCGAAACCTTTATGGAGGCCAAATAGCATCGTCCTATATATATATATATACATAAACACTATTCTGATCACGGGATTAGAATAATATTCTGATCACAACCTGAACTGCCTGAGTAACGCGCCCGAACTTCCCTCCCGACCTTCGGGCTATCTTCGCAACCGTGGCTTCCCCCGCGAATTATTCTGGTTAGTTGTGTTCTATATGATGTTAGTGTACTGTAGAAACGTTTTTTATCAACTAAATATCGGTTTAAAATAGGAATCTTGCTTGTTGGCGGATTTTGCTCTCTAGTCGTGATTAATTTGCGTTTTTTACAATTTTACTGCCTGAATTGTTCGACCTGAACTTCTCCCAGTGCTAGGTTGAACTTCCGCCAACATTGCCCAAATGGGGCTTGTGATATAACGTTGGAAAGCTATGGACACCAGTATCATGACCCAAGTTAAATTTTTGGCAAAATGTAAGCGGTTTAAGAGCAGTTTTGAAAACCGTTTTTTCTTCACACAAAAAACATGAATCGTATTTTCGATCGCATTTCTAAAACGTTTATCGGAATAAGGCAAATAATATGGCGTTGGAAAGCTGCTGTAAAACCTCTCCTTCGAGATGTTGAAAGTTTTCTCTAATTCTCTATGGTTAAAAACTAATTTGGAAAGTCGTAAAATTTTGCAAACTAAATAGCCGAGTTCGTATTTTCGATGTCATTTATAAACGGCAAATCCAATTGAGGTAAATGATATGGCGTTGGAAATCTTATGAAAATGCGCTACTTTCGCATGTTGAATGTTTTTTCTAATTTTGAATGGTTTAAAAGTAATTTAGAAAAAGGTACAAGTTCCACCGAGTTTGTATTTTCGAGCTAATTTTTTAACCGTATGTTCGAATGCAGCAAATGATATGGAGTTGGAAAGCTTGAGGGAATGCGAAACTTTTTGCTATATATTGTTTCTCCCAATTCCTTACTGTTTTAAGTCAATTTTGAAAATGGCTAAAAAAAGTATTTTCATCATAATTTCTACAAACTTTATCGGAATGAGGCAAGTAATATATCGTTGGAAAGCTATGGAAAATGCGAAAAATTTTCATGTTGATGGTTTCTCTGATTCCTAGTCGTTTTCAAGTAATTTCGAAAACAGCGGGATCATTCGTTCTGCCTATATCGCAAAACAGATTCTTCAAAAATGCACCGCGAGAAGAACTTGAACTTCTGGGCGTGTGTACTTGAACTTCACTCTGTTTTTGACGGGCTTTTTTTCTCGCAGCTCTCCATCCACTCACCGGAATTGAGCAAGTGGTATACCGATGGAAAACTGATGTAAACAATCAACTTTCCCATGTTGATCATTTTTCATACTCGCGACGGTTTTAAAAGTTTTTCATCTGAAATTCATTCAGTGCAGTAATTGAACGTCCCGCTGTTTTCACGTGAACTTCTGTGACGTATTTTTCATTTGTAATTTTCTCATCCATTCGTCAAGTGTTACACATATGATATTTCTTTTGTATAAACCTCTCTCACAATAATTTTTTGAACTTTCTCCGACTAAGGACTTGAACTTGCAAAAATGATATTCATGTTGTTTTGAAGTAAATTAGAAAATGATGAGATCATGATTTCCGCCTTCATCGCAAATGGAAATGCATTGCGTGAAGTAGTTGAACTTCTGGGGCATGTCTGTTTGAACTTCTCTCTGTTTTTGACGTGCTGTTTTTTACCCGTAAGTCTCAAACCATTTACCGGAATTGAGCAAATGATATACCAATGGAAAGTTGTTCAAAACACGCAACTTTTTTGTGTTGATCATTTTTCATACTCGCGACGGTTGAAAATATATTTTTTGAATGCGTAAAAATATGTTTTAGTGGTATACACAAAAATTTTAAACCATTCATCGGAATATAACATCTAATATACCGTTGGAAAGCTTATGAATAGGAGCATCATTTTCATATAGACAGACGTTACAATTTTTGTCGTTTGAGAGCAGTTTTAAAAATGGAAAAAAACAACATCGTTTTTTGCCTATTTTTTACATGTAATTGAAGGTCGGACGTCTCGCACAAGAGATCTTGAACTTCACCGCGAGGAGCATGTGAACTTCTTGCAGCAAAAAATTTAGAATTTTACTTTTTTTATTCATTTTATTCTCATCTGAAACGCATTCCGTGTAGTAGTTGAACTTCCTTCTTTTTTCACTTTGAACTTCTAGCATGTATTTTTGTTCGTAATTTCTTACCCGTTCATCGGAGTTGCACAAATGATATACCGTGCCGATTACCTCTCTCATAAGAAGTTTTGAACTTTCCCGTGCCGAGCACCTGAACTTCTAGCAACAAATCTTTTATACTTTAACCTTTTATTCTATTTTCTCACATGAAAACATACGCCATGCAGTACGTGAACTTCCGACAGTTATGAACTTAAACTTCTCTCTGTTTCACTTTAGTAATGAAAAATCTAAGCTTTTTATAGACACCGAACCGCTCTAACTTTTTTTTTAAATTTCTTTGTGTTTTTTAGAAATGTGAAAATTGGAGTTTTTTTAGATACATCAAGCTTCTTCGTTATTTCTAATATAACTTATTAATTTTATTCTTTAGTAACCGGAAAAAATCGAGTTTTCAAATAAATATCAAATTGCTATAATTTTTAAAATTGAACTTCTTTGTTTTATTCTTCGGTAACGAGAAACAAACTGAGTATTTTTAATAATCTTCGGACTTCTCTGTTATTCTTATTTGAACTTCTTAGTTTTATTCTTAGGAAAAATATGTTTTTTAAATAAGCATCTAACAAGTTTTTTTAAATTGAACTTTGTACTCTTTTTTTGTATATATCGAACTATTCCCTTATTTTTAAGTTGAAACTTCTTGGTTTTAGTATTATGTAACTATGAAAATATAAGTTTTTTATAAATATCAAACTGCTCTATATTTTGTAATTTGGACTTTTGGTTTTTATTTTACTAACATAAAAATGCTAGTTTTGTAATAAATATTGAACTGATCCATTTATCTAAATTTGAATTTCTAGCTATTTTAGAAACGGTTAAAATCAAATTTTCTAATTTCAAACTCCTCTATTTTTAAAATTTGAACGTCTTGTTTTTTTTCATTTTGAACTTCTTGTTTCCATTATTTAATAATAAAGGAAAATGGAATTTCGTATAACCATCCAAGTGCTCCTTTCTTAAAATTTTGGAGTTCATGTTTTTATTTCTTTTAGTAACGAAAAAATCCTAGTTTCTTCATAAACATCAAGCCGCTCTGTTTTATAAATTTGAACTTCTGGGTTTTTAAAAAATGGAGAAAATACCTTTTTTATAAAATTGTTTTGAGATGCTTTTTTTAATTTGACCTTCTTTGGGTTGTGTAACGAACATTGAACATTTTTGTCTTTTAAATTTGAAACTCTAGGCTTTTTTCTAGAAACGAGAGTGAGCGACCACAACAAAATAAGATGTATCTATGTACTGCTGCCCGATGAATGATTTTTATTCTACGTGCATTTTCTAGGCAGGATGCGTTCTCCCCAAAAAAACAATGTCTTTCTAACTTTCTTGGTGGAAGTCGTTGAACTTCTAGATTAATAAAAAAGCATGCCCATTTTAGTGTGAACCTCTATTTTAATGCACTCCAATATATCTCTTTCTAGTTTCTACCGAAATGTTTGCATGTTCATCCAAAAAGAAATAAGATGTGTGTATGAATCAATGGATTTTGTACACACATAGCAACACAGAGGGAGGCATGGGCGGTTGCCAGCCCAGCCCAACAAAAAAATTGCCTTCTGTATGTTATCAGTGGCTGTTAACCCAAAGCCACCTGCTGTCGCTGCTTTGTTATGCCTCTCACCGTGCACTCCAGCAGTCACAGCTCTCCTCCAAACTTGAATTTGTAGCCACTACTCTTCTGTACTTCTACTGATTAATTTCCTCCAGAACTGCAGCTGTAGCCACTACTCTACTTCTCCCTGTTTCATTCCTCAACCATCTTGTCCATGGAAACGCGAGGGGTGCATGGTACAGCAAGCGCATTGGAACGATTGAGCAACCACCACAATAGCATGGTCGGCTGGTGGCGGAGGCAGCATGGGTTGAGCAGAGGCAGCATGGCAGAGGAAGAAAGGCTCGCTTCAGGAGGCAGAAGCCAGCCACGCGATGAAGTTCAGATTAGTCGTGGGTAGAAAGTCAGCGCCAGCTCCAGGATGGGGGATCCGGCGATGCGGCTAGAAGGCGGGCATCCGGAGGAGCAGGTGAGGGAGCTCGAGCGGTGCGGCGGGGTGGATGGGTCGCAGCTACGGGGCCAAGGCGCCAGCGACTGGGGTGGTTGGTGGAGGTGCGGGTGCGTCCCGTTTGACCTCAGCGCCGGGGTGGTTGGTGTGGCTGGACCGCGGCGGCGGTGGTGCGCAACCGGTGGCGCGGGAAGGTGGGGGAGAGATGGGGAGAAACGGGAGGTTAGGGACGGCGCGCTGGATGTGGTGGGCCGCGGCGTCGCACGGAGATCCATGGCCCGGCTGCGGCGCCGTGGGATCCGGGGAGCGGCGGCGGCGGTGCGTGGGGATCGAGCGTGGATGGAGGCCGATGGTGCGGGACAGGATCGTGGGCGTGGGGCGGTGGGTGGGCTGCTTTTTTATCGGGCCGCACCGGTTCGGGAACACCTCGTCGCCCCTATATAGGCCTGACGTGATCCAAATAGTTATTTTGATCCCAGGATCAGAATAGTGTTGTCCATATAGGGGCGACGAGGTGTTCCCGTCCAAAACAGAGTGAAGTTCAAGTACACACGCCCAGAAGTTCAATTTCTTCTCGCGGTGCATTTTTGAAGAATCTGTTTCGCGATATAGGCAGAACGAATGATCCCGCTGTTTTCGAAATTACTTGAAAACGCCCAGGAATCAGAGAAAACCATCAACATGAAAAAGTTTTGCATTTCCCGTAGCTTTCCAACGATATATTACTTGCCTCATTCCGATAAAGTTTGTAGAAATTATGATGAAAATACTTTTTAGCCATTTTCAAAATTGACTTAAAACAGTAAGGAATTGGGAGAAACAATATATAACAAAACGTTTCGCATTTTCTCAAGCTTTCCAACGCCATATCATTTGCTGCATTCGGACGTACGGTTAAAAAATTAGCTCGAAAATACAAACTCGGTGGAACTTGTACCTTTTTCTAAATTACTTTCAAACCATTCAAAATTAGAAAAAACATTCAACATGCGAAAGTAGCGCATTTTCATAAGCTTTCTAACGCCATATCATTTGCCTCAATTGGATTTGCCGTTTAGAAATCACATCGAAAATACGAATTCGGCTGTTTAGTTTGCGAAATTTTACGGTTTTCCAAATTATTTTTTAACCATAGAGAATTAGAGAAAACTTTCAACATCTGGAAGGAGAGGTTTTATAGCAGCTTTCCAACACCATATTATTTGCCTTATTCCGATAAACGGTTTAGAAATGCGATAGAAAATACGATTCACATTTTTTGTGTGAAGAAAAAACGGTTTTCAAAACTGTTCTTAAACCGCTTACATTTTGCCAAAAATTTAACTTGGGTCATGATACTGGTGTCCATAGCTTTCCAACGGTATATCGCAAGCCCCATTTGGGCAATGTTGGCGGAAGTTCAACCTAGCACTGGGAGAAGTTCAGGTCGAACAATTCAGGCAGTAAAATTGTAAAAAACGCAAATTCATCACGACCAGAGAGCAAAATCCGCCAACAAGCGAGATTCCTATTTTAAACCGGTATTTACTTGATAAAAAACGTTTCTACATTACACTAACATCATATAGAACACAACTAACCAGAATAATTCGCGGGGGAAGCCACGGTTGCGAAGATAGCCCGAAGGTCGGGTTCGTACAGAGGGAAGTTCGAGCGCGTTACTCAGGCAGTTCAGGTTGTGATCAGAATATTATTCTGATCCCGTGATCAGAATAGTGTTTATGTATATATATATATAGGACGATGCTATTTGGCCTCCATAAAGGTTTCGGAATGCACCGGGTGTTTATCGGATCACCGGAAGGGGTTCCGGGAGACCTACGGGGAGTATATGGGCCTAATGGGCCAAGGGGAGGAACACACCAGCCCACAAGGGGTTGGCACACCCTTTCCCTGGCCGCCGACCCTATATGGAAGGAAAGGGGGCGCCTAAGGCAAGGGAGCCGCCGGCCCCCCCTCCTGCCTTCTCATCCACCCCCTAGGAAGGAAAGGGGGGCCTAGGGCAGGCGCCCTAGGGCTGGCCTCCGGCCCCCTTGGGGTGCCCAAGGCTGCCTCCCCTCCTCCCCCACCTATATATATGAGAGGAAGGAGAGGGGAAACACACACCACGATCCCCAAGCCGTGTGCGGTGCCCCGTCTCCCTCTAGTTCTAGTTCCTCCTCCATCCATGTCCGTTGTGCTTAGCGAAGCCCTGCGGATAGTTTCGCTATCACCGTCATCACGCCGTCGTGCTGCCGGAACTCATCTACTACTTCGCCCGTCTTGCTGGATCAAGAAGGTGAGGACATCATTGAGCTGAATGTGTGCTGAACGTGAAGGTGTCGTGCGTTCGATACTTGATCGAGCGGATCGTGAAGGTGTACAACTACATCAACCGCGTTGATAAATGCTTCCGCTTAACGGTCTATGAGGGTACATAGACACACTCGCCCCTCTCGTAGCTATGCATCTCCATGGATAGATCTTGCGTGTGCGTAGAATTTTTTGTTTTCCATGCAACGTTCACCAATAGTGGCATCAAGAGCCAGGTCTATGCGTAGATGATATGCATGAGTAGAACACAAAGGAGTTGTGGGCGGTGATGTTCATACTGCTTACCACCAACGTCTTATTTTTATTCGGCGGTATTGTGGGATGAAGCGGCTCGGACCAACCTTACATGTCCACGTACATGAGACCGGTTCCACCGACTGACATGCAACTTGTTTTACATAAAGGTGGCTCGCGGGTGTCTGTTTCTCCTACTTTAGTTGAATCGAATTTGACTATGGACGGTCCTTGAAGAAGGTTAAAAAACAAACTTGATAATCACCATTGTGGTTTTGCGTAGGTAAGAACGGTTCTTGCTAGTTACCCATAGCAGCCATGTAAAACTTGCAACAACAAAGTAGAAGACGTCTAACTTGTTTTCGCAGGGTATGTTGTGATGTGATATGGTCAATATGTGATGTGATATACGTTGTTGTATGAGATGATCATGTTTTGTAATATCGACGACCAGCAAGAGCTTTAGGGTTGTATTTTAAATATTGTATGACCTGTGTGTCAATCATTAAGCGTCATGTAATTGCTTTACTTTATCACTATGCGTTAGTAATAATTGTAGAAGCAATAGTTGGCGAGACGACCCTGATGCAATGATGGAGATCAAGATGTCGCGCTGGTGACGATGGAGATCATGACGTTGCTTTGAAGATGGGGATCAAAAGCACAAGATGATGATGGCCATATCATGTCACATATTTTTGATTGCATGTGATGTTTATCCTTTATGCATCTTATTTTGCTTAAAATGATGGTAGCATTATAAGATGATCCCTTCACTAAATTTCAAGATAAAAGTGTTCCCCCCGAGTATGCATCGTTGCTAAAGTTCATCGTTTCGAAGCACCTCGTGATGATTGATTGCTCTCTGACTATAGCGCCAGAAAAGCTCTTGTCTGCTAGGACTACGTCGGTATTTCCCCAAAGAGGAAGGGATGGTGCAGCACAGCGACGGTAGGTATTCCCCTCAGTGAAGAAACCAAGGTTATTGAACCAGTAGGAGAACCAAGCAACAGAACGTAAACAGCACCTGCACACAAATAACAACACCTCGCAACTCGACGTGTTAAAGGGGTTGTCAATCCCTTTCGGGTAACGATGCCAGAAATTGGTAATAGATTGAAATAATAGGTCGCAAATAAAATAAAGTGCAGCAATGTATTTTTGTATTTTTGGTTTAATAGGTCTGGATAAAAATGCAAAGGAAAAGTAGATCGCAAGCAAATATATGAGAAAGAATACCCGGGGCCGTAGGTTTCACTAGTGGCTTCTCTCGACAAAGATAGCAAATGGTGGGTAAACAAATTACTGTTGGGAAATGGATAGAACTTCAAATAATTATGACGACATCCAGGCAATGATCATTACATAGGCATCACGTCCAAGATTAGTAGACCAACTCCTGCCTGCATCTACTACTATTACTCCACACATCAACCGCTATCTAGCATGCATCTAGTGTATTAAGTTCATGGAAAAACAGAGTAATGCAATAAGAACGATGACATGATGTAGACAAGATCCGTTTATCTATTGCGTACATATAGATCCCATCTTTTTATCCTTAGTAGCAATGATACATATGTGTTGTTTCCCTTTCTGTCACTGGGATCAAGCACCGTAAGATCGAACCCACTACCGGGCACCTCTTCCAATTGCAAGATAAATAGATCAAGTTGGCCAAACAAACCCCAAATATCGGAGAAGAAATACGAGGCTATAAGAAATCATGCATATGAGAGATCAAAGAAACTTAAATAACTTTCATGGATATAAAAAGATATAACTGATCATAAACTCGAAGTTCATCAGATCCCAACAAACACATCGCAAAAGAGTTAAATCATATGGATCTCCAAGAGACCATTGTATTGAGAATTCAGCGAGAGAGAGAGAGAGAGAGAGAGAGAGAAAGCCATCTAGCTACTAGCTACGGACCCGAAGGTCTACAAAGAACTACTCACGCATCATCGGAGAGGAACCAATGGAGGTGGTGAACCCCATCCGAGATGGTGTCTAGATTGGATCTAGTGGATCTAGACTTTGCGGCGACTGGATGAATATTTCGTCGACTCCCCTAGGGTACTGGTATTTTTGGGGTATTTATAGAGCAAAGAGGCGGTCCGGGGGCACCCGAGGTGGGCACAACCCACCAGGGCGCGCCTGGGCCTCCTGGCGCGCCCTGGTGGGTCGTCCCCTCCTCGGGACTCCCCCCAGGCGCAACCAGGGCTCGTTGTGTTCCTTCTGGCCCATAATAATTCATCATGGAGTTTCATGGCATTTGGACTCCGTCTGGTATTGATTTCCTGCGATGTAAAAAATATGGAAAAATAGCAACTAGCACTTGGCACTATGTCAATAGGTTAGTACCAAAAAATGATATAAAATAACTATAAAATGATTATAAAACATCCAAGATTGATAATAAAACAGCATGGAACAATCAAAAATTATAGATACGTTGGAGACGTATCAGCATCCCCAAGCTTAACTCCTGCTCGTCCTCGAGTAGGTAAGTGATAAAATAGAATTTTTGATGTGGGGTGTTGTTTATCATGTCATATCATATTCTTTTCTTTATAGCATGGACATTTGGACTTTTATGTGATTCAAAGCAATAGTCTAGTTTTGACATAATAATTTAGATACTCAAGCATATCAACAAGCAACCATGTCTTTCAAAATAACAACGCTAAAACAAGTTATCCCTAGCCCATCATGCTCAAACATTGATCCATTCATGAAACACACTCGAATATTAGCTACACCCAATACTTAAGTACGATCATATTGCCTCCTAGTTGGTACTTTTTATAAGAGAAGATGGAGACTCAAATTCAAAAATAAAAATTGCATAAAGTTAAAGAAAGGCCCTTCGCAGAGGGAAGTAGGGATTTGTAGAGGTGCCAGAGCTCAAAGCGAAAAGTTAGAGCTAAAAACATTTTGGGAGGTGTATCCATCCCACCAACAAAAACGACTTAGAGTTCCGAACACTCTCCATGCTAGATATGCCATAGGCGGTTCCCAAACAGAAAATAAAGTTTATTCCTTTTTCCACCATTCTTTCACTTTCCATGGCTAGCCGTATCCACGGTTGCCCTCCATAGCAACACTTTCCAAGGAATTTATTATTTGACAACATAAAGTAAATTCATTTTTGCATTTCGGGACTGGGCATCCCTAAAACCTTTGCCTTACTCTCGTGCAATGACAAGTGAATAAACACTCATCGTGAGAATAACACATCCAGCATGGAAAATATTAGCCACCCGTTACCGTTCCGCGAGCGAAACTAACACACAAAGAGAAGTTTATTTTGAAAATTAGAGATGGCACATGCAAATTTGCTTAGAACGGCAAAAGAATACCGCATATAGGTAGATATAGTGGACTCATGTGGCAAAACTGGTTTAAGGGATTTTGGATGCACAAGTAGAGGTCATACTTAGTGCAAAATGAAGGCTAGCAAAAAGATTGAGAAGCGACCAACCAAGAAACGAATAATCTCATAAGCAAGCATTAAGCATAATTAACACCGAATAATGCACCACAAGTAGGATATAATTTTCATTGCATGACTATTGACTTTCGTACTTGCATAGGGAATCACAAACCTTAGCACCAGTATTCTTACTAGAGCACAATTACTCATCAACATAACTCACATATCACCTCATCATATCTCAAAACTATTACTAAGAATCAAGTTTATTTTTTCCAATGATCTTCATGAATTTTTTTCCTTTTTCTTTATCCTTCTTGGATATGTATCACTTTGGGACTAATTTTCATGTGTTGCTTTTCATAAGCTCAAACAAATATAAGTGAAGATCATGAGCATAAAAAAATTTCTTTCTCTCAAAATAATTTAAGTGAATCAAAAGAGAATTTCTTCAAAATTTTACTAACTCTCAAATAAATCTAAGTGAAGCAAGAGAGTATTTCTTCAAAAATACTAAGCACGCCGTGCTAAAAAAGATATAAGTGAAGCACTTGAGCAAGTCCTAGCTCATAAAAGATTTAAGTGAAGCACAGAGAGCAATTCTAACAAGTCATGATATAATTTTGGCTCTCTCAAATAGGTGTGTCCAGCAAGGATTGTGACTTAAAACACGCAATAAACAAGCAAAGACTCATATCATACAAGACGCTCCAAGCAAAACACATATCATGTGACGAATAAAAATATAGCCTCGAGTAAAATACTGATGGTCGTTAGAAGAAAGAGGGGATGCCACTCGGGGGCATCCCCAAGCTTAGTTGGTTGCTCATTCTTGGATAAATAGCTTGGGATGCCGGGGCATCCCCAAGCTTAGGCTCTTCTATCCTTCTTTCATCCATCGTAAGATAACCAAAAACTTGAAAACTTCAATCACACAAAACTCAACAAAACCTTTGTGAGATCCGTTAGTGTAAGAAAAATAAATCACTACTATAAGTGATGTATCAAACCAATTCTTATTTTGTTTTTGTATTATATCTACTGTATTCCAACTTTTCTATGGCAAAAACTCATCAAAGAAAAACCATAGAGCCATCAAAATATGCACACAACACATAGAAAACAGAATCTGTCAAAACAGAGCAGTCTGTAGTAATTTGACTTTTGCGAATACTTCTGTAACTCCAAAACTTCTACCAAATTAGGACGACCAGGGTAATTTGTATATTAATCTTCTGCAAAAAGAATCCGGGCAAAATCACTTTTCTGTGATTTATGAAAATTATTTTCGTGAGTGCAAAGTTTCTGTCTTTTTCAGCAAGATCAAACAACTATCACCCAAAAGATCCTAAAGGCTTTACTTGGCACAAACACTAATTAAAACACAAAAAACACAATCATAACACTCAATAACAGAAAGCAAAAAGTAAAAATAAAATTTATTCATTGGGTTGCCTCCCAACAAGCGCTATAGTTTTACGCCCTTAGCTAGGCATAGAGCAAGGATCTAAGTTTTGTCACCTTTGTCCAACTCTTCAATCAAACACTTAGAATCCTTCAAGGATTTAGCATAAAGACCTTCAATAGGAATACTTCTAATACTTCTAGGGGTAAATTTAAAGATTTCATTCTTGCAAAAAGGATCTCTTATCACTTTAACAAAAATCAGGGTGGATACTAATCATCTTAAGATCTCCTTTATTGCTATCACTAGAACTTGCACCCTTGTTCCTGGATCTTCTACTCTTTACGGGAGTTTCCTCAATAATTTTAGTGGTAGTAAAAGCCGTGCTTAGATTACTAAAGATTTCTTCCAATTTATCGATCTGAGATGGACTTTATTCTATTCTTTCATGGATTAGGGTACCCCTCTCTTTTAACAACTTCAAAATATCTCCCGCTTTTGACCCAAGATTAGTAGCAAAATTATGCATCTTTTTATGTATAATTTCCATATGATCTTCGGTGAGCATCTTTCCACAACATGCTCAAGAGTCAAAATTGTTTCATTAACCATAAGAGGTGGTGAGCCCACTAAATTTCCCATAGCATTAAGAGCATCAAAAGGAGGACCCATTAAGAAATTTCCATCGGTAATCGTATCAAGGACGAATCTATACCAAGTGGTGATGCCAACATAAAAACAACGCAGAAGCACAACAGTAGATTGCTTACGGATAGATCTATTATGAGCATTGCAAATTCTATACCAAGCATCTTTTAAATTTTCTCCTCCCCTTTGTTTAAAGTTGAGGACCTCGTCCTCGGGAGTGCAAGCAATAGAGGAAGAACTATCCATAACGGCAAACAAGAATGCACGCAAAAATAGATCCGGCAAGAAAACGGCGAACGGAAAAAGAGAGGCGAATAAAATGGCAAATTTTTGTGAAGTGGGGGAGAGGAAAACGAGAGGTAAATGGCAAATAATGTAAATTGCGAGGAGATGAGATTTGTGATTAGGAACCTGGTTATGTTGAAGATCCTCCCCGGCAACGGCGCCAGAAATTCCTTTTGATTGCTCTCTGACTATAGCGCCAGAAAAGCTCCTGTCTGCTAGGACTACGTCGATATTTCCCCAAAGGGAAGGGATGATGCAGTACAGCGACGGTAGGTATTTCCCTCGGTGAAGAAACCAAGGTTATCGAACCAATAGGAGAACCAAGCAACACAATGTAAACAGCATCTGCACACAAATAACAACACCTCGCAACCCGACGTGTTAAAGGGGTTGTCAATCCCTTTCGGGTAACGATGCCAGAAATTGGTAATAGATTGAAATAATAGGTTGCAGATAAAATAAAGTGCAACAAAGTATTTTTGTATTTTTGGTTTAATAGATCTGAATAAAAATGCAAAGGAAAAGTAGATCGCCAGCAAATATATGAGAAAGAAAACCCGGGGGCCGTAGGTTTCACTAGTGGCTTCTCTCGAGAAAGATAGCAAACGGTGGGTAAAAAAATTACTGTTGGGCAATTAATAGAACTTCAAATAATTATGACGATATCCAGGCAATGATCATTACATAGGCATCACGTCCAAGACTAGTAGACCGACTCCTGCCTGCATCTACTACTATTACTCCACACATCGACCGCTATCCAGCATGCATCTAGTGTATTAAGTTCATGGAAGAACAGAGTAATGCAATAAGAACGATGACATGATGTAGACAAGGTCCGTTTATCTATTGCATAGATATAGACCCCATCTTTTTATCCTTAGTAGCAACTATACATACGTGTTGTTTCCCTTTGTGTCACTGGGATCAAGCATCGTAAGATCGAACCCACTACCGGGCACCTCTTCCCATTGCAAGATAAATAGATCAAGTTGGCCAAACAAAACCCACATATCGGAGCAGAAATACGAGGCTATAAGATATCATGCATATAACAGATCGAAGAAACTCAAATAACTTTCATGGATATAAAAAGATATAACTGATCATAAACTCGAAGCTCATCAGATCCCAACAAACACACCGTAAAAGGGTTACATCATATGGATCTCCAAGAGACCATTGTATTGAGAATTCAGCGAGAGAGAGAGAGAGAGAGAGAGAGAGAGATAGAGAGAGGGAGGGAGAGAGAGAAATCCATCTAGCTACTAACTACGGACCCGAAGGTCTACAAAGAACTACTCACGCATCATCGGAGAGGCACCAAGGAGGTGGTGAACCCCATCCGAGATGGTGTCTAGATTGGATCTTGTGGTTCTGGACTCTGCGGCGGCTGGATGAATATTTCGTCGACTCTCCTAGGGTTCTGGTATTTTTGGGGTATTTATAGAGCAAAGAGGCGGTCTGTGGGGCACCCGAGGTGGGCACAGCCCACCAGGGCGCGCCTGGGCTTCCTGGCGCGCCCTGGTGAGTTGTCCCCTCCTCGGGACTCCCCCCAGGTGCAACCAGGGCCCGTTGTGTTCCTTCTGGCCCATAAAAATTCATCGTGGAGTTTCGTGGCATTTGGACTCCGTCTGGTATTGATTTCCTGCAATGTAAAAACATGGAAAAAACAGCAACTGGCACTTGGCACTATGTCAATAGGTTAATACCAAAAAATGATATAAAATGACTATAAAATGATTATAAAACATCCAAGATTGATAATAAAACAGCATGGAACAATCAAAAATTATAGATACATTGGAGACGTATCAATGATCGGGTGTGATAGACTCTACGTTCACATACAACGGGTGTAAGACAGTTTTGCACAAGCAGAATACTTGGGTTAAACTTACGAGCCTAGCATGTACAGACATGGTCTCGGAACACTGGAGACCGAAAGGTCGAACGTGAGTCATATAGTAGATATGATCAACATAGAGATATTCATAATTGAAGACTACCCCATCTCACGTGATGATCGGACTTGGGTTAGTTGATTTGGATCATGTATCACTTAGATAACTTGAGGGATGTTAATTTAAGTGGGAGTTCATTAGTAATTTTGATTAATTGAACTTAATTTATCATGAACTTAGTCTTAATAGTTTTTGCATATCTATGTTGTAGATCAATGGCCCGTGCTACCGTTCCCTTGAATTTTAATGCGTTCCTAGAGAAAGCTAAGTTGATGGTAGCAACTACACAGACTGGGTCCGTGACTTGAGGATTATCCTCATTGCTGCACAGAAAAATTATGTCCTTGATGCACCACTAGGTGTCAAACCTGCTACAGGAGCTACTGCAGATGTTATGAACGTTTGGCAGGCTCGATCTGATGACTACTCAATAGTTCAGCGTGCCATGCTTTACGGCCTAGAACCGGGATTTCAAAGACGTTTTGACTGCCACGGAGCATATGAGATGTTCCAGGAACTGAAATTGATATTTCAAGCTGATGCCCGGGTTGAGATATATGAAGTCTCCAATAAGTTCTATAGCTGTAAGATGGATGAAAAAGTTCTGTCAGTGAACACATACTCAAAATGCATGGGTATCATAACCACTTGACTCAGCTGGGAATTGATGTTCCAGTTCAGAGTGTTATTGACAGAGTTCTTCAGTAACTGCCACCAAGCTACAAAGGCTTCGTTATGAACTATAATATGCAAGCGATGGAGAAAACAATTCTCGAGCTCTTCGCGATGCTGAAATCGGCGGAGGTAGAAATCAAGAAGGGGCATCAAGTGTTGATGGTTAACAAGACCACTAGTTTCAAGAAAAAGGGCAAGGGAAAGAAAAGGAACTTCAAGAAGAATGGCAAGCAAGTTGCTACTCCTGTGAAGAAGCCCAAGCTGGACCCAAGCCTAAAACTGAGTGCTTCTACTACAAGGGAAATCGTCACTGGAAGCGGAACTGCCCCAAATATTTGGCGGATAAGAAGGATGGCATAGTGAACAAAGGTATATTTGATATACATGTTATTGATGTGTTCCTTATTAATGCTCATAGTAGCGCCTGGGTATTTGATACTGGTCTGGTTGCTCATATTTGTAACTCGAAACAGGAGCTGCGGAATAAAAGAAGATTGTCTAAGAACGAGGTGACGATGCGCGTCAGGAATGGTTCCAAGGTCGATGTGATCGCCGTCGGCATGCTACCTCTACATCTACCTTCTGGATTAGTTTTAGACCTCAATAATTGTTATTTGGTGCCAGCGTTGAGCATTAACATTATACCTGGATCTTGTTTATTGCGAGACGATTTTTCATTTAAGTCAGAGAATAATGATTGTTCTATTTATATGAGTAATATTTTTTATGGTCATGCACCTTTGAAGAATGGTCTATTCTTGTTGAATCTCGATCGCAGTGATACACATATTCATAATATTGATGCCAAAAGATGCAAAGTTGATAATGATAGTGCAACATACTTGTGGCACTGCCGTTTAGGTCATATGGTGTAAAGTGCACGAAGAAACTCCATGCGGATGGACTTTTGGTGTAACGCCCACGATGCGGCTATATCTCCCACGTGTCGAGGCACGACTTAGAGGCATAACCGCATTGTGGTATTGTCGCGAGAAGGGTTATCTTCACACAATCCCATGTAATGAACAAGAATGGGATAACGAGAGTTGGCTTACAATTGCCACTTCACACAATACATAAATATAATTCATACATCATCCAAAATCCACACATATAGACCGGCTACGGTCAAATCCAAATGAAAATAAGATAACCCCAAATGCTAGATCCCCGATCGTCCCAACTGGGCTCCACTACTGATCATCAGGAAAAGACACATAGTAACGACCACGTTCCTCATCGAACTCCCACTTGAGGTCGATTGCGTCATCTGCACTGGTATCGTCGGCACCTGCAACTGTTTTGGTAGAATCTGTGAGTCACGAGGACTCAGCAATCTCACACCCGTGAGATCAAGACTATTTAAGCTTATAGGAAAGGATGGTGTAATGAGGTGGAACTGCAGCAAGCACTAAGCATATATGGTGGCTAACATACGCAAATGAGAGCGAGAAGAGAAGCAACGGAACGGTCGTCAACTAGTAATGACCAAGAAGTGATCCTGAACTCCTACTTACGTCAAACATAACTCAAACCATGTTCACTTCCCGGACTCCGCCGAGAAGAGACCATCACGGCTACACACGCGGTTGATGTATTTTAATTAAGTCAAGTGACAAGTTCTCTACAACCGAACATTAACAAATTCCCATCTGCCTCATAACCGCGGGCACGGCTTTCGAAAGATAATACCCTGCAGGGGTGTCCCAACTTAGCCCATTATAAGCTCTCACGGTCAACGAAGGATAAACCTTCTCCTAGGAAGACCCGATCAGTCTCGGAATCCCGGTTTACAAGACATTTCGACAATGGTAAAACAAGACCAGCAAAGCCGCCCGATGTGCCGACAAATCCCGATAGGAGCTGCACATATCTCGTTCTCAGGGCACACCGGATGGGCAAGACGTCGGGTTGGCATAGACCCTGGTTGCCCAGGGGGCACCGGACATCGCCCAGTTTGGGCCAGCACTCGAAGGAGCACTGGTCCGGGGGTTTAAATAAAGATGACCCTCGGGCTCATGAAAACCCAAGGGAAAAAGGCTTAGGTGGCAAATGGTAAAACCAAGGTTGGGCCTTGCTGGAGGAGTTTTATTCAAGGCGAACTGTCAAGGGGGTCACATAAATCACCCAACCGCGTAAGGAACGCAAACTCAAGGAACATAATACCGGTAAGACGGAAACTAGGGCGGCAAGAGTGGAACAAAACACCAGGCATAAGGCCGAGCCTTCCACCCTTTACCAAATATATAGATGCATTAATTAAATAAGAGATATTGTGATATTCCAAAATATCCATGTTCCAACATGGAACCAACTTCAACTTCACCTGCAACTAGCAACGCTATAAGAAGGGCTGAGCAAAAGCGGTAACTTAGCCAAACAACGGTTTGCTAGGAAAGGATGGTTAGAGGCTTGACATGGCACTATGGGAGGCATGATATAGCAAGTGGTAGGTAGCGCAGCATGGCAATAGAGCGAACAGCTAGCAAAGCAAAGATAGAAGTGATTTCGAGGGTACGGTCATCTTGCCTGCAAGGTTCTCAGAGTTGTCGAAAACTTGAGCCTCGTAAGCGTACTCAACAGGTTCCTCGTTCACAAACTCGTCTCCCGGCTCTACCCAAAACAAGAACACAAGCAACGGAACCACAATCAATCACGGGAAATGCACAAGCAACATGATGCAAAACATGTATGATATGCGAGATATGATATGCAATGCATATGCGTGCTCCAGAAGGAAAATGATGAACAAGGCAGTAACTTGGAAAACCAAGCATGCCACTGGAAAGATGAGATGATTTCGGTCGAAATTGATATAAAGATCACCGGAAACGGATGCACGGTTTGCAAATGGCAAGCAAAACAAGAATGACACGAATCTGTGATTAACAGCATGATAGCACTTAGAATACATCAAGAAACTATGCTACAGCACTCCAACATAGCATCAAAGCATATGAAAGTAATCTACAGGAGATGCTTGACAAAAGATGAACACTGAGCTACGGCTAGATCTCAATATAACAGGTTCAAACAAGCATGGCAAAAGTGCAAAAGATAACAGGTTCACAGACGGTGAAATTACTGGACATGGCTGAAACAGCATCAGGTAACAATGTTCAGAGCACGAAATCAACATTCTACAGGAACTTAACATAGCAAAACAAGGCATGGCATGAATCTACTAAATGCATATGACAAAAGTCCCTTACTGACCATAAGACAAAAAGGACCAGAAGATATGATGGAAACCATGTAAACATAGCAAGTTTCGTTAACAGGTTTCAGACTTGGCAGAAAACAAAGCATGGCAGAAACAATAATATGAAGGCATCTTAGTGAGCTTGATGCACTCACAACAAAGCAATGCATGACAAAACAAGCATACCTACAGCAAGATGGCATGTTTATGAAGCTATCCATGGCAAGAGCAAATACATTGCTTGTATGGATCAACTACAACAAGCTTGGCAAAATTGAATATCATGTTAAGAATCTGCCAGAAATATTTTATAGCAAAAGTAGAGCCATATTGAGTCATGCTATGGCACTCCATAATTTTAAACAAGGGCATGAATGGATCAAATACAACAATTCCACGACAGTTGGCGCCCACCGTGGGGCCAGCGCACGGTGGATTTGAGTTCTTGAAGGGCAGCTTCGAAGGGCTCAAGGGATACGCTGTGGGCCGGATGACCAAGAGTCGTCGCGGCAAGCTCTACATCGACGATGCAAACTGGGGCCCCGACGCCGGCTCAATTGAGTACGGATACCGGGTCCCTTTCGGCGGAATTCATGTTTTCATTGGCAAGATTGGTGAGCTGGGCCCTGAGCCGGATCTCTGCACCGATCTCATCGAGATGGCTCAGCGCGCACGACCCGCCCGAGCCCTGCCTGCCTTGAAGCATGCTTTTGTGGGATGTGTCCATGGAGGGCTCTCTGATAGATCTGGATCTGGTGATGAGACGGCCGCCGGCTCTGACGGCGAGTCGTCCACAGATGAGTCAAACTCGTTGTATCAACTTCAAGATGGCAGGCTCATGGGTTGTTCCGATGGTGACAGTATTCCGGACCCGTTTGAGCCGCCGAGCCGGGTTGGAATATTCATGGTCGGTGCGCAGCCTGTTCAGAACCCTGCTGCTGGGGCGGGAAACCCGGTGCCCTCGCCGGCTCAGGTGCTGATGGATCTCATGGACAAGATGACGACCCTGTTGACTGCCGCGGTTGACCCGGCGGATCAAGCTCAGCATGACGCGGAGGTGGCGCAGTTAAAGTTAGATCTAGTGAAAGCCAAGGAGGATCTGGCAGCGGAAGGGATCAGGATGGCTGTGGAGAGGGCGGCTCTCGACGCCCAAACTCAGTTGATTCAGGTGCAGTCCTTCCGGCTCACGATGGATCAGAACGCGTCCAATGAGGTCATGAGAAGGAGGCATCAAAAGGCCCAATCTCAACTCCCTCCGGTCTACGATCCTCGAAACCTCTTCAACATGCCAGGTGCAGGGTCTAGTAACCCGCCAGGGATCATAGTGCCCGGGTCTGGGACCCCTGTTCAGCCACAAGTGATGGGGCCTCCCCGGGTGAGCCCTGCCCCGCCTCAGTATGTGCCAATACCACCGGGTCATTATGCTAACCCGCTGGAGCACATGGTCGCCGCAGCAGCACGGCTGGCGGCCCTCCCAATTGACGGCGACTCTCCAACGGCTATTAAACCCGCCGGGTCAGGGAACTCCTTCAGACAGCGTTGGCACAGCAAGAGGCGTACTCTTACAGTCGGGACAGGATCCACTCGACCCCTCGTCCAGGCCGGATCCCGAGTTATAGCAGACACATGGTCTCAGCGACCGGCTCAAGTAATGTCCGATGCCATGACCCGCCCCCTGGCCATGGCCCGGCTCATAACGGAGCCTTTCACGCAGCAGACCAAGACAGAGCGCGACAAGAGGCGGAGCAGGTGCTGCAGTTGACGGCTTACCAGACCCCCCCGGCTTATCCGACGACTTCCGTCGACGTGGGTATCCCTACGAGGACTGGAGGTGTCCCTTGTTTAGTGCCAGCTCTCCGCAATGAACGTCTACCCAAGGACTTCAAAGGCCCTAGGAAGGTGCCTAATTACACGGCTGACTTACAACCCGGAGCCTGGATCGAAAGTTACGAGATGGCCATGGAACTGCTGGAGGTCAGTGAAGCGGCGATGGCCAAGTACTTCACCATGATGCTAGATGGGACTGCCCGCACTTGGTTGAAAGGGCTACCGCCGAATTCCATCGGATCTTGGGCTGAGCTGAAAGCCCGGTTCATACAAAACTTCAAAGACACCTGTAGGCAGTCTATGTCAATAGTGGATTTGACTAACTGTAAACAGCAGGAGGGTGAGTCTACGACACATTGGGTTCGCCGGGTCAAAGAGATCATACATTCATCGGATAAGATGGATGTCGGCTCTGCAGTCTTAATGTTGGAGCAAAATTGTCGTTTTCTGCCCCTGAAGATGAAACTCGGGCGGCTTAAGCGCGACTGCAATGATATGGGTACGCTGATGGCGGCTCTCGTCAAGTACGCCGATTCTGGTAGTACCAAGGACCCCGCTTCAGACGATGAAAGGACAGGGAAGGGAAAGAAGAACGGCAATGGCAAGGGTCCTCAGCATAACCCGGGGAACCAAGGAGGTGGCAAGCGTAAGGCCGACGGCAGCCTAGAGTTTGTGGCCAACGCCAGCTCATAGGGTGTTAGCCAGAGACGCAAGGGGAGGCCCCCTCCCCGAGCCGGCGGATCAGGCCCGACGCTGGAGCAGCTGTTGAATGAGCCCTGTCCAAGGCATGGCTCTAGAGAGAAGCCAGCTACTCATCTATGGAAGGATTGTGCAATCATGAAGGCCTTTAATAATTCCAACGCCTTTAACGGCAACAATGGCCCGGGCGGTGGCTCCGGCGGCGGCGGCTCAAATTCTAATCCTCAGAACGGTCAAGGGGGCTTTAATCAGCAGTCTGGCCAGGCTCATCAGCAGCAGCAGGGGGGTTACCAGACCAATCCAAAGCAGCTTAGCAGTGGACAGTATCATGTATTTACCACCAGTCTGTGTAAGCGAGATCAGAAGCTTCATAAGAGGGCTGTGAATGCTGTTGAGCCGGCGGTTCCACGTTATTTAAGATGGTCTGAGCAGCCTATCATGTGGAGTAGGGAGGATCACCCTCCCCGGGTGGATAATCTGGGTCATTTGGCCTTGGTGGTGGCTCCTCAAGTGGGAGGATATAAGTTCACTAAGGTGCTCATGGATGGAGGCAGCAGCATCAACATCCTCTATTATGAGACTTTCCGTCGTATGGGGTTGATTGATAAGAACCTCAGCCAGTCAAACACTATTTTCCATGGTGTGGTACCTGGTAAGTCGGCTTATCCAGTCGGCAAGATCGAGTTGGAAGTGGCCTTTGGAGACGAGCACAACTACAGGGTGGAAAAATTGACCTTTGAGGTGGTCAAGATAAGAAGCCCGTATCATGCCATATTCGGGCGACCGGCTTACGCCAAGTTCATGGCACGGCCGTGTTACGTGTATTTACAGCTCAAGATGTCGGGTCTCAATGGGACCATTATGGTTCATGGCAGCCGGAAGGTGGCCTTGGAGTGTGAGGAAGGCGATGCCGCTTATGCAGAATCTGTTTGTGCAACAAAGGAGTTAAAATTTTACAAGGACAATGTTGACCCAACAGATATGACCTCTCTGAAAAAGCTGACTACGGATCATGAGCCGGCAATGAAATTTAAGTCGGCTGATGAGACTAAACTTGTTGATTTCATTCCAGGTGATTCATCTCAGCAGTTTAGCATCAGTGCTAATCTGGATCCAAAATAGGAAAGCACGCTCATCGAGTTCATCCGTGAGAATAGGGACATTTTTGCATGGAAACCTTCTGACATGCCAGGTGTACCTAGAGAACTCGCTGAGCACACTCTCAATGTTGATCCGAAATTTAAGCCGGTCAGGCAATTCCTTCGGCGGTTTAATGAAGAGAGGCGGAAAGCTATTGGCGAAGAGGTGGCCCGGCTCTTGGTGGCCGAGTTTATTGTTGAAGTCTTTCACCCAGAGTGGTTAGCTAACCCGGTGGTCGTGCTCAAGAAGAATGGCACCTGGCGGATGTGTGTGGACTACACGGACTTAAACAAGGCGTGTCCGGCTGATCCTTTTGCCCTTCCCCGTATTGATCAAATCATTGATGCCACGGCGGGTTGTGAGCGCTTAAGTTTCTTGGATGCTTATTCCGGATATCATCAGATTAAAATGGCAGTTAAGGACCAGGAGAAGACGGCGTTCATCACTCCCTTTGGAGCCTTCTGCTATGTGTATATGCCCTTTGGACTCAAGAGTGCGCAGGCGACTTATCAGCGTTGCGTGCAGAACTGTCTTCATAACCAGATTGGGCGCAATGTTCATGCTTATGTGGATGATATTGTGGTTAAATCCAGGAAGGAAGAAACCTTGATAGATGATCTGAGGGAAACCTTTGATAATCTCCGGGTCTACAAGATGATGCTTAACCCGGCCAAGTGTGTTTTTGGTGTTCCTGCAGGCAAGCTCTTGGGTTTCTTGGTTTCTAACAGAGGCATTGAGGCTAACCCGGAGAAGATCAAGGCCATCACCTCCCTGGCTAGGCCGGCGTGTATAAACGACGTCCAGCGCTTGGCGGGTCGTATCGCCACTCTAAGCCGGTTCATAAGCCGTTTGGGTGAGAAGTCCATGCCATTATATCAGTTGATGAAGAAAACTGATGACTTTGTCTGGAATGATGCAGCTAATACTGCTTTTGAGGATTTGAAGAGGCAGCTGGCAGAGCCCCCAGTCCTTGCTGCCCCGGTTGACAAGGAGCCTTTATTGCTGTATGTGGCTGCTAACACACGAGCCGTCAGTGTGGCTGTGGTGGTGGAGCGCAAGGAAGAGGGTAAGGAGCATCCGGTTCAGTGGCCGGTTTATTATGTCAGTGAAGTGCTCATCGAGTCCAAACAGCGGTACCCGCATTGGCAGAAGCTTGTTTATGGTGTGTTCATGGCAAGCCGGAAGCTTAAGCATTATTTCCAGGGTCACCCCATTACTGTGGTCAGTTCTGCCCCCCTTGGAGATATCATTCAAAACAGAGAGGCCACAGGGAGAGTGGCCAAGTGGGCTATAGAGCTCGGACCTCATGGTCTGAAATACGTACCACGCACTGCTGTTAAATCTCAAGCCTTGGTAGATTTCATCAATGATTGGACAGAGCTACAAGTGCCCGAACAAAAGCCGGATAACACATATTGGACTATTCACTTCGATGGGTCCAGGCAATTGGAGGGCTCGGGGGCTGGAGTCGTGTTGGCTTCCCCTAAAGGTGACAAGTTCCATTATGTGCTACAGTTGATGTTTCCTTGCACCAACAATGCGGCTGAGTATGAGGCCTTGCTCCACGGTCTTCGGATGGCTAAGGAGATGAATTTGACCCGGGTAAGGTGCTTCGGCGACTCAGACTTGGTGGCTCAACAAGTATCAGGCAAGTGGGATTCCAAGGACCCTCTCATGGCGGCTTATCGCCGTGAGGTTGATGCCATTGCTGGACACTTTCAGGGTTATCAAGTAGAGCACATCGATCGCAGGAAGAACGAGGCGGCTGATGCTTTAAGCCGGCTGGGCTCTCAGCGAAAACCGGTGCCGCCTAATACTTTCCTGGACGTCTTGCATAACCCTTCTGTTAAGTTGCCTACAGAGGAAGATTTGGTTGTCCCTGACCCGGAAGCACAGTTGGTGGCGGCTCTCCACATCATCCCGGACTGGACAGTGCCCTATCTGGCTTACATGACCCGGGGAGATTTGCCTGAGGATGAAACTTTGGCCAGACAAATAACCCGGCGGTCTAAGTCAATGGTTGTTATCAATGGTGAGTTGCATCGCCGCAGTGTTACGGGAGCATTCCAGCGTTGTGTCTCCCCTGAGGAAGGTCAAGAGATCTTGCGTGAGATTCATGAAGGGGATTGTGGCCATCATGCCGGCTCAAAGTCTCTTGTGGCCAAGGCTTTTCGTCATGGTTTTTATTGGCTGACGGCTCATGCTGATGCGGAGGACTTGGTCAGTAAATGTGATGGTTGCCAAAGGTTCTCGCGACGGGCTCATGTGCCGGCTCAGGAGCTGAGGATGATCCCAATTACTTGGCCCTTTGCGGTCTGGGGGCTTGATATGGTTGGGCCTTTTAAAAGGTCCAAGGATAAGAAGACCCACCTCTTGGTGGCAGTTGACAAATTTACAAAGTGGGTTGAAGCAGAGCCAGTTAGCAAGTGTGACGCAGCCACGGCGGTTCAGTTTATGAAAAAGGTGATCTTTCGCTTTGGCTTTCCGCACAGCATTATAACTGACAATGGTACCAATCTATCCAAAGGCGCCATGGAGGAGTTTTGTCAACGAGAGCATATTCGACTTGATGTTTCATCAGTGGCTCATCCTCAATCCAATGGTCAAGCTGAGAGAGCTAATCAGGAGATTCTGAAGGGCATCAAGCCCCGGCTTTTGGTCCCTTTGCAACGGACGCCGGGTTGTTGGGTGGAGGAGTTGCCCTCCGTGTTATGGAGCATCAATACTACACCTAACAGGTCTACGGGTTACACGCCTTTCTTCATGGTTTATGGAGCGGAAGCAGTCCTCCCTAGTGACATCCGTCATGACTCGCCTCGAGTGGCGGCTTATGTTGAGGCGGATAATGAACAGGCACGCCAAAATGCTCTTGACTTGTTGGACGAGCAGCGTGATGTGGCAGCGGCTCGATCCGCGATTTACCAACAAGACCTGCGCCATTATCACAGTCGCCGGGTTAAGTCCCGGGTCTTCCAGGAAGGTGATCTGGTGCTCCGGCTCATCCAAGATCAAACAGATGCGCACAAGTTATCCCCGCCTTGGGAAGGACCCTTTGTGGTCAGCAAGAACTTGCATAACGGGTCATATTACCTCATTGACATTCGGCAGCACAAAGATTCACGCAAGTCGGAGGAGGAGACCCGTCGGCCGTGGAACATAGCTCAGCTTCGACCCTACTACACTTGAGCCACCGGCTCTCATAATGTATATATTTCTATAGCCATGTATATATTATGATAAGCAATAAAGCAGGACCTCTGTCCTTTTTTCTCCTCCAAAGGTGGACGTGTTGTTTCCATTGCAAGATCACATGATAACTTGAAGGAGGATCCGGCTTATGATCGTATTCGAATCTAGCCGTACGCGATAAGGTCACTTGGGGGCTTCCTGTTCAAACATAGGTCGTATTCGAACCAAAGAGAACATAGCTGTCGATACCCATTTGATTGGCAAAGTGCCGAGCTCATTGGGGAGTTTTCTTTGATCATATTTGAATCATAGTTCAACCCCCTTCGGGAACCGACGTGGATCGTATTCGAATCAGCGTTGTTAAACAACTCTTAAGGTCATTTGGGGGCTTCCTGTTCAAACATGGGTCGTATTCGAACCAAAGAGAACATAGCTGTCGGTACCCTCTTGATTGGCATCGCCACACCCACTGGGGGCTATATGATCGCATTCGAATCTTAGCATAACCCCTTTGGGACGGGTCTCTGGTCGTATTCGAACCGGAAGCCCCTAAGTTTTTTCTGATTTACAATGAGTTCTTCTGATTGTTTCAATAGTGTGCATGGTGGGTCTCACTTTGCCGGCTTAACTTTGATTCACAGTACTAGTCGAACACAATCGGCGTTGTTAAGACTGGTAAACCGGGATTAAGGTACCAGCCTTATTACCCGGGTTATATAAACCGGAAGTGTGCTTAAAGGTCGGTAAGTGTGTTGTTACGATTATATCAAGGACATAATTGAGGACCAGTCTTTTGTGATTCATATTCCGGGTTATATGTATAAGACTATGATTCTCAGTGCGGTAAGCCGCCTAGAGACTTGTGATTTGTCTTTCTATGCAGGATAGTTAAAAACAACTATTTGAGCTTAAGGAACATGAATGATCATTTATGACCCGGAGGAACATAAGGAAACAACTTCCATGGAATTAAGTATTCAGCATGTGCACGATGGCACGACAAAGTTAAAATGGGCCTATTCTATTACAAGATTCATCGAGTCCAAAAGGGTGAAGCATTGTTTGAATAAGCCGCCTATAGAGTTAAGATGCTTGCTGGGTTGAAGCTTCCGGCTCATCCCTCTCCGCTCCTCCGGCTGTTCCCAAGACCTGGAAAGTTGACGATTTCCAGTCAATGCCGCTAAGAGCTTCAAATTGAGCTTCCTCGTCAATTAACCCGGCCGGGTCAATTTCCGGGGCAAAGGTGTGCTTACGAGTCGGCGGGACTAAGCTGATGGCTTCATAGCGCGGAGTGGGGATCCTCTGATTCTCTGCATCGTAACCCGGCTGGTACTTGGTCAGATCCGTGTCATTTCCAATCAGGGTGGCCACCGGGCGCACGATCTTCACGCAGGCTGCAAAGTCCCTTTGGTCGAAGGGGGTGCCGTCTTCCTTCAAGCTGGGATAGCCAAGGGCAATGTCCGCCGGGTCTAATTCTGGAAGGAACGCCTTGGCCCAGCTCAGAGCAGCTATGGCTCCAGCTCTTGCAGAGGCCCGTCGCAGCTCTTGGACACGCTAAGGAAGAACGGCAAGCCGGCGAAGAACTTCCGCCAGGTGAGTCGGCACCTCATTGGATAGGGCCACCACGGCCAAGGCGCGCTGTGACCCGGTGTAGAGTTGCTCCACCAGGGTGTACACGGCCTTCAACTTGGTCAGCACACTTTGGTTGAGGTTGGCGCTTCTAGGACCTGTTTAACAAGAGTAAGATAAGCCGCTGGCAATGATGGGTTATGAGACATAAAGATTATAAACTGGACGAGAGCCGGTGGAATGACTTACCGAAGATTGCGGCAACCATCTGTGACACGTGGCGCTTTAAGCCGGAGAGTTCGGCGGTTTTCTCCGTCAGAGCCTTCTCCGCCTGTTCGGCCCGGCTCACCAGGGCAGCCTTCTCTTCGGCCCAAGTTTTCCGTTCAGCTTCAAAGTTCTTCTTCAGCTTCTCTTGAGCGGCAATACTGGACACAAATTTAGCGTTGGCCTTCCGGGTCTTAGTTTCCTGCGTCTTCAGGCGGGTCTTCAGATCAGAGATGTCAGCCTCAAGCTTCTTGCAAGCAGCCTGCACAATTTCCGGGTTATAATATGAACAGTTACTATGCAAATTTAAAGTCCCAAGCACTTTCCAAGCAAAGACACTTGGCACTTGGGGGCTAATGCATGTCGAACGTTTTCTATCTACAAATTACCGGTTCATGGAAGTAAGCCGGAACTTAAGTCTACAACATATTCAATCATAAGTCGTCGACTTGGGGGCTAGTATGGTAAAGATAACTATGCAGTAAGCAGTAGAGTGGTACCTCAGACTTCTGCTGTATCTGATTCACCATGTTGATCTCCAAATCCCGGCTCTTGTGCACCTGACTCACATAGCCGGAGACGATCTCTCCGATGCTCAAGTTTGTGTAATTAGTGAGGTCCAGATTGGCCCGGCTGCGCTCTAGCAACTCTTCCTTGGCGGAGTGCTTGGCCAGCACAGTGGGTCTCCCCGGCTCAACAAACTCCGTCCGGGTGATTACCACGTCCGGGTCATCGGCTGGCTGAGCCGGGCTGGAGATATCCGGGTTGGTGGAAGTCTCCATGACTGGCTCGTCGGTGGGAGCGGTGGCTTCAGGAGCAGAGGCGGCTGGCGGCTCTTGAGCGGAAACTTCCGGTTCCGTCACGACCGACTCCTCTGCCGGCTTATTCTTCTTTGCTCTTTTACTGAGCTTTGCTTGAGCACTGAAAGGACAAGAGGTTAGTACAAAAGTATGAGTAAAGATAAAGCACAGCAAGGGATGATCATCATTACCCGGGTACGGTCTTGAAAGCCGGCAAATTCGACTGCATCGAGTCACCAGAGGAAGGAGATGTTTCCTGATAATTTGAATCAGAAGAATTGAGAGGTTGACGTATAACACCCGCCAGAGGATGAAAAGCATATAAGTTGGAGATAACCTCGGTCCGGCGCTTCCTTGATGCCTCAAGTAAGCCGGAGGAGAGGTCAGCATCCTTGTTGTTCCGAGTTTGCCGCCGGCTCTCATGAATCTGTTGCTTCAAAAGAAATTGAGGATCTTGATAAGCTAAAGGATGTGAAAATCTTACTTTCCGGGTTACCCTTCGGACTTTCAGCCTTGGCAAGGGCTCCGAGTCGGAGGAAAGTGTCATTACCTCTTCAACCACCGGGTTACTTGCTCCGGTGTCATCCTGTTGATGAACAGTATTGATAAGGTGGACAGAAATAAAGAAGAAATGCAACAAGAGCTCACAGGTTCAGGGGTTACCTCTGACTCGGAGCTGTCACTCAGTTGAAGCAGCTCTGAGGCAGTGGGCCTGCTTCCCTTCTTGCGGGGAGCGGCTTTCTTAGCCTTCTTGGCCGCCTCATGGTCATATTTGACCTTCCAGAATTTGTCATCAGCCTGAAAAATACAATGACGATTTCTTAAGGTTCAGATGAAAGCTATCTACAGAAGAAAATAAGATGTTCAGATCAGCGGCTTACCGCTGGGGCCGGGTTGGTCTTGCAGAAGGGGCTTAAGCCGGTCCTCCCGCAGTCTGCCAAGCTCTCGTTCAAGAGAGCCTTGGTCATGTCTTCAGCAACGTCTTCAGGTAGATCGTTGCGGCTGTGTCTCAGGGGGTCATCTTTCCGGCCTGTGTACTCACACATTAAGCCGGGGCGGCGGCTTAAGGGGATCACCCGCCACGAGATCCAGACTCGGACCAGATCAATGCCATTAAGGCCATTTCCCAGGAGAGCCTTGATTTTGTTGATGGTGGGGATCAAAGGTTGGCGCTCCGCCTGAGATAACTTGTCTGACAGAGGGTGAGTTGGTTCCAGACGCGAAGGACGAAAGCCGGGCAGCGGGCTCTCATCAGCCGGCGACGTGTCTTGGCAGTAGAACCACGTCTGGTTCCAGTCCTTTGGGTGGCTTGGCGGCTCGGCATAAGGGAAAAGGCAGTCTCTCCATCGTTGAATGGAGATTCCACCAAGTTCCAAGCTCGGCCCATTGGCGCACTCGTTCTGGCGGTTCAAATAAAAGAGTTCTCTGAAGAGCAGCAGGCTGGGCTCTTCTCCAAGGTAGACCTCACAGAATACTTGGAAGTTGCATATATTTGACACCGAGTTGGGTCCTATGTCTTGTGGCCGCAGATCAAAGAAATTCAGCACATCTCTAAAGAACTTTGAGCCAGGCGGTGCGAAGCCCCGGCTCATGTGATCAGCAAAAATTACCACCTCCCCGTCCCTTGGCTGTGGTCTCTCCTCTGATGGGTCGGGGGCACGGTAGGACATGACGTCCTTCTTGGGCAGGTAACCCGACTTCACGAAATCTGCTAAGGTCTCGTCGGTGATGTTGGACCTCATCCAATTGCATGTGATGGGTGCTTTCGGAGCTTTGGGAGGCATGGTGAAAGTCGGAAGCCTATGATAAAAGGGAATGTCTGATTTAATTATAAGCCGGAGGAAATTTACAGTTCAATGTTTAAAGTGGCGGCTTATGGAGGGGCCTAATGACATATATCTAAGTGCATCGGGTTATCTAAGCCGCTGGAGGTACTGAGAGTAATTCAATTGTCTATAGCCTTGTCGTAAATGAGCCGAAAAATTTTGCGGCGCGTGGCTTCTTTTGAGCCGGAAGGTTTTATGGTGCGTGGCTTCTTTAAGCCGGAAATGTAAACCGCCATGACTCAGCAGGTGCAGTTTTTTACTAAGTGTGGTGAAAACAGGTTTCACACATCGCGGTAACTAATTTGGATCAAAACGGTCGGCTAAAAAGGAAAGTTTCTAGAGCTAAAATAGACGCAGGAGAAGTTCGCAGGTTCAAACGGAGCCTTTATGCAGTAAAAAGGGATCTATGAACATTGGAACGGGCGTGAAACAACTACCGCGGCAATCCTATGCAGTTAGAGATCAAGAAAGGCAGTAAAAATAAAAATTACCAAGAACTCGCGAGCAACGGCAAAGAACACGGGAAGAACAGCAGGAGCTTAATGTAGATCTATTCTACGAAGAGGAAGGAACTTACAGATGCAGGTGTGCTGCGAGGGTTCGCCGCGGTTTTCTGGACGGTTCAGGGTGATGCAGCAGCCAAGGTCGACGAGGACGCGGAGCTCTGCTGCGGCGGAGGCGGCGGCGGAGCTCGAGCAGCACAAGAGTAGCGAGAGGAAGAGGACGACAGAAGGGGGAGAATGGAAAAGACCCGAGGGTCGGGCTATTTATAAGGCCAGACTCATAAGTGGGCGCGAGAAATGAGGAGGCCACGGCGCAGTTATCTCACCATAAAAACGCCTCGATTTTCAGGATGGCAGTAAAGATAAGATCGTTGCGGATATGGTGGAGTAAAAAATGGACTTAATGGAAGATGACATCACGGCAGATTACCCGGAATCCAGAGGATGACGTCACGCCGGGTTATGGCCTTCACACAATTGTAAGCCGGAGATTTTCTATCGAAAGGATTGAAGATTGACATGAGCCGGCTCAAATCAATCTGGGGCCTAATGTTGAGGATATAACCCTTAGAGTCACCCGCCCGGCGGGGCCGGGTTACACATAAGGATCATCACCTGAAGCCCGGCGCCAAGCTTGAAGACGGTGGGCCAAAGATGGGCTTAAGACCCGGAGATGGCTTAGGGCCCGTAGTTACAACCGTCATTATGGTAGAACTTGTAGTGTAAGGCAAGAGTAGTTGAGAGTCCGAGCCGGATGCTCTTATGAGCCGGCCGGGACTCTGAGAGCTGCTGGGCGTCAACCTCTCTATATAAGGGGACGACCCGGCAGCGGTTTAGGAAAAGAAAGATCTCGTCGAGAGCCGGGCATAGCAATTAAGCTCCCTGGTCATCGAAACCCTAATCAATACCACCTCAACTGGACGTAGGCTTTTACCTTCACCGTAAGGGGCCGAACCAGTATAAACCTTCGTGTTCCTTGTCCCGTTTAACCCCTTCAAGCTTCCTAGCGGCGATGGCTCCACGACTAAGTCCTAGTTTGAGGACATCTGCCGTGACAATTCCACGACACTGAACATCTCCAAAAGGAGCATGGGTCTCTCTTCTGGCGCGATTGCTATCATAGTGACTCTTCTGGCGCGATTGCGCGACTTTGAGATTTTCACGAATGACTTTACACATTTCTTCAGCCTCTGTGATTAAGTCATTGCCAAGAAGTTGGCGTTCACCAGTCTCTGACCAATTGAGAGGAGTACGGCACTTTCTTCCATATAGAATCTCGAATGGGGCCTTGCCCGAACTTGCTTGGAAGCTGTTGTTGTAGGAGAATTCGGCATATGGAAGACAATCTTCCCATTTCATGCCAAAGGAAATGACACAAGCCCTGAGCATATCTTCAAGAATTTGATTTACTCGCTCGACTTGGCCACTAGTTTGAGGATGGAAAGTTGTGCTGAAGCGAATGTTGGTGCCCATGGCCTTTTGGAAGGAGTCCCAGAACTTAGAAGTGAAGATGCTTCCACGATCTGAAGAAATTAATTGTGGAATGCCGTGCAAGGAGACAATCCTGGAGGTGTATAGCTCTGCCAACTGAGCTGCTGTGATTGATTCTTTGATTGGAAGAAAATGAGCCACTTTAGAAAGCTTGTCGATGACAACGAAGATAGCATCATTTCCACTCTTGGACTTTGGAAATCCAGTCACGAAGTCCATTTTGATATGATCAAACTTCCATTCTGGGATAGCAAGAGGTTGGAGGATACCAGCTGGTCGTTGGTGTTCTGCTTTCACCCTTCGACAGACATCACATTCATTCACGAATTGAGGGATTTCCCGCTTCATTCGAGTCCACCAATACGACTGCTTGAGGTCATGATACATCTTCGTACTTCCAGGATGAATGGAAAGAAGAGAATTGTGCGCCTCGTTCATAATGACTTTTCTTAGATCACCTTTAGGAACCACAATCCGGTCCTCGAAGAATAAAATGTCTCTGTTATCAATGCGATAGCACTTGTATTTGGAAAGACCCTTGTCGATACCACGTTTCACCTTCTTCACCATGGTATCCAGGAGTTGTGCCTCACGAATTTGATCTTCCAAAGTAGGAGAGACTATGAGGTTGGCAAGAAAGCCTTGAGGAACAACTTGGAGATTCAGCTTGCGGAAAGCTTCACAAAGATCCGGTTGGAAAGGCTTGAGAATTAGGCTGTTGCAATAAGCCTTCCTGCTTAAAGCATCTGCAATGACATTGGCTTTGCCTGGAGTATATTCAATACTCGGATTGTACTCTTGAATCATTTCGACCCATCGAGTCTGCCTGAGGTTGAGGTTGGGCTGAGTGAAGATGTACTTGAGACTCTTGTGATCGGTGAATATGTCCACTTTTCTTCCCAACAAGAGATGTCTCCATGTTATTAATGCATGGACAACTGCCGCCGACTCAAGATCGTGAGTGGGGTAGTTCTTTTCGTTGGGCTTCAACTGATGAGAGGTATAGGCCACAACTTTCTTCTCTTGCATTAACACAGCACCGAGACCTTGGAGAGAAGCATCACAGAAAACTTCAAATGGCTTGGATTCGTCAGGAGGAGTTAAGACAGGAGCTGTGACGAGTTTATCTTTGAGAGTGTTGAAAGCAACGTCGCACTCAGGAGACCAGACATACTTCACATGCTTCTGGAGGAGGTTGGAAAGAGGCTTTGCAATCTTAGAGAAATTCTCAACGAATCTTCGGCAATAGCTTGCAAGACCAAGAAAACTGCGAAGCTGCTTGACATTCCGAGGAGGTTCCCAATTCACAATTGCAGACACCTTCTCGGGATTAACAGCGATGCCCTTGGCAGAGATGATGTGACCAAGGTAAAGAACTTCATCAAGCCAAAACTCACATTTTGAAAACTTCGCATAGAATTGATACTCTCTGAGCTTGTCGAGCACCAATCGCAAATGTTTGGCATGATCCTTCTTATTCTTGGAGAAGACCAAGATATCATCGAGATACACCAGGACGAATTCATTGGTATAGGGGTTGAAGATGAAATTCATCATCCGAGAGAATGTTGGAGGAGCATTGACAAGGCCGAAAGACATGACAGTATATTCATAAGAACCAAAGCTTGTTCTGAATGTTGTCTTGGGAATATCCTCTTCACGAATGCGAATCTGATGATAACCCATACGAAGGTCAAGCTTGGAGAATACTTTAGCACCTTTGAGTTGCTCGAATAGCTCATTGATGTTGGGAAGTGGATACTTGTTCTTGATTGTCTTCTTGTTCAATGGACGGTAGTCGACACAAAGTCGGTCTGTGCCATCCTTCTTCTGGACAAAAAGAACACCACAACCCCATGGAGATGAACTCGGTCTGATCAAACCCAGACGTTCTTGTTCATTGAGCTGTTTCTTCAATTCCTTCAGCTCCTTGGGTCCAAGCTTGTATGGACGCTTGCAAACGGGTTCCGTGCCCGGCTCAAGATCGATAACGAACTCAACTGGCCGGTGAGGAGGCATACCCGGAAGCTCTTCTGGAAAGACATCTTGATACTCACAAACGACTGGAATCTAAGAGATGGCATTCAATTCGCCCTTCTCATTGAGAGAAAATAACCGAATGGTTTCATCACGAGCGGCATCAATGATAACATCCTCAGAAGAGTGTGTCAATTGAATCTCCCTGGCAGCACAATCAAGTTGAGCCTTGTGCTTAGAAAGCCAGTCCATCCCGAGAATTAGATCAATATCCGAGTCACCAAGAACCATTGGAGAAGATAAAAATTTATAGTTGCCCATCTTGATAGAAACATCCGGAGCCATCATTTTGGTATTCATGAATAATCCCGGAGAGGAAACCGCTATCGGCTTAGGCAGATCAACAGTATGCAAATTGTTCATGGATGCAAAAGGTCTTGATATGAAAGAAATAGATGCACCAGTATCAAAAAGAACTTTTGCAGGAATATCATTAACTGAGAGATTACCCATTATCACATCAATAGATTCCTCCGCTTGAGCTGCATTCATCATGTTCACCTTTGCAGACTTGGGATTATGCTTGACCACTGCATTGCTGGAAGATCTCACAGGAGGAGGAGGAGGAAGGCGCCTTTGGTTGAAGCACTTGTTAGCATAGTGACCTTTCTACTGACACTTGTTGCAAGTCACCTCCGAGAGTGGACGATGATAAGGAGCATTAGGCCTTGGAGCTTGATTCTGAGACTTGTTCTGATAGCCAGAGTTGGAAGAGTGGGAAGATCCATGGCCACCTTTGTTCTTCTGCTGGTAAGGCTGACGAAATGGAGGAGGAGGAGGCAACCAGAACTTCTGTTGCTTAGCAGCCACTAGTGAGGAAGAAGAAGACTGAACTGCGTCTCTGACTCTCTTCTTAGAAGCCTCACACTTGAGCTGAGCAGCCTCTTGCTTCAGTGCCATATTGTAGAATTGATCAAACTGAGTAGGCTCAACAAGAACGAGAGCTAACTGCAGATCCTCTCTAAGGCCACCTCTGAAGTGATAGATCATGTTCTTTTCATCAGGAACGTCTTGTTTAGCGAAGCGAGCAAGTTTCTGAAACTGGATGTTGAATTGATACACAGACATATTGCCTTGCTTGAGATTGCGGAACTCCTCACGCATGCTCTCAACAACACTTTGTGGAATGTGGTGCGCTTTGAAGTCCCGACAGAAGTCAGTCCAAGTGATCACACGACCTCCTCTGGAATCTTTGTATTGTTGATACCAATCAGCAGCTTGGTCCTTGAGCTGAAAAGAAGCGAACTTGACAAAATCCTCAGGCATGACATTGCTACATTCAAAATGCTTGTTGATGTCCACGAGCCAATCATCGGCATCTGTGGCCTCGGCACAGTAGCTGAAAGACTTGGGCTGATTTGTGAGAAACTGGTTGAGAGTAGCAAAGTGAGGCTGATTGTTGCCTTGACCTTGATTTCCTTGATTGCCTTGCCCTTGGGTGCGTTCTTGCAAGAGTTGCAGAATCATCTGAGCATTGGCGTTGGTGGCTGCCATGATAGCTTGCCATGCCTCCGGAGGCGGAGGTGGTGGCGGAGGGTTCGCCTGACTCCCTTCATTGCGTTCTGGATTCTGACGCGTTGGTGGAGCCATCCTGAAGAGGGTGACATCCATTAGCATCTTGATAGACAAATATGCAAATTGAATCAACGGATAGAAATTGCAACATATAGTCTTCACAATAAACATTCGAACGAGGATGAACGAATGAATTCCATAGTAAATCATCACACTTCCATAAGTTGAGAAGCCACTTAGAAAAAAAGGTAAGGAATCAACATTTGACTTCGAAGCAAGTCGAATACCACAATTCAAAACAAAACAAAGTATTGGCTTGCAGAATAAGCCGGAACAAACATATGATAGATATTTCGTCCAAAGTTTTCGTGGAGGGGCCCACACGGGCTCAATCGTACAGCACCATCATGTACAAGGCAGTGCACATGACATACGAAGCGTCCCCGAGTCGGCATAGCCAAGGACTCTTTAAGACACTGCGAGACCACTGTAAAACCAACTGTGGAAAGGCGGACCACTAGACGTTGAACCCCAATCTCATATCATGCGTCTGTCAGAAAGATATCCTAGGAGCTACTTGAATTCCCACTTATAAACTCCCGAAACTTTCTGGTTATGCAATCTGGTGTTGGGGATACAGGGGACACAAAATATATCACCCAAACTAGCAATCCCTAGATCCAGCTGTATCCATCCGTCAACACATAACCAAGAAACCTTCGGAAATCGTGTACCTCAACCTTCAAAAAACATCCGTTATACGAGTTATGGCAATACTCCCGAACTCCCGCCCCAGTACTGGGTGGCATCAAGGTGATCTCACCAACAACTGCATAAAAGAGATTTCGATGTCGGCGAAACTCAGGTATTCCAGAACTGCAACGATAAAATTGTGACGACAACACCTCGGAGCTCAACTCCCCGGGACACTGCCACAACCCCTAAATGTCAGGAGGCACCAAGAACAATGTTCTCGTCACAAAACCATCGGAACGATTCTAAGATACCCGCGTGATCCTAAATTTTTTTTTAGTGAAATTTGAGGAGAGAAGAGTCAAAACTTCTACGTCAGGAGGCCTCACCAGAGCGACGAAGGGACTGAGGAGTAAAAAGAATCCTACTCTCCGATATATATATAATCCTAAGACTCAAAACATTTTTGTTCTAGACTCAACAACGCCAGCGATTCGATCAAGCAGGGGCTCCTAAGTCGGGGATGGCTCTGATTACCAACTTGTAACGCCCACGATGCGGCTATATCTCCCACGTGTCGAGGCACAACTTAGAGGCATAACTGCATTGCGGTATTGTCGCAAGAAGGGTTATCTTCACACAATCCCATGTAATGAACAAGAATGGGATAACGAGAGTTGGCTTACAATCGCCACTTCACACAATACATAAATATAATTCATACATCATCCAAAATCCACACATATAGACTGGCTACGGTCAAATCCAAATGAAAATAAGATAACCCCAAATGCTAGATCCCCGATCGTCCCAACTGGGCTCCACTACTGATCATCAGGAAAAGACACATAGTAACGACCACGTTCCTCATCGAAATCCCACTTGAGGTCGATTGCGTCATCTGCACTGGCATCGTTGGCACCTGCAACTGTTTTGGTAGAATCTGTGAGTCACGAGGACTCAGCAATCTCACACCCGCGAGATCAAGACTATTTAAGCTTATAGGAAAGGATGGTGTAATGAGGTGGAACTGCAGCAAGCACTAAGCATATATGGTGGCTAACATACGCAAATGAGAGCGAGAAGAGAAGCAACGGAACGGTCGTCAACTAGTAATGACCAAGAAGTGATCCTAAACTCCTACTTACGTCAAACATAACTCAAACCGTGTTCACTTCCCGGACTCCGCCGAGAAGAGACCATCACGGCTACACACACGGTTGATGTATTTTAATTAAGTCAAGTGACAAGTTCTCTACAACCGGACATTAACAAATTCCCATCTGCCTCATAACCGCGGGCACGGCTTTCGAAAGATAATACCCTACAGGGGTGTCCCAACTTAGCCATTATAAGCTCTCACGGTCAACGAAGGATAAACCTTCTCCTAGGAAGACCCGATCAGTCTCGGAATCCCGATTTACAAGACATTTCGACAATGGTAATACAAGACCAGCAAAGCCGCCCGATGTGCCGACAAATCCCGATAGGAGCTGCACATATCTCGTTCTCAGGGCACACCGGATGGGCAAGACGTCGGGTTGGCATAGACCCTGGTTGCTCAGGGGGCGCCGGACATCGCCCAGTTTGGGCCAGCACTCGAAGGAGCACCGGTCCGGGGGTTTAAATAAAGATGACCCTCGGGCTCGCGAAAACCCAAGGGAAAAAGGCTTAGGTGGCAAATGGTAAAACCAAGGTTGGGCCTTGCTGGAGGAGTTTTATTCAAGGCGAACTGTCAAGGGGGTCCCATAAATCACCCAACCGCGTAAGGAACGCAAACTCAAAAAACATAACACCGGTATGACGGAAACTAGGGGCGGCAAGAGTGGAACAAAACACTAGGCATAAGGCCGAGCCTTCCACCCTTTACCAAATATATAGATGCATTAATTAAATAAGAGATATTGTGATATTCCAAAATATCCATGTTCCAACATGGAACCAACTTCAACTTCACCTGCAACTAGCAACGCTATAAGAAGGGCTGAGCAAAAGCAGTAACTTAGCCAAACAACGGTTTGCTAGGAAAGGATGGTTAGAGGCTTGACATGGCACTATGGGAGGCATGATATAGCAAGTGGTAGGTAGCGCAGCATGGCAATAGAGCGAACAGCTAGCAAAGCAAAGATAGAAGTGACTTCGAGGGTACGGTCATCTTGCGTGCAAGGTTCTCAGAGTTGTCGAAAGCTTGATCCTCGTAAGCGTACTCAACAGGTTCCTCGTTCACGAACTCGTCTCCCGGCTCTACCCAAAACAAGAACACAAGCAACGGAACCACAATCAATCACGGGAAATGCACAAGCAACATGATGCAAAACATGTATGATATGCGAGATATGATATGCAATGCATATGCGTGCTCCGAAAGGAAAATGATGAACAAGGCAGTAACTTGGCAAACCAAGCATGCCACTGGAAAGATGAGATGATTTCGGTCGAAATCGATATAAAGATCACCGGAAACGGATGCACGGTTTGCAAATGGCAAGCAAAACAAGAATGACACGAATCTGTGATTAACAGCACGATAGCACTTAGAATACATCAAGAAACTATGCTACAGCACTCCAACATAGCAACAAAGCATATGAAAGTAATATACAGGAGATTCTTGACAAAAGATGAACACTGAGCTACGGCTAGATCTCAACATAACAGGTTCAAACAAGCATGGCAAAAGTGCAAAAGATAACAGGTTCACAGACTTGGTGAAATTACTGGACATGGCTGAAACAGCATCAGGTAACAATGTTCAGAGCACGAAATCAACATGCTACTTAACATAGCAAAACAAGGCATGGCATGAATCTACTAAATGCATATGACAAAAGTCCCTTACTGACCATAAGACAAAAAGGACCAGAAGATATGATGGCAACCATGTAAACATGGCAAGTTCCGTTAACAGGTTTCAGACTTAGCAGAAAACAAAGCATGGCAGAAACAATAATATGAAGGCATCTTAGTGAGCTTGATGCGCTCATCACAAAGCAATGCATGACAAAACAAGCATACCTACAGCAATATGGCATGTTTATGAAGCTATCCATGGCAAGAGCAAATACATAGCTTGTATGGATCAACTACAACAAGCTTGGCAAAATTGAATATCATGTTAAGAATCTGCCAGAAATATTTTATAGCAAAAGTAGAGCAATATTGAGTCATGCTATGGCACTCCATAATTGCAAACAAGGGCATGAATGGATCAAATACAACAATATCTATAAAACATCCTCACTGAACATCTCCAAAAGGAGCATGGGTCTCTCTGTAGCCACATGGATACATAGCAACAAAATAACAGCAGTCAACGACAGTAAAATTACTAAGTCTCTGAAAACAGAAACATCACGAAGCCTAGTTTGCATGCTTGTGTTAGTCACCACAGAGATCACAAAAAATGCATGGCATACACTTCCGTAAAGATGGCATGGCATACATCAAAACACATGTAGAGCTCATACTCATAAGATGCACAGATTAAATGCAACAAAAATAACAAATCACCAAGTTCTGATAAGTAACAGCAGTTAACAGCAACTAGCACTCTTGCATCAGAGATTTGGGTATCAAGATGGACTCAAATGAACATGGTGGAATGGAACAAAATGAAGAGCATCTCGAGACGAACATTTCGATATATTACACGCACGAAACGGAGCTATATGTAGAGAGTTATGCCATGAGGAAGTATTGTAAATATTCCAGACTTAGAGAAAATCGAGAGGGGGAAGAAGTCAACCACTGGCGACCAGATCTGGATCGGGCGCTCGGTGGCGGCGCGAGCTCGCCGGAGCAGTGGCGGAGACGGCGGCCGGCGCTCGGGGGAATGAGGGAGAGAAGCCGGAGAAGAGGGAGACGACGCTGGCGGCGAAGGACGACGGCGGCGGGGTCCGGCGAGGCGGCGGCGGCCGGCGGTGAGGCGGCGCCGGCGGGAGGAAGGCGGCGAGGCGGCGAGCGGCCGCGGGAGAGGGCGCTCGGGCGGCGGGGAGCTGCGCGCGCGGTGCGGGCGGCGGGGGCCGACTGCGGGCTCGTGGGCCGGCGGCGCGGGGCGGCGGCGCGGGACACATGGCAGGCTGGGAGTGGCCGGGCGCGGTGGCGGGGAGGTGTCCGGTGGCGGCGGGGTGAATTTGCTAGGGTTTGATCTGCGAAATATCGGGGGGGGAGGTGTATATATAGGTAGAGGAAGCTAGGAGACTCCAAACGGAGTGCGGTTTTCGCCCACACGATCGTGATCGAACGACCTAGGGCATGGAAGAGACTTAGAGGGATTTTGGGCTGTTTAGAGAGGGGTTTTGCTGCAACACACAAAAGAACTTTGCGGTTACCCGGTTAACCGTTGGAGTACCAAACGACCTCCAAATGGAACGAAACTTGACAGGTGGTCTACTGGTGGTATACCAAGGCCACTTGGCAAGCCTCGGTCCATTCCGAGAACGTTCAACACCCGCTCACGAAACGAAACAAGAGGGGTGCGCCGGAGGAGGTGGGAGTGCCGGATTGCAAAACGGACAACGGGGAAAATGCTTGGATGCATGAGACGAACACGTATGCAAATGCAATGCACATGATGACATGATATGAGATGCATGACATGAACAAAATGCAAAACGAAAGACAAAACCCGACCACGAAGGGAATATCATAACACATAGCCGAAAATGGCAAGAGTCGGAGTTACAAATATGGAAAGTTACATCCGGGGTGTTACATTTGGAATCACTTGATTATGAATCATTTGATACTTGTGAACCATGCCTCATAGGCAAGATGACTAAAACTCCATTCTCAGAACAATGTTCCGAGCTAATGACTTATTGGAAATAATACATACCAATGTATTCGGTCCGATGAGTGTTGAGGCACGCGGCAGGTATCATTATTTTCTAAACTTTACACATTATTTGAGTAGGTATGGGTATATCTACTTGATGAAACACAAGTCTGGAACATTTGAAAAGTTCAAAGAATTTCAGAGTGAAGTAGAGAACCATCGTAACAAGAAAATAAAGTTTCTATGATCTGATCGTGGAGGCGAATATTTGAGTACGAGTTTGGCCTTCATTTAAGATAATGTGGAATTGTTTCACAACTCACGCCACCTGGAACACCACAGCGTAATGGTGTGTCCCGAACGTTGTAACCGTATTTTATTAGATATGGTGCGTTCTATGATGTCTCTTACCGATTTGCCTTTATCGTTTTGGGGTTATACATTAGAGACTGCCGCATTCACATTAAATAGGGCACCATCTAAATCCATCGAGACGACACCGTATGAACTATGGTTTGGCAAGAAACCTAAGCCATCGTTTCTTAAAGTTTTGGGGTTCGATGCTTATGTCAAGCAGTTTCAGCCTAATAAGCTCGAACCCAAAGCGGAGAAGTGTGTCTTCATAGGATACCCTAAAGAGACCATTGGGTATACCTTCTACCACAGATCCGAAGGCAAGATCTTTGTTGCCAAGAATGGGTCCTTTCTAGAGAAGGAGTTTCTCTCGAAAGAAGTGAGTGGGAGGAAAGTAGAACTTGACACTACTGCAGGTTGCTGCTAACGCGACACTACAATCAGAGACCCTTCGACGAAACTGTGTGCAATGCATTAATCGCAAACGGTGGTGTAAAAAACCGTCAAAAAAGGTCCAAAACATTCGCGATGGAGGATGCATCAAACACGGTTCAGATTTTACTTGCGTGTGTGATGCAGGGAATACGGTTCAGTTCAATTAACTGTTTGTGATGAGGAGGAACAAAAGAAATAGGCAGACAGATGAAGGTGTGTGCGATATACAGCATACGGTTCACTCGGATGAACTGTTTGTGACTAGGCAACACAAAAGAAACGGTCAGCCAGATCAAGGTGTGTGTGATATATGGCATGCGGTTCACTCGGATGAATTGTTTGTGTTGAGACAAGAGAACAGAAACGGTTCAATATAACAAGATGTGTGTGATACGCGGCAAACAGGTCTGTAATTAGAAATGTGTACGAAGACCGATAATAACACAGACGGTTGCTGCTAATAAGACGTGTGTGTTGTGCGATGGGATTGCATACAGAACAACAACATTATATACACACTTATAAGGACATGGTTGCATAACCAAATTAAACATCCACTTACATAGGTGGCTAGCTACTACAACCATGGCATTTGCACACACCAAAGTAAACTATTATATGCATAATTACATAGGTGGCTACTACACACATAACATTTCCACACACCAATAAAGTAAACTATATATTACATGCATGATTAACTAGCATAAGTGATCATCTGATCATCGTCTACTTCTTGTGACGCTTGCTCTGCTTGTTGCTCGATCCGCGCTCGTCGATTTGGGTAACGAGGCACTTCCTCATGTCAACGATCCGCCTGTGCATCTCGTAGCATGTGTACACGCTCTTGGCCGCGAACCTGAGGTGAGGTTCATCCAGTTGCCGCATCCAGGCCCTGTGCCAGGATAGGAGACTTGTTCTCTGGCCATCCTGCTTCATCTTTTCGTAGTAGGGGTCGATGATGGCCGAGGCGAGTTGGACTAGGGAGTCCTTCTTCATGCTGCCCCAGACCCTATAGTGGTCACGAATTTCGACAAGGTTCTTGCAGGCCAAGCCCATAACACTGAGCGCATTTACATCGTCTTTGGTTTCCACCGTGGCGAACTTGTAGTCGGTGTTGTTGACAAACTTGTTGAAACGGTCGCAAGGCTCTGTGGCCATGCAGTAGTGGTAGATGAGGACATGATGGCGCACGCACAACTGGGCGACGACAACCTTCTGATCTATGTCGGGACGACCAACGGTGTACTGGAGGTCGATGCCGACCACCTTGTACTTGTCTCGAGCAAGCAACTGCTCAATGTTGTTGATGTAGTCGTCCACCACGGCCGGGTCGATGGTGTACACCACCGAGAGATCAGTCTCCCTCGCGTGGGTCTCCACTCTATGCTTGCCGAACTCCATTGGAGCGCCGCTAGACACCCCCTCTCTATGTGCCATCGTGGGTGTGCTTGTTGTGTTGTGGGCCGCGATCGAAAGGTTGAAGAGACTAAGGTTATAATGGCTGCGGAAATTAAAGGGGAAGCCGGACGGCCAGGAATATCGGCAGGCCCTGATGGCAGTTCTAATTTGCAGCGCGTAACTCCATCGTGCCGCGCGTAACTGCATCGCGTGGCAACGCGCGCGGCGCAACCGCATGCATATGGGCCCCCCGATGTGATCGTGCGCACGCCCAACCGCTGGCAGAGCGTGCACAGAGGGACGCGAGCAGAGCGCTCCGCGGTCGCCTCAACAGCGAGCAACCATATATATATGCATATAGAAGTTGAACACGCAAGGAAAAGGTGTCCACAAGCCCAGCACGCCGACGAACGCGAGGAGAGTGCGCCGCGGCGCCTAACGGTGAGCAGAGCTTGCCGAGGGATGCGAGCAGATGCCGGCACAGTGATAGGTGGCAAATAAGACAAACTGTGCGACTGATGTCGGAGACATCAAGCACGAATCAGATTAGAGTTGCGTGTGCGATATGTGGCATACAGTTGATCCATCCGAGTTGTTTGTGATGGAATAAGCCGTGTGTGTTGTAGGCAAACACTTGCTGGTATATAACCTTAAATTTAACCAAAAAAGTGTTAATGCATGTTACAAAAATTGTATAGCTGGAAACTATGTTCAAATACGACTCCAACGATATAATCTTTGGCGACATGCATTCGTATTTTATTAGTTAAATCCTACTTATAAACCAGGACGGGGGTATAGTAGGTAATTCAATCGCAAACGTTTTTTTGTATTAACCGTATGTGTATGTGTCCTTTCGTCCTCCTCTCGCACGTCTTGTCACCCTGCTGCCGCAGAGGGCTTACAACGCAAGCTTGCGCAGCGCGCGGGGATGTTCTTTTGGCCAAACGGTGGCTCAAAGTGGCGCCAATGAATCGTCGGTGAGCCCGTTCCCGCGCAACCTCGCGGGTTCCCACGCAAGCTTCCCGCACGACTCGGTGAAGTCCCCCAAAATCCCAATGCTTACCAACCTACTATATAAACCCTAACGGCCGGCGAGTCCTGCGTCGCATTTTCCCCTGCCTCCCTATAGCTTATCTCGTCTGCTTCTCCCATAATCGCCAATGGCACTGGTCCGTCGTTGTTGCTCAGCCACTCTGCCATCATCAAAGGACAGCTCCAGCTAGGAGGCTACACCGCGGCGGCAGCGCAGTCCCCGGCATAGTGTAGTGCGCGTGGCGTCCCTATTGGGTGTGCACGGAACACCGACCACACGCTCCGCCGCCACTGCCCGTTGGAAGCTGTTGCCGGCCACCGTTGCCGCCACACCACCGTCGAAAGACAGGGCCATCTCCCGCTCCACCGCTGCGGCGCGAAGGCGGGAGGTGGCCGTCGTGGCCGCCACTCCACTGCCGGCCACCGTGGCCATCACCCGCTCCACCACCGCGGCCCGAAAGCGGGAGGTGGTGGTCGTAGCCGCCACCCCAACATCGGCCGCCGTGGCCGCCAGCCCATCGTCGACCGCCGGGATCATCACCCGCTCCGCCATCGCCGCCCGAAGGAGGGAGGTGGAGGTGGAGGCCCGCACGTGCGTCAGCGACCTTGCGTGCAACATCGAGTTCCTGCGGGAGAAGGAGGAGCGCCTCATCGAGCACGCAAAGAGCCTTAGCGCAGCAGTGGCTGCAGCACACGCCGACGCAGGGGCGAGGAATCAGGAGATCTACGAGCAGTCCGGCCGCTTTGAGAGGGATCGTCTGGAGCGGCAGTGGGCGTTCGAGCTGGCGAGCGTCGCTGAACATGCAGCAGCGGCAGGCACCGTGTTGCATTTGTCTAGGTCGTCGGTAGGCTCCTACTCCTCCTCCTCCTTTGCCTCTTACTGAGCATGCTCGGCAGAGGAGAGGCTACCGGAAGTAGCAGAAAGCCCCTCCGTAGTAGTAGTATTTAGGGGCTATTTTGTTCAGTTCATTTGACTATAGATGTGTGGTGGAACTGTACAACGTACTTAAAATTAGCTAGTATATGTAGTTGAACTAGCTATTTCAATACGTGGTTGGCAACAATTGGGGAAAAGTTTGGTCGGTTCAGCTGTCGAGTTGAACTGTTTGTATAAATTAAGAACGACTGCTTAATCTATGAATGAAATCTATGCTTCATTACTGAATTTTAGTTGCAAAAATTAGATAGTGCTAGTGATTTTTAGCTGCATATTTTGACAAACCGCAATGTTACAAGGATTGAAAAATGGCAATGTTACTAGATCAACAAATGTCAATCTTTCCAGTTTGACAAATGGCAACATACCCAATATGACAGATGCAAATCTTATCAAATTGTTTGTACGTGGTTGCACACGGGTCATCCAAAACAACCGTTTGCGTTGAAGGGATGCACAAATCCCGCGCTGCGAATTTTCCCTCGACTTAAGGGGGGAGACTATATCTCTCACTTTGCATACGGGTGTTCTATCTAAAACATTTGTGATCAAGAGCTGCAGAAATCTCGCTCGGCACATTTTCTCTTGGCTTCCTGGGAAAGCTGTCGGTTTGCATACGGGTGTTCTAACTAAAACGTTTGCGATCAAGAGCTGCACAAATCCTGCTAGGCACATTTTCCCTTGGCTTCCTGGGGAAGTTGTCGGTTTTGCATACGGGTGTTCTAACTAAAACGTTTGCGATGAGTGATTTATATTTAAAAATTGTATTAAACTGTGGCTTGAGCACCATTAATGGAGAGGATGCGAGCAAGGCGGGCGGCCATGGAAGTCAAAGGGCTCGCTTCCCGGTGAGCCTGCACGACATACAGCTCGCACGCTTCCCAGTGAGCCTCCGCATTGGAGTATAGCTCGCACGCCTCCCGTTTAGTCAAGCACTCAATCACCTGTCCGCACAACACCTCCTAGTCATTAAAAGAGTGAGGCGTGGCGTCACGTGAATGGTTAACATAACGCATGAAAGGATCGATATAGTTGACTAGAGGGGGGGTGAATAGGCAACTAACAATTTTTAACTTTTCTTCACCAATTTAAACTTTGCATCAAAGTAGGTTGTCTAGATATGCAACTAGGTGAGCAACCTATATGATGCAACAACAACAAGCACACAAGCAAGCTAGAGATACAACTCAAAATAATCTTGCACAAGTAAAGGTGAGAGAGAACCAAAAGTGGAGCCGGTGAAGACGAGGATGTGTTACCGAAGTTCCTTCCCTTTGAGAGGAAGTACGTCTCCGTTGGAGCGGTGTGGGGGCACAACGCTCCCCAAGAAGCCACTAGGGCCACCGTATTCTCCTCACACCCTCACACAATGCGAGATACCGTGATTCCACTATTGGTGCCCTTGGAGGCGGCGACCGAACCTTTACAAACAAGGTTGGGGCAATCTCCACAACTTAATTGGAGGCTCCCAACAACACCACGAGGCTTCACCACAATGGAATATGGCTCCGCGGTGACCTCAACCGTCTAGGGTGCTCAAACACCCAAGAGTAACAAGATCCGTAAGGGATTAGTGGGGGGAATCAAATTTCTCTTGGTGGAAGTGTAGATCGGGGCCTTCTCAACCAATCCCTAGAGAATCAACAAGTTTGATTGGCTAGGGAGAGAGATCAGACGAAAATGGAGCTTAGAGCAACAACGGAGCTTGGGGTGGAAGAGGTAGTCAACTCGAAGAAGAAGACTCCCCTTATATAGTGATGGAACAAATCCAACCGTTATCCACTTACTCAGCCCGCGACGAGCGGTACTACCGCACACAACAAGCGGTACTACCGCACGAGCCCATGGTACTACCGCAGGGCCCTGCGGTACTACCACTGTCGCGGTAGGAGCTAACCCATGCCTGTGGCAAAGAAGTCGAGGGCGGTAGAACCGCTGGCGCAGTACTACCGCAAGACAGGGATGGTCTAGACTGGGAAGGCACGAACATATAAAAATACATCTGTGGCTACTTCTGCTGAGTTTCGATCTATGCAAAAATCTGACACGGTACTACCGCAAGCCTGGAGCGGTACTACCGCGTAGGGCGCGGATGTAAAAAATTACATCCGCCCCTACTTCCGCTCATGCTGCTGTGCCTAGCCAGAGCTCACGGTACTACCGCGCCCATGGAGCGGTACTACCATGTAGGGCGCGGATGTAAAAAATTACATCCGCCCCTACAACCGCTCGAGCAGCTGAGCCTGGCCTGAGGCCACGGTACTACCGCTCCCAAGGAGCGGTACTACCGTGAGCACCTGCGGTACTACCGCGCCTGAGGCCGGTACTACCGCAAGGACCTGCGGTACTACCGCTCCGAAGAGCAGTACTACCGCATGCCCCAGTTCAGCAACACTAGGAGTCCTTCATTTTGCAGAGACACGGAGGATGCCCCAAAGAGCCAAAGGAAAGGAGGTGCAAAAAGGAACAGACGTGTACGTGTTGATTCCACCCGAACCTTTCCAACGCGGACCCCCTCTTAATAGTACGACTTTCCTACGACTCAAATCCACCGAAAAGAAACATAGAGAAACGCCGTCTTCAATAGTCTTCGAGGGGCACCAAATCATCTTGTGCCTAGTCATGATATGTCTGAAATGCTCAATGCACACGATTAGTCCGCAAATGCATTGTCCTCAATCACCAAAACAACTAAGGGATAAATATGCCCTTACAACGCACACAATTTAAATTATACAAAACGTTTGAGATGTTACAGTGCCAGCTATTTGTTTCAAAATGCCTTTGTTGGTTGTTATTCGAGTGCGCCTTCTCTCAGAATGGACACGAGAAATACCACAGCATGTCGGGTGCCATTCCATTATAGCATGCCAAGTTTCATGAATTTCAGACGAGTTTTGGATTTACTAGAATTTCAAAACAAAGTATATCAACATTTTGCCGGCAATCAACAGTGCCCTGGTGTTTGAAATTCATTCACATTTCTTGCATGGGACCTAAGCATGCACCGAAGGACACAGATTTGATTTTTCAACCAATTTATATGCACTGGAGCATGTGCATGTAGTTCAAATTTGAATTATGCACATAAAATGCCTACAAAACCAAGTTAATGTATAAAAATGTCCAAACGAACCCCAAAAATTCCAAAATTAAACAAAACACTCATGTTGTTCTATGTTGACACTAGAAATTTTTTGAAAACAATAAGAGGCAACGGATATCGTTTTGTCCCCGAAGGTGGCACGTTCCCTACCGAAACCATCATGCTTGTTGTGAGAAGCTCTAGTTTGTGAGATGCTTATACCCAAACCTGCCCCAAATGGGACAAAAAATTTATCACGGCATGTTGATGCCGCTCCATAATAGCATGCCATGTTTCATGAATTTCAGACGAGTTTTGGATTTACTAGAATTTGAAAACCAGGTATCTCAATGTTTGCGGCCGAGTGACGGTGGCAGGGTGTTTGAAATTCTTTCCCATTTCTTGCATGGGACCTAAGCATGGAACCAATGACAAATTTGATTTTTCAACCAGTTTATATGCACTAGAGCATGTGCATGTAGTTCAAATTTGAATTATGCACCTGAAATGCCTATAAAACCAAGTTAATGTATAAAAATGTCCAAACGAACCCCGAAAAATTCAAAAATTAAACACAACACTCCTGTTTTTCTATGTTGACACTAGAAAAATTTTGAAAGCAATAAGAGGCAACAAATATCGTTTCGTCCCCAAAGGTGGCACGTTCCCTACCGAAACCATCACGCTTGTTGTGAGAAGCTCTGGTTTGTGAGACGCTTATACCCAAACCTGCACCAAATGGGACAAAAATTTTACCACAACATGTTCATGCCGCTCCATGATAGCATGCCATGTTTCATGAATTTCAGACGAGTTTTGGATTTACTAGAATTTAAAAACCAGGTATCTCAATGTTTGCGGCCAAGTGACGGCGGCAGGGTGTTTGAAATTCATTCCCATTTCTTGCATGGGACCAAAGCATGCAACCAAGGACACATAATTGATTTTTCAACCATTTTATATGCACTGGAGCATGTGCATGTAGTTCAAATTTGAATTATGCATCTGAAATGCCTACAAAACCAAGTTAATGTAAAAAAATGTCCCAACGAACCCCAGAAAATTCAAAAATTAAACACAACACTCCTGTTGTTCTATGCTGACACTAGAAAAATTTTGAAAGCAATAAGAGGCAACAGATATCGTGTCGTCCCCAAAGGTGGCACGTTCCCTATCGAAACCATCACGCTTGTTGTGAGAAGCTCTGGTTTGTGAGAAGCTTATACCCAAACCTGCCCCAAATGGGACAAAAATTTACCACAGCATGTTGATGCTGCTCCATGATAGCATGCAAGTTTCATGAATTTCAGACGAGTTTTGGATTTACTAGAATTTAAAAACCAGGTATCTCAATGTTTGCGGTCGAGTGACGGTGGCAGGGTGTTTGAAATTCATTCCCATTTCTTGCATGGGACCAAAGCATGCAACCAAGGACACAGAATTGATTTTTCAACCAGTTTATATGCACTGGAGCATGTGCATGTAGTTCAAATTTGAATTATGCACCTGAAATGCCTACAAAACCAAGTTAATGTATAAAAATGTCCCAACGAACCCCGAAAAGTTCAAAAATTAAATACAACACTCCTGTTGTTCTGTGTTGACACTAGAAATTTTTTGAAAGCAATAAGAGGCAACGGATATCGTTTCATCCCCAAAGGTGGCACGTTCCCTACCGAAACCATCACGCTTGTTGTGAGAAGCTCTGGTTTGGGAGAAGCTTATACCCAAACCTGCCCCAAATGGGACAAAAAATTTACCATGGCATGTTAATGCCGCTCCATGATAGCATGCCAAGTTTCATGAATTTCAAACGAGTTTTGGATTTACTAGAATTTAAAAACCAAGTATCTCAATGTTTGCGGCCGAGTGACGGTGGCTGGGTGTTTGACATTCATTCTCATTTCTTTCATGGGACCTAAGCATGCAACCAAGGACACAGATTTGATTTTTCAACTAGTTTATATGCACTGGAGCATGTGCATGTAGTTCAAATTTGAATTATGCACCTGAAATGCCTACAAAACCAAGTTAATGTATAAAAACGTCAAAATGAACCCTGAATAATTCCAATTTTTTTGACGACACACCTATAGTTGCATGTTCACTGTAGATAAAAGTTCTAGCAATTCAAACACCATCCTTTGCAGTTGTGACCCCATTACGTAATTCAAATCAAGACAAAAAATCAATAAGATCGCACACAGTTTATTATCACCAACCGTGTGAGATGCAGCACAAAATATCTTGGAGCACCGTCGGTGTATAGTACGAGTATGGCTTACGCGAGAAGGTGTGTCGGCTACAGTCCACAGTCGGCGTGTCAAGCACACTAGCTCACTCCCCAAATATCATTTCACTGTTCAATCGTCGTCGGTGAAAGATGGGGACGTGGGCCCGCGTCGTGAGGGCAACTTCGATGGCCCACTCCGGTAAGAGCGCGGCCGCAGCCGCCAGGCGCGTGCTAACAAGCTTTGTGAGGGCGACCGCAATCGGCGTCCGGGCGGCCAAGGCAGCCCAAATGGTCGTTGTTGCTTCTCAGGCGGCGGCGGCAGCATCTGCCTCAGGGATAGCAACTGGCGAGAGCGGCACAGCAGCTGTCCGTTCCGCAGCGGCGGCCTTAGCCCTGATGGAGGCCGCCCACCACCATGTCGAGGCCGTCCACACCCAGCTCGTGGCGGTCACCACACAAATCGAAGGAAGCTTCTCCGACAACGGTCGGCAACCCACGGCCAAAGAGTTGGCAATCGCCGAGAGAGTTCGAGCAGCCATCTGTTCCTACGCAGCATACCTTGCCACGACGGAGCCCGCCAAAGCCCAGATCGCGGCCGCCCACGCCCACCTCGTGGCGGCCTATTCCAAAGATATGGCGGACGCGGATGGCGAGATGCTTGCCGAGTATGGTGCGATTGTTGCCATGGAGCCCCTTCCCCAAGAGACCATCTGGCGCGAGCTGGACGTGGAGGCGGCGGCGGAGATCGACGAGCACCAGCCGTAGTAGTACTCTTTGTTTTGTTTAATTAAGAGCGTCGGTCTTTAATTTGCTAGAGTAATGTTTAGGTCAGCTAGCTCTGTTTAATTGCTGAACTTGCTCGATTAAGAAGTGTGGGTGTGATGTAGTCTCCTTTGTAAACCCAAATTATGCAATGACATGGATGACCACTGTAACCATGGAAATTTGAACCAAAATTTTTGACATTCAAACTCATCACACACGGGTTAAGCTATCTAAATCGTTTGTGATGTTCACATATCGTACACAGTTCTGAATAAGGGACCGTGTCTGATGACACTTTGCGCGCCAGTTTTTTGGCTGAAGCGGTTCCAAATTTTCGGCTTCCACGGAAATATCTACCTCCCCGCCCCCTCCCCCTTACCAAAAGCCACATTTCCCATGTTTCCGCCTTCCTTTCCAAGTTGAAACCTTCACTCCTTGCTTGCAACGCCGCCTCCTCGCCGGCGACCCCCTTTCACGCTGCTTGGCCTTGCCTATCCAGGCAGGTAATCCACACCCGACCCCCATCCTCCTCCTCCTTCCACATCCCACATGCCCCGACCGCCGGCACGAGCGCGACACCTTCCACCCAAATCACCGACCCCTCCACCAAATAAGCGCCGCCCTAAGCCATGGTGCACACAGTATAGCCAGGATCTCAAGGACCATTTGGCAGCGGAGAAGCAAATCGCGGCCGCACACGCGGATGAGGTCATGATGGCTGCCATTCGTGCCGACCCCCAGATCTTGGAGGAGCACCTTGCCATTTGCTAGCTATGCCGGTTAAGCATGCTCGGTTTACCCGTTCCGTGTGCTGCTCCTGTCTTTCCTTCACAAATTCTAGTGAATTGTGCTATCTAATTTTATTGTGCAATCTGTTGCTCTAGTGTATATGTTCTATATGTCGTGCAGTGTGGTGCTCACTTATTAACTGCTTTTTAATTAGTTGTCATCTTCAGTTAACTGTTTGGTTCAATTCTGCAAATGTGATGTTCAATTCTTAGGCTGCAATTATGTATTGTCTTCCATGTCAGAAATAAATCGAATTTATCTTTACAAAATACATGAGAAACGAATACAATTGCTATATTTCCAAGTTGTCAAGCATGCTTGGTTTGGTTATACATTGTGCAATGTGGTGCTCAGTTAACGTTTGGTTCATTTGTGTTGTGGTGTTTAGTTAATTGTTTGGTTCAATTCTGCAATGCGATGTTCAATAGTTGTGGGTGCATTCTGTTATTGTATACCATGTGAGGAATAAATTGAATTTGACTGTAGTAAATACATGAGAAACAAATACAATTGCTATATTTCCAAGTTGTTAAGCATGCTTGGTTTGGTTAACTGTCTGATCTTCTATTAGGAGTATGGTATATTGTGCAATGTGGTGCTCAGTTAATATTTGGTTCATTTGTTGTGGTGTTTACTTAACTGCATGGTTCAATTCTGCAATACGATATCCAATTGTTGTGGCTGCATTCTGTTATTGTATACCATGTGAGAAATAAATTGAATTTGGTTGTACTAAATACATGAGAAACATATACAAGTGCTATATTTCCTAGTTCTTAATCATGCTTGATTTGGATAAATGGGTTTTCCATGTGGTTGAATTAATCTGATGAATCTGAAATGTGCTTATTTTTCATCAACATATTTTACTGATAGCATGCGAACACTTACTTAACCTGATGACTAACTACCTTATATGTGTTGCAGGGAAACAATGGGAAGCGCTGAGGTTTACAATCGAGGTTAGCACGTGCATGGTCCGTTGTCTAATAGCACATTATTGTGCAATTGCAGGAACCATTCTAATATTTAGGTTTTTAACAATTTGGTCTTGCACATGTAGGTCCTACTGTCAGAGGTTTTGACCCACTGTTCGACCCTTTTTGCATATGGGGAAATGAGTTGTCCATGAATATCAGTCAAGTCAAGAAACTCCGAAAGATTGTTAGGATAAAGAAATTAGCGACAAAAAACAACAAGATCTTTGTCTGCACAATGAAGAAGACATCAGTTCACTACAGGATGGTACTAACTATTATACCTTTCCTTTTTTATTCCTTTGCCCCATTTCCAATATAGAGAAGATATTTATGCACATCCTTGTTTTCAGGCCTTTCCAAAGCAGTTCACTGATGATTACCTCTCAAACCACCTGTATGGTTAGGAGGCGAGGAAGGTATTCATACAACACTCATGGTTCAATATTGAAGTGTTCTTGAAGAGGACGAAGGATGGACAGTCAATCATCCACAAGCACTGGCCTAAAGTTATGAAGACCTTCAACATCAATGAAGGCTCAATATTCACCTTCTGCTTCAGCAGTTTTCCAGATGAGATACATCTGTCTATGTACCGTCTATGATGCTAATTTCGAAAGGTTATAGATGTTGCATGTGAAACTTGGTGCTGGTGTAGTTGTGTAATGGGGTAGCTGAGTACTGAAGCTATATGATGTTGTACTCTGATGTATTTCAATTATGAAAATGAAATATATTGTGTGCTTAATATGAAATGTCAATTAGATTAATAAATGGATTATTAATAATCGGATAATTAGCCTGCTAACTGGGGTTTTCTATTGCAAACAGTTATTGAGAAAACACCGTGTGCGATGCATTCAATAACGCACACAGTTTCTAGGAATAAACCGTGTTAGATTAACGAACAATCGCACACGACATCCTCTTAAAAACTGTTTGTGTTAGGCCACCTGGCGCAAACGTTTACCACATAAAAACTGTATGTGATGGACGGCCCTTGACACACAGTTTCTTCTACGCACTGTGTGTGATGCATTTAGTAACGCAAACGATAGAATTGTTAATACCGTGTGCAATGGAAACGCTATCTCAAACGATTTAACGGGGAAAATTGTGTGTGATGTACTTGCGAACAGAAACGTTTTCCTTGGAGCGACTGTGTGAGATGTATATACGAATGGAAATGTTTAGCGGTGACTGACTGTGTGAGATGTACTTGCGACCGGAAATGATTTCGCCTGTATAATTGTATTTTTTGAGCTCTACTGTACGTATTTCCGTATTTGAGCGCTCGTCGGTCGCACACGACCTTATTTTGTCGAGCGTGTGTGCCAGGAGGACATATCCCTGACGGTTTCTGGGTCGTGTGGGAAGGACCCCCCTATCGCCCACACTCACTTGGCGACGGTTCCAAATGCCATCGCGGAAAGGGGTTAAAAACCGTTTGTATAGCACCTCGCTGTACTAGTGTGATGAGGTAATTGTACCTTCTCTCGAATTGGAAAGTAGCACACCAAGGAAGACCGTTTTCGTGATGGCTACACCAAATAGAGAGGAAACTAATGATGATGATCATGAAATTTCAGATCAAGTTACTACTAAACTTCGCAGGTCATCCAGAACACGTACCGCACCAGAGTGGTACGGTAATCCTGTCCTGGAAGTCATGTTGTTAGACAACGGCGAACCTACGAACTATGAAGAAGCTATGATGAGCCCAGATTCCGACAAATGGCTTGAGGCCATGAAATCTGAGATAGAATCCATGTATGAGAACAAAGTGTGGAGTTTGGTGGACTTGCCCGATGATCGGCACGCCATTGAGAATAAATGGATCTTCAAGAAGAAGACAGGCGCTGATGGTAATATCACTATCTACAAAGCTCGACTTGTCGCAAAAGGTTTTCGACAAGTTCAAGGGGTTGACTACGTTGAGACTTTCTCACCCGTAGCGATGCTTAAGTCTATCTGAATCATGTTAGTAATTGCTGCATTTTATGATTATGAAATCTGGCAAATGGACGTCAAAACTGCATTCCTTAACCGATTTCTTAAAGAAGAGTTGTATATGATGCAACCAGAAGGTTTTGTCGATCCTAAAGGTGCTAACAAAGCGTGCAAGCTCCAGTGATCCATCTATGGACTGGTGCAAGCATCTCGGAGTTGGACTATACGCTTTGATGAGTTGATCAAAGCATATGGTTTTATACAGACTTACGGTGAAGCCTGTATTTACAAGAAAGTGAGTGGGAGATCTGTAGCATTTCTCATATTATATGTGGATGACATATTGTTGATTGAAAATGATATAGAATTTCTGGGTAGCATAAAAGGATACTTGAATAAGAATTTTTCAATGAAAGACCACGGTGAAGCTGCTTATATATTGGGCATCAAGATCTATAGGGATAGATCGAGACGCTTAATAGGACTTCCACAAACCACATACCTTGACAAAGTTCTGAAGAAGTTCAAAATGGACCAGTCAAAGAAAGGATTCTTGCCTGTGTTGCAAGGTGTGAAATTGAGTCAGACTCAATGTCCGACCACGGCAGAAGATAGAGAGAAAATGAAAGTCATTCCCTATGCCTCAGCCATAGGTTCTATTATGTATGCCATGTTGTGTACCCGACCTGATGTGTGCCTTGCCATAAGTTTGGCAGGGAGGTACCAAAGTAATCCAGGAGTGGATCACTGGACAGCGGTCAAGAACATCCTAAAGTACCTGAAAAGGACCAAGGATATGTTTCTCATTTATGGAGGTGACGAAGAACTCGTCGTAAAAGGTTACATCGATGCTAGCTTCAACACAGATCCGAATGACTAAGTCACAAACCGGATACATATTTATATTGAATGGTGGAGCTGTCAGTTGGTGTAGTTCCAAGCAGAGTGTCGTGGTGGGATCTATGTGTGAAGCAGAGTACATAGCTGCTTCGAAAGCAGCGCATGAAGGAGTCTGGATGAAGGAGTTCATATCCGGTCTAGGTGTAATACCCAGTGCATTGGGTCCAATGAAAATATTTTGTGACAACACCGGAGCAATTGCCTTAGCGAAGGAATCCAGGTTTCACAAGAGAACCGAACACATCAAGAGACGCTTCAACTCCATTCGTGAAAAGGTCAAGGATGGAGACATAGAAATTTGCAAAGTACATACGGATCCGAATGTAGCAGACCCGTTGACTAAACCTTTTCCGCGGGCAAAACATGATCAACACCAAGACTCCATGGGTGTTAGATTCATTACTATGTAATCTAGATTATTGACTCTAGTGCAAGTGGGAGACTAATGGAAATATGCCCTAGAGGCAATAATAAAGTTGTTATTATTATATTTCCTTATTCATGATAAAGGTTTATTATTCATGCTAGAATTGTATTGATCGGAAACTTAAATACATGTGTGGATACATAAACAAATATCGTGTCCCTAGTGAGCCTCTACTAGACTACCTCATTGATCAAAAGATGGTTAAGGTTTCCTAACCATAGACATGAGTTGTCATTTGATAACGGGGTCACATCATTAGGAGAATGATGTGATGGACAAGACCCATTCGTTAGCTTAGCATATGATCGTTCAATTTATTGCTACTGCTTTCTTAATGTCAAATACATATTCCTTCGACCATGAGATCATGCAACTCCTGGATACCGGAGGAATACCTTGTGTGCTATCAAACGTCACAACATAACTGGGTGATCATAAAGATGCTCTACAGGTATCTCTGAAGGTGTCTATTGAGTTGGCGTGAATCGAGATTGGGTGTCATTCTGTATGACGGAGAGGTATCTCTGGGCCCTCTCGGTAATACACATCACAAGAAGCTTGCAAGCAAAGTGACTAAGGAATTAGTTGCAACATGATGTATTACTTGCCGGTGATGAGATTGAACTAGGTATTGAGATACCGACGATCGAATCTCGGGCAAGTAACATACCGACAGACAAAGGGAAATACGTATGTTGTCATAAAGGTTCGACCGATAAAGATCTTCGTAGAATATGTAGGAACCAATATGGGCATCCAGATCCCGCTATTGGTTATTGACCGGAGAAGCGTCTCGGTCATGTCTACATCATTCTCGAACCCGTAGGGTCCGCACGCATAACGTTCATTGACGATATAGTATTATATAAGTTATGTGAGTTGGTGACCGAATGTTGTTCGGGGTCCCGGATGAGTTCACGGATATGACGAGGAGCTCCGGAATAGTCCGGAGGTAAAGATTGATATATAGGACGATGATATTTGGCCTCCGGAAAGCTTTCGGAATGCATCGGGTATACATCGGATCACCGGAAGGGGTTCCGGAAAATCTACGGGGAGTATATGGGCCTAATGGGCCAAGGGGAGGAACACACCAGCCCATAAGGGGCTGTCACGCCCTCTCCCTGGCCGTCGGCCCTATAGGGAAGGAAAGAGGGGGTACCTAAGGCAAGGGAGCCGCAGGCCCCCCTCCTGCCTTCTCCTCCACCCACCCCCCCCCCCCCCCCCCCGGAAGGAAAGGGGGGCGCCTAGGGCAGACGCCCTAGGGCTGGCCGCCGCCCCCCTTGGGGCGCACTAGGCTGCCTCCCCTCCTCCCTCCATGATCCCCAAGCCGTGTGCGGTGCCCCGTCTCCTCTAGTTCTAGTTCCTCCTCTGTACACATCCGTTGTGCTTGGCGAAGCCATGCGGATAGTTTCACCGTCATCATCATCACGCCGTTGTGCTGCCGGGACTCATATACTACTTTGCTTGTCTTGCTGGATCAAGAAGGCGAAGACGTCATCGAGCTGAACATGTGCTTAACACGGAGGTGCCGTGTGTTCGGTACTTGATCAGGCGGATCGTGAAGGTGTACGACTACATCAACCGCGTTGATAAACACTTCCGCTTAACGGTCTATGAGGGTACGTAGACACACTCTCCCCTCTCGTAGCTATGCATCTCCATAGATAGATCTCGCGTGTGCCTAATTTTTTTTTCAGTTTCCATGCAACGTTCCCTAACACTTTGTACTTCTAGTAAACTTATATAATAGATCAAAACCCTTTTTTTTGGAAAAACAGGTGTTCATAGTCCGGGTTTCAAACGAACCGAGTTGAGTAGTGTTCTTCGCTCGTTAAGCTTACAAGTATATAAACCGAATGCTAGCGAATACGAGCTTAATGAGCCGAGTCCCAACAACCTGAACAGCTCGTTACTCCCTACTCTTATCCTTTTAGAACTACCGCGAGTTTCTATTTTAGGACTATCGCTTAGTTTTCGTTTTTGAGAAATGAACTATCGCTTCGGTTTTTTTTTTTGAGAATTAATTATTGCTTAGTTTTTTTAGAAATATCTTTAATTTTATTCATACTCATAACAGTTACAGGTATACCGATTTGGATGTAAGTTTCAAGAAAATACAAAGTAACTTCAATGACTAAGGATTACAATAAAATTTCTTGGAAACACCTTTTTTGTAGTATTAATCTCTGCTAGAGGAAATACTTCAAAGACTTCGATAAAGAGGCTACAATTGGACTGAAGCAACAATGTTGTCACTCTTTCACCCGCACGAATATGAATGTGCTTGGGCCGGGAATGATCTTCTAGAAATGCAGGCCGTCGGATCATATTATCTTCATCATGGTATCGATGAAAGATTTTAACTCCACAATAACCAAACCAACAAAAACAATTAACAGACCAACGTAAACTCATTAGGTCCGAACTATCACTTAGTTTTTTTTTTTTTTGAGAACAAACTATCGCTTAGTAGTAGTACTGAAATGGGCACCGAAGGCCTTACAGAAAATGACTGCATCGGGCCGTGCCAAACACATTGATTTGGGCCGTCTCGTTGTCTTGCCACCCCTGGCCCAGACCCAATTCCTTTCTCGGTAGACCTTGCACATATTCAGTCGAGTTGTCTCAAAAAAAAACATATTCAGTCGAGTGCCTGCCGGCCGAGATCCTGTCTGAATCTGATCATTTCTCCACGCTGCATGTGGCACTCCGCCGGATTTTGTTCGCAACCCAAACGGCCGGCCGTCCCTCCGAGCTACGCATGGCTCGTGCAACCTCGACTCCAACGTCCCCGTGTGCTTCACCCGCACGTATCCTCTACATATATAGCCTGCATTTGCCTCTCAGACCACCCGTCAGGTCCCTCCAAGTTCCAACACCTGAGCGGCTGAGCCGAGCCTTGCTGCGTCCGGTCGAGCATGAGCTACTTCAACCAGCAGCAGCAGGCTCCGGTCACCGGTAACTCCACAGGACTCCAAAATGGCTCCTGCGCGCGTGCTCGCTGCTTAGTACCTTTGCGTGAACTGATGGTTTGGCCTGTTTTTTTTCTTCTTCTTCTTGCTGGCGTGGCGGCGAGCAGCGTACCCACCGCCGCAGGCCAACTACGTGGTGGCGGCGCCTCCGGCGGCGTACTACGCGCCGACTGCGTCACCGCCGCCGCCGCCGGGCTACCCGACCAACTACGACGCGGGCATGGGTGCCCCGCAGCCAGCGCAGACACAGAGCCGCGGTGACAAGGCCTTCTTGGAAGGATGGTAAGCTTTCACGTCTCACCTCACCTTTTTCTCGCTATCACCCGCCTCACCTCACCTAATTATATATGCCAAGCAGTTGTGCAGTTCTGAGATAAAATCACGGGTGCTCATATGCTATATGACATGCACACCTGCAAATGTTTGTGCAAAAATAGCAGTGTACGTGCCCGAAGAAAAAGAGCAAATTGCTAACTTTATACTGTATTCCCTACGTCCCATAATATAAGAGCGTTTCTAGCAGTAGTGTATAATCCCTGTCTAGTGGTGGCGCATTGTCAGGAGTTGATTAGTCAATGGAATTCTCGCCCTGTTAGCTGTGGCGCCGAATCGCCGATCCTTTTAGAAGTTGGAGAAGAGATAGCCTCATCGTTTTCCTCTTTCGCAGTTCAACATGTTTACAGTCAACCAATTAACCGGCCTATCTTTGCGCGAAACAAGCTTGTGCGCTGATGGTAATCGGAAGTTGGTCGAACTCGAAACCCCCCTTCCTTGATGGATAAAGAAAAGATCTCTGAATTCCCTACAAAAAAAAACCTTTATACATAGCATTCAACTCACTACTCAAGCTGTGGCCTGTTTTTTTTTTCTACAAGCCATTTATTCATGTGCATTATAGTAACCTCTGAAACCTGCAAAAACACTAGGGATATTAAATGATACACTGAGATATTCATCATCTGTGATTCTGTGTTGTTTTTCAGCTGTGCAGCCATCTGCTGCTGTTGCCTCCTCGACATGTGCTTCTAAGGACACAGAGACCAGAAGTGTATGAAATCGTTTGCTGCAGTTAATTGTAGTGTTTGCTTATACATCCATGTGTTTTAGTCTGGAGTTGTAAGGGAGAGCCATCTTGTGCCTAGAGAACTGTGTGATGATCAATACCAGCTACAGCTTATATTCTTGCTTATGCACCTTGTATGCGACTAATAAAGAATTATCATGCCTTGCTTAGGAAAAGCACCGATTTCGGGACAAACAAATAAACTTGACAGCTGCCATAATAATAATATTAATAATTACTGATGACATCTCCGAGAAGTATACAGGATAACCGAGCTTGAAATATTTAGACTCGCATCTAAAACACGGGGCCAACTCTCTACGAGTCAGGATCGGTGAAGTAAACAGGGTTTTCTAGGTCATCATTGTTTGCAGAAGCAAATGAATCTTCAGACCCTATACTCGACAGACATGAAATGCTATCTGAATCTTCTGATATTCCGTCATCATGCGGAGCGATAGGCGCTTCGAGGTCGGACTCAGATCCAGAAGTCCCTAGCATGAGCTTGTTGATTGCAGTCTTGGCAGTCTCAAGAAACCATTCATCCTCCGGAAGAGCGCTGAAAATTTCAGAGGAGGGAACATAATAATGTTCAGCCATAGACAAACACGCAACGGATAGACTGAAGCAACGGAAAAGATTTTGATTACAGACCTTTGTGGGTCAACCTCCCTTGCCGAGAAAGCTGCAATTGCTCTAGTAATAATTACTGACACAAGCTGCTGAACTGGTCTGTGCGGGTACCGTCCGCATACGGCAATCTCAACCAGGAAGTGCATATCAAGAATAAGCTGAAAGGAGCAGAAGATTGGCACCTTTAACATGTACATCAAAGTAACAGGAAATTTGGTATGAAAATGGGAGCGGGATGCTCCATTCGTCAAAAAACACACACAAAATTTGATATGGGGTACCTGCTGAAGTCCAGAAGGCTGGAGCTGGATGGACTCGTCCTCAAAGACATCCCAGAATTCTTGTTCATTGGAGAGCCACATGACAACCGTTTCAGTTAGCCTTGAAAGCAAAACCTTCTGTATCTTCTCTTTGCCTAGTAGAACATCACCAGCAACACTAGCTAGCTGCTGCAACCTTCCAAACAACGCCTGAAAGAAAATGCTCAGGTGAGACAGGTATGTTTTGTGCAAGGTCTGATTAGAATGAGCGCAATATTTATTTACACATTGCCTTTACCACCTAGAACTATGTCCCTTGGAGCACACAAAATTTACTGAAACAAAGAAGATTGTGGAAAGAAAGATCACTGTCCCAAACTAGCTCTCCGGTGCACAAGTCTCGATAATATGGCCATCAATAAAGGTGATAAACACAAAACATGGAACTTTCCAAAGCAACTACATTTCATTGGTGGCCCCAAGTTATATTATGTGTATTTTTGTACTATGGACATATGACACTAGAGTGAGCAACACGGTAAAATTTACATTTCAAGACGAGATTGTGAATCACATCATTAAAACAGAATCACCTGGAAAGGTAGTGAAGGTAAGGGATCGGAATCCCAAAAAAGATCATCACCCCCCTCCAAGTACATTCTAGCATCCAATCGTGACTTCCCTTCCAAGTAAATAAATGATAAGACATATTGTCGGCAGAAGTGATCCCTCAGTTTGTCCAATGAATGTTGTAGATGACGTTTCCACTCTTTGTATTCTGTGGAGTATATGGACCCAGGACCAAGGCCTTCACTCGTTCCACTAGTTTCTTTCTTCTTGGTTTGCATATAAAAAAACTTAGATACAGCTGCTGGCAATAATTCATCTGCTATGGTATATGCAGTTCCAATTAGTGCAAGCTGCTGCGCATCACTTTCAGCTTTTAATTCTACAGGCTCTTGTGACTCCACTACATTATCATCTTCAGAAGGCCCAGGCAACACTTTGATAAGTGTTTCGACATATCTATCAAATAGCTGGAGAAAATTGCTCAAAATTGTTCCACCAAAGTGAACTATGGTCATTGGGGTAACATGATCCAAAAGATCCTGTAGGAAGCACATCCAGATGTCAGCTGCTTTAAATGATCAGATATCCAGTCAAGTACATAAAATAGTAGCAAAGAAAATAACTTCAAAATATTGCACTTCCAGCAAAATATTCAATCCAAAATTTCAAAAATAGGTGCTTAGCCAGTAAAATGACCTAGTAGTCTTAATATGAAACGAGAGTAGAAGGCTACTCATTGACTCCCCTCTTCAAGGCATATAAAAATAGTACTATTCCTGAGCTAGCTTAAGCATATCTCGAGAGAGTGATTTTCCCTCTATCAGGTTCTAAGCGGTCAAATAAGGTCCTTGCTCTCAAGCCAATGGCTATACTAATAGAGAGGGTCTAAACAAAGGATTGAAAGGAGGTTACCGGTTAAGGGCAAGTTCAATCTCCAAGCCAGATGGAAAAAAAAGGTGATCAAAGTTTGGTGTCCTTGCTCTTGAGCCAAGGCCAATACCAATAGAGATTGAAAGGAGTTAAATAGTTAAGGGCAAATGCAATCTCCAAGCCAGCTGGAGAAAAAAAATGTAATCAAGGTTGTAAGACTCAAGAGGATAATTTGCCACACAATATTTCCATTGATTGGTGGTGTATATATGGCATGTACAGAGGCGTGCGGAGCTAACAACCTGAGCTACAAAACCTGCTAGATCTGTACGACTAGGCCTACGCGAGGAGATGTACAGGGAGACTTGATAACGGCTGTGGGCAGGGCTTAGTCACTAACACCCCGCTGCAGACTCAGGGTCGTTGTCAGAGACGATGCAGAGGCTGGCCCAAAACCGTCGAAAAGAAGACAAGGTAGGCCTTTTGTCATAACATCTGCTAGCTGATCAGTGGGTGCACATGCAGCACCTCGATGTCACTGAGAGCCATCGCTGTTGTTACGGCTCTGCTCAGAGTTGGAGGAGCCGCCCTGGGAAGCTACCTGGGTGCCCGATGCGCGATGCCTCCAGGGCCACCGTGTGCTAGATGCGCCGCTCCTCCTGCTTGAGGAAGGAGGGCAGGCTGTGGAGCAACATGCTGGTCACCGACTAGCTGTCGTCGGACTTGAGGACGCGAAACGCGTTGAGGACGAGCCCCTCATTGGTGATCGGGGAGCCGACGTCACAAAGCATCTCGGCGAGCTGCTTGAGGCAGCTGCAATACGCGGTGATGGAGAGGTCACCTTGATACAAGTTGTAGAACTCGTGGAGGGCGTAGAAGGCGCCGCGAGCCAGACCGAGTGCGTCGTCTCGTCAGGATTCACGATGATCATGAGTATCTCCGCCGAGATGGTCGTGTAGACCCAGTTCACGATGCACGAGTCGATGGCGGTCCAATCTGCGCCGTCGAGGCGGAGGCCGGCGTCGATGTGGTCAGCGAGGTTGTACGCACGAAAGACAGTCATGAACAGGGGGCACCATATGGTGTAGTTTGACTCCTGAAGGTCGAGGATGGCCGGGACGTGCTGCCGGATAGGAACAGCGTGGATGGAGGAAGCAGTGGGAGAGGTGGCGGCGAAAGGATTGGTGTTGTGGCCAAAGGAGAAGGAGGAGTTGTCGTCGGCCATGGCACTGGGGTTGCGGAAGCGAGGATCGGAGGAGTTTTAGAAAGCGGTAACTGATAGTGCCATGTAAGACTCAAGAGAGTAATTTGCCACACAATATTTCCATTGGTTGGTGGTGTATATATGGCATGTACAGACTACAGAGGCGTGCGGGGCTAAGAACCTGAGCTACAAAACCTGCTAGATCCGAATGACTAGGCCTATGTGAGGAGATGTACAGGGAGACATGCTAATGGTCGTGAGCAGGACTTGGTCGCTAATAGATGTTTGTTATCTAAACTAACTCACCCTTCTGCACTAAGTCGTGCAAGTACATTGCGCTTAACAATTCTACATAGGTGTACTCAGGGAGTTATTACAGTTGTGCTTGGCTGCTCATGTCAATTTAACTAGCATCTGTTGAGAATGTGCTGACTGCCATCATGAAATAGGTGTGACCACCAGTGAGGTCAGCCACATGAGGCAAGGTTAAACAAGTATTTCAGGGGAAGTTCGAAACTTAGTGACTTACAGAAGTACCTGGAGGTATGGTGCAAGTTGTTCACCACATATGGAATAAATTGGATGTAATACATGTCAAAATTACAGACAGGGCTGCTCAAATACTCAAAACCAAATTGTGTGATCCAACATTACATGGAACTCAACTCATATATACAGTAACACACGATGAGAATATGGTATATCCAGAATGAAAATATCAACAAAACCATAATCAATAAAGCGAGAACTCACATTGATAACTGCCATAAACTTCTTTCCACTGCTTGTAAGCATCATCTTAGGTGCAACTGAATCAGATGGCGGTGAACCTTCTTGAGGAGCGAGAAGCAGAATATCGTCAGTCCTTGCTGAATCAATAATCTTTCTTCTCACCCTTCTAAAATTCAGTTCAAGCACTTCTTCAATATGAGGTCGCAATAGTAACATAAGTAACTTTGAGAATTTCAACCCATGTGATTCTAGACAAGAGCAGTGAGCGAGAGTAGTTTGTATGCATATGCAGGCAGAACGAAGTGCAGAAACACTCTCAGGCAAAGGAGATTTTTCTTTAACCAAACGTGCAAAAGCTTCTATTTCATATTCGGACCATTGGATAATCCGGTTCATATTCGTGGGGTTATCTCCAAATAGTGTGCTAGATTCTTTCAACACCTTTGAGATAGCTGAGAAAACAAGTTGCGACAAGGTTGCAGAGTAAGTTTCTGTGTAGACTGAACAGGTGGGAAGAAATGCCTCAACATCTCTGTGAAGACGTGAACCGTAGGCTTTTAGAAGTACTTGATGGGCTACAGGACCTTTACCAATCCTAATTAAACCAGACAAAGATTTTCTTAGTTCAGTACTAGATAAAGATGGCTGTTCTGAATACCTAACAAGCTGATCCTCAAGAATTGATTTCCTTTTAAGCAGTGCTGTCTTATAGGCAGAAATCTCTGCATCTGATTCTTTGCCTGAATCGTCTGTAACCATATATTTCTTCTCTTCAGTTTCTAGGGCAAGCAGTGCCTTTTCTAGTTTGTGCTCTGCAAGCAAAATGTCTATCTCGTCCAGAAAAATAACCTTGGGGTATTGAGTATCTACAGACAAAATTTCATTAAGTTCACTTTGAAAATCCTTTTCCACCGCATGTTCTTCCTTACTATGCTTTTGCCACATTTCAAGTTCCCGGCACACACCACTCATCAGATCTTGTACAAGCATCCCCTGGGCAGACACATGCTTCTGCAGTTCAATTAACTCTTGCTCTGCCTCCACAACCTCCTCAGATATTCTGCATAAATAAATAAATAATGTTTGGCAATAAATGCAAGAAATAGTGCAGAATAGAAACACGAGACAGTATATAGTTCATAGTCAAATTTCTACTGACTGAGTGAAGTTGAATGATGTATCAGGTAGAGTATTGATGCACTTAGACAAAAGTTAGGTTATCATCCATTCACAGTCAAGTTGTTTCAAGTTACCCAACATTCAACAAAATCTGCACTGGAAAGAATATATCATGGTTATGTACTCGTAGTGGCTGCTCTTTTATAAATATCAAAGTCACCGCAACAGCACACACACGCAGATACTTTTCTTGTTCTAAGGAATACATATTTTCTTAACAGCTATGCATGACCTCAGTGGAAGTGTCAAGTGTGTGAGGACCAGCTGCAAGAGTTTGGCCTTTTGTCAATGAGGTGACCAAACAGGCTTAGTTGCGAGTCCTAATCTAGGCAGGTACAACTACTAGACCATCAAACAGTGTAGAGCCAATGGCCAACAAGATAAGCCTCAGAACAGAAGAAACTAAACAACAATATAGAGGGCATCAGTCAGCCACAGAGACATTTTTCTAATCCAGAACGGAATGAAACTCGCAGTGTTACCTGAGGAAAGCATGGTACTTCGACTGCATATTCCCGCACAGGTTTTCAATGGCATCCTTCAGCTCCAGTAGCTCAGAGCAAGTTTTCCTGATACCCTGTTGAACACAACAGCGTTACTCACTGAGTGCAGTCACCACACTGATGTGATGGTTCGGGCAACCACCAGAGACCAGATTCCCCACCGGCCTCAACAGACAGATGCAGGCAGATCAACCGTCTCATTCAATTCCATTGCAATAAGGTCAAGCTAGCTTACGTTGTACTTGTAATTGTGCTGTGATGGGGCCACAGAACAGCACATATTGAATAATCAAGATTCGAAGATCGGATTTTTAGTTACCAATCCCCCAAAGCCAAAGGGCCCGGTAACTGAATGCTGCATAGGTAATTTTCCCTAAGCTACTGCCCCCTGCAACGCGCCGCCACGAGCATGCCCGCTCTAGATCCAAAATCGCAATCTAGCTTAAAAGCGTGAGCAGGCAGGACCAGGTAGCAGCGGCGGCAGAAGCAAGAGGTAGCCAAGAAAATAAGCCAGCAATGCGTGGACGGAGGAGTGTTAGGGGAAGAGGGCGGCGACACGGGAAGAAATCTAGGAAGGGGGGTTCAGGAGGCGAGGAGAGGGAGGCCACCTTCTCGGTCTGGGACTGGTAGGCGGCGCGGATGGAGGACTGCGGGGTGATCCACTCGTGGCCGGGGAAGTCGTCCTCCAGCTCCTCCTCGCTGCTGCTCTCCATCGCCGGCCTCCCCATGGCCGACGAGCCTCCTCGGGCGCTCGCTCGAAATCGAAGGCCTCTTGGAGTTTGCGGGCGGGCGGGAGGTGAGCGAGCGACTGGGCGGCGCGGCAGGGGAGACGAGAGAAAGAGAGAAGAGGGGTGGAGCCGTGGAGTGGAGCGGAGTGCCGTTGTGGGGGCAGTCAGTCACCCACCGGCAGCGACCGTGCGCGTCTCGGGGCTACCGTGCGCGTCTCGGGGCTTTCTCCTTTTGTTTTCTCCCCATTTTTGCGGTGCAGCTGGGAAAAGCAGAGCAGTCGGCTGAAAGACGCTTTGGGCCTCGGCCGAAATTTTTGGGTGTTTGGTTCACGGACTTTTTAGTCCCAAAGACTAGAAAAAGTCACTAAAAACCAAACGGGAGGGACTTTTTCTACAGGGACTAGAAAAAGACTCTACTAGAGAGTCTTTTTTGATTAGTCCCTGGGACTAGAAAAAGTCCTAGGACTTCTGAACCAAACACCCGGAGCAGACTTGGAGGGGCGACTATTTCTCGCCTTCACCTTCAGAGGGTAGGAGACGAAATCACTAATTGTGTTAATTGTGAGGAGTACTTCTTTCAATGATCACTTTCACATTCTTAGGTTACGACAAGTGACACGTTAGATGTGCCCATTTGTCGCAACCTGAGAGTTTTTTCTTTTTTCATATATCCGTTCATTCAAAATGTTTTATCTCTTAAATCGTGCGTCCAAATCTCAAATCGTATTCACCGTTGAATTTCTCGCGTCGAGATATTCAAAACTAGATCCTATGTTGATAGGTTTTGACAAACTTTTTTCATGAAAAAAACCGGATGAAAAAATCGTACAGGAAACACGTTTTTTCTTTCCAAAACCCGAACATCCATGTCTCTCGCGGAAGCAAAACCGTGCCACTCACGGAAGAAAAAAAAGTAGAAACCTGTTTTTTTTTCGTTCCAAATCCATGCCTCTCGCGGAAGCACAGCCGTGCTTCTCACGGAAGCAAAAAAAGAGAGTTTGTTTTTCGTTTCCGAGAGGCACGACTGTGACTCTCGCGAAGCAAATCCACGCCTCTCGCGGAAGCAAAAGAAAACATGTTTTCCAAGCAAAAAAATTCAATTTTTTTTCAAAAGCTTAGAAAGACCGGTGGAAGACCAAAAAGCCGAAAAAACCGTCCAAAAAGTCGAAATGCGTGCGGAAAAATAAAATAAAAATCTGGAGGAAGCTCCCAGAGTGCAACAAATGGCGGCGGCTCAGAGCGCGCCACAGCGCTCCAAGTGGCGTGCTCTCAGCCCACCCCAAGTGATCATTGGGAGCCTTTCGAAGAAGCGCTCTTCAACTAGTTGCTCTCGGTAGGAACCCTCGCTGAAGGGGAGACCGAGATGGGACGGCCCAGGAGCGCGGGAGGCCACAGCCTCTTTTTTTCTATTTTTTATATTTTCTATTTCGGTTTTTGCTTTATTTTTTATTCTAAATACACATATTACAAAAACACTTTATAAAAATATTTGAAAAAAATGTTGACCAAGCATTTGAAAAATGTGGAATGTGCATAGAGAAAATGTTTATCAGTATACAAAAAGTGTATGAAAAAAGTATATAAATTTTTTGATTATGTATTTAAAAAATATTAATCTAGAATTTGAAAAGAAATTGAACAAGTATTTCAAAAATGTTGATCAAGCATTTGAAATTTGTTAAATGTGTATAGAGAAAATGTTGACCATGTATTAAAAAATGATCATTTTTTATCATGTATATAAAAATATAATCAATCATTTGAAGTATTTTAAAAAAGTTAAATGTGTACAGAAACAATGTTGACCATGTATTAAAAAAATGGTGAATTATTTTTATCATGTATAGAGATATGTTAATGAAGCATTTAAAAAAATGTTGAACAAATATTTGAAAATGTTAAATATCTATAGAAAAAATGTTGACCATGTAGTAAAAGAAGATGAATTTTTTTGATCAATTATATAAAAATGTTAATCAAGCATTTGAAAAAAAAATGTTAAATAAGTATTTGAATTTTTTTGATCAAGCATTTGAACAATGTTAATTGTGTATACAAAAAATGTTGATCATGTATAAAAAAATTCATCATGTATTTAAAAATGTAATCAAGCATATCAAAAAATGTTGAACAAGTATTTTTTCAAAAATGTTAATCAAGCATTTAGAAATGTTAAATGTGTATAGAAAAAATGCTGACCATGTGTTAAAAAATCTTAATATTGTATTTAGAAAAATATTAATCAAGCATTTCAAAAATATTAAATGTGCATAGGAAAAATGTTGGCCACATATTAGAAAAAGTTAATCTTGTATTTGGCAAATGTTAATCAAGCATTGATAAAAATTTAAACGTGTGTATAAGAAAAAAAATGTTGACCATGTATTAAAAAAATTAATCTTGTATTTGAAAAATGTCAATCAACTATTTTAAAAATGTTAAAAATATGTATAGAAAATGTTTTGACCATGTATTAAGTAATGTTGAACGACTATTAAAAAATATTTTTGATATATACAAAATGTAGAATGAAAATTAAAGAAACATAGAAAACCCAACAAAAAATAAAACAAAGATACAAATGAAAAAAGAATGAAACAAATTGAAAAAATCAAAGAAGAAAAAGAAATGAAACAAAAGAAAATGACGAAAACAATGAAAAAAAATCAGAGAAAAAAAATAAAGGAATGAAAAAATCGGAGAATAAAAAAGAAGTAAAAAAATAAAAAAATTGAGAAGACCGGCTTGGATCGCCTCTAGTTGGTCGCGATCCTACTACTAACTAGTAACAGGAAGCGGGCGAAGAGGTTAGCTGCCCCCGCGATCTCCTTGGAGACTGCATTCTCCGTCTTTTCACTTTTTTTTCCTTTAATGTACATGCGGATGGGCCGGCTCAAATACTGTAGAAGCTTCACCGAAGATTTCTATGGTCTCATTGAATACGAAATATAGTTGTTGTGGACCTGGAGTGAGGTGAATCCTATTTGACGCGCCTGTGCGTCCAAGAGAAATGGCTTCGCTGAAGCGCGGGAGCAGCTGCGCACGACGGGCCGGCCCATTTTGCGAGTGAAACAAATGCTAGATAACCGATTTTGGGAACGTGCTAAAAGGTTCCTAAAACGGTTTCTTTTGGTTTTTTTTCTCTTTAGTTTTCTTTTTTTGTTTCTATTGTTTTATTTTGTTTCTATTTATTTTTCTTGTCCTTCTCTTTTTATTTTATTTTTCCCTTTTTATTTTCATCCTTTGTTTTCGAAAAAGTTTGAAATTACATATTTTCTTTATGATTACGAAAAATATTTATGGTTTTCAAATTTGGTTCACAATTCATAATTTGTTCAGCGTACATTACAAAAATGTTCAATATATATTTAAAATGTGTTCAGTGTATATCCGAAAAATATTCAGCATCTATTGAAAAATTGTTCGACGTATATTACAAAAGGACTTTGCTAACTTCGTACTGTTCGGAAATTAAGCAATAGATCAAGACGACCTCCCTCTCTCCTAATCACGCATGTATACTGCATGCAAACTCCCCTCGTGTACGCGCATGTAGACTCTCTCCGTGTTGGACAATAATTGCATGTAAAGAAAAAGCTGATGTCACCAAAGATTCCATCTAAAAGTAAGATTCAAAATGCTCCGATTGAAAAATTGTTTTCACATAAAAGATTCGTAGCGACGAGATCTTCAAAACTAGATCCCATATTGATATATTCCGACGACTTTTTTTCTGGTAAAAAATTACCACGTGTGCACATAAGTTATCATGGCTGTGCTGCATAAGTTATCATGTTGTTTACATAAAAATTACCGGGACATAAAAAAGTTCCTGCAACCTTCTCTTCACAAGCACATGTGTCCATGCATTAGAGAGTAAACATTTAATGTCATCCTAGTCCTTCCCTGTTCGAAATTTCAAAATGTTTTACAGCTCAAAACCGTTGGTCCGATAGAAAAATCGTTCTCACATATAAAATCCATCGCGATGAGACCTTTGAAACTAGATCTCATGTTGATATGTTCTGACGACTTTTTTTCATGCAAATAGTTACGGTTGGGCTAAGTAAGTTATCAGGTCTGGCGAGTGTCTATTATCATGTTATTTACACAAGAGTTACCGTGGTACATTTTCAACAACATGAGTTATCGGGAGGGGGGTATGTTTTCAAACAACTTTCTCCCCTCCAACCACCCCTGGATCAAACTTACCGTGGTATTTATATGTAAGTTAACACCTCCCCCCCCCCCCCGGTCGGTAAAGTTATCATGGTGTTTGCGTATGAGTTATCAGGTTTGTGGTGTGTAAATTATCATACTATTGATGCTGAAGCTATCGGGGATGTCTTCAACAACTTTTTCTCCCGGGTCAAAGTTATCACGGTGTTTGTGCCTGAGTTATCAGGTCAGTGGTGTGTAAATTATCATGCTATTTATGCAGAAGCTATTGGGGGGGGGGGGTCTTCAACAATGTTTTCTCTCGGGTCAAAGTTATCACGGTGTTTGTGCATGAGTTATTAGGTCTGTGATGTGTAAATTATCAAGTTATTTTCGCATAAGCTACCAGGCGTGTATTATACCACATGCAGCCAGATAACTACGAAAATGAACCATGTTGATAACTATAGTACATCTGGCCTGATAATTGCATAGTAACCATGTTGGTAACTATAGTACATCTAGCTCGATAACTACAAAATAACCATGTTGGTAACTATAGTACATCTAGCCCGATAACTACAAAATAACCATGTTGGTAATTATAGTACATCTAACCCGATAACTTCAAGAAGCTACCGATGTCTCGTCTTCCTGAGCTGGACACAAACCCTAACAAAACTTAAAGCACCAAAAAATAGAGCCCTCCCGTCGGCAAGCGCCGGGATCCACCGCGCACCCATGGCAATAAGGCCACCGGGGACGTGGTAGGACGGCAATGCCGACGGGAGGTAGAAATCTTAGCCGCCTTTTCGTTCGTTCAGGTGAGACTCATGGGACTGCATGACATTCTATGTTATTTACACAGAAGTTGCCGGAGATAGGTTTCTAACTTTTTTTTCCAGGATTGAAGCTATCATGATGTTTGTACGTAAACTATCAGGTCTGCGATTTATAAATTATTGTATTACTTCCATAGAAGTTAATAGTGTATGTTGCAAAATAACTTTTCTTTCCAGGCCAAAGTTACCGTAGTATTTCCACGTAAATTAACGAGATCGCGGGGCATAAGAATACCGTGATATTTACATAGAAGTTACCCGACATATTTTCAACAACTTGTTTTTCTTTTGGGTCAAATTACCAATAAAATTGTTTGTATGCATGCCAAATTCCGCAAGTAATATGTACGAAATGATAGACTAGAGAAGCTCAACAAAAGAAAACAAAAACAACTCTTTTTTTGCGGGGTAAAAAAACACATTTTATTTCGCTAGCGTGGGGTTTAAAAATGGAAAGTGTTTGCAGCCGGTGCGCCGGCCGAAAGGTACGCCGGACTCGCGCAAGCCGCGGGATCAATCTAAATCGTGCGACGCGCAACTAATTCCTTGCGATGCACGCGCATGTCAGGCCACGTATTTTTTTAGAATAAGTCAGGCCACGTCTAGGACCCACCCACGCACTGCAGAGCTTGCTTTCTTTCCTTATAAATAACCACCGGTTCATTGTAGCCTTTCCTTCCTCCTTCATCCCTCATCCCTCCTCTCTCTCCTGTTCATCTGCTACCTCGCACCGCATCACTAGCAGTGGCCATCCGACCACCTCCCTGACCGACGAGTATAGATGAACCATGCATGCAAAATAAATGATGCAACTGACGAGTAGAACTTTTTGCTAGAACCAGCTGAGTTTTTTGCTGCAACCGTCGGCGTTTTTGCTATGACCGGTATCGACGGTTGCGACAAACATTGATGACAAACCAAGACCCATGACGGTGACGCCGGCCTTTTGCTTCAACCGGTGTCTTTTTTGCTTCTACCATGTTCACTATTGCTACAACCGTTCACGAGGACACCGACGGCGGCGACGACCATTTTTGCTGTAAGCAGTGTCGTGTTTTGCTACTACCGGTGTTGACATTTGCTACAACCGTTCACACGGACACCAACAATGGCGGGGTGACATCCTTTTTTGCTACTACCAGTGTCATTTTTTGCTACTACCGGTGTTGATGTGTTGCATCCGACACGCTATCGAGCTACAACCGGTGAGTCGTTTTGCTGGGACGGGTGTGAATTTTTGCTACGACCTTTGACGGCGGGGCATTTTTGCTACAACCGGTGAGTCATTTTGCTGGGACCGCGTGAGTTTTTGCTGCGACCTTGCGACCTGTGATGGCAGGCATTTTTGCTACAACCAGCGAGTTGTTTTGCTGGGACCTGTGTGTATTTTTTATGCTACCAACGACAATACACTGTTTTTGCTACAACCGGCAAATTGTTTGTTGGGACCAGGGTGATTTTTTGATATGACTGACGACGGTGAACTTATTTTGCAAGAAATGACGAGTTGTTTTGCTTGAACCAGCGAGAATTTTTGCTACGTCGCTGGAAGCGGCAAACATTTTTGCTGGAATCGGCGAGAATTTTTGCTACGTCGCTTGAAGCGGCAATCATTTTTGCTGGAACAGGTGAGAATTTTTATTTGACCAGCGACCAGTGAGATTTTTTGCTGCGTCCCAATGACGGTAAGCCATTTTTTTCGCTGGACGATCATTTTTGCTGCTACCGGCCTATTTTTTCTCGCAGAGAATTTCTGGTGATTATTTGCTGTGATCGAGGAGATGATTTGCTGGGATTGGCGAGATGGCAAGTTGCGACCGGCAAGACGATTTGCTGGGACCAGCACAGGCCTTGTTACAATGAGCTTTTTGCATGAGGCAACGACGGCGAGTTGCGACAATGATGCATGGCGGCGACGGCGAGTTGCCACGGTGGACCGGGCATTCACGAGAGCTGGGACATCGAGAGTTGACGAGCAAAACATCGACACATGGCTCCGGTAGCGTGTTTGCCGGATGACGGGGTGCTCGCGAGGCGACGGCATCAAGTTTCCACGGCAATGCATTGCAAGGCAGCTACGACAAACTGCGACGGTGGACGGGCATTGATGGAAGCTGGGCATCGCGAGTCAACGAGCAAAAATATGATGCATGGCAATGACAGCCCGTTCTATGCGGGCGGAGGACGCATATTCTGTTTTTGCATGCGTTCAACGGGTTCAGTTTTGTGAGTGGAAAGACTAGGTTTTGACCGAAGCGGTCTGGCGACAGGGATGGCGACCTGAGGGTGAGTGGCCATGGCGGCGGCGCTGCCGCCGGCCAAGTGCCGGGGGCATGGAGAGAGGTTAGATGCTGGTGAGTTGGGTGGCCAATCCATCGTGGACTGGAGCATCTTCAAGCAAAGGGGGAGGGAGATCCTTCGACGGGCGCAAGATCGAGAACGTTGTTTGCGGCGGATGAAGGCTAAAGCAGATGCCTTCTTCAATTCTTCTCCAATTCAAGAGGAAATCAAAGGAGGAGAGGAGGGGATTGCTCCCACGGCTCCAATGGGAGGGGATTTCGCCCTCGATCCCGCATTCAGGGATGTAAATCGGGGGAATAAAGGTCAGGTTAGTCCGTCAGTTTCTCTTGGTATTATTTTAGATTTGAAGAATACTGGAAATGGACAGCAGGGTATGAGTAATTGGGATGATAATTTCAGTGATTTGGAGGCTGATTTTGGGGAGGACAAACTGTATTTCAGGAGAGAGATCATAGGGAATTTTCAGCAACCTGCTTGTGTTGCTTCTTGCCCGCTCTCTGTTTCTGCCTGTGTGTTCCAGGAACCTATGGGTGACCAGCGAGGGGAAAACATGGAGGTGAACGGCATTGGGGCAGGTCAAGAGACTCGCCGTCTTCCGCTGCGGGTCTCCCTGCTGCGGGTGCCTCCGACCATGCCTCCCATGGGGTGACAGTCACGCCTCCTACTGTCCCTGATGTTCAGGGAGCGCGGACGGCTCCTGCGTTGGTCCAAGGAAGAGCTGTGGTGGGAGGGCCGTCTGGCTTGGTGCTCCCCGTCACTCCGTCGGCCTCCGTTGGCTTGCGGCAGCGGCGGTGGATCCTCCTCTGCTTCGGAGGGCTGGCAAGAGCAAGATGTTCGTGGGTCAAAGAGTTGGCCGCCAACCGATCATCATCGACATGGAGGCTGCCCTGCGTGCGGTAGCGGGGAAGCTCGCGGTGGCTCGTGTGTTGTCGTCGTACCCGGTTGATCCCAAGGCGGTCGTCGGCGACCTTCGCGGCCCTTGGAAGCTGCGAGGTAGTGTGGTCGCTCAGAGGGTCGACTGCAAGGACGTTCATTTCGTCATCACCTTCTCGGAGGAAGGGGGCCTGAAGCATGTTCTTCGAGCTGGCCCGTGGCACTTCAGGAACAACGTCGTGCTGATCGTGGCGCTCGAAGGGATGGTCGACCCCGTGGATGTGTGCCTGGACTCGTTCCTGATTTGGGTACAAATCCACGGCCTTCCGGTGCCGCTCAAAACTGAAGTTGTGGGTTGGGTTCTTGGTGACCAGCTAGGTGAGGTGAAGGCAGTGGCGCACCAAGACAATCAGATTGTAGGCGAGCATCTTCGTGTTCGTGTCCTCCATAAGGTGGCTGAGCCGCTAAGGAGGAACGTCGCCTTCATTCCCTTTGGTAGTTCTGAGGAAATAAGTTTCAATGTAAATATGAGAAGTTGCCTAATTTTTGCTTATGATGTGGTATGGTGGGACACATGACGGCCAAGAACTGCAGCATCCCGGGCGAGCACCGCAAGGCGGTCTACTCCGTCGAGCTCAAGGCGCCATCATGGGGTGGGCCGGTTTGGCGCAACCTTGACTTTTGGGGCCTTCCGGGTGCCCGGGAAGATGAAGAGGACACGAAGAATGCTACCTCTTGAGCACTGCGTTGGTTTTCCCTTGAAGAGGAAAGGGTGATGCAGTAAAGTAGCGTAAGTATTTCCCTCAGTTTTTGAGAACCAAGGTATCAATCCAGTAGGAGACCACGCTCGAGTCCCACGCACCTACACAAACAAATAAGAACCTCGCAACCAACACGATAAAGGGGTTGTCAATCCCTTCACGGTCACTTACGAGAGTGAGATCTGATAGATATGATAAGGTAATATTTTTGGTATTTTTATAATAAAGAGAAATAAAGATGCAAAGTAAAATAACGGCAATAGAAATAGCTAAGTGTTGGAAGATTAATATGATGGAAAATAGACCCGGGGCCATAGGTTTCACTAGTGGCTTCTCTCAAGAGCATAAGTATTACGGTGGGTGAACAAATTACTGTCGAGCAATTGATAGAATTGAGCATAGTTATGAGAATATCTAGGTATGATCATGTATATAGGCATCACGTCCGCGACAAGTAGACCGAAATGATTCTGCATCCACTACTATTACTCCACACATTGACCGTTATCCAGCATGCATCTAGAGTATTAAGTTCATAAGAACAGAGTAATGCTTTAAGTAAGACGACATGATGTAGAGGGATAAACTCATGAAATATGATATAAACCCCATATTTTTATCCTCGATGGCAACAATACAATACGTGCCTTGCTGCCCCTGATGTCACTAGGAAAGGACACCGCAAGATTGAATCCAAAGCTAAGCACTTCTCCCATTGCAAGAAAGATCAATCTTGTAGGCCAAACCAAACTGATAGTTCGAAGAGACTTGCAAAGATAACCAATCATACATAAAAGAATTCAGAGAAGATTCAAATATTGTTCATATATAAACTTGATCATAAACCCACAATTCATCAGTCTCGACAAACACACCGCAAAAGAAGATTACATTGAATAGATCTCCAAGAAAATCGAGGAGAACTTTGTATTGAGATCCAAAGGGAGAGAAGAAGCCATCTAACTAATAACTATGGACCCGAAGGTCTGAGGTAAACTACTCACACATCATCGGAGAGGCTATGGTGTTGATGTAGAAGCCCTCCGTGATCAATGCCCCCTCCGGCAGGACGCCGGAAAAGGCCCCAAGATGGGATCTCACGGGTACAGAAGGTTGCGGCGGTGGAATTAGGTTTTCGTGGATGCCCCTGATGGTTTGGGGGTACGTAGGTATATATAGGAGGAAGAAGTACGTCGGTGGAGCAACGTGGGCCCCACGAGGGTGGAGGGCGCGCCGCGGGGGGGGGGGGGGGGGTAGGCGCGCCCCCTGCCTCGTGCTCTCCTCGTTGCTTTTTTACGTGGACTCCAAGTCCTCTGGATCACGTTTGTTCCGAAAATCACGTTCCCGAAGGTTTCATTCCGTTTGGACTCCATTTGATATTCTTTTTCTGCGAAACACTGAAATAGGCAAAAAACAACAATTTGGGTTGGGCCTCCGGTTAATAGGTTAGTCCCAAAAATAATATAAAAGTGTATAATAAAGCCCATTAAACATCCAAAACAGAATATACTATAGCATGGAACAATCAAAAATTATAGATACGTTGGAGACGTATCAGAGAACGCCAAGCTACCAGACAAGGTGATCTCTGTGGTTGCTACGGCGGTCAAGAACCTGACCGTGGCTGCTGCCCCAGCGGTGACTGCGGATCCTCTCGGGAAGACGGCGGGTTCCACGACGGTCGTTGACCTGGGGCTGCGTGTGCTTGGTATATCCCAGGAGGGGAGGCCGGTGTTTGCTGGCTCTTGGTCAAATGGCCAGGCTCAGCAGGAGGTGGCCAAACAGGCAACTTACTTTGGGGGTGCCCCTGCCTCAGCTGGGGGGCCATGGTGGACGGCCAGCATGCCTCTGACGCTTCCCTCTTCATCAACACGGAAACTCCTGAGGCGCCGCCGGCGTTGGCTACCGCTGGAGTGCACTCCTCCGTCATGCCTGGTGCACCCTGTGCGTCCAAGGAGGGGCCTGTTGAAGCTCCTACAACGCCTCCTTCTGAGGTGATGATGCTGGGTGTGAAGGCCACGGCTGCTTCTGGTGCAGCTGTTCCTTCTTTGGATGCCCAGCTTTCGGCTCTAGGAGAGGTGCAGACCGGCGACACCAACCTTGTTGCACCTGCTGGACTGCTGCCGGGTGGTCCGGTGGTGGGTTCAGTGGTGGCGGCCCATGGAGGACAGCGTCTTAGCATTGACGCAAAGGGCGTGGAGACAATTTGGGGCCGCTGGAGCACGTCCACAGAGAGGAACGCGATGAGTATGCGGTGGTGCAGTACGCCGGTGTCAGGCATGCCATGTTTGGCGTGCCCACTCCACCGAACAGTGGCACTGAGCTCTCCAGCCGCAAGGCCGCATTCGTCGGTATCCTAGAGAACACGGTGCTGTCTAAGAGGGGGTCCCCAGATGACCAGGACTTCATCATCAACATGAATAGCACTAGTTCTGAGAGTGTAGATTTTTCTTCTTGTAAGAGAGCTTGTGTTGAGAGAGTTGAGGCTATGGTAGGGGTAGATGGGGTAGTCACTCATGTTACTAAGGAAGTGAATGGGGAGAGGAAGTGTATCAGAAAAAAAAGAGAATCTGTAGGTGAGGGGAAAGCTGTAGGTGAGGCTGCTAAGGAAGCTACCGACCATGGGGCTGTCGGTCAACTCACGGGCGCGGATGTGAGCGCCCGTCGGGAGCCATGAAAATTCTGAGTTGGAACTGTCGGGGGCTGGGTCAACCCCGTATAGTTCAAGAGCTTGTGTGTCTCTCTAAGACGCACCAACCCAATGTTATCTTCCTTTCTAAGACTAGAAAAAATAAAGAATATGTTGAAGGTTTGCGCTATCGGCTGGGTATGAAAAATGTTTTCTCCTTTTCAGCTAAAGGGAAAGGGGGAGGCCTTGCTGTGTTCTGGGATGATGCTTATAATCTGGAGTTGAACAAGTATGGGGAGCATTTCATTGATATGTATATTTGTTCTGGCAATGGTGCAAAATGGAGAAGCATTTTTGTCTATGGAGAGGCCAAGGCAAGTCAAAGGTATGTAATGTGGGCACTTTTGCGAAGAATTAAACCCCTTGGTTCAGGATCGTGGTTTATGGTTGGGGATTTTAATGAAGCGATGTGGCAGAATGAACATTTTTCTCGCCATAAGAGGTCGTCTTCCATGATGGCTAATTTTAGGAGTGTTCTTTCTGACTGTAACCTTTTTGACTTGGGATTTCATGGTGTTCCTTGGACCTATAATAACAAGCAACAGGGCAACAAAAATGTCAAAGTGAGACTGGACCGGGCTGTTGTGTGTCCCCAATGGCCTGCTTTGTTTCCAGATTGCAAGGTGTCCCATATTATCAGTTCAAGATCTGACCATTGTCCTCTTCTCATTCAATTATTGGGGTTTCCTCGTGTTGGAAAAATTGTTAAACAGCTCAGATACGAGGTTTACTGGGAGAGGGAAGGGGTGGTTTTGGAGGATCAAATTAAATCTTGCTGGAACAATGGCACTCATAATGAATATTTGAAGGATGTGGCCATGAATCTGAAGAGAACGCTTGGAAAATTGCATGAGTGGAGTAACACTTATATTGGATATCTACCCCAGGAAACTTGATTTGGTGAGGAAAAGACTTAATAGCCTTTACAAAAGAAATGACAATGCAGCCTTGATGGAAAGGAAGGTGATTCTGAAGGAAATGGATGAGCTCCTTTATAAAGAAGAAATGTTATGTAAGCAAAGATCGCGGATTGATAAAATTAAATGGGGGGACAGGAACACAAAATTCTTCAGATCTAAGGCTACCTGGAGAGCTAAGAAAAATAATATCTCAAGCTTGAGAAGGAATGATGGATCGGTTACAGAGAATGTGGCTGAGATCCAGAATATCACTAATTCTTTTTAAGCATTTATACACATGTGATGGTTCGGTTGATCCTTCTCTGATCATTCCCCCTGTCAAGCCACTTGTGAGTGAGGATATGAATATTGATTTATGTAAACCATTTACGGACCAAGAGATTGGGGACACGCTCTTTCAAATTGGCCCACTTAAAGCTCCGGGTCCAGATGGCTTTCCGGCAAGGTTTTTCCAAAGGAATTGGGGAGTGCTGAAGGAGGACACTATTCATGCGATTAAAAAGTTTTTTGTTACAGGTATAATGCCGGAGGGTGTAAATGATACGGTGATTGTTCTTATTCCTAAGGTGAAAAATCCCCAAGCGATCAAAGACTTCCGGCCTATCAGTCTGTGTAATGTTATTTATAAAATTATATCTAAGTGCCTTGTGAACAGACTGAGACCGCATCTTGATGGTATGATTTCTCCAACCCAAAGTGCCTTTATCCCTAGGAGACTGATATCTGATAATGCTCTTATTGCGTTTGAGTGTATGCATTTGTTAAGTACTCTGAAGGATGGACGGGGTGAATTATGTGCTTATAAATTGGACCTTGCCAAGGCATATGATAGAGTGGATTGGAATATTTTGAAGTGCATGTTGAGCGCGTTGGGGTTTGCATCAGGATGGATAAAATGGATTATGGCCTGTGTTACTTCAGTGAAATTTTCAGTACGCTTCAATGGCCAGCTCTTGGAGTCGTTCTCGCCATCATGTGGTATCAGGCAAGGGGACCCTATCTCACCATACTTATTCTTATTTGTGGCCGAAGCTCTTTCTTTATTGTTACAGAATGCGTGTACTAGAGGATCTCTTCTAGAGTTCAAGCTTAATAGACAGGCCCCGGGTATTTCACATCTCTTGTTTGCTGATGATTGTCTTTTATTTTTCAAGGGGTCCATTGAGCAAGCCTTGGCAATCAAAAATATTATTGCGACTTATGAGAAGGGGCCGGGTCAACTGCTGAGCCCTGATAAATGCTCGATCTTGTTCGGCAAGAATTGTAGTATGGAGGTCCAAGTGGCTGTTATTGTAATTCTAAGTCTTACCTCAAAGGGATTTGAGGATAAATATCTTGGGCTCCCGGTGCCACAAGGGAGAATGAAGGCTGGTAAATTTCAATCCACTAAGGAAAAAGCCCTCAAAATTTTATCGGGCTGGATAGAAAAATATGCCTCGTGTGGGGCAAAAGAAACTTTGATTAAATCTGTCCTGCAGGCTCTTTCGGTGTACGCAATGGGTATTTTTAAATTTCTGGCATCACTCTGCGAGGAGTTGTCTCAGATCGTAAGGAATTTCTGGTGGGGTGACGAGGAGAACAGGAGGAAGATGTTGGGGAACATAGTAATTTCAAAAAAAATCCTACGCACATGCAAGATCATGGTGATGCATAGCAACGAGAGGGGAGAGTGTTGTCCACGTACCCTCGTAGACCAAAAGCGGAAGTGTTATGACAACGCGGTTGATGTAGTCGTACGTCTTCATGATCGACCGATCCTAGTACCGAACGTACGACACCTCCGTGATCTGCACACATTCAGCTCGGTGACATCCCACGAACTCATGATCCAATAGAGCTTCGAGGGAGAGCTTCGTCAGCACGCCGGCGTGATGACGGTGATGATGAAGCTACCGGTGCAGGGCTTCGCCTAAGCACTACGACGATATGACCGAGGTGGATTATGGTGGAGGGGGCACCGCACACGGCTAAAAGATCAATGATCAACTTGTGTGTCCATGGGGTGCCCCCTCAACCGTATATAAAGGAGTGGAGGAGGGGGAGGTGGCCGGCCTCCTAGGCGCGCCCCAAGGGATTCCCCCCTTCCCTAGTTGGATTAGGAGAGAAGGAAGGGGGAGGAAGGAGGAAGGAAAGGGGGGCCGCCCCCCTTCCCAATTCGGATTGGGCTTGGGGGGGACGCCCCCTCCTTTGCTCCTTTCTCCTCTCTCCCACTATGGCCCAATAAGGCCCATATACCTCCCGGGGGGTTCCGGTAACATCCCGGTGCTCCGGTATATGCCCGATCTCACCCGGAACCATTCCGATGTCCAAATATAGTCGCCCAATATATCGATCTTTATGTCTCGACCATTTTGAGACTCCTCGTCATGTCTGTGATCATATCCGGGACTCCGAACTACCTTTGGTACATCAAAACACATAAACTCATAATACCAATGGTCACCGAACGTTAAGCGTGCGGACCCTACGGGTTCGAGAACTATGTAGACATGACCGAGACTCATCTCTGGTCAATAACCAATAGCGGAACCTGGATGCTCATATTGGTTCCTACACATTCTACGAAGATCTTTATCGGTCAAACCGCATAACAACATACGTTGTTCCCTTTGTCAACGGTATGTTACTTGCAGGAGATTCGATCGTCGGTATCTCAATACCTAGTTCAATCTCGTTACCGGCAAGTCTCTTTACTCGTTCCGTAATGCATCATCCCGCAACTAACTCATTAGTCACATTGCTTGCAAGTCTTATATTGATGTGCATTACCGAGAGGGCCCAGAGATACCTCTCCGACAATCGACAAATCCTAATCTTGATCTATGCCAACTCAACAAGTAGCATCAGAGACACCTGTAGAGCACCTTTATAATCACCCAGTTACATTGTGACGTTTGGTAGCACACAAAGTGTTCCTCCGGTATTCGGGAGTTGCATAATCTCATAGTGATAGGAACATGTATAAGTCATGAAGAAAGCAATAGCAATATACTAAATGATCAAGTGCTAAGCTAACAGAATGAGTCAAGTCAATCACATCATTCTCTAATGATGTGATCCCGTTAATCAAATGACAACTCATGTCTATGGCTAGGAAACATAACCATCTTTGATTCAATGAGCTAGTCAAGTAGAGGCATACTAGTGACACTCTGTTTGTCTATGTATTCACACATGTACTAAGTTTCCGGTTAATACAATTCTAGCATGAATAATAAACATTTATCATGATATAAGGAAATATAAATAACAACTTTATTGTTGCCTCGAGGGCATATTTCCTTTAGTCTCCCACTTGCACTAGAGTCAATAATCTAGATTACACAGTAATGATTCTAACACCCATGGAGTCTTGGTGCTGATCATGTTTTGCTCGTGAGAGAGGCTTAGTCAACGGGTCTGCAACATTCAGATCCGTATGTATCTTGCAAATCTCTATGTCTCCCTCCTTGACTTGATCACGGATGGAATTGAAGCATCTCTTGATGTGCTTGGTTCTCTTGTGAAATCTGGATTCCTTTGCCAAGGCAATTGCACCAGTATTGTCACAAAAGATTTTCATTGGACACGATGCACTAGGTATGACACCTAGATCGGATATGAACTCCTTCATCCAGACTCCTTCATTTGCTGCTTTCGAAGCAGCTGTGTACTCCGCTTCACACGTCCCACCACGACGCTTTGCTTAGAACTGCACCAACTAACAGCTCCACCGTTCAATATAAACACGTATCCGGTTTGTGACTTAGAATCATCCGGATCAGTGTCAAAGCTTGCATCGACATAACCATTTATGACGAGCTCTTTGTCACCTCCATAAATGAGAAACATATCCTTAGTGCTTTTTAGGTATTTCAGGATGTTCTTGACCGCTGTCCAGTGATCCACTCCTGGATTACTTTGGTAGCTCCATGCTAAACTTATAGCAAGGCACACATCAGGTCTGGTACACAGCATTGCATACATGATAGAGCCTATGACTGAAGCATAGGGAACACCTTTCATTTTCTCTCTATCTTCTGCAGTGGTCGGGCATTGAGTCTGACTCAACTTCATACCTTGTAACACAGGCAAGAACCCTTTCTTTGCTTGATCCATTTTGAACTTCTTCAAAACTTTATCAAGGTATGTGCTTTGTGAAAGTCCAATTAAGCGTCTTGATCTATCTCTATAGATCTTGATGCCCAATATGTAAGCAGCTTCACCAAGGTCTTTCACTGAAAAAACTCTTATTCAAGTATCCTTTTATGCTATCCATAAATTCTATATCATTTCCAATCAATAATATGTCATCCACATATAATATTAGAAATGCTACAGAGCTCCCACTCACTTTCTTGTAAATACAGGTTTCTCCAAAAGTCTATATAAAACCATATGCTTTGATCACACTATCAAAACATTTATTCCAACTCCGAGATGCTTGCACCAGTCCATAAATGGATCATTGGAGCTTGCACACTTTGTTAGCATCCTTTGGATCGATAAAACCTTCAGGTTGCATCATATACAACTCTTCTTCTAGAAAGCCATTCAGGAATGCAGTCTTTACATCTATTTGCCAAATTTCATAATCATAAAATGCAGCAATTGCTAACATGATTCGGACGGACTTAAGCATCGCTACGGGTGAGAAGGTCTCATTGTAGTCAACTCGTTGAACTTGTCGAAAACCTTTCGCAACAAGTCGAGCTTTGTAGACAGTAACATTACCGTCAGCGTCAGTCTTCTTCTTGAAGATCCATTTATTCTTGATGGCTTGCCGATCATCGGGCAAGTCAACCAAAGTCCACACTTTGTTCTCATACATGGATCCCATCTCAGATTTCATGGCCTCAAGCCATTTTGCGGAATCTGGGCTCATCATCGCTTCCTCATAGTTTGTAGGTTCGTCATGGTCAAGTAACATGACCTCCAGAATAGGATTACCGTACCACTCTGGTGCGGATCTTACTCTGGTTGACCTATGAGGTTCAGTAGTAACTTGATCTGAAGTTACATGATCATCATCATTAGCTTCCTCACTAATTGGTGTAGGAGTCACAGGAACAGATTTCTGTGATGAACTACTTTCCAATTAGGGAGCATGTATAGTTACCTCATCAAGTTCTACTTGCCTCCCACTCACTTCTTTCGAGAGAAACTCCTTCTCTAGAAAGGATCCATTCTTAGCAACGAATGTCTTGCCTTCAGATCTGTGATAGAAGGTGTACCCAACAGTCTCCTTTGGGTATCCTATGAAGACACATTTCTCCGATTTGGGTTCGAGCTTATCAGGTTGAAGCTTTTTCACATAAGCATCGCAGCCCCAAACTTTAAGAAACGACAACTTTGGTTTCTTGCCAAACCATAGTTCATAAGGTGTTGTCTCAACGGATTTAGATGGTGCCCTATTTAACGTGAATGTAGCCGTCTCTAAATCATAACCCAAAACAATAGCGGTAAATCAGTAAGAGACATCATAGATCGCACCATATCTAGTAAAGTACGATTACGACGTTCGGACACACCATTACGCTGTGGTGTTCCGGGTGGCGTGAGTTGCGAAACTATTCCGCATTGTTTCAAATGAAGACCAAACTCGTAACTCAAATATTCTCCTCCACGATCAGATCATAGAAACTTTATTTTCTTGTTACAATGATTTTCCACTTCACTCTGAAATTCTTTGATCTTTTCAAATGTTTCAGACTTATGTTTCATCAAGTAGATATACCCATATCTGCTCAAATCATTTGTGAAGGTGAGAAAATAACGATACCCGCCGCGAGCCTCAACATTCATTGGACCACATACATCAGTATGTATGATTTATAACAAATCTGTTGCTCGCTCCATTGTTCCGGAGAATGGAGTTTTAGTCATCTTGCCCATGAGGCATGGTTCGCAAGTACCAAGTGATTCATAATCAAGTGATTCCAAAAGTCCATCAGAATGGAGTTTATTCATGCGCTTTACACCAATATGACCCAAACGGCAGTGCCACAAATAAGTTGCACTATCATTATCAACTCTGCATCTTTTGGCTTCAACATTATGAATATGTGTATCACTACTATCGAGATTCAAAAAATAGACCACTCTTCAAGGGTGCATGACCATAAAAGATATTACTCATATAAATAGAACAACCATTATTCTCTGATTTAAATGAATAACCGTCTCGCATCAAACAAGATCCAGATATAATGTTCATGCTCAACGCTGGCACCAAATAACAGTTATTCAGGTCTAAAACCAATCCCGAAGGTAGATGTAGAGGTAGCGTGCCGACCGCGATCACATCGACTTTGGAACCATTTCCCACGCGCATCGTCACCTCGTCCTTAGCCAATCTTCGCTTAATCCGTAGTTCCTGTTTCGAGTTGCAAATATTAGCAACAGAACCAGTGTCAAATACCCAGGTGCTACTGCGAGCATTAGTAAGGTACACATCAATAACATGTATATCACATATACCTTTGTTCACCTTGCCATCCTTCTTATCCGCCAAATACTTGGGGCAGTTCCGCTTCCAGTGACCAGTCCCTTTGCAGTAGAAGCACTCAGTCTCAGGCTTAGGTCCAGACTTGGGCTTCTTCACTTGAGCAGCAACTTGCTTGCGTTCTTCTTGAAGTTCCCCTTCTTCCCTTTACCCTTTTTCTTGAAACTGGTGGTCTTGTTGACCATCAACACTTGATGCTCCTTCTTGATTTCTACCTCCGCAGCCTTTAGCATTGCGAAGAGCTCGGGAATTGTCTTATCCATCCCTTGCATGTTATAGTTCATCACGAAGCTCTTGTAGGTTGGTGGCAGTGATTGAAGAATTCTGTCAATGACACTATCATCTGGAAGATTAACTCCCAGTTGAATCAAGTGATTGTTATACCCAGACATTTTGAGTATATGCTCACTGACAGAACTATTCTCCTCCATCTTGCAGCTGTAGAACTTATTGGAGACTTCATATCTATCAATCCGGGCATTTGCTTGAAATATTAACTTCAATTCCTGGAACATCTCATATGCTCCATGACGTTCAAAACATCGTTGAAGTCCCAGTTCTAAGTCGTAAAGCATGGCACACTGAACTATCGAGTAGTCATCAGCTTTGCTCTACCAGACGTTCATAACATCTGGCGTTGCTCCTGCAGTGGGTTTGGCACCTAGCGGTGCTTCCAGGACGTAATTCTTCTGTGCATCAATGAGCATAATCCTCAAGTTACGGACCTAGTCCGTGTAGTTGCTACCATCATCTTTCAACTTAGCTTTCTCTAGGAACGCATTAAAATTCAACGGAACAACAACACGGACCATCTATCTACAACAACATAGACATGCAAAATACTATCAGGTACTAAGTTCATGATAAATTAAAGTTCAATTAATCAAATTACTTAAGAACTCCCACTTAGATAGACATCCCTCTAATCATCTAAGTGATCACGTGATCCATATCAACTAAACCATGTCCGATCATCACATGAGATGGAATAGTTTTCACTGGTGAACATCACTATGTTGATCATATCTACTATATGATTCATGCTCGACCTTTCGGTCTCAGTGTTCCGAGGCCATATCTGCATATGCTAGGCTCGTCAAGTTTAACCCGAGTATTCTGCGTGTGCAAAACTGGCTTGCACCCGTTGTATGTGAACGTAGAGCTTATCACACCCCATCATCACGTGGTGTCTCGGCACGACGAACTTTTGCAACGGTGCATACTCAGGGAGAACACTTGAACCTTGAAATTTAGTGAGAGATCATCTTATAATGCTACCGCCGTACTAAGCAAAATAAGATGCATAAACGATAAACATCACATGCAATCAATATAAGTGATATGATATGGCCATCATCATCTTGTGCCTTTGATCTCCATCTCCAAAGCTCCGTCATGATCACCATCGTCACCGGCGCGACACCTTGATCTCCATCGTAGCATCGTTGTCGTCTCGCCAACTATTGCTTCTACGACTATCGCTACCGCTTAGTGATAAAGTAAAGCAATTACATGGCGATTGCATTTCATACAATAAAGTGACAACCATATGGCTCCTGCCAGTTGCCGATAACTCCGTTACAAAACATGATCATCTCATACAATAAAATTTAGCATCATGTCTTGACCATATCACATCACATCATGCCCTGCAAAAACAAGTTGGACGTCCTCTACTTTGTTGTTGCAAGTTTTACGTGGCTGCTATGGGCTGAGCAAGAACCGTTCTTACCTACACATCAAAACCACAACGATATTTCGTCAAGTATGTGATGTTTTAACCTTCACAAGGACCGGGCGTAGCCACATTCGATTCAACTAAAGTTGGAGAAACTGACACCCGCCAGCCACCTGTGTGCGAAGCACGTCGGTAGAACCAGTCTCGTATAAGCGTACGCGTAATGTCGGTCCAGGCCGCTTCATCCAACAATACCGCCGAATCAAAGTATGACATGGTGGTAAGTAGTATGACTAGTATTGCCCACAACTCACTTGTGTTCTACGCGTGCATATAACATCTACGCATAAACCTGGCTCGGATGCCACTATTGGGGAACATAGTAATTTCAAAAAAATTCCTACGCACACGCAAGATCATGGTGATGCATAACAACGAGAGGGGAGAGTGTTGTCCACGTAACCTCGTAGACCAAAAGCGGAAGCGTTATGACAACGCGGTTGATGTAGTCATACTTCTTCACGATCGACCGATCCTAGTACAAAACGTACGGCACCTCCGCGATTTGCACACGTTTGGCTCGGTGACGTCCCACGAACTCACAATCCAGTAGAGCTTCGAGGGAGAGCTTTGTCAGCACGACAGCGTGATGATGGTGATGACGAAGCTACCGACACAGGGCTTCGCCTAAGCACTATGACGATATGACCGAGGTGGATTATGGTGGAGGGGGGCACCGCACACGGCTAAAAGATCAATGATCAACTTGCGTGTCCATGGGGTGCCCCCTCCCCCGTATATAAAGGAGTGGAGGAGGGGAGGAGGCCGGCCTCCTAGGCGCCCCCCAAGGGGAGTCCTACTCCCACCGGGAGTAGGATTCCCCCCCTCCCTAGTTGGATTAGGAGAGAAGGGGGAGGAAGGAGGAAGGAAAGGGGGGCCGGCCCCCTTCCCAATTCGGATTGGGCTTGGGGACCCCTTCCTAATTCAGATAGGGCTTGGGGGGCGCCCCCTCCTTTGCTCCTTTCTCCTCTCTCCCACTATGGCCCAATAAGGCCCATATACCTCCCGGGGGGTTCCGGTAACCTCCCGGTGCTGCGGTATATGCCCGATCTCACCCGGAACCATTCCGATGTCCAAATATAGTCGTCCAATATATCGATCTTTATGTCTCGACCATTTCGAGACTCCTCGTCATGTCCGTGATCATATCTGAGACTCCGAACTACCTTTGGTACATCAAAACACATAAACTCATAATACCGATCGTCACCGAACGTTAAGCGTGCGGACCCTACGGGTTCGAGAACTATGTAGACATGACCGAGACTCATCTCCGGTCAATAACCAATAGCGGAACCTGGATGCTCATATTGGTTCCTACACATTCTACGAAGATCTTTATCGGTCAAACCGCATAACAACATATGTTGTTCCCTTTGTCAACGGTATGTTACTTGCCCGAGATTCGATCGTCGATATCTCAATACCTAGTTCAATCTCGTTAATGGCAAGTCTCTTTAACTCATTAGTCACATTGCTTGCAAGGCTTATATTGATGTGCATTACCGAGAGGGCCTAGAGATACCTCTCCGACAATCGGAGTGACAAATCCTAATCTTGATCTATACAAACTCAACAAGTAGCATCGGAGACACCTGTAGAGCACCTTTATAATCACCCAGTTACGCTGTGACGTTTGATAGCACACAAAGTGTTCCTCCGGTATTCGGGAGTTGCATAATCTCATAGTCATAGGAACATGTATAAGTCATGAAGAAAGCAATAGCAATATACTAAACGATCAAGTGCTAAGCTAACAGAATGAGTCAAGTCAATCACATCATTCTCTAATGATGTGATCCCGTTAATCAAATGACAACTCATGTCTATGGCTAGGAAACATAACCATCTTTGATTCAACAAGCTAGTCAAGTAGAGGCATACTAGTGACACTCTATTTGTCTATGTATTCACACATGTACTAAGTTTCCGGTTAATACAATTCTAGCATGAATAATAAACATTTATCATGATATAAGGAAATATAAATAACAACTTTATTATTGCCTCTAGGGCATATTTCCTTCAGAAGACTCATTTGCTGGCTTGGGATAAGATGACTAAGCCTAAAGGTGAGGGTGGGATGGGATTCTGGGACCTCAGATTATTTAACCATGCTCTGCTAGCGAAGCAGGCTTGGAGGTTGGTGGTTCATCCTGAATCTATGTGCGCTAAAGTGATTAAGGCAAAATATTATCCCCAGGGACATATCCTTGATATGGTTTTCCCGCAGTCAGCTTCTCTTACTTGGCAAGGTATTCTGGATGGATTGGATCTGCTTAAATCCGGAGTCAATTGGAGAGTGTGTGATGGGACTAATATTAATATCTAGAGAGATAACTGGCTCCCAAGATCTTCTGGACTTAAAATTACTGCCAGAAAGAACAGGACAAGAGTCAAATGGGTATCAGACTTGATGTTGAGCGATCCTAGGAGGTGGGATGAAAATATAGTTAAGCATTTGTTTTATCCATATGATGCGGAGGAGATTTTGAGGTTGCGTATGCAATCAAATGGGGAGGGTGATTTTGTTGCTCGGCATTTTCAAAAAAATGGGATGTTCTCGGTTAAAAGTGCGTACAAGCTTGCGCTTACTTTGAAGGATAAAAAAGAGGATGAGGGTCAATGTAGTGAGGCTGTATTGGGGGAGAGGAAAATCTGGGATGTCATCTGGAAGGCTAATGTCCCTCAGAAGATTCGCATTTTTGCGTGGAGGGTTGTAACTAATAGCTTGGCTGTCCAGGTTAATAGAGTGCTGCATCACCAAACTTCCGTTACAATGTGCACTATTTGTGGAATGGAGGATGAAAGTACTTTTCATGAGCTTCTTAGGTGTCCGAAGGCGGTTGCGTTGCGGATGGCCATGAGGGACATTTGGGAGTTACCTATGGAGAATGTCTTCAGATATACAGGGTATGATTGGTTTATTGTTCTTCTAAGTCAATTGAGGCCTGTCATGCACGACCAAATTATTTTCATTTTCTGGAAAGCATGGCACTTGAGAAATGACTTGATATTTGGTAAAGGAAAGGAATCAGTAGCAGCTTCTGCTAGCTTTGTGGAGAATTATTGGGCGTCTTATGCCGCATGTCACTCAGTGCCTCCAGTAGATTCGAATATTAAAGGAAAAGGTCCAATGGATGGATTAAGATGGGCACATGATAATGTGGGAGCTAAGGCGGATTGGATTCCCCCACTGATACATCTCCAACGTATCTATAATTTTGATTGTTCCATGCTATTATATTATCCATCTTGGATGTTTATGGGCTTTATTTTACACTTTTATATTACTTTTTGGACTAACCTATTGACCCAGAGCCCAGTGCCAGCTCCTGTTTTTTCCCTTGTTTCAGTGTTTCGAAGAAAAGGAATATCAAACGGAGTCGAAACGGAATGAAACCTTCTGGAGAAGTAATTTTTGGAAGGAAAGCAACCCGGGAGACTTGGAGTCCACGTCAAGGAAGCAACAACGAAGGCACGAGGCAGGGGGCGCGCCCTCCACCCTCGTGGGCCCCTCGTGGCTCCCCTGACGTACTTCTTTCACCTATATATACCCATATACCCTAAAACGATCGGGGAACAGGATAGATCGGGAGTTCCGCCGCCGCAAGCCTCTGTAGCCACCAAAAACCAATCGGGACCCTGTTCCGGCACCCTGCCGGAGGGGGGATCCCTCACCGGTGGCCATCTTCATCATCCCGGCGCTCTCCATGACGAGGAGGGAGTAGTTCACCCTCGGGGCTGAGGGTATGTACCAGTAGCTATGTGTTTGATCTATCTCTCTCTCTCTCTCTCTCTCTCGTGTTCTTGATTTGGCACGATCTTGATGTATCGCGAGCTTTGCTATTATAGTTGGATCTTATGTTGCTTCTCCCCCTCTACTCTCTTGTAATGGATTGAGTTTTCCCTTTGAAGTAATCTTATCGGATTGAGTCTTTAATGACTTGAGAACACTTGATGTATGTCTTGCCGTGCGTATCAGTGGTGACAATGGGATATCATGTGATTCACTTTATGTATGTTTTGGTGATCAACTTGCGGGTTCCGCCCATGAACCTATGCATAGGGGTTGGCACACGTTTTTGTCTTGATTCTCCGGTAGAAACTTTGGGGCACTCTTTGAGGTTCTATGTGTTGGTTGAATAGATGAATCTGAGATTGTGTGATGCATATCGTATAATCATACCCACAGATACTTGAGGTGACATTGGAGTATCTAGGTGACATTAGGGTTTTGGTTGATTTGTGTCTTAAGGTGTTATTCTAGTACGAACTCTAGGGCTGTTTGTGACACTTATAGGAATAGCCTAATGGATTGATTGTAAAGAATAACTTTGAGGTGGTTTTGTACCCTACCATAATCTCTTCGTTTGTTCTCCGCTATTAGTGACTTTGGAGTCACTCTTTGTTGCATGTTGAGGGATAGTTATATGATCCAATTATGTTATTATTGTTGAGAGAACTTGCACTAGTGAAAGTATGAACCCTAGGCCTTGTTTCCTAGCATTGCAATACCGTTTGTGCTCACTTTTATCATTAGTTACCTTGCTGTCTTTATATTTTCAGATTACAAAAACCTATATCTACCATCCATATTGCACTTGTATCACCATCTCTTCGCCGAACTAGTGCACCTATACAATTTACCATTGTATTGGGTGTGTTGGGGACACAAGAGAATCTTTGTTATTTGGTTGCAGGGTTGTTTGAGAGAGACCATCTTCATCCTACGCCTCCCACGGATTGATAAACCTTAGGTCATCCACTTGAGGGAAATTTGCTACTATCCTACAAACCTCTGCACTTGGAGGCCCAACAACGTCTACAAGAAGAAGGTTGCGTAGTAGACATCAAGCAGTTTCTGGCGCCGTTGCCGGGGAGGTGAGTGCTTGAAGGTATATCTTTAGATCTTCCAATCGAATCTTTTTGTTTCCTGTTTTATCACTAGTTTAGTCTATAAAAGGAAACTACAAAAAAATGGAATTGAGTTCTCATACGCTTCATCTTTTTAATATCTTTCGTGAGTATGATGGAAAGGAAAATTGTGCCAAAGTATTAGAAGAAGAATGCATTAAAATGTTTGGCACTAAATCTTTGAGTGATGAGCATGATTGCAATGTTGTTAGTATGAACTCCTTGAATATCCATAGTACTAATGAGGATTGCATTAATTATGATGAAAATGTCTCCTATAAACATGTCAATTTTTGTGGAGTGCATTGGGTTTGCAAGTACACACCAAATAGGGAAGATAGATATTGCAAGAGGCATAAGCATTTAGAAACTAAATGGTTGCAAGAAAGGCTAGATGCATGTGCTGAAAATTTAAACTTTCTTAGCCATACTTGTGAACTTTGCAATGAATGTGATCATTTCAGTACCCAATGCAAATTGTTTCATGATCGTATCGTGTCCAAAAATTGTGATGACTTGATTTCCCTTGCACATCATAATGAACTTAGTTTGCTCTTGGGTTATGAAGAAATGAAACGTATAACTAAGGTTATTCCAGAATTTGCCCTTGATAGAGTTCTTCATTTTGATCTAGAAGAAATTTATATGTATTGTGCGGTGAATTGCATTGAAAATCCATATATTGCCAATTACATAAAGAAAAGAAAACAAATAGAGGATGAAGAGAATACTAATGAAAGGGAAGAGGCTTCCCAATATCCTCCTATTATTTCTTATGATGAATCAGGTAACGAGGAGGAGCCTTCTATTCAACCAATCTCATTAATAAGGAGCTCCAAAAAGAGGATTTAACCCACACATGATGTGGTGAAGAAGAATAAAAAAAAGGAAGAGAGGTAAAAAGATATCTCTCCCAAATAATGTTGCTCCTATTATTGTTGTGCCCCATGAAAATGAATCAAAAATAATTATGGAAGATAATGCACTTGATGATGACCTCGTTATGCCTATTGCTTGTTGTGATGATTATGATTGGGAAGATAATGGTACTTCTTATGATCTTGAAAATCTTTTTGGCACTTGCTTGGAAGAATATGATAATTGCTATACTATTGGTGCTATCCATACTATTAATGATGAGAGTGATTATGCTTATGATATGAAAAGGCCCAAGCTTGGGGAAGCTATGTTTGATGAGGATGACATATTTGAGAATATATTTGCTGAAATTAATGTTTGTCCCAAGCTTGGGGATGCTATGTTTAATAATGATGATATTTTTAGCCTCCCAAGTTTTGATATGCAAAGTTGTTATGATGAAAGCATGCCTCCTATCTATGATGATTATTGTGATGACACATATGCTTTAAATCATAATGATAACATGAAACTTGTCATCTTGATCTTAATTTTCAATCACATGATAGTTATTTTATTGAGTTTGCTCCCACTACTATTCATGAAAAGAATTTTGCTTATGTGGAGAGTAATAATTTTTCAATGCAAGTAGATCATGAAAAGAATGCTTTAGGTGCTGGTTATATTGTTGAATTCATTCATGATGCTACTGAAAATTATTATGAGAGAGGATCATATGCTTCTACATATTGCAATAATATCAAGTTTCCTCTCTATGTGCTTAAAGTTTTGAAGTTATGCTTGTTTTACCTTCCTATGCAAGTTGATCCTTGTTCCCATAAGTTGTTTGCGCACAAAATCCCTATGCGTACGAAGTGGGTTAGACTTAAATGTGCTAGTCATATTCTTCATCATGCTCTCTTTATGTTACAATTCTTATCTTTTATGCGAGCATCATTGAAATCATCATGCCTAGCTAGGGGCGTTAAACGTTAGCGCTTGTTGGGAGGCAACCCAATTTTATTTTACTTTCTTGGTTTTTGGTTCTGTTTAGGAATAAATAATCCATCTAGATTCTGTTCAGATGTGGTTTTGTGTTTTAATTAGTGTTTGTGCCAAGTAGAACCTTTGGGAAGACTTGGGTGAAGTCTTTATGATCATGCTGTAAAAAACAGAAACTTTAGCGCTCACGAGATTAGCTTCAACTTTTTACTGGAGAGTGAAATTTAGTTGATTCTTTTTGCATATGATTACTAGACAAATTCCTCAGGCCCACCAATTTATTTTAGAATTTTTGGAGTTCCAGAAGTTTGCGTTAGTTACAGATTACTGCAGACTGTTCTGTTTTTGACAGATTCTGTTTTTCGTGTGGTGTTTGCTTATTTTGATGACTCTATGGCTAGTAAAATAGTTTATAAACCATAGAGAAGTTGGAATACAGTAGGTTTAACACCAATATAAATAAATAATGAGTTCATTACAGTACCTTGAAGTAGTGTTTTGTTTTCTTTCGCTAACGGAGCTCACGAGATTTTCTGTTAAGTTTTGTGTTGTGAAGTTTTCAAGTTTTGGGTGAAGATTCGATGGACTATGGAATAAGGAGTGGCAAGAGCCTAAGCTTGGGGATGCCCAAGGCACCCCAAGGTAATATTCAAGGACAACCAAAATCCTAAGCTTGGGGATGCCCCGGAAAGCATCCCCTCTTTCGTCTTCGTTCATCGGTAACTTTACTTGGAGCTATATTTTTATTCACCACATGATATGTGTTTTGCTTGGAGCGTCATTTTATTTTCTTTTGTTTTGCTTGCTGTTTGAATAAAATCCCAAGATCTGAAATTCTTAAATGAGAGAGAGTCTTCACATAGATACATAATTATTTAACTACTCATTGATCTTCACTTATATCTTTTGAGCTGTATAGTTCTTGCTCTAGTGCTTCACTTATATCTTTTAGAGCACGGTGGTGGTTTTATTTTGAAGAAATAGATGAACTATCATGCTTCACTTATATTATTTTGAGAGTCTTAAACAGCATGGTAATTTGCTTAATCCTAATATGCTAGGTATTCAAGACTAGTAAAAACTTTCTTATGAGTGCGTTGAATACTAAGAGAAGTTTGATGCTTGATGATTGTTTTGAGACATGGAGGTAGTGATATTAAAGTCGTGCTAGTTGAGTAGTTGTGAATTTGAGAAATACTTGTGTTGAAGTTTGCAAGTCCCGTAGCATGCACGTATGGTAAACGTTATGTAACAAATTTGAAACATGAGGTGTTCTTTGATTGTCTTCCTTATGAGTGGCGGTCGGGGACGAGCGATGGTCTTTTCCTACCAATCTATCCCCCTAGGAGCATGCACGTAGTGCTTGGTTTTTGATGACTTGTAGATTTTTGCAATAAGTATGTGAGTTCTTTATGACTAATGTTGAGTCCATGGATTATACGCACTCTCACCTTTCCATCATTGCTAGCCTCTTCGGTACCGTGCATTGCCCTCTCTCACATTGAGAGTTGGTGCAAACTTCGCCGGTGCATCCAAACCTCGTGATATGATACGCTCTTTCACACATAAACCTCCTTATATCTTCCTCAAAACAACCACCATACCTACCTATTATGGCATTTCCATAGGCATTCCGAGATATATTGCCATGCAACTTTCCACCGTTCCGTTTATCATGACACGTTCATCATTGTCATATTGCTTTGCAGGATCATGTAGTTGACATAGTATTTGTGGCAAAGCCACCGTTCATAATTCTTTCATACATGTCACTCTTGGTTCATTTCATATCCCGGTACACCGCCGGAGGCATTCATATAGAGTCATACTTTGTTCTAGTATCGAGTTGTAATCATTGAGTTGTAAATAAATAGAAGTGTGATGATCATCATTTTCTAGAGCATTGTCCCAAATGAGGAATAAAAAAAGGCCATAAAAAAGGAGAAGGCCCAAAAAATGAGAGAAAAAGAGAGAAGGGACAATGTTAATATCCTTTTACCACACTTGTGCTTCAAGGTAGCACCATGATCTTCATGATAGAGGGCCTCTTGTTTTGTCACTTTCATATACTAGTGGGAATTTTTCATTATAGAACTTGGCTTGTATATTCCAACAATGGGCCTCCTCAAGTGCCCTAGGTCTTCGTGAGCAAGCAAGTTGGATGCACACCCACTTAGTTTCTTTTGTTGAGCTTTCATACATTTATAGCTCTAGTGCATCCGTTGCATGGCATTCCCTACTCCTTGCATTGGCAATCCCTACTCCTTGCATTAACATCAATCGATGGGCATCTCCATAGCTCATTGATTAGCCTCGTTGATGTGAGACTTTTTTTGTCTTCTCCACATAACCCCCATCATCATATTCTATTCCACCCATAGTGCTATGTCCATGGCTCGCGCTCATGTATTGCGTGAAGGTTTATAAGTTTGAGATTACTAAAGTATGAAACAATTGCTTGGCTTGTCATCGGGGTTGTGCATGATGAGAGCATTCTTGTGTGACGAAAATGGAGCATGACTAAACTATATGATTTTGTAGGGATGAACTTTCTTTGGCCATGTTATTTTGAGAGGACATAATTGCTTAGTTAGTATGCTTGAAATATTATTATCTTTATGTCAATATGAACTTTTATCTTGAATCTTTCGAATCTGAATATTCATACCACAATTAAGAAGAATTACATTGAAATTATGCCAAGTAGCATTCCACATCAAAAATTCTGTTTTTATCATTTACCTACTCGAGGACGAGCAGGAATTAAGCTTGGGGATGCTGATACGTCTCCAACGTATCTATAATTTTTGATTGTTCCATGCTATTATATTATCTATCTTGGATGTTTATGGGCTTTATTTTAGACTTTTATATTACTTTTGGGACTAACCTATTGACCCAGAGCCCTGTGCCAGTTCCTGTTTTTTCCCTTGTTTCAGTGTTTCGAAGAAAACGAATATCAAACGGAGTCGAAACGGAATGAAACCTTCTGGAGAAGTTATTTTTGGAAGGAAAGCAACCCGGGAGACTTGGAGTCCACGTCAAGGAAGCAACGAGGAAGGCACGAGGCAGGGGGGCGCGCCCACCCCCTGGGTGCGCCCTCCACCCTCGTGGGCCCCTCGTGGCTCCCCTGACGTACTTCTTTCACCTATATATACCCATATACCGTAAAACGATCGGGGAACATGATAGATCGGGAGTTCCGCCGCCGCAAGCCTCTCTAGCCACCAAAAACCAATCGGGGCCCTGTTCCGGCACCCTGCCGGAGGGGGGATCCCTCACCGGTGGCCATCTTCATCATCCCGGCGCTCTCCATGACGAGGAGGGAGTAGTTCACCCTCGGGGCTGAGGGTATGTACCAGTAGCTATGTGTTTGATCTCTCTCTCTCTCTCATGTTGTTGATTTGGCACGATCTTGATGTATCGCGAGCTTTGCTGTTATAGTTGGATCTTATGTTGCTTCTCCCCCTCTACTCTCTTGTAATGGATTGAGTTTTCCCTTTGAAGTAATCTTATTGGATTGAGTCTTCAATGACTTGAGAACACTTGATGTATGTCTTGACGTGCCTATCTGTGGTGACAATGGGATATCACGTGATTCACTTGATGTATGTTTTGGTGATAAACTTGCGGGTTCCGCCCATGAACCTATGCATAGGGGTTGGCACACGTTTTCGTCTTGATTCTCCGGTAGAAACTTTGGGGCACTCTTTGAGGTTCTATGTGTTGGTTGAATAGATGAATCTGAGATTGTGTGTGACACCCAAATTTTTATTTGGATTTTTTTAAAGATTTTATTTGACTTGAGGGAGGTGATTTAAATTTTTCTTCAAAAGAACTCTCCCTTTCAAAATATTTTTTTATGGCAAGAGTTTTACTTGGATTCACCCAAGAATTGTTTTTAGTCTTGGAGGTCCTTGCTTTTTATTTGGACTCAAACCAAATTGCTTTTCACTTGAGAAAAATGACTTTGAAAATCTCTTTGAAAATGCACTATGGCTTTTGGAAAACTCCCTTACCACTTTCAACATTTCCCCTTGCCATGGCCTTAGTACAAATCCACTCCCCTAAACCTTCCCTCATCTTTGGATCATGTTTTGCATCTAATCCAGCAAGTTGAACCTCTCCATATAACTCTTTTTCCATTTAAATCTTATCAAATCAATTTCTGTCTTATATTCTAGCCCTTGGAGATTTACAAAGGAGGTACCATTTCTGTCTTGATTTTTGCCCCCAAACCTTTTTCCCTTCCTAGTCCTTTGAACCCTCAACCAAGATCCATGAAGATCCACTGGTCTTCAGTTCAAAATTTTCAAACTACACTTGCTGCAAGTTTGGACCAGATTTGTCAAATTTGGTGAAATTCATTCAAACCTTTCTCCAAAAATTCTGGTAAAAATCAGGCAGTCCCTGGGTGCATTGAGTGGTCATCTCACCAAGTCCCAGCCCCAGGAAATTTTTTCTGCTTGCCAGATCATTCTGTCGAACACCTGCAGTGCATTGTCAAAATCAAGTTCAGTAAGTTCAGTTAACAGTGGCTGAACCACTGTCGTTTTCTTCAGTGTTCGAACTCAATCTCGCCAGTGTCGCTGTGTCGCCTTGCTCCCCGTCCTCTCCCCCTTGTTCCTGCGCCGCACGATCCCCTGGAGCCTTGCGGACGTCGGCGACGAGCAGGAGGAGGTGCGCCGCCCCGTGACCGACGCCAGCGGCGGCTTTGCGGCCGCCAGAGAGAGGCGCAGCGCAGACGGCGCCACCCAGCGCCGCCCAAGCCACCGGAGCTCGCCGCGTGGCCTTCCACTCCCCAGAACGCGCTGCCACTCCCGTCGTGAACCGCAGGGCGCGGAGCGCGCTCTCTGCCGCCGTCGTGCCCGTGCGGCCACCCCACCGTGGACCGGCGTCATTACGCCAGGACCAACCGAGATTTGCGGGGGAACGGCACCAGTAAACCTCACTGATGCTGCCAGGCCACTCCAACCCCCTGCTCAACCACTGCCTCGCCGTAATCGCTCGCCGGAGCAACCCCGTTCACGGCCACCCCCTCGATCCGCCTATAAATAGAGGCCCCGAGCTTCAACTCAAACTCACACCACCTCTGCACTCCCCCAAGACCCTGCCTAGCCGCTGAAAGAGCCCCGAGGAGGTCTCCTTCCTCAACTCCGGCCGCCGCGACCCGCCACGGGATCCAGCTCGATTCGCTCCCGTGCGTGCACCTCTGCCTCCCATTTCTTGCCAGTAGCCCTCTAGTGCACCCCTCCTTCTGACCCGCGCTTCAATTCGAAGTTTGCAGCTCACCACCGGAGTTCTCCACCATCACCCGAACCGCCGTCCGCCGGAGAAAGTGTCGCCGTCGACGTGGTGCTCTCCGACGGTCGAGTCCACCACCCACCGACGCGGAAGGACACGCTGAAGCTCTTGGTACCCTCCGATCCCCCTAACTCGCCGTGGTTCGACGCCGGCGTCCACCGCAGTCTTCGGGCGCCGGCGAGCTTTTTAAACCTGACATGTGGGCCCCCATGTCAGCCTCTGTTCTATTCTCCCTCGAACCGTTTTCTGTTGGCGCCTTTGGGCAAAATACGTTTTCCCTTTTGAGCTGGCGCATTTCTTTCCGAAGCGCTTTCTGTTTTCTCAGTTTAAACCCTGGAACTTTTCTGTTTCATTACAAATGAGTCCCTAGACAGAAACCTTTATAACTTTTTAATAAAAAGTGATTTTTGAGTGATTCTTTTTCTGACAGTCTTAAAATTTTGTCTAGTTTTGTATGGGATTTATTTGGAAAAAATTTGGAGAAGTTTTTATGCACGCGTTGGTTTTCACGTTAGTGCCCGTTTTCGTTATGCCGTAGGTTCCGGAAGAGGTGACGGAGCCGCGAACTTCGCCGAGCTAGACTCCGACTTCTCCGAACCAGGCAAGCATGTTTGGACCTTTGATATGATAGGTGTTTGCATGTTTGCGTATAAGTTTGTGCATGGCATATGAGTGTCGGTGAATACCTCATTGCTTGTGAGGCAACTACCCGCATGTTCCGTAGTTGCGATGATCTCTGGTGAGAGATGGCCTAATCATGTGGTGACATGAAGGGCAGCAAGGTGGTACTGTTGTAGCATACCAGCCTTGCGTCATCCGACAAATTCCGACATTAACGTGGACGGAGTCACGTTGTCGTTCTTTTCCCTTCTGTGCTACCACATGTTTCTTTGCCAAGATGCGGTTTAGTAAGTTGGTAACCTCTTTCCATGTACACACCAAACAGAGGGGCCGGGATGATGGTTCCATGGCCCTGGATTAAAGCCAGTCATCCGGTCAGGGGGCATGGGTGTTTCCGGTTGGGACTGAGAGGGGGGGCACCCCCTTAGAGCGCGCGTATAGAAATTTGATCCCATGCTAGGCGAGGTTATAGCCTCCCCGTCTCAAGGTTTTTCTTGAACGTTGCCGAGGGTGATCCCTGGCTTCGGAATGTTGAATGGGTGTGTACTGGTTAGACGTGTTTCTTCCAAAACACCGTGAACGGAACTAGTCCCCGTGACTACTGAAATCCGTTGGCTGTGGTTAAGTACAAACTCTGCAGAGTCAATTCCTTCCAAGTCATCGTATCCATGATCAAGTAGGGTGATCAGTATATCCATATCTATCCTGGAAAATTTACCCCCCCGGTGAACAAGCTCAAGTGGTAACCCAATTTAATTGTTATTTCCTGCGGATGGACTAACCTCATTTTGTTTCGTACTTGTAATAATTTATGTTCTCGAGCTACTGAATTATTGAGCTACAATACAAGCCCTTTATGTGATGTCGCTCAGACGTCCGACTGTGGCATGTTTGTCTTTTATTTCTGTTACAAGCCCTTTATGTGGTGTCGCCCCGACGCCCGACTGCGGCATTATTATTCTTGCAGTTTCCTCTCGAGGAGTCATTCAGACCCTCGTTTGGCACCAGTATTACTATTCTTGCAGTTTCCTCTCGAGGAGTCATTCAGACCCTCGTTTGGCACCAGTATTACTATCCTTGCAGTTTCCTCTCGAGGAGTCATTCAGACCCTTGTTTGGCACCAGTATTACTATTCTTGCAGTTTCCTCTCGAGGAGTCATTCAGACCCTCGTTTGGCACCAGTATTACTATCCTTGCAGTTTCCTCTCGAGGAGTCATTCAGACCCTCGTTTGGCACCCAGTATTTAATATCTCTATGACTGAACGCACTGGTTAATTTGTTCATATGCTTCATGTTTACATTTGTTATATCTTATGTCCGAGCTATCTTGCGAGTACTTTCATAGTACTCACCTGGCTTGTTGATTTGGCCAGATGTTGACGAAGGCGATCTCTTGGATGAAGAGTTTGATAGCGCGTCCGACGCCTAGAGGAGTCCCAGTCAGTCCTGTGCGATCCCGGATATTGGTCACTTGTATTATATACGCTTCCGCCACCCGCAATAAGTCTCCTCGAGCCTCGCCCCGACGCTCGAAGAGCTGTAGTCTTCAGGAGTCATATCACCCGCTTCGCGGTGATATTTCCACCACCGTTATTATCGTGAGTTAGTAGTTATGCCACCCTATCCGCCGTCTTGTTTTATCGGCGTGCATGTAATAAATTGTTGAGCAGTCCCCGCTCAACCTTGTATTATATTCAGTACTCCTGGTATTTTTCTTCTGTGACCAAGATATTGTCTACCAATGAGAAGAATTCTTCTTTACTGGTCCGTAAAAGGGATCGGTCTCTCAATAATTATTTTATTGAAAAACCGGTCGTGACAAGCTTGGTATCAGAGCCAGGCTGACTGTAGGAAGCCACTAGGTGCGATCGCTAATCGGTTATTAGCGTCTTTTGTGCTTTTTCAGCATTTTGCAATTGTAGCTACTTTCTGTTGGTCATCATAAATTTATGACATGACTACTCAGAATTTTTGCCTACTTTTGTAGATGGCTGGCAGCAGCTGTGAGAACCGAGTGTTCACGAACGTGCCCGAGGGGTTTGTCAAGCTCCTCGTCTCCATCACCAAGCTCGCGATCGGGCCAGCGACCCGCCCGGAGTTCACGCTTTACCAGCACAAGCTCAGCGACGACGTGTCTATGCACCAAGCTGTGGTGCAATTCAAGGGAGGACGCTCTGCAGCTCGCCACTTCCGTTTTGTGGGAAGGGCCATGCCTACGGAGAGGCATGCCATGCAGATGGCTGCCCGTGAAGCGATAGCTCGCCTTCGGGACATCCTTCCTACGATGAAGACTCGTCGCTACCGCTACCTCCCATGCCACGTGCCATACACCAGCCACTATGCATTTGCCTGCCATCGGGGAGAGCGAGATGGAGCCATCGAGATGGTTGTGGAGTATCTCAAGGCTCTGGAGGAGTCTTTCGACAACCTCGTGGACGATCTTGTGGCTGCCTGCATGGACTTAGTCCGGGGCGGTCCTGCCTGCAGGAAGGAGCTTCTTCACACAGCACCGCCTCTGACATTCGTCTCGTCCTCAGCATCTTATGCACCGGCCGTTTTGGCCACTGCTCGCCGTCTGCCTACCACTGAGGAGTTCGACCGAGTCATCGCTCCTACTCCAGTCAGAGCTGCACCGCCTGCCACTCCCACACTACCGCCTGTCGCCCCCGCACCATCACCGCAGCGTAGTGTTACGCGCCAGGAGCCAGCTAGAGAGGAGGTGGAGGTTGATTCTCCTGGACCGCTGAGTCTTGCCCTCGGCAAGGGGAAGGAAATCTTCACCATCTCCGACTGAGAGCGCCGAGTAGCCGTGCGTTATGTCTGCTTGTATGATGTGTTTTCTCTGTACGCTAGTTTGTATTGGTGTGTTTGCTGCCTTCCGGAGGAGTACGCTAGTCTAAATAACATGTCAGGATTGTGTACGCACATCCTGAGTGCTGTATCATGTGTTTGCTTTTCGCGTGTAAGATATAAGCTAAGCGGTTCTTCTCCGTGCAAAATCGTTTATGTTTTCTTAAAAACCTTGAGGTCTTTTAAATTGTTGCCTTTGCAAGATTTTCCTTGTGCTACACCGTTCTTCTCATGAGTTTTTGCTAAATAATACCCCCAGACTGGAAAAATGTCTCATCCGTGGACTCGCTCCATGCCCAATCAGCCAGAAGAGGTTTATGGGACACAGACTAGCAACAATTTCACTCAGGGTCATTCCAGTCAACAGGACAGCGAAGCAGCCCTGTCTCAAGTATGCCGTCTCTTCGAACAAAGCCAGCAACAGCACCAAGAGATGATGAATCATGTCATCAATATGGGAAACCACCGTGAACCCTATCAACCACATTCCAAGTTATCTGAGTTACAGAAGGCTCGCCCTTCAACTTTTGCTCACACCGATAGGCCACTGGAAGCCGATGATTGGCTCCGTGACATTGAAAGGAAACTGATCATTGCTCAGTGTTCAGATCATGAGAAGGTACTTTATGCACCACACTACCTTACTGGAGCAGCTGCAGCATGGTGGGAAAACTTCCTACACATGCATCCCAGTGAGCACAACATCACCTGGGAAGAGTTCAAGGAAGGCTTTCGTGGGGCACACATCCCCAGGAGCATCATAAAAATCAAGAAGAGAGAATTTGATGATCTCAAGCAAAGAGGCATGTCAGTGACAGAATACAACAGTCAGTTTACCCAGCTATCTCGTTATGCCTACGACGAGCACATGACAGAAAACAAGAAGATGGAAAAATTCATGGACGGTCTGGCACCAGCACTAAGATGCCAACTGATTGTACACACCTTTCCAGATTTTAAGACTCTGGTGGACAAGGCCATTACCTTGGAGAATGAGCGCCGTAGTCTGGAAGATATCCGTAAGCGAAAGAGGGACAAGACGACTCTTGCCCGCAGCAACCGAAGCAAGACTGAGGTCCCAAGGACAGAAGCAAGGAGATCCATGACTACTGATCCAAGGCCCGTCAGACAGTTTCATGCCAGAGACAAGGAGTACACGTACCATCCAGGGGTCACCTGCTATGCTTGTGGTGAAGAAGGGCACTATGCTAAACAGTGCCCAAAACCAAGGAACTCGGCCCCCAAGCTGAACAATGGTGGAAACAATCCAGCCCCCAAGCGCAACAATTTCAATCCCAACAACAACCACAGGAAGGGTCACCTGAACCATGTGACTAGGGAAGAAGCGCATAATGCCCCAGACATCGTGCTCGGTACGTTCCCTGTCAACACAGTACCTGCCACGGTTTTGTTTGATTCTGGAGCTTCCCATTCGTTCGTTTCGAAGAGTTTTGTTTTGCAACATGGCTTTCCGATACTCCCCTTGGAAAAATCTATGATCATAAAGTCCCCCGGAAATAAGCAAATCGCTCAGAGTTACTGCCAAGGGGTAAGCATTGAGTTCGAAGGACTACAGTTCCAAGCAAATCTCATTGTATTGGAAAATAAAGGACTGGATGTCATTTTAGGGATGGACTGGCTAACCACCAAAAAAGGATTCATTGACTGTTTCAATCAGACCGTGATTCTCACTCACCATCAGGGCAAGACAATAAAGGTTACAGCTCAAGAAAGGCCATGGTCACGGCAACCAAAACTGAACAAAATGGACATTTCAGAACTAAGAAAAGTTCCAGTGGTATGCGAGTTTCCTGACGTATTTCCTGAAGAACTGCCAGGCATGCCACCAGACCGAGAGATAGAATTTAGCATCGAACTAGCACCTGGCACCGCTCCCATCTATAAGAAACCTTATAGAATGGCACCCTCAGAATTGGTGGAGTTGAAGAAGCAGATAAAGGAGTTATTGGACAAAGGATTTATTCGAGCCAGCTCCTCACCTTGGGGTTCGCCAGTGTTGTTCGCCAAGAAAAAGGATGGGACACTGAGACTGTGTATAGACTATCGAGCCCTCAATATGGTCACCATCAAAAACAAATATCCGATGCCACGGATAAATGATTTGTTTGACCAGCTCGCACAAGCCAAGGTGTTCTCAAAGATTGATTTGAGGTCGAGATATCATCAACTGAAAGTACGGACAGAAGATATCCCTAAAACAGCATTCACCTCCAGATACGGATTATATGAATTCACAGTGATGCCTTTTGGTCTAACAAACGCCCCCGCATATTTCGTCCACCTCATGAACAAAGTGTTCATGAAATTCATGGACAAATTTGTTGTGGTGTTCATCGACGATATTCTGGTATACTCAAGGACACCGGAAGAACATGCTGAGCATCTCAGAATTGTTTTGGGAGAATTAAGGAAACATCAGTTGTATGCCAAATTTAGCAAGTGTGAATTTTGGCTAAGACAAGTTGGTTTTCTAGGCCATATATTGAACCAAGAAGGCGTGGCCGTAGACCCAGAGAAAGTCAAAGCCATACTTGACTGGAAGCCGCCCGCCAACGTTACAGATGTGCGGAGTTTCCTGGGAATGGCCAGATATTACAGAAGATTTATTGAAGGATTCTCCACTGTGGCAAAACCTATAACCCAGTTGCTCAAGAAGGACAAGAAATTTGTATGGACGGAAGCATGCGAGAAAAGCTTCCAAGAACTCAAGAAGAAGCTGACAACCGCACCGGTCTTAACTGTACCAGACATACACAAGAGTTTTGAGGTGTATTGTGACGCGTCCCGAAAGGGTCTCGGGTGTGTGCTAATGCAGGATGGCAGAGTTGTCGCGTATGCCTCCAGGCAGCTGCGAAAACATGAGGAAAATTACCCAACACATGACTTGGAGCTAGCAGCCGTCATTCATGCACTCAAGGAGTGGAGGCACTTTCTGTTGGGAAATCGCTGTGAAATATATACGGACCATAAGAGCCTCAAATATATTTTCACACAGCCAGAGCTAAATTTACGCCAACGACGCTGATTGGAATTGGTCAAGGACTATGATGTCGGCATTCACTACCATCCAGGGAAAGCAAATGTAGTGGCCGATGCCCTTAGTCGAAACCCCAGCCCGGACAACGGCAGTCTGCAAAACTTGAGGCCTGAGTTTCAGCAAGAGTTCGCTAGGCTCAACATGATGTTAGTCTCTGAGGGCACCGTATCAAATCTGGAGATACAACCCACCCTAGTGGAACAAATTAAGAAGGCTCAACAGGGACATCCCAGCATCGAAGGTATAAAGAAGAAAATGAACCTTGGTAAGGCTTCAGAGTTCGTCATCGACAGTGAAGGAATATTATGGTACGGAGACAGACTTTGCATACCTAACTTTGAGGAACTCAAGCAACAAATCTTAACCGAAAGCCACACCGCTCCATACTCGATCCATCCTGGAGGTACCAAAATGTACAAAGACATTCAGGAAAGATTTTGGTGGCACGGTATGAAGAGGGATATAGCCGCTTTTATTGCTTGTTGCGATTCATGTCAACGCATCAAGGCCGAGCATCAAAAGCCAGCAGGGCTACTCCAGCCAAACAGGATACCGGAGTGGAAATGGGATGAAATAGGAATGGATTTCATCGTCGGACTACCCCGATCACAACGTGGAAATGACGCCATTGGGTCATCACAGACCGACTAACCAAGGTTGCTCATTTCATTCCCGTGAAGACTACCTACTCCACACAGAGATTGGCCAAACTTTATCTCTCCCGTGTAGTTTGCTTGCATGGAGTCCCAAAGACTATAATATCCGACCGAGGCACACAATTTGTCTCCAAATTTTGGGATCACCTGCAACAAGTGCTGGGCACGCAACTACCTTTCAGTACAGCGTACCACCCTCAGACTGATGGACAAACGGAACGTGTGAACCAAATCCTAGAGGATATGCTGAGAGCCTGTGTGCTCACCTATGGATCCAGTTGGGAAGAAAGTTTGCCGTATGCCGAATTTGCTTACAACAACAGTTACCAAGCCAGCTTGCAAATGGCACCCTTTGAAGCATTGTACGGACGGAGGTGTCGTACCCCACTGAATTGGTCAGAAACAGGTGACAGCCGTATCTTCGGCCCAGACATGCTCAAGGAGGCCGAGGAGAAAGTTAAATAGATCAGGGACAGACTCAAGACAGCACAGAGCCGACAAAAGAGCTACTATGATCAGAAGCATCGTGAGGTCAGCTTTGAACCCGGTGATTCCGTATACCTCCGAGTATCTCCTATGAGGGGTCTGCAACGGTTCAAAATTAAGGGGAAGCTAGCCCCGAGATTTATTGGACCATTTTGTGTAAAGGCACGAAGAGGCACGGTAGCCTACCAATTAGACCTACCCAAGGAGTTGTCAGACGTCCATGACGTATTCCACGTCTCCCAATTGAGAAAATGTGTGAGTAACCCGGAGAAGCATGTATCTCATGAGAGCATTGATGTACAACCAGATCTCACCTACAGAGAGCGGCCGGTAAAGATATTGGAGGAGTCTGAACGGAGGACCTGACAGAAAACGACAAAAATTTTCAGGGTTCAGTGGAGCAACCACACTGAGGATGAAGCTACATGGGAAAGGGAAGATTTCCTCCAGGCAGAGTATCCATATCTATTTGAGGATCAGCAGAAATCTCGAGGACGAGATTTTTCCTAAGGGGGTAGGTGTTGTGACACCCAAATTTTTATTTGGATTTTTTTAAAAGATTTTATTTGACTTGAGGGAGGTGATTTAAATTTTTCTTCAAAAGAACTCTCTCTTTCAAAATATTTTTTTATGGCAAGAGTTTTACTTGGATTCACCCAAGAATTGTTTTTAGTCTTGGAGGTCCTTGCTTTTTATTTGGACTCAAACCAAATTGCTTTTCACTTGAGAAAAATGACTTTGAAAATCTCTTTGAAAATGCACTATGGCTTTTGGAAAACTCCCTTACCACTTTCAACATTTCCCCTTGCCATGGCCTTAGTACAAATCCACTCCCCTAAACCTTCCCTCATCTTTGGATAATGTTTTGCATCTAATCCAGCAAGTTGAACCTCTCCATATAACTCTTTTTCCATTTAAATCTTATCAAATCAATTTCTGTCTTATATTCTAGCCCTTGGAGATTTACAAAGGAGGTACCATTTCTGTCTTGATTTTTGCCCCCAAACCTTTTTCCCTTCCTAGTCCTTTGAACCCTCAACCAAGATCCATGAAGATCCACTGGTCTTCAGTTCAAAATTTTCAAACTACACTTGCTGCAAGTTTGGACCAGATTTGTCAAATTTGGTGAAATTCATTCAAACCTTTCTCCAAAAATTCTGGTAAAAATCAGGCAGTCCCTGGGTGCATTGAGTGGTCATCTCACCAAGTCCCAGCCCCAGGAAAATTTTTCTGCTTGCCAAATCATTCTGTCGAACACCTGCAGTGCATTGTCAAAATCAAGTTCAGTAAGTTCAGTTAACAGTGGCTGAACCACTGTCATTTTCTTCAGTGTTCGATCTCAATCTCGCCAGTGTCGCTGTGTCGCCTTGCTCCCCGTCCTCTCCCCCTTGTTCCTGCGCCGCACGATCCCCTGGAGCCTTGCGGACGTCGGCGACGAGCAGGAGGAGGTGCGTCGCCCCGTGACCGACGCCAGCGGTGGCTTTGCGGCCGCCAGAGAGAGGCGCGGCGCAGACGGCGCCACCCAGCGCCGCCCAAGCCACCGGAGCTCGCCGCTTGGCCTTCCACTCCCCAGAACGCGCTGCCACTACCGTCGTGAACCGCAGGGCGCAGAGCGCGCTCTCTGCCGCCGTCGTGCCCGTGCGGCCACCCCACCATGGACCGGCGCCATTACGCCAAGACCAACCGAGATTTGCGGGGGAACGGCACCAGTAAACCTCACTGATGCTGCCAGGCCACTCCAACCCCCTGCTCAACCACTGCCTCGCCGTAATCGCTCGCCGGAGCAACCCCGTTCACGGCCACCCCCTCGATCCGCCTATAAATAGAGGCCCCGAGCTTCAACTCGAACTCACACCACCTCTAGACTCCCCCAAGACCCTGCCTAGCCACTGAAAGAGCCCCGAGGAGGTCTCCTTCCTCAACTCCGGCCGCCGCGACCCGCCACGGGATCCAGCTCGATTCGCTCCCGTGCGTGCACCTCTGCCTCCCATTTCTTGCCAGTAGCCCTCTAGTGCACCCCTCCTTCTGACCCGCGCTTCAATTCGAAGTTTGCAGCTCACCACCGGAGTTCCCCACCATCACCCGAACCGCCGTCCGCCGGAGAAAGTGTCGCCGTCGACGTGGTGCTCTCCGACGGTGGAGTCCACCACCCACCGACGCGGAAGGACACGCTGAAGCTCTTGGTACCCTCCGATCCCCCTAACTCGCTATGGTTCGACGCCGGCGTCCACCGCAGTCTTCGGGCGCCGGCGAGCTTTTTAAACCTGACATGTGGGCCCCCATGTCAGCCTCTGTTCTATTCTCCCTCGAACCGTTTTCTGTTGGCGCCTTCGGGCAAAATACATTTTCCCTTTTGAGCTGGCGCATTTCTTTACGAAGCGTTTTATGTTTTCTCAGTTTAAACCCTGGAACTTTTCTGTTTCATTACAGATGAGTCCCTGGATAGAAACCTTTATAACTTTTTAATAAAAAGTGATTTTTGAGTGATTCTTTTTCTGACAGTCTTAAAATTTTGTCTAGTTTTTTATGGGATTTATTTGGAAATTTTTTGGAGAAGTTTTTATGCACGCGTTGGTTTTCACGTTAGTGCCCGTTTTCGTTATGCCGTAGGTTCCGGAAGAGGTGACGGAGCCGCGAACTTCGCCGAGCTAGACTCCGACTTCTCCGAACCAGGCAAGCATGTTTGGACCTTTGATATGATAGGTGTTTGCATGTTTGCGTATAAGTTTGTGCATGGCATATGAGTGTCGGTGAATACCTCGTTGCTTGTGAGGCAACTACCCGCATGTTCCGTAGTTGCGATGATCTCTGGTGAGAGATGGCCTAATCATGTGGTGACATGAAGGGCAGCAAGGTGGTACTGTTGTAGCATACCAGCCTTGCGTCATCCGACAAATTCCGACATTAACGTGGACGGAGTCACGTTGTCGTTCTTTTCCCTTCCGTGCTACCACATGTTTCTTTGCCAAGATGCGGTTTAGTAAGTTGGTAACCTCTTTCCGTGTACACACCAAACAGAGGGGCCGGGATGATGGTTCCATGGCCCTGGATTAAAGCCAGTCATCCGGTCAGGGGGCATGGGTGTTTCCGGTTGGGACCGAGAGGGGGGGCACCCCCTTAGAGCGCGCGTATAGAAATTTGATCCCATGCTAGGTGAGGTTATAGCCTCCTCGTCTCAAGGTTTTTCTTGAACGTTGCCGAGGGTGATCCCTGGCTTCGGAATGTTGAATGGGTGTGTACTGGTTAGACGTGTTTCTTCCAAAACACCGTGAACGGAACTAGTCCCCGTGACTACTGAAATCCGTTGGCTGTGGTTAAGTACAAACTCTGCAGAGTCAATTCCTTCCAAGTCATCGTATCCATGATCAAGTAGGGTGATCAGTATATCCATATCTATCCTCGTGGAAATTTACCCCCCCCCCCGGTGAACAAACTCAAGTGGTAACCCAATTTAATTGTTATTTCCTGCGGATGGACTAACCTCATTTTGTTTCGTACTTGTAATAATTTATGTTCTCGAGCTACTGAATTATTGAGCTACAATACAAGCCCTTTATGTGATGTCGCTCAGACGTCCGACTGTGGCATGTTTGTCTTTTATTTCTGTTACAAGCCCTTTATGTGGTGTCGCCCCGACGCCCGACTGCGGCATTATTATTCTTGCAGTTTCCTCTCGAGGAGTCATTCAGACCCTCGTTTGGCACCAGTATTACTATTCTTGCAGTTTCCTCTCGAGGAGTCATTCAGACCCTCATTTGGCACCAGTATTACTATCCTTGCAGTTTCCTCTCGAGGAGTCATTCAGACCCTTGTTTGGCACCAGTATTACTATTCTTGCAGTTTCCTCTCGAGGAGTCATTCAGACCCTCGTTTGGCACCAGTATTACTATCCTTGCAGTTTCCTCTCGAGGAGTCATTCAGACCCTCGTTTGGCACCCAGTATTTAATATCTCTATGACTGAACGCACTGGTTAATTTGTTCATATGCTTCATGTTTACATTTGTTATATCTTATGTCCGAGCTATCTTGCGAGTACTTTCATAGTACTCACCTGGCTTGTTGATTTGGCCAGATGTTGACGAAGGCGATCTCTTGGATGAAGAGTTTGATAGCGCGTCCGACGCCTAGAGGAGTCCCAGTCAGTCCTGTGCGATCCCGGATATTGGTCACTTGTATTATATACGCTTCCGCCACCCGCAATAAGTCTCCTCGAGCCTCGCCCCGACGCTCGAAGAGCTGTAGTCTTCAGGAGTCATATCACCCGCTTCGCGGTGATATTTCCACCACCGTTATTATCGTGAGTTAGTAGTTATGCCACCCTATCCGCCGTCTTGTTTTATCGGCGTGCATGTAATAAATTGTTGAGCAGTCCCCGCTCAACCTTGTATTATATTCAGTACTCCTGGTATTTTTCTTCTGTGACCAAGATATTGTCTACCAGTGAGAAGAATTCTTCTTTACTGGTCCGTAAAAGGGATCGGTCTCTCAATAATTATTTTATTGAAAAACCGGTCGTGACATTGTGTGATGCATATCGTATAATCATACCCACGGATACTTGAGGTGACATTGGAGTATATAGGTGACATTAGGGTTTTGGTTGATTTGTGTCTTAAGGTGTTATTCTAGTACGAACTCTAGGGTTGTTTGTGACACTTATAGGAATAGCCCAACGGATTGATTGGAAAGAATAACTTTGAGGTGGTTTCGTACCCTACCATAATCTCTTCGTTTGTTCTCCGCTATTAGTGACTTTGGAGTCACTCTTTGTTGCATGTTGAGGGATAGTTATATGATCCAATTATGTTATTATTGTTGAGAGAACTTGCACTAGTGAAAGTATGAACCCTAGGCCTTGTTTCCTAGCATTGCAATATCGTTTGTGCTCACTTTTATCATTGGTTACCTTGCTGTTTTTATATTTTCAGATTACAAAAACCTATATCTACCATCCATATTGCACTTGTATCACCATCTCTTCGCCGAACTAGTGCACCTATACAATTTACCATTGTATTGGGTGTGTTGGGGACACAAGAGACTCTTTGTTATTTGGTTGCAGGGTTGTTTGAGAGAGACCATCTTCATCCTACGCCTCCCACGGATTGATAAACCTTAGGTCATCCACTTGAGGGAAATTTGCTACTGTCCTACAAACCTCTTCACTTGGAGGCCCAACAACGTCTACAAGAAGAAGGTTGCGTAGTAGACATCACCCACCAACTGGTTTTTTAAAGATTAATGTTGACGCAAGCTTTGTAGAGAGCATCAGAGAAGCAAGTGTCGGTGTGGTGGTTAGGAATGAGGCTGGGGAAGTCATTATCTCTTCTTGGGACTTCATTGGATCGTGTCAGAGTGTGGAGGAAGTAGAGCTAAGGGCATGCATTGCTGGTCTATACATAGGTATACCTCTCCACAATCCTATTATTTTAGAGACTGATTGTGCGTTTGTTGTGGCGACTCTTGCAACAGAGAACCTTGATAGGTCATCGTTGGTCGATTTGAAGAAGGAACCACTGAGCTTATCTAAGCTGATAAACAACTTTCAAATGGCTAAGATTAGTCGATCCGCCAATGTGGTGGCTCATCTAATAGCAAAATTTAGTTTTGACAATAGATCCGATGGTATTCTTGTTAATGATGTACCGCCCTATGTGGCGAATTTTGTATCGAACGATTGTAAGTTTCGCACTAGTTAATTAATGTAAGATGGTGTTAAAAAAACGGGTTCAGTTTTGCATGACCCCGTGAGCCAGATCCGATCTTTACGGATGGACGCTGTCACATCCCTAGTTCTGGTATGACCTAGACTAGCTAGTCATGTGTGCATCATGTTTAAATTTCATTTAAATTTGAAATGGGGATTTGTGAAAGCCTCAGAAATCTTTTTGAAAATGATCAAGATAAAAATTGCTTCAATTTGGCCCAAGAAAATGTTCCTGTTTTTCTCTAAAAATATTGGCCACAGGTAAAATTCCAACCAATATTTTTGGGAGCTCAGAAGTATTTATTTTTGGCCATTTGAGTTAATCCAGTAAATATTTGCATAGGATATATATATATATGTTATATATGTCCAATAATTCTGATTTTTACTGTGGGGCTTTGGAATAATCTGTCACATCCTAGTTAGTTCATGCATTAGAGTGTTGTATCATGTCTATATTTCACAGAAACCTGAAATGGGGATGCCAGAAACCCCCAGCACCCCCCCTGGAACAACTAGGGTTTACTAAAATTCTTTTCAATGAACCTGAAATGCCCTCCATAAATGTTCACCACCTTTGGTCTTGGCTAAAACCTTTGCCAAAAATGGTTTCATATTTTTGGAGGCCATCTTGGATTTTTGCACAAGCCATAAGTATTTGCATTTGGGCATTTTAAATGCTATAAATATTTTCAAATGCCCAAATAATCTTGAAGGTATTTTTAGGCTGTTGGGAATAATTTCAAAGGTGCCCCAGAATATTTTCAGGATTTTTCCAAATGAAATAGTATTTTACTATTTCAAAACACAGTACAGAAATAAATAAAAAGAGAAAAAAACAGAAGGCAGAGAAACTCACCTGGCAGCCCACCTGGCGGCCCAGCACTGTGCTGGCTCGCGCCAGTCAGCTGCCTGCTCTCGCCAGAGCAGGCAGAGAGGTGACGCCGGCGAGCGTGAGCTCGCCATGGTGCCAGCTGCTTGCCGCCCTCGCCGCGGATGCGCTGGCCGACCTCCCTCGACGCGCCCCGAGCCTCTGGACACCGTCATTCTCCCCCGTTGTCTCTCCCTCGCCTTCTCCCCACCATGGCCGACGCCGCCGCAGACACCTCACCGGAGTAACCGCGCCCACCGTCGACCTCGCGCCACTTCACCGTGTCCTACAGCACCGCCGTCGCCCACTCCTTCGAGCAAGCCGAGCCCCGAGCGCCCGATTGCCCTGAAGCTCCGTCACCGACCTCGCCTTCGCCGCTCACCGTCGGAGATCCCCTCCGCCGTCGCCACTGCAACAGCTCGCCTCCGACCTCGCCGCCTGCTCCGTCGCAACCGCCGTGAGCATGGCCACCTTCCCATCCTCTCCTCTCTCTCTCTCTCTCTCTCGAGCTCTGTAGCTACCGCACGAAGCTCACCCGTACGCGCCGCCGCACGAGCTCGTCGCCGACGAGGCTCCGGCCATCCAACGGCCGCATCACCGTAGCCATTAGCTTCACCGCAACGCCAGGAACCCGTAGCACCCTCACACGTTCCTCTCCGTGCTCTCTAGCTACGGTTTCAACCACGCCCGTACCCCGGCAGCCGCCCGGCTCGTCGCCGGCGTCGATTCCGGCGACCCCGAGCTCCACTACCACCACCAGTCGACGCGGTTCGCCCCCAGCTACACGTAGGTACTCTCCGCCGTCCTTTTGGTCGCCGGAGGAGCAATCCCGCACACCACCGCCGCGTCTGGACGTCGCCGGCGGCTAAACGCCGACGAGTCAACGTGGTTAGACCACGGTTTGACCCCCCAGGGTCACTGACAAGTGGGGCCCGCCTGCTGATTAACCTAAGTTAGAGATTAAAACTAATCCTAAATAACTAATTATCTAACAGTGACACTGACACAGGGGACCCACACGTCAGGTTTGACCTGGACGACCCCGTTGACCTGCTGACGTCACACTGACGTCAGGCTGACGCAGTAAAGCATTTACTGGAATTATTCTTATATTGGAAATTCCAGAAATTATCACAAACTTCAAAAAATCATAGAAAATAATCTATAGCTCAGAATGAAAAGATTTATATATGAAAAATGATCAGAAAAATCCATTCTATCCATCTGTACTGGTTTCATGCATGATTAAGCAAGTTAACCTACTGTTTTATACAGAACAAGATAAAGCATTAATATGGGCCATTTATGAACTTGGAATTTGAATCTTTGATTCAAATTAGTCCAAACCCATCTGGTCTTAGTTGCATTAGCCCAACACATCCATCTTGCCATGTCTCATGCATGCATCATATTGTTGCACTTGCTTGGTGTTGATTGTGCTTCGGTATGCTCATCGTGGTAGGTCCTGCCTCCGAGGATATTCACGAGTATCCAACTGAAGGGCAGTATCCCACCACCACTCCGTCAGGCAAGCAACCCATTGATCATTTCGATACAAACCCATCTTCTCGCTTCTGCTCTCGTTTACTGCATTAAGACAACGCGATTCAAACTGCTGTGTGTTGCGGTAGTTGAACCCACTTTCCTTTGCATGACCTGTCATTGCCACAGTAACTAGATGAAACCCACTAGCATGTGTAGGAGTTGATTGAGCCATGTTGTGTGTTCCTACAATGCTATGCTTGCTATGCTTAGAGTTGTGTCAGGTCTGGCTCATCAGGGTGATGAACTAGAGTGAAAGTGTGTGTGTCGGTAAAGGGAGTAAAGTGTTGAATACGATTTGGTAAAGGTATCGATGGGAGGCCATGTAGGGGTACATGGTGGGTTGTTTCATTGAGACCGTCCCTAAGAACTGAGATCTGTATGCGTGATTTAAGATTTAGCTACTACCACACATTGGGCCCGAAACCAATGGACCCCCTCGGCTTCTTATTCACCCTTGTCCTCTGTCCAGGAGTTGCACGCAGTTTCTGGTGTTTGTAGTAAGCTGGAGGCCGTGGACAGCGCTGACCAAGGGGTGGGCTGTGATGCGGTAGGCTCGTGGCCCGGTGTACCGAGTCGCCCGTTTGGTGACCGGGAACCCTGCACACATCGTTCGGGGCCGTATGTGGAAACCTCGGCCGGACTCCCTGCGGATGGAACCTGAATAGGCGATAAACCTGGACTAGAGACTCGAGTGATTAGGTAGGCTGTGGCCGACACCCACGTTGGGCTTCCGCTTGAAGGTTGCCGAGTACACGTCGTGTAGCGACGATAAGTGGTGAGAGCGTGTGTGACGAAGTACACCCCTGCAGGGTAAGAAACTATTCGAATAGCCGCGTCCGCGGTAAAGGACTACTTGGTCGCTTATGCAGTTCATAGACAAGTAAATGGATACTACTAAAAGCCTCAAGATAAGTGTGAGTACCGCGGATGGCCCTCTCGTAGATGACGAGGGAGGATCCACGGTGGAGTATTGGATTGGTGATTAGTGGACTCGTGTGCGAAAACTATTTCACAAGTGGTGTATCGTAGGATAGCTTAGCCAAGAGTCAAAGCTGGCTTGCTGCAATAACCCCACTACCTTCTTGAGAATGAACATGTATAGTAGGATCTGTTGTAAGACTTGCTGAGTACCTTTGTACTCATGTTGCTTTAATTACTGTTTTCAGACGACAACACCGCCCCTTCTGACGGGTTCTACGTAGAACTCGACGACGACGAGTGACTTGCCACCCAGGTGGTGATCTAGGCTTGTGAAGGGCCTATGTAGATAGACAGGCTTCGTCAAGCCTTCTTTCTTTCTAGAGTCTGTACCCAGACAGTTTGCTTCCGCATGTGCTTGTATGATTGTATGACTTGAGTGTCGGGTCATGTGACCCCTATCTGTATGAACAAGTTATGTAAGGCTCTCCGGAGCCCTTTAAATAAAGTACTTGAGTTGTAGAGTTTTGTTGTGATGCCATGTTGTATTTGCACATATCGAGCATATTGTGTGTATGTTTGAAATGCTTGGTATGTGTGGGATCCGACAATCTAGTTGTTTATCTTTAGCAGCCTCTCTTATGGGGAAATGTAGTCTGGTGCCTCCTTGAGCCATAGTAGTCTGCTACAGCCCGGTTCACCGGAGTCCTGCTAGCCCAGCACTACTGCTCTGGACACTTGACTGGCCGGCATGTGAGTCATATCGTTCCTGTGTCTGTCCCTTCGGGGAAATGTCACGCGGTGACATCCGGAGTCCTGCCTAGCCTGCTACAGCCCGGGTTCCCGGAGTCCTGTTAACCCAGTGCTACAGCCCGGATTCACACGCTGCTGACCGACATGTTCGATGTGGACTCATGTATGCCTGTCCCCATACGTTAGTGCCGCTTTGGGTTCACGACTAGCCATGTCGGCCCGGGTTCTCTGTCATATGGATGCTAGCGACATTGTCATATACGTGAGCCAAAAGGCGCAAACGGTCCCGGGCCATGGTAAGGCGACACCCGTGGGAGTACCGTGCGTGAGGCCGCAATGTGATATGAGGTGTTACAGGCTAGATCGGTGTGACTTGGAATCGGGGTCCTGACATAATCCAATTAGTTCCTACAATAATTTTCAGAAGAAAATAAATTGGTTTAGTATTTTACTAAATCAGAAACAAATGTCAGAAATAGAAAAGAAAACAGAAAAGGAAGAGAGAGACTTACCTGGGCCACTTACCAGATTAGCCCAACAGTTCGGCCCAACTGACTGGCCGACGCTAGTCATCGTCTCCACCGTGCCAGGAGGACAGGGGCATGTGCCCGCGGCGCGCACACACGTGCATCACCACCTCCTGCTTGCCGCTGACCGCCTGGAGTTGGCTGAGGACACCACGCACGTCCCTGAGCCCCGCCCTCTCACTCTCACCCCCGTTCCCTGCCTCCTCCGCTCTCTCTCTCGCTGGACCGAACGTGCCAGTCGCCGCCGCTCGCTGTTGCCGCGCCCACCGCCGCGGCCTCGCCTGTCCGACAAGTCCAACAGCTCCGCGCCGTCGTCCTCGTCCTCTTCGTCAAGCCACACGTCACCAGACGCCCCGTGGAGCCGTCACCGCCATCGTCTTCATCATCGGCCGATCGCCACCGACATCCCGTCGCCTCCAAGCCGTCCCCGAGCGCGCTGAGATCACCGACGGCCTCGCCGTGAGCTCCTCTACCGAACCCCTCTTCTCCCCCCTCATTTTTGCGCGCTCCAGCTCCGTTCCCCGCCATGGTCGTAGCTCCTCGCCGCCGATCATGTCACCGCCGTGGCCAGAGCCACCACAGCTCGCTCCCGAGCAGCTCACCGTCTTCCTTGCAACTCGAGGAGGCCGCAGAGCCCCTCAGCTCGCTCTGCCATGCCCCGTAGCCTGCGCCCGCTCGGAGCTGTGCTCCGGCCGCCGCCGCGAGCTCTGCTCCGGCGAGCTCCGGCCTCCCCAGCTCCTCCCACCTGCCCCACTAGATGCAGGAGAGCGCGGGCTACGCCCCGGTGCTCTCAGCCGCCGCCCCCGTGCCCTGCAGCACGGACTCCGCCGCGACCAGAGGTCGCCAGCGACGACCTCGCCGGTCTGACGTGCGGGCCCGGCCTGCCAGGTGATTAGCTTAAGGCTAATCACCATTTATCTAAAGCCTGACACTGACAGTGGGCCCCTGCGCCCTAATCTTTTAATTAGATTAGTAAAAAACCCCTGTTTAACACTGTGTCACTGACATGTGGACCCCACACATCAGGTTTGACTCTCCGACAAGTCCAACAACTCCGCGCCGTCATCCTCGTCCTCTCCGTCAAGCCACGCGTCACCGAACGCCCTGTGGAGCCGTCACCGCCGTCGTCTTCATCATCGGCCGCCAGAGATCGCCACCGACATCCCGTCGCTTCCAAGCCGTCCCCGAGCGCGCTGAGATCACCGACGGCCTCGCCGTGAGCTCCTCTACCGAACCCCTCTTCTCCCCCCTCGTTTTTGCACGCTCCAGCTCCGTTCCCCGCCATGGCCATAGCTCCTCGCCGCCGATCATGTCGCCGCCGTGGCCAGAGCCACCACAGCTCGCTCCCGAGCAGCTCACCGTCTTCCTTGCAACTCGAGGAGGCCGCAGAGCCCCTCAGCTTGCTCTGTCGTGCCCCGTAGCCTGCGCCCACTCGGAGCTGTGCTCCGACCGCCGTCGCGAGTTCCGCTCCGGCGAGCTCCGGCCTCCCCAGCTCGTCCCACCTGCCCCACTAGATGCGGGAGAGCACGGGCTACGCCCTGGTGCTCTCAGCCGCCGCCCCCGTGTCCTGCAGCACGGACTCCGCCGCGACCAGAGGTCACCGGCGACGACCTCGCTGGTCTGACGTGCGGGCCCGGCCTGCCAGGTGATTAGCTTAAGGTTAATCACCATTTAACTAAACCCTGACACTGACAGTGGGCCCCTGCGCCCTAATCTTTTAATTAGATTAGTAAACCCCCCTGTTTATGTGACACCCAAGTTTTTTTTATTTGGATTTTTTTCAAAAGATTTTATTTGACTTGAAGGGAGTGATTTAAAATTTTTTCTTCAAGAGAACTCCCACTCTCAAATATTTTTCTTTATGGCAAAAATTTTATTTGAATTCACCCAAGATCCTCCTTTGGCCTTGGAGGTCTTGCTTTTCATTGGACTCAAGACAAAATGTTTTTCATTTGGGAAAATAACCTTTGAAAATATCTTGAGAATGCACTATGGCTTTTGGAAAGTCCTTTGCCACTTTCAACTATTCCTTCTTGCCATGGCATTAGTGCAAATCCTCTCTCCTAACCCTTCCCTCACCTCTGGATCATGATTTGCATCAAATCCAGCAAGTTGAACCTCCTCATGTGATCATTTCCATTCAAATTCTATTCAAATATTTTCTGCCTTCTATTCTACCTCTTGGAGATTTACAAAGGAACTCCATTTTCTGTTTGGACTTTTACCACCAAACTTCTTCCCCCTCCTAGTCCTTTGAACCCTCAACCTAGTACCATGAAGATCCACTGGTCTCCAGTTCAAAAATTTCAAACTACATCAGCTACAAGTTTGGACCAGATTTGCCAAATTTGGTGAAATTCATTCAAAACTTTCTCCAAAAATTCCAAGTAAATTCATGCAGCCCCTGGGTGCTTTGAGTGATCATCTCACCAAGTTACAGCTCCAGAAAAATTTATCTCTTTACCAAAACCTACTGTCGAACACCTGCTATGCTTGGTCACTGTCAAGTTTCAGTTAACTTCAGAGTTCAGTCAGTGCTCACTGTCGTTTTCTTCAGAGACGGGCATCGATCTCGCCAGTGCCATCGCGTCGCCTTGCTCCTCATCCTCGCCCTCTCGTTCCTGCACCGCACGAGTGCCTGGCATCTTGCGGGCGTCGGCGACGAGCAGCAGAAGGTGCGCCGCCCCGTGACCAACGCCGGCGGCGGCTTTGCGGACGCCAGCGGGAGACACGGCGCCGCCGACTCCACCCAGCACCGCCCAAACCACCGGAGCCCGCCGCGTGGCCGTCCACTCCCCCGAATGCGCTGCCACTCTCGTCGTGAACCCCAGGGCGCGGAGCGCGCTCTCTGCCGCCGTTGAGCCCGTGCGGTCACCTCACCGTGGGCAGACGCCATTACGCCAGGGCCAGCTCCGTTTAGCTGCAAAACGAGTCCCGTAACATCCACTGATGCTGCTCGACCGCTCAAACCCCCTGCCAATCCACCGCTCCGCCGTAATCGCTCGCCGGAGATTCTCCGTTCACGGCCACCCCGTCGATCTGCCTATAAATAGGGGCCCCGAGCTTCAACTCGAGCACCCACCAGCCCTACACTTCCCCTAGAGCACGCCCAGCCACTGGAAGAGCCGCGAGGGGGTCTCCTTCCTCGACTCCGGCCGCCGCGATCCGCCACGGGGTCCAGCCCGATTCGCCCCCGTGTGTGCTCCACAGCCCCCATTCTCTTGCCAGTAGCTTCTCCTTGCATCACCCGTTCTGACCCACGCCTCAGTTCGTACCTTGCAGCCCTCCACCGGAGTTCCCCAACCTCACCCGAACCGCCGTCCGCCGGAGATAGTGTCGCCGTCGACGTAGTGCTCCCCGTTGGATGAGTCCACCACCCACCGACGCGGAAGAAGACACTGAAGCTCTTGATACCCTCTGTTTCTCCTAACTCGCCGTGGTTCGACGCCGGCGTCCATCGCCGTCTTCGGGCGCCGGCGAGCTTTCAAACCTGACATGCGGGCCCCGCGTGTCAGCCTCTGTTTTATTTCCCCGAACCGTTTTCTGTTGACGCCTTCGGGCAAAATACGTTTTCTCCTTGCGCTTGCGCATTCCCAGCCGAAGCGTTTTCTGTTTTCTCAGTTAAAACCCTGGAACTTTTCTGTTTCATTACAGATAAGTCCCTGGACAGAAACCTTTATAACTTTTTAATGGAAAGGTATTTTTGAGTGATTCTTTTTCTGTCAATCTCCAAATTTTGTCTAGTTTTTTATGGGATTTATTTGAAAAATATTTGGCAAAGTTTCTGTGCATGTGTTGGTTTTCACGTTAGTACCCCGTTTCGTGATTGCCGTAGGTTCCGGGAGAGGGGACGGAGCCGCGAACTTCGCCGAGCTAGACTCCGACTTCTCCGAACCAGGCAAGCATGTTTGAACATTTGATATGGCAGATGTTTTGCATGTTCATGTGAAAGTTTGTGCGTGGCATGTGAGTGTCGATAAATATCTCGTTGCTCGTAAGGCAACGACCCGGTTGTTCCGAAGTTGCGATGACCTCTGATGAGAGGTGGCCTAATCATGTAATGACATGAAGGGCAGCAAGGTGGTACTGTTGTAGCATGCCAGCCTTGCGTCATCCGACTTTCTTCGACGTTAACGTGGTTGGAGCCACGTTATCGATCTTTTCCCGCATGTTCCAAAGTTGCGATGACCTCTGATGAGAGGTGGCCTAATCATGTGGTGACATGAAGGGCAGCAAGGTGGTACTGTTGTAGCATGCCAGCCTTGTGTCATCCGACTTTTCCGACGTTAACATGGTTGGAGCCGTGCTATCGCCCCTTCCCCTTTCCGTGCTACCACATGTCTCATTGCCGGGATACGGTTTAGTAAGTTGGTAACCTCTTTCCGTGTACACACCAAACAGAGAGGCCGGGATGATGGTACCTTGGCCCAGGATTAAAGCCAGTCATTCGGTCAGGGGGCATGGGTGTTTCCGGTTGGGACCGAGAGGGGGGGCACCCCCTTATAGCGTGCGTATAGAAATTTGATACCATGCTACGCGAGGTTGTAGCCTCCCCGACTCAGGGTTTTTCCTGAATGTTGCCGAGGGTGATCCCTGGCTTCGGATGGTTAAATTGGGTGTGTACTGGTTAGACGTGTTCCTTCCAGAACACCGTAGACGGAACTAGTCCCCGTGACTACTGAAATCCGTTGGCTGTGGTTAAGTACAAACTCTGCAGAGTCAATTCTTTCCAAATCATCGTATCCATGATCAGTAATGTAGACTTTACATCCAAATCTATCCGTATGAGAATCTTGCCCCGGTGAACAAGCTCAAGTGGTAAATTCAATTTCATTGTTATTCCTGTGGATGGACTAACGTTATATTTGTCTCGTACTTGTGATAAATTATATTCCCGAACTATTGTGTTGTTACAATATAAGCCCTTTATGAGACATCGCGCAGACGTCCGACTGTGGCGTGTACTCGTTTCTCACTTTCGATATAAGCCCTTTATGTGATGTCGCTCAGACGTCCGACTGCGGCATGCACTATCTTTACTTTCTGTCATAAGCCCTTTATGTGGTGTCGCCCCGACGCCCGACTGTGGTATTATTATTCCGCATTTTCCGCTCGAGGAGTCTTTCAGACACTCGTTTGGCACCTGTATTATTATTCCGCATTTTCCGCTCGAGGAGTCTTTCAGACACTCGTTTGGCACCTGTATTATTATTCCGCATTTTCCGCTCGAGGAGTCTTTCAGACACTCGTTTAGCACCAGTATTACTATTCTGCAGTTTCCGCTCGAGGCGTCATTCAGACCCTCGTTTGGCACCCAGCATTTATTATCTCTATGTCTGATCGCACTGGTTAACTTATTCATGTGCTTCATGTTTGCATTTGTTATACCTTATTCCGAACTGTCTTGCGAGTACTTTCATAGTACTCACCTGGCTTGTTGATTTGGCCAGATGTTGACGAAGGTGATCTCTTGGATGAAGAGTTTGATAGCGCGTCCGACGCCTAGAGGAGTCCCAGTCAGTCCTGCGCGATCCCAGATATTGGTCACTTGTATCGTTTACGCTTCCGCCACCCGCAATAAGTATTCTCGAGCCTCACTCCGACGCTCGAAGAGTTGTAGTATTCTGGAATCATGTCACTCGCTTCGCGATGATATTTCCACCACCGTTATTATCGTGAGTTAGAAGTTTGCCACCCTATCCGCCGTTTTGTTTTATCGGCGTGTATGTAATAAATTGTTGGGCAGTCTCTGCTCAACTTTGTATTATATTTAGTACTCCTGGTATTTTTTCTTCTGTGACCAATGTATTGTCTATCAGTGAGAAGGAATTCTTCCTCGCTGGTCCGTAACAGGGATTGGTTTCTCAATAATTATTTTATTGAAAAACCGGTCGTGACAAGCTTGGTATCAGAGCCAGGCTGACTGTAGGAAGCCACTAGGTGCGATCGCTAATCGGTTATTAGCGTCTTTAGTGCTTCTTCAGCATTTTGCAATTGTAGCTATTTTCTGTTGGTCATCATAAAATTTATGACATGACTACTCAGAATTTTTGCCTACTTTTGTAGATGGCTGGCAGCGGCTGTGAGAATCGAGTGTTCACCAACGTGCCCGAGGGGTTTGTCAAGCTCCTCGTCTCCATCACCAAGCTCGCGATCGGGCCAGCAGCTCGCCCGGAGTTCACACTCTATCAGCACAAGCTCACTGACGACGTGTCTATGCACCAGGCTGTGGTGCAGTTCAAGGGAGGACGATCTACTGCTCGCCATTTCCGTTTTACGGGAAGGGCCATGCCTACGGAGAGGCATGCCATGCAGATGGCTGCCCGTGAGGCGATAGCTCGCCTTCGGGACATCCTTCCTACGATGAAGACTCGTCGCTACCGCTACCTCCCATGCCATGTGCCTTACACCAGCCACTATGCGTTCGCCTGCCATCGGGGAGAGCGAGATGAAGCCATCGAGATGGTTGTGGAGTATCTCAAGGCCCTGGAGGAGTCTTTCGACAACCTCGTAGATGATCTTGTGGCTGCCCGCATGGACTTAGTCCGGGGCGGTCCTGCCAGCAGGAAGGAGCTTCTCCACACGGCGCCGCCTCTGACATTCGTCTCGTCTTCAGCCTCGTATGCACCGGCCGTTTTGGCCACTGCTCGCCGTCTGCCTACCACTGAGGAGTTCGACCGAGTCATCGCTCCTACTCCAGTCAGAGCCGCACCGCCTGCCGCACGCGCTCTACCGCCAGTCGCCCCCGCACCATCACCGCAGCGCAGCGTCGCACGCCAGGAACCAGCTAGAGAGGAGGAGGTTGATTCTCCTGGACCGCTGAGCCTTGCCATCGGCAAGGGGAAGGAGATCTTCACCATCTCCGACTGAGAGCACCGAGTAGCCGCGTGTTATGCCTGCTTGTATGATGTGTTGTTTTTACCTGTACGCTAGTTTGTATTGGTGTGTTTGCTGCCTTCCGGAGTAGTACGCTAGTCTTTAATGACATGTCAGGTTTGTGTACGCACAACCTGAGTGCTGTATCTTGTGTTTGCTTTCGCATGTAAGATTTGTGTTAAGCACCTCTTCTCTGTGAAAATCATTTGTGTTTCTTGAAAACCTTGAAGCCTTTTTGATTGTTGCCTTTGCAAGGGTTTTCCTGCGCCACACGGTTTTTCTCATGGGTTTTGCAAATGATACCCCAGACTGGAAAAATGTCTCGCCCTTGGACTCGCTCTATGCCCAATCAGCCAGAAGAGGTTTACGGAACACAGACCAGCAACAATTTCACTCAGGGTCAGTCCAGCCAACAGGACAGCGAAGCGGCACTATCTCAAGTATGCCGTCTCTTCGAGCAAAGCCAGCAACAGCACCAGGAGATGATGAACCATGTCATCAATATGGGAAACCACCGTGAACCCTATCAACCACATTCCAAGTTATCTGAGTTACAGAAGACTCGCCCCTCAACTTTTGCTCACACCGACAGGCCACTGGAAGCCGATGATTGGCTTCGCGAGATTGAAAGGAAACTGATTATCGCTCAATGCTCAGATCATGAGAAGGTACTTTATGCACCACACTACCTTACTGGAGCAGCCGCAGCATGGTGGGAAAACTTCCTACACATGCACCCCAGGGAACACAACATCACCTGGGAAGAATTCAAGGAAGGCTTCCGTGGGGCACACATTCCCAGGAGCATCCTAAAGATCAAGAAGAGAGAGTTTGATGACCTGAAGCAAAGAGGCATGACCGTCACAGAATACAACGGCCAGTTTACCCAACTGTCTCGTTATGCCTACGACGAGCACATGACAGAAAACAAGAAGATGGAAAAATTCCTGGACGGCCTGGCAACAGCATTAAGATGCCAACTAATTGTACACACCTTTCCGGATTTTAAGACGCTGGTGGACAAGGCCATCACCCTGGAGAATGAGCGCCGTAGTCTGGAAGATATCCGCAAGCGGAAGAGGGACAAGACGACTCTTGCCCGCAGCAACCGAGGCAAGACTGAGGTCCCAAGGACAGACACGAGGAGATCCACGACTACTGAGCCAAGACCCGTCGGACAATTTCATGCCAGAGACAAGGAGTTCACATACCGTCCAGGGGTCACCTGCTATGCTTGTGGTCAACAAGGGCATTACGCTAAACAGTGCCCGAAGCCAAGAGACACGGCACCCAAGCCAAACAATGGTGGGAACAATCCAGCCCCCAAGCGCAACAACTTCAATCCCAGCAACAACCACAGGAAGGGTCACTTGAACCATGTGACCAGGGAAGAAGCGCAGAATGCCCCAGACATCGTGCTCGGTACGTTCCCTGTCAACACAGTACCTGCCACGGTTTTGTTTGATTCTGGAGCTTCCCATTCGTTCGTTTCGAAGAGTTTTGTTTCGCAAAAAGGTTTTCCGATACTCCCCTTGGAAAAATCTATGATCATCAAGTCCCCCGGGAATAAGCAAATTGCTCAGGGTTACTGCCAAGGAGTGGTCATTGAGTTCGAAGGACTACCATTCCACGTGAATCTCATCGTGTTGGAAAGTAAAGGACTGGATGTCATTTTAGGAATGGACTGGTTAACCACCAACAAAGGATTCATCGACTGTTTCAATCGGACAGTGATTCTCATTCACCATCACGGCAAGACGATAAGAGTTTCCGCTCAAGAAAGGCCACGATCACAGAGACCAAAACTGAACAAGATGGACATCGCAGAATTAAGAAAAGTGCCAGTGGTATGCGAGTTCCCTGATGTGTTCCTGGAAGAACTACCAGGTATGCCACCAGACCGAGAGATCGAATTCAGCATTGAATTAGCACCTGGCACCGCTCCCATTTATAAGAAGCCGTATAGAATGGCACCCTCAGAATTGGTGGAGTTGAAGAAGCAGATAAAGGAATTATTGGACAAAGGATTTATACGAGCCAACTCCTCACCATGGGGTTCGCCCGTATTGTTCGCCAAGAAGAAGGATGGGACACTGAGACTATGCATAGACTATCGAGCCCTCAATATGGTCACCATCAAAAACAAATATCCGATGCCACGGATCAATGATTTGTTTGACCAGCTCGCACAAGCTAAAGTATTTTCAAAGATTGATTTGAGATCAGGATACCATCAACTAAAGGTACGAACAGAGGATATCCCCAAGACCGCATTCACTTCCAGATATGGGTTATACGAGTTTACGGTGATGCCGTTTGGACTGACAAACGCCCCCGCATATTTCGTCCACCTCATGAACAAAGTATTCATGAAATTCATGGACAAATTTGTGGTGGTATTCATTGACGACATTCTGGTTTACTCAAGGACACCAGAAGAACACACTGAGCACCTCAGGATTGTTTTGGAGAATTGAGGAAACATCAGTTGTACGCCAAATTTAGCAAATGCGAATTTTGGCTAAGACAAGTTGGTTTCTTGGGCCATATATTGAACCAAGAAGGCGTGGCCGTAGACCCAGAAAAAGTCAAGGCCATACTAGACTGGAAGCCACCCGCGAATGTTACAGATGTGCGGAGTTTCCTAGGGATGGCGGGGTATTACAGGAGGTTTATTGAAGGATTCTCCACTGTGGCAAAACCTATAACACAGTTACTCAAGAAGGACAAGAAATTCGTATGGACGGAAGCATGTGAGCAGAGCTTCCAAGAACTCAAGAAAAAGCTGACAACCGCACCAGTCTTAACTGTGCCAGACATACACAAGAGTTTTGAAGTATATTGTGACGCGTCCCGAAAAGGTCTCGGATGTGTACTAATGCAAGACGGCAAAGTTGTCGCATATGCCTCCAGACAGCTGCGAAAACATGAGGAAAATTACCCAACACATGACTTGGAACTAGCAGCAGTTATACATGCACTCAAGGAGTGGAGGCACTTTCTGTTGGGAAATCGCTGTGAAATATATACAGACCATAAGAGCCTCAAATATATTTTCACACAGCCGGAGCTGAATTTACGCCAACGACGCTGGTTGGAACTGGTCAAGGACTATGACGTCGGCATCCACTACCACCCAGGAAAAGCAAATGTAGTGGCCGATGCCCTTAGCCGAAACCCCAGCCCGGACAGTGACGGTCAGCAAAACTTGAGGCCTGAGTTTCAGCGAGAGTTCACTCGGCTCAACCTGATGTTAGTCGCTGAGGGCACCATATCGAACTTGGAGATACAACCCACCCTAGTGGAACAAATCAAGAAGGCTCAACAGGGACATCCCAGTATCGAAGGCATAAAGAAGAAAATGAACCGTAGTAAGACTTCAGAATTCGTCATGGACAGTGAAGGGACATTATGGTACCGGGACAGACTTTGCGTACCTAACATTGAGGAACTCAAGCAACAGATCTTGACGGAGAGCCACACCGCTCCATACTCGATACATCCTGGAGGAACCAAAATGTACAAGGACATTCAGGAAAGATTTTGGTGGCACGGTATGAAAAGAGATATAGCCACATTCGTTGCTTGTTGCGATTCATGTCAGCGCATCAAGGCCGAGCACCAAAAGCCAGCAGGGCTACTCCAGCCTAACAGGATACCGGAGTGGAAATGGGATGAAATCGGAATGGACTTCATTGTCGGATTACCCCGATCACAGCGTGGGAATGACGCCATCTGGGTCATCACAGACCGACTAACCAAGGTTGCACACTTCATTCCCGTGAAGACTACCTACTCCACACAAAGACTGGCAAAGCTCTATCTCTCCCGTATAGTTTGCTTGCACGGAGTCCCAAAGACTATAATATCTGACCGAGGCACCCAATTCGTCTCCAAATTTTGGGAACACCTACAACAAGCTCTGGGCACACAACTGGCTTTCAGTACAGCATACCACCCTCAGACAGATGGACAAACAGAACGTGTAAACCAAATCCTAGAGGATATGCTAAGAGCCTGTGTGCTCACCTATGGAACCAGTTGGGAAGAGAGTTTGCCGTATGCCGAATTTGCGTACAACAATAGTTACCAAACCAGTTTGCAAATAGCACCCTTTGAAGCATTGTACGGACGGAGGTGTCGTACCCCATTGAATTGGTCAGAAACAGGTGACAGCCGTATCTTCGGCCCAGATATGCTTAAGGAGGCCGAGGAAAAAGTTAAACAAATCAGGGACAGACTCAAGACAGCACAGAGCCGACAAAAGAGCTACTATGATCAGAAGCATCGTGAGGTCAGCTTTGAACCTGGTGATTCCGTATACCTCCGAGTATCTCCTATGAGGGGTCTGCAACGGTTCAAAATTAAGGGGAAGCTAGCCCCAAGATTTATTGGACCATTTTGTGTGAAGGCACGAAGAGGCTCGGTAGCCTACCAGCTAGACCTACCCAAGGAGCTGTCAGACGTCCATGACGTTTCCACGTCTCGCAGTTGAGGAAATGTGTGAGTAACCCGGAGAAACATGTACCTCATGAGGACATTGATATGCAACCAGATCTCACCTACAGAGAAAGGCCAGTAAAGATTTTAGAAGAGTCTGAACGGAGGACCCGTCAGAAAACGACAAAATTTTTCAGGGTCCAGTGGAGCAACCACACTGAGGATGAAGCCACATGGGAAAGGGAAGATTTCCTCCGAGCAGAGTATCCATACCTATTTGAGGATCAGCAGAAATCTCGAGGACGAGATTTTTCCTAAGGGGGTAGGTGTTGTGACACCCAAGTTTTTTTATTTGGATTTTTTTCAAAAGATTTTATTTGACTTGAAGGGAGTGATTTAAAAAATTTTCTTCAAGAGAACTCCCACTCTCAAATATTTTTCTTTATGGCAAAAATTTTATTTGAATTCACCCAAGATCCTCCTTTGTCCTTGGAGGTTCTTGCTTTTCATTGGACTCAAGACAAAATGTTTTTCATTTGGGAAAATAACCTTTGAAAATATCTTGAGAATGCACTATGGCTTTTGGAAAGTCCTTTGCCACTTTCAACTATTCCTTCTTGCCATGGCATTAGTGCAAATCCTCTCTCCTAACCCTTCCCTCACCTCTGGATCATGATTTGCATCAAATCCAGCAAGTTGAACCTCCTCATGTGATCATTTCCATTGAAATTCTATTCAAATATTTTCTGCCTTCTATTCTACCTCTTGGAGATTTACAAAGGAACTCCATTTTTTGTTTGGACTTTTACCACCAAACTTCTTCCCCCTCCTAGACCTTTGAACCCTCAACCTAGTACCATGAAGATCCACTGGTCTCCAGTTCAAAAATTTCAAACTACATCAGCTACAAGTTTGGACCAGATTTGCCAAATTTGGTGAAATTCATTCAAAACTTTCTCCAAAAATTCCAAGTAAATTCATGCAGCCCCTGGGTGCTTTGAGTGATCATCTCACCAAGTTACAGCTCCAGAAAAATTTATCTCTTTACCAAAACCTACTGTCGAACACCTGCTATGCTTGGTCACTGTCAAGTTTCAGTTAACTTCAGAGTTCAGTCAGTGCTCACTGTCGTTTTCTTCAGAGACGGACATCGATCTTGCCAGTGCCATCGCGTCGCCTTGCTCCTCGTCCTCGCCCTCTCGTTCCTGCATCGCACGAGTGCCTGGCATCTTGCGGGCGTCGGCGACGAGCAGCAGAAGGTGCGCCGCCCCGTGACCAACGCTGGCGGCGGCTTTGCGGACGCCAGCGGGAGACACGGCGCCGCCGACTCCACCCAGCACCGCCCAAACCACCGGAGCCCGCCGCGTGGCCGTCCACTCCCCCGAATGCGCTGCCACTCTCGTCGTGAACCCCAGGGCGCGGAGCGTGCTCTCTGCCGCCGTTGAGCCCGTGCGGTCACCTCACCGTGGGCAGACGCCATTACGCCAGGGCCAGCTCCGTTTAGCTGCAAAACGAGTCCCGTAACATCCACTGATGCTGCTCGACCGCTCAAACCCCCTGCCAATCCACCGCTCCGCCGTAATCGCTCACCGGAGATTCTCCGTTCACGGCCACCCCGTCGATCTGCCTATAAATAGGGGCCCCGAGCTTCAACTCGAGCACCCACCAGCCCTACACTTCCCCTAGAGCACGCCCAGCCACTGGAAGAGCCGCGAGGGGGTCTCCTTCCTCGACTCCGGCCGCCGCGATCCGCCACGGGGTCCAGCCCGATTCGCCCCCGTGTGTGCTCCACAGCCCCCATTCTCTTGCCAGTAGCTTCTCCTTGCATCACCCGTTCTGACCCGCGCCTCAATTCGTACCTTGCAGCCCTCCACCGGAGTTCCCCAACCTCACCCGAACCGCCGTCCGCCGGAGATAGTGTCGCCGTCGACGTAGTGCTCCCCGTTGGACGAGTCCACCACCCACCGACGCGGAAGAAGACACTGAAGCTCTTGGTACCCTCTGTTTCTCCTAACTCGCCGTGGTTCGACGCCGGCGTCCATCGCCGTCTTCGGGCGCCGGCGAGCTTTCAAACCTGACATGCGGGCCCCGCGTGTCAGCCTCTGTTTTATTTCCCCGAACCGTTTTCTGTTGACGCCTTCGGGCAAAATACGTTTTCTCCTTGCGCTTGCGCATTCCCAGCCGAAGCGTTTTCTGTTTTCTCAGTTAAAACCCTGGAACTTTTCTGTTTCATTACAGATAAGTCCCTGGACAGAAACCTTTATAACTTTTTAATGGAAAGGTATTTTTGAGTGATTCTTTTTCTGTCAATCTCCAAATTTTGTCTAGTTTTTTATGGGATTTATTTGAAAAATATTTGGCAAAGTTTCTGTGCATGTGTTGGTTTTCACGTTAGTACCCCGTTTCGTGATTGCCGTAGGTTCCGGGAGAGGGGACGGAGCCGCGAACTTCGCCGAGCTAGACTCCGACTTCTCCGAACCAGGCAAGCATGTTTGAACATTTGATATGGCAGATGTTTTGCATGTTCATGTGAAAGTTTGTGCGTGGCATGTGAGTGTCGATAAATATCTCGTTGCTCGTAAGGCAACGACCCGGTTGTTCCGAAGTTGCGATGACCTCTGATGAGAGGTGGCCTAATCATGTAATGACATGAAGGGCAGCAAGGTGGTACTGTTGTAGCATGCCAGCCTTGCGTCATCCGACTTTCTTCGACGTTAACGTGGTTGGAGCCACGTTATCGATCTTTTCCCGCATGTTCCAAAGTTGCGATGACCTCTGATGAGAGGTGGCCTAATCATGTGGTGACATGAAGGGCAGCAAGGTGGTACTGTTGTAGCATGCCAGCCTTGTGTCATCCGACTTTTCCGACGTTAACATGGTTGGAGCCGTGCTATCGCCCCTTCCCCTTTCCGTGCTACCACATGTCTCATTGCCGGGATACGGTTTAGTAAGTTGGTAACCTCTTTCCGTGTACACACCAAACAGAGAGGCCGGGATGATGGTACCTTGGCCCAGGATTAAAGCAAGTCATTCGGTCAGGGGGCATGGGTGTTTCCGGTTGGGACCGAGAGGGGGGGCACCCCCTTATAGCGCGCGTATAGAAATTTGATCCCATGCTATGCGAGGTTGTAGCCTCCCCGACTCAGGGTTTTTCCTGAATGTTGCCGAGGGTGATCCCTGGCTTCGGATGGTTAAATTGGGTGTGTACTGGTTAGACGTGTTCCTTCCAGAACACCGTAGACGGAACTAGTCCCCGTGACTACTGAAATCCGTTGGCTGTGGTTAAGTACAAACTCTGCAGAGTCAATTCTTTCCAAATCATCGTATCCATGATCAGTAATGTAGACTTTACATCCAAATCTATCCGTATGAGAATCTTGCCCCGGTGAACAAGCTCAAGTGGTAAATTCAATTTCATTGTTATTCCTGTGGATGGACTAACGTTATATTTGTCTCGTACTTGTGATAAATTATATTCCCGAACTATTGTGTTGTTACAATATAAGCCCTTTATGAGACGTCGCGCAGACGTCCGACTGTGGCGTGTACTCGTTTCTCACTTTCGATATAAGCCCTTTATGTGATGTCGCTCAGACGTCCGACTGCGGCATGCACTATCTTTACTTTCTGTCATAAGCCCTTTATGTGGTGTCGCCCCGACGCCCGACTGTGGTATTATTATTCCGCATTTTCCGCTCGAGGAGTCTTTCAGACACTCGTTTGGCACCTGTATTATTATTCCGCATTTTCCGCTCGAGGAGTCTTTCAGACACTCGTTTGGCACCAGTATTACTATTCTGCAGTTTCCGCTCGAGGCGTCATTCAGACCCTCGTTTGGCACCCAACATTTATTATCTCTATGTCTGATCGCACTGGTTAACTTATTCATGTGCTTCATGTTTGCATTTGTTATACCTTATGTCCGAACTATCTTGCAAGTACTTTCATAGTACTCACCTGGCTTGTTGATTTGGCCAGATGTTGACGAAGGCGATCTCTTGGATGAAGAGTTTGATAGCGCGTCCGACGCCTAGAGGAGTCCCAGTCAGTCCTGCGCAATCCCGGATATTGGTCACTTGTATCGTTTACGCTTCCACCACCCGCAATAAGTATTCTCGAGCCTCACTCAGACGCTCGAAGAGTTGTAGTATTCTGGAATCATGTCACTCGCTTCGCGATGATATTTCCACCACCGTTATTATCGTGAGTTAGAAGTTTGCCACCCTATCCGCCGTTTTGTTTTATCGGCGTGTATGTAATAAATTGTTGGGCAGTCTCTGCTCAACTTTGTATTATATTTAGTACTCCTGGTATTTTTTCTTCTGTGACCAATGTATTGTCTATCAGTGAGAAGGAATTCTTCCTCGCTGGTCCGTAACAGGGATTGGTTTCTCAATAATTATTTTATTGAAAAACCGGTCGTGACAGTTTAACACTGTGTCACTGACGTGTAGACCCCACACGTCAGGTTTGACTCTGGTCAGCCCTGTTGACTCGCTGACGTAGTGATGACATCATGCTAACGCAATTAATCATTTTCTGGATTATTTCTATTTTGGAAATTCCAGAAAATTAGCAAAACTTCTAAAATTCATATAAATTCAACCGTAGCTCAGATTGAAATAATCTATATATGAAAAATTATCAGGAAAATTCAATCTATTCATCTGTACCAGTTTCATGCATGTCAAACAAACTTATACATGCTGTATAAGTGAAAATACATAAAGGGCATTTCAAATGCTTAAGTTTGGAGTTGCATTTGAATCCTTGATTCAAATGAGCTCCATTGAACTTGTTGCTGGTTACATTAGCACAAACCACTTAGCATCTACATGCCATGATCATGCATCATTTTGTTGCATATGCTTGTGTATTGATTGCCGACACCGTTCTTCTCGATAGGTCCTGCTCCGGAGAGTGTTCGAGAGTACCTGTCTGAAGAGCAGTGCTCTATTGTCGATTTATCTGGCAAGCAAACCCCCTTGTTCATTCCGATACAATCCCACTCTCTCACTCCTGCTCTCTTTTATTGCATTAGGACAACAACGATTCAACTGCTACTTTATGTTGCGGTAGTTGAACCCATTCCTCTGCATGACCTGTCATTGCCACAGTAAATAGTTGAAACCCACTAGCATGTGTAGGAGTTGATTGAGCCATGTTGTGTTCCTACCATGCCATGCCTGCTATTGCTTAGAGTTATGTCAGTCTGATTCACTGGGAATGAATTGGAGTGTTACGATATGTTCTGGTGCTGAGAGTTAAGTGTGTGAACACGATTTGGTAAAGGTAGCGGTGAGAGGCCATGTAGGAGTACATGATGGGTTGTCTCACTGGAACCGTCCTTAAGCACCGAGTTCTGTGTATGTTGTCCAATGACTAGCTACTACCACGCATTGGAATGCTTAAGTGCCCCTCTCGACTTATTAACCAACTTGATCTCGGTCCAGGAGTTGCAAATAGTTTCTGGTGTTTGTAGGTAGTGTTAGTATTCTACCAAGTGGCACCCGGCCAGGTGGGCTTGGGACAGACTAGGCACAAGTGGCACGGTGTACCAAGCGTAGATCCATCCGGCGAGGTGGGCTTGGAAACCCTGCACACATCGTTTGGGGCCATGAATGGAACCCCGGCCGGATCTCCTTGCGGATGGAACCCGAATAGGCGATGAACCTAGACTAGAGTCTTGTGTGGTTAGTTAGGTCGTGGCCGACACCCTCGCCAGGCTTCCGCTTGAAGGTTGCCGAGATACATGACGTGTACATGGTGGTAAGTGGCGAGAGCATGTGTGAAGAAGTACACCCCTGCAGGGTTAACATGATCTATTCGAAAAGCCAGGTCCGCGGTTATGGACTTCTTGGATGCTTACGTGGTACATAGACAACTTGAAGTGGTTACTCTAAAATGCTCAAGACAAGTGTGAGTACTATGGATGGCCTTCTCGTAGGGAGACGGGAATGAATCCATAATGGTGTACTGATGTGGTGATTAGTGGACTCGTGTGCGCTTTCTTACCTCAAAGAAGTTACTCGTAGTCGTAGAATAGGTTAGCCACTGAGTCAAAGCTGGCTTGCTGCAAGTGAACCCCACATTGCCTCCTTGATACTAATGCATGTATGATAGGATCTGATGTAAGTCTTGCTGAGTATCTTTGTACTCACGTTGCTTAATTTATGTTTTTGCAGATGAGATTTCTGTCTCAGTAGTAGTTCTGCATGGACTTCGACGACTAGCTTGTTACCTCAGCTACGATCTTGTACCCTTGGGAGGGTCTTGTAGATAGTCAGGCTTCTCAGCCTTTTCCTTTTGTAGTTGTCTGTACTCAGACATGTAATGCTTCCGTTGCTTGTATGCTCTGAATGATGGGTCATGAGACCTCTGTTTGTATTAAATGCCATGTGGCTCTTCTGGGCCTTTATCTATATGAGTTTGAGTTATGTTGTGATGCCATGTTGTACAACACATACTTGCATGTTATCCGTACGTGTGACGTGTATTGCTATGTGTGGGATCCGACAACCTAGTTGTCTATCCTTGGTAGCCTTTTTTATGGGGAAATGTTGTCTAGTGCTCACTGAGCCATGGTAGTCTGCTACAGCCCGGATTACCGAAGTCCTGTTAGCCCAGTTGCTACTGCTCCGGAACACTTAGACTGGCCGGCATGTGTCCTTCTTCATTCCTGTGTCTGTCCCTTGGGGAAATGTCGCACGGCGTCTACCGGAGTCCTGCTAGCCTGCTACAGCCCGGGTTCCCAGAGTCCTGTTAGCTCAGTTGCTACAGCCCGGATTCACTCGCTGATGACCGACATGTTCGTTGCTGGGTCATGTATGCCTGTCCCTGTAAGTTAGTGCCACTTTGGGTTTACGACTAGTCATGTCGGCCCGGATTCTCTGTCATATGGATGCTAGCGACACTATCATATACGTGAGCCAAAAGACGCAAACGGTCCCGGGCCAGGTAAGGTGGCACCCGTGGGAATATCGTGCGTGAGGCTGCAAAATGATATGATGTGTTACATGCTAGAGCGGTGTGACTTATGATCGGGGTCCCGACAGACGCATCCAACGGACGCGGGGGACCGGCGGAGCGACTCGGCCGGTTGACCGGCGCAGAGTAGTGCCTTTTAAAAATAGTGCTGAAGTCCGGCTAGCTGTCTCTTTTTCTTTTCCGATTCACTCGCATTTAGTATGGATGACAGGTTAAATATCATAGTTTGTTAAAAACGTACAGCAACGAAGCATTAGCGTGTTGGTTATGGACCTTGCGGTCTTGCGAAGCGTTCACAGTTTGAGCCCTGCTGGAGGCATAATTTTTGCGGGCGAGTACCGTCAGGAAAATAGCTTTTCCCACAAAATTGTTCAATGTATATTAAAAATATCTTTTTGGAATTTTCAATTTTTTCATATTTTCAATAATTGTTCACATTTGAAAAAATTGTTTATGGTTTTAAAAACTGTTCACATTTCTCAGTTTTCTATTTTTTGTTCTCGGTTTTCTTGAATTGTTCAAAAAAAGATGTTTGGTACTTTAAATTCTCGAGCTGCTTCCCTGCTGGAGGCATATATTTTTGCGGGCGAGTAGCTGTTACCTCACGATAAAATCAACTGGCGCGTGCAATCATCCGAGACGTGCGATCAAAAGCTGACGACTCTGACATCGTACGGATCTGATGCAAAAGTCAGACCGTCAGGAAAATAGCTTTTCCCACAAAATTGTTCAATCTATATTAAAAACATCTTTTTGGAATTTTCAATTTTTTTCATATTTTCAATAATTGTTCACATTTGAAAAAATTGTTTGAATTTCAAAAATTGTTTATGGTTTTAAAAACTGTTCACATTTCTCAGTTTTCTATTTTTTGTTCTCAGTTTTCTTGAATTGTTCAAAAAAAGATGTTTGGTACTTTAAATTCTCGAGCTGCTTCCAAACGACTAGAACTTTTCAGCTTGATTGGTTAGGTTCTAGGCTTCACGAGCGGGACGTCACGAGTTCGATCTCTCGTTGACGCGGTTGTTTTTTGCGAGTTTTTTACGCGCTCGAGTTCCTGACCTCGAATGGGCCTGCCCATAACGAGCGTAGCTTTCCTGCAGTGGCCCCGGAAGGGGGAATTTCTTATTTGACGCGCATTGCGGCAAATTGTCGTCCCTTCACAATGGAGATCACCAAGCGACGGTGATATGAGCCGGCCCATTTAAACTGTTGTGTGTTCACGAGAATAACGGTTTTTGGAACCTTCTAGAAGGTTCTTAAACAATGGTTTTTTTACTAGTTTACTCCGGTTTTCTTTGTTCCTTTATTTATTCGTTTTACAAAAAAAAAATGTTTTTTCTGTTTCTTTTTCCTTTTTCTACTATTTTCCTTTTTCACATATTTCAAAAGATCTTCCAAAATTGTTCGGAAATCAAAATTCAGTCACTTTTTCAAAAAAGGGAAAATTTTGTTTTTGCCACTCTAGATTTTGCCAATTTTCCTTATGCCACTCTAGGTTTTCTCATTTCACTTTTGCCACTCTTTGTTTTTGACAATTATCACAATTGCCATTTAGTGGCAAAAGCAAAATAATTTTATTTCATTTTTTCCACTCTTAGCTTTTGACAATTATCACAATTGCCACTCTGGAAATTTTGCTTTTGCCACAGGAATGGCAATTGTGATAATTGTCAAAAACTAAGAGTGGCAAAAGTGAAATGTCAAAATCTATAGTGGCAAAAGTGAAATGTCAAAATCTAGAGTGGCATAAGGAAAATTGGCAAAATCTAGAGTGGCAAAAACAAAATTTTCCTTTAAAAAAAGGATGTAGTTTAAAAAAACTCAAATTTACAAAGAAAATCAAACTTCAAAAGATTGTCGGAATTTCAAAATTTTGTTCACATTTTCCCGAAATTGTTCGGTTTTCAAAAGAGGTGTCTGCAATTTTAAAAAGTGTCCATTTTAAAAAATACAGTAAATTTTTTATTTTTGTTCATGTTTAAAAAATTGTTTTTGAAAAATATAAAAATTGATATATGTTTTTTTAATGTTTGGAATTTTACTAAAAAATGACTTTTTGAAGAAATGTTCTGAAATTAGAAAAAAAATGTTCAAAATTTACACAAAACGTTTGTGTTTTTCAATAAATGTTCATAAATTTGAAAAATATTCGGGCTTTCATGAATTTTTCAAATTTACAAAACAATCTGCATGTTTTTAAGAAAAGTTCAGGAAATTGAGAAACCATTCCCATTTTTATAAAAAAAAATCAATTATGTTTGCATTTTAAAACATAATCTAATTTTCTGAAAGTGTTTTTTTGACAAAAAACACTCGTGCTACGATACTTTGGATGGCTACAGTGCTTCTGGGTCGCTACACTATGTTCGCGAGATAAACAAGGAATGGTGCACATAGCTTAATGGGCGGCCCTGTCACTCGCGCTTATGGGAATTGAGTGAGTCCAATTCGACACGGAGAGTGTCATTTAGGAGGTCCCCCTGATGAGACCTCCTATTCCCCCGACCTACGTAGGGATTAGAGAAGAAACGTACAACCCCGGTCCCCCCTAGCGCTAGCTCGGCCAGCCCATATATGGGGCGAGGCTCCCGTGTTTCTTTTTTCATTTCTTTATTTTCAATATTTTTGTGTTTTAGTTTTTTTCTTCAAAAATGTTCACAAATTTGATAAGTATTCTCGGATTTCAAAAATTATTCACAACTTTGAAAAATGATCACCAATTTGAAAGACGTACAAAATTTTGGGAAAATGACCATATTTTTAAAATCCAGATTTAAAAAATTGTTCATTAATTTGAAAAAATGTTCACGACTTTGAGAAATGTTCCTAGATTTCAAAAAATGTTCCAAATTGGAAAAATTATTCCCAAATTTCCAAAATATCATGAATTGCAAAAATATACCGAGTTAAAAAATGTTCCTGATTTTGAGAAATGATCCTCAATTTCAAATTTTGACCATGAACTCAAAAAATGTTCCTATATTTCAAAAAATGTTCATTACTTTTAAAAATGTTTCAAATTGCAAGAATTGCTTACTTATTTAGAAATTATTACCATATTTCGAAAAAAGGAAAATACGAAAAATGTAAATGAAATAGCTAGAAAACACCAAAAGAAAAAACTTTTGCGCGTATATGGGTCGGCCTTATGCTATGTTACACAATTGAGAAGTGCTTAGGGTGCGTTTGCACGCTATCCCCTGACCTACATGGGGACTAGGAACCACCGCCTCGGATCCGTTGGGTTTCGAATCTTTAAATCCACAAAGCTCCCTAAGTTTGGAGCTCTCGCAATCAATTGAAGAGGTGTTTCAAAAAGTAAATCAATTGAGGAGCCATTTAATTTTGGATGTGGCCATGATTTTGACTCGGCCGTCATCCTCGTGGGTCATTTGGTCAGTGTAGTAGATAGGATTGGAGTTGTTTAAACTAAGGCCGGTAAAGCAAGAAGCGGAGCTTATCGAAGTCGAAGCTAGCAGAGAAGGTGGCAGGCCATAAGCTGGTGACGTCGACATCGATGGCGGGCATTATATGAGCTCTTTGCTGGTAGGGGATCTTGGCGGGCATCTGTGCCATTTTATCCTCCCTAACCATGCCACCTGCATTTATCCTCTACAAAGGCGTCTCATGGGCCACATGGGATCTCACGGGATGACGTGGCCCTTCCTTCGGCACCTTCAGCTTTCTGCAATCGCCCATCCAATGGCTTGACGATTTCGTGCATGGGAGCACCAAGTGAGGTTGAGCCTTGTGGGTGTCCATTCTCTCCATGCATGTCGTAGGGCAAGACTCCCATTAGGGCTTTGTAGAGAGCAATGGCACAATTATTATTTGGATCTGGCTTCTTGGAGCTTCGATGGCCCTCGGGGCCTTTACCTTCATGGTTGTTCGGGGCTTGACGGTGGTCGTCCATGGCACGACCTTAATGTGATGGGCTTTTGGCTAGCCCGCGTCTTGTACTTTGGGCAGGTGCGGTGGGCTTCGTCGTCGGGGGCAAAGATGTTGGGTTCTACCGTAGGGTGCTTCGACTGCAAATTAAAATTTCCTACGTGCAGAACAACCTAGAACATGCTACGGGAGATGGATCACAGTTCGTTACCACTAGACGCGCAGTGCCGTGCAGCGGAAGAAGAGTTGGGGCAGCGTGTCCGCGTGGATCGGCTCCTCCTCGTCCGATCTCCCTCGAACAGCCGGCCGTCCGATCCCACGTACAAGCTCGCCGGAGCGGCGCAGATGCACCACCTCTAACGGTATCCGCGCGTGCAGGAGGAACACCGTGCGGTGGACCGCTAGGTCCGATCACACAGTCGGCGGCAAGTGGAGGTGTCTATTCGCAACACATGCAAACCCTAGTGACAACGCCAAAGCGATCAAACGCATGAGTGTGCCGCACCTCCACTATATATAGGCATTTGTCGCGGGCTCAACTCTTGGGCCTCGCACAGATCCTAAAGCCCACAAGTCTACTCGGCCACAATCCGAATACAGCTCGGATCACATCCGACCAGTGTCCTCGGATCCGACCTCGTAGGTTCCTTCCCTTAAGCGCGCGACCCCTTAGGTTCAAGCCGGCTTGGTCGCAGTTCGGATCACCTCCGAACTGCACGGTTGGTAGCAGCCTCTAGCAAGGCATGCCGAACACCAAGCAGACTATGAAGCTAGTTAGGCGAACCTGTACATCACACTTCCATTCCTTTTGCCACACGATATATGTTGTCGGGCTCAAGGCGAGTCTGTCATCCTTGTGCTAGCCCGACCTCTTTCTCGTTCCAGTGATGCCGACCACAAACCGGATTATCTCATAATCCATGTCGCATGGCCATGCTTATCTTGGTTGGATCACAAGAGGGGCCCAGAGTATATCTCTCCTGATCGGAGGGGCAAATCCCATCTTGCTCGACCACGTCTCGCAACATGGGTCTAGACAAACCCGAAACCTACCTTTGTAACTACCCAGTTACGGAGTAGCGTTTGGTCGGACCAAAGCAAGTCTGTCACCATCCCGAGTACATGCGTCAGCTCAGGTCTTATGACATAGAACGTATGTTGTACTAGAGACTTACAGATGACATATCGCTGCGTCTCATAGTTGGGTCTGTCCGACTTGGACCTTATCTCGACTCGGATCCGACTACGTCGAATCCGGTCAGACCTTTCCAAGTCCATATTATCCGGTTAGCATCCAATGCTCCATGGCTAGTGAGACCAAGCCATCGACCGTGTCATATGCTAGTCTAGTCGGCTGCGCGTCCACACAGCCCTTTCGACTAGGGACCTTTTAGGACAGTCATCATACAATGCATAGTCCCACAAACAAGTCACGTACTTGGTGATACACATCATTGATAATGTCCAAGGACTATCGTTATTCATAAACACATAATAAATATCATCACATGATTGCCTCTAGGGCATATCTCCAACAGAAGATGGCCCATGACACCCTGCCCATGTCACCAGTCGGTCCGGCCAAGTTGGGAGAGCCCATTCTAGGAGAAGGTAGCGCGTGGCTATGGCGGCGAGCTCTGGTTGTGTGCCTACATGTTTATATCACCGGTACGCATTGGTGTTGTACAAACGTTTTTTAACCCCTTTCCGCGATGACATTTGGAACTGTCACCAAGTGGGTGTGGGCGATAGGGGGGTCCTTCCCACACGACCCACAAACCGTCGGGGATAGGGAGCCAAGATGCATATACAGTACTCCTACTCGTTTGTGCTCGCATTGCCATCACAGTCGGTATTCTGTGGTGCTACGTTTACGATGCGCGACCCATCACAAACGGTTCACTATTATAGAACGTGTATGATAAGCATACAATCACACACATTTGCTTTTCCCAAACCATATGCGATAACTAATTAAGAAGATTAGCTAATCGTCGTACGAGTGTTGGACAGGATTACTAAACGTCGGACCGTCGTAACATCGTGGTACACGACAACTATTGCACACGCTATTATGTGGTGCAACGTTTACGATGCATAATTCATCAGAAATAGTTCATGGTTGCGAATCGTGTACGATAAGGCAACTATGACAAACGTTTAGTTTGCCCGCACCGTTTGTGATATTGTCTGACATCGCACATGCTTTGCAAACGGTAACTGAGTGCATGCTTGCACACGTTTCCTCTCTGTGAACCATGTCGGATTATGGTGTATATCGCAATACCAACCGTGTGTGCCGTAACGACCCGGAGAGCGTAATTTCACCGTAATTTAATGTTGGGGAACATAGTAATTCAAAAAATTTACCTATGATCAAGCAAGATCTATCTAGGAGATGCATAGCAACGAGCGGGGAGAGTGTGTCCACGTACCCTCGTAGACAGAAAGCGTAAGCGTTTAGTAACGCGGTTGATGTAGTCGAACGTCTTCACAATCCAACCGATCCAAGTACCGAACGTACGACACCTCCGCGTTCAGCACACGTTCAGCTCGATGACGTCCCTCGAGCTCTTGATCCAGTTGAGGCCGAGGGAGAGTTCCGCCAGCACGACGGCGTGGCGACGATGATGATGAAGTTACCGGCGCAGAGCTTCGCTTAAGCACTACGACGATATGACCGAGGTGTGTAACTGTGGAGGGGGGCACCGCACACGGTTAAGAGAAACTTGTGTGTTGTTGGGGTGTTCCCCTCCCGCATATATAAAGGAGGGGGCGGAGGAGGCCGGCCCAAGAGGGGCGCGCCAGGTGTGGGGAGTCCTACTAGGACTCCCTAGTCCAAGTAGGATTCCCCCTCTTTCCTTTTCCTGAGTAGCAAAGGGGGAAAGAGAGGAGGAGTAGGAGAGGGAAAGGGGGGGTGTCGCCCCCACCCCTTGTCCAATTCAGCCTGGCAAGGGGGGGCGCGCGCGCCACCACTTGGCCGGCCCTCTCTCTTCTCCACTAAGGCCCATGATGGCCCATTAACTTCCCGGGAGGGGTTCCGGTAACCCCCGGTGCTCCGAAATTTATCTGAAATGTTCCGAACCATTCCGTTTTCCGAATGTAACCTTCCAATATGTGAATATTTACCTCTCTCACATTTCGAGACTCCTCGTCATGTCCGTGATCTCATCCGGGACTCCGAACAAACTTCGGTCATCAAATCACATAACTCATGATACAAATCATCATCGAACGTTAAGCGTGCGGACCCTACGGGTTCGAGAACTATGTAGACATGACCGAGACACATCTCCGGTCAATAACCAATAGCGGAACTTGGATGCTCATACTGGCTCCTACATATTCTACAAAGATCTTTATCGGTCAAACCGCATAACAACATACGTTGTTCCCTTTGTCATCGGTATGTTACTTGCCCGAGATTCGATCGTCGGTATCATAATACCTAGTTCAATCTCGTTACCGGAAAGTCTCTTTACTCGTTCTGTAATGCATCATCCCGCAACTAACTCATTAGTCACATTGCTTGCAAGGCTTATAGTGATGTGCATTACCGAGAGGGCCCAGAGATACCTCTCCGATACACGGAGTGACAAATCCTAATCTTGATCTATGCCAACCCAACAAACACCTTCGGAGACACCTGTAGAGCATCTTTGTAATCACCCAGTTACATTGTGACATTTGATAGCACACAAGGTGTTCCTCCGGTATTTGGGAGTTGCATAATCTCATATTCAGAGGAACATGTATAAGTCATGAAGAAAGCAATAGCAATAAAACTAAACGATCATTCTGCTAAGCTAACGGATGGGTCTTCTCCATCACATCATTCTCTAATGATGTGATCCCGTTCATCAAATGACAACACATGTCTATGGTCAGGAAACATAACCATCTTTTCAACGAGCTAGTCAAGTAGAGGCATACTAGGGACACTCTCTTTTGTCTATGTGTTCACACATGTACTAAGTTTCCGGTTAATACAATTCTAGCATGAATAATAAACATTTATCATGATATAAGGAAATATAAATAACAACTTTATTATTGCCTCTAGGGCATATTCCCTTCAGTCCCCCACTTGCACTAGAGTCAATAATCTAGTGCACATCGTCATGTGATTTAACACCAATAGTTCACATCTTTATGCGGTTAGTTCACATCGCCATGTGACTAACACCAAAATGGTTTACTAGAGTCAATAATCTAGTTCACATCACTATGTGATTAACACCCAAAGAGTACTAAGGTGTGATCATGTTTCGCTTGTGAGAGAAGTTTAGTCAACGGGTCTGTCACATTCAGAGCCGTATGTATTTTGCAAATTTTCTATGTCTACAATGCTCTGCATGGAGCTACTCTAGATAATTGCTCCCACTTTCAATATGTATCCAGACTGTGACTCGGAGTCATCCGGATCGGTGTAAAAACTTGCATCGATGTAACTCTTTACGACGAACTCTTTATCACCTCAATAACTAAGAAACATTTCCTTAGTCCTCTTAGGTAACTAAGGATAACTATGACCACTGTCTAGTGACCCCCTCCTGGATCACTTTCGTACCCCCTTGCCAAACTCATGGCAAGGTACACAATAGGTCTGGTACACAGCATAACATACTTTATAGAACCTATGGCCGAGGCATAGGGAATGACTTTCATTCTCTTTCTATCTTCTGCCGTGGTCCGGTTTTGAGTCTTACTCAACTTCATACCTTACAACTCAGGCAAGAACACCTTCTTTGACTGATCCATTTTGAACTTCTTCAAAATCTTATCAAGGTATGTGCTTTGTGAAAGTCCAATTAAGCGTCTTGATCTATCTCTATATATCTTGATTCCCAATATATAAGAAACTTCACCGAGGTCTTTCATTGAAAAACTATTATTCAAGTATCCTTTTATGCTATCCAGAAATTCTATATCATTTCCAATCAACAGTATGTCATCCACATATAATATTAGAAATGCTACAGAGCTCCCATTCACTTTCTTGTAAATACAGGCTTCACCACAAGTCTGTATAAAACTATATGCTTTGATCAACTCATCAAAGCGTATATTCCAACTCCGAGATGCTTGCACCAGTCCATAAATGGATCGCTGGAGCTTGCACACTTTGTTAGCACCTTTAGGATCGACAAAACCTTCTGGTTGCAGCATATACAACTCTTCTTTAAGATATCCATTAAGGAATGCAGTTTTGACATCCATTTGCCAAATTTCATAATCATAAAATGCGGGAATTGCTAACATGATTCGGACAGACTTAAGCATCGCTACGGGTGAGAAGGTCTCATCGTAGTCAACTCCTTGAACTTGTCGAAAACCTTTTGCAACAAGTCGAGCTTTGTAGACAGTAACATTACCGTCAGCGTCAGTCTTCTTCTTGAAGATCTATTTATTCTCTATGGCCTGCCGATCATCGGGCAAGTCAACCAAAGTCCACACTTTGTTCTCATACATGGATCCCATCTCAGATTTCATGGCCTCAAGCCATTTCGCGGAATCTGGGCTCATCATCGCTTCCTCATAGTTCGTAGGTTCGTCATGGTCTAGTAACATGACTTCCAGAACGGATTACCATACCACTCTGGTGCAAACCTTACTCTGTTTGACCTACGAGGTTCGGTAGTAACTTGATCTGAAGTTTCATGATCAACATCATTAGCTTCCTCACTAATTGGTGTAGGAATCACATGAACTGATTTATGTGAAGAACTACTTTCCAATTCGGGAGTAGGTACAATTACCTCATCAAGTTCTACTTTCCTCCCACTCACTTCTTTCGAGAGAAACTCCTTCTCTAGAAAGGATCCATTCTTAGCAACGAATATCTTGCCTTCGGATCTGTGATAGAAGGTGTACCCAACAGTCTCCTTTGGGTATCCTATGAAGATGCATTTCTCCGATTTGGGTTCGAGCTTATCAAGCTGAAGCTTTTTCACATAAGCATCGCAACCACAAACTTTAAGAAACGACAGCTTAGGTTTCTTGCCAAACCACAGTTCATACGGTGTCGTCTCAACGGATTTAGACGGTGCCCTATTTAACGTAAATGCAGCTGTCTCTAATGCATAACCCCAAAACAATAGTGGTAAATCGGTAAGAGACATCATAGATCTGACCATATCTAATAAAGTATGGTTACGATGTTCGGACACACCATTATGCTGTGGTGTTCCAGGTGGCATGAGTTTGTGAAACTATTCCACATTGTTCTAATTGAAGGCCAAACTCGTAACTCAAATATTCGCCTCTGCGATCAGATTGTAGAAACTTTATTTTCTTGTTACGATGATTCTCCACTTCACTCTGAAATTCTTTGAACTTTTCAAATGTTTCAGACTTGTGTTTCATCAAGTAGATATACCCATATCTGCTCAAATCATCTGTGAAGGTCAAAAAATAACGATATCCGCCGCGAGCCTCAATACTCATCGAACCGCATACGTCAGTATGTATTATTTCCAATAAGTTAGTGGCTCGCTCCATTGTTCCGGAGAACGGAGTATTAGTCATCTTGCCCATGAGGCATGGTTCGCAAGCATCAAATGATTCATAATCAAGTGATTCCAAAAGTCCATCCGCATGGAGTTTCTTCATGCGCCTTACACCAATATGACCTAAACGACAGTGCCACAAGTATGTTGCACTATCATTATCAACTTTGCATCTTTTGGCATCAATATAATGAATATGTGTATCACTACGATCGAGATTCAATAAACCATTTATTTTAAGTGTATGACCATAGAAGGTTTTATTCATGTAAATAGAACAACAATTATTCTTTGACTTAAATGAATAACCGTATTGCAATAAACATGATCCGATCATATTCATGCTCAACGCAAACATCAAATAACATTTATTTTAGGTTCAACACTAATCCCGAAGGTAAAGAGAGTGTGCGATGGTGATCTTATCAACCTTGGAATCACTTCCAACACACATCATCACCTCACCCTTAACTAGTCTGTGTTTATTTTGCAACTCCCTTTTCGAGTTACTACTCTTAGCAACTGAACAAGTATCAAATACCGAGGGGTTGCTATAAACACTAGTAAAGTACACATCAATAACATGTATATCAAATATACTTTTATTCACTTTTCCATCCGTCTTATCCGCCAAGTATTTGGGGTAGTTCCGCTTCCAGTGACCATTCCCTTTGCAATAGAAGCACTTAGTTCCAGGGTTTGGTCTAGCTTTGGGCTTTTTCACGGGAGTGGCAACTTTCTTGCCATTCTTCTTGAAGTTCCCTTTCTTTTCCTTGCCCTTTTACTTGAAACTGGTGGTCTTGTCAACCATCAACGCTTGATGCTTTTTCTTGATTTCTACCTTTGCCGATTTCAGCATCGCGAAGAGCGTGGGAATTGTTTTCGTTATCCCTTGCATCTTATAGTTCATCACGAAGTTCTAGTAACTCGATGATAGTGACTAGAGAATTCTGTCAATCACTATCTTATCTGGAAGATTAACTCCCACTTGATTCAAGTGATTGTAGTACTTAGACATTCTGAAAACATGCTCACTAGCTGAGCTATTCTCCTCCATCTTGTAGGCAAAGTACTTTGTCAGAGGTCTCATACCTATTAACACAGGCATGAGTCTGATAGATCAATTTCAACTCTTAGAACATCTCATATGCTGCATGTCGTTCAAAACATTTTTGAAGTCCCGGTTCTAAGCCGTAAAGCATGGTGCACTAAACTATCAAGTAGTCATCATACCGAGCTTGTCAAACGTTCATAACGTCTGCATCTGCTCTTGCAATAGGTCTGTCACCTAGCGGTGCATCAAGGACATATTTCTTCTGTGTAGCAATGAGGATAATCCTCAGATAACGGACCAAGTCCTCATCATTGCTACTATCATCTTTCAACTTATTTTTCTCTAGGAACATATCAAAAATAAACGGGGAGGTACATCGCTAGCTGTTGATCTACAACATAGTTATGCAAATACTATCAGGACTAAGTTCATGATAAATTAAAGTTCAATTAATTATATTACTTAAGAACTCACACTTAGATAGAAATCCCTCTAGTCATCTAAATGATCACGTGATCCATATCAACTAAACCATGTCCGATCATCGCGTGAGATGGAGTAGTTTTCAATGGTGAACATCTCTATGTTGATCATATCTACTATATGATTCAAGTTCGACCTTTCGGTCTCAGTGTTCTGAGGCCATATCTGCATATGCTAGGCTCGTCAAGTTTAACCCGAGTATTCTACGTGTGCAAAACTGGCTTGCACCCGTTGTATGTGAACGTAGAGCTTATCACACCCGATCGTCATGTGGTGTCTTGGCACGACGAACTGTAGCAATGGTGCATACTCAGGGAGAACACTTATACCTTGAAATTTAGTGAGGGATCATATTATAATGCTACCGCCGTACTAAGCAAAATAAGATGCATAAAGGATAAACATCACATGCAAACAAAATATGTGACATGATATGGCCATCATCATCTTGTTCCTTTGATCTCCATCTCCAAAGCACTGTCATGATCTCCATCGTCACCGGCTTGACACCTTGATCTCCATCGTAGCATCATTGTCGTCTCGCCAACTATTGCTACTACGACTATCGCTACCGCTTAGTGATAAAGTAAAGCAATTACATGGTGATTGCCTTTCATACAATAAAGCGACAACCATAAGGCTCCTGCCAGTTGCCGATAATGGTTACAAAACAAGATCATCTCATAAAACAATTTATATCTCATCACGTCTTGACCATATCACATCACAACATGCCCTGCAAAAACAAGTTAGACGTCTGATACGTCTCCAACGTATCTATACTTTTTGATTGTTCCATGCTATTATATTATCTGTTTTGGATGTTTAATGGTCTTTATTATACACTTTTATATTATTTTTAGGACTAACCTACTAACCCAAGGCCCAGTGCAAATTGCTGTTTTTTTGCCTATTTCAGTGTTTCGCAGAAAAGGAAAGTCAAACGGAATCCGAACGGAACGAAACCTTCGGGAGAGTGATTTTTGGAACAAACGTGATCTAGAGGAATTGGAGTGGACGTCAAGAAAGAAGCGAGGAGGCCATGAGGCAGGGAGGCGCGCCCCACCCTCGTGGGCCCCTCGCAGCTCCACCGACCTACTTCTTCCTCCTATATATACCCATATACCCCGGAAACATCCAGGAGGACCACGAAACCCAATTTCCACCGCCGCAACCTTCTGTACCCGTGAGATCCCATCTTGGGGCCTTTTCCGGCGCTCCGCAGGAGGGGGAATCGATCACGGAGGGCTTCTACATCAACACCATAGCCTCTCCGATGATGTGTGAGTAGTTTACCTCAGACCTTCGGGTCCATAGTTATTAGCTAGATGGCTTCTTCTCTCTCTTTGGATCTCAATACAAAGTTCTCCTCGATCTTCTTGGAGATCTATTCGATGTAACTCTTTTTGCGGTGTGTTTGTCGAGATCCGATGAATTGTGGGTTTATGATCAAGATTATCTATGAACAATATTTGAATCTCCTCTGGATTCTTTTATGTATGATTTGTTATCTTTGCAAGTCTCTTCGAATTATCAGTGTGGTTTGGCCTACTAGATTGATCTTTCTTGCAATGGGAGAAGTGCTTAGCTTTGGGTTCAATCTTGCGGTGTCCTTTCCCAGTGACAGCAGGGGGAGCAAGGCACGTATTGTATTGTTGCCATCGAGGATAAAAAGATGGGGTTTATATCATATTGCTTGAGTTTATCCCTCTACATCATGTCATCTTGCCTAATGCGTTACTCTGTTCTTATGAACTTAATACTCTAGATGCATGCTGGATAGCGGTCGATGTGTGGAGTAATAATAGTAGATGCAGAATCGTTTCGGTCTACTTGTTGCAGACGTGATGCCTATGTACATGATCATGCCTAGATATTCTCGTAACTATGCACTTTTCTATCAATTGCTCGACAGTAATTTGTTCACCCACCGTAATACTTATGCTATCTTGAGAGAAGCCACTAGTGAAACCTATGGCCCCCGGGTCTATTTTCCATCATATTAATCTCCCGTTAACTAGCTATTTCCGTCACTGTTTATTTTGCAATCTTTACTTTTAATCTTTATCATAAAAATACCAAAAATATTATCTTATCATCTCTATCAGATCTCACTTTTGCAAGTGGCCGTGAAGGGATTGACAACCCCTTTATCGCGTTGGTTGCAAGGTTGTTATTTGTTTGTGTAGGTACGAGGGACTTGCGTGTGGCCTCCTACTGGATTGATACCTTGGTTCTCAAAAACTGAGGGAAATACTTACGCTACTTTGCTGCATCACCCTTTCCTCTTCAAGGGAAAACCAACGCATGCTCAAGAGGTAACAAGAAGGATTTCTAGCGCCGTTGCCGGGGAGTCTACGCACAAGTCAAGACATACCAAGTACCCATCACAAACTCTTATCCCTCGCATTACATTATTTGCCATTTGCCTCTCGTTTTCCTCTCCCCCACTTCACCCTTGCCATTTTATTCGCCCTCTCTTTTTGTTCGCCTCTTTTTCGCTTGCTTCTTATGTCCCGTGTGCCGTCATGGCCAGTACTTTATCTACTCCTTTGTCTCCCGAGTTTGAAGTTCTTCACTTCAAACAAAGACAAGGAGAAAACTTAAAAGATGCTTGGTTTATGATGATGGAATCTTATCGTAATTGCACCCTAGAGGTGAATTTTAGAATTTTGCTTCGCAATTTTTATGTTGGACTAAATATGTCCCATAGACAACTCTTGGATTGCGTTGCCAAAGGAAATTTTATCGAAATTGATCCCAGTATTGCGCATGAAATTATAGAGGGAATAGTGGGAACACTACCTCAACAAAAGGGGCCGCATCATACCCAGGAAGAAACACAAGTTTTTGAGAAAATTTGCGAAGTGACGAAAAGTTTACATAAGTCTCTTGACCCTCTTAAGAGTGTTAGCGGGAATCTTCACCGCATGAATATGTTTATCACTCTTTGTAATAAGCGGTTGGATTATTTAGATCTAAAAATTTCCGAATATGAAGGGAAACGTAAAGAACCTCCCGGATTCAAGCATGACTCCGCTAAAAAATTAAAAACCAAAGATGATAATACCTAGATCTATCCTTGCCTTTATGCCTAGCTAGGGGCGTTAAACGATGGCGCTTGTTGGGAGGCAGCCCAATTTTATTTTTGTTTCTTGCTTTCTGGTTCTGTTTAGTAATAAATCTTTGATCTAGCCTCTGTTTAGATGTGTTTTCATGTTTTAGTTAGTGTTTGTGCCAAGTAGAACCTTTGGGAAGACTTGGGTGAAGTCTTTTTGACCTTGCTGTAAAAAACAGACACTTAAGCGCTCACGAGATTAGCTACAACTTTTTACTGGAGAGTGATATTGTCGGATGTGGGGTTCCGGCAAAACCCTTAAGGTTCGAACTCTGGGGTGCGCGTGAAGTCTTTCCCTCCTACCGATCCACGCCCTAGCTCACTAAGATCTCGCGGATGAACTCGACGAACTCGCAACACAGAAAGACACGAGATTTATACTTATTCGGGCCACCGTTGTGGTGTAATACCCTACTCCAGTGTGGCGGTGGTGGATTGCCTCTTGGGCTGATGATGAACAGTACAAGGGGAAGGACAGCCTCCTGAGGTTGAGGTGTTCTTGTGGCTAGGGTAGGATCTCGATCAGATCAGATCAAGCTGGGATCAGATCAAGCTGAGATCAGATCAAGCCGAGATGCCCCTACTGTGGTGGCTAGTTCTACTTATATAGGCCCTGGTCCTCTCCCCAAATATTGAGCGGGAAGGGAGCCAACAATGGCGGGCAAATTTGAAGGGGGACAGCTAGTACAAGCTATCCTGACAAAAGTGGTCTTCGCCTGCGAAAGGCTCTGGTGGTGACGCCGTCTTGGGCTCCATGATGACCTCCGTCCTGCTGTCCTTCTGGTCTTGGTCTCGTTGCACCGATATGGCAACCTTTGCCTGATGCCTCGGTACTCCTCGCCCGCGCTTGCCTCCTTAGCACCAAAGAGGAAACAAGGACGCTGCGCGCGCTGGCACCCGCCTGGTCTCGATCATCATGGCTCACGTCACGAAAGCCTCGTGAGGTTTGCCCCGCCTTGATATCTCCGCTCCTCGTGAGCCTGCCTGGCTAGGCCACTCCTGAGGAGGTTTTGCGTCGTCCACCTTGCGAGGCTTGGCCCCTCGCGAGGGTCTTGGATGCCTTGTTGATGAAGATGGGCCGTACGGCCTGCTGACTTAGCCACGCCGTGGGCTGCAGGCAGGCAAGTCTGGGGACCCCCGTTCCCAGAACGCCGAGAGATATTTAGTTTATTCTTTTTGCAAATGATTAATAGATAAATTCCTCACGTCCAGCAATTTATTTCAGAATTTTTGGAGTTCCAGAAGTATACATTTGATCCAGATTACTACAGACTGTTCTGTTTTTTGCAGATTCTGTTTTTCGTGTGTTGTTTGCTTATTTTGATGAATCTAAGGCTAGTATCAGAGGTTATGAACCATAGAGAAGTTGGAATACCATAGGTTTAACACCCAAGGTGCGCTTGGGCTTGGCTTCACGGCGAAGCCAAGGGTCAAGTACGGAGCGTCGCGGGCCCCAAAAGCCTGTGGCCTCGGTTGACGCGTGGCGGTTGATTGGACGTGGGCGTCTCCGCTTCCCCACGCTGCCTCGGCAACTGCTCGATTGGACAAAAGGCTGGCGCGGATAGCGCTTGCCTTCATTGTTTCTTCCTCGCCTTGCTCCAGACCCCCTTTTTTGCTCCTCGCCACCGCTACCTCAGATCTGCTCCAATCTCGCTCTGCATCTGCGACCCATGGCGCCGCGCAAGGTCACGACTTCCTCAGTGCCGGCTTGGTATGAGCCAGCTCTTGAAGCGCCCACCATCACAGAGAAGAGCCTCGCCTCCGTGCACCTGCTGACGGTGGGGGAGAGCAACAAGTGGGGGAAGACGGAGCTCCGGCTCGCCTCCGATGTGCCGGAGCCTGAGGGAAGCACCTTCTTCCCCTTCTTCTCGAGCAGCGTCGCCGTCGGGTTGGTCCCTCCTTTCTCCAACTTCTTTTATGAGGTTCTCGATCACTACGGGCTGCTGGCATTGCACCTCCATCCCAACTCTGTCCTCCTCTTGTCCATCTTCGCCTACTACTGCGAGGCGTACCTGGGCGTGCTGCCATCCGTGGCGCTTCTGCGCCACTTCTTCTTCCTTCGCGTCACCGATGGGCCACTCTCCGGATGCGGCAACTTCGTCGCGGCTGGCAAGGCCAACTCGATCTCGAGCAATGGGAAGAGGGCTGACAATATCCGATCCAAATGGGTCATGATGGACGCCAAGAGCACCCATCCGCGCCTGGTGTTACCGACGGAGGCGCCCCAACTCAACAAGGGGTGGCCCAAGGCGGAGCTTGCCGATGAGCGGGCGTTGTCTGTGTTGGGGCAGATGACGACTGACTTGAAGCCGGGCAATGCGAAGGCAGCCAAGGTGACGGGGGCAATGCTCCTGAGGGAGTTCTTGATGCTGCGAGTTGCCCCTCTCCAGGCGCGCTCGCGCCCCTTGTGGGAGCTTGAAGAAGAGGGGAACAAGACCCGTCTGAGGCCTGGGGCCCTTCCTGGCGATGAATTGGATGCTGTCTCGTGCCTCATAGTTGGGGAGAACCAGGAGTACCCGCCTAGTGCCTTCGTTCCTTTGTTCCTCCGCAAGGACTGGGAGGAACTTGTCGCCTCCAGGCCGACCTTTGACGCGCGCGGCCTGGTGCCGCCGGCGCTTGCAGGAGCTCCTGCAGCACCGAAGCCGGTGGAGGTGTCCTCCGATGAGTCCCGTGGAGGGGAGGAGGAGGAGGTGGACTCAGAGAAGACTCTTGAAGAGGTGGGGGAGACTTCTCCTCTGAGCAAGGCCGAGATCCTCCGCGCCCTGCCCGACGACGCCGAGGCCGACGCCCGCCAGGAGGAGAGGGAGCAGCCCCTCATCCCGACAAGGGGCAGGTCGTCGTTGGTTCCTTGAGATGCCGCCCCTGTTTCGACGCCTCCTGAGGCCGGCTCCGACCCTTCTGCCACCAGGGCCCGCGTGCCCACTCCTCAGGTCCCAACACTGTCAGGCTTCAAGCTCCCCAAGCGGAAATATGTTGCAGTGGATCGGTAAGTGCCTTAAGCTTCGCCTTGTCCCTGCTTGTACTTGTTATTTCCTGACGTTCGCCCTTGGTCGATCAGGCCGACGCCTTCAGCGAAGAAGAGGAAGGAGGATACGGCGGCCGTGCCTTCCTTCGCAGAGAAAGGAGGCAGCAGCGCCCGCACCTCCCCAACCCGATCGTCCTCGTGAGGCCAAGAGGAACATCGCCGTGTGGAATCATCCCCCATGGCCCCGCTGGCTCCGGAAGTGCCGGCGTCTGGCGCGGTTGATGAGGTCCCAGCTGCTCCGGAACCCGCAATCTCCCAGTCCCTGGCGACGACGTCGCCTCCTCCTACTGCCGCACCTTCACTCCTAGGTTCTTCTACCTCTGCTGCTGTCCTGGAGCGTGCTCTTTTGGAGATGACCCAGTTGCAGGCAGATCTCCTGAGGGCAGACCCGCGCCTGGTGGCCGGGCGCCTGGAGCTGGCCTCTGGCTGGCTTCACTCCAACTTGGCGGTTCGCGTGATGCTGAGTCAGGCCGCGGCGTCCTCCGAAAAGGAGAAGTAGAGCGCTGCCACTACTGCAGCCGATCGTGAGGCGGCACTGAAGGACGCCAAGGCCGCTCGCGACCGCTGCCGAGAGCTGGAGGACGAGCTGAAGAGCCTGCGTGACAAGCACGGCAAAGAAGCATGCTGCCGCCAGGCGAAGGAGGAGGAGATGAAGGCCCGGGAGGACGCCGTCAAGAACCGTGATGCTGAGCTGGCGGAGTTGGGGAAGACGCAGGCCGCCGAGCGCAACCGGTTGGAAGAGCTGGAGCGGAAGGTGGAGGCGAGGGAGGCCGATCTTGATGCCAAGGCGCGAGTCCTGGACGAAGACCACGTGGCCTTTGCCGATCTCGAGAAGAGATCTTGCAAGGCACTGAAGAGGCTCTACGAGCACGGCCTGGAGAAGTCGCTGACCACCGATGAGGACGGCCTCGCCCGGCTGCTTCCTCTCTTGGTGAAGGCGCTCGAGGAAGTCGTTGATGGTGTCAGTCCCATGGCGGAGGCAGAAGCTCGCGTCCTGTCTTCAGCTGCATTGACTCGCGTCTTCAGCCATCTGCACCTCCGCGACCCCAACGCTTGCCTTGACGAGCTGCTGGAGCCCGTGGCCGATGATCTTAGCACAGCCGCCGCCGCAGCTGTACAAGGTCAAGTGGAGGCCTTGCTGAAGAAGTTCCGCGGCTTTGTCTCCGCTCCTTTGTCTGGCGATGCCGCCGATCCTGCGGCTGTTGATGAAGGTGAAGACGACGTCACTCATGGAGGAGCACCTTCCGCAGGCGATGGCGGTGTCCAGGGGTGACCTGCGGCTATTCTCCCATTTCGTTCCTGCAACATGTATCAGGCCTCGTGGAGGTGTTTAGACTTTTCATTTGGTATTGTGAGGACAATGTGCTTGTAATATTTGCTTAGAGATTTTGTGCTTTCCTTCCTATCTGCTTTGTGTTCTACGTCGGCAGAGCCCGGCCGCGCGCATACCTCAACCGCCATTGGGCTGACCGGAGACCAGGACGGACCAAGGAGTGAGGGGCTACGTGACCAGTTAGGCTCCCGAGTCGCGATGCTCAGGAGTCCCCCTTGACGCGCGAACAACATATAGGGAGAGTTCGCGAGGATAGGTTGATGTTCTATGTTGGCAGAGCCCGGCCCCGCGCATACCTCAACCGCCATTGGGCCGACCGGAGACCAGGACGGACCAAGGAGTGAGAGGCTACGTGACTAGTTAGGCTCCTGAGTCGCGATGCTCAGGAGTCCCCCTTGACGCGCAAACAATCTCCATACCTTCCCTCGCCGAGGCCTCGGGAAGGGCATGCGACGACCAGGTCTGGGAGGCCTGTTTGGGCGGCGTGCGCTCGGGCGTGACCCAAGAGCAGCCCCCAAGCCCGGGAGGCCTGGTTGGGTGGCGAGCGCTTGGGCGTGACCCGAGCGCAGCCCACATGCCCAGCCCCCTCGCGCGGCTCTCCTGAGGGGAGGCGTTGCGGTGAGGCCGGACGCTGAGCTCTGGGCTCCCTGAGGTTGGTACGACCGTGAAGCCGCCCTCAGTTGTTTATCACCGGCGCGGAGCATAGTGCTTCCGCTTGTGCACGGGCATAGCCGCTCCTCGACAGTGTTGACGGCCAACACGGAGCATGGTGCTTCCACTTGTGCGTGGGAGGGGGGGCCCCCTCCGGGAGGAGCCCCGGGGCGTGTACAGCCCCGCCCTAACATGTGGCTTGGACAACAGGGCTGCGAGGTGTATCTGGGCACTCGTGAGCCAGCGCGGGACTCACGAGGCCCTACCTCAAGGCGGGTTGCGCCTGGTCTTGAGTCTTGGTTGTTGTGTGTTCCTACAACGCGGTTAGGTGCAAGCACTCTGTGTCCTCAGGTCCCGGCCCTCGAGCGAGCTCAGCCGCCGCTGGTATGCCAGGTCGTGATGCTGTGGTCAAGGCCAGGGGGTGAGGGCTGGAGAGCCAGTAAGAGCTCCTGAGCCGCGATGCTCAGGAGCCCCCCTTTTAACGCGCAAGAGAATTGCACGGGATGAATGGACCCGTGGTGGGTGGCGATCGAGTAGGTGATAACCGTAGTCAGGTTAAGCATGGAAGGCAAATCAGCTTGGGTAAATGCAGGAAGACACATGCCACTGGGTCCGGCCCGAGCGGCTTGGGGATGATGCAGCCCGAGGGGCGCCCCCAGCAAGGTAAGCTAAAGGCATAAGCAAAAGGGATACATGCCACAGGGACGGACCCATGCGGCCTGGGAATAATGCAGCCCAAGGGGCGCTCCCAGCTAAACGAGCTTGGAAAATGTCACCTGGTTCTGTAGACGAAGTAGAGTTGGTGCAGCTAAAGGCGTGCGTCGAAGGAATGACTCTTCACGAGCCACCTGGGCCCTGAGCCTCGGGAGGCTCTGGGGGCTCGGGAGGTTCCTTGAAGACCGTCTCCATTTCTTCCAGGACGGCGTGGTACCTGGCCTCCTGAGCCGCCAGGACGCGCCGCATGTTGCGCTGATAGGCCGACGCCACGCTCGGCAAGCCGAAGGGCATGCGAACGTAGCTGTGTGGCGGGCGCTCGCAACAGCCCACACGCGAAGGCCAGAAACGCTCCTGAGATGCGGCCCTATTGAGCCCTGGGACGTCGATACAGACACGCAGCCCAGCATCCTCGCCTGGATGGGGAGCTGCGCCTCGTGAGCGGCTGTCGCCACGCATGGCTCTTGCGTCTTGCAGTTCCTGAGTGGTCTTGGTGATGAACTCTTGAGTGGTGGGTACTCCTTGCCCTGTGTTCTCTTGAGGGAAACGTGCCGCAAAGCACGCTTCCAAGTGGTACCCAAGCGCCTCCCTCATGAGGTTGGCAAGGTCTGAGGCCCTCTAGAAGAGAGCCCCCGAGCCCTGCCCGAGGAGGGCGCCGGGCGCGCCTTCCTATGTGATGGAGGGAGGCGCGCCTGAAGCGGGCGCTAACCCTGATGAGGCTCCAGCCGCGTCGCCGCCCTCCTGAGATCCTACTCAGCGCAACTGCTTCTTCTTCTTGGGGAGGGCCTCCGGAGGGCCCTCGCTTTTGCGGTTGGGGTCATTGATTGCTGCAGCTTGGAAGGCGCGCTCGAGGGAGCACACCGCATCTCTCTCTTCACATGGGACCGTGATGATTCCGCCGCTTCCCGACATCTTGAGGACGTTGTAGCCGTGATGGGTGACTGCCATGAACTTGGCCAGGGCTGGATACCCGAGGATGGCATTGTACGGCAGGCGGATGTGCACGACGTCGAAGTCGATGAGCTCGGTGCGGTAGTTCTTGCGCTCTCCGAAGGTGACAGGCAGGCGGACCTGCCCTATCGGTGTGGTGGAGCCGTCGGTCACTCCTGAGAAAGGCTTGGTAGGCTGAAGCTGCTCATATGGCACATGGAGGTTGTCGAACGTGTCGACGGACAGGACGTTGAGCCCTGCGCCGTCGTCGATGAGGGTATTGGTAACTTGCACATTGCTGATGACTGGTGAACAAAGCATCGGGAGAGCGCCAGCGGTGGCTGCGCACTTGAGCTGATCTGCCGAGTTGAAAGTGATGGCGCGTTGGGACCACCTCAGTGGGCGTGTGGCCTCGAGCTTGGGGAGCACCGCGTTCACTTCACGAGCGAACTATTTGAAGATGCGTTGAGAGGCTGGGGCCTGCGCGCCGCCCAAGATGCAGGCGATCGCACACGGCTCCTGGAAGCCCCCAACCCCCTCATCCTGATGGTGATCGTCGTTCCTTCTTGGTGGCGGCAGCGGGGGAAGACCGGCGTTGCCCTGGGGGCGATCCTCACGAGCCTGGTCCCTCCACGCGCCCTCGCGAGGATGGTCCTACCAGCGGTCCTCACGAGGCCCTTCACGCCACTTTTGGCGCGGGCCACAGTCGTCCCAGCGTCAGCCTCCACGTCCTCCTCCACGGCCGTAGCCCCGGTCGCTATGCTCGGGGCGTCGACCAAAGCGTCCTTCACAGATGGCTCTGAGCTCTTGACAGTCACTAGTGTTGTGGGTGTTCAGATTGTGGAAGGCGCAGAACGGTTGGCTGTTCTTGGATGACTCGGGTTGATCTCTGCCCCACTTGGTGTCGGGCTCCGCTGCGAGCACTGCCGCTTCCTTGCGCTTCACGTCCTTGGCCTTGGCTTTCTTCTCCTCTGTGCCCGCGGCTGGCAGCTCGAGGAGGGAGAGGCGCCCTTCCTCAGCTCTTGCGCACTTGGTCGCCAGGTTGAACAGCTCCTGAGATGTGCACAACTCCTCATGGATAGCGAGCTCTTCCTTCATCTTGATGTCACGGACGCCGTCTGAGAATGCGGAGATGATGGCCTCGTCCGTGACCTTGGGGATCTTGAGGCGAGTGTTGTTGAAGCGCTGGATGTACTTCTGTAGGGTCTCTCCTGGTTGTTGCTTGATGCGGCGCAGGTCACCTGCGGCCGGCGGGCGGTCGCGGGTGCCCTGGAAGTTGGCGACAAAGCGGTCGCGCATCTCATCCCAGGAGGAGATCGAGCCGTGCTACAGGTTCAGGAGCCAGGAGCGGGCACCATCCTTGAGAGCCGTAGGGAACCAGTTCACCATGACCTTCTCGTCGCCGTTGGCCGCTTCGATGCTCAGCTCGTAGAGCTGCAGGAACTCCGTGGGATCGGAGGTGTCGTCGTAGCGGGGAGGCAGATCGGGCTTGAACTTGCCTGGCCAGGCGACGCTACGCAGCTCGGGGGTGAAGGCGCAGCAGCCGGCCGTGGTTGCCGGGGCCTGCCTCGGAGGTGGAGCTTGGTCTTGATAAGGTCCGCGCGGCGCCGCTGCGGGCGGTGCGGGGAGCACGGGTGTAGCCTCTCGCGGCCGAGGGATTTCTTGGCAGCTTCTCTCTTCGCGCGCGGGCACCGGACGTGGCGGATCACGCCGTGGGGCCGCGCGCCTTGGCACCAAGGCGCAGTCTTGGGGCAAAGGTGGTGGAGGCGCGCCATGAGCCACGTCGCCTGTGGCTGGCGGAGGGTGAGGCAGAGAGAGGGACAGCGCCGGGGAGCCCCCTGCGGCGCGGACGAGCTCGGCGACGCGGTCGAGCCACTCGTCGTAGAGGTCGTCGACTGGGCGGTAGCACAGGAGCTCGTTCGCCGCGAGGAGCGCAGCCCGTGCCTCCATGGGAGCGCGGCGTGCATGAGACGAAGAACCGGCCGGGGTCAGCGACGGAGTGGCGGGGCGACCGTCCTGCCGCACCGATGGATGCAGTGAGGACGCCTGTTGCTCGTTCCCCGCCGGGCCGGTGGCAGCGTTGGCGGCGGGAGACGGAGAACGACGAGGTGGCCCGCCGACAGGAGCCGTCTGAGCAACACGGGCGGTGAGGGCAGCCCGACGCTCAGCTCAAGCGCGACGAGCGTCCGCCATGGAGACGATGGAGCGACGGAGCGACGAATCGACGGAAGGGAAGATACGGCGCACCCCTACCTGGCGCGCCAAATGTCGGATGTGGGGTTCCGGCAAAACCCTTAAGGTTCGAACTCTGGGGTGCGCGCGAAGTCTTTCCCTCCTACCGATCCACGCCCTAGCTCACTAAGATCTCGTGGACGAACTCGACGAACTCGCAACACAGAAAGACACAAGATTTATACTGGTTCGGGCCACCGTTGTGGTGTAATACCCTACTCCAGTGTGGCGGTGGTGGATTGCCTCTTGGGCTGATGATGAACAGTACAAGGGGAAGGACAACCTCCTGAGGTTGAGGTGTTCTTGTGGCTAGGGTAGGCTCTCGATCAGATCAGATCAAGCTGGGATCAGATCAAGCTGAGATCAGATCAAGCTGAGATGCCCCTACAGTGGTGGCTAGTTCTACTTATGTAGGCCCTGGTCCTCTCCCCAAATATTGACTGGGAAGGGAGCCAACAACGGCGGGCAAATTTGAAGGGGGACAGCTAGTACAAGCTATCCTGACAAAAGTGGTCTTCGCCTGCGAAAGGCTCTGGTGGTGACGCCGTCTTGGGCTCCACGATGACCTCCGTCCCACCGTCCTTATGGTCTTGGTCTCGTTGCACCGATATGGCAACCTTTGCCTGATGCCTCGGTACTCCTCGCCTGCGCTTGCCTCCTTAACACCAAAGAGGAAACAAGGACGCTGCGCGCGTTGGCGCCCGCCTGGTCTCGATCGTCATGACTCACGTCACGAAAGCCTCGTGAGGTTTGCCCCGCCTTGATATCTCCGCTCCTCGTGAGCCTGCATGGCTAGGCCACTGAGGAGGTCTTGCGTCGTCCGCCTCGCGAGGCTTGGCCCCTCGCGAGGGTCTTGGATGCCTTGTTGATGAAGATGGGCCGTATGGCCCGCTGACTTAGCCGCGCCGTGGGCCGCAGGCAGGAAAGTCTGGGGACCCCCATTCCCAGTACGCCGACAGATATTTAGTTGATTCTTTTCGCAGATGATTAATAGATAAATTACTCACATACAGCAATTTATTTCAGAATTTTTGGAGTTCCAGAAGTATACGTTTGATCCAGATTACTACAGACTGTTCTGTTTTTTATAGATTCTGTTTGTCGTGTGTTGTTTGCTTATTTTGATGAATCTATGGCTAGTATCAGAGGTTATGAACCATAGAGAAGTTGGAATACAGTATGTTTAACACCCATATAAATAAATAATGAGTTTATTACAGTACCTTAAGGTGGTGGTTTGTTTTGTTTCGCTAACGGAGCTCATGAGATTTTCTGTTAAGTTTTGTGTTGTGAAGTTTTGAAGTTTTTGGGTAAAGATTTGATGGATTATGGAACAAGGAGTGGCAAGCCTAAGCTTGGGGATGCCCAAGGCACCCCAAGGTAAAATCCAAGGACAACCAAAAGCCTAAGCTTGGGGATGCCCCGGAAGGCATCCCCTCTTTTGTCTTCGTCCATCGGTAACTTTACTTGATGCTATATTTTTATTCACCACATGATATGTGTTTTGCTTGGAGCGTCTTGTATGATTTGAGTCTTTGCTTTTTAGTTCACCACAATCATCCTTTCTGTACACACCTTTTGGGAGAGACACACATTAATCGGAAATTATTAGAATACTCTATGTGCTTCACTTATATCTTTTGAGCTAAATAATTTCGCTCTAGTGCTTCACTTATATCTTTTAGAGCACGGTGGTGGTTTTATTTTATAGAAATTATTGATATCTCATGCTTCACTTATATTATTTTGAGAGTCTTTTAGAACAGCATGGTAATTTTCTTTGGCTATAAAATTAGTCCTAATATGATAGGCATCTAAGATGGATATAATAAAACTTTCATATAAGTGCATTGAATACTAAGAGAAGTTTGATACTTGATGATTGTTTTGAGATATGGAGATAGTGATATTAAAGTTGTGCTAGTTGAATAGTTGTGAATTTGAGAAATACTTGTGTTGAAGTTTGCAAGTCCCGTAGCATGCATGTATGGTAAACGTTGTGTTACAAATTTGAAACATGAGGTGTTCTTTGATTGTCATCCTTATGAGTGGCGGTCGGGGACGAGCGATGGTCTTTTCCTACCAATCTATCCCCCTAGGAGCATGCGCGTAGTGCTTGGTTTTTGATGACCTGTAGATTTTTGCAATAAGTATGTGAGTTCTTTATGACTAATGTTGAGTCCATGGATTATACGCAGTCTCACTCTTCCATCATTGCTAGCCTCTTCGGTACCGTGCATTGTCCTTTCTCACCTTGAGAGTTGGTGCAAACTTCGCCGGTGCATCCAAATCCCGTGATACGATACGCTCTATCACACATAAACCTCCTTATATCTTCCTCAAAACAGCCACCATACCTACCTATTATGGCATTTCCATAGCCATTCTGAGATATATTGCCATGCAACTTTCCACCATTCCGTTTATTATGACGCGCTTCATCATTGTCATATTGCCTTGCATGATCATGTAGTTGACATCGTATTTGTGGCAAAGCCACCATGCATATTATTTCATACATGTATGTGACGCCCGGATAATTAGACTACAGTAATTCCCTGCTGATGATGCCACGTCACCTTTGTCACTGTAGTTAATCTCGGGTTAGTTCAAAAAACCGATTCAATTTCAAAATTGAAATAAAGGCAAACAACAAAAGTTTTCAAACTTAAAACTAAAATGTCCGGGTTGTGCCAAGTAATACAAAGTTAATTGTGGTGAAGAAACCCCACTTTTATAAAATGTTTTAATACTCTAAAATGATTAAAACGGTAGTTGAAACGATTGAATATGTGCCTTTGATATTTTATAAAATGATAAACTATTTTATTTTGAGGTAAAAACTTTTAGGTTATTGGGTTATTTTGAAACACTATTTTCGGAGCTATTGCCATATTTTACTAAACTGAAAATAAAGTGTAACTAAAATAAAACAGAAAAGAAAAGTGGAAATAAAACAAAACAAATAAGAAGGACCTCCCTGGCCAACTGGGCCAAACGGCCCCAGCCGACCAGCCCACTGGCCCGGCCGGCCCATCCCCACTGCCTTATCCCCTGAGGCGACCCAAACCCTAACCACCGACACCCCACTGCCCCCCACGAGCCCCTCATCTCTTCCCTCTCCCCCTCAATCCGGATCGGGGGGCGCACGCCCGATTCCGCCGCTGCCCGACGCGGCCCGGCTCCGACCCCATCACTCCGACGCTGTCGCCCTGGACCTCGCCGCTTCGTCCTCAACCGCCCATCGCCGGACCGCCTCGCCTCGCGCTCGACGCGATACATCGAGCCGCCGCCCGAAGCCGCTCAGCGCCTCGCCGCCTTCGTCACCGACGACCACCTCGCCGGACGCCCTCGTCCCGTGCGTCGCCTCGTCTCCGTCCTCCTCCTCAACCCCCGTTGCCCAGTCCCCTACGAACCCCCGTGAGGCCCTCCCTCGTTCCCTCCTGCCCTGTGGTCACCGTCGTACGCTCGCGCTCCGCCCCTCGCCGTGACCACGCCCCGACCCGCTCTGCCCTGCGCCCCACCTGCAATTGCCGTGGACCGTGCGCGCCCACGCCCGCGCGCTCGCAGCCGCGCCGGTTGCGTCGTCGTTTCCCGCCCCCACCCCGGCTGCTCGCCCGCCGCCCTGCTCCGTCCTCCCTCGCCGCGCTCCGCCTCCCCACGCTGGCCGCTCGCCGCGCTCCGCATCCACGCGCCCGCTCCGGCCGCGGCGCACCCGAGCCGCTTATCGCCGTCCGTGTCCCGACTCCCTCCGCCTCTCTACCGCTGGCCGCGCTTGGTGCCGCCCCGCTCCTGCAGCCCCCATCTCGCCGCCGCCCGGTCCAGCACCCGCACGCCCGCCCTGCATCGTGTCCGCTGCTCCGCCGCACCGGCCCTGCCGGCAACCACCTGCCCGGAGGCCGCCACTGGCCGTGGGCATGGCCTCGTCGTCCCTGCGGACGAGCGCCCGCTCAGCCCTCATACGGGTCGGGCGCCTGCAGCACCCCAGCACCCGTACCCGCCCCGAGAGGCCTGTGTGCCACTGGACAACGGGGCCCACGCCCCTGACAACGATTAAAAAAAAGAAACAAAGTAAATAATGATAATAGTATTAAAAATAAAATAATTAATTATCTTAATTAACCTCGATTAAATTAAACTAATTAAACCTAATTAGTCTAATATCCTAATTAGTCCAACTAATCTGTTAGGTTCGAAAAACGAAGAATGACATGTGGGACCTAGTGGCCTGTTGACTAGTCAAAGCCCACAGTTAACTGCTGACTAGGCAGTCAACTGGGCCCCACTGCCAGCCTCTTTGTTGCCCTGCCGTGTACACTTTGCGTGTGCACGTAGCAAATTCTTCCTTATTTTCGAATTTGAATTAATTCCAGAAAATCATATAAGACTTCGAAAAATCATAGGAAATAATCCGTAACTCGGATGAAAAAACTTTATACATGAAAGTTTCTCAGAACGACGAGACGAATCCGAATACGCAGTCTGTTCATTCATCACACATCCCTAGCATAGCAAACCTGCAACCTTCCCCCTCCGGTCCGTCTGTCCGAAAACGCGAAACACCGGGAATACTTTCCCGGATGTCCCCCCTTCGCCGGTATCGCCTACTACTGCGTTAGGTCACCCCTAGCACCGCGTATTGCCATGTTATGCTTTGTGTTGCTTTGTGTTGCTTTGATTGCTTTATTATTTATTGTGTTCCCCCCATTACTTCTTTCCGGTAGACCCCGAGACTGCCGGCGACCCCCAGTTCGACTACGGTGTTGACGACCCTTACTTCTTGCCAGAGCAACCAGGCAAGCCCCCCCTTGATCACCAGATATCTCCTATTCTACTCTCTACTGCTTGCATTAGAGTAGTGTAGCATGTTACTGCTTTCCATTAATCCTATTCTGCTGCATAGCCTGTCATTGCTACTACTGTTGTTACCTTTACCTGCAATCCTACATGCTTAGTATAGGACGCTAGTATTCCATCTATGGCCCTACATTCTTGTCTGTCTGCCTTGCTATACTATCGGGCCGTGATCACTCGGGAGGTGATCACGGGTATATACTTATATACTTTACATGATACCTGTGGTGACTAAAGTCGGGTCGGCTCTTGGAGTACCCGCGAGTGGATCTTTGTGGCGGAGCGACAGGGCAGGTTGAGACCACCTAGGCGAGAGGTGGGCCTGGCCCTGGTCGGCGTTCGCGGTTACTTCAAAATAACACGCTTAACGAGATCTTGGTATTTGATCTGAGTCTGGCCACTGGCCTATACGCACTAACCAACTACGCGGGAACAGTTATGGGCACTCGGCGTCGTGGTATCAGCCGAAGCCTGCGTGACATCAGCGACTGAGCGGCGCACGCCGGATTGGACTGGAACGCCTGCTAGGCTAGGTCTGCTTCCGGCCGCCCACGCAACATGCAGGTGTGCAATGGGCGATGGGCCCAGACCCCTGCGCCAAAGGATTTAGACCGGTGTGCTGACCTCTCTGTTGTGCCTAGGTGGGGCTGCGACGTGTTGATCTTCCGAGGCCGGGCATGACCCAGGAAAGTGTGTCCGGCCAAATGGGATCGAGCATGTTGGGTTATGTGGTGCACCCCTGCAGGGAAGTTTATCTATTCGAATAGCCGTGTCCCTCGGTAAAAGGATGACCCGGAGTTGTACCTTGACCTTATGACAACTAGAACCGGATACTTAATAAAACACACCCTTCCAAGTGCCAGATACAACCCGGTGATCGCTCTCTCACAGGTCAATGAGGAGAGGATCGTCGGGTAGGATTATGCTATACGACGCTACTTGGTGAACTTACCATCTACTCTCTTCTACATGCTGCAAGATGGAGGCTGCCAGAAGCGTAGTCTTCGACATGATTAGCTATCCCCCTCTTATTCTGGCATTCTGCAGTTCAGTCCACCGATATGACCCCTTTACACATATACCCATGCATATGTAGTGTAGATCCTTGCTTGCGAGTACTTTGGATGAGTACTCACGGTTGCTTTTCTCCCCCTTTCCCCCCTTTCCTTTCTTCCTGGTTGTCGCAACCAGATGCTGGAGCCCAGGAGCTAGACGCCACCATCGACGACGACTCCTACTACACCGGAGGTGCCTACTACTACATGCAGGCCGCTGACGACGACCAGGAGTAGTTTAGGAGGATCCCAGGCAGGAGGCATGCACCTCTTTTGATCTGTATCCTAGTTTGTGCTAGCCATCTTATGGCACCTTGTTTACTTATGTCTGTACTCAGATATTGTTGCTTCCGCTGACTCGTCTATGATCGAGCACTTGTATTCGAGCCCTCGAGGCCCCTGGCTTGTATTATGAAGCTTGTATGATTTATTTTATTTTTAGAGTTGTGTTGTGATATCTTCCCGTGAGTCCCTGATCTTGATCGTACACGTTTGCGTGTATGATTAGTGTATGATTGAATCGGGGGCGTCACAAGTTGGTATCAGAGCCGAATGCCTGTAGGAATCCCCCTTCCACACTCCTTGGCCGAAGTCGAGTCTAGACATTGCAAACTTCTACTAACATGGCTGTGTGCCTTACCGGCCCACGTCGCCATTTGGGTGGTATTAGGATCTTTTACTCCTCGATCTATACTCTGGGACTCTGATCTCTCTTCTATTCGGGTTTAATGAATTTACTAAAATCTAACTTTAGGTTCTCGAAAATACTTTCTCCCGGAGAGCCCCTTCAGTCCAGATGATCGCCGGCTGCACCAGAAGATTTCGAAGATACTCTCTGATATTCTCTCGAGACCTTGTGCCCGTTGCTTTTGCAATTCCCTGCCACCGAAATATCCCTATGGTTAAATACTTACACATGTCGTTCTTACTTTTATTTCCAGTCGATCTTGTTATTACAAGATACCCCGAGAATACTTTGTGCCTACTGCCTTGCAGTTCTTTGCCACCTGAATACCCCTACGAATAATTTCTTGCGCTTATCGAGTATCCGCCCATCTCCAGTTGATTCAAGCAATTCACAAAAGTCTTCGAAACACTATTTGAACTTCCGAAAATCCTGAACAGCCTATTGCTTTTGAAATTCTTGCTTGCTTGCATTATGGTTAATCCCATAAGTCTCGTAATCTGATTGGCATCCCTTGTCATTATCATTTGGGTCCGTTGATTCAATATGTTGTGAATGGTCACAATCATCAATCAGGTCCTAGAATTCATCCTTCCGGCTCAGACGTCATTTTGAACAGGAGCTGGTTCTCGACCAATCAAATTGCCGTCGATTGTGCCCCTAAATCTATTCAACTTGTCCATCCTTGATCAGAGCGTCTGCTTCTGATCCTTCGATTTGGAATCATAATTCCTTTGCATTTAAGCTTCAAATTATTCAGATGATTCCATAACCTATTGCATTGCATTCTTCCCTCTTCTGGTTGAGTACTGATACTCACATCAGATCCTTTGTTGACCATCAAGTCCCTTGTTGGATTGTTGTCCGACAGTTTCCTTCACATTTGATCACCTTGTGAGTTCTTTCGCTGATACATAATGCCTTTGGTAAACTGTATGCTCTCCCTTTGTCAACCATGCTCTGCCTTCGAGCTATTGTTCATTACTCCTGAAACTCGTGGTATATGTTCCTAAGATGCCCTGATGGGTTGAATCAATGCCTTTCCTAATCTGTGTGAACCCAAAAGATTTCACGGGTCATACTCCTCTGGTAATTCACCAGGTAGTTCTTCACCTTCAGTTAATTTTAACAGAGCAGTGAGTGAAAGGTTATGCATTGGAGAAGTGGGAGTCGACCTTGAACTTTGTGTTCATGCCCATAGACACGATGTAGATCTTATCATGAAAGCTTCTCTTAAAAATAAATTGTCCCCTTGGTATAAGTTCATCTTACATCCGGGATTTGGTCCTTTGCAATTGTGGTTCCGACCATATTGTTCTTCTTTGATCCCATTTCTCGGACAAGTTGAAGTACTTGTCTTCTGCAAAGCAATACCCCAGTCCAACCTCTACTTTGGATTGTCGTCGAGTATTACCCCTCTGGTATCTTGAGAATATCATGGAACTGCATCACTTCTTATGGGTTCTTCATCAACTGTTATTTCTCACCGATTCCAATTTTCATGGGTTCTAGGTTGTCGTTAACCGAGAACACCGATATGTGAACCGATTCCGCATCCCGGTTCGATAACCCTAAGTAATTTTCATTGCCTATGAGTTTAATAATCCTTCAAGTCATTCCTAGCCCGATCGACTATATCATTATTGTGCTAATTTTTAACCGTGCTAACTGGTCCTTCGTGGAGCATAATTTTCGACGATGAGCTAACCCTACGTCGATCTTCCTCGTCATATCATTTCTCCTTGAACAACAAACTTGATTTCGAGTTTGTGTCGTACCCTAGGTTCCAATAACCTTTCGCTTCACCATTCCTTTGACTTGATGCCATTGCCGATCGATTACATCTCCATGAAACCTCTCGACAAAATTTGTCATGATCATCATCAACATTCCGAGTTCCTCCAGTATATCAATTGAATTCATGATGAGAAATACCATCCTTGCCCCTCGATGATTTGATTTATCATTGGCAACATCCTTGCTTTCCCTTCAACACAAACTTGTTCATGTTTTGTGTTGTACCTTGAGATCCTTGCTATCCAACTTATGTTATGTTCTACCTTGGAGCATTGCTATCTTTTATGTCAAGAATGTCATGGGAAATTCACCACCCTTAAGAATTCTTGATAGACGTGATACTTATTAACATCACCATTCTTTTCTTGGTCCCCCTGTTGTTTCTAACCGGAATACCGACAATTGAACTATGATGTGTGAATTCAAAACTTCTAGCAACCCTATTGCTTCGAAGTTAATGGTCGATATTTCATTCTTAGACCATTGGTCATCGAACCACCATTATAACATCGGTCATGCTACTTAAGCCCATATTTTGGGTGCACCTTTCAACCAATGTTTAACTGTGTATGTTTTCCTCGAGCATACCTCATTACATCATTTGATCTGACAAATGTTATCTCCTTGTTCAGATAAGTGTGAAAATCCATCTTTTGAAAATCGCAATGAATTGTCGCTGAGTCAATCAGCCACCTCCTCACCTCTCCTTGATTTAATGATGAACTCTTGTTTCGGAACTCACTTCCATAGTTCAATTCCCGAGAATCTTACAATGTCATCTCGACAATTTGTGTCGCACCTTTTCTCCTCGGGCCTCCTAAGTCTGAGTTATCCTGACACCAATCAGATCTGAATCTCGGTCAAATATGATGGTTGGAACATATTTCCAAGAGTTATAACATTGGTCTTATGTGACCCGGTAAGGTGATGTCGTGCCTAGCACACCTGGCCGGTTGGCCCTATTGTTATAGATTCCTTTTCAGCAAGGTTATCCATTCTTCCATGATGAAATTGTAACACTTATTCTACAAGTTATTCCTGATGGATCCTTTGTGTTTCCAAAGTCTGATCTTCACCTGATGACCATGTCAATGCTATCTCGAAGCATGTCTATGGTACTCCGATTTTCAACAAGACCATTTGAAGCCCAATGCTAAATGTTTCCTGCTCAATTATCCAAACACCGCTGTATGGGTAATGTCATGAAATTTCTCTCCCCTACCTAAAGAGTTTTCTACATTATATCCTATCATGGATATCATGCTCTGCTTGTCCTTCGGAAGGATATACCCTTGAAATATGTGTTTAAACACATTTTCCTTTCCATTGGTTGGTTAACGTTTCTTGTGATCTATATGATCTAAGCAGTAACATTCTCCTGCTTATGTAAACACCTCGGTGTACAATTCTGTCAGCAAGACCCTGTTACCATTGTTGATGACATTTCGGTAACCACCGATGGACGAGAACTTTGCCTATTGGTCCACCTCGTTCAACGAGCAGGAAAATAGTTCTCTTCGCCCCTCGCCCTTGGTACCGACGTTGTTGCCGACATAATTGACAGGCTACCCTTTGACATGCCTTGCTGTCATGACCGAGCAAGATGTCACCGCTCCTTCTACTTTTAACCCACATGGTGGGCCCATAACCGACAGTTCCACAGGATCGAAACCTAACTCTCCTGTACATCCCTGTTTCGAAGTTATCCCTCGCGCTTCGTTTCGTATGTAATTTGCGAGCCACCTTCCTAGTGATCAATTCTGGTATCAGACACAATACTTATTCTCGTTGCTCTGAACCCCTTTCACACTCTGTTTTAGGCAATGAACGATTGCCTATCCGCTTGAAACTTCTTATTGCACCGTCTTACTTTGCTCTCGATGTGTTTCATTTGTTCAACTCGAGAGATACTCATATGTTCATTCTTGGGATACCCCCAGATGATTTTCCCTTATAACATCCTATCATTGTAGAGCTGCCCCTTACCTATTCATAAGTACGATGGAGTTCCCCGAAGAAAGGACGACAACTTCATCATGATGCATTGGAATAAAGAATTGAAGACATCAACGAAAGGGATTAACTTACTTGAGAAGATCCGTTATGTAGCGACCCGACCCGAATGGATCAAGTCTCTGTGCTTAAGTGTCATCCCTGGATCGGTATGCTGACACACATAGTACTCGAGGATTTATAACAGAGGTAAATCACATGTATAAAAATAACGTAAATACTATTACCTCAAACCAAATAGCGGAAGTAACAAGGTTGTGGATTCCCATCAACACCAACGGCAAAGTTGAGTGTAGAAATCGTAACCCTAACGAATCACTTACTCGTCGTAAGATATCCTGCAACATGAAACGTTGCAGCCCGAAAACGGGTCAGCACATGGAATATGCTGGCAAATTCACACCATAGAGAATGATGAACAATAATATCACTACATGCATATATGGCTGGTGGAAAAGCTCTATGGTTATAATGTTTTTGCGAAAAGCCAATTTTTCCCTACTGCAAAGGAATAAATTTTATTTAACTATCATGGTGGTTGTGAAACATTGAGAAGGTACCTCCAACTCAATCCCAATTAAGTATCATCATTAACCCAACAAATTTAATTAAAGTAACATGGTGATGAGATCAACGGGATAATCCAAGAACTAGATACTCAGGATGTCCATAACCGGGGACACGGCTAATCATGATTAGTTTGTACACTCTGCAGAGGTTTGCGCACTTTTCCCCACAAGACTCGATCGCCTCCGCTTGATTCTCGCACTGCATGATGTTTGAGAAACGGATGACCGAGACACAGTCTTTCAGAAACAATCACTCTTTACTCTGGGTGGACCGGTACACCTACTTTCCCCTACATCTGCTAGCCCACCTCTTCAAGAGATCCTGTAACCTACTCAACTATGCTAGAGCCCATAATAGCTTCTGGCTGCACACGGAAGTTTCTAGCATGAATAATCTTATGATCCCTTTGAGCCTGGGTGGCGGTCCTTATACAAACAGACAACACTGGGTTCTCCAGGTGCCTCAATCCACCCAGATGTGAGTTTTAGTTGCCACCTTAAGTAAACCATTATTATCAATCTCACATCTGTCATGAATATCTCTCAAACCCAATCCACGTCTACGAGCATAGCATGGCAATATAATAGCAACGTAGAAGTAACTCCCAAAGGTTTGATTGTAAACAGGGCAATAGGTACTACCTCATCAACTACTTCCCAATACCCACATGTTATCAATCCTACTCATGCAATGTTTGAGGGTTGAATCTAATGCATAAAAACTGGGTATGAAAGGGATATGATCAAAGTGTGAACTTGCCTGCAATGTTGATGAAGATGATTCGCACTCAAAACTCTTGATAGATCTACTCGTCACACTCCGGTCAATCTATCGAGAGCAAGCAATGGTAACCACACATAAGCAATCACTCAAAAGATCAAAAAGAACGAGGAAGACACTTCGGAAAACATCAAAACCAAGCAAATAACTCTTGCAACATAAAACAATTTCTAACAGTACCAAAATTATGTGAATTTGGCCTTATCAGAAAGTTTAGGTCAAGAGCTTCGATTTGCAAAAAGAATCAACTCAAACGGAGTTACGGAACTTAAGTTATGATCAAAAGAAGATTCAAATTCAAATCTGTTTGAAAACAAATTTTAAATTTTCAAAAACATGTTTAAGTTCTTTTACTGGATAGAGGGGATCATAATGAAGACGTGGGCATTGGTTTCGTTGGACTTGGACAAACGAGTAAAAAGTTATAGACGTTTGAAGATCAGGGGCTGATCCGTAAATAAAATATTCACAGATGGGTCCCTGGCCGAAAATAACAGAAAAAGAAAAAACTAAATAGTGAACGTTCGTTTATAGGATCTAAACAGTGGACATTCGCAGTTTAGTAAAACCTAAAAAAAAGAGATCTAGGTTTTCTTAATAAAACCAAAAACGAAAAAAAATAAACCGGGGCGGTTCACGGTTTATACCGGTTCGAGGGAAATAAACCCAAGGCGGCGGCTACTCCGGCGAAGTACGGCGGTGAGGCGGAGCGATGCGGCGGCGGCGGCTCGGGTCCGGCGGCTCCGGTGGTCGACGAGGCCGGCAAAGGGGGCGGCTCCGGTGATCGGGGAGAGGCGGCGCAGTGCGGTGGCGAGTCGAGCGGCGCGGCGGCGGACGCGGATCTCATCGTCGGCGGCGGTTGCGGCGGGATGCAAGGTGGCGGCGAAGTCGAGGGGGGGGAGGAGGCGAGGGGCGTCGAGGTCGGCCTTATAAAGGGCGACGGGAGGAGGTGGCGTGGAGGAGGGGGCGCGAGGTAGACGCGGAGTCCGGCTGGACTCCGGCGGCGGCGCTCCCGTGCGGGAGTCGGTCTCCTGCGGGAGATCGGGGACGGGGCGACGGGCGAGCTGGGCTGGGCCGCGGCCTGGCCTGGGAGCTGGGCCGGCCCAGTCGGAGGGGAGGTTTTTTTTTAACATTTTCCAGGCGAACGAAATAATAAAGAAAACCAAATAAATAAATATATTATATAGGCATATAATATATCAAAATTTTCAGGAAAAGATTTCCTACAACGTGAACATTTTTGTGAAGTCAAATAAAATCCTCACAAATTTAAATAAAGCAAAGAGTGCTACTGCCTTAATAAAATCCAATAAAAATCATTTTAAAAATACCAAAATGTTTTCAAATTTATTTCTCTCCAATTTTCTGATGTAGGGAATCATGTTACCCTATTTTCTGTATATTTTTATTGTGGAGAAAAATAATTTGAACAAAACTCAAATAAGTCCAAATTAAAAATAATTTCCAAAAGGACTTTGAATTTGACCTTTGAAACTCCCAACTCATATTTCATATGTTTTGAAGAAGTCATTTTATCTTCTCTCGTGAAAATCATTGAGTTGCATAAAGTTTCAGAAATGTGAAATATTTTCAAATGAAATTCAAATATTTTCAACACCCCTTGGCATTTAAATAAATGGAAGAAGTCATGTCATCTTCTCTCCTGGGTTTTGTGGTGAAAAGAATTTGAATTCATGGAGATCATAAAAGTAAAATGAAAGTTTGGGAAAGTCCTTTTATTCCCTCTCATTTAACTTTCAAAAGATTTCGAATTCCACTCACTTTCAGTCAATCAATCAAACAATCAATCCAATCTATCTGTTTATTATAACATTCCAAAATTTAGAATTTTGGGATGTTACAAACCTACCACCCTTAAAATGAATCTCGTCCTCGAGATTCGGAGAGGCTAGAAAGAAATAGGTTAGGGTCTGGGGGTCTCCTCAAAATCCATCGGTCATCTCAGGGGTCTGGGGTGCTACCACCCTTAGAAACATTGTTACGGTTCCATCAAAACTCATATACTCCATCCATTATTGTTGACAGTGTCAGTCTTCTCAGATTCTCGGAAAAATTCCTTCTCTTTTTGGGTAGCGGCATAACCTTTTCCTCAATTCTTCTGTCTTTCATCTCGGTAAGGTTATTCCAAGACTGGGTCTTCATAGCTGACGGGTCTAGCGCCAATGCTAAAGAACTATCGATATCTCATGGTGGTCAACGATTTACGGTTTCTCCTGCAGGAAAATGGGTCTGGGTTGATCCTCACCGTATAACCTACGATTGGCATCAACTGCCGTGTACAAGGGAAACATTCTTATACCATTCTAAGGTTCAAACAAGGTTTGGTCGTCGTCTCTCTACTATAGGTAAGTCACTCAGATTTAGCATCCCACATAGCAAGGCGAATAATAAGAGTAAGTCGGTATGGTGATCAATCCATCCCGCACCCAAATCATTACCTTGTATATGGTTTAGCGAATCTCGCATTCTAAAACTCGGTCATCCTCACAAGCATTGCAGAATTTCTCTTGTCGACGAACCAAGTTCGAATAAATCCATGGATTCTGGAAGCCAAACAAACGTCTATCGTTCCTTCACAACTCTCAGGTTTTGCGTAACTCCTATAAGACCGTTTGTCGATAAAAATCGTAACTTCTTCCAGGGTCTTCCCTTCAACAAGAGTGTGCTTGCTTCTTGGCAGGTCCTGGGGCCTGTGGGTTATGGCCCATCTCATCACTGGTAAACCTTGAACTCATCATTGGGGAAACTGATCCTTAATCCAACATCCAACTTCCTAGTATTCTTAATTCCGTCCAATTGTACTGTCTTCCTTCCATCTATTGGCACCACTAGGACATGATTACTCAGACTCATCATCGAATTCCATTGATCCATAATTCCAACATCATACCTCCTTTATATCCAATAGTACTCTTCATCCTCGTGGGATATCCCACATACCGAGATAAAATAAAAACACTTATACTTATGAAGTCCATACTCCACTTCGTGGAACATCATTATCCTTTCCAGGGTCAAGCATCCTTACAGGGGAATATTGGCCATCTCTGCATGGCATTTCTTCAACTGGGAAACATGAAACACATCATGAACTCCTGACAGTCCTTCGGGTGACTCCAACTTGTTGGCCACTTCTCCCATACGCTCCAAAACTCGGTATGGTCCTACAATTCTCGGGGCTAACTTTTCCTTAACTCCAAACCGTTTAACTCCTCGCAGAGGGGACACACGAAGACATGCTCTGTCTCCAATTTCATAGACTACCTCCTTTACATCCAATAATACTCCATACCCTCATATTCTTGGCGTATCCAACATATTGAGGTAAAACTCATACTTATTTTTTCGAAATCCACTTCGTGGAATATCATTACCTTTTTCCAAGGGTCAATTTTCCTCACAGGGTTCTACCACCCTTAAAATGCACAATCTTCCATAGACCATATTTCTCATATCCTCGAAAATGGTCAAAATCTTTCTTCATAGAGTAACAACTCATAGAATCCAAATTAATACCAATGATGCTAACTTTATTGATTCTCAAATTATTACAATCTCCTGCATTCCATTACATGCCTCAATCCGACACCTCACTAATAAAAGAAATGTCCACACTTCTACTACTATATTTCTCGTTGCACTCAACTATTTATCACAAGTCTCCGTCTCCTTGGGGCATTCTCTGGAAAGTGCCCTGCTTCATCACAACGGAAACATATTACTTCTGACATATCTCGAGGTTTCCTTGTGATTATATAGCCTCCTGGGGTCCTCATCTTCCCTTTTGGGCAATCATTGTGGTAGTGTCCTGAATTTTTGCACTTGAAACATGTGATATGACTCAGGTCTCTCTTTGTAGAAATTGGGTTGTTCCTGGGATACAATCTACTTCTCTTCCTGGACTTTTCCGTTCCAATCAGGGCTTCTATTTCCTGTGGGTCATACTCTACTTCCTCTGTCGGGAATTCTACTAAATCCCCATTCAGACAATTTTGGGAGATGTGTCCTTCTTCTCCACATGAATAGCATGACTTGGTGCAGGGTTTAATTGGTTCTTCTTTGGGTGTGTCCTCCACCTCTTCCTTCATCATAGATTCCTCTAAAATTTCCATGTGGGCTCTTTTCATTGCTTCTTTCTTCTGCTGGATGGTCCTTTGTACCATGGGGTAGATGTGACACTGAGCAGGGTAGTGGGTAATCCCTTCACACAAGAAACAAGTGATCTGCCTAGTTGGGCATTCTTCAGCTGGGTGACTTCCCTCACAATTAGGGCATTCCTCCTTGTGTTCCTTATGGTTGTGGCCTATTTCTCCACAAGGCTTGTATGCACAAGGTTTCTTCATATCCTTTCCATAAGGCTTCAATTTCTGGGACACAAGACGAGATCTTTGTAGAGTCCACTTAAATTCTTTCCAAGTGGTTACTTCTTGCCATCCATTGGTGGTTTGGTACATCCTCCACCAAGTAGCAGCACCTCTTTCAAAACATTGAAGAGCATGCCGGGTCATATCCTTTCCGACTATAGGGTTATTCTTCAGGTGATCCTCCATGTTCTGAATCCATCGGTCCATCTCCAATTGACTCATCGGTCCAGAAAATACAAGCTCATCTCCATTCATCCTCTATTGGGTCCAAGGGTTTGGGTGAGATAAGAGAGATAGAGAGAGATACACACAATGCAAACAATAGTTTTGAAAAGACAGATTTTTATTGTGGCTGTCAGAAAAACAACAAACAAATGACAGCTCACAAACGTTGCATCTAACATAGGTATAACGGGGGTTTGGTCTTCTAAAGGTCAATAAGTCTTTAACGTCGCCAAACTCTTCAAGTCTTGTTAATGTCTCCGATGGCTTCTTGCAATCATGCTTGTCCTTCTCAAGTTCTTTTGCCAAATCATCTCTGTTGACGCGAAGTCTCTCGTGACGTCCTTTAATATTTCTGGAGTTGCGCTCCAACTTCTGGGTCTCAACATCCTTGACATGAACCATGATCCTACTGCCCTTTAGTTCCTGACGAGTCTCCGTTATCTCGAGGTTTTGCTTTCCCAGCTTGGCTACTTTCAACTTCTGGGTCCTGAGTCCTTCACGAAATGCTTACTTGTCGAATACTGCTTCCTGAAGGTTCATCTTAACTTCCTGATGTAATACTCCAGATCCTGGTGATACACCGGTCTAAAGTTAAAACTTCATCTTGCTGAGAGGTGATCCATCAGCTTTCTACCATCCAATCCTTCCATGCATCTGCATGCTTAACTCCGCACGGTGACAATATCATAAGCGGGCGATAACCTCATGGGTATCCGTGTTTCTGCTCTTGTCATTACCATGAGCTATCATTCCATAGTTGATATCTCCTGCCTTAGGGTTTCCTTGACAAAACTTTGAGTTTCTAACTCTCCATGTTTCGGTCTTTCTCCGATACACCTTGCTCTCGAGTATTGACAACTTCCATAGTCTGCCAAGTTCCATAAGGGTAACCTTCCTAGGTCATACACATCTGGCAATTCTTCAGAGCCTTCAAATTCTCCCAGTCTTCGGAGTCTTCAACCGTTGTAGTTTCCATCATAATGCACGGTAAAATCCTCTTCATTCCGAATGGTCTTAGTTGTCCGATATCTTGTCCTTCTTGGAGTGGTCTCATCAGTCGAATCTTCGAGTGGTCCAAAAGGAAAAAGGGTATGGTCTCACTAAAAGGGAATATTTGAATAAGACTCGGAAAAGAAGAGAGGTAAAAGATCTTTTGAAAAAGAAAGTTTTTGAGAAAATCCTTCCTATGGGCTTGCCAGTTTCTAGGGTCACGTCCTACAGTCAACATGTGCTCTGAAACCATCTTGTAGTGACCCGACCCGAATGGATCAAGTCTCTGTGCTTAAGTGTCATCCCTGGATCGGTATGCTGACACACACAGTACTCGAGGATTTATAACAGAGGTAAATCACATGTATAAAAATAACGTAAATACTATTACCTCAAACCAAATAGCGGAAGTAACAAGGTTGTGGATTCCCATCAACACCAACGGCAAAGTTGAGTGTAGAAATCGTAACCCTAACGAATCACTTACTCGTCGTAAGATATCCTGCAACATGAAACGTTGCAGCCCGAAAACGGGTCAGCACATGGAATATGCTGGCAAATTCACACCATAGAGAATGATGAACAATAATATCACTACATGCATATATGGCTGGTGGAAAAGCTCTATGGTTATAATGTTTTTGCGAAAAGCCAATTTTTCCCTACTTCAAAGGAATAAATTTTATTTAACTATCATGGTGGTTGTGAAACATTGAGAAGGTACCTCCAACTCAATCCCAATTAAGTATCATCATTAACCCAACAAATTTAATTAAAGTAACATGGTGATGAGATTAACGGGATAATCCAAGAACTAGATACTCAGGATGTCCATAACCGGGGACACGGCTAATCATGATTAGTTTGTACACTCTGCAGAGGTTTGCGCACTTTTCCCCACAAGACTCGATCGCCTCCGCTTGATTCTCGCACTGCATGATGTTTGAGAAACGGATGACCGAGACACAGTCTTTCAAAAACAATCACTCTTTACTCTGGGTGGACCGGTACACCTACTTTCCCCTACATCTGCTAGCCCACCTCTTCAAGAGATCCTGTAACCTACTCAACTATGCTAGAGCCCATAATAGCTTCTGGCTGCACACGGAAGTTTCTAGCATGAATAATCTTTGATCCCTTTGAGCCTGGGTGGCGGTCCTTATACAAACAGACAACACTGGGTTCTCCAGGTGCCTCAATCCACCCAGATGTGAGTTTTAGTTGCCACCTTAAGTAAACCATTATTATCAATCTCACATCTGTCATGAATATCTCTCAAACCCAATCCACGTCTACGAGCATAGCATGGCAATATAATAGCAACGTAGAAGTAACTCCCAAAGGTTTGATTGTAAACAGGGCAATAGGTACTACCTCATCAACTACTTCCCAATACCCACATGTTATCAATCCTACTCATGCAATGTTTGAGGGTTGAATCTAATGCATAAAAACTGGGTATGAAAGGGATATGATCAAAGTGTGAACTTGCCTGCAATGTTGATGAAGATGATTCGCACTCAAAACTCTTGATAGATCTACTCGTCACACTCCGGTCAATCTATCGAGAGCAAGCAATGGTAACCACACATAAGCAATCACTCAAAAGATCAAAAAGAACGAGGAAGACACTTCGGAAAACATCAAAACCAAGCAAATAAATCTTGCAACATAAAACAATTTCTAACAGTACCAAAATTATGTGAATTTGGCCTTATCAGAAAGTTTAGGTCAAGAGCTTCGATTTGCAAAAAGAATCAACTCAAACGGAGTTACGGAACTTAAGTTATGATCAAAAGAAGATTCAAATTCAAATCTGTTTGAAAACAAATTTTAAATTTTCAAAAACATGTTTAAGTTCTTTTACTGGATAGAGGGGATCATAATGAAGACGTGGGCATTGGTTTCGTTGGACTTGGACAAACGAGTAAAAAGTTATAGACGTTTGAAGATCAGGGGCTGATCCGTAAATAAAATATTCACAGATGGGTCCCTGGACGAAAATAACAGAAAAAGAAAAAACTAAATAGTGAACGTTCGTTTATAGGATCTAAAAAGTGGACATTCGCAGTTTAGTAAAACCTAAAAAAAACAGATCTAGGTTTTCTTAATAAAACCAAAAACGAAAAAAAATAAACCGGGGCGGTTCACGGTTTATACCGGTTCGAGGGAAATAAACCCAAGGCGGCGGCTACTCCGGCGAAGTACGGCGGTGAGGCGGAGCGACGCGGCGGCGGCGGCTCAGGTCCGGCGGCTTCGGTGATCGGGGAGAGGCGGCGCAGTGCGGTGGCGAGTCGAGCGGCGCGGCGGCGGACGCGGATCTCACCGTCGGCGGCGGTTGCGGCGGGATGCGAGGTGGCGGCGAAGTCGAGGGGGGGGAGGAGGCGAGGGGCGTCGAGGTCGGCCTTATAAAGGGCGACGGGAGGAGGTGGCGTGGAGGAGGGGGCGCGAGGTAGACGCGGAGTCCGGCTGGACTCCGGCGGCGGCGCTCCCGTGCGGGAGTCGGTCTCCTGCGGGAGATCGGGGACGGGGCGACGGGCGAGCTGGGCTGGGCCGGCCCAGTCGGAGGGGAGGTTTTTTTTTAACATTTTCCAGGCGAACGAAATAATAAAGAAAACCAAATAAATAAATATATTATATAGGCATATAATATATCAAAATTTTCAGGAAAAGATTTCCTACAACGTGAACATTTTTGTGAAGTCAAATAAAATCCTCACAAATTTAAATAAAGCAAAGAGTGCTACTGCCTTAATAAAATCCAATAAAAATCATTTTAAAAATACCAAAATGTTTTCAAATTTATTTCTCTCCAATTTTCTGATGTAGGGAATCATGTTACCCTATTTTCTGTATATTTTTATTGTGGAGAAAAATAATTTGAACAAAACTCAAATAAGTCCAAATTAAAAATAATTTCCAAAAGGACTTTGAATTTGACCTTTGAAACTCCCAACTCATATTTCATATGTTTTGAAGAAGTCATTTTATCTTCTCTCGTGAAAATCATTGAGTTGCATAAAGTTTCAGAAATGTGAAATATTTTCAAATGAAATTCAAATATTTTCAACACCCCTTGGCATTTAAATAAATGGAAGAAGTCATGTCATCTTCTCTCCAGGGTTTTGTGGTGAAAAGAATTTGAATTCATGGAGATCATAAAAGTAAAATGAAAGTTTGGGAAAGTCCTTTTATTCCCTCTCATTTAACTTTCAAAAGATTTCGAATTCCACTCACTTTCAGTCAATCAATCAAACAATCAATCCAATCTATCTGTTTATTATAACATTCCAAAATTTAGAATTTTGGGATGTTACACGTTAGAATATTGTAACCAGAACTTTCCCCCTTACTCCCCTCTTAAATCTCGGGACGAGATTTCTTGTAGTGGAGGAGAATTGTGACGCCCGGATAATTAGACTACAGTAATTCCCTGCTAATGATGCCACGTCACCTCTGTCACTGTAGTTAATCTCGGGTTAGTTCAAAAAACCGATTCAATTTCAAAATTGAATTAAAGGCAAACAACAAAAGTTTTCAAACTTAAAACTAAAATGTCCGGGTTGTGCCAAGTAATACAAAGTTAATTGTGGTGAAGAAACCGCACTTTTATAAAATGTTTTAATACTCTAAAATGATTAAAATGGTAGTTGAAATGATTGAATATGTGCCTTTGATATTTTATAAAATGATAAACTATTTTATTTTGAGGTAAAAACTTTTATGTTAGTGGGTTATTTTGAAACACTATTTTTGGAGCTATTGTCATATTTTACTAAACTGGAAATAAAGTGTAACTAAAATAAAACAGAAAAGAAAAGTGGAAATAAAACAAAACAAATAAGAAGGACCTCCCTCGCCAACTGGGCCAAGAGGCCCCAGCCGACCAGCCCACTGGCCCGGCCGGCCCATCCCCACTCCCTTATCCCCTGAGGCGACCCAAACCCTAACCACCGACACCCCACTGCCCCCCCCCACGATCCCCCTCATCTCTTCCCTCTCCCCCTCAATCTGGATCGGGGGGCGCACGCCCGATTCCGCCGCTGCCCGACGCGGCCCGGCTCCGACCCCATCGCTCCGACGCTGTCGCCCTGGACCTCGCCGCCTCGTCCTCAACCGCCCATCGCCGGACTGCCTCGCCTCGCCCTCGACGCGATACATCGAGCTGACGCCCGAAGCCGCTCAGCGCCTTGCCGCCTTCGTCGCCGATGACCACCTCGCCGGACGCCCTCGTCCCCTGCGTCGCCTCGTCTCCGTCCTCCTCCTCAATCCCCGTTGCCCAGTCCCCTACGAACCCCCGTGAGGCCCTCCCTCCTTCCCTCCTGCCCCGCGGTCACCGTCGTACGCTCGCGCTCCGCCCCTCGTCGTGACCATGCCCGGACCCGCTCTGCCCTGCGCCCCGCCTGCGGTTGCCGGGGACCGCGCGCGCCCGCGCCTGCGCGCTCAAAGTCGCGCCGGTCGCGTCGTCGTTTCCCGCCCCCACCTCGGCTGCTCGTCCGCCGCCCTGCTCCGGCCTCCCTCGCCGCGCTCCGCCTCCCCACGCTGGCCGCTCGCCACGGTCCTCATCCACGCGCCCGCTCCGGCCGCGGCGCACCTAAGCCGCTTGTCGCCGTCCGTGTCCCGACTCCCTCCGGCTCTCTGCCGCTGGCCGCGCTTGGTGCCGCCCCGCTCCTGCAGCCCCCACCTCGCCGCCGCCCGGTCCAGCACCCGCACGCCCGCCCTGCATCGTGGCCGCTGCTCCGCCGCACTGGCCCTGCCGGCAACCACCTTACCCGAGGCCGCCACCGGCCGTGGGCATGGCCTTGTCGTTCCTGCGGACGAGCGCCCGCTCGGCCCTCATATGGGTCGGGCTCCTGCAGTGCCCCACCACCCATACCCGCCCCGATAGGCCTCTGTGCCACTGGACAACGGGGCCCACGCCCTTGAGAACGATTAAAAAAAGAAACAAAGTAAATAATAATAATAGTATTAAAAATAAAATAATTAATTAGCTTAGTTAACTTGATTAAATTAAACTAATTAAACCTAATTAGTCTAATATCCTAATTAGTCCAACTAATCTATTAGGTTCGAAAAACGAACAATGACATGTGGGACCTAGTGGCCTGTTGACTAGTCAAAGCCCACAGTTGACTGCTGACTAGGCAGTCAACTGGGCCCCACTGCCAGCCTCTTTGTCGCCCCGCCGTGTACACTTTGCGTGTGCACGTAGCAAATTCTTCTTTATTTTCGAATTTGAATTAATTCCAGAAAATCATATAAGACTTCGAAAAATCATAGGAAATAATCTGTAACTCGGATGAAAAAACTTTATACATGAAAGTTGCTCAGAACGATGAGATGAATCGGAATACGCAGTCCGTTCGTTCACCACACATCCCTAGCATAGCAAACCTGCAACCTTACCCCTCCGGTCCGTCTTTCCGAAAAGGCGAAACACCGGGAATACTTTCCCGGATGTTTCCCCCTTCGCCGGTATCGCCTACTACTGCGTTAGGTCACCCCTAGCAGCGCGTATTGCCATGTTATGCTTTGTGTTCCTTTGATTCCTTTATTATTTATTGTGCTCCCCCTATTACTTCTTTCCGGTAGACCCCGAGACCGCCGGCGACCCCCAGTTCGACCACGGTGTTGACGACCCTTACTTCTTGCCAGAGCAACCAGGCAAGCCCCCCCCCCTTGATCACCAGATATCGCCTATTCTACTCTCCAGTGCTTGCATTAGAGTAGTGTAGCATGTTACTGCTTTCCATTAATCCTATTCTGCTGCATAGCCTGTCCTTGCTACTACTGTTGTTACCTTTACCTGCAATCCTACATGCTTAGTATAGGATGCTAGTATTCCATCTGTTGCCCTACATTCTTGTCCGTCCGCCTTGCTATACTATCGGGCCGTGATCACTCGGGAGGTGATCACGGGTATATACTTATATACTTTACATGATACCTATGGTGACTAAAGTCGGGTCGGCTCTTGGAGTACCCGCGAGTGGATCTTTGTGGCGGAGCGACAGGGCAGGTTGAGACCACTTAGGCGAGAGGTGGGCCTGGCCCTGGTCCACGTTCACGGTTACTTCAAAATAACACGCTTAACGAGATCTTGGTATTTGATCTGAGTCTGGCCACTGGCCTATACGCACTAACCAACTACGCGGGAACAGTTATGGGCACTCGGCGTCGTGGTATCAGCCGAAGCCTTTGTGACGTCAGCGACTGAGCGGCGCGCGCCGGATTGGACTGGAACGCCTGCTAGGCTAGTTCTGCTTCTAGCCGCCCACGCAACGTGCCGGTGTGCAATGGGCGATGGGCCCAGACCCCTGCGCCATAGGATTTAGACTCGCGTGCTGACCTCTCTGATGTGCCTAGGTGGGGCTGCGACGTATTGATCTTCCGAGGCCGGGCATGACCCAGGAAAGTGTGTCCGGCCAAATGGGATCGAGCGTGTTGGGTTATGTGGTGCACCCCTGCAGGGAAGTTTATCTATTCGAATAGTCGTGTCCCTCGGTAAAAGGACGACCCGGAGTTGTACCTTGACCTTATGACAACCAGAACCGGATACTTAATAAAACACACCCTTCCAAGTGCCAGATACAACCCGGTGATCGCTCTCTCACAGGTCGATGAGGAGAGGATCGTCGGGTAGGATTATGCTATACGACGCTACTTGGTGAACTTACCATCTACTCTATTCTACATGCTGCAAGATGGAGGCTGCCAGAAGCGTAGTCTTCGACATGATTAGCTATCCCCCTCTTATTCTGGCATTCTGCAGTTCAGTCCACCGATATGGCCCCTTTACACATATACCCATGCATATGTAGTGTAGATCCTTGCTTGCGAGTACTTTGGATGAGTACTCACGGTTGCTTTCTCCCCCTTTTCCCCCTTTCCTTTCTTCCTGGTTGTCGCAACCAGATGCTGGAGCCCAGGAGCCAGACGCCACCGTTGACGACGACTCCTACTACACTGGAGGTGCCTACTACTACATGTAGGCCGCTGACGACGACCAGGAGTAGTTTAGGAGGATCCCAGGCAGGAGGCCTGCGCCTCTTTCGATCTGTATCCCAGTTTGTGCTAGCCATCTTATGGCACCTTGTTTACTTATGTCTATACTCAGATATTGTTGCTTCCGCTGACTCGTCTATGATCGAGCACTTGTATTCGAGCCCTCGAGGCCCCTGGCTTGTATTATGATGCTTGTATGACTTATTTTATTTTTAGAGTTGTGTTGTGATATCTTCCCGTGAGTCCCTGATCTTGATCGTACACATTTGCGTGTATGATTAGTGTACGATTGAATCAGGGGCGTCACAATGTCACTCTTGATTCATTGCCCATCCCGGTACACCGTCGGAGGCATTCATATAGAGTCATATTTTGTTCTAGTATCGAGTTGTAAATAAATAGAAGTGTGATGATCATCATTAATAGAGCATTGTCCCAAAAAAAAAGAGAAAGGCCAAATAAAAAAGGGAAGGCCCAAAAAAAAGAAAAAAGGGACAATGCTACTATCGTTTTTCCACACTTGTGCTTCAAAGTAGCACCATGATCTTTATGATAGAGAGTCTCTTGTTTGTCCCTTTCATATACTAGTGGGAATTTTTCATTATAGAACTTGGCTTGTATATTCCAACAATGGGCTTCCTCAAATGCCCTAGGTCTTCGTGAGCAAGCAAGTTGGATGCACACCCACTTAGTTTCTTTTGTTGAGCTTTCATACATTTATAGCTCTAGTGCATCCGTTGCATGGCAATCCCTACTCCTTGCATTGACATCAATTTATGGGCATCTCCCTAGCCCGTTGATTAGCCGCGTCAATGTGAGACTTTCTCCTTTTTTGTCTTCTCCACATAACCCCCATCATTATATTCTATTCCACCCATAGTGCTATATCCATGGCTCACGCTCATGTATTGCGTGAAAGTTGAAAAAAGTTTGAGATTACTAAAGTATGAAACAATTGCTTGGCTTGTCATCGGGGTTGTGCATGATGAGAGCATTCTTGTGTGACGAAAATGGAGCATGACCAAACTATATGATTTTGTAGGGATGAACTTTCTTTGGCCATGTTATTTTGAGAAGACATGATTGCTTAGTTAGTTTGCTTGAAGTATTATTATTTTTATGTCAATATTAAACTTTTATCTTGAATCTTTCGGATCTGAACATTCATGCCACAATAAAGAAAATTACATTGAAGAATATGCTAGGTAGCATTCCACATGAAAAATTCTGTTTTTATCATTTACCTACTCGAGGACGAGCAGGAATTAAGCTTGGGGATGCTTGATACGTCTCCAACGTATCTATAATTTTTGATTGTTCCATGATATTATATTATCTGTTTTGGATGTTTAATGGGCTTTATTATACACTTTTATATTATTTTTGGGACTAACCTACTAACCCAAGGCCCAGTGCAAATTGCTGTTTTTTTGCCTATTTCAGTGTTTCGCAGAAAAGGAATATCAAACGGAATCGAAATGGAATGAAACCTTCGGGAGAGTGATTTTTGGAACAAACGTGATCTAGAGGACTTGGAGTGGACGTCAAGAAAGAAGCTAGGAGGCCACGAGGCAGGGAGGCATGCCTGCCCCCCGTGGGTGCGCCCCCACCCTCATGGGCCCCTCGCAGCTCCACCGACCTACTTCTTCCTCCTATATATACCCATATACCCCGAACATCCGGGAGGACCACAAAACCCAATTTCCACCGCCGCAACCTTCTGTACCCGTGAGATCCCATCTTGGGGCCTTTTCCGGCGCTCCGCTGGAGGGGGAATCGATCACGGAGCGCGTCTACATCAACACCATAGCCTCTCCGATGATGTGTGAGTAGTTTACCTCAGACCTTCGGGTCCATAGTTATTAGCTAGATGGCTCTCTTTGGATCTCAATACAAAGTTCTCCTCGATCTTCTTGGAGATCTATTCAATGTAACTCTTTTTATGGTGTGTTTGTCGAGATCCAATGAATTGTGGGTGTATGATCAAGATTATCTATGAACAATATTTGAATCTCCTCTGAATTCTTTTATGTATGATTTGTTATCTTTGCAAGTCTCTTCGAATTATCAGTTTGGTTTGGCCTACTAGATTGATCTTTCTTGCAATGGGAGAAGTGCTTAGCTTTGGGTTCAATCTTGCGGTGTCCTTTCCCAGTGACAGCAGGGGCAGCAAGGCACGTATTGTATTGTTGCCATTGAGGATAAAAAGATGGGGTTTATATCATATTGCTTGAATTTATCCCTCTACATCATGTCGTCTTGCCTAATGTGTTACTCTGTTCTTATGAACTTAATACTCTAGATGCATGCTGGATAGCGGTCGATGTGTGGAGTAATAGTAGTAGATGCATAATCATTTCGGTCTACTTGTCGGACGTGATGCCTATATACATGATTATGCCTAGATATTCTCATAACTATGCACTTTTCTATCAATTGCTCGACATAATTTGTTCACCCACCATAATACTTATGCTATCTTGAGAGAAGCCACTAGTGAAACCTATGGTTCCCGGGTCTATTTTCCATCATATTAATCTCCCGTCAACTAGCTATTTCTGTCGCCGTTTATTTTGCAATCTTTACTTTTAATCTTTATCATAAAAATACCAAAAATATTATCTTATCATCTCTATCAGATCTCACTTTTGCAAGTGGTCGTGAAGGGATTGACAACCCCTTTATCGCGTTGGTTGCAAGGTTCTTATTTGTTTGTGTAGGTACGAGGGACTTGCGTGTGGCCTCCTACTGGATTGATACCTTGGTTCTCAAAAACTGAGGGAAATACTTAAGCTACTTTGCTGCATCACCCTTTCCTCTTCAAGGGAAAACCAACGCATGCTCAAGAGGTAGCAATGTCCTCTACTTTGTTGTTGCAAGTTTTACATGGCTGCTATGGGCTTCTAGCAAGAACCGTTCTTACCTACACATCAAAACCACAACGATTTTTTGTCAAGTGTGTTGTTTTAACCTTCAACAAGGACTGGGCGTAGTCAAACTTGATTCAACTAAAGTTGGAGAAACAGACACCCGCTAGCCACCTGTGTGCGAAGCACGTCGGTAGAACCAGTCTCATGAATGCGGTCAAGTAATGTCGGTCCGGGCCGCTTCATCCAACAATGCCGCCGAATCAAAGTAAGATGTTGCTGGTAAGAAGTATGACTATTATTGCCCACAACTCTTTGTGTTCTACTCGTGCATATAACATCAACGCATAGACCTGGCTCTGATACCACTGTTGGGGAACATAGTAATTCAAAAAAATTACCTACGATCACGCAAGATCTATCTCGGAGATGCATAGCAACAAGCAGGGAGAGTGTGTCCACGTACCCTCGTAGACCGAAAGAGGAAGCATTTAGTAACACAGTTGATGTAGTCGAACGTCTTCGCGATCCAACCGATCCAAGTACCGAACGTACGGCACCTCCGCGTTCAGCACACGTTCAGCTTGATGACGCCCCTCGAGCTCTTGATCCAGTTGAGGCCGAGGGAGAGTTCCGTCAGCACGACGGTGTGGCGACGGTGATGATGAAGGTACCGGCGCAGAGCTTCGCTTAAGCACTATGACGATATGACCGAGGTGTGTAACTGGGGAGGGGGGCACCGCACACGGTTAAGAGAAACTTGTGCGTTGTTGGGGTGTCCCCCTCCCACGTATATAAAGGAGGGGGGAGGAGGAGGCCGTCCCAAGGGGGCGCGCCAGGTGTGGGGAGTCCTACTAGGACTCCCTAGTCCAAGTAGGATTCCCCCTCCTCTTTCCTTTTCCGGAGTAGCAAAGGGGGAAAGAGAGGAGGAGTAGGAGAGGGAAAGGGGGGGCGCCACCCCCACCCCTTGTCCAATTCGGACTGGCAAGGGGGGGCACGCCAGCACTTGGCCGGCCCTCTGTCTTCTCCACTAAGGCCCATGATGGCCCATTAACTTCCCGGGAGGGGTTCCGGTAACCCCTGGTACTCCGAAATTTATCCAAAACGTCCCGAACCATTCCGGTGTCCAAATGTAACCTTCCAATATGTGAATCTTTACCTCTCGAGCATTTCAAGACTCCTCGTCATGTCTGTGATCTCATCTGGGACTCCAAACAAACTTCGGTAATCAAATCACATAACTCATAATACATATCGTCATTGAACGTTAAGCGTGCAGACCCTACGGGTTTGAGAACTATGTAGACATGACCGAGACACATCTCCGGTCAATAACCAATAGCGGAACCTCGATGCTCATATTGGCTCCAACATATTCTACGAAGATCTTTATCGGTCAAACCGCATAATAACATACGTTGTTCCCTTTGTCATCGGTATGTTACTTGCCCAAGATTCGATCGTCAGTATCATCATACCTAGTTCAATCTCGTTACTAGCAAGTCTCTTTACTCATTCCGTAATGCATCATCCCACAGCTAACTCATTAGTCACATTGCTTGCAAGGCTTATAGTGATGTGCATTACCGAGTGGGCCCAGAGATACCTCTCCGATACACGGAGTGACAAATCCTAATCTTGATCTATGCCAACCCAACAAACACCTTCGGAGACACCTGTAGAGCATCATTATAATCATCCAGTTACGTTGTGACGTTTGATAGCACACAAGGTGTTCCTCCGGTATTCGGGAGTTGCATAATCTCATAGTCAGAGGAACATGTATAAGTCATGAAGAAAGCAATAGCAATAAAACTAAACGATCATTATGCTAAGCTAACGGATGGGTCTTGCCCATCACATCATTCTCTAATGATGTGATCCCGTTCATCAAATGACAACACATGTCTATGGCTAGGAAACTTAACCATCTTTGATTAACGAGCCAGTCAAGTAGAGGCATACTAGGGACACTATGTTTTGTCTATGTATTCACACATGTATCAAGTTTCCGGTTAATACAATTCTAGCATGAATAATAAACATTTATCATGATATAAGGAAATATAAATAACAACTTTATTATTGCCTCTAGGGCATATTTCCTTCAGTCTCCCACTTGCACTAGAGTCAATAATCTAGTTCACATTGTCATGTGATTTAACACCAATAGTTCACATCTTTATGTGGTTAGTTCACATTGCCATGTGACTAACACCAAAATGGTTTACTAGAGTCAATAATCTAGGTCACATCTCTATGTGATTAACACCCAAAGAGTACTAAGGTGTGATCATGTTTTGCTTGTGAGAGAAGTTTAGTCAACGGGTCTGTCACATTCAGAGCCGTATGTATTTTGCAAATTTTCTATGTCTACAATGCTCTGCATGGAGCTACTCTAGCTAATTGCTCCCACTTTCAATATGTATCCAGATTGTGACTCAGAGTCATCCAGATCGGTGTAAAAACTTGCATCGACGTAACTCTTTACGACGAACTCTTTATCACCTCCATAACCGAGAAATATTTCCTTACTCCTCTTAGGTAACTAAGGTTAACTTTGACTGCTGTCCAGTGATCCACTCCTGGATCACTTTCGTACCCCCTTGCCAAACTCATGGCAAGGTACACAATAGGTCTGGTACAAAACATAACATACTTTATAGAACCTATGGCTGAGGCATAGGGAATGACTTTCATTCTCTTTCTATCTTCTGCCGTGGTCGGGTTTTGAGTCTTACTCAACTTCATACCTTACAACTCAGGCAAAAACACCTTCTTTGACTGATCCATTTTGAACTTCTTCAAAATCTTATCAAGGTATGTGCTTTGTGAAAGTCCAACTAAGCGTCTTGGTCTATCTCTATAGATCTTGATGCCCAATATATAAGCAGCTTCACCGAGGTCTTTCATTGAAAAACTCTTATTCAAGTATACTTTTATGCTATCCAGAAATTCTATACCATTTCCAATCAACAATATGTCATCCACATATAATATTAGAAATGCTACAGAGCTCCCATTCACTTTCTTGTAAATACAGGCTTCACCACAAGTCTGTATAAAACTACATGCTTTGATCAACTCATCAAAGCGTATATTCCAACTCCGAGATGCTTGCACCAGTCCATAAATGGATCGTTGGAGCTTTCACACTTTGTTAGCACCTTTAGGATTGACAAAACCTTCTGGTCACGTCATATACAACTCTTCTTTAAGATATCCATTAAGCAATGCAGTTTTGACATCCATTTGCCAAATTTCATAATCATAAAATGCGGCTATTGCTAACATGATTCGGACAGACTTAAGCATCGCTACGGGTGAGAAGGTCTCATCATAGTCAACTCCTTGAACTTGTCGAAAACCTTTCGCAACAAGTCGAGCTTTGTAGACAGTAACATTACCGTCAGCGTGAGTCTTCTTCTTGAAGATCCATTTATTCTCTATGGCTTGCCGATCATCGGGCAAGTCAAAAAAAGTCCACACTTTGTTCTCATACATGGATCCCATCACAGATTTCATGGCCTCAAGCCATTTCGCAGAATTTGGGCTCATCATCGCTTCCTCATAGTTCGTAGGTTCATCATTGTCTAGTAACATGACTTCCAGAACGGGATTACCGTACCACTCTGGTGCGGATCTTACTCTGGTTGACCTACGAGGTTCGGTAGTAACTTGATCTAAAGTTTCATGATCATCATCATTAGCTTCCTCACTAATTGGTGTAGGAATCACAGGAACTGATTTCTGTGAAGAACTACTTTCCAATTCGGGAGCAGATACAATTACCTCATCAAGTTCTACTTTCCTCCCACTCACTTCTTTTGAGAGAAACTCCTTCTCTAGAAAGGATCCATTCTTAGCAACGAATATCTTGCCTTCAGATCTGTGGTAGAAGGTGTACCCAACAGTCTCCTTTGGGTATCCTATGAAGATGCATTTCTCCGATTTGGGTTCGAGCTTATCAGGCTGAAGCTTTTACACATAAGCATCGCAACCACAAACTTTAAGAAACGACAGCTTAGGTTTCTTGCCAAACCATAGTTCATACGGTGTCGTCTCAACGGATTTAGACGGTGCCCTATTTAACGTAAATGCAGCTGTCTCTAATGCATAACCCCAAAACAATAGTGGTAAATCGGTAAGAGACATCATAGATTGCACCATATATATCTAATAAAGTACGGTTATGACGTTCGGACACACCATTATGCTGTGGTGTTCCAGGTGGCATGAGTTTGTGAAACAATTCCACATTGTTTTAATTGAAGGCCAAACTCGCAACTCAAATATTCGCCTGTGCGATCAGATCATAGAAACTTTATTTTCTTGTTACGATGATTCTCCACTTCACTCTGAAATTCTTTGAACTTTTCAAATGTTTCAGACTTGTGTTTCATTGGGTAGATATACCCATATCTGCTCAAATCATCTGTGAAGGTCAGAAAATAATGATATCCGCCGCGAGCCTCAATACTCATCGAACCGCATACGTCAGTATGTATTATTTCCAATAAGTTAGTGGCTCGCTCCATTGTTCCGGAGAACGGAGTATTAGTCATCTTGCCCATGAGGCATGGTTCGCAAGCATCAAATGATTCATAATCAAGTGATTCCAAAAGTCCATCCGCATGGAGTTTCTTCATGCGCCTTACACCAATATGACCTAAACGACAGTGCCACAAGTATGTTGCACTATCATTATCAACTTTGCATCTTTTGGCATCAATATTATGAATATATGTATCACTACGATCGAGATTCAATAAACCATTTATATTAAGTGTATGACCATTCAAGGTTTTATTCATGTAAATAGAACAACAATTATTCTTTAGCTTAAATGAATAACCGTATTGCAATAAACATGATCCAATCATATTCATGCTCAACGCAAACAGCAAATAACATTTATTTTAGGTTCAACACTAATCCCGAAGGTAAAGGGAGTGTGCTATGGTGATCTTATCAACCTTGGAATCACTTCCAACACACATCATCACCTCTCCCTTAACTAGTCTCTGTTTATTTTGCAACTCCCGTTTCGAGTTACTACTCTTAGCAACTGAACAAGTATCAAATACCGAGGGGTTGCTATAAACACTAGTAAAGTACACATCAATAACATGTATATCAAATATACTTTTATTCACTTTGCCATCCTTCATATCCGCCAAGTATTTGGGGTTGTTCCACTTCCAGTGACCATTCCCTTTGCAGTAGAAGCACTCAGTTCCAGGGTTAGATCTAGCTTTGGGCTTTTTCACGGGAGTGGCAACTTGCTTGCCATTCTTCTTGAAGTTCCCTTTCTTTTCCTTGCCCTTTTACTTGAAACTAGTGGTCTTGTCAACCATCAACGCTTGATGCTTTTTCTTGATTTCTACCTTTGCCGATTTCAGCATCGCGAAGAGCTTGGGAATTGTTTCCATTATCCCTTGCATATTATAGTTCATCACGAAGTTCTAGTAACTCAGTGATAGTGACTAGAGAATTCTGTCAATCACTATCTTATCTCGAAGATTAACTCCCACTTGATTCAAGTGATTGTAGTACTCAAACATTCTGAGCACATGCTCACTAGCTGAGCTATTCTCCTCCATCTTGTAGGCAAAGTACTTTGTCAGAGGTCTCATACCTATTAACATGGGCATGAGTCTGATATATCAATTTCAACTCTTGGAACATCTCATATGCTCCATGTAGTTCAAAACATTTTTGAAGTCCCGGTTCTAATTAAGCCGTAAAGCATGGTGCACTAAACTATCAAGTAGTCATCATACCGAGCTTGTCAAACGTTCATAACGTCTGCATCTGCTCTTGCAATAGGTCTGTCACCTAGCGGTGCATCAAGGACATAATTCTTCTGTGCAGCAATGAGGATAATCCTCAGATCACAGACCAAGTCCGCATCATTGCTACTATCATCTTTCAACTTATTTTTCTCTAGGAACATATAAAAAATAAACGGGGAGCTACATCGCTAGCTATTGATCTACAACATAGTTATGCAGATACTATCAGGACTAAGTTCATGATAAATTAAAGTTCAATTAATCATATTACTTAAGAACTCACACTTAGATAGACATCCCTCTAGTCATCTAAATGATCACGTGATCCATATCAACTAAACCATGTCCGATCATCACGTGAGATGGAGTAGTTTTCAATGGTGAACATCTCTATGTTGATCATATATACTATATGATTCACGTTCGACCTTTCGGTCTCAGTGTTCCGAGGACATATCTGCATATGCTAGGCTCGTCAAGTTTAACCCGAGTATTCTGCGTGTGCAAAACTGGCTTGCACCCATTGTATGTGAACGTAGAGCTTATCACACCCGATCATCATGTGGTGTCTCGGCACGACGAACTGTAGCAACGATGCATACTCAGGGAGAACACTTATACCTTGAAATTTAGTGAGGTATCTTCTTATAATGCTACCGCCATACTAAGCAAAATAAGATGCATAAAGGATAAACATCACATGCAATCAAAATATGTGACATGATATGGCCATCATAATCTTGTGCCTTTGATCTTCATCTCCAAAGCATCGTCATGATCTCCATCGTCACCGGCTTGACACCTTGATCTCCAACGCAGCATCGTTGTCGTCTCGCCAACTATTGCTACTACGACTATCGCTACCGCTTAGTCATAAAGTAAAGCAATTGCATGGCGATTGCATTTCATACAATAAAGCGACAACCATAAGGCTCCTGCCAGTTGCCGATAACGGTTACAAAACATGATCCTCTCATACAACAATTTATATCTCATCACTTCTTGACCATATCACATCACAACATGCCCTGCAAAAACTAGTTAGACTTCCTCTACTTTGTTGTTGCAAGTTTTACGTGGCTGCTATGGGCTTCTAGCAAGAACCGTTCTTACCTACGCATCAAAAACACAACGATTTTTCTTCAAGTGTGTTGTTTTAACCTTCAACAAGGACTAGGCATAGTCAAACTAGATTCAACTAAAGTTGGAGAAACAGACACCCGCTAGCCACCTATGTGTGAACCACGTCGGTAGAACCAGTCTCATGAACGCGGTCATGTAATGTCGGTCCGGGCGGTTTCATCCAACAATGCCGCCGAATCAAAGTAAGACGTTGCTGGTAAGTAGTATGACTATTATCGCCCACAACTCTTTGTGTTCTACTCGTGCATATAACATCTACGCATAGACCTGGCTCTGATACCACTGTTGGGGAACGTAGTAATTCAAAAAATTTACCTATGATCACGCAAGATCTATCTAGGAGATGCATAGCAACGAGTGGGGAGAGTGTGTCCATGTACCCTCGTAGACCAAAAGCGGAAGCGTTTAGTAACGCGGTTGATGTAGTCGAACGTCTTCGCGATCCAACCAATCCAAGTACCGAACGTACGGCACCTCCGCGTTCAGCACACGTTCAGCTCGATGACGCCCCTCGAGCTCTTGATCCAGTTGAGGCCGAGGGAGAGTTCCGGCAGCACGACGGCATGGCGACGGTGATGATGAAGGTACCGGCGCAGAGCTTCGCTTAAGCACTACGACAATATGACCGAGGTGTGTAACTGTGGAGGGGGGCACCGCACACGGTTAAGTGAAACTTGTGTGTTGTTGGGGTGCCCCCTCCCACATATATAAAGGACGGGGGATGGAGGAGGCCGGCCCAAGGGGGCGCGCCAGGTGTGGGGAGTCCTACTAGGACTCCCTAGTCCAAGTAGGATTCCCCCTCCTCTTTCCTTTTTTGGAGTAGCAAAGGGGGAAAGAGAGGAGGAGTAGGAGAGGGAAAGGGGGGGACGCTGCCCCCACCCTTGTCCAATTCAGACTGGCAAGGGGGGGCGTGCGCCACCACTTGGCCGGCCCTCTCTCTTCTCCACTAAGGCCCATGATGGCCCATTAACTTCCCGGGAGGGGTTCTGGTAACCCCCGGTACTCCGGAACGTCCCGAACCATTCTGTTGTCCGAATGTAACCTTCCAATACGTGAATTTTTACCTTTCGAACATTTTGAGACTCCTCGTCATGTCTGTGATCTCATTCGGGACTCCGAACAAACTTCGGTCATCAAATCACATAACTCATAATACAAATCGTCATCGAACATTAAGCGTGCGGACCCTACGGGTTCGAGAACTATGTAGACATGACCGAGACACATCTCCGGTCAGTAACCAATAGTGGAACCTGGATGCTCATATTGGCTACTACATATACTACGAAGATCTTTATCGGTTTATAATCCCCAAGTGTAGGGAATCATCGTAGCAATTTCCAAAGGTGGAAGTGATAAGTATGGGGTGTCGAACCCACAAGGAGCTAAAGGTAAGATCAATATTCTCTCAAGCCCTATCTGCCACTGATACGACTCTACATACACCGAACGTTTGCTTCCAACTAGCAACGAGAAATAAAACTATGTTGTGGGTATGAAGAGGATAACTTTGCATGGTATCAGAGAGCTAAAATATAAAAGTAGGTGTTGTTATCACAAAGTTAGAATATACTACTAAATATTATAAATAGCGAGTGTGGAATAATGGTGGATCGGTGTGCGGAATTGTCCTAGGCAATTGTTAACAAGACCGGTGATCACTATTGCAGTTTCATATGAGGGAGAGGCATAAGCTAACATACTTTCTCTACTTGGATCATATGCACTTATGATTGGAACTCTAGCCAGGATCCGCAACTACTAAAGATCATTAAGGTAAAACCCAACCATAACATTAAAGCATCAAGTCCTCTTTATTCCCATACGCAACAATCCCTCTTACTCGGGTTTGTGTTTCAGTCACTCACCAACCCACTATAAGCGAATCATGAACGTATTGCAACACCCTACAGCGGGAATCCCTCACGCTTGCGCGACACGGAGGGCACAATAGGACATCACCAAAATAAAACATACAACTCATACCAATCTATATCATCAATCAACCCAAAGACAAAGGATATCTACTCAAACCATCATAAGATGGCAACACATCATTGGATCATAATATGTGGCATAAAGCACCATGTTCAAGTAGGGATTACAGCGGGGTGCGGGAGAGTGGCCCGCGTAAAAGAGATGAGGATGGTGATGATCATGGTGATGTTGATGAAGACGATCACCATGGCGATGATTCCCCTCCCGATGGCACTCTGGCGCCACCGGAAGAGAGGAGGAGAGGTTCTCCCCCTTATGCTTCCTCCTCCATGGCCTCCACCCTCTGGTCTTTGGCCTTCATGGTGATGATGGCCCCTCAGGGATACTCCTCCATGGCCACCGGTGATGATGGCCCCCTCCAGCAGGGTGTCGGAGAGGGCCTAGATTGACTTCTGGTGGCTATAGAGGCTTGCGGCGGCGGAACTTCCGATCTAGGTTTCTTTCTGAAAGTTTGGGTATATATAGAAGAGTTTTGCGTTGATTTCACGTCAGGGGGGTCTCCGGGCTGTCCACGAGGCAGGGGGTGCGCTCTAGGGGGGTGGGCGCGCCCCCCACCCTCGTGGGAAGCCCGAGACTCTTCTGGCCTGCTTCTGGTACTCCGTCGTCTTCTTCTGGTCCAAAAATGATCTCCGTCAAGTGGCACTTCAATTGGACTCCGTTTAGTTTTCCTTTTTTGCGATACTCTAAAACAAGGAGAAAACAGAAACTGGCACTGGGCTCTAGGTTAATAGGTTAGTCCCAAAAATCATATGAAATATCATATAAATGCATATAAAACATCCTAGAAGGATAATATCATAGCATGAATACTTCATAAATTATAGATACATTGGAGACGTATCAGCATCCCCAAGCTTAATTCCTGCTCGTCCTCGAGTAGGTAAATGATAAAAGAAATAATTTATGAAGTGTGAATGCTAGCAAGTGCAAGTTTGATCAATGACAATTCCAATCACTTTTTCTAGCATCATTATATGTCATAACAATAGCTCATCTCATAAAACTTTTCATGATCAAGTAACAAGCAAGTCACATGTTTAAAGTATAGATCATAAACTTTCTTGAAAACTAACAAACAATATTCTCAGTCATCAAGCAATTGCAATTCATCTTATTTTCAGGAAGAGTCTATGTCAGAGCTTTGATTTAGCAAACTCCACATACTCAATTATCATTTAATCTTTCACAATTGCTAACACTCACGCAATACTTGTGGTTATGGAGTTTTAATCGGACATAGAGAAAGATAGGGGCTTATAGTTTCGCCTCCCAACCTTTTACCTCAAGGGTAATGTCAACAATAATAGCTCATGCTAACTTACATCCAATTAGATATATATATATCAGGATCCTTCCAACATCCTGTGCTTGCCAAAGGATAAAATGTAAAAAGGAAAGGTGAAGATCACCAAGACTCTTGCATAAGGTAGAAGATAAAAGTAAAAGATAGGCCCTTCGCAGAGGGAAGTAGAGGTTTCCATGCGCTTTCAGGGTTGGATGCACAAAATCTTAATGCGAAAGAACGTCACTTTATATTGCCACTTGTGATATGGACCTTTATTATGCAGTCCGTCGCTTTTATTTCTTCCACATCACAAGATCGTATAAAGCTTATTTCCTCCACACCAATCAACCATACATATTTAGAGAGAAATTTTTATTGCTTGCACCGATGACAACTTACTTGAAAGATCTTACTCAATCCATAGGTAGATATGGTGGACTCTCATGGCAAAACTTGTTTTAAGGGTATTTGGAAGCACAAGTAGTATCTGTACTTGGTGCAAAGAATTTGGCTAGCATGAGGGGGAAAGGCAAGCTCAACATGTTGGATGATCCATGACAATATACTTTATTTCAGATATAAGAATACATAACCCATTACGTTGTCTTCCTTGTCCAACATCAACTCTTTAGCATGTCATATCTTAATGAGTGCTCCCAATCATAAAAGATGTCCAAGATAGTGTATTTATATGTGAAACCTCTCTTCCTTCAATATTCTTTCATGAATTGTTCAAGTGACCAATTCTACGTTTGCTAACTTTCAATAAGTTTACTACCTATACTTATTATGTGTGAAGTCATTACTCCCCATGTTATAAGCATACGAAACATATATAAATTCAGATTTATGACATTCAACCATTTACTCATAGGATATACATGAAGCACATGAGCAAATGACAAACTACTCCAAAAGATATGAGTGAAGAACACTGAGTAGTCAAATAATTAACTAGACATGGGAGGATTCTTTTTCATTCAATATTTCAAATCCAATGATTTTATTCAAACATCAAGTAAAATTGAAAATACGCTCCAAGCAAAACACATATCATGTGACGAATAAAAATATAGCTCCGAGTAAGGTATACCGATAGTTTTGGAGACGAAAGAGGGGATGCCTTCCGGAGCATCCCCAAGCTTAGGTACTTGAGTCTTCCTTGAATATTTCCTTTGGGTGCCTTGGGCATCCCCAATCTTAGGGTCTTTCCACTCCTTATTCTCTTCATATCGATATCTCGCCCGAAGCTTGAAAACTTCAATCACACAAAACTTAACCAAACTTCATGAGATAGGTTAGTATGATAAAGAGTAAACCATTCACTTTGGTACTGTTAAGGACAAGTTTCATAATTTTTATCACACAATTCCTACTGTACCATATCATTTCTACAATTTATATTGAGGAATATAAGCCATAGAAACTAGAAACAAGCAAACTATGCAATGAAAACAGAATCTGTCAGAAACAGAACAGTCTGTAATGATCTGAACATAAACCATACTTCTGCTACTCCAAATATTATGAAATAAATTGGTGGACGTGAGAAATTTGTCTATTAATCTTCTGCAAAAAGAATCAACTCAAAAGCACTCTTCTGTAAAAAATGACAGCTAATCTTGTGAGCGCAAAGTTTCTGTTTTTTACAGCAAAATCACATTGACTTTCAGCCAAGTCTTCCCACTTGGCAATTTATTGAAAGAAAAGCTATAAAACATGATTACTACAGTATCTTAATCATGTATACACACAAAAACAGTAAGGGTAAATATTTGGTTGTCTCCCAACAAGCACTTTTCTTTAATGCCTTTTAGCTAGGCATGATGATTTCAATGATGCTCACATAAAAGATAGGAATTGAAGTACAAAGAGAGAATCTTGAAGAATATGACTAGCACATTTAATTATAACCTACTTCCTATGCCTAGGAATTTTGTGAGCACACAATTTATAAAAACAATAATCAACTAGCATAGGAAGGCAAAACAAGTATAACTTCAAAACTTTAAGCACATAGAGAGGAAACTTGATATTATTGCAACTCCTACAAGCATGTATTCCTCCCTCATAATAATTTTCAGTAGCATCATGGATAGCAACTTTGTTCTCATACTCAATTGGAACCTCTTCCGAAATAGTGGAATCATTACTAGCTAAAGTTGACACTCTTCCAAATCCACTTTCATAAATATCACACTAAGATTCAACACCCTCCAAAACAGTGGGATCACTAATTCCTAAAGTTGACACTCTTCCAAACCACTTTAAATGATAGTATTATTCATACTCCAAAAGATATAGGTGAAGTTCATGGAGCATTCTACAATTAACATAGACTAACCAATATCCGAGCTCAAAATGTATAAGTGAAGCACATGAAGCATTCTATAAAACCATACTCAAAAGATTTAAGTGAAGCACAAAGAGCAATTCTATAAGATCATACTTAAAAGATTTAAGTGAAGCACATGAAGTATTCTATAAATCAATGAAGGGCTATCTCATGCTAGCATGGTTCTTAAAGGAAAAACAAAAACACAAAGGACACAAATCATGTGAACAAAACAAAAACCGAGGTATACCGATAATTGTTGAAGAAGAAAGATGGGATGCCAACCGGGGCATCCCCAAGCTTAGATGCTTGAGTATCCTTTGAAGTATTTACTTGGGGTGCCCTGGGCATCCCCAAGCTTGAACTTTTTCCTCTCTTTATTCTTCTCACATCGGTAACTCCTCGTTCTTTGAACACTTCATCCACAAAAACTTAACAAAAACTTTGTGAGATCCGTTAGTATAACAAAGCAAATCACTACTATAAGTACTGTTGCAAACCAATTCATATTTTATTTTTGCATTATAGCTACTGTAATATAACTTTTACATGGCTTAATCCACTGATAGGAATCGATAGTTTCATCAAAACAAGCAAGCAATGCATCAAAAACAGAATCTGTCTTAAACAGGACAGTCTGTAGTAATCTGGGAGTTTAGCAAACTTATGTAACTCCTAAAATTATGAACTAAATTTGAAAATTTGAACAATTTGTACAGAAGTAATGTGCAAAAAGTTTCAGACCCATTTGACTTTCCAGTAAAAAATGTAAATTCACGCACTACAGCCAAAGTTTCTGTTTTTGTTCTGCACATAGTAAACAAGCAATCTAATCATCCTAAAACCAAAGCTTGGCACATTATTTTTATAATACAATGGATATATACAAGGGGATAATTATTTATAGAGAAACTTCCATGAAAAATTCTACATTGTTTCCGTGAGCATGAACACAAGTGCTCAAGGTCGACCCTCACTTCTTCAATGCATAACTTTTCAATCACTTCTCTTTTTGAAAAACATTTTAGGCATGAAAGGCAAGTAATTCTTTTTGTATTTTCATTCTTTTTTAAAAAAAATTGTATGTTTCACCCACAACTAAACAGAAACAAAAAGGAAAAACAAAATCTACTTAGTGAAGAAAGCAAACAAGCACACGCGAGAATATCAACCCCACGCTATTGCTCCCCGGCAACGGCGCCAGAAAAGAGCTTGATAATCCCCAAGTGTAGGGAATCATCGTAGCAATTTCCAAAGGTGGAAGTGATAAGTATGGAGTGCCGAACCCACAAGGAGCTAAAGGTAAAATCAATATTCTCTCAAGCCCTATCTGCCACCGATACGACTCTACGTACACCGAACGTTTGCTTCCAACTAGCAACGAGAAATAAAACTATGTTGTGGGTATGAAGAGGATAACTTTGCATGGTATCGGAGAGATAAAATATAAAATTAGGTGTTGTTATCATAAAGTTAGAATATACTACTAAATATTATAAATAGCAAGTGTGGAATAATGGTGGATCGGTGTGCGGAATTGTCCTAGGCAATTGTTAACAAGACCGGTGATCACTATTGCAGTTTCATATGAGGGAGAGGCATAAGCTAACATACTTTCTCTACTTGGATCATATGCACTTATGATTGGAACTCTAGCACGCATCCGCAACTACTAAAGATCATTAAGGTAAAACCCAACCATAGCATTAAAGCATCAAGTCCTCTTTATTCCCATACGCAACAATCCCTCTTACTCGGGTTTGTGTTTCAGTCACTCACCAACCCACTATAAGCGAATCATGAACGTATTGCAACACCCTACAGCGGGAATCCCTCACGCTTGCGCAACATGGAGGGCACAATAGGACAGCACCAAAATAAAACATACAACTCATACCAATCTATATCATCAATCAACCCAAAGACAAAGGATATCTACTCAAAACATCATAAGATGGCAACACATCATTGGATCATAATATGTGGCATAAAGCACCATGTTCAAGTAGGGATTACAGCGGGGTGCGGGAGAGTGGACCGCGTAAAAGATATGAGGATGGTGGTGATGATGGTGATGTTGATGAAGACGATCACCGTGGCAATGATTCCCCTCCCGATGGCACTCTGGCGCCCCCGGAAGAGAGGAGGAGAGGTTCTCCTCCTTATGCTTCCTCCTGCATGGCCTCCACCTTCTGGTCTTTGGCCTTCATGGTGATGATGGCCCCTCCGGGATACTCCTCCATGGCCACCAGTGATGATGGCCCCCTCTGGCAGGGTGCCAGAGAGGGCCTAGATTGACTTCTCATGGCTATAGAGGCTTGCGGCGGCGGAACTTCCGATCTAGGTTTCTTTCTGAAAGTTTGGGTATATATAGAAGAGTTTTGCGTTGATTTCACGTCAGGGGGTCTCCGGGCTGTCCATTAGGCAGGGGGCGCGCCCTAGGGGGGTGGGCGCGCCCCCACCCTCGTGGGCAGCCCGGGACTCTTCTGGCCTGCTTCTGGTACTCCGTCGTCTTCTTTGGTCCAAAAATGATCTCCGTCAAGTGGCACTTCAATTGGACTCCGTTTAGTTTTCCTTTTCTGCGATACTCTAAAACAAGGAGAAAACAAAAACTGGCACTGGGCTCTAGGTTAATAGGTTAGTCCCAAAAATCATATAAAATATCATATAAATGCATATAAAACATCCTAGAAGGATAATATCATAGCATGAATACTTCATAAATTATAGATACGTTGGAGACGTATCATCGGTCAAACCGCATAACAACATACGTTGTTCCCTTTGTCATCGGTATGTTACTTGCCCGAGATTCGATCGTCGGTATCATCATACCTAGTTCAATCTCGTTACTGGCAAGTGTCTTTACTCATTCCATAATGCATCATCCCGCAACTAACTCATTAGTCACATTGCTTGCAAGGCTTATAGTGATGTGCATTACCGAGAGGGCCCAGAGATACCTCTCCGATACATGGGGTGACAAATCCTAATCTTGATCTATGCCAACCCAACAAACACCTTCGGAGACACCTGTAGAGCATCTTTATAATCACCCAGTTACGTTGTGACGTTTGATAGCACACAAGGTGTTCCTTCGGTATTCGGGAGTTGCATAATCTCATAGTCAGAGGAACATGTATAAGTCATGAAGAAAGCAATAGCAATAAAACTAAACGATCATTATGCTAAGCTAACGGATGGGTCTTGTCCATCACATCATTCTCTAATGATGTGATCCTGTTCATCAAATGACAACACATGTCTATGGTCAGGAAACATAACCATCTTTGATCAACGAGCTAGTCAAGTAGAGGCATACTAGGGACACTCTGTTTTGTCTATGTATTCACCCATGTACTAAGTTTCCGGTTAATCCAATTCTAGCATGAATAATAAACATTTATCATGATATAAGGAAATATAAATAAGAACTTTATTATTGCCTCTAGGGCATATTTCCTTCATTTAATTGCTACTATTTCAAATTGTACCGGATTTGAATTTGAATTTGAATGTATGCTATAGCTTTATTCATATCCATCAGATTCAAACAACCAATGCATTATTCGATTCATAGGTACATATGTTCAAGAATTACATAAGAACCAAATAAAGAATGATGTACCACAGTTGTATACTTGTACTATTAAAGACGGTAAAGAAAGAGGCGTAATACATTCTGGTTGCTGAACAAGGTGAAGCAGAATACCCATATTGTGCCCTCCTCCATGGAGAAGGCACACACGACTCTAGTCCAACTCCTTGTGATGGCCGACCGCCCATCCTTCACGGTCTTCATGAAAACATCTAGATAATCATCGTTGTCTGGTAGAAATACTTTAACCTTTGCATTGCCACCAATCATGTAGTTTGAGAGGTAACCTTGAGTAAACTGTTTTGGGAACCACTACAAAGGAAAAAAGATTCAGACATTTTCATCTAACACAACTCATTATGGGCAGTAAAAAGAAGGCTGCAGATTTCTTACTTACCATCCTGCAGTTCGCTGTTGTCTTGGATAAAGTGTAAACAAATAGTTTAATGCCATCTTTTGACCCATTTTACTAACAATCTTTATCAGCTTACTTGATGTTGGTTCATCGATATCTCATTTCCCCATACGCAGAAAGGGTCGAAGCGCGGATCTTTACCAATGACATATGTACCTAAAAGCACCAAGTTAATATTAGAAGCTAAACAACAATTGCACAATGATGTAGTACTACACTCTTTTATAATATCTTATAACATCCAATATACTCACATATGAGATGAATTAACATCGTATATTATGGGCCGGAAGGAGCTTATTGCATTCTTACAAATTATCGGCTGATTAACTGCTGCTGTATCCATGGGTTAGAGTTAGTTTGAGCTAGTTCGGGCTCAAATAGCCCTAAAGTATATCCAAACATGAGGGCTAGTTTGATCTAGTTGCATCTAACCCACCCAAAAAAACTATCCAACCCAAGAGGTGCTAATTGGAGCTAGTTCTCCTAGTGCATTTATTGTCAATTTAACCCTGTCATCCAAACACCTCTTTGGATGGAGTTAGTTCAGGGTTAGTCATGATCTAGAAACTAACTCTAACCTCTATCTAAGTTGAGTATCCAAAGAGGGTTGTGTTGTTGTTGTTGCTGCTACTTTTCTACGTATATCTAGACATCATCAGAACATTAAGGTAACACTCTTCCTTGTTGCTACGTAGCCCAGGATTGCATATTTAGACATTAAGTATAGTGCATGTTGCTATGTAGCCTCAGATATATTACATATGGCCCTAGTTAACCTAACGATAAATGGGTTATAGATATATTCAGTTAGAAGTCTGATTCACCGATTAGTCCCTTATCAGCCCTCGGCCTATATGGTACCAGCTACTGATATCCTAAATAGTGAGTATATATAAGCCATGGGATGAAACAACCTCGATGGAAAACAACAGTCGTTCCCAAAATTGTCCTGTGTAGGTACATTGAGAGGCATGTTAAGCACAATAGGCTAAATATCAACCAAAATTATCCATGGCAGACAAAATAATCTCCAAAAGATAGCTTCAGTGTGCAGGTTTAAGCACACTAGTAAAGCAAAACAAGTGGAAAGGTGTGTTAACTGCAACAGGCCTAACATTTAACAACAAGCAAACATAGTCATTCAAACTGGTGTTGTGCCGGTCTAAGTACACTGGTTATTGTTAAATAAAAATGGAAAGGCGTGTTAACTACAAGATGCAGCAACCAAATGTAGTCATTCATAGTGGTATTGTTGAAACTGGTACTCACGAAATTGAACTACATAGTTCATACTTGCACATATAGAACATCACGTTGTAAATAACTGGAATAAAAAAAGGCATACTACGAACAACCAAAGATAGCATTTGAAACTAGACATATGCTAACTACAAACAACCGAACAATCAAAAAACTTTAAAAGAGGCATATGCTAGCTATGACAGGCTTAACAACAAGCAAATATATGCATTCCTATCGGTATGTTTAAAACTGGATTGATAAAATGTACCGCACAGTAAATAATTGCACATGTAGAGCATCACATTGTGAACAACAGAAATAAACAAGGCATACTGCCAACAACCAAATATAGCAATTAAAACTGGACATATTCTCACTACACTACAAAAGGGACTCGACAAAACAAATCATGGGTTCCCCCTGTGAAGAGGCATGACAAAACAAATCATGGGTTTCCTCACTTGTCACTGATGGGCTCGTTCCCGTGGGAAGAGCACGGACCCTGGATGCGCTCCATGTTGTCGTAGATGGGCTCCTTCCCCTTGGAAGAGCACGGCTGTAGGGTGCCCTCCCTGATGTCGCAGGCGGGCTCTTTCCCCTTGGAAGAGCAGATGGGATCTTTCCCCTTGGAAGAGCCGGAGAGGGTGCCCTCCTCGTGGTCACCGTCGATGAGGTCTGACTTGGAAGTTGTGGATCCCAAGCCAGCGTCGCAGAACGTGTCCTTCAGAAATGACAAAAAGGGGCTCGATGGTGATGTAGGATGGCAAATTCTTGACAGCGAGCCAGAGGAGATCAGCGGCGGGGCCATGGATGAGATCGACGGCGGTTGAACCCGAGGGGTTGGGGGTGGGCCACTTAACCTGTGACATAGCCCGCCTCAGGCCGTCGCTGTCGATGACCTCGATGTCGTACCCAGCGTCCGCGACATACTCGCATACTCTAGCCCGCTGATTAAGTGCCTGCGGCCAGTAATGGTCGTCAGCTTCCTCGGCGACGTCTGGCGAAGAGACCGCGATACACCTCTTTTGGGTCGGTTGCTCCTCGAGCTCCACGGGAAGCGTAGCCGGGCTTAGGCTGTGATACGTCTCCGACCTATCTACTTTTCCTAACGCTTTTCTTCTTGTTTTGGACTCTAATTTGCATGATTTGAATGAAACTAACCCCGGGCTGATGCAGTTTTCAGCAGAACTACCATGGTGTTGTTTTTGTGCAGAAATAAAAGTTCTCGGAATGAAACAAAACTTTGCGAGGATTTTTTATATCAATAAAGAGAATTTATGGAGCCAAGAGCCACCGGAGGGGGGCACCTGGGTGGGCACAACCCACCAGGGCGCGCCTGCCCTCCCAAGCGCGCCCAGGTGGGTTGTCCCCACCTGGTGGCCTCGCAGACCCTGAAACCGTCGCTATAAAATCCTATTTTTCCAGAAAAAATCAGGGAGAAAGAATTATCGTGATCCACGAGACGGAGCCCCCGTCACCTCCTGTTCTTCATCGGGAGGCCAGATCTGGAGTCCGTTTGGGGCTCCGAAGAGGAGGATCTTCGTTCTTCATCTCACCAACCCTTCTCCATCGCCAATTCCGTGATGCTCCCCACCGGGAGTGAGTAGTTCCTTCGTAGGCTCGCTGGTCGGTGAGGAGTTGGATGAGATTCATCATGTAATCGAGTTAGTTTTGTTAGGGCTTGATCCCTGGTATCCATTATGTCCTTAGATTGATGTTGCTATGACTTTGCCATACTTAATGCTTGTCACTTTGGGCCCGGGTGCCATGAATTCAGATCTGAACCATTTATGTTATCACCATTATATCCATGTTCTAGATTCGATCTTGCAAGTTATTGTCACCTACTACGTGTTATGATCCGGCAACCCCGAAGTGACAATAGTCGGGACCACTCCCGGTGATGACCGTAGTTTGAGGAGTTCATGTATTCACCGTGTGTTAATGCTTTGTTCCAATTCTCTATTAAAAGGAGGCCTTAATATCCCTTAGTTTCCAATATGGACCCCGCTACCACGGGCGGGTAGGACAAAAGATGCCATGCAAGCACGTATGACTATTTACGGAATACACGCCTACATTATATTTATGAACTGGAGCTAGTGTCGTATCGCCCTAGATTATGACTGTCACATGATGAATATCATCCAACAAATTACCGATCTAATGCCTATGAATTTATCTTATATTGTTTTTGCTAAGTTACTACTGCTGCTATTACTATTGCACTTGCTACAAAATTACTGCTACCACTGTTACCGTTACCATCGCTGCTGCTACTATTATCAAAACTATCATATTACTTTGCTACTGATCACGTTGCTGCAGATAATTAATCTCCAGGTGTGGTTAAATTGACAACTCAGCTGCTAATACCTTCAAATATTCTTTGGCTCCCCTTGTGTCGAATCTATAAATTTGGGTTGAATACTCTACCCTCAAGAACTGTTGCGATCCCCTATACTTGTGAGTTATCAAGACCTTTTTCTGGCGCCATTGCCGGGGAGCATAGCTATATTTGTTGAGTCACTTGGGATTATTATCAATTTATCACTATGAAGAATCTGAAGGATGCTAAGACTAAGATTTATCCCTCTAAGACGAGGGGAGCTAAGGAACTGCCATCCAGTGATCAACAACGGGTTTAGCATCAGGTTCCATATTAATTTTGTGCTGACATAGAGTGGAACTAATGCCCTTTAAATCATCAAGAGTATATCCAATAGCAGCTCGGTGCTTCCTTAGAACTTTCAATAATCTTTCTTCTTCATGTTCTGAAAGGTTAACACTAATAATAACTGGATATATCTTCTTTTCATCAAGATAAGCATATTTCAAAGTGTCTGGCAATTGTTTTAATTCAAACACAGGATCGCCTTTAGGTGGAGGAGGACCTCCTTGAGTTTCAATAGGCAAGTTGTGTTTAAGAAAAGGACGTTGTTCAAAGAAAATCTTATCTATTTCACTTCTTTCATGCATATGTAAATCATTTTCATGGTCTAACAAATATTTTTCTAGTGGATCAGTTGGAGGCACAACAATAGAAGCAAGACTAACTAATTCATCTTTACTAGGCAATTCTTTTTCATGAAGCTTTCTACTAAACTTGGAAAAATTAAACTCATGAGACTCATCACCAAAACTAACACCGACAGTTTGTTTCTCACAGTCTATTCTAGCATTAACGGTGTTCAAGAAAGGTCCACCAAAGATTATGGGGCAAAAGTCATCTTGTGGGGAACCAAGAACAAGAAAATCAGTAGGGTATTTTATTTTCCCACACAAGACTTCAACATCTCTAACAATTCCAATTGGTGATATAGTGTCTCTATTAGCAAGTTTAATAGTAACATCTATGTCTTCTATCTCTGCGGGTGCTATGTCATTCATAATTTCTTAATATAAGGAATAAGGAATAGCACTCACACTAGCACCTATGTCACATAAACCATGATATATAACAGTGATCTCCTATTTTAACTGAGAAAATGGGCATGCCAACAACAGGTCTATGTTTATCCTTTTTACCAGGTTTGGCAATTCTAGCAGCTTCTTCACAGAAGTAAATAACATGACCATCTACATTTTCTTCCAAGAGATCTTTAACCATAGCAATATTAGGTTCCACTTTAATTTGTTCATCAGGTTTAGGTGTTCTAATGTAACTCTTGTTGACCACAGTTGAAACTTTAGCATGTTCCTTTATTCTAACAAGGAAAGGTGGTTTCTCAATATAAGCAGAAGGAACAGCTGGAGCAACATTGTAAAGTACAGTTTCTTCTTTAACTGGTACTGGTTCTTTGATTTCTTCTTTAATAGGTGGGTGATATTTAAACCACTTCTCTTTAGGGAGGTCAACATGAGTAGCAAATGATTCACAGAAGGAAGCTACTATCTCAGAGTCAAGTCCATATTTAGTGCTAAACTTTTGAAAAGCAGCGGTATTCATAAAAGATTTAACACAATCATACTTAAGCTTAATACCTGAATCTTTACCTTCGTCGAGTTCCCAATCTTCAGAGTTGCGTTTAATTCTTTCCAAAAGATCCCACCGGAATTCAGTAGTCTTCTTCATAAAAGAACCAGCACAAGAAGTATCAAGCATGGTTTGATCATTACGAGAAAGCCGGGCATAAAAATTCTGGATAATAATTTCTCTTGAGAGCTCATGATTGGGGCATGAATATAACATTTAATTAAGCCTCCCCCAAGCTAGAGCGATACTTTCTCCTTCACGAGGCCAAAAATTATATATATAATTCCGATCACGATGAACTAGATGCATAGGATATTTTTTTTGGTGGAACTCCAATTTCAAACGATTCCAATTCCAAGATCCAATATGATCGCATAGCCTATACCATGCCAATGCTTTTCCCTTCAAAGATAAAGGGAAAACCTTTTTCATAACTTCATCCCCGGGTAAACTTGCAAGCTTGAACAATCCACAAATTTGTTCTACATATATTAAGTGCATATCAGGATGTTCCGTTCCATCTCCTGCATAAGTATTAGCTAGCAGTTGTTCTATCATACCTGAAGGAATTTCATATCCATACTTTTAGTAGGTGCAGTAGGTTGAGGGGTAGCTAATTGTGGTTTCGGTCGAGGTGAAGATACCCTGAACAAACCCCTCAAAGGATTGTTTTCCATAGTAACAAGTGACAATAAATTTCAGCACACTATATAAATGTTTCCTTACCAAATTCCACTTACCAAAGGCGCTTCACCCCCGGCAATGGCGCCAGAAAATAGCCTTGATGACCCATAAGTATAGGGGATAAATTGTAGCTATTTTTGATAAGTAAGAGTGTCGAACCAACGAGGAGCAGAAGGAAATGACAAGTAGTTTTTAGTAAGGTAATGTCTGCAAGTGCTGAAATTGTAAGTAACTGAGTAGTTTGATATTAAGATAATTTGTAACGGGCAAGTAACGATAGTAGTAACAAAAGTGTAGCAAGATAGCCCAATCCTTTGGAGGCAAAGGACAGGCCAAAACGATCTCTTATGATAAGCAAAGCGTTCTTGAGGGTACACGGGATTTTCATCTAGTCACTTTCATCATGTTGGTTTAATTCGTGTTAGGTACTTTGATAATTCGATATGTAGGTGGACCGGTGCTTAGGTGCTGTTCTTACTTGAACAAGCCTCCTACTTATGAGTAATGATAACCCACAAGTATAGGGGATCAATTGTAGCCTCTTTCGATAAGTAAGAGTGTCGAACCCAACGAGGAGCTAAAGGTAGAACAAATATTCCCTCAAGTTCTATCGACCACCGATACAACTCTACGCACGCTTAACGTTCGCTTTACCTAAAACAAGTATGAAACTAAAAGTACTTTGTAGGTGTTGTTGGATAGGTTTGCAAGATAATAAAGAGCACATAAATAAAATCTAGGGGCTGTTTAGATAAAGACACAATAAAGTTAGTATAGCGAGTGTGGAAAAGTGGTGGTAGGAGTTGCGAAATTGTCCCTAAGCAATTGACTACTTTACTGGACCGATAGCAAGTTCTATGTGGGAGAGGCCACTGCTAGCATGTCATCCCTGACTTGGAATTCTATGCACTTATGATTGGAACTATTAGCAAGCATCCGCAACTACTAACGTTCATTAAGGTAAAACCCAACCATAACATTAAGATATATTGGTCCCCCTTCAATCCCGTATGCATCCATTTCTATGCTAGGTTGAAGCTTCTGTCACTCTTGCCCTCCAATACATAGTTCTATCAACATACAACTAACCATATGGTGTGATCCACGTGCGTGCTCATACGATGGGCACCAAAGTACAGCAACATAACCACAAGCAAATTAAACCAATCATAGCAATTCACCAATTACCGATAGGACAACAAAAATCTACTCAGACATCATAGGATGGCAACACATCATTGGATAATAATATGAAGCATAAAGCACCATGTTCAAGTAGAGGGTACAACAGGTTGCGGGAGAGTGGACTGTTGTAGATAGATGGGGGAAGGTGATGAAGATGTTGGTGAAGATGACGGAGGTGTTGGTGTAGATTGCGGTGACGATGATGGCCCCGGCGGCGTTCTGGCTCCATCGAAAGAGAGGGGGAGAGGGCCCCCCTTCTTCTTCTTCTTCCTTGACCTTCTCCCTAGATGGGAGAAGGGTTTCCCCTCTGGTCCTTGGCTTCCATGGCATGGGAGGGGCGAGAGCCCCTCCGAGATTGGATTTGTCTCTCTATCTCCCTCTGTTTCTGCGTTCATTGATTCTGCCCTTTCACCATTTCTTATATCCCCGGAGATCCGTAACTCCGATTGGGCTGAAATTTGAACATGATTTTTATTCGGATATTGGCTTTCTTGCTGCGAAAGAAAGGCACCAACCGCTTTACAGGGTGGCCACGAGGGCCTAAGGCGCGCCTGACCCCCTGGGACGCGCCCCTCACCCTCGTGGGCCCCTCGGGCACCGTCTCGCGTTGATTCTTCTTCCCAAAAATCACATATATTCCAAAAAAAATCTTCGTCAGTTTTTATCCCGTTTGGACTCCGTTTGATATGGATTTTCTGTGAAACAAAAAACATGCAACAAACAGGAGCTGGCACTGGATCAATATGTTAGTCCCGAAAGTTGTATAAAAAGTTGCCAAAAGTATGTAAAAGTTGTAGAATATTGGCATGGAACAATAAAAAATTGTAGATACGACGGAGACGTATCAAGTAACCCTCCTGCAAGCATCCGCAACTACGAGAAAAGAATTAAGAATAAATTCTAACCATAGCATTAAACTTTTGGATCCAATCGGTCCCTTACGGAATAGCACATAAACTGGGGTTTAAGCTTCTGTCACTCTCGCAACCCATCATCTAATTGTAACTCCGCAGTGCATTCCCTTAGGCCCAAATATGGTGAAGTGTCATGTAGTCAACATTCACATGACACCACTAAGGGAATCACAACGTTCAAGCATACTAATAAAGCAATCATGTCTTTTCAAAATAACATGGCCAAAGAAAGTTATCCCTACAAAATCATATGGTCTCGCTATGCTCCATCTTCACCACACAAAATATTCAAATCATGCACAACCCCGATGACAAGCCAAGCAATTGTTTCATACTTTTGACATTCTCAAACCTTTTCAACTTTCACGCAATACATGAGCGTGAGCCATGGACATAGCACTATAGGTGGAATAGAATATGATGGTGGAGGTTGTGTGGAGAAGACAAAAAGGAGAAAGTCTCACATCGACGCGGCAAATCAACGGGCTATGGAGATGCCCATCAATTGATGTCAATGTGAGGAGTAGGGATTACCATGTAACGGATGCACTAGAGCTATAAGTGTATGAAATCTCAAACTGAAACTATGTGGGTGTGCATCCAACTTGCTTGCTCATGAAGACCTAGGCCATTTGAGGAAGCCCATCGTTGGAATATACAAGCCAAGTTCTATAATGAAAATTCCCACTAGTATATGAAAGTGATAACTCAAGAGACTCTCTATATGAAGAACATGGCGCTACTCTGAAGCACAAGTGTGGTAAAAGGATAGTAACATTGTCCCTTCTCTCTTTTCTCTCATTTTCTCTCTCTCTCTCTCTCTCTCTCTCTCTCTCTTTTAGGCTTCTTTGGCCTCTCTCTCTTTTGCGGGGGGGGGGGGGGGGGGGTTCTTTGGCCACTTTTATTTTGATAACCTCACATGGGACAATGTTCTAATAATGATGATCATCACACTTTTATTTACTTACAACTCAATATTACAACTCAATACTAGAACAAAGATATGACTCTATATGAATGCCTCCGGCGGTGTACCGGGATGTGCAATGATCTAGCGTAGCAATGACATAAAAAAACAGACAAGCCATGAAAACATCATGCTAGCTATCTTACGATCATGCAAAGCAATATGACAATAAATGCAAGTCATGTATATGATGATGATGGAAGTTGCATGGCAATATATCTCAGAATGGCTATGGAAATGCCATAATAGGTAGGTATGGTGGCTGTTTTAAGGAAGATATAAGGAGGCTTATGTGTAATAGAGCGCATCGTATCACGGGGTTTGGATGCACCGGCAAAGTTTGCACCAACTCTCGAGGTGAGAAAGGGCAATGCACGGTACCGAAGAGGCTAGCAATGATGGAAGGGTGAGAGTGCATATAATCCATGGACTCAACATTAGTCATAAAGAACTCACATACTTATTGCAAAAATCTATTAGTCATTGAAACAAAGTACTACACGCATGCTCCTAGGGGGATAGATTGGTATGAAAAGACCATCGCTCGTCCCCGACCGCCACTCATAAGGAAGACAATCAATAAAACCTCATGCTCCAACTTCGTTACATAACGGTTCACCATACGTGCATGCTAGGGGAATCACAAACTTCAACACAAGTATTTCTACAATCCATGACTACCCACTAGCATGACTCTAATATCACCATCTTTATATCACAATACTATTGCAAGGAATCAAACATATCATATTCAGTGATCTACAAGTTCTATGTAGGATTTTATGACTAACCTTGTGAATGACCAATTCCTGTCAACTCTCTAAGTAGATATAAGTGAAGCAAGAGAGTTTAATTCTTTCTACAAAATATATGCCCATGCTCTAACAAATATAAGTGAAGCAAAAGAGCATTCTAAAAATGGCGGTTTTCCATGTGAAGAGAAACAGGCAATCCAAACTTCAAATGATATAAGTGAAGCACATGAAGCATTCTATAAAGCCATACTCAAAAGATATAAGTAAAGTGCAAAGAGCATTCTATAAATCAACCATGGACTATCTCATACCAGCATGGTGCATCAAAGAAAAGTGAAATCTAAATGCAAAAGACGCTCCAAGATTTGCACATATCACATGAACGAAACAAAACCGAAAACATACCGATACTTGTTGAAGAAAGATGGGATGCCTTCCGGGGCATCCCCAAGCTTAGATGCTTGAGTCTCCTTGAATATTTACTTGGGGTGCCTTGGGCATCCCCAAGCTTGAGCTCTTGCCTCTCCTCCTTATCCTCATATCGAGACATCCTCGATCTTCGAACACTTCATCCACACAAAACTCAACAGAAAGCTCGGTAATATCCGTTAGTATAATAAAGCAAATCACTACTCTAAGTACTGTTGAAAACCAATTCATATTTTGTTTTTGAATTATAGATAATGTAATATAACTTTTCCATGGCTTAATCCACTGATATAAATTGATAGTTTCATCAAAACAAGCAAACTATGCATCAAAAACAGAATCTGTCTTAAACAGGACAGTCTGTAGTAATCTGAACATTCAGCATACTTATGGTACTCCAAAAATTCTTAAAAAATTAGGAAAAATAAAAAAATTGTATAGAAAGACAGTGCAAAAAGTTTCAGAACCGTTTGACGTTCCAGTAAAAAATGTAAAATCGCGCACTACAGCCAAAGTTTCTGTTTTGCACCGCACAAACCAACAAGCAATGTAAACATCCTAAAGGCGAATCTTGGCACATTATTTTTGTTTTTAAACTTTATAAAGGCACACAACATAAATAAATTACTCTCTAAAACTTACGGGTTGTCTCCCTGGCAGCGCTTTCTTTAAAGCCATTAAGCTAGGCATATAGTGCTCAAGTAATGGATCCACCCAGATCCCAAGGTATATCAAAGCCAATTTTAATTAACAATGATTTGTGATTTATTAGTGAGCACAAAGTAACATATATCATGCAACAATGAAGTCTAACTCTCTTCCTATGCATCGGCATGTCATAAAAGAACAATTCATGCACACATAGTAAAGGCCAATGCATAGTATAAACAGTTTCTTGCAATTTTATCATATTGGAAACATGGAGAGGCAGAGATGTAGTTCCCCTCTCATAATAATTGCAAGTAGGAGCAGCAAACACATGCATATTATATCTATCAAAATCATCATGTGTAGTAGTGAAACGCAACCCATCAATATAATCCTTAATAAGGGCAAACTTCTCTGATATAGTGTAGTCGGGAGAATTCAAAAAGATAATAGGACTATCATGCGTGGGTGCAATAGCAACAATTTCATGTTTAACATAAGGAACTATAGCAAGTTCATCTCCATAAGCATAATTCATATTGGCATCTTGGCCACAAGCATAGCAAGCATCATCAAAAAGGGATATTTCAAAAGAATCAACGGGATCATAACAATCATCATAGCAATCATCCTTCGGTAAGCACGAAGGGACATTAAATAATGTATGAGTTGGAGAGTTACACTCATTAGAAGGTGGGAACGGGTAGCTAATCCGATCTTCCTCCTTTTGTTCTTCGCTCTCCTCATCGTCTTTTCCATCCAATGAGCTCACAGTTTCATCAATTTCTTCTTCCATAGACTCCTGCAAAATATTAGCCTCTTCTCGGACAGCGGAGACTTTCTCAATAAATTCATCAATGTCATAATTGTATTTATAATTCTCATAGCAATATTTAAGGATAGCTACATTTTCAGGTCTATAAACTGAATCATCAAAATCTTCAAACTCTTTAAACAAAGATTCAATTTCACAAGCACCCTTAAAAGCAACAAATTCTTCTATTCGTTCCACATCATAGTAATCATATATACCATTAGCATAAGAAGCTAATGTTTCATTATCATTAAAATTTCATGAAAAGGGAAGGTGTGGAGCCTTCATCCTAGAGCAACAAGTATAATCATATCTCAAGCATAGATGCCGAGCATACCAATGCAACATATAAATTTGATCCCATAATAGTTTCCCTTTTTGAGTCAAGCGATAATCCCTAAAGTATTCACGTTGATCCAACGTGTCTCCCATTACATAATTGAATGGGGTTTTCTCAGGATTATTAAAGTAGTGCATAATATCTTTCACATAATGAGCATCGAGGGTTTTAGGAGGTTCCCCATCTCCATGAGTAGCAAGTAAACCTAATTTTTTGGTATTTCGTGTTCCATATCCATAACTAAAGATAGAGAACAACTTAGAACCGAAAATAAAAACTACTTAGTGATAAAGCGAACAAGCACACACGAGACTATTCACCCCACGCTATAACTCCCCGGCAACGGCGCCAGAAAAAGGTCTTGATAACCCACAAGTATAGAGGATCAATTGTAGCCTCTTTCGATAAGTAAGAGTGTCGAACCCAACGAGGAGCTAAAGGTAGAACAAATATTCCCTCAAGTTCTATCGACCACCGATACAACCCTACGCACGCTTAACGTTCACTTTACCTAAAACAAGTATGAAACTAAAAGTACTTTGTAGGTGTTGTTGGATAGGTTTGCAAGATAATAAAGAGCATGTAAATAAAATCTAGGGGCTGTTTAGATAAAGACACAATAAAGTTAGTATAGAGAGTGTGGAAAAGTGGTGGTAGGAGTTGCGAAATTGTCCCTAAGCAATTGACTACTTTACTAGACCGATAGCAAGTTTTATGTGGGAGAGGCCACTGCTAGCATGTCATCCCTGACTTGGAATTCTATGCACTTATGATTGGAACTATTAGCAAGCATCCGCAACTACTAACGTTCATTAAGGTAAAACCCAACCATAGCATTAAAATTTATTGGTCCCCCTTCAATCCCGTATGCATCAATTTCTATGCTAGGTTGAAGCTTCTGTCACTCTTGCCCTCCAATACATAGTCCTATCAACATACAACTAACCCTACGGTGTGATCCACGCGCACGCTCATATGATGGGCACCAAAGGACAGCAACATAACCACAAGCAAATTAAACCAATCATAGCAATTCACCAATTACCGATAGGACAACGAAAATCTACTCAGACATCATAGGATGGCAACACATCATTGGATAATAATATGAAGCATAAAGCACCATGTTCAAGTAGAGGGTACAGCGGGTTGCGGGAGAGTGGACCGTTGTAGATAGATGGGGGAAGGTGATTAAGATGTTGGTGAAGATGACGGAGGTGTTGGTGTAGATTGCAGTGACGATGATGGCCCCGACGGCGTTCCGGCGCCACCGGAAGAGAGGGGGAGAGGCCCCCCTTCTTCTTCTTCCTTGACCTTCTCCCTACATGGGAGAAGGGTTTCCCCTCTGGTCCTTGGCTTCCATGGCATGGGAGGGGCGAGAGCCCCTCCGAGATTGGATATGTCTCTCTGTCTCGCTCTGTTTCGGCCTCCCTAATTCTGCCCTTTCACCGTTTCTTATATTCCCGGAGATCCGTAACTCCGATTGGGCTGAAATTTGAACACATTTTTTATTCGGATATTGGCTTTCTTGCGGCGAAATAAAGGCACCAACCGCCTTACAAGGTGGCCACGAGGGCCCAGGGTGCGCCTGACCCCCTGGGGCGCGCCCCTCACCCTCGTGGGCCCCTCGGGCATCGTCTCGCGTTGATTCTTCTCCCCAAAAATCACATATATTCCAAAAAAATTGTTAGTTTTTATCCCATTTGGACTCCGTTTGATATGGATTTTCTGCGAAACAAAAAACATGCAACAAACAGGAACTGGCACTGGGCACTGGATCAATATGTTAGTCCCAAAAATAGTATAAAAAGTTGCCAAAAATATGTAAAAGTTGTAGAATATTGGCATGGAACAATAAAAAATTATAGATACGACGGAGACGTATCAAGTAACCCTCCCGGAAGCATCCGCAACTACGAGAAAAGAATTAAGAATAAATTCTAACCATAGCATTAAACTTTTGGATCCAATCGGCCCCTTACGGAATAGCATATAAACTGGGGTTTAAGCTTTGGTCACTCTCACAACCCATCATCTAATTGTAAATCCACAGTGCATTCCCTTAGGCCCAAATATGGTGAAGTGTCATGTAGTCAACGTTCACATGACACCACTAAGGGAATCACAACATACATATTATCAAAATATCGAACACATATCAAGTTCACATCATTACTTGCAACATGATTTCTCCCATGACCTCAAGAACAAAAGTAACTACTCAAAAATGATAATCATGGTCAAGATCAGAGGGGTATTAAATAGCATATTGGATCTGAAAATATAATCTTCCACCAAATAAACCATATAGTAATCAACTGTAAGATGTAATCAACAGTACTAGTCACCCACAAGCACCAATCTATAGTTCCGGTAACAAGATTGAACACAAGAGATGAACTAGGGTTTGAGATGAGATGGTGCTGTTGAAGATGTTGATGGAGATAGCCCTCCCCAAGATAGGAGAGTTGGTGGTGATGATGATGACGATGATTTCCCCTTCCGGGAGGGAAGTTCCCCCAGCGGAATCGCTCCGCCGGAGGGCAAAAGTGCTCCTGCCCAAGTTCCGCCTCGAGACGGGGGTGCTCCATCCCGAAAGTCCTCTCCTTATTTTTTCTAGGTCAAAATGACCTATATACCAGAAGATGGGCACCGGAGGTGGGCCTGGGTGAGCACAACCCACCAGGGCGCGCCTGGGCTCCCTGGCGTGCCCAGGTGGGTTGTGCCCACCTAGTGGGCCCCCTCTGGTAGTTATTTGCTCCAATATTCATCATATATTTGATAAAAAATCTTCGTGAAGTTTCAGCTTGTTTGGAGTTGTGCAGAATAGGTGGCCTCACGTAGCTTTTCCAGGTCCAAATTTCCAGCTGCCGGAATTCTCCCTCTTTGTGTATACCTTGCATATTATGAGAGAAAAGGCATTACAATTACTCCAAAAAGCATTATTATGGATAAAAACATCATAAATAACAGTAAGGAAACATGATGCAAAATGGACGTATTAGTACCTTGCTTGATGACGATGATGTGCCACTTGGTGAATTTCTTAATGAACAAATTGCTAGAGTAATACAACATGATGTTGTTGAATCTGATGATGAGCTTTAAACTGAAACTCCTGAAACACCTACTAGAACTAGCCTTCCTAGATATGAATTGCCTAAGGTACCGGAAGGTTATGTAATGAATGAGGAGACAACTAGAGATATTCTTGCTTGTAAGGATAGAGATGATCTAGAGAAATTATTATGCAACTATAAAGAAAAATCTCTGAATGCTAGAATGCAATATGATCCTAAGTTTGATACCTCACCTATCTTTATTGATGATAAGGATTATGAATTCTCTGTCGACCCAGAGTTAATTACTTTGGTTGAATCTGATCCTTTCCATGGTTATGAAACTGAAACAGTTGTGGCACATCTTACTAAGTTGAATGACATAGCCACCCTTTTTACTCATGATGAGAAGACTCGCTATTACTTTATTCTCAAATTATTTCCGTTCTCATTAAAGGGTGATGCTAAAGCTTGGTACAATACTCTTGCACCTGGTTGTGTGTGTAGTCCCCAGGATATGATCTATTACTTCTTTGAAAAATATTTTCCTGCTCATAAGAAACAAGCTGCTTTACAGGAAATATTTAACTTTGTGCAAATTAAAGAAGAGAGTCTCCCACAAGCTTGGGGGAGGCTTTGCCAGTTACTCAATGTTGTGCCTAATCATCCTCTTAAGAAAAACGAAATACTTGATATCTTCTATAATGGACTAATCGATGCTTCTAGGGACTTCCTAGATAGTTGTGCTGGTTGTGTTTTCAGGGAACGAACTGTTGGACAAGCTGAAGAATTATTGAATAATAAATTGAAAAATTATGATGATTGGACTATTCCTGAACCACCGCCTAAACCCACTACGAAGAAGAGGGGTATATTATATCTCAGTCCTGAAGATATGCAAGAGGCAAAGAAATCTATGAAGGAAAAATGATGTGCCTGAATACAAACATGGATGTGCCTGAATACAAGTTTGTGGTCCATGGAAATGTTAGCTGGAAAGAATTGCTGAGTCGAACAAAACATTTGAAGTTCACAAATGTGAAACTTAAGCATTTGATAAAATCTTGGCATTGTTTCTTTGTACAGGCCAATTTTCTTCGGTGTGATGACTAGCTAGAGTCGAGGACGACTTCTTTTCAAGAGAGGGAGGATGATAAGGACATGAAAACCATTCAACCCTTAGAGTCGAGGACGACTCCTTTTCAAGAGGGGGAGGATGATGAGGACATCCCGGCCATGGATACCACACCAACAATCATCAACGGTCCAATCACAAGAAGTCACACAATGCAAATACATGATCAGGTGAACGCTAACTTAAGTTTATCATTTGACCTTGAAAACATGGTTGTGCCTTCACCTCCTTTGTTGTTGGTTGAACTCGGGTGCAATATCGAAGAAGGCCAAACACATTTCAGTCCGTCAAAAACAATGTTTTATGGCGAAGAAACAAAGTTAGGAGTTCATGAAGAAATGAGTTGTCTGCTGAAGAAACATTGTTCCGATTCTGACAAAACACTGTTTTGCACGAGTTTGATTTCCAAAGCTAGTTTGATTTCGCACCTATCTAGGGGGGTTGTCCCTATTATAAATAGGCTAGCTCTTCCCTTCGTGAGGGACTTTTGCCATTTCTATCAAAGACCAAAGACATAGGCTCCTCCTGAGATTGGAGAGCTCTTGTTATCCTTATTCTTGTGATTCCTTGAGAAATTGCTCCTAATTCGTGCTCCACGACTAGATCGTGTTGTGTGGATTAGAGTTCGTGGTTTCCCTTGCGGATTGCACCTATCCCGTGCTCCACGACTTGAGTGTGGTTGTGTGGGGTAGTATTGCGGGTTGTGGATCGGCGAATGTTCGGATTGCAAGCTTCGGTGAGCATCCTCCTCGTCGGGTCATGATCTCTTATTTTCCATTTTCCGGCTGCTTGCAGCTAGTTATCACCATCCATTTATCGATCCTACGCCGTGAAGATCGGACCTCCCCTTGTACTACCTCTTCTTCGAAGACGGGGTCACATCATCTGGTATCAGAGCAAGGTTTACACGGTAGGATATGTATATTTGTTGCTAGATCTATCCTTTTTAGTTTGGTTTTCCCCGTCCTAGAGTCCAAAGCCAAAATATCCACAAAAAATCCAACCCTTTGTTGTTGAGATCTAGTTGTTTGCTTTCCTCTTTGTGTTTGCACCAAGTTCTATCCAAAGTTGCTGCTGTTTTTCGTTGAGTCTTGTTGTTGGATCTATTGTGTTGCAAAAAAAGAGCAAAGAAAAAGAGAGAGAGAGAAAAAGAGTGGAAAAAGAGCAAAAAAAAGAGAGAAGAGAAAGTGTTGAGAAACTGTGCAATCATATTCAGTTTGGTGATAAATTTCAGAAGTTGAAGTGGCAAGTGTTGCAGCTCAAACGTGGTGCAAGGATCTACAAATTTTTCTTGTTCATTTGGTTTGCATCGATTGGATCTCAGCACTAGCCCTCCCTTTTTTTACCCCACCCAGATCCACCTAGAAACCGTCAGCTTCCTTCCTTTCATTCGCCCGTCCACTCCTGATTTGCTACTTCCGCACAGCCGCCAGGGAATCATTAGAATTTGGGTAAGCAAGAAGGTGAGTTGAGTGTTTTCCACACATATATATATTTTTTGTTTCGACCACTTGTTTTCGAGGACTAACATGGCACGCTCCAACTCGGGTGCACATGGAGGAAATATTATGGAAGATGAGTTCCCAAAGACTCGAGCTGCACTTGGTGATGTAATTGAAGAAAGTATAGCTGCAGCTTTGCAACAGATGTTTGGAGGACGTCTTCCTATTGCGGGCAATGGGGATCAACACCAACACAACCTCACTGCCTCACTAGTCACCAACAATCGCTGTTGTCGTGGCAACGAAGATCGCCACAATGGTCATGGGAGAGCTGCAGGTGGCCGTGTTCATGGTACTGATACGTCTCCAACGTATCTATAATTTTTTATTGTTCCATGCTATTATATTATATGTTTTGGATGTTTAATGGACTTTATTATACACTTTATTATTATTATTGGGACTAACCTACTAACCCAAGGCCCAGTGCAAATTGCTGTTTTTTTTGCCTATTTCAGCGTTTCGTAGAAAAGGAATATCAAACGGAATCCAAACGGAATGAAACCTTCGGGAGAGTGATTTTTGGAACAAACGTGATCCAGAGGACTTAGAGTAGACGTCAAGAAAGAAATGAGGAGGCCACGAGGCAGGGAGGCACTCCTGCCCCCCTGGGCGCGCCCCCACCCTCGTGGGCCCCTCACAGCTCCACCGACCTACTTCTTCCTCCTATATATACCCATATACCCCAAAAACGTCCAGGAGCACCACAAAACCATATTTCCACCTCCGCAACCTTCTGTACCCGTGAGAAACCATCTTGGAGCCTTTTCCGGTGCTCCGCCGGAGGGGGAATCGATCACGAAGGGCTTCTACATCAACACCATAGCCTCTCCGATGATGTGTGAGTAGTTTACCTCAGACCTTCGAGTCCATAGTTATTAGCTAGATGGCTTCTTCTCTCTCTTTGGATCTCAATACAAAGTTCTCCTTGATCTTCTTGGAGATCTATTCGATGTAACTCTTTTTGCGGTGTGTTTGTCGAGATCCGATGAATTGTGGGTTTATGATCAAGATTATCTATGAACAATATTTGAATCTCCTCTGAATTCTTTTATGTATGATTTGTTATCTTTGCAAGTCTCTTCGAATTATCGGTTTGGTTTGGCCTACTAGATTGATCTTTCTTGCAATGGGAGAAGTGCTTAGCTTTGGGTTCAATCTTGCGGTGTCCTTTCCCAATGAAAGTAGGCGCAGCAAGGCACGTATTGTATTGTTGCCATCGAGGATAAAAAGATGGGGTTTATATCATATTGCTTGAGTTTATCCCTCTACATAATCTTGCCTAATGCGTTACTCTATTCTTATGAACTTAATACTCTAGATGCATGTTGGATAGCGGTCGATGTGTGGAGTAATAGTAGTAGATGCAGAATCGTTTCGGTCTACTTGTCGCGGACGTGATGCCTATATACATGATCATGCCTAGATATTCTCATAACTATGCACTTTTCTATCAATTGCTCGACAGTAATTTGTTCACCCACCGTAATACTTATGCTATCTTGAGAGAAGCCACTAGTGAAACCTATGGCCCCCGGGTCTATTTTCCATCATATTAATCTCCCGTCAACTAGCTATTTCTGTCACCTTTTATTTTGCAATCTTTACTTTTAATCTTTATCATAAAAATACCAAAAATATTATCTTATCATCTCTATCAGATCTCACTTTTTCAAGTGGCCGTGAAGGGATTGACAACCCCTTTATTGTGTTGGTTGCAAGGTTCTTATTTGTTTTTGTAGGTACGAGGGACTTGCGTGTGGCCTCCAACTGGATTGATACCTTGGTTCTCAAAAACTGAGGGAAATACTTACGCTACTTTGCTGCATGACCCTTTCCTCTTCAAGGGAAAACCAACGCATGCTCAAGGGGTAGCAAGAAGGATTTCTGGCGCCGTTCCCGGGGAGTCTACGCACAAGTCAAGACAAACCAAGTACCCATCACAAACTCTTATCCCTCGCATTACATTATTTGCCATTTGCCTCTCGTTTTCCTCTCCCCCACTTCACCTTTGCCGTTTTATTCACCCTCTTTCTCCATTCGTCCCTCTTTGCTTGCTTCGTTTTGCCTGTTCGCCCTAATGTCCCTGCCTAAAAACGTTGATCCTTACCTTAAAAGTTTGGAAGAAATTGAAATCAACGTCAGAAGCTTTATACTTTGCAATTTGAGCATAATAATTTCTTTAGAAACAAGCTTAAAGAAGAAGAAAAAGATTTATGGAGTACATGAATAAAGAGCTTGATGATATGTCTAAGGAGTTTTATGGCTTGAGATCTCAATTTGCTCATCTTGAAAAATTAATAGCCAAAATTTCGGATAAGCAGGCCACCTTAGTCAATAAGATGGCCGCTAAACCGGAAGATCTAGAAGGTAATAAGGATGAAGAGTGATTGATGTGTCTCCTATTAAATCTTTGTTTTGCAATATGAATCTTGATAATGATGGGACTGGAGATGAGTCAACTTTAGTTAAAAGGCGTCCCAATGATTCAGAGTTTTTAGATCTTGATGCAAAAATTGGTAAAAGTGGGATTGAAGAGGTCAAAACTTTACATAGCAATGAACCCACTATTTTGGATTTCAAGGAATTTAATTATGATAATTGTTCTTTAATAGATTGTATTTCCTTGTTGCAATCCGTGCTAAATTCTCCGCATGCTTATAGTCAAAATAAGGCTTTTACCAAACATATCGTTGATGCTTTAATACAATCGTATGAAGAAAAGCTTGAATTAGAAGTTTCTATCCCTAGAAAACTTTATGATGAGTGGGTACCTACTATTAAAATTAAAATTAAAGATCATGAATGCTATGCTTTGTGTGATTTGGGTGCTAGTATTTCCACGATTCCAAAAACTTTGTGTGATGTGTTAGGTTTTCGTGAATTTGATGATTGTTCTTTAAACTTGCACCTTGCGGATTCCACCATTAAGAAAACTATGGGAATAATTAATGATGTTCTTATTGTTTCAAATAGGAATTATGTGCCCGTAGATTTCATTGTTCTTGATATAGATTGCAATCCTTCATGTCCTATTATTCTTGGTAGACCTTTCCTTAGAACGATTGGTGCAATTATTGATATGAAAGAAGGGAATATTAGATTCCAATTTATGTTAAGGAAAGGCATGGAACACTTTCCTAGAAAGAAAATTAAATTACCTTATGAATCTATTATGAGAGCCACTTATGGATTGCATGCCAAAGATGATAATACCTAGATCTATCCTTGCCTTTATGCCTAGCTAGGGGAGTTAAACGACAACGCTTGTTGGGAGGCAACCCAATTTTATTTTTGTTTCTTGCTTTTTGTTTATGTTTAGTAATAAATAATTCGTCTAGCCTCTGTTTAGATGTGTTTTCATGTTTTAATTAGTGTTTGTGCCAAGTAGAACCTTTGGGAAGACTTGGGTGAAGTCTTTTTGATCTCGCTGTAAAAAACAAAAACTTTAACGCTCACGAGATTAGCTACAAATCTTTACTGGAGAGTGCTATTTAGTTGATTCTTCTTGCAGATGATTAATACAAAAATTCCTCACGTCCAGAAATTTATTTCAGATTTTTTTGGAGTTCCACAAGTATATGTTTGATACAGATTACTACAGACTGTTCTGTTTTTGACAGATTCTGTTTTTCGTGTGTTGTTTGCTTATTTTGATGAATCTATGGCTAGTATCGGAGGTTCTGAACCATAGAGAAGTTGGAATACAGTAGGTTTAACACCAATATAAATAAAGAATGAGTTCATTACAGTACCTTAAGGTGGTGGTTTGTTTTCTTTCGCTAACGGAGCTCATGAGATTTTCTGTTAAGTTTTGTGTTGTGAAGTATTCAAGTTTTTGGGTAAAGATTTGATGGATTATGGAACAAGGAGTGGCAAGGGCCTAAGCTTGGGGATTCCTATGGCACCCCAAGGTAAAATCCAAGGACAACCAAAAACCTAAACTGGGGATGCCCCGGAAGGCATCCCCTCTTTTGTCTTCGTCCATCGGTAACTTTACTTGATGCTATATTTTTATTCACCACATGATATGTGTTTTGCTTGGAGCGTCTTGTATGATTTGAGTCTTTGGTTTTAGTTCACCACAATCATCCTTGCTGTACACACCTTTTGGGAGAGACACACACTAATCGGAATTTATTAGAATACTCTATGTGCTTCACTTATATCTTTTGAGCTAAATAATTTTGCTCTAGTGCTTCACTTATATCTTTTAGAGCACGGTGGTGGTTTTATTTTATAGAAATTATTGATCTCTCATGCTTCACTTATATTATTTTTAGAGTCCTTTAGAACAGCATGGTAATTTTCTTTGGCTATAAAATTAGTCCTAATATGATAGGCATCCAAGATGGATATAATAAAAACTTTCATATAAGTGCATTGAATACTAAGAGAAGTTTGATACTTGATGATTGTTTTGAGATATGGAGATAGTGATATTAAAGTTGTGCTAGTTGAGTAGTTGTGAATTTGAGAAATACATGTGTTGAAGTTTGCAAGTCCCATAGCATGCACGTATGGTAAACGTTGTGTAACAAATTTGAAACATGAGGTGTTCTTTGATTGTCATCCTTATGAGTGGCGCTCGGGGACGAGCGATGGTCTTTACCTACCAGTCTATCCCCCTAGGAGCATGCGCGTAGTGCTTGGTTTTTGATGACTTGTAGATTTTTGCAATAAGTATGTGAGTTCTTTATGACTAATGTTGAGTCCATGGATTATACGCACTCTCACCCTTCCATCGTTGCTAGCCTCTTCGGTACCGTGCATTGCCCTTTCTCACCTTGAGAGTTGGTGCAAACTTCGCCGGTACATCCAAACCCCGTCATACGATACGCTCTATCACACATAAACCTCCTTATATCTTCCTCAAAACAGCCACCATACCTACCTATTATGGCATTTCCATAGCCATTCCGAGATATATTGCCATGTAACTTTCCACCGTTCCATTTATTATGACACGCTTAATCATTGTCATATTGCCTTGCATGATCATGTAGTTGACATCGTATTTGTGGCAAAGCCACCATGCACATTATTTCATACATGTCACTCTTGATTCATTGCCCATCCCGGTACACCGCCGGAGGCATTCATATAGAGTCATATTTTGTTCTAGTATCGAGTTGTAATCATTGAGTTGTAAATAAATAGAAGTGTGATGATCATCATTAATAGAGCATTGTCCTCCCCCAAAAAAGAGAAAGGCCAAAAAATGGGAAAGGCCCAAATAAAAGAAAAAAGGGACAATTGTACTATCCTTTTTCCACACTTGTGCTTCAAAGTAGCACCATGATATTTATGATAGAGAGTCTCTTGTTTTGTCACTTTCATATAGTAGTGGGAATTTTTCATTATAGAACTTGGCTTGTATATTCCAACAACGGGCTTCCTCAAATGCCCTAGGTCTTCGTGAGCAAGCAAGTTGGATGCACACCCACTTAGTTTCTTTTGTTGAGCTTTCATACATTTATAGCTCTAGTGCGTCCGTTGCATGGCAATCCCTACTCCTTGCATTGACATCAATTGATGGGAATCTCCCTAGCCCGTTGATTAGCCGCATCAATGTGATACTTTCTCTTTTTCTGTCTTCTCCACATAACCCCCATCATTATATTCTATTCCACCCATAGTGCTATATCCATGGCTCACGCTCATGTATTGCGTGAAAGTTGAAAAATGTTTGAGATTACTAAAGTATGAAACAATTGCTTGGCTTGTCATTGGGGTTGTGCATGATGAGAGCATTCTTGTGTGACAAAATGGAGCATGACCAAACTATATGACTTTGTAGGGATGAACTTTCTTTGGCCATGTTATTTTGAGAAGACTTGATTGCTTAGTTAGTATGCTTGAAGTATTATTATTTTTATGTCAATATTAAACTTTTATCTTGAATCTTTCGGATCTGAACATTCATGCCACAATAAAGAAAATTACATTGAAGAATATGCTAGGTAGCATTCCACATCAAAAATTCTGTTTTTATCATTTACCTACTCGAGGACGAGCAGGAATTAAGTTTGGGGATGCTTGATACGTCTCCAACATATCTATAATTTTTGATTGTTCCATGCTATTATATTATCTGTTTTGGATGTTTAATGGGCTTTATTATACAATTTATTATTATTTTTGGGACTAACCTACTAACCCAAGGCCAAGTGCAAATTGCTTTTTTTAGCCTATTTCAGTGTTTCGCAGAAAAGGAATATCAAACGAAATCCAAACGGAATGAAACCTTCGGGAGAGTGATTTTTGGAACAAATGTGATCCAGAGGACTTGGAAAGGACGTCAAGAAAGAAACGAGGAGGCCACGAGGCAGGGAGGCGCGCCCCCACCCTTGTGGGCCCCTTGCAGCTCCATCGACCTACTTCTTCCTCCTATATATACCCATATACCCCGAAAACATCTAGGAGCACCACGAAACCCTATTTCCACCGCCGCAACCTTCTGTACCCGTGAGATCCCATCTTGCGGCCTTTTCCGGTGCTCTGCGGGAGGGGGAATCGATCACGGAGGGCTTCTACATCAACACCATAGCCTCTCCGATGATGTGTGAGTAGTTTACCTCAGACCTTCGGGTCCATAGTTATTAGCTAGATGGCTTCTTCTCTCTCTTTGGATCTCAATACAAAGTTCTCCTCGATCTCCTTGGAGATCTATTTGATGTAACTCTTTTTGCGGTGTGTTTTTCGAGATCCGATGAATTGTGGGTTTATGATCAAGATTATCTATGAACAATATTTGAATCTCCTCTGAATTCTTTTATGTATGATTTGTTATCTGTGCAAGTCTCTTCGAATTATCAATTTGGTTTGGCCTACTAGATTTATCTTTCTTGCAATGGGAGAAGTGCTTAGCTTTGGGTTCAATCTTGCGGTGTCCTTTCCCAGTGACAGCAGGGGCAGCAAGGCACGTATTGTATTGTTGCCATCGAGGATAAAAAGATGGGGTTTATATCATATTGCTTGAGTTTATCCCTCTACATCATGTCATCTTGCCTAATGCGTTACTTTGTTCTTATGAACTTAATACTCTAGATGCATGCTGGATAGCAGTCGATGTGTGGAGTAATACTAGTAGATGCAGAATCATTTCGGTCTAGTTGTCGCGGACGTGATGCCTATATACAAGAGCATGCCTAGATATTCTCATAACTATGCACTTTTCTACCAATTGCTCGACAGTAATTTGTTCACCCACCGTAATACTTATGCTATCTTGAGAGAAGCCACTAGTGAAACCTATGGCCCCCGGGTCTATTTTCCATCATATTAATCTCCCGTCAACTAGCTATTTCTGTCGCCGTTTATTTTGCAATCATTACTTTTAATCTTTATCATAAAATACCAAAAATATTATCTTATCATCTCTATCAATTCTGACTTTTGCAAGTGGCCGTGAAGGGATTGACAACCCCTTTATCGCGTTGGTTGCAAGGTTCTTATTTGTTTGTGTAGGTACGAGGGACTTGTGTGTGGCCTCCTACTGGATTTATACCTTGGTTCTCAAAAACTGAGGGAAATACTTACGCTACTTTGCTGCATCACCCTTTCCTCTTCAAGGGAAAACCAACGCATGCTCAAGAGGTAGCAGGTACCGCTATTGGTGGTGTTGAACAAAGGCGAGGTAACCTTGCTGCACCCCATGATGGTGGGCTGCATGGAGGAGAAGCTCGCAGGCGAGGCCATGACCCCCGCGGGTTTGCTTCTGATCACCGGCGATGAGCGGCACATGATGGTGATGCCATCTTCCTTGAAGATCTCTCCGAGCATGTCAGATCACGGGTTCCGGCAAAACCCTCGAGGTTCGAACACTGGGGTGCGTGCGAAGATCTCCCCCCTACCGATCCACGCCCTAGCTCTCTAAGATCTCGCGGACGAACTCGACGAACTCACAACGCGAAGACACAAGATTTATACTGGTTCGGGCCACCGTTGTGGTGTAATACCCTACTCCAGTGTGGTGGTGGTGGATTGCCTCTTGGGCTGATGATGAACAGTACAAGGGGAGGAACAACCTCCTAAGGTTGAGGTATTCTTGTGCTCGGTGTGTGGCTAAGGGCTGGCTCTAGATCTGATCTTTCTTGATCAGTTGCCTCCTACTGTGGTGGCTAGTCCTATTTATAGAGGCCCTGGTCCTCTTCCAAAATATCGAGTGGGAAGGGAGCCAACAACGGCCAATTTGAAAGGGGGCAGCTAGTACAACTTATCCTGACAAAAGCAGGCTTCGCCTGCAAAACGCTGTGGAGGTGACGCCGTCTTGGGCTCCATGGTGACCTCCGTCTTGCCGTCCTGCTGGTCTTGGTCTCGTTGCACCGATATGGAAACCTTTGCTTGATGCCTTGGTACTCCGCGCCTGCGCTTGCCCCCTTGGCACAAAAGAGGAAACAAGGACGATGCGCACGCTGGTGCCCGCCTGGTCTCGATCGTCATGGCTCACGTCACGAGGACCTCGCGAGGTTTGCCTTGCCTTGTTCTCTCCGCCCCTTGTGAGCCTGCCTGGCGAGGCCGCTCCTGAGGAGGTCTTGTGTCGTCCGCCTCGTGAGGCTTGGCCCCTCGCGAGGGTCTTGAATGCCATGTCGATGAAGATGGGCCGTATGGGCCTGCTAGCTCAGCCACGCCGTGGGCCGCAGGCAGGCAAGTCTGGGGACCCCCGTTCCCAGAACGCCGACAGTAGCCCCCGGGCCCAACGCGTGCTCGGGCTTGGTTTCGAGGCGAAGCCAAAGGTCAAGCGCGGAGCGCCGCGGGCCCCAAAAGCCTGCGGACTCGGTTGATGCGTGGCGGTTGATTGGACGTGGGCGTCTTCGCTTCCCCACGCTGCCTCGGCAACTGCCCAACTTCACAAGTCCCTGCGACATGCAAGGGAAACCATCATTACCTGTGATCGTGGGTGGCGCTGGTTGGCCTTCTCCTGCTATAAATGAGGGAGGGGGCGGAGCCTCCGCCGCCCATTTCTTCCCATTCCGCCTGCTTCTTCCTCCTCTGCTCCACCACCGACTCCAATGGCGTCGTCGAAGAGGTTCTCCGCTGCGGAGAAAGGAAAGGCCCCTCGCGAGGGGCCCAGCTCCCCGGTGCCCCAGCGGGGACGCGGCCGTCCCCGCAAGCACACCGCGACTCCCGCCGCGGCCCCCTGCTCCCGGGGTGGCGCCGCTGCGCGTGGCGGGGGTCGCTCCGGTCGCGGCAGCCCCGTTGATGAGGGGAGACGTGCCATGGTTGCGCAGCCTCCCCGGCCACGCTTCCACTCGGTAGAGGTGCCGCCGGAGTTCGTTGTATGGTCGGAGGATCCGGCCGGCAACTGGCTTCAGCTTCCGTGCTTCTTCGTCGACGAGCTGCCGGCCTCTGGTTCAGGCGGGCTCTGGCTGCAGGTGGATGGCTGCTGGAGCAGGGCCTCCTGGGTCGTGGTTGAGGTCTCCGCCGCGGGCAACATAGTTCTAGCCTGCGGTTGGCAGACGTTCGCCCGCGCGCGCGGCCTGGGTAGGCGGTGCACCCTCCACTTCAAGTACGACGGTGATGCGACCCTCTATGTGAAGGTGTTTGGGGAAGATGGTCACCGCGCCGGGTGCTGCCCCGAGACGAACGACGGCGAGGAGGTGCTTGGTCTCGGTGATGGCCGCGACGAGGGCGAGGGCGAGCCCGCCGGCCGCGCCTCGTCCAGCTATGGTGGCTCTTCTCTTGGCGAAAGCTCCAGCAGCGGCGGCTACGACCAGCCGCCACACCGCCGCGCTCGCTTCGAAGGTGGTAGCGGGTCGTCTCGTCGCCGCGCCTCCGTGAAGCGCGAGGAGGGATCCGGCTAAGCTCGGGACGTCGCCAGAGGCCTGGCCCCGTGGTTCGCTGCAACGCCGCTTTTGTTTTGTTCCTCTTTTCTTTCCTGCATCAAAATGAAACCAGTATGGGCCCGGAGGGGCGTGTATCGAACTATGGTTCCTCAATCATTACGCTATGCTTGTTATTTCTGTGTTGTGTCTTTATTTGTGCGGAGATAACTTAGCCTGGCGCGTTCGGGGCAGCCTCCTCTTCACGAGGCACTTGTTTCCTCGTGCCTGTCTTGGCTTAGTGGTTGCTCAGGAACTGCAAAAAATTCGTTAGGAAGCTCACTAGGAGACTTAACGTTCACCCGAGCCTATATCGCGGTACCCGAGGGGCACGGATTAGGAGATATGCGCCAGCTTGTGGGCTCGAACGAGGGTGCCTCGCGAGAAGGAGAAAGCAGACCGAAGGCAGAGGAAAGGAACAACACAGGAGGAAAAAAACCACGCGAGGGCACCTACCTAGCCCCCTCGCGAGGTATGCGAGAGAAAGAACACCAGTGAGCTAGAGTCGAAAAAGGCGGCAAAAGGCAATGGAACCAAATCAGCAAGGAACACCAGAAGCAAACTTCGATTAAGAGAAGGCGAGCCAACTACGGAAAGCAAATGAAATGCCGCGTCCGGCACCTAGTCTAGTCTTCAAGTCTTCTCACCAGCGCGGAGCTAAGTGCTGCCACTAGGCGTGGGAGGGAGCCCCTGAGGCCCGAGGGCGGCACTCCTGAGACTCCGGGGCGTGTACAGCCCCACTCATTATTATGTGAGAGTGTCAAGGGCGGCACTCCTGAGACTCCGGGGCGTGTACAGCCCCACTCATTATTACGTGAGACTGTCACGGGCGGCGATTCTTCACAGGCACCGGGCCTTCTTCACATGCACTGGGCCTTGCTTCATGGGTAGAACTTCCGGAGGTGCTGGATGTTCCAGGCGTTCTGGATGGGTACCCCGTCCTGCGTCTCCAGGCGCGCGGCACCAGGCTTGGAGACATGGACGACCCTGAACGGGCCCTCCCACATGGGTGAGAGCTTGTGCAACCCTTCCCTGGAGAGGACCCGCCTCAGGACGAGGTCGCCTGCCTCGAGCGTCATGGAGCGGATGTTGTGGCAGTGGTATCGCCGTAGCGCCTGCTGGTACCTTGCCGCCCTCAGCGCAGCTTCGCGGCGATGTTCCTCCCCCAGTACGAGGTCCATCCCCCGCGTGGCGTCCTGCTGCGTTTCATCAAACGCCAGGACCCGTGCGGACCGATGCTTGACCTCATGAGGGAGGACCGCTTCGGCTCCGTAGACAAGGAAGAATGGGGTCTCGCCCGTCGGCTTAGTGGCGGTGGTGCGGATGGACCACAGCACGGACTGGAGCTCGTCGTGCCAGCCCCTGCCACAGGCCTCGAGCTTCTTCTTGAAGGTCCTGGTCTTGAGGCCTCTCAGAACCTCCGCGTTGGCGCGTTCAGCCTGGCCATTGCTCCTGGGGTGCGCCACCGAAGCGTAGCAGATCTGCGTTCCAAGGTTAGCACAGTATGTTTTGAAGAGGTTACTGGTAAACTGTGAGCCGTTGTCGGTGATGATGCGGTTGGGGACCCCGAAACGGCTCACGAGGCCCTTGATGAACTTGACCGCGGAACCAGCTGGGATGGTGCGGACGGCTTTCACTTCCGCCCACTTGGTGAACTTGTCGATGGCGACGTAGAGGTAGCGGTAGCCCCCTGGTGCTCGAGGGAATGGGCCCAAGATATCCAGCCCTCAGACCGCGAACGACCATGTGAGCGGTATAGTCTGGAGGCCCTGAGCTGGCTGATGGATCTTCTTGGCGTGGAACTGGCAAGCTTTGCAGGACTTCACCAGCTCAGCTGCGTCGTTGAGCACTGTGGGCCAGTAGAATCCACTGTGGAATACCTTGCCGACGAGAGTCCGTAATGATGAGTGGTACCCGCAGTTCCCGCCGTGTGTGTCAATCAGCAACTCCTTCCCCTGGTCCCTGGAAATCCAACACAGCGAAACATCATTTGGCCGCTTCCTGTACAACTCACCGTCCTGGATGCAGTATGCCGTGGCTTGCCGGGCCACGCGCTCTGCGTCCTCTTCCTTCTCCGGTAGCGCCCCTTGCATCAGATATTCCTTGAATTCCTTGGTCCAACATCCCTCCTGGGGCTCGAGCGCCAAGAGCAGGCGAGCTCCTGAAGTCGCGCCACAAGCCGGGGCTCCCGTGGCAGGCGGCTGTGGGAGCTCCTGCCGAGGCCGAGCTGTGCTTGAAAGTGGTGGCGTCGCTGACGGCTTGAAGAGCCGCTCCTCGAGGACGCCGGGCTCTTGGGGCTGCCGCTTGGATGCCCTCCTGGCGATGTCGCCGGCTTCCTTGTTGGTGCCACGGGGCACATGCTGCACCTCCAGGCCTTGGAACTGTTTTTCCATCTTACGTACTTCCGCGAGGTACGCCTCCATGTGCTCGTCCTTTGGTTCGTACACTTTGTTGGAGAAGTTGACGAGGAGCTGCGAGTCGCCCCTAACGGTGAGGCGCTTCACCCCCAGAGCTGCCGCAGCCTTCAGGCCAGCTATGAGGCCTTCGTATTCTGCAAAGTTGTTGGAGACCTTCTCGCCCTGCTGAAAACAGAGCTGCACAGCGTAGTAGAGCTTGTCCTGCGTGGGCGATATGAGTACCTCCCCAGCCCCCGCGCCCTGATGTGCGAAGGCGCCATTGAAATACATGACCCAACCGTCTGGCGCCTCGCTTCCTAGTGACGTGGACCGGTCTTCGCCTACTTCAAGTGTCGGGGCATCCGTCCATTCCGCCACAAAGTCAGCTAGCGCGGCTCCCTTGATGACCCTGGTAGTGCTGAACTCCAACTGGAATGCCTGCAGCTCAATGTTCCACTCAGTGACCCTTCCAGCGGAGTTGGGGCTCCTGAGCACCCTCTCCAATGGGTAGGCTGAGACGACCTTGATGGGGTGGCCCTGGAAGTAGTGCCGCAACTTGCGCGAGGCCACCAGGAGCGCGAGCAGGAGCTTCTGAGGCATGGGATATCGCGCCCTCGCGTCCCGCAACACCGTGCTGACGAAATACACCGGGTGCTCGACAAGGACAAGCGTGTTGGTGAGGCTCGCGTCTTGCGAAAGTTGGGGTACCTCCTGAGGTGGTAGGACCACTGGCGCCTGATCGCTTGCGGGAACCTCTATGGCGTTGTCCTGCCGTGCTTGGTCTTCTGTTGTTGCCGTTACGGCTCTTGTTGCGCCTTCCTGATCTTGCGTCATATCGGCTGTAGCTTGGCGCAGCGCGCTCTTGGCTCGGTGCTCCTCCCGAACCGCCACCAGCGCAGCGCTGGTGGAGTATGGGGTGGCGGCAAGATAAAGTACTAGAGGCTCGAGAGGCCGTGGCGCCACCATCACCGGAGGGCTGGTCAGGTATCTCTTGAGGTCTTGGAAGGCTCGGTCGGCCTCCGGGGTCGACTCGAACGAGCCCTTTTTCTTCATCAGCTTGAAGAAGGGTAAGGCGCGCTCTCCCAGCTTGGAGATGAAGCTCCCCAATGCAGTCACCCGACCAGCCAGCTTCTGCATTTCCTTGAGGGTCTGCGGTGGGCTCATGTCCTCAATGGCCTTGATCTTCTCCAGGTTTGCCTCAATCCCTCTGTGGGACACGAGGAATCCCAGTAGCTTGCCGGAAGGGACACCGAACACACACTTCTCCAGGTTAAGCCGCAAGTTCACTTGGCGCAGGCTCTCGAAGGTCTCCTCCAGGTCTTGGATCAAGGTTCTCGCCTCCCGAGACTTCACCACAATGTCGTCGACGTAGGCCTCCGTGTTTCTCCCGAGCTGCCGCCCTAAGGCGATGTGCATCAGCCGCTGAAAGGTCGCGCCTGCGTTGTGCAGTCCGAAGGGCATGCAGGTGTAGCAGTACACCCCACACGGGATCAGAAAGGCTGTCTTCTCTACATCTTCCACCGCCATCTTGATTTGATGATACCCTAAGAACGCATCCAGGAAGCACAGTAGGTCGCACTCGGCGGTGGAGTCGACGATCTGGTCGATGCGTGGGAGAGGGAACGGATCTTGAGGGCACGCCTTGTTGAGGTTAGTGAAGTCGACGCACATTCGCTCCTTCCCGCGTTTCTTCGGCACCACGACGGGGTTCGCCAGCCATTCGGGGTACCTAACCTCACGAATGGCACCTGCCGCCTCCAACTTGCGGGTCTCTTGGACGATGAAGGCCTGCTTCTCCGTGGACTGCCGCCTTGACCGCTGCTTCACAGGGCGCACATTGGGGCATACCCTTAAGTGGTGCTGAATCACCTCTCTCGGGACCCCCACCGGCTGATTGGGCTCCCATGCGAATATATCCTTGTTTGCGCGCAAGAACTTCACCAATGCTTCCTCTTGGCTGGGGTTGAGGCCGGCACCTATGGTGAAGGTGGCTCCTGAGGACCCGTCCTCGTCGACCGGCACCTACTTGGTTTCTGCCTTGTCTTGGGTGAACAGCTGCTTCTTCATGGTTGGCGCGGCCTCCTTGGCCTCGGGGGCACCGGCGCCGACGGGCTGCGCCGCCGCAGTGGTCTTGAAGGAAAGTTTGAGCACTGTCACGGCCTCCTTGGTGTCCCCCTTGACGGTGAGGACACCTTTGCTTCCAGGCATCTTCATGAGGTTGTAGGCCGGATGAGTCGCCGCCATGAACTGGGCCAGAGCTGGGTACCCGAGGATGGCGTTGTACGGGAGGCCGATGCGGGTGATGTCGAAGTCGACCAGCTCGGTGCGGTAGTTGTCGCGCATGCCGAAGGTGACGGGAAGGCGGATCTGCCCCAAGGAGCGGGCAGCGCCGCCACCAACTCCTGAGAAAGGCTTGCTGAGGCTGAGCCGCTCGAGCGGCACGTGAAGAAGGCTGAAGGCCTCCATGGAGAGCAAGTTGAGGCCACCGCCGCCGTCGATGAGGGTCTTGGTGATGGCCACGTTGCAGATGGTGGGCGTGCAGAGCATCGGAAGCATGCCCGAGCCAGCGGTGGTGATGGGGTGGTCTTCTGAGCTGAAGGTGAGGTCGGCCTCAGGCACAGCCCAGCCGGGCGGAGCCCCCGAGCGCTTGGAAGCGGCACCAATCTGGCGGAGGAATGGCTTGATGTGGCGATCTGAAGGCGGTGCCTGAGAGCCGCCTAGCAGGGCCGCGACCGCGTGGTGCGCCGGTGCCACGTAGCGTGCAGTGAAGAGGTCGCGCAGCTCCTCCCAAGACGCCACCGTGGATCTGGGAAGGTTGAGCAGCCACGCGCGCGGCTCGCCGGCGAGGGCCATGGGAAGCCAGTTGGCCATGACCCTGTCATCACCCCCGGCCTCGAGGACGGCCTCCTCGTACACCAGCAGGAAAACCGACGGGTCCGCCGCGCCGTCGTAGCGCGGCAGCATCTCCGGCTTGAACTTGGGTGGCCACCGCACCCGCCGCAGGGCGGGGGCCAGCGCTCGGAGCCCCCTGGCCCCGCTGTCAACGCCGGCCATCGGAGTCGGTAGCAGGGTGCCTGCCATGAGGGCGGAGCGCGGTGGCGACGGAGCGCAGATCGACGGAAGAGAAGCTACGGCGCACCCCTACCTGGCGCGCCAAATGTCGGATCACGGGTTCCGGCAAAACCCTCGAGGTTCGAACACTGGGGTGCGCGCGAAGATCTCCCCCCTACCGATCCACGCCCTAGCTCTCTAAGATCTCGCGGACGAACTCGACGAACTCACAACGCGAAGACACAAGATTTATACTGGTTCGGGCCACCGTTGTGGTGTAATACCCTACTCCAGTGTGGTGGTGGTGGATTGCCTCTTGGGCTGATGATGAACAATACAAGGGGAGGAACAACCTCCTGAGGTTGAGGTGTTCTTGTGCTCGGTGTGTGGCTAAGGGCTGGCTCTAGATCTGATCCTTCTCGATCAGTTGCCTCCTACTGTGGTGGCTAGTCCTCTTTATAGAGGCCCTGGTCCTCTTCCCAAATATCGAGCGGGAAGGGAGCCAACAACGACCAATTTGAAAGGGGACAGCTAGTACAACTTATCCTGACAAAAGCGGTCTTTGCCTGCAAAAGGCTCTGGAGGTGACACCGTCTTGGGCTCCATGGTGACCTCCGTCTTGCCATCCTGCTGGTCTTGGTCTCGTTGCACCGATATGGAAACCTTTGCTTGATGCCTCGGTACTCCGCGCCTGCGCTTGCCCCCTTGGCACAAAAGAGGAAACAAGGACGCTGCGTGTGCTAGCGCCCGCCTGGTCTCGATCGTCATGGCTCACGTCACGAGGACCTCACGAGGTTTGCCTTGCCTTGATCTCTCCGCCCCTCGTGAGCCTGCCTGGCGAGGCCGCTCCTGAGGAGGTCTTGTGTCGTCCGCCTCATGAGGCTTGGCCCCTCGCGAGGGTCTTGAATGCCTTGTCGATGAAGATGGGCCGTACGGGCCTGCTAGCTCAGTCACGCCGTGGGCTGCAGGCAGGCAAGTCTGGGGACCCCCGTTCCCAGAACGCCGACAGAGCATGGTGATGAATACGAAGGCATGGGGAACTATGAACCCTACTCACCGCCTCATCGTGGTGTTTTTTTGGTCACCATGGTAGTCCCTATGATGGTCGTTTAGGAGATGACCATCACAACCAAGCAAGGGTGAAGTTACACATTCCATCATTCACTGGAGAAGAGCACCCGAATGCTTATTTTGAGTGGGAGGAGAGATGTGATCAGATCTTCAATACTCATGGGATTTCCGAATGAAGAGAGTGGAACTCACTCTTAAGAAGTTCTCTGGCTATGCACTTTCTTGGTGGAAGCAGTTGCAAAAGGATCATCTTGCTTTGGGAGGTGACTATATCTACAGCTGGGATACAATGAAAAGAGTCATGAGGCATTGATTCGTTCCATTATACTATGAGAAGAAATTGTACAAGAGGTTGAAGGGGCTTGTCCAAGGTTCTGACACTGTCAAGGAGTACTATAATGAGATGGAGAAGTTGTTGATCCGGACAAAAACCCAAGAGAGTGATGAAGCAAAGATGGAGAGATTCTTACATGGGCTGAATGCTGAGATATCTGATTTTGTGGAGGTGTTTCCTTATGATATGATATCTAATGTTGTACGTCGAGCTATGAGAGTGGAGAAGAAGAACATGTGTAATGGTCGGTCCCATAATTTCCAAGACTGTCCCACTACTCCTTCATGGCAGCAACCACACCCTTCATCCTCGATGGTGTCTACACCAACAATTCATATTCAAGATATAAGAAGCATGGTTTCAGTTGGAGCTTATTCTCCTCCACCCGTGACTTCTATGGAGAACAAAATCTTTCCACACCCATGTGTGAGAGAGAATCCATATCACAAAATCCCACAACTTGAGAGTGACAAGAAAGGGGGGTTGAGTGGCTCCACAAAATATGAGCAAGAGTGTATGCATCATAAAATCCCACCACTTGAGAGTGACAAGAAAAGAGAGTTGAGAGACTCCACCACATATGAGAGAGTGTGTACACAAGTCAAAATTCCACAACTTGAGAGTGATAAGAAAAGTGGAGATGTGCATTGAGTGATTCCACCAAATGCAAGGAAGAGTGTCCACTTGCAAAAATTCCACATATTGAGAGTGCTAAGAGAGGTGAGATGAGTGACTCCACCAGATGTGAGGAAGAGTCCTCACTTCCCAAAATTCCACAAAATGAGAGTGATAAGAGAGGTGAGGTGAGTGAGTCCACCAAATGTGAGGATCGGATTGTTCAAAATGAGATTAGAGAGATGGAATATCTCCACCCATGTATACCTCACATTCAGCGAGAGAGGATTAGTGAGTTGTGTGAGTCCACCAAATATGAGGGTGAGGTAATCCATCACAAGATTAGAGAAATGAGTGAACCACAACATATTATACCACACCATCAAAGTGAGAGGAGTAGCGAGTTGTGTGAGTCCACCAAATCTGAGCTTGTGGTGTTTACACACAGTATCCAAGAGATGAGTGATCCACCAAATGAAAGGACAGAAGACTATTCAACTACTAACCATTTACAAAGCTCTCTTTCTTTGAAGTATGTGCAGATGCAAAAATCATACTTAGCTGCCCTGCTACAGCGATGGGAGGATGAGATCCATGAACAATTATGGCGCACGTGGAGCACCATCAAAGAAACATCATGTGGGGTAAGTGATCTTCAAAAAGGCATGGAGGTACTCGGTGAGGTAAAAGAAAAGAGATCATTCATCTTGAAGCACCCAGAGGTATGCACTTATGAACTCTTGAAGCATTGGCGCGATGAAATTAGAGAAAAGATGATTGCCATGTCATCCATCAAACAATATCCTTTTGTTAATCATAATGAAACCATCAAGGAGCCAATAAAACTAAAAACTGAATATGCTTATTCGACTTTTACTTGGCCAAGATATTTTGTATTGTCCTTGTGCTATTATTTTGTAGACCGAAGGAAGTCGAGGGTGACTTTTCTTCAAGAGAGGGAGGATGATACAAACATGGATGTGCCTGAATACAAGTTTGTGCTCCATGGAAATGTTAGCTGGAAAGAATTGCTGAGTCGGACAAAACATTTGAAGTTCACAAATGTGAAAGCTAAAATTAAGCATTTGATAAAATCTTGGCATTGTTTCTTTGTACTGGCCAATTTTCTTTTGTGTGATTACCAGCTGGAATCGAGGATGACTCCTTTTCAAGAGAGGGAGGATGATAAGGACATGAAAACCATTCAACCCTTAGAGTCAAGGACGACTCCTTTTCAAGAGGGGGAGGATGATGAGGACATCCCGGCCATGGATACCACACCAACAATCATCAACGGTTCAATCACAAGAAGTCACGCAATGCAAATACATGATCAGGTGAACGCTAACTTAAGTTTATCATTTGACCTTGAAAAAATGGTTGTGCCTTCACCTCCTTTGTTGTTGGTTGAACTCAGGTGCAATCGAAGAAGGCCAAACACATTTCAGCCCGTCCAAAATAATGTTTTATGCCGAAGAAACAAATTTAGGAGTTCATGAAGAAATGAGTTGTCTGCTGAAGAAACATTGTTCCGATTCTGACAAAACAATGTTTTGCACGAGTTTGGATATGCCAACTTGCGAAAGGTTTCCAGAACTCAAGTTTGTTGCTGAAGGAAACATTGTTCGACCCCAGTAAACAATGTTTGGCCGGGAACTGCCAACCACCTCCAACGAGAGTTGTCTAGAAGCTACCTCATTAAGTCACGAAGCCATTTAGTCAGACCAAAGCTGGTTCGCTTTCACACCTAAGCTGGTACCCAAAGCTAGTTTGATTTCACACCTATCCAGGGGGGTTGTCCCTATTATAAATAGGCTAGCTCTTCCCTTCGTGAGGGACTTTTGCCATTTTTATCAAAGACCAAAGACATAGACTCCTCCTGAGATTGGAGAGCTCTTGTTATCCTTACTCTCGTGATTCCTTGAGAAATTGCTCCTAATTCATGCTCCACGACTAGATCGTGTTGTGTGGATTAGAGTTCATGGTTTCCCTTGCGGATTGCACCTATCCTGTGTTCCACGACTTGAGCGTGGTTGTGTGGGGTAGTATTGCGGGTTGTGGATCGGCGAATGTTCGGATTGCAAGCTTCGATGAGCATCCTCCTCGTCGGGTCATAATCTCTTGTTTTCCATTTTCCGGCTGCTTGCAGCTAGTTATCCCCATCCATTTATCAATCCTGCGTCGTGAAGATCGGACCTCCCCTTGTACTCCCTCTTATTCGAAGACGGGGTCGCATCAAAAAAGGTATTAAAGCTGAGGATGTTAAAAATTTACCTCCTATTGAAGAAATACATGGGCTTAATACACCACCACCACCCAAGGTGGTAGAGGTAAATTCTCTAATGAAGTTCAATGATAATGACAATCCTCACAATATGCACCCTAGCCAATGCCTTTATGAGTTTGAAAATTACATTAGAAAACAAGATCACTTCAATGCAAATGTTATGAAACAACTGAAATACAATTTTGATATGATTGCTTGCTTGTGTGACTTGTTATTTAGAATCTCAAATGATGTTAGAGGTGTTGGAAAACATGCTTCTATGGTTCAAACTCAGTTAGAAGAAGTTGCTAAATCTCAAAGAGAGTCGCTTGATGAAATGAATAATAATATACATGACTATGCTGTTAGAGTTGCAACTAGAGGAGGTAAAATGACTCAGGAACCACTTTATCCTGAGGGACACCCAAAAAGAATTGAACAGGATTCACAAAGAAACAACACCACTGCATGTAGTCCTTGTAAAAAGAAGAAGAAAAAGAAAAATGATAGGACTTTGCATGCTTCTAGTGAACCTGAAATAAAGAAACCTCCTGATAATGATAATGATGTTTCTGTCTCTGATGCTGAAACTTAGTCTGGTAATGAACATTCACCTAGTGATAATGAAAAAGATAATGCTGATCTTCATGAAGATACTCAACCAAACAATGAAAAAGAACCAGATAATGATGTTGAGATAGAACCACCAGTTGATCTTGATAACCCACAACCTAAGAATACAAGATATGATAAAAGAGACTTTATTTCTAGAAAACACGGTACAGAAAGAGAACCGTGGGTTCAAAAACCTATGCCTTTTCCACCCAAGTCAACTAAAAGGAAAGATGATGAAGAATTTGAATGCTTTGCTGAAATGTTGAGCCCAGTCTTTTTGCCTACTCGCTTGACTGATATCCTTAAAATGCCTCCTTATGCAAAGTATATGAAAGACATCATCACTAATAAGAGAAAAATACCGGAAGCTTAAATCTCCACTATGCTTGCTAATTATACTTTTAAAGATGGAGTACCTAAAAAACTTGGAGATCCGGGTGTTGCGGAATGCAGTATTTCAAAAAATTACCTACGATCATGCAAGATCTATCTAGGAGATGCATAGCAACGAGCGGGGAGAGTGTGTCCACCTACCCTCGTAGACCGAAAGCGAAAGCGTTTAGTAACGCGGTTGATGTAGTCGAACGTCTTCGCGATCCAACCGATCCAAGCACCAAACGTACGGCACCTCCGCGTTCAGCACACGTTCAGCTCGATGATGTCCCTCGAGCTCTTGATCCAGTTGAGGCTGAGGGAGAGTTCCGTCAGCACGACGGCATGGCGACGGTGATGATGAAGTTACCGGCGCAGGGCTTCGCCTGAGCACTACGACGATATGACCGAGGTGTGTAACTGTGGAGGGGGCCACCGCACACGGCTAAGACAAATCTTGGAGTGCTTTGGGGTGCCCCCTGGCCACGTATATAAAGGAGGGAGAGGAGGAGGCCGGTGGCCAGGAGGGGCACGCCATAGGAGGAGTCCAAGTAGGATTCCCAATCCTAGTTGGAGTCCCCTTCCTTTTCCAAGAGGGGAGAGAGGGAGAAGGAAAGAGGGGGGGCGCCGCCCCCACCCTAGTCCAATTCGGACTTCCATGGGGGGTGCTGCCACCCTTGCGGCCCTTCTCTCCTTTCTACTAAGGCCCATGAAGGGCCAATACTTCCCCCCCACGAATTCCCGTAACTCTTCGGTACTCCGAAAAATACCCGAATCACTCAGAACATTCCCGATGTCCGAATATAGCCTTCCAATATATCGATCTTTCCTCCCGACCATTTCGAGACTCCTCGTCATGTCCGTGATCTCATCCGGGACTCCGAACAATCTTCGGTCATCAAATCACATAACTCATAATACAAATTGTCATCGAACGTTAAGCGTGCGGACCCTACGGGTTCGAGAACTATGTAGACATGACCGAGACACATCTCCGGTCAATAACCAATAGCGGAACCTAGATGCTCATATTGGCTCCTACATATTCTACGAAGATCTTTATCGGTCAAACCGCATAACAACATACGCCATTCCCTTTGTCATCGGTATGTTACTTGCTCGAGATTCGATCGTCGGTATCATCATACCTAGTTCAATCTCGTTACCGGCAAGTCTCTGTACTCATTCCGTAATGCATCATCCCGCAACTAACTCATTAGTCACATTGCTTGCAAGGCTTATAGTGATGTGCATTACCGAGAGGGCCCAGAGATACCTCTCCGATACACGGAGTGACAAATCCTAATATCGATCTATGCCAACCCAACAAACACCTTTGGAGACACCTGTAGAGCATCTTTATAATCACTAGGTTACGTTGTGACGTTTGATAGCACACAGGGTGTTCCTCCGGTATTCGGGGGTTGCATAATCTCATAGTCTGAGGAATATGTATAAGTCATGAAGAAAGCAATAGCAATAAAACTAAACGATCATTATGCTAAGCTAACGGATGGGTCTTGCCCATCACATCATTCTCTAATGATGTGATCCCGTTCATCAAATGACAACACATGTCTATGGCTAGGAAACTTAACCATCTTTGATTAACGAGGCAGTGAAGTAGAGGCATACTAGGGACACTATGTTTTGTCTATGTATTCACACATGTATCAAGTTTCCGGTTAATACAATTCTAGCATGAATAATAAACATTTATCATGATATAAGGAAATATAAATAACAACTTTATTATTGCCTCTAGGGCATATTTCCTTCACCAGGGATACCAACTATACCTTGCTCCATCAAAAAGAATTATGTGAAAACTACTTTGTGTGATTTAGGAGCTGGTGTTAGTGTTATGCCTTTCTCTTTATATAAAAGACTTGATTTGAATAAGCTCACACCTACTGAAATATCTTTGCATATGGCTGACAAATCAACTGCCATACCTATCGGTATTTGTGAGGATGTGCCCGTTGTTGTTGCTAATGTTACTATTTTGACTGACTTTGTTATACTTGAGATGCCCGAGGACGACAACATATCGATTATCCTTGGTAGACCCTTCTTGAATACTTCAGGGGCTGTTATTGATTGCAATAAATGTTGGGAAACACAGTAATTTCAAAAAAATCCTACGATCACGCAAGATCTATCTAGGACATGCATAGAAATGATAGGGGAGAGTGTGTCCACGTACCCTCGTAGACCGAAAGCGGAAGCGTTTAGTAACGCGGTTGATGTAGTCGAACTTCTTCATGATCCAACCGATCCAAGTACCGGACGTACGATACCTCCGCGTTCAGCACACGTTCAGCTCGATGACATCCCTCGTGCTCTTGATCCAGTTGAGGACAAGGGTGAGTTCCGTCAGCACGACGGCGTGGCGACGGTGATGATGATGTTACCGGCGCAGGGCTTCGCCTAAGCACTACGGCGATATGATCGAGGTGTGTAACTGCGGAGGGGGAACAACACATGGTTAAGAGAAACTTGTGTGTTCTAGGGTGCCCCCTACCCCCGTATATAAAGGAGTGAGGGGGAGGCCAACCGGCCCTAGGGGAGCGCCCAAGGAGAGGGAGTCCTACTAGGACTACTAGTCCTAGTAGGATTCCTACACAAGGAAGAGAGGGGGAAGGAAGGAGAGGGAGAGGGAGTAGGAAAGGGGGCGCCGCCCCCCTTCCCTTGTCCAATTCGGACTGCTAAGGGGGGCGGCCTGCCCTGGCGGCCCTCCTCTCTCTCCGATAAGGCCCATGGTGGCCCATTAGTTCCCCCGGGGGTTCCGGTAACCCCTCCAGCACTCCGTTTTTACCTGAAACTATCCGGAACACTTCCGGTGTCTGAATAACATGTTCCAATATATCAATCTTTATGTCTCGACCATTTCGAGACTCCTGGTCATGTCCGTGATCTCATCCGGGACTCCGAACAAACTTCGGTCATCAAAACACATAACTCATAATACAAATCGTCATCGAACGTTAAGCGTGAGGACCCTACGGGTTTGACAACTATGTAGACATGACCGAGACACATCTCCGTCCAATAACCAATAGGGGAAGATGGATGCTCATATTGGCTCCTACATATTCTACGAAGATCTTTATCGGTCAAACCGCATAACAACATACGTTGTTCCCTTTGTCATCGGTATGTTACTTGCCCAAGATTCGATCGTCGGTATCATCATACCTAGTTCAATCTTGTTACCGGCAAGTCTCTTTACTCGTTCTGTAATACTTCATTCCGCAACTAACTCATTAGTCACATTGCTTGCAAGGCTTATAATGATGAGCATTACCGAGAGGGCCAGAGATACCTCTCCGAAACACGGAGTGACAAATCCTAATCTTGATCTCTGCCAACCCAACAAATACCTTCGAAGACACCTTGATGGTTGCTGCTACTACGTCGGTATTTCCCCCAAGAGGAAGGGATGATGTAGCACAGCGACGGTAGGTATTTCCCTCAGTGATGAAACCAAGGTTATCAAACCAGTAGGAGAACCAAGCAACACAATGTAAACAGCACCTGCACACAAACAACAACACCTCGCAACCCGATGTGTTAAAGGGGTTGTCAATCCCTTCCGGGGTACGGCGCCTCAAGATAGGCAAACGGGCGTGAGGTAAATTGTAGTAGACTGAGAGATCGAACGCCAAATAAAATAAATAGAGATAAAACACAGCAAGGTATTTTTGTATTTTTGGTTTAATAGATCTGAATAAAAACACAAAGGAAAAGTAGATCGCAAGGCAAATATATGAGAAAGAAGACCCGAGGGTCGTAGGTTTCACTAGTGGCTTCTCTCGAGAAAATAGCAAATGGTGGATAAACAAATTACTGTTGGGCAATTGATAGAACTTCAAATAATTATGACGATATCCAGGCAATGACAATTACATAGGCATCACGTCCAAGATTAGTAGACCGACTCCTGCCTGCATCTACTACTATTACTCCACACATCGACCGCTATCCAGCATGCATCTAGTGTATTAAGTTCATGGAAAAATGAGGTAATGTAATAAGAACGATGACATGATGTAGACAAGATCCATTTATCTATTGCGGCAGATATGGATCCCATCTTTTTATCCTTAGTAGCAAAGATACATACGTGTCGGTTCCCTTTCTGTCACTGGGATCAAGCACCGTAAGATCGAACCCACTACCGGGCACCTCTTCCGATTGCAAGATAAATAGATCAAGTTGGCCAAACAACACCCAAATATCGGAGAAGAAATACGAGGCTATAAGAGATCAAAGAAACTCAAACAAATTTCATGGATATAAAAAGATATAATTGATCATAAACTCGAAGTTCATCAGATCCCAACAAACACACCGCAAAAAGAGTTACATCATATGGATCTCCAAGAGACCATTGTATTGAGAATTCAGCGAGAGAGAGAGAGACATATAGTTACTAACTACGGACCCGAAGGTCTACAAAGAACTACTCACGCATCATCGGAGAGGCACCAATGGAAGTGGTGAACCCCTCCGTGATGGTGTCTAGATTGGATCTGGTGGTTCTGGACTCTGCGGTGGCTGGATGAATATTTCGTCGACGCTTCTAGGGTTCTGGTATTTTTGGGGTATTTATAGAGCAAAGTGTTGGTACGGGGGGTACCCGAGGTGGGCACAACCCACCAGGGAGCGCCAGGGCCTCCTGGTGTGCCCTGGTGGGTTGTCCCCTCCTCGGGACTCCCCCAGGTGCAACCAGGGCCCATCTGCTTCCTTCTGGCCCATAAAAAATCATCATGAGGTTTCGTGGCATTTGGACTCCGTTTGATATTGATTTCCTATGATGTAAAAACATGGAAAAAATAGCAACTGGCACTTGGCACTATGTCAATAGGTTAGTACCAAAAAATGATATAAAATGACTATAAAATGATTATAAAACATCCAAGATTGATAATAAAACAGCATGGAACAATAAAAAATTATAGATACGTTGGAGACGTATCACACCTGTAGAGCATCTTTATAATCACCCATTTACGTTGTGACATTTGATAGCACACAAAGTGTTCCTCCGGTATTCGGGAGTTGCATAATCTCATAGTCCGAGGAACATGTATAAGTCATGAAGAAAGCAGTTGCAATGAAACTGTAATGATCATAATGCTAAGCTAACGAATGAGTCTTGTCCATCACAACATTCTCCTAATGATGTGATCTCATTCATCAAATGACAACACATGTCTATGGTTAGGAAACATAACCATCTTTGATAAACGAGCTAGTCAAGTAGAGGCATACTAGGGACACTTATGTTTTGTCTATGTATTCACACATGTACTAAGTTTCCGGTTAATAAAATAATAATAAACATTTATCATGAAATAAGTAAATAAATAATAACTTTACTATTGCCTCTAGGGCATATTTCCTTCAGTCTCCCACTTGCACTAGAGTCAATAATCTAGATTACAAAGTAATGATTCTAACACCCGTGGAGTTTCGGTGTTGATCATGTTTTGCTCGTGGAAGAGGCTTAGTCAACGGGTCTGCAACATCTAGATCCGTATGTATCTTGCAAATCTCTATGTCCCCTTCTCACACTTGATGACGGATGGAATTGAAGCGTCTCTTGATGTGCTTGGTTCTCTTGTGAAATCTGGATTCCTTTGCCAAGGCAATTGCACCAGTATTGTCAAAAAAGATTCTCATTGGACCCGATGCACTAGGTATGACACCTAGATCGGATATGAACTCCTTCATCCAAACTCCTTCATTTGCTTCTTCCAAAGTAGCTATGTACTCCGCTTCACACGTAGATCCCGCCACGACGCTTTGCTTGGAATTGCACCAACTGACTGCTCCACCATTCAATAAAAATACGTATCCGGATTGTGACTTAGAGTCATCCAAATCAGTGTCAAAGCTTGCATCAACGTAACCGTTTACGACCAGCCCTTTGTCACCTCCATAAACGAGAAACATATCCTAAGTCCTTTTTAGGTATTTCAGGATGTTCTTGACCGCTGTCCAGTGCTCCACTCCGGGATTACTTTGGTACCTCCCTGCTATACTTATAGCAAGGCACACATCAGGTCTGGTACACAACATTGCATACATGATAGAACCTATGGCTGAAGCATAGGGAATGACTTCCATTTTCTCTCTATCTTCTGAAGTGGTCGGGCATTGAGTCTGACTCAACTTCACACCTTGTAACACAGGCAAGAACCCTTTCTTTGACTGATCCATTTTGAACTTCTTCAAAACTTTATCAAGGTATGTTCTTTGTGAAAGTCCAATTAAGTGTCTTGATCTATCTCTATAGATCTTGATGCCCAATATGTAAGCAGCTTCACCAAGGTCTTTCATAGAAAAACTTTTATTCAAGTATCCCTTTATGCTACCCAGAAATTCTATATCATTTCCAATCAACAATATGTCATCCACATATAATATTAGAAATTCTACAGAGCTCCCACTCACTTTCTTGTAAATACAGGCTTCTCAAAAGCCTGTATAAAACCATATGCTTTGATCACACTATCGAAACGTTTATTCCAACTCCGAGAGGCTTGCACCAGTCCATAAAAGGATCGCTGGAGCTTGCACACTTTATTAGCACCCTTTGGATCGACAAAACCTTCTGGTTGCATCATATACAACTCTTCTTCCAGAAATCCATTCAGGAATGCAGTTTTGACATCCATTTGCCAAATTTCATAATCATAAAATGCGGCAATTGCTAACATGATTCGGACAGACTTAAGCATCGCTACGGGTGAGAAAGTCTCATCGTAGTCAACTCCTTGAACTCGTCAAAAACCTTTTGCAACAAGTCGAGCTTTGTAGACAGTAACATTACCATCAGCGTCGGTCTTCTTCTTGAAGATCCATTTATTTTCTATGGCTTGCCGATCATCGGGCAAATCCACCAAAGTCCACACTTCGTTCTCATACATGGATCCCATCTCAGATTTCATGGCCTCAAGCCATTTCACGGAATCTGGGCTCATCATCGCTTCCTCATAGTTTGCAGGTTCACCATGGTCTAGTAACATGACTTCCAGAATAGGATTACCGTACCACTCTGGTGCGGACCGTACTCTGGAAGACCTACGAGGTTCCGTAGTAACTTGATCTGAAGTTTCATGATCATCATCATTAGCTTCCTCACTAATTGGTGTAGGAATCACTGGAACTGATTTCTGTGATAAACTACTTTCCAATTCGGGAGAAGGTACAATTACCTCATCTAGTTCTACTTTCCTCCCACTCACTTCTTTCGAGAGAAACTCCTTCTCTAGAAAGGATCCATTCTTAGCAACGAATATTTTTCCTTCGGATCTGTGATAGTAGGTGTACCCAACAAGTTCCTTTAGGTATCTTATGAGGACGCACTTCTCTGATTTGGGTTCGAGCTTATTAGGTTGAAGTTTTTTCACATAAGCATCGCAACCCCAAACTTTAAGAAACAACAACTTTGGTTTCTTGCCAAACCACAGTTCATAAGGCATCGTCTCAACGGATTTTGATGGTGCCCTATTTGAAGTGAATGCAGCTGTCTCTAAAGCATAACCCCAAAACGATAGCGGTAAATCAGTAAGAGACATCATAGATCGCACCATATCCAATAAAGTACGGTTACGACGTTCGGACACACCATTTCACTGTGGTGTTCCGGGTGGCGTAAGTTGTGAAACTATTCCACATTGTTTCAAATGAAGACGAAACTCGTAACTCAAACATTCACCTCCACGATCAGATCATAGAAACTTTATTTTCTTGTTACGATGATTTTCCACTTCACTCTGAAATTCTTTGAACTTTTCAAATGTTTCAAACTTATGCTTCATTAAGTAGATATAACCATATCTGCTCAAATCATCTGTGAAGGTAAGAAAATAACGATACCCGCCACGAGCCTCAACACTCATTGGACCACATACATCGGTATGTATTATTTGCAATAAGTCAGTGGCTCGTTCCATTGTTCCGGAGAACGGATTTTTAGTCATCTTGCCCATGAGGCGCGGTTCGCAAGCACCAAGTGATTCATAATCAAGTGATTCCAAAAGCCCATCAGCATGGAGTTTCTTCATGCGCTTTATACTGATATGACCTAAACGGCAGTGCCACAAATAAGTTGCACTATCATTATCAACTTTACATCTTTTGGCTTCAATATTATGAACATGTGTATCATCACGATCGAGATTCAACAAAAATAGACCACTCGGCAAAGGTGCATGACCATAAAAGATATTACTCATATAAATAGAACAACCATTATTTGCTGATTTAAATGAATAACCGTATCGCATCAAACAAGATCCATATATAATGTTCATGCTCAACGCTGGCACCAAATAAAAATTATTTAGGTCTAAAACTAATCCCGAAGGTAGATGTAGAGGTAGCGTGCCGACGGCGATCACATCGACCTTGTAACCGTTTCCCACGCGCATCGTCACCACGTCCTTAGCCAATCTTCGTTTAATCCGTAGCCCCTGTTTCGAGTTGCAAATATGAGCAACATAACTAGAATCAAATACCCAGGCGCTACTACGAGCATTAGTAAGGTACACATCAATAACATGTATATAAAATATACCTTTCACTTTGCCATCCTTCTTATCCGCCAAATACTTGGGGCAGTTCCGCTTCCAGTGACCAGTCCCTTTTCAGTAGAAGGACTCAGTTTCAGGTTTAGGTCCAGACTTGGGTTTCTTCTCCCGAGCAGCAACTTTCTTGCCGTTCTTCTTGAAGTTCCCCTTCTTTCCTTTGCCCTTTTTCTTGAAACTAGTGGTCTTGTTGACCATCAAAACTTGATGCTCCTTTTTGATTTCTAGCTCCACAGCCTTTAGCATTTTGAAGAGCTCGGGAATTGTCTTGTTGATCCCTTGCATATTATAGTTCATCATGAAGCCTTTATAGCTTGGTGGCAGTGATTGAAGAACTCTGTCAATGACACTATCATCAGGAAGATTAACTCCTAGCTGAGTCAAGTGGTTATGGTACCCAGACATTCTGAGTATGTGTTCACTAACAGAACTATTCTCCTCCATTTTGCAGCTATAGAACTTGTTGCAGACTTCATATCTCTCAACTCGGGCATTTGCTTGAAATATTAAATTCAACTCTTGGAACATCTCATATGCTCCATGACGTTCAAAACGTCTTTGAAGTCCCGATTCTAAGCCGTAAAGCATGGCATGCTAAACTATCGAGTAGTCATCAGCTTTGCTCTGCCAGACGTTCTTAACGTCATCAATAGCGTTTGCAGCAGGCCTAGCACCTAGCGGTGCTTCTAGGACGCAATTCTTCTATGCAGCAATGAGGATAATCCTCAAGTTATGGTCCCAGTCCGTGTAGTTGCTGCCATCATCTTTCAACTTAGCTTTCTCTAGGAACAGGTTAAAATTCAAAGGAACGGTAGCACTGGCCATTGATCTACAATAACATAGACATGCAAAATAACTATCAGGACTAAGTTCATGAGAAATTAAAGTTCAATTAATCATATTACTTAAGAACTCCCACTTAGATAGACATCCCTCTAGTCATCTAAATGATCACGTGATCCAAATCAACTAAACCATGTCCGATCATCACGTGAGATGGAGTAGCTTTCAATGGTGAACATCACTATGTTGATCATATCTACTATATGATTCACATTCAACCTTTCGATCTCAGTGTTCCGAGGCCATATCTGCATATGCTAGGCTCGTCAAGTTTAACCCAAGTATTCTGCGTGTGCAAAACTGGCTTGCACCCGTTGTATGTGAACGTAGAGCTTATCATGCCCGATCGTCACGTGGTGTCTCGGCACGACGAACTGTAGCAACGGTGCATACTCAGGGAGAACACTTATACCTTGAAATTTAGTAAGGGATCATCTTATAATGCTACCGCCGTTCTAAGAAAAATAAGATGTAAACATCACATGCGATCAAAATATGTGACATGATATGGCCATCATCATCTTGTGCTCATGATCTCCATCACCGAAGCATCGTTATGATCTCCATCGGCATCGGCGCGACACCTTGATCTCCATTGTAGCATCGTTGTCGTCTCGCCAACTATTGCTTCTACGACTATCGCTACCGTTTAGTGATAAAGTAAAACAATTAGATGGTGATTGCATTGCATACAATAAAGCGACAACCATATGGCTCCTGCCAGTTGCCGGTAACTTTGTTACAAAACATGATCATCTCATACAACAACTTATATCACATCATGTCTTGACCATATCACATCACAGCAAGCCCTGCAAAAACAAGTTAGACGTCCTCTACTTTGTTGTTGCAAGTTTTATGTGGCTGCTACGGGCTTCTAGCAAGAACCGTTCTTACCTACGCATCAAAACCACAACGATTTTTCATCAAGTGTGCAGTTTTAACCTGCAACAAGGACCGGGCGTAGTCAAACTCGATTCAACTAAAGTTGGAGAAACAGACACCCGCTAGCCACTAGTGTGCGAAGCATGTCGGTAGAACTAGTCTCATGAATGCGGTCATGTAATGTCAGTCCGGGCCGCTTCATCCAACAATACCGCTGAATCAAAGTAAGACGTTGCTGGTAAGCAGTATGACTATTATCGCCCACAACTCTTTGTGTTCTACTCATGCATATAACATCTACGCATGGACCTAGCTCGGATGCGACTGTTGGGAAACGCTGTAATTTCAAAAAAAATCCGTACGATCATGCAAGATTTATCTAGGAGATGCATAGCAACGATAGGGGAGAGTGTGTCCACGTACCCTCATAGACCAAAGGCGAAAGCGTTTAGTAACGCGGTTGATGTAGTCGAACTTCTTCGCGATCCAACCGATCCAAGTACCGAACGTACGGCACCTCCGCGTTCAGCACACGTTCAGCTCGATAACGTCCCTCGTGCTCTTGATCCAGTAGAGGACGAGGGTGAGTTCCGTCAGCACGACGGTGTGGCGATGGTGATGATGATGTTACTGGTGCAGGGCTTCGCCTAAGCACTACGGCGATATGATCGAGGTGTGTAACTATGGAGGGGGGCACCGCACACGGTTAAGAGAAACTTGTGTGTTCTAGGGTGCCCCCCTGCCCCCGTATATAAAGAAGGGAGGGGGAGGCTGGCCAGCCCTAGGGGCGCGCCCAAAGAGAGGGAGTCCTACTAGGACTACTAGTCCTAGTAGGATTCCTCCACAAGGAAGAGAGGGGGAAGGAAGGAGAGGGAGAGGGAGTAGTATCGGCGTTCTGGGAACGGGGGTCCCCAGACTTGCCTGCCTGCGGCCCACGGTGTGGCTAAGCCAGCGGGCCGTACGGCCCATCTTCATCAACAAGGCATCCAAGACCCTCGCGAGAGGCCAAGCCTCGCGAGGCGGGCGACGCAAGACCTCCTCGGGGGTGGCCTAGCCAGGCAGGCTCAAGAGGAGCGGAGATATCAAGGCGGGGCAAACCTCACGAGGCTCTCGTGACGTGAGCCATGACGATCAGACCTGGCGGGCGCCAGCGCGCGCGGCGTCCTTGTTTCTTCTTTGGTGCTAAGGAGGCAAGTGCAGGCGAGGAGTACCAAGGCATCAGGCAAAGGTTGCCATATCGGTGCAACAAGACCAAGACTAGAAAGACTGCAGGACGGAGGTCACCGTGGAGCCCAAGACGGCGTCACCACCAGAGCCTTTCGCAAGCGAAGACCACTTTTGTCAGGATAGCTTGTACTAGCTGTCCCCTTTCAAATTTGCCCGCCGTTGTTGGCTCCCTTCCCGCTCAATATTTGGGGAGAGGACCAGGGCCTATATAAGTAGAACTAGCCACCACAGTAGGGGGAGATCTCTTCTAATCAGATCCTCACTCACACAAGTCCGGCAAGCACAAGAACACCTCAACCTCAGGAGGTTGTTCCTCCCCCTTTGTACCGTTCATCATCAGCCCAAGAGGCAATCCACCACCACACACACTGGAGTAGGGTATTACACCACAACGGTGGCCCGAACCAGTATAAATCTCGTGTATTTCTGTGTTGCGAGTTCATCGAGTTCGTCCGCGAGATCTTAGCGGAGCTAGGGCGTGGATCAGTAGGAGGGAAAGACTTCGCGCGCACCCCAGAGTTCGAACCTTAAGGGTTTGCCGAAACCCCACATCCGACAAGTAGGAAAGGGGGCGCCGCCCCCTTCCCTTGTCCAATTTGGGCTGCTCAGGGGGGCGCGCGGCCTGCCCTGGCGGCCCTCCTCTCTCTCCAATAAGGCCGATGGTGGCCCATTAGTTCCCCGGGAGGTTCCGGTAACCCCTCCAGCACTCTGTTTTTACCCCAAACTATCCGGAACACTTCCGGTGTCCGAATAACATGGTCCAATATATCAATCTTTATGTATCGACCATTTCGAGACTCCTCGTCACGTCTGTGATCTCATCCGGGACTCCAAACAAACTTCGGTCATCAAAACACATAACTCATAATACAAATCATCATCGAACGTTAAGCGTGTAGACCCTATGGGTTCGAGAACTATGTAGACATGACCGAGACACATCTCCGGTCAATAACCAATAGCGGAACCTGGATGCTCATATTGGCTCCTACATATTCTACAAGATCTTTATCAGTCAAGCCGCATAACAACATACGTTGTTCCCTTTGTCATCGGAATGTTACTTGCCCGAGATTCGATCATCGGTATCATCATACCTAGTTTAATCTCGTTACCGGCAAGTCTCTTTACTCGTTCCGTAATACTTCATCCCGCAACTAACTCATTAGTCACATTACTTGCAAGGCTTATAATGATGAGCATTACCGAGAGGGCCTAGAGATACCTCTCCGAAACACGGAGTGACAAATCCTAATCTCGACCTATGCCAACCCAACAAATACCTTCGGACACCTGTAGAGCATCTTTACCCATTTACATTGTGATGTTTGATAGCACACAAAGTGTTCCTCCGGTATTTGGGAGTTGCATAATCTCATAGTCTGAGGAACATGTATAAGTCATGAAGAAAGCAGTAGCAATGAAACTGTAACGATCATAATGCTAAGCTAACGAATGGGTCTTGTCCATCACATCATTCTCCTAATGACGTGATCCCGTTCATCAAATGACAACACATGTCTATGGTTAGGAAACATAACCATCTTTGATAAACGAGCTAGTCAAGTAGAGGCATACTAGGGACACTTACGTTTTGTCTATGTATTCACACATGTACTAAGTTTCCAGTTAATACAATTCTAGCATGAATAATAAAATTTATCATGAAATAAGGAAATAAATAATAACTTTATTATTGCCTCTAGGGAATATTTCCTTCAATAAAAGCAAGGTCACCTTTCATATCAGTGGTAATGAGCATACAGTGCACTTTCCAAAGAAACAATTCCAAGTGAATGGTATTAATGTTATTGAAAAATCTCCGACAATCACTATTGAAAGTTTTCAACTACCTCTACCTACTGCCAAAAAGAAATATGAAATGCTTATTGTTGAGGACATTCATATCCCCGTTGAGGTAACTTAGAGATTTATGAAAGTTCTTTGGTTTCATGCTAATCGATAGTGGTTGTTAATAAGACCTGATCAACCTTATTAATGGATCATTTTTTAAAGGTATGAAGTTGATGAATCTAGTAAGCACTACCTTCTGTCCCTACTTTTTGTTTTCTGTTTTTGTTAGTTAAATAAAATAAAATGCCATGTTTTGTCTGTTTTTTGAATTTTCCGTGCAATAAAATGACCCAACAATAAAAGTTCTCAGAATGCTCTGAAAATTTAATACGATTTTTTTCTGAATATTTAAGAATTTCTGGTGCAAATAATATCAGAGGGAGGTGCACCAAGAGGGCACAACCCACCTGGGTGCGCCAGGACCCCCCAGGCGCGCCCTGGTGGGTTGCGGTCTGATGTCTACTACGCAACCTTCTTCTTGTAGACGTTGTTGGGCCTCTAAGTGCAGAGGTTTGTAGGACAGTAGCAAATTTCCCTCAAGTGGATGACCTAAGGTTTATCAATCCGTGGGAGGCATAGGTTGAACATGGTCTCTCTCAAACAACCCTACAACCAAATAACAAAGAGTCTCTTGTGTCCCCAACACACCTAATACAATGGTAAATTGTATAGGTGCACTAGTTCAGCGAAGAGATGGTGATACAAGTGCAATATGCATGGTAGATATGGGTTTTTGTAATCTGAAAATATAAAAACAGCAAGGTAACTAACGATAAAAGTGAGCACAAACAGTATTGCAATGCTAGGAAACAAGTCCTAGGGTTCATACTTTCACTAGTGCAAGTTCTCTCAACGATAATAACATAATTGGATCATATAACTATCCCTCAACATGCAACAAAGAGTCACTCCAAAGTCACTAATAGTGGAGAACAAATGAAGAGATTATTGTAGGGTACGAAACCACCTCAAAGTTATTCTTTCGGATCGGTCTATTCAAGAGTTCGTAATAGAATAACACCTTAAGACACATATCAACCAAAACCCTAATGTCACCTAGATACTCCAATGTCACCTCAAGTATCTGTGGGTATGATTATACGATATGCATCACACAATCTCAGATTCATCTATCCAACCAACACAAAGAACTTCAAAGAGTGCCCCAAAGTTTCTACCGGAGAGTCAAGACGAAAACGTGTGCCAACCCCTATGCATAAGTTCACAATGTTACGGAACCCGCAAGTTGATCACCAAAACATACATCAAGTAGATCACGTGAATATCCCATTGTCACCACAGATAAGCACATGCAAGACATGCATCAAGTGTTCTCAAATCCTTAAAGACTCAATCCGATAAGATAACTTCAAAGGGAGAACTCAATCCATTACAAGAGAGTAGAGGGGGAGAAACATCATAAGATCCAACTATAATAGCAAAGCTCGCGAGTACATCAAGATCGTGCCAAATCCAGATCACGAGAGAGAGAGAGAGAGATCAAACACACAGCCACTGGTACATACCCTCAGCCCCGAGGGTGAACTACTCCCTCCTCGTCATGGAGAGCGCCGAGATGATGAAGATGGCCACCAGTGAGGGATCCCCCCTCCGGCAGGGTGCCGGAATGGGTCTAGATTGGTTTTTGGTGGCTACAGAGGCTTGCGGCGGCGGAACTCCAGATTGTTTCTGGAGGTTTCTGTATATATAAGAGGTTTTGGCGTCGAGAACAAGTCAGGGGGTCTCCGGGCTGTCCATGAGGTAGGGAGGCGCGCCCAGGGGGGTGGGCGCGCCCCCACCCTCGTGGGCAGCCCGGACTCTTCTGGCCCAACTCTTTTACTCCATGGCCTTCTTCTGGTCCAAAAATAAGCTCCGTGAAATTTCAGGTCAATTGGACTCCGTTTGATTTTCCTTTTCTGTAAAACTCAAAAAACAAGGGAAAACAGAAACTGGCACTGGGCTCTAGGTTAATAGGTTAGTCCCAAAAATCATATAAAATAGCATATAAATGCATATAAAACATCCTATATGGATAATATAATAGCATGAATACTTCATAAATTATGGATACGTTGGAGACGTATCAGCATCCCCAAGCTTAATTCATGCTCGTCCTCGAGTAGGTAAATGATAAAAAATAATTTATGAAGTGTGAATGCTAGCAAGTGTATAAGTTTGATCAATGATAGTTCCAATCACTTTTTCAGCATCATTATATATCATAACAGTAGCTCATATCATAAAGCTTCTCATGATCAAGTAACAAGCTATTCACATGTTAAAGTATAGATCATAAACTTTCTTGAAAACTAACAAACCGTTCTCACTCATCAAACAATTGCAATTCATCTTATTTTCAGGAAGGGTCTATGTAAGAGCTTTGATTTAGCAAATCCCACATACTCAACTATCATATAGTCTTCCATGATTGCTACCACTCAAAGCATATTTTTAGAACAAATAGCATCCATCGAACACAGAGAAAGATAGGGGCTTAATGTTTCGCCTCCCAGCTTATTTATCATATAGATAATTGTCAGTAATAATAATTCATGATCAAATATATTTGAATGGCCATATATGCTTAGATCTTTCTCCACCACATGATGCTTGCCAACTAAAAAGTAGGTTGGAATGAGAAGGAATACTACTGACTCTTGCATAAAAGTAAAAGATAGGCCCTTCGCAGAGGGAAGCAGGGATTTGCAGAGGTGCCAGAGCTCGAAGCTAAAACAGAGATGAAAATAATTTTGAGAGGTATGCTTTCATTGTCAACATAACGACCAAGAGTTCCCAATATCTTCCATACTAGATACATTATAGGCGGTTCCCAAACAGAAAGGTAAATATTTTACTCCCCCTCCACCAACAATCACACTCCACGGCTTGTCCGAAACAATGGGTGTTGTCCAACTATCAACAATCCTGGGGGAGTTTTGTTTAAATTATTTGCGATTTTGTTTTTGATCTTTTGATCATAGGACTGGGCATCCTAGTTACCAGCCATTTTCTCATGAATGATGAGCAGAGTCCACTCATTGTGAGAATAACCGACCTAGCATGGAAGATACTGACAGCCCCTAGTCGCTACATGAGCGATTCGGGGTTACAAAACAAATTATTATTTGAAGGTTTAGAGTTTGGCACATGCGAATTTACTTGGAACGGCAGGTAAATACCGCATATAGGTGGATATGGTGGACACTCATGGAATAAACTTGGTTCAAGGAATTTGGATGCACAAGCAGTATTCCCGCTTAGTACAGATATTTTGGCTAGCAAAGGATTCTAAATAGCAAGCACCACATGTTAGAGGATCCATAACAATATAACTTCTATACAAATATACCCAAGCATAACTCATTATGTTGTCTTCCTTGTCCAACTTCAACTAATTTTCTCAGGTTTGAAAATAATTAATGGGGCTCAGAATCATAGAAGATGTCCAAGATAGTATATTTATATGTGAAATCTCTCTTCCTTCAATATTCTTTCATGAATTGTTCAAGTGACCAATACAATGTTTGCTAACCTTCAATAAATTTACCACCTCTACTTCTTATATGTGAAGTCATTACTCCCCATGGGATAAGTATATGAAACATATATAATTTCAGATTTATGATATTCAAATCATTCAACTATTTACTCATAGGATATAAGTGAAGCACACGAGTAAATGACAAACTACTCCAAAAAGATATAAGTGAAGATCAATGAATAGTTAAATAATTATGTAGCTTTGTGAAGACTCTCTCTCATTTAAGAATTTCAGATCTTGGGATATTATTCAAACAGCAAGCAAAACAAAATAAAATGAAATTTCAAGGATAGCACTCATCATGTGAAGAAGCAAAAACTTAGGCTCAACCGATACTAACCGATAATTGTTGAAGAAGAAAGGTGGGATGCCTAGCAGGGCATCCCCAAGCTTAGATGCTTGAGACTTCTTGAAATATTATCTTGGGGTGCCTTGGGCATCCCCAAGCTTGAGCTTTTGTGTCTCCTTAATTCCTCTCATATTACGGTTTCCTAAATCTCGAAAGCTTCATCCACACCAAACTCAACAAGAACTCGTGAGATAAGTTAGTATAAACCAATGCAAAAACCTTATCATTTTCTACTGTAAAAAATCACTAAAATTATTATTCAACATTGCATACTAAATGCCTCTGCATATTTAATACTTCTATCCTCAAATAGAATCATTAAACAAGCAAACATATGCAAACAATGCAAACATAATAGCAATCTGCCAAAACAGTACAGTCTGTAAAGAATGCAAGATTCATCATACTTCCCTAACTCCAAACATTATGAAATTATACCACACTGTAGAAAATTTATCAGATCTTATTATGCAAAAAGTTTCAACATTTTATCATATTCTGGCTTTTCTAGGGAATTTTTGCAACAGCGATAAACTTTCTGTTTTGAAACAGCAACATGTATACTTGCAAAATAAGCATGGTAAAGGCTATCCTTGACATTTTTATTGAAAATAGATATGCAAAACATTATTCTAAATAACAGCAAGCAAATACTAACAAAATAAAATGACGCTCCAAGAAAAACACGTATCATGTGGTGAATAAAAATATAGCTCCAAGTAAAGTTACCAATGAACGAAGATGAAAGAGGGGATGCCATCCGGGGCATCCCCAAGCTTAGGCTCTTGGTTGTCCTTGAATATTACCTTGGGTGCCTTGGGAAACCCCAAGCTTAGGCTCTTGCCACTCCTTATTCCATAGTCCATCGAGTCTTTACCCAAAACTTGAAAACTTCACAACACAAAACTCAACAGAAAATCTTATGAGATCCGTTAGTATAAGAAAATAAATCACCACTTAGGTACTGTTATGAACTCAATCTAAATTCATATTGGTGTAATATCTACTGTAGTACAACTCCTCTATGGTTCACAACCTCCGATACTACTCATAGATTCATCAAAATAAGCAAACAACACATAGAAAACAGAATCTGTCAAAAACAGAACAGTCTGTAGTAATCTGCATCAAACGCAAACTTCTGGAACTCATACAAATCTTACAAAATAGGACGACCTATATAATTTGATTATTTATCTACTGCAATTGGAATCAGTATTTTATCACTTTCTGGTGATTTTTAACAATTGTTTTCGTGAGCAAAAAGTTTCTGTCTTTTTCAGCAAGATCAAATAATTATCATCGAAGAAGATCCTATAGGTCTTACTTGGCACAAACACTAATTAAAACATAAAACCACATCTAACCAGAGGCTAGATTATTTATTTATTACTAAACAGGAACAAAAAGCAAGGAACAAAAATAAAATTGGGTTGCCTCCCAACAAGCGCTAACGTTTAACGCCCCTAGCTAGGCATGATGATTTCAATGATGCTCACCTAAAAGATAAGAATTGAAACATAAAGAGAGAATCAAGAAGAATATGACTAGAACATTTAAGTCTAACCCACTTCCTATGCATAGGGATTTTGTGAGCAAACAACTTATGGGAACAATAATCAACTAGCATAGGAAGGCAAAACAAGCATAACTTTAAAACTTTAAGCACATAGAGAGGAAACTTGATATTATTGCAACTCCTACAAGCATATATTCCTCCCTCATAATAATTTTCAGTAGCATCATGAATGAATTCAACAATATAACCAGCACATAAAGCATTCTGTTCATGATCTACTCGCATAGAAATTTTACTACTCTCCACATAAGCAAATTTATTCTCATCAATAGTAGTGGGAGCAAACTCAACAAAATAACTATCATGTGAAGCATAATCCAATTGAAAATTAAAATCATGATGACAAGTTTCATAGTTATCTTTATTCTTTATAGCATACATGTCATCACAATAATCATCATAAATAGGAGGCGTGCTTTCATCATAATAAATTTGCTCATCAAAACTTGGGGGACTAAACATATCATCTTCATCAAACATAGCATCCCCAAGCTTGTGGCTTTGCATATCATTAGCATCATGGGTATTCAAAGAATTCATACTAACAACATTGCAATCATGCTCATCATTCACATATTTTATGCCAAGCATTCTATGTAATTCTTCTTCTAGTACTTGAGCACAATTTTCCTTCCCATCATTTTCACGAAAGACATTAAAAAGATAAAGCATATGAGGCACCCTTAATTCCATTTTTTTGTAGTATTCTTTTATAGACTAAACTAGTGATAAAACAAGAAACAAAAAGATTCGATTGCAAGATCTAAAGATATACCTTCAATCACTCACCTCCCCGGCAACGGCGCCAGAAAAGAGCTTGATGTCTACTACGCAACCTTCTTCTTGTAGACGTTGTTGGGCCTCCAAGTGCAGAGGTTTGTCGGACAGTAGCAAATTTCCCTCAAGTGGATGACCTAAGGTTTATCATTCCGTGGGAGGCATAGGTTGAAGATGTTCTCTCTCAAACAACCCTGCAACCAAATAACAAAGAGTCTCTTGTGTCCCCAACACACCTAATACAATGGTAAATTGTATAGGTGCACTAGTTCGGCGAAGAGATGGTGATACAAGTGCAATATGGATGGTAGATATGGGTTTTTGTAATCTGAAAATATAAAAACAGCAAGGTAACTAACGATAAAAGTGAGCACAAATGGTATTGCAATGCTAGGAAACAAGGCCTAGGGTTCATACTTTCACTAGTGCAAGTTCTCTCAACAATAATAACATAATTGGATCATATAACTATGCCTCAACATGCAACAAAGAGTCACTCCAAAGTCACTAATAGCGGAGAACAAACGAAGAGATTATTGTAGGGTACGAAACCAACTCAAAGTTATTCTTTCGGATCGATCTATTCAAGAGTTCGTACTAGAATAACACCTTAAGACACAGATTAACCAAAACCCTAATGTCACCTAGATACTCCAATGTCACCTCAAGTATCCATGGGTATGATTATATGATATGCATCACACAATCTCAGATTCATCTATTCAACCAACACAAAGAACTTCAAAGAGTGCCCCAAAGTTTCTACCAGAGAGTCAAGACAAAAACGTGTGCCAACCCCTATGCATAAGTTCACAATGTTATGGAACCCGCAAGTTGATCACCAAAACATACATCAAGTAGATCACGTGAATATCCCATTGTCACCACACATAAGCACATGCAAGACATGCATCAAGTGTTGTCAAATCCTTAAAGACTCAATCCGATAAGATAACTTCAAAGGGAGAACTCAATCCATTACAAGAGAGTAGAGGGGGGAGAAAAATCATAAGATCCAACTATAATAGCAAAGCTCGCGATACATCAAGATCGTGCCAAATCAAGAACACGAGAGAGAGAGAGAGATCAAACACATAGCTACTGGTGTATACCCTCAGCCCCGAGGGTGAACTACTCCCTCCTCGTCATGGAGAGCGTCGGGATGATGAAGATGGCCACCGGTGAGGGATCCCCCCTCCGGCAGGGTGCCGGAACGGGTCTAGATTGGTTTTCGGTGGCTACAGAGGCTTGCGGCGGCGGAACTCCCGATCTAGGTTATTTTCTGGAGGTTTCTGTATATATAAGAGGTTTTGGCGTCAAGAACAAGTCAGGGGGGTCTCCGGGCTGTCCATGAGGTAGGGAGGCGCGCCCAGGGGGGTGGGCGCGCCCCCCACCCTCGTGGGCAGCCTCAGACTCTTCTGGCCCAACTCTTTTACTCCATGGCCTTCTTCTGGTCCAAACATAAGCTCCATGAAATTTCAGGTCAATTGGACTCCGTTTGATTTTCCTTTTCTGTAAAAAGTCAAAAACAAGGAAAAACAGAAACTGGTACTGGTCTCTAGGTTAATAGGTTAGTCCCAAAAATCATATAAAATAGCATATAAATGCATATAAAACATCCTAGATGGATAATATAATAGCATGAATACTTCATAAATTATAGGTACAATGGAGACGTATCATGGTCCCCACGTGGGCCCCCTCACTTATCTCTTCACACCACATCATCATTTACCTCCATAAAAAATTCTCCATTGCTCTCTCTCTCTCTCGTGTTCTTGCTCTTAAACCTGCGGATTTCGATCTCTTTGCTCGAAGCTCCGTTTCCGAAACTGTTTCGGGGGATTGTTGCTTGGTATGTGACTCCACCGTTTGTCCAATTAGTTTTTATTTTAGTGGTTTATATTTTGAATAATTAGCTACTCTTAGTGCTGATGTAGATGGGCTTGCATGTTAAATTCTTAGAGTTCTAAGTAGTTTGAATACTTACTATGGCCTCTATGTAGCCCTATGAGTAGTTGCTATCGATTTTGTGAAGTTTTGTTGGAAAAAATTATGGACTAAAAATTTCAGAATTTTTGTTCATAGGAAAAGGATGAATATCTTTAGGAAGTTTGCTTCTAAGAAGAACTCCAAGGGAGTTATTGGGGAGTCGTCTGACAGTGATCTCCATCCTCGGAGGTTGGCGGAAGTACGGCCGTGCGAATGGCCGCATACCCAGTTCATGGAAGAGCCTGGAATCCTTCATGAGTTCACACAATATGCTGCTAATGCCGGCCTCACCGACTTCATTGCAGGTGAATGTGAACAGTATCATCTCCTCACAAACATCTTTGTTCAAAGTTTTACTTTCCTTCCTAGGAATAATCCTCCTGAGGTGCAGTTTAATTTATATGCCGAAACCCGTCAGATACCACTTATTGAATTTTGTAACATATGCATGATCCCTTCTGACGGGAGTTTATTTGAGCCTAGGCTATCAGAGTTTGAGGCCTTTTATCGTACCTTGACGGTGGGTGACGAGAGAGGGGTGTCGGGTATCACTACCGCTGGCTTGGATTTTCCTGCTGTTCATTATTTCACCCTTTATATTGCAAAATGCTTGCTTGCTAGAGAGAAGGTGGGTGCACTCAGTGAGGGAGTCCTGGGCTAAGGGGTCCTTGGACGTCCGGTCTGTTAGCTATGGGCCGGACTGATGGGCTGTGAAGATGCGAAGACCGAAGACTGCACCCATGTTCGGATGGGACTCTCCTTGGCGTGGAAGGCAAGCTTGGCGACCGGATATGTAGATTCCTTTGTTTGTAACCGACCTGATGTAACCCTAGATCCTCCCGGTGTCTATATAAACCGGAGGACTTAGTCTGGAAAGGACATATACTCATTACCATAGTCATACAGGCTAGACTTCTAGGGTTTAGCCATTATGATCTCGTGGTAGATCAACTCTTGTAATACTCATATTCATCAAGATCAATCAAGCAGGAAGTAGGGTATTACCTCGATAGATAGGGCCCGAACCTAGGTAAACATCGTGTCCCCTGTCTCCGGTTACCATCGACCTTAGACGCACAGTTCGGGACCCCCTACCCGAGATCCGCCGGTTTTGACACCGACATTGGTGCTTTCATTGAGATTTCCACTGTGTCATCCCCAAAAGGTTCGATGGCCCCTTCAATCGTTAACAGTGACACTGTCCAAGGAGAAACCTTCCTTCCCGGACAGATCTTCGTGTTCGGCGGCTTCGCACTGCGGGCTAACTCGTTTGGCCACCTGGAGCAGATCGATAGCTATGCCCCTGGCCATCAGGTCAGATTTGGGAGCTTGAATTACGTTGCGAACATCCGCGGAGATTTGATCTTCGCCGGATTTGAGACCGCGGCGACCGCTCCTAGTCACCCCGATGAACATGACCTAAATCTGTCATCGGGCCGCATCCAGGAGATTGCTCCTGTAACTGCTCTGGCTGTAGATCCAGAGCATATTGCGCCGTCCAAGGACGGGAGGCTCAACCCCACCGCGGAGGCCGTAGACTCCAAGGCGTTGGAGCCGAACATGGACTTAACCTCACACAATACTCGCGTCACTGGAGCTCCGGACTCTTCTCCGGGTATAAGTTCTGAACCGCGTGAGTCCGCGGATGCCGAACTTGATCGCTTGTCGATTTTCGAGTTCAGCACCGCAGAAATCTTCCAGCACTCACCCTTGGGCGATCTGCTGAACTCGTTAGAAAAATTGTCCGTGGCGGAGGACTCACAGCCGAATTATGTCCGGTTCAAACTGGAGGCTAATGATGAAGGAGAATTTCGCTTCCCACCCACCACCCACTTCGTAGCCACTGTCAAAGATTTAACCGACGCGCTTGACCATGACTCCGAAGACATCGACGGTATGGACGACGATGCCAGAGACGAGGAGGCCCAAAACCCGTCGTTCACCAGACGATGAACGGCCACTTCCTCATACGACGTCTACATGGTAGACACGCCAAAAAATAATAGTGGCGATGACAAGGAAAACCCCACAAAGGAAGACCCTCCTAAAACACAACCAAAGCGCCGGCGCCAGCGACGCCGCTCTAAATCCCGCCTCAGTCGGGACAACAACACCGGCACAGGAGACAGTAACACTCCGGAGGGTGCCGAAGACACAGAAGAACCCGATGAACAAACTGCCGAACAAGACCATCAGGAAGATGGGCAAGTCAGCCCTGACGAACAGGCAATGGAAGAAGACTCAGAGGATGGTAGTTACCATCCGCCCTCCGAGGAGGAGGCAAGCCTCAGCAACAACGACTTCATCGTGCCTCAGGAGCCTCTGGAGCAGGAGCGCTTTAAGCGCCAGCTAATAGCCACTGCAAGGAGCCTGAAAAAGAAACAGCAGCAACTTCAAGCTGACCAAGATCTGCTCGTCGACAGGTGGACTGACGTTCTGGCAGCCGAAGAATACGGCCTCAGACGCCCAGCCAAGAGTTACCCATAGCGAAGGCTGCTACCCCAGTTCGATGAAGAGGCACCGGAGCTCATACCTCCCTCGCATAATGCGGCCGATCGACCACCACGCGGTCGAGACAGTGTGGCAGACCGACCACCACGTGGTCGGGATAGAGCGGCAGCTCAGGCCGAATAGCAGCCTGCCCCACCGCCTCGTAAAAATAGAGATGAAATGGCTCGGGATCGCACATACGACCTCCGGCAGACCCTGGATAGTAGAGCAGGACATACCCGATCAATTTACGGATCGCGAGGACGTCCCTCGACACGTGATGATGGCTACCTATTCGGACGTGACAAACCTAGTCACACCCAAGCCGATAACCGCAGACGAACTCCATCGGAGCTACGGCGCAATGCACCCAAATATAGAGGTGCCGCACACCCTCTCTGCTTCACTGATGAAGTAATGGACCACGAATTCCCCGAAGGGTTCAAGCCCGTGAATATTGAATCATACGACGGGACAACTGATCCCGCAGATCGAGGACTTTTTCCTCCACATCCACATGGCCCGGGGAGATGACCTCCACGCTATCAAGTACCTCCCGCTAAAGCTTAAAGGACCAGCTCGGCACTAGTTAAACAGCCTGCCTGAAAATTCTATTGGCAGCTGGGAGGACTTGGAAGAGGCCTTCCTCGATAACTTCCAAGGTACATATGTCCGGCCGCCAGACGCTGATGACTTAAACCACATAGTTCAACAGCCTGGGGAGTCCGCCAGGAAGTTCTGGAATAGGTTCCTAACTAAAAAGAACCAGATCGTCGACTGTCCGGATGTCGAAGCCCTAGCGGCCTTTGTCACATCCCTAGTTCTGGTATGACCTAGACTAGCTAGTCATGTGTGCATCATGTTTAAATTCCATTTAAATTTGAAGTGGGGATCTGTGAAACCCTCAGAATCATTTCTGGAAATGACCCAAATAAAAATTGCTCCAAAAGGGTCCAAGAAAATGTTCATGTTGCTCTCTGAAAATATTGGACAGAGATAAAAATCAAACCAATATTTTTAGGAGCTCATAGATATCTATTTTGGCCTTTTGGAATTAATGCAGTAATTATTTGCTTTGGATATATATTGTTATATATATAGAATATTGTCCAAAAATTATGCTAGTTGATGAGGAGCTCTGGAATAATACCACTAGCTCCTACAAAAATTGGCATAAGAAAATAAAATGATTTAGTATTCTACTAAATCAGAACAAATGTCAGAAAAATAGAAAATAAACAAAAAGGGGGAAAACCCTTACCTGGACTTACCTGGGCCACTTGCTGGCCTGGCTCTGTGCCGGCCCAGCTGACTGGCCAGCGCCAGTCGTCCCCCTCCTCGCGCCAGAGGGACAGGGCGCGTGGTCGCCGCACGCCGCGCGCATGCACGCCACGGCAGCTGCCTGCCTGCCCTCTCCCCTCTTCGACCTGGCCTCGCCAGAAGCGCCCAGCTCCCCCCTGGCCTCACTCCCTCTCTCCTGTGCCTCTCCCCTCCTCTCTCTCGCTCTCTCTTGCGACGCCCGAACGCACCGAAGAGCACCGCCGCACGCCGACGCGGCCATAGCCACCCCGAGCCTTCTCGTCGTGTCCCCGAGCTTCGCATCGACGATCTTCGCCTATCCACCGAAAGAAGCCACTCCGGACGCCCGGCAACGACTGCGTCGTCGTCGTGTTCAAGCTTCGGCCGCCGGCAACCCCACCGACGATTCGACGCCGTCCAGGCTTCCCCAAGCTCGCCGTCGACACCTTTAGATCCGTTGTGAGCCACTGCATCGACTCCCCCTACTCTCCTGCTCTTCCCTGCCCTCTAGCTCCCCTGCCCGCATGAGCCGAAGCTCGGCTCCGCCATCGCCGCAGCGCACGCACTCACCGTGCTTCGTTCGCTGCCTTCGTGCAATGGGCATGCTCCACAGAGCCCCTGACGCCGTTGTGTAGCCCAGCCGGCTCGAAAGCAAGTCCCAGCGCAGCGCCCGCACCCCACCGCGCTCCGCCGCCGCATACGCTCACCGCCGTCACCGCTACACGTCGTCCCCGGCGACCCCACGACCACCGCTTGATGCCCCGGACCACGGGCTGTCCAACGCACCTAACCGCACGTCCAGCCGTGGCCGGAAACGGTCGGCCGGCGATCGCCACCGCGTCGGGTCATCGCCGGCGTAACCCCGCCGACGTGGCACGGCCATTAGTGGCTAAACCCCACTAATTAGCCGCCCTACAGCCGCTGACAGCGGGCCCCACAGCAGGTCAAAGGTGAGTCAACGCGGGGTTAACCCCTGTCTCACTGACCAGTGGGCTCCGCCGGTCAGATTTGAGCCTGGCCAGCCCGTTGACCTGCTGACGCAGCGATGACGTCATGCTGACGCAGTAAAGGACTTTCTGGATTTAAAATAAATCAGGAAATTCCAGAAAATGTTCAAAACTTCTAAAATTCATAGAAATTCAACCGTAGCTCAGATTTAAATAATTTATATATGAAAAATTATCAGAAAAATGCAATCTATCCATCTGTACTAGTTCCATGCATGACAAACCAACTTATACCTACTGTATAAGTGAAAACATATAAATGGCATATATAAGGACTTAAATTAGAGTTGCATTTGAACCTTTGGTTCAAATGGATCTCTTCCAAGTTGAATGCTAAATGCATTGGCTCAAAACACATCACATATTCATGCCATATTCATGCATCATATTGTTGCATATGATTGTGTTTTGATTGTCGACACCGTCCTTTCTTGATAGGTCCTGCTCCGAAGAATGCTCGAGAGTACCTGTCTGAGGAGCAGTGGAACCCTGTTGATCTACCAGGAAAGCAAACCCCCTTTGTTCATTCCGATACAAACCTACTCTCTCGCTCCTGCTCTCTTTTACTGCATTAGGACAACAACGATTCAACTGCTACTTTATGCTGCGGTAGTTGAACCCATTCCTCTGCATGACCTGTCATTGCCACAGTAAATAGTTGAAACCCACTAGCATGTGTAGGAGTTGATTGAGCCATGTTGTGTTCCTACCATGCCATGCCTGCTATTGCTTAGAGTTGTGTCAGGTCTGGTTCATTGGGAATGAATTGGAGTGTTACGATATGTTCTGGTGCCGAGAGTTAAGCGTGTGAACACGATTTGGTAAAGGTAGCGGTGAGAGGCCATGTAGGAGTACATGGTGGGTTGTCTCATTGGAACCGTCTTTAAGCACTGAGTTTTGTGTATGTTGTCCAATGACTAGCTACTACCACACATTGGGTTCCGATAACTCGACCCCTCTCGACTTATTAACCAACTTGATCTCTGTCCAGGAGTTGCAACTAGTTTCTGGTGTTTGTAGGTAGTGCTATTTTTCTACCGAGTGGCACCCGGCAGGGTGGGCTTGGGACAGACTAGGCACACGTGGCCCGGTGTACCGAGTGGCACCCGGATGGTGGGCTCGGGAACCCTGCACACATCGTTTGGGGCCGTGAGCGACACCCCGGCCGGATCTCCTTGCGGATGGAACCCGAATAGGCGATAAACCTGGACTAGAGTCTTGTGTGGTTAGTCAGGTCGTGGCCGACACCCTCGCCAGGCTTCCGCTTGAAGGTTGCCGAGGTACATGACGTGTACATGGCGGTAAGTGGCGAGAGCGTGTGTGAGGCAGTACACCCCTGCAGGGTTATCATGATCTATTCGAATAGCCGTGTCGTCGGTTATGGACTTCCTGGATGCTTACGTGGTACATAGACAACTTGAAGTGGATACTCTAAAATGCTCAAGATAAGTGTGAGTGCTATGGATGGCTTCTCGTAGTGAGACGGGAATGAATCCATAGTGGTGTATTGAGGTGGTGATTAGTGGACTCGTGTGCGCCTTCTTACCTCAAAGAAGTTTCTCGTAGTCGTAGAACAGGATAGCCACTGAGTCAAAGCTGGCTTGCTGCAACTAAACCCCACACTACCTTCTTGATACAAATGCATGTATGATAGGATCTGATGTAAGTCTTGCTGAGTACCTTTGTACTCATGTTGCTTTATTTATGTTTTTGCAGCGGAGACTTCGGTCTTACTAGTAGTTCCGCTTGGACTTCGACGAGTAGCTTGTACCTCAGCTACGATCTTGTACCCTCGGGAGGGTCTTGTAGATAGTCAGGCTTCTCAGCCTTTTTCTTTTGTAGTTGTCTGTACTCAGACATGTAATGCTTCCGTTGCTTGTATGCTCTGAATGATGGGTCATGTGACCCCTGTTTGTACTTAATGCTATGTGGCTCTTCTGGGCCTTTTATCTATATGAGTTTGCGTTATGTTGTGATGCCATGTTGTACAGCACCTACTTGCATGTTATGCGTACGTGTAACGTGTATTGCTATGTGTGGGACCGACAATCTAGTTGTTTATCCTTTGCAGCCTCTCTTATGGGGAAATGTAGTCTAGTGCCTCCTTGAGCCATAGTAGTCCGCTACAGCCCGGTTCACCGGAGTCCTGCTAGCCCAGCACTACTGCTCTGGACACTTGACTGGCCGGCATGTGTTTCATTTCGTTCCTGTGTCTGTCCCTTCGGGGAAATGTCACGCGGTGACATCCGGAGTCCTGCCTAGCCTGCTACAGCCCGGGTTCCCGGAGTCCTGTTAGCCCAGTGCTACAGCCCGGATTCACACGCTGCTGACCGACACGCTCGATGTTGATTCATGTATGCCTGTCCCCATACGTTAGTGCCGCTTTGGGTTCACGACTAGCCATGTCGGCCCGGGGTTCTCTGTCATATGGATGCTAGCGACATTGTCATATACGTGAGCCAAAAGGCGCAAACGGTCCCGGGCCATGGTAAGGCGACACCCGTGGGAATACCGTGCGTGAGGCCGCAAAGTGATATGAGGTGTTACATGCTAGATCGGTGTGACTTAGAATCGGGGTCCCGACAGCTTTGGTATCAGAGCCTGACTGCCTGTAGGATTTCCAAGCCAACCTGGTCGAAGTTGAGTCTAGTAATTCTTTAGTTATATAAGGGAATTGGTTGTGGAAGGGAACGTAAGGCTCTTTTTACTTCTTTTACCTCATGCCCTTCTGATCTGAGTCATCCTATCTTTCCTACGGGGTTAAGGAACTAGGCTTTCTCTTCTGTCTATCAGGATCACGTGTTACTACTCCGTAGTCTCTTAGGATTGGTTGATCAGAGTCATATCCCAGTTTGAGTACCTCCAGGGTAGCCTGTTTAGTAATATCTCAGAACCTTGAGTGACGATGTTGAGTATGGTGCTACCCCGCCTTTTGCAGAATGTCCCATTTTGAGCATTTTACTGCCGTTATGCTGCCGGATTTGTCCTAGGAGTTTGAGAGATACTAAATTTTCTTATGCTACATGTTGCATCCTATAGTTGTTGTTGACCTCGTCCTTGGTTCCGCTTCTCAGGATGTCGTCAGTTAACCGAAGTTCTGTTGCTCGTTGCCTGAACCACAGAGGTGGTAGTGATGAGGAGGATCCTCCCGACCAGCCTTCGTTGGCAGAGTTGATGTTAGAGATGGAGAGGAACAAGCATGAGTCTAACCGCTTGTTAGCACGTATCGAGGAGAACACCGCACCCCAGTGCAAAGAGTCAGCGACCATCTATGATTTCATTGGTCTGAAACCACCTACCTTCCATCATTCTATTGAGCCACTCGATGCAGATGACTGGCTCCGTAGTATCACACACAAGCTGCGTTCTGCGAACGTAGCTGAAGGTGACAAGGTCACTTATGCTGCATATCACCTGGAAGGTCCTGCTAGTCTTTGGTGGCAGAACTATGAGGCTATGCTTCCAGCTGGCCAGATACCGACCTAGAGAGATTTCACTGAGGCTTTTCGCGAGCATCACATTCCTCGGGCTCTCGTTGACCGCAAGAGAGAAGAGTTATGTAGTTTCACCCAGGGTAAGATGGCTGTTGATGCTTACAGTAGAGAGTTTGAGAACCTCGCCCGCTATGCTACAGAAGAAGTGCCCACGGACGCTAAGAAGTAGGCTAGGTTCCGGAAGGGTCTCAACCCCAAGTTGCGTCGTGATCTCCACTTGCACCATTGCAATACATTCCAGGCTCTTGTGAACAAGGCCATTAAGCGGAGACAGCTCAGCTCACCTACGAGGAGTCTCGTAAGCACACCCGTGATTTGGTTTCTTCCTCTGGTTCTAGTTCTCATAAGCGCCGGATTTGGGTTCCGAACTCCGCTCTTCCACCTGGATATGCACCGAGGCCATCTTATGTGGCGCCTCACCCAGTTCAGCAGTATGCTCCACCCAGGCCTATTGGTAGACCGCTTGTCAATGCGGGTCCACATCCAACTTTAGGGATTTGCTTCACATGCGGGAAGCCAGGACACTATGCACGTGACTGCTCTCAAACCAACTATGCCCCACCCCTGCCTGAGAAGTCTGTTGGCAGTGGTAAGCCATCACGCAAGATGATCAGTGTCAAGTCAGCTCCCACTGAGCGTGGACGTGTGCATTACGCCTCAGCTAAAGACGCTCATGATGATCCGGATGTCGTTCTTGGTACACTCCTTGTCAATTGCCATCCAGCTTCGGTTCTATTCGATACTGGAGCATCTCACTCCTTCATCTCTGAAGGCTATGCTCGTTTGCACGACATGTCATTTTGTGATATGCCAACTCCACTTGAAATCCAAACTCCAGGGTCTAGATGGCAAACTACCAGAATAAGCCATGGTAATGAAATTCTTGTTGACAGACTAGTATTCCTTGCCTCACTTATAGCCCTCAAGTCTACAGATATTAACATCATCTTGGGTATGGACTGGATGACAACTCATCATGCCAAGATTGATTGTTACACCAGGTCTGTTCAACTCACACACCCATCTGGCAAGTTAGTCACTGTCTCCACCAAAGTTGCAAAGCATCAACTCTATTCTCTTAATGCCAGTCCTCTTCCAGACCTTGAAGATATCCCGGTAGTCCATGACTTTTCGGATGTCTTTCCAGAAGAACTGCCAGGTATTCCACCTGACAGGGATGTAGAGTTTGTCATAGATCTTATCCCAGGAACCTCCCCAATCTCTAGGAGACCTTACAAGATGGCACCTTTAGAACTAGCTGAGCTTAAGAAACAACTTGATGAGTCCTTGCAAAAGGGTTTCATCCGTCCTAGTTCTTCTCCTTGGGCTTGCCCCGTCCTCTTCGTCAAGAAGAAGGATGGTACGGACCGGATGGTTGTAGATTATCGTCCCGTTCATTTGGTCACAATAAAGAACAAGTATCCGCTCCCCAGGATCAACGACCTGTATGATCAGCTCGCTGGATCCTCAGTCTTTTCCAAGATGGATTTGAGGTTAGGCTACCATCAAATCAAGATTAGAAACGGGGACATTCCTAAGACGGCTTTTGTCACTCGTTATGGCCAGTATGAGTACACCGTCATGTCCTTTGGTTTAACCAATGCTCCAGCTACCTTCTCCCGCTTGATGAACTCGATCTTCATGGAGTACTTAGATAAGTTCGTCGTGGTTTACCTCGATGATATCCTTATCTACTCGAAGAACGAGGAAGAGCATGCCGAACATCTTAGACTTGTGTTAGAAAAACTCAGCGAGCACCGCCTTTATGCCAAGTTCTCCAAGTGCGAATTTTGGTTGCCAGAAGTGACCTACCTAGGCCACGTGATCTCTGGTAAGGGCATTGCTGTCAATCCTGAGAGAGTTCAGGCCGTTCTTGATTGGACTCCACCTGAAACAGTTAAACAAGTTAGGAGTTTCCTTGGTCTAGCCAGTTATTATCGCCGCATCGTTGAAAACTTCTCCAAAGTAGCCAAACCCCTCACGGAACTTCTCAAGAAGGATAAAAAGTTTGAGTGGTCCCCATAGTGTGAATACAGTTTTCAGGAACTGAAAAGACGCCTGACTTCTGCTCCCATACTGGTGCCACCGGATTTCACTAAAGACTTTGTTATCTACTGCGACGCCTCACGACAGGGACTAGGTTGCATTCTTATGCAGGATCGTCATGTGATTGCCTATGCATCTCGACAGTTGCATCCACATGAGGAGAATTACCCTACACATGATCTAGAGCTTGCAGCCGTAGTCTATGCACTCAAGACATGGCGACATTACCTTCTTGGTAAACGTTGCGAGATTTACACCGATCACCAGAGTCTCAAGTATATTTTCACCCAACCAGATTTGAACCTTAGGCAAAGACGTTGGTTGGAGTTGATCTCAGATTACGACTTAGGGATTACCTACACCCCAGGCAAGGGCAATGTCATGGCTGATGCGCTAAGTCGTAAGTCCTATTGCAACAATCTTATGTTGCAGCAGGGCCAACCACTTCTCCATGAGGAATTTTGTAAGCTTAACCTTCACATTGCTCCTCAAGGATTCCTTTCTACCTTGGTGGCGAAACCTACCCTTGAGGATCAGATCATTTCTGACCAGAAGTTTGATAGGGGTGGTACCCGCATCAGGAGAAACATTAAGAAGGGAGTTGGTGGATGTTTCTCTATGGATGATCGAGGTGTTGTTTTCTTTGAGAATCGCTTGGTGGTTCCCAAGAATCAACATCTGCGACAATTGATCCTTAAGGAGGCACATGAATCCCCTCTCACGATTCATCCCGGTAGTACTAAGATGTATCAGGACCTACGCCAGAGGTTCTGGTGGACTAGGATGAAGAGAGAAATCGCTCAGTTCATTGCTAACTGTGACATTTGTCGTCGCGTTAAGGCAGAGCATCAGAGACCTGCTGGCACCCTTCAGCCTTTAGCTATTCCTGAGTGGAAATGGGATAAAGTTGGTATGGACTTCATCACCGGCTTTCCCAGGACCAAGAAAGGGAATAACGCTATCTTCATAGTCATTGATCGTCTTTCCAAAGTGGCTCACTTCCTACCTGTTCGAGAGAGTATCACTGCTAGTCAGCTCGCTGACTTATATATTTCTCGAATAGTGTCACTTCATGGTGTTCCACTAGAGATCAATTCAGACCGTGGTAGTCTATTCTATTCTCATTTCTGGGAGAGTTTCCAAACTGCCATGGGCACCCATCTTTCCTTCAGTACCGCTTTCCACCCTCAATCAAGTGGTCAGGTGGAAAGGGTCAACCAAATTCTCGAAGACATGCTTAGAGCTTGCGTTATCTCATTCGGTATGGATTGGGAGAAATGCCTACCTTTCGCCGAGTTTGCTTATAACAATAGCTATCAATTCAGTCTTAAGAAAGCTCCTTTCGAGATTCTGTATGGACGAAGATGTCGAACACCTTTGAACTGGTCAGAAACCGGTGAAAGACAATTCTTTGGACCGGACATGATCCAGGAAGCAGAAGAGCAAGTTCGCATCATTCGTGAGAATTTGAAAACAGCCCAGTCCCGTCAAAAGAGCCAGTATGACCGTCGTCGTAAGGAAGTGGCTTATGGAGTTGGCGACAAGGCTTACCTTCGGGTTACTCCTCTAAAGGGTACCCATCGTTTCGGTATCAAGGGCAAGTTGGCTCCTCGTTACATTGGTCCTTTTCGCATTCTCGCTAAACAAGGAGAGGTTGCCTACCAGTTGGAACTACATCCACATCTTTCTCGAGTCCATGATGTCTTCCACGTCTCTCAACTCAGGCGTTGCTTCTCGGATCCCATCCGCGGAGTGGACCACGAAACGCTTGATCTCCAAGATAACCTCACATATCGAGAGTACCCTATTTGCATTCTTGATCAAGCAGAGCGTGTCACCTGACGTCAGAACATCAAGTTTCTCAAGGTTCAGTGGTCTCATCATTCCGAGAGAGAAGCTACTTGGGAGCGAGAAGATCGTCTTCGACTGGAGTACTCCACCTTCTTTCCATTGACCCCTGAATCTCGGGACGAGATTCTTTCAAGTGGGGGCGAGTTGTCACATCCCTAGTTCTGGTATGACCTAGACTAGCTAGTCATGTGTGCATCATGTTTAAATTCCATTTAAATTTGAAGTGGGGATCTGTAAAACCCTCAGAATCATTTCTGGAAATGACCCAAATAAAAATTGCTCCAAAAGGGTCCAAGAAAATGTTCATGTTGCTCTCTGAAAATATTGGACAGAGATAAAAATCAAACCAATATTTTTAGGAGCTCATAGATATCTATTTTGGCCTTTTGGAATTAATGCAGTAATTATTTGCTTTGGATATATATTGTTATATATATAGAATATTGTCCAAAAATTATGCTAGTTGATGAGGAGCTCTGGAATAATACCACTAGCTCCTACAAAAATTGGCATAAGAAAATAAAATGATTTAGTATTCTACTAAATCAGAACAAATGTCAGAAAAATAGAAAATAAACAAAAAGGGGGAAAACCCTTACCTGGACTTACCTGGGCCACTTGCTGGCCTGGCTCTGTGCCGGCCCAGCTGACTGGCCAGCGCCAGTCGTCCCCCTCCTCGCGCCAGAGGGATAAGGCGCGTGGTCGCCGCACGCCGCGCGCATGCACGCCACGGCAGCTGCCTGCCTGCCCTCTCCCCTCTTCGACCTGGCCTCGCCAGAAGCGCCCAGCTCCCCCTGGCCTCACTCCCTCTCTCCTGCGCCTCTCCCCTCCTCTCTCTCGCTCTCTCTTGCGACGCCCGAACGCACCGGAGAGCACCGCCGCACGCCGACGCGGCCACAGCCACCCCGAGCCTTCTCGCCGTGTCCCCGAGCTCCGCATCGACGATCTTCGCCTATCCACCGAAAGAAGCCACTCCGGACGCCCGGCAACAACTGCATCGTCGTCGTCTTCAAGCTTCGGCCGCGGGTAACCCCACCGTCGATTCGACGCCATCCAGGCTTCCCCGAGCTCGCCATCGACACCTTTGGATCCGTTGTGAGCCACTGCATCGACTCCCCCTACTCTCCTGCTCTTCCCTGCCCTCTAGCTCCCCTGCCCGCATGAGCTGAAGCTCGGCTCCGCCATCGCCGCAGCGCGCGCGCTCACCGTGCTTCGTTCGCTGCCTTCGTGCAACGGGCATGCTCCACAGAGCCCCTGACGCCGTTGTGTAGCCCAGCCGGCTCGAAAGCGAGTCCCAGCGCAGCGCCCGCACCACACCGAGCTCCGCCGCCGCATACGCTCACCGCCGTCGCCGCTACACGTCGTCCCCGGCGACCCCACGACCACCGCTGGATGCCCCGGACCACGGGCTGTCCAACGCACCTAACCGCATGTCCAGCCGTGGCCGGAAACGGTCGGCCGGCGATCGCCACCGCGTCGGGTCATCGCCGGCGTAACCCCGCCGACGTGGCACGGCCATTAGTGGCTAAACCCCACTAATTAGCCGCCCTACAGCCGCTGACAGCGGGCCCCACAGCAGGTCAAAGGTGAGTCAACGCGGGGTTAACCCCTGTCTCACTGACCAGTGGGCTCCGCCGGTCAGATTTGACCCTGGCCAGCCCGTTGACCTGCTGATGCAGCGATGACGTCATGCTGACGCAGTAAAGGACTTTCTGGATTTAAAATAAATCAGGAAATTCCAGAAAATGTTCAAAACTTCTAAAATTCATAGAAATTCAACCGTAGCTCAGATTTAAATAATTTATATATGAAAAATTATCAGAAAAATGCAATCTATCCATTTGTACTAGTTTCATGCATGACAAACCAACTTATACCTACTGTATAAGTGAAAACATATAAATGGCATATATAAGGACTTAAATTAGAGTTGCATTTGAACCTTTGGTTCAAATGGATCTCTTCCAAGTTGAATGCTAAATGCATTGGCTCAAAACACATCACATATTCATGCCATAGTCATGCATAATATTGTTGCATATGATTGTGTTTTGATTGTCGACACCGTCCTTTCTCGATAGGTCCTGCTCCGAAGAGTGCTCGAGAGTACCTGTCTGAGGAGCAGTGGAACCCTGTTGATCTACCAGGCAAGCAAACCCCCTTTGTTCATTCCGATACAAACCTACTCTCTTGCTCCTGCTCTCTTTTACTGCATTAGGACAACAACGATTCAACTGCTACTTTATGCTGCGGTAGTTGAACCCATTCCTCTGCATGACCTGTCATTGCCACAGTAAATAGTTGAAACCCACTAGCATGTGTAGGAGTTGATTGAGCCATGTTGTGTTCCTACCATGCCATGCCTACTATTGCTTAGAGTTGTGTCAGGTCTGGTTCATTGGGAATGAATTGGAGTGTTACGATATGTTCTGGTGCCGAGAGTTAAGCGTGTGAACACGATTTGGTAAAGGTAGCGGTGAGAGGCCATGTAGGAGTACATGGTGGGTTGTCTCATTGGAACCGTCTTTAAGCACTGAGTTTTGTGTATGTTGTCCAATGACTAGCTACTACCACACATTGGGTTCCGGTAACTCGACCCCTCTCGACTTATTAACCAACTTGATCTCTGTCCAGGAGTTGCAACTAGTTTCTGGTGTTTGTAGGTAGTGCTATTTTTCTACCGAGTGGCACCCGGCAGGGTGGCCTTGGGACAGACTAGGCACACGTGGCCCGGTGTACCGAGTGGCACCCGGATGGTGGGCTCGGGAACCCTGCACACATCGTTTGGGGCCGTGAGCGACACCCCGGCCGGATCTCCTTGCGGATGGAACCCGAATAGGCGATAAACCTGGACTAGAGTCTTATGTGGTTAGTCAGGTCGTGGCCGACACCCTCGCCAGGCTTCCGCTTGAAGGTTGCCGAGGTACATGACGTGTACATGGCGGTAAGTGGCGAGAGCGTGTGTGAGGCAGTACACCCCTGCAGGGTTATCATGATCTATTCGAATAGCCGTGTCCTCGGTTATGGACTTCTTGGATGCTTACGTGGTACATGGACAACTTGAAGTGGATACTCTAAAATGCTCAAGATAAGTGTGAGTGCTATGGATGGCTTCTCGTAGTGAGACGGGAATGAATCCATAGTGGTGTATTGAGGTGGTGATTAGTGGACTCGTGTGCGCCTTCTTACCTCAAAGAAGTTTCTCGTAGTCGTAGAACAGGATAGCCACTGAGTCAAAGCTGGCTTGCTGCAACTAAACCCCACACTACCTTCTTGATACAAATGCATGTATGATAGGATCTGATGTAAGTCTTGCTGAGTACCTTTGTACTCATGTTGCTTTATTTATGTTTTTGCAGCGGAGACTTCGGTCTTACTAGTAGTTCCGCTTGGACTTCGACGAGTAGCTTGTACCTCAGCTACGATCTTGTACCCTTGGGAGGGTCTTGTAGATAGTCAGGCTTCTCAGCCTTTTTCTTTTGTAGTTGTCTGTACTCAGACATGTAATGCTTCTGTTGCTTGTATGTTCTGAATGATGGGTCATGTGACCCCTGTTTGTACTTAATGCTATGTGGCTCTTATGGGCCTTTTATCTATATGAGTTTGCGTTATGTTGTGATGCCATGTTGTACAACACATACTTGCATGTTATGCGTACGTGTAACGTGTATTGCTATGTGTGGGATCCGACAATCTAGTTGTTTATCCTTGGCAGCCTCTCTTATGGGGAAATGTAGTCTAGTGCCTCCTTGAGCCATAGTAGTCCGCTACAGCCCGGTTCACCGGAGTCCTGCTAGCCCAGCACTACTGCTCTGGACACTTGACTGGCCGGCATGTGTTTCATTTCGTTCCTGTGTCTGTCCCTTCGGGGAAATGTCATGCGGTGACATCCGGAGTCCTGCCTAGCCTGCTACAGCCCGGGTTCCCGGAGTCCTGTTAGCCCAGTGCTACAGCCCGGATTCACACGCTGCTGACCGACACGCTCGATGTTGATTCATGTATGCCTGTCCCCATACGTTAGTGCCGCTTTGGGTTCACGACTAGCCATGTCGGCCCGGGTTCTCTATCATATGGATGCTAGCGACATTGTCATATACGTGAGCCAAAAGGCGCAAACGGTCCCGGGCCATGGTAAGGCGACACCCGTGGGAATACCGTGCGTGAGGCCGCAAAGTGATATGAGGTGTTACATGCTAGATCGGTGTGACTTAGAATCGGGGTCCCGACAGCCTTTAAACATAGCATCCGCGATGAATGGCTCGCCCACCACCTCGGCCAAGAAAAGCCAAAATCTATGGCAGCCCTCACGGCACTCATGACCCGCTTTTGCGCGGGTGAGGATAGTTGGTTGGCTCATAGCAAAAACACAGCTAGCAAGGCAGGCCCCTCCGAGGTTAAGAACAACAACGGCAAGCTCCGACGTAACAGACACAAACACCAAAGCAATGGTGATAATACCGATGAGACTACAGTTAATGCCGGATTCAGCGGCTCTAAGTCCGGTCACAACAACGACAAGCTCCGATGTAACAGACACAAACGCCGCACCCCCATCCTCGCCCCACACACACAATCCTCTCTCTCCACTTGCATCCTCGACGCCGCTCTTAGTCCTCAAAGCCGTCAGTGTATGAGGATGCCACCGAAGCGCCCCATCGGAAGGAGTGGCGACACCGAGGCTGCTGAAGCACCGGAGCACGGCTTGGAGATGGAGACAGAGGTTGCCGTCACTGCCGGCGAGTTATCACTTCACCCTGACGTCGTCGAGCTTCCATAGCCGGAGGCGGAGTTCCACACCGACTCTGGTGACGACTCGGGCGACGACCCCAGCGACGACTCCGATGACCACTCCGGTGACGACTCCGACAACGACGGACAACTGGTTAGTCATCTATACCCATTTATGTGTTAAATAGATCATAGGGTTTCTCTGGTTGCTCCTGCCTCCCCCTTTTTGGAATAGAAATCCTATGGTTATGTTCTCCCAATCCATAAAATCTGAGTAAGTTTTGTTAGATCCGTGTAGTGTATTGATTGTTTGAATGGTACAAGTGATAAGTGATTAGTTGTTTCATCTGTGCAAATGATTTCTGCTAGTAATCCGACTAGGGTTAGTGTTCGTGCAAATAATTCCTAGCCAGGACATGACAATTGGTTTTGAATGACCTACATATGTTTGTGCCATTATTTTCTTCAAGATTGGTCTGTACATAGACGACTGTGCTTAAAATCAAAACCATAATCTCTGGATATGTATAAATAAATAGCCATAAATTCCTAATCCTACTTCACGGCATGTAATCATTGATTTGATGCCAAATTTTGGCAACTACCAAATGTTCGCTAGAGATTAGTTTGTAAACATTAATTTGACGCCACATTTTTTTACTATTTGCATAGATGCTGTCTGACGATGTGGACAGCGAGGATGAAGATGGCCAGAGGAGGTACAAGAGGCAAATGTTGAGGGAGCTTTATGCGAGAATGCATAACAGGCGTATTAGGACCTGGGACGGCGGCTATCGATGCTCATTTTGCAACCACAAGCTTCATGATGCGTATCAAAGTGTTCTGGCGCATGCAAGAGGACGGGCCATTGGCTCCTTCAAGCACGAGTATTCTCGCAGGATGGCACACGGCGCGTACGCCGAGTACTTGGAGAAGTTTCAGGATCGTGCCGGCATGTGAGATGAGATGTGGGATCGAACTATGTACGCTTGAGCATGCTTAATGATGGTTGAACTGCGTACTTATGGTTGAACCATGCTTGCGTATGTGTATGCTTATTATCTATGTTTGAGTATATTTAATCAATGTTTACTTATGTCTAACTGTGGGATATGGATGCAATCAGTTCAGTTGATGGAATCTACCTCCGTCCTTGTTTATTGGTCCCCCTTTGTGTTAAATTTTGACCAAAGATTTTAACTAACAAAATGTTAGTGCAGTTCAGCAAAAATTATATCGTTGGATGCGTATTTGAACATAGTGTTCAATGATATAATTTTTGACGACATGCATAAACATTTCTTAGTTAAATATTTGGTTGAAATTTGGTACAAATTACAAAGGGGACCAATAAACCAGGACGGAGGTAGTACGTCAATCACACATGGTTCCCAAAATTGGAACCATGTGCAATGACTTTCATTTTGCCTGTTGCGTCAATCACACACGGTTGGCTCTAGCAAACCGTTGCCTCCGAAATTCTTTGTGGGACAGAAAACCCTCACCACCCAATTCAAAAAAGAAAAAAGAAAACCCTCACCATCCCCACGTCACAAAAACCCTCACCCCGCCCGCCACCCCCTCCGGTCCCCATTCACACCTGCACAAGCTCCTTCGCGTCTATGCATGGCATCGCCTATCGCGGCGGTAACCACTTAGCTCGACGCCTGCCGCCGCCGCCAGGCTTCCGGCAAACCCCACCGCATTTCGCCACTTCCGCTTGCCGCCGCCTATCGCCATCGACTTTCTCGACACTGCTCGTGCTCGACCCAGCTCCGCTCGGTTGGGGAATATGCTGTACTGAGGGTTCTTCATCATAATTTAGGAACTGCCATTCCCCCCATTAATGACGCGCCCGCTCTTATTCTACCACGACTGAAGCACCTCGAGCTCGTCGCCGTCTGCCTCCCAAATGGTGACATGGAGCGCCTGCTCCATGGCTGTACGGCATGATAACCCACAAGTATAGGGAATCACAACAGTTTTCGAGCATAGAGTATTCAACCCAAATTTATAGATTCGACACAAGGGGAGCCAAAGAATATTTGAAGGTATTAGCAGCTGAGTTGTCAATTCAACCACACCTGGAGATTAATTATCTGCAGCAAGTAATCAGTAGCAAAGTAATATGATAGTTTTGATAGTAGTGACAGTAGCGACGGTAACAGTAACAATGATAGCAGTATTTTTGTAGCAAGTGTAACAGTGATGATAGCAGTAGTAACTCAGCAAGAACAATATAAGATAAATTCGTAGGCATTGGATCGGTGAATCGTTGGATGATATTCATCATGTGACAGTTATAACCTAGGGCGATACGACACTAGCTCCAGTTCATCGACATAATGTAGGCACGTATTCCATAAATAGTCATACGTGCTTATGGAAAGAACTTGCATGACATCTTTTGTCCTACCCTCCCGTGGCAGAGGGGTCCATATTGGAAACTAAGGGGTATTAAGGCCTCCTTTTAATAGAGAACCGGAACAAAGCATTAACACATAGTGAATACATGAACTCCTCAAACTATGGTCATCACCGGGAGTGGGCACGGTTGTTGTCACTCTGGGGTTGCCGGATCATAACACGTAGTAGGTGAATATAACTTGCAAGATCAGATCTAAAACAAGGATATAATTATGATAACATAAACGGTTCAGATCTGAGTTCATGGCACCCGGGCCCAAAGTGACAAGCATTAAGCATAGCAAAGTCATAGCAACATCAATCTAAGAACATAGTGGATACTAGGGATCAAGCCCTAACAAAACTAACTCGATTACATGATGAATATCATCCAACTCCTCACTGACCAGCGAGCCTACTAAGGAATTACTCACTCCCGGTGGGGAGCATCATGGAATTGGCGATGGAGAGGGGTTGGTGATGATGAAGAACGAAGATCCCCCTCTCCGGAGCCCCAAATGGACTTCAGATCTGGCCTCCTGATGAAGAACAGGAGGTGACGGCGGCTCCATCTCATGGATTGCGATAATTCTTTCTCCCCTATTTTTTTATGGAAAAAATAGGATTTTATAGCATCGGTTTCAGGGTCTGCGGGTCCACCAGGTGGGGACAACCCACCTGGGCGCGCCAGGAGAGGGGGCGCGCCCTGGTGGGTTGTGCCCACCCAGGGGCCCCTCTCTGGTAGGTCTTGGCTCTAGAAATTCTTATATATTATATAAAAATTCCTTGCAAAGTTTCATTCCAGTCCAAGAACTTTTATTTTTGCACAAAAAACAACACCATGGTAGTTCTGCTGAAAACAGCGTCAGTCCGGGGTTAGTTTCATTCAAATCATGCAAATTAGAGTCCAAAACAAGAGGAAAAGTGTGAGGAAAAGTAGATACGTTGGAGACGTATCAACTCCCCCAAGCTTAAACCTTTGCTTGTCCTCAAGCAATTCAGTTGATAAACTGAAAGTGAAAAAGAAAAACTTTTACGAACTCTTTTGCTCTTGTTTGCGTAAATAAGCTTAAACAGCACCCAAGTTTTCAGCTCCTCAAAGAACTCCTTCCAAATAAGTTCATCATGTCCGCGTAAATTTTCTGAAAAGATTGGGTGACAAAATTTGTCAACAAGACCTTATGAAATTGATAGCAACTACTCATAGGGATACATAGAGGCCATAGCAAGCATTCAAACTACTTAGAACACTAAGAATTCAACATGCAAGCTCATCTACAGCAGCACCAAGAGTAGCTAATTATTCAAAATATAAATCACTAAAACAAAAACTAATTGGACAAACGGTGGAGTCACATACCAAGCAACAATCCCCCGAAATAGTTTCGGAAACGGAGCTTCGAGCAAAGAGATCGAAATCCGCAGGTTAGAGAGCAAGAACACGGGAGATAGAGCAATGGAGATTTTGTTTCTAGAGGTAAGTGATGATGTGGGCTAAAGAGATAAGTGAGGGGGCCCACGTGGGGACCACAACCCACTAGGGCGCGCCCAGGTGGGTTGTGCTCACCTGGTGCACCTCCCTCTGATATTATTTGCACCAGAAATTTAGAAATATTCAGAAAAAAAATCGTATTAAATTTTCAGGGCATTCTCAGAACTTTTAATTTTTGGTCATTTTTTATTGCATGGGAAATTCAGAAAACAGACAAAACATGGCCTTTTATTTTATTTAACTAATAAAAATTGAGAATAAAAAGTAGGGACAGAAGGTAGTGCTTACTAAATTCATCAACTTCATACCTCTCAAAAATAATTCATTAATAAGGTTGATCAGGTCTTATTAACAACCACTTTCGATTAGCATGAAACCGAAGAACTTTCGTAAATCACTAAGTTACCTCGATGGGGATATGAATGTCCCCAGCAATAAGCATTTCATATTTCTTTCTGACAGTAGGTAGAGGTATTTGGGAACTTCCAATAGTTATTGTTGGAGATTTTTCAATAACATTAATACCATTCACTTGGAATTGTTTCTTCGGAAAGTGCATCGTATGCTCATTACTATTGATATGAAAAGTGACCTTGCTTTTGTTGCAATCAATAACAGCCCCTGCAGTATTCAAGAAGGGTCTACCAAGGATAATCGACATGTTGTCATCCTCGGGCATCTCAAGTATAACAAAGTCAGTCAAAATAGTAACATTAGCAACAACAACGGGCACATCCTCACAAATACTGATAGGTATGGCAGTTGATTTGTCAGCCATTTGCAAAGGTATTTCAGTAGGTGTGAGTTTATTGAAGTCAAGTCTTTTATGTAAAGAGAAAGGCATAACACTAACACTAGCTCCTAAATCACACAAAGCAGTTTTCACATAATTCTTTTTGATAGAGCAAGGTATAGTTGGTATTCCTGGATCTCCAAGTTTTTTAGGCACTCCATCTTTAAAAGTCTAATTAACAAGCATAGTGGAGATTTCAGCTTCTGGTATTTTCCTCTTATTAGTGATGATTTATTTCATATACTTTGCATAAGGAGGCATTTTCAAGATATCAGTCAAGCGAGTACGCAAAAAGACTGGCCTCGGCCTTTCAGCAAAGCATTCAAATTCTTCATCTTTCTTTTTAGTTGACTTGGGTGGAAAAGGCATAGGTTTTTGAACCCACAGTTCTCTTTCTTTACCGGGTTTTCTAGCAATGAAGTCTCTTTTATCATAATTTTTATTTTTGGGTTGTGGGTTATCAAGATCAACAGGTGGTTCTATCTCAACATCATTGTCTGGTTCTTTTTCATTATTTGGTTGAGTATCTACATGAACATCAGCATTATCTTTTTCATTAACACTAGGTGGATGTTCATTACCAGATTGAGTTTCAGCATCAGAGATAGAAGTTTCATTTTCATTATCACGAGGTTTCTCTATTTCAGGTTCACTAGAAGCATGCAAAGTTCTAACATTTTTCTTCTTATTTTTCTTTTTAGAAGGACTAGGTGCACTAGTGTTATTTCTTTGTGAGTCTTGTTCAATTCTTTTTGGGTGTCCCTTAGGGTAAAGTGGTTCCTGAGTCATTTTACCTCCTCTAGTTGCAACTCTAACAGCAAAGTCATGTATATTATTATTCATTTCATCAAGCAATTCTCTTTGAGATTTAGCAACTTGTTCTAACTGGGTTTGAACCATAGAAGCATACTTTCCAACACCTCTAACATCATTTGAGATTCTAAAGAACAAGTCACTCAAGCGAGCAATCATATCAGAATTGTATTTCAACTATTTCATAACATTTGCATTGAAGTGATCTTGTTTTCTAATGTAGTTTTCAAACTCATAAGGGCATTGACTAGGATGCATATTATGAGGATTGTCATTATCATTGAATTTCATTAGAGAATTTACCTCTACCACCTTAAGCAGTGGTGGTGTATTAAACCCATGTATTTCTTCAATAGGAGGTAAATTTTTAACATCCTCAGCTTTAATACCTTTTTCCTTCATAAATTTCTTTGCCTCTTGCACAACTTCAGGACTGAGATATAATATACCCCTCTTCTTCGGAGTGGGTTTGGCCGGTGGTTCAGGAAGAGTCCAATCATCATAAATTTTCAATATGTTATTCAATAATTCTTCAGCTTGTCGTTCGTTCCCTGAAAACACAACCAGCACAACTATCTAGGAAGTCCCTAGAAGCATCGGTTAGTCCATTATAGAAGATATCAAGTATTTCATTTTTCTTAAGAGGATGATCAGGCAAAGCATTAAGTAACTGGCAAAGCCTCCCCCAAGCTTATGGGATACTCTCTTCTTTAGTTTGAACAAAGTTAAATATTTCCTGCAAGGCAGCTTGTTTCTTATGAGCAGGAAAATATTTTTCAGAGAAGTAATAAATCATATCCTGGGGACTACAAACACAACCAGGAGCAAGAGTATTGTACCAAGCTTTAGCATCACCCTTTAGTGAGAAAGGAAATAATTTGAGAATAAAGTAATAGCAAGTTTTCTCATCGTGAGTAAAAATGGTGGCTATGTCATTCAACTTAGTAAGATGTGCCACAACAGTTTCAGTTTCATAACCATGGAAAGGATCAGATTCAACCAAAGTAATTAACTCTGGGTCGACAGAGAATTCATAATCCTTATCATCAATAAAGATAGGTGAAGTAGCAAACTTAGGATCACATTTCATTCTAGCATTCAGAGATTTTTCTTTATACTTGCATAATAATTTCTCGAGATCATCTCTATCCTTACAAGAAAAAATATCTCTAGTTGTCTCCTCATTCATAACATAACCTTCCGCTACCTTAGGCAATTCATATCTAGGAAGGCTAGTTCTGGCAGGTGTTTTAGGAGTTTCAATTTCAAGCTCATCATCAGATTCAACAACATCATGTTGTATTACTTTAGCAATTTGTGCATTAAGAAAATCACCAAGTGGCACATCATCATTATGAAGCAAGGTACTAACATCATCATAAACATTATCCATAGAAGAAGTAGCATCATCCATCACTTGCGGCATATGAGAATTAATAGCATGTGGTGGTGTTGCAAGTTTACTCATAATAGAAGGTGAATCCAAAACAGAACTGGATGGCAGTTCCTTACCTCCCCTCGTCCTTGAGGGAAATATTGAAGGAAATATGCCCTAGAGGCAATAATAAAGTTATTATTTATTTCCTTATTCTCATGATAAATTTTTATTATTCATGCTAAAATTGTATTAACCGGAAACGTAATACATGTGTGAATACATAGACAAACAGAGTGTCACTAGTATGCCTCTACTTGACTAGCTCGTTGATCAAAGATGGTTATGTTTCCTAGCCATAGACATGAGTTGTCATTTGATTAACGAGATCACATCATAGGAGAATGATGTGATTGACTTGACCAATTCCGTTAGCTTAGCACTTGATCGTTTAGTATGTTTCTATTGCTTTCTTCATGACTTATACATGTTCCTATGACTATGGGATTATGCAACTCCCGTTTACGGGAGGAACACTTTGTGTGCTACCAAACGTCACAACGTAACTGGGTGATTATAATGGTGCTCTACAGGTGTCTCCGAAGGTACTTGTTGGGTTGGCGTATTTCGAGATTAGGATTTGTCACTCCGATTGTCGGAGAGGTATCTCTGGGCCCACTCGGTAATGCACATCACTATAAGCCTTGCAAGCATTGTAACTAATGAGTTAGTTACGGGATGATGTGTTACGGAACGAGTAATGAGACTTGCCGGTGACGAGATTGAACTAGGTATTGAGATACCGACGATCAAATCTCGGGCAAGTAACATACCGATGACAAAGGGAACAACGTATGTTGTTATGCGGTTTGACCGATAAAGATCTTCGTAGAATATGTGGGAGCCAATACGAGCATCCAGGTTCCGCTATTGGTTATTGGCCGGAGATGTTTCTCGGTCATGTCTACATAGTTCTCGGACCCGTAGGGTTCGCAAGCTTAAAGTTTCGGTGACTATTGTATTATGAGTTTATGTGATTTGATGTACCGAAGGTAGTTCGGAGTCCCGGATGAGACCAGGGACATGACGACGAGTCTCAAAATGATCGAGATGTAAAGATCGATATATTGGACGACTATATTCGGACATCGGAAAGGTTCCGAGTGATTCGGGTATTTTCGGAGTACAGGGGAGTTACGGGAATTCACCGGGAGAAGTATTGGGCCTTATTGGGCCATACGGGAATAGAGGAGAGAGGCCAAAAGGAAGGAGGCGCGCCCCCCCCCCTCTGGTCCGAATTGGACAAGGGGGGCAGCCCCCTTTTCCTTCTCCCTCTCCCCCTCTTTCCTTCTCTCCTACTCCGGAAAGGAAAGGGGAATCCTACTAGGACTTGCGAGTCCTAGTAGGACTCCCCACACTTGGCGTGCCCCCTCTAGGGCCGGCCTCTCCCTCCCTCCTTTATATACAGGGGCAGGGGGGCACCTCTAGACACAACAATTGATCTCTTGATCTCTTAGCCGTGTGCGGTGCCCCTCCACCATATTCCACGTCGATAATATCGTAGCGGTGCTTAGGCGAAGCCCTGCGTCGGTAGCATCATCATCACCGTCACCACGCTGCCGTGCTGACGGAACTCTCCCTCAAAGCTCGGCTGGATCGGAGTTCGAGGGACGTCATCGAGCTGAATGTGTGCTGATCTCGGAGGTGCCGTACATTCGGTACTCGGATCGGTCGGATCGTGAAGACGTACGACTACATCAACCGCGTTGTGCTAACACTTCCGCTTTCGGTCTACGAGGGTACGTGGACACACTCTCCCCTCTTGTTGCTATGCATCACCATGATCATGTGTGTGCTTGGAATTTTTTTGAAATTACTACGTTCCCCAACAGTGGCATCCGAGCCAGGTTTATGCGTAGATGTTATATGCACGAGTAGAACACAAGTGAGTTGTGGGCGATACAAGTCATACTTCTTACCAGCATGTCATACTTTGATTCGGCGGTATTGTTGGATGAAGCGGCCCGGACCGACATTACGTGTACGCTTACGCGAGACTGATTCTACCGACGTGCTTCGCACACAGGTGGCTGGTGGGTGTCAGTTTCTCCAACTTTAGTTGAATCGAGTGTGGCTACGCCCGGTCCTTGTGAAGGTTAAAACCGCACATACTTGATGAAATATCGTTGTGGTTTTGATGCATAGGTAAGAATGGTTCTTGCTAAGCCCGTAGCAGCCACGTAAAACTTGCAACAACAAAGTAGAGGACGTCTAACTTGTTTTTGCAAGGCTTGTTGTGATGTGATATGGTCAAGACGTGATGAGATATAAGTTGTTGTATGAGATGATCATATTTTTTTTGAAGTTATCGGCAACTGGCAGAAGCCTTATGGTTGTCTCTTTATTGCATAAGATGCAAGCGCCAAATAATTGCTTGACTTTATCGCTATGCGATAGCAATAGTTGCAAAAGCAATAGTTGGCGAGACGACCATGTAACGACACGTTGATAGAGATCAAGATGATGGAGATCATGGTGTCATGCCGGTGACGATGGAGATCATGACGGTACTTTGGAGATGGAGATTAAAGGCGCCAGATGATCGTGGCCATATCATGTCACATATTTTGATTGCACGTGATGTTTATATTTTATGCATCTTATTCTGCTTTGATTGACGGTAGCATTATAAGATGATTTCTCACTAAATTTCAAGGTACAAGTGTTCTCCCTGAGTATGCACCGTTGCCAAAGTTCGTCGTGCCGAGACACCATGATCGGGTGTGATAAGCTCAATGTTCATCTACAACGGGTGTAAGACAGTTTTGCACACGCAGAATACTCGGGTTAAACTTGACGAGACTAGCATATGCAGATATGGACTCGGAACACTGAGACCGAAAGGTCGAGCGTGAATCATATAGTAGATATGATTAGCATAGTGATGTTCACCATTGAAAACTACTCCATCTCACGTGATGATCGGACATGGTTTAGTTGATATGGATCACGTGATCACTTAGATGATTAGAGGGATGTCTATCTAAGTGGGAGTTCTTAGGTAATATGACTAAATTGAACTTTAATTTATCATGAACTTAGTCCTGATAGTATTTGCATAACTATATTGTAGATCAATAGCTCGCGATATAGCTCCCCGTTTATTTTTGATATGTTCCTAGAGAAAACTAAGTTGAAAGATGATAGTAGCAAAGTTGCGGACTTGGTCCGTGATCTCAGGATTATCCTCATTGCTGCACAGAAGAATTATGTCCTTGATGCACCGCTAGGTGACAGACGTATTGCAGGAGCAGATGCAGACGTTATGAACGTTTGACAAAGCTCGGTATGATGACTACTTGATAGTTTAGTGCACCATGCTTTACGGCTTAGAACCGGGACTTCAAAAATGTTTTGAATGCCATGGAGCATGTAAGATGTTCCAAGAGTTGAAATTGGTATTTCATACTCATGCCCGTGTCGAGAGGTATGAGACCTCTAACAGTACTTTGCCTACAAGATGGAGGAGAATAGCTCAACCAGTGAGCATGTACTCAGATTGTCTGGGTACTACAATTGCTTGAATCAAGTGGGAGTTAATCTTCCAGATAAGATAGTAATTGACAAAGTTCTCTAGTCACTATCACCAAGTTACTATAACTTCGTGTTGAACTATAATATGCAAGGGATGACGAAAACAATTCCCAAGCTCTTCGCGATGCTAAAATCGGCGAAGGTAGAAATCAAGAAAAACATCAAGTGTTGATCGTTGACAAGACCACTAGTTTCAAGAAAAAGGGCAAAGGGAAGAAGGGGAACTTCAGGAAGAACGGCAAGCAAGTTGCTGCTCAAGTGAAGAAGCCCAAGTCTGGACCTAAGCCTGAGACTAAGTGCTTCTACTGCAAAGGGACTGGTCACTGGAAGCGGAACTACCCCAAGTATTTGGCGGATAAGAAGGATGGAAAAGTGAACAAGCTATATTTGATATACATGTTATTGATGTGTACTTTACTAGTGTTTATAGCAAGCCCTCGGTATTTGATACTGGTTCAATTGCTAAGAGAAGTAACTCAAAACAAGAGTTGCAGAATGAACAGAGACTAGTTAAGGGTGAAGTGACGATGTGTGTTGGAAGTGGTTCCAAGATTGATATGATCATCATCGCACACTACCTATACTTTCGGGATTAGTGTTGAACCTAAATAAATGTTATTTGGTGTTTGCGTTAAGCATGAATATGATTTGATCATGTTTATTGCAATACGTTTATTCATTTAAAATCAGAGAATAATTGTTATTCTATTTACATGAATAAAACCTTCGATGGTCATACACCCAACGAAAATAGTTTGTTGGATCTCGATTGTAGTGATACACATATTCATAATATTGAAGCCAAAAGATGCAAAGTTAATAATGATAGTGCAACTTATTTGTGGCACTGCCGTTTAGGTCATATTGGTGTAAAGCGCATGAAGAAACTCCATGCTGATGGGATTTTGGAATCACTTGATGCTTGCGAACCATGCCTTATGGGCAAGATGACTAAGACTCCGTTCTCCGGAACAATGGAGCGAGCAACTGACTTATTGAAAATAATACATACTGATGTATGCGGTCCAATGAGTGTTGAGGCTCGCGGCAGATGATTTGAGCAGATATGGGTATATCTACTTGATGAAACATAAGTCTGAAACATTTGAAAAGTTCAAAGAATTTCAGAGTGAAGTGGAAAATCATCATGACAAGAAAATAAAGTTTCTACGATCTGATCGCGGAGACGAATATTTGAGTTACGAGTTTGGTCTTCAATTAAAACAATGTGGAATAGTTTCACAAATTCGTGCCACCTATAACACCACAACATAATGGTGTGTCCGAACGTCATAACCGTACTTTATTGGATATAGTGCAATCTATGATGTTTCTTACCGATATACCACTATCGTTTTGGGGTTATGCATTAGAGACAACTGCATTCACGATAAAAAGGGCACCATCTAAATCCGTTGAGACGACACCATATGAACTATGGTTTGGCAAGAAACCAAAGTTGCCGTTTCTTAAAATTTGGGGCTGCGATGCTTATGTGAAAAAGTTTCATCCTGATAAGCTCAAACCCAAATCGGAGAAATGTGTCTTCATAGGATACCCAAAGGAGACAGTTGGGTACACCTTCTATCACAGATCCGAAGGCAAGATATTCGTTGCTTATAATTGATCCTTTCTAGAGAAGGAGTTTCTCACAAAGGAAGTGAGTTGGAGGAAAGTAGAACTTGATGAGGTAACTGTACCTGCTCCCTTATTTGAAAGTAGTTCATCACAGAAACCGGTTCCTGTGACACCTACACCAATTAGTGAGGAAGCTAATGATGATGATCATGAAGCTTCAGATCAAGTTACTACCGAACCTCATAGGTCAACCAGAGTGAGATCCGGACCAGAGTGGTACGGTAATCCTGTTCTGGAGGTCATGTTACTTGACCATGACGAACCTACGAACTATGAGGAAGCGATGATGAGCCCAGATTCCGCAAAATGGCTTGAGGCCATGAAATCTGAGATGGGATCCATGTATGAGAACAAAGTATGGACTTTGATTGACTTACCCAATGATCGGCGAGCCATTGAGATTAAATGGATCTTCAAGAGGAAGACGGACGCTGATAGTAGTGTTACTATCTACAAAGCTAGAATTGTCGCAAAAGGTTTTCGACAAGTTCACAGTGTTGACTACGATGAGAGTTTCTCACTCGTATCTATGCTTAAGTCTGTCCGAATCATGTTAGCAATTGCCGCATTTTATGAAATCTGGCAAATGGATAAACAAAACTGCATTCCTTAATGGATTTATTAAAGAAGAGTTGTATATGATGCAACCAGAAGGTTTTGTCAATCCTAAAGGTGCTAACAAAATATGCAAGCTCCAGCGATCCATCTATGGACTGGTGTAAGCATCTCGGAGTTGGAATATACGCTTTGATAAGTTGATCAAAGCATATAGTTTTATACAGACTTGCGGTGAAGCCTGTATTTACAAGAAAGTGAGTGGGAGCACTACAGCATTTCTGATAATTATATGTGAATGACATATTGTTGATCGGAAATAATGTAGAATTATTCTGCAAAGCATAAAGGAGTGTTTGAAAGGAGTTTTTCAAAGAAAGACCTCGGTGAAGCTGCTTACATATTGAGCATCAAGATCTATAGAGATAGATCAAGACGCTTGATAAGTTTTTTCAATGAGTACATACCTTGACAAGATTTTGAAGTAGTTCAAAATGGAACAGTCAAAGAAAGAGTTCTTGGCTGTGTTACAAGGTGTGAAATTGAGTAAGACTCAAAGCCCGACCACGGCAGAAGATAGAAAGAGAATGAAAGTCATTCCCTATGCCTCAGCCATAGGTTCTATAAAGTATGCCATGCTGTGAACCAGATCTATTGTATACCCTACACTGATTTTGGCAAGGGAGTACAATAGTGATCTAGGAGTAGATCACTGGACATCGGTCAAAATTATCCTTAGTGGAATAAGGATATGTTTCTCGATTATGGAGGTGACAAAAAGGTTCGTCGTAAAGGGTTACGTCGATGCAAGTTTGACACTGATCCAGATGACTCTAAGTCTCAATCTGGATACATATTGAAAAGGGAGCAATTAGCTAGAGTAGCTCCGTGCAGAGCATTGTTGACATAGAAATTTGCAAAATACATACGGATCTGAATGTGGCAGACCCGTTGACTAAACTTCTCTCACAAGCAAAACATGATCACACCTTAGTACTCTTTGGGTGTTAATCACATAGCAATGTGAACTAGATTGTTGACTCTAGTAAACCCTTTGGGTGTTGGTCACATGACGATGTGAACTATGGGTGTTAATCACATGGTGATGTGAACTATTGGTGTTAAATCACATGGCAATGTGAACTAGATTATTGACTCTAGTGCAAGTGGGAGACTGAAGTAAATATGCCCTAGATGCAATAATAAAGTTATTATTTATTTCCTTATTCTCATGATAAATGTTTATTATTCATGCTAAAATTGTATTAACCGGAAACGTAATACATGTGTGAATACATAGACAAACAGAGTGTCACTAGTATGCCTCTACTTGACTAGCTCGTTGATCAAAGATGGTTATGTTTCCTAGCCATAGACATGAGTTGTCATTTGATTAACGGGATCACATCATTAGGAGAATGATGTGATTGACTTGACCAATTCCGTTAGCTTAGCACTTGATCGTTTAGTATGTTTCTATTGCTTTCTTCATGACTTATACATGTTCCTATGACTATGGGATTATGCAACTCCCGTTTACGGGAGGAACACTTTGTGTGCTACCAAACGTCACAACGTAACTGGGTGATTATAATGGTGCTCTACAGGTGTCTCCGAAGGTACTTGTTGGGTTGGCGTATTTCGAGATTAGGATTTGTCACTCCGATTGTCGGAGAGGTATCTCTGGGCCCACTCGGTAATGCACATCACTATAAGCCTTGCAAGCATTGTAACTAATAAGTTAGTTACGGGATGATGTGTTACGGAATGAGTAATGAGACTTGCCGGTGACGAGATTGAACTAGGTATTGAGATACCGACGATCAAATCTCGGGCAAGTAACATACCGATGACAAAGGGAACAACGTATGTTGTTATGCGGTTTGACCGATAAAGATCTTCGTAGAATATGTGGGAGCCAATATGAGCATCCAGGTTCCGCTATTGGTTATTGGCCGGAGATGTGTCTCGGTCATGTCTACATAGTTCTCGAACCCGTAGGGTCCGCAAGCTTAAAGTTTCGGTGACTATTGTATTATGAGTTTATGTGATTTGATGTACCGAAGGTAGTTCGGAGTCCCGGATGAGATCGGGGACATGACGACGAGTCTCAAAATGATCGAGACGTAAAGATCGATATATTGGACGACTATATTCGGACATCGGAAAGGTTCCGAGTGATTCGGGTATTTTCGGAGTACCGGGGAGTTACGGGAATTCACCGGGAGAAGTATTGGGCCTTATTGGGCCATACGGGAATAGAGGAGAGAGGCCAAAAGGAAGGAGGCGCGCCCCCCCCCCTCTGGTCCGAATTGGACAAGGGGGGCAGCCCCCTTTTCCTTCTCCCTCTCCCCCTCTTTCCTTCTCTCCTACTCCGGAAAGGAAAGGGGAATCCTACTAGGACTTGGGAGTCCAAGTAGGACTCCCCACACTTGGCGCGCCCCCTCTAGGGTCGGCCTCTCCCTCCCTCCTTTATATACGGGGGCAGGGGGCACCTCTAGACACAACAATTGATCTCTTGATCTCTTAGCCGTGTGCGGTGCCTCCCTCCACCATATTCCACCTCGATAATATCGTAGTGGTGCTTAGGCGAAGCCCTACGTCGGTAGCATCATCATCACCGTCACCATGCCGTCGTGCTGACGGAACTCTCTCTCAAAGCTTGGCTGGATCGGAGTTCGAGGGACGTCATCGAGCTGAACGTGTGCTGAACTCGGAGGTGCCGTACGTTCGGTACTCGGATCGGTCGGATCGTGAAGACGTACGACTACATCAACCGCGTTGTGCTAACACTTCCGCTTTTGGTCTACGAGGGTACGTAGACACACTCTCCCCTCTCGTTGCTATGCATCACCATGATCCTGTGTGTGCGTAGGATTTTTTTTGAAATTACTACATTCCCCAACAAATATCTTAGTCTTAGGATCCTTCAGACTCTTCATAGTGATAAATTGATAATAATCCCAAGTGACTCAACAAATATAGCTATGCTCCCTGGCAACGGCGCCAGAAAAAGGTCTTGATAACCCACAAGTATAGGGGATCGCAACAGTTTTCGAGGGTAGAGTATTCAACCCAAATTTATAGATTCGACACAAGGGGAGCCGAAGAATATTTGAAGGTATTAGCAGCTGAGTTGACAATTCAACCACACCTGGAGATTAATTATCTATAGCAAGTAATCAGTAGCAAAGTAATACGATAGTTTTGATAGTAGTGACAGCAGCAACGGTAACAGTAACAATGATAGCAGTATTTTTGTAGCAAGTGTAACAGTGATGATAGCAGTAGTAACTCAGCAAGAACAATATAAGATAAATTCGTAGGCAGTGGATCGGTGACTCGTTGGATGATATTCATCATGTGACAGCTATAACCTAGAGCGATACGGCACTAGCTCCAGTTCATCGATATAATGTAGGCATGCATTCCGTAAATAGTCATACGTGCTTATGGAAAGAACTTGCATGACATCTTTTGTCCTACCCTCCCATGGCAGCGGGGTCCATATTGGAAACTAAGGGATATTAAGGTCTCCTTTTAATAGAGAACCGGAACAAAGCATTAACACATAGTGAATACATGAACTCCTCAAACTATGGTACTCACCGTAAAGAATCCCAATTATTGGCACCTTGGGGTATGCGGATCATAACTTGTAATAGGTGCGTATAACTCGTAAGATAGGATCAAGAACACAAATATATTCATGAAAACATAATAGGTTCAGATCTGAAATCATGGCACTCGGGCCCTAGTGACAAACATTAAGCATATCAAAGTCATAGCAATATCAATCTCAGAACATAGTGGATACTAGGGATCAAGCCCTAACAAAACTAACTCGATTACATGATGAATCTCATCCAACTCCTCACCGACCAGTGAGCCTACTAAGGAATTACTCACTCCGGGTGGGGAGCATCATGGAATTGGCGACGGAGAATGGTTGGTGATGATGAAGAACAAAGATCACCCTCTCCGGAGCCCCAAACGGACTCCAGATCTGGCCTCCCGATGAAGAACAGGAGGTGACGGCGGCTCCGCCTCGTGGATCATGATAATTCTTTCTCCACTATTTTTTTCTGGAAAAATAGGATTTTATAGCGTCAGTTTCAGGTCTGCGGGGCCACCAGGTGGGAACAACCCACCTGGGGGCGCCAGGAGAGGGGGGTGCGCCCTGGTGGGTTGTGCCCACCCAGGGGCCCCTCTCTGGTAGGTCTTGGCTCTAGAAATTCTTATATATTATATAAAAATTCCTCGCAAAGTTTCGTTCCATTCTGAGAACTTTTATTTCTGCACAAAAACAACACCATGGTAGTTCTGCTGAAAACATCGTCAGTCTGGGGTTAGTTTCATTCAAATCATGCAAATTAGAGTCCAAAACAAGAGGAAAAGTAGATACGTTGGAGACGTATCAGTACTGCACTCGAGTATCTTCGTCTTCAGGCGATCAATGGGTTGAGTAGCTTCCACATCACCTCCATGACTCTCAGGACTATTTATGTGTGTTGCTGGTGCGGCAGGAAGACATCACAAGATGTGTGCCATGGTATGGTCATTAAGGACACACCTGCACTTGATAGATTACTTGTAGTTGATCAAGAAGGTCCAACAAGAATCAATGTCATTTATGCGCCGAAATTGACAGTGGTGGCCTACTCATCTAACAAATACTCCGAACTTGTTATTGGATCCACACCCGTTCAGGTACAACAGCCGCCTTCTACCTCTCCTTCTACAAATTAACATTATTTCTAATTTTGAAGACGTTTGTTCGTCTGTTATCCAGAAAATGATTCCGACAAGCTTGACCCCGAAACTATGCGCAGTGAAGGTCTTGGCACTAGAATCTATCGGCCCCAACCTGGAGCAAGTTGTCAGTTTCCTGAGATGCTTTCTGTGCCTGGAGAAGCTATATATCGAGGTGATCTTCCTTTCCTGTTAAATGTTAACCATAAGGGAGTTCAATTTGTGACACCTTTTTCCAAGTTTAAAATGACAATGTACTACGATTTCTGAAGGATTCTTTTGGAGGATTTCAGTACATACATGTCCCCCACCCATATTGGTTGCTTGATCCATATGGTTACAATCCATAAGCATTTCTCCTTTCGATTCATCTGTACTAGTTTTCTTAGGGAACTTTTCATCCACTCCAACCTCTTGTGAAGAAGGCTACATTTTTCTAGAATGTAATGAAATGCCCATGTTAATCATGTCAGATTCAAGATGGCATGTTAGTGCATTTTACAAATCCTGCAAACCAAATAGGCCTGTAGTAGTGTTCAAAACTGCATGTAGGCACTAACGCGTTTTTTTTTCTTTTGCAGATAAGATTAGGCCCAGTGGTGGATAATGTGATACAATATAACAATCACGTCGAATGCCTAGATCTGCATCTCTCATAAATTACTTTGAACTTCTACCGAGGGACCTTACCAAAGATTATATTCGCCAGATTCTTTATTGTCAGAGCAAGGGTGCTGAAGGTAGTGAGGTTTCCCTACATTTATTCCGCAAAATGAATGGTTTGTTGATCAGCTCCGGCGCCTGCGGCAGAATGGAATAGGCTCCGAAAATGCTGAATTTTATTTTGGAACCTCAGATGATAGAGTAATCAGAAGTCATCGTGTCAACCCCATACATGACTTCTCAGTGGCTGACCCCTTTGCAAAAATTACGAGGTTTCGAAACCAGACTTAGAAGTGGTAATATTAGTTTGAACCTCTTTGATATCCATGTTCAGCGGATCAACGCGAGCATTTGCAACTCATGAGCTGAATTTCATTCCTAATATCAGTTTGAACCTTGTAATCTTCGAATTTGAGCCTTGTAATATTTCAAGTTTTTGTGGTACAATCGTTGAAATGGCATCGTATGAGACTCGTATATTGGTAACACTATTTTGACCTTAATATGCAATGGTCTTAGATTTTATTAACCATTCTCAAATCTGTTTACCTTGTCGATCTCACAGCACACGATCTGTATAGCTAACTCGACTGCGATCTTCGACATTATTGCACACAATTGGTTTCTTCAACCGTGTGCCCTGTAGAGCGCAGAATTAATTATCGCACTCGAGTGTCCATCATCACCCTTTTGTGTAACTTTGGCCTCATCACCCACGGGTAAACTTATGACCGAAGTAATTCCACACACTTCATTTTTACAAAGCTTTTTGCCAATAAACACCCACGATTTGCCCCTCTTCTAGCCGACGCGTGGCCAAACTAGCCGTACGGGAAGCTTGCGCGGTAGCGCGGGGACAGGCTCACCGATGATACATTTGGCGCCTCTTCGAGCCCACACGTGGTCAAACGAAATGCGTGCGGTGCGGTGTTGTCAAGCGTGCACTGGAATCCTCCGCTATGAACGCCGTGACAAGACTTGACGATTACAGGCCGGCCGACCCCCATTTATTACAGCGGCCATTTAACCCTTGTGTCTGTTCAACCTTTCGATCGCGCCCCACCATTGCAAGAAGCACACCCACCACGACAAATTCTTAGAGGGTATCTTGCACGACTCCAATGGCGCTCTGAGCGGCTGTCGACGACGAGCAGCAGTTCACCATGCATGCCGTGGTGGACACCCACAGAAAGTTCATGGACCTCTCGGTGGTGTACACCAACAACCCTGTCTGTGTGGAGCACTTTGTCCATATCATGGAGCTGTTGCTTGCCGAGGAGAAGTACAAGGTGGTCGGGTTCAACCTCGAGTACACCCGCGCTTGTGCCGGGTCTCGTCCCAAGGTCGTTGTCGCACAGATGTGCATGCACAACCACGTCCTCATCTACCACTACTGCCTGGCCAGAAGGCCTTGCGAGCGTTTCGCCAGGTTTGTCAACAGCCCCCACTAGGGATGGAAATGGAGTGGAAAGTTTCCGCTTTTCCGGAGAAAAAATGGAAACAGAGAGGAAATATGAAAAAGGAAATGAAAATTTGCAAAACGGAAATGGAAATGAAATTTTTTATATGGAAACGGAAACAAAAACGGAACAGTGTTTTCCGGTGGAACAGACGTGAAAACAAAACTTTCCATTTCCGTAAATATGGAATTTCCAATTCTACTATAGGCCTATAGTTGTTTTGTAGCCAACTACCAAACAACACACAATGACACAATGAGTAGAATGAGCGGAATGGGTCATTTGAGGACCAACTTTTACTACCACACACATACTCAACTAGACCCTGTACAGAATTGTCATGTACTACTACAATACTATACTATGTTGCTAACACAACCATATTATTTTGTAGTCATGTTAACAATTCCATAAATTTGTTAGTTTTTTGTCTATATTTCTCTATGATTCAATGGGGTTTTAAGTTCTGGTCAACAAACCATTTTGTTTCCGTGTCCGCTCTGTATTCGCTCCGTGTCTGTTTTCGGTAGTATTTGTTTCTGTATTCGTTTCCGCTTCTGCAAAAAAATATGAAAACAAATATGATAGCACCCAGTTCCGTCCGTTTCCGCGCCGTTTTCATCCCTAGCCCTCACTACATGTTTGCTACGGTGGACATCACAAACGATGTAAAGGTGCTCAAGAATTCGGGCATCGCCTACCAGAATCTTCTCGGCGTCTAGGGCCAATACAAGATCTGGGGCAGCAAGGAGCATGAGAAGGACTCACTGGTTCACCTCGCCGAGGCCATCATCGACCCCTACTACAGAGACATGAAAGATTCCTGCAACAAGGACAAGCGTGCCTGGCACTCGGCCTGGATGGAGAAACTCGACAAAGCTCACGTCGTGTACACGGCCAAGGAGGCGTACACGAGGTACGACATGTACAGGCGGACCATTGACATGAGGAAGTGCCTCCTTCCCCAAAACGGCCAGGGATCCAGCCAGAAGCAGAGCAATGGCAAGCGTCGTCGCAACAAGAAGTAGATGAATAGATCCTCGTTTCTCCTAGTTTAGTATGCATGTAATTGCTTACTTTGGTGTGTGGAAATGTTATGTGTATAGTCACTTGTGTAATTGTATGCTTAATTTGATTATGCAATGCTGTCTTTTTAAGTATATATGTTGATGCTATGTAGACAGAGCGTAGATGTTGTGCGGACAAACAAAATCACGTTGCACACGGACTAAACAATGGAACCCGTCGGTGATGTTTTCATCAATCACTCACAATTGTATACCAGCAATCGTTTGCTCACAACACACACGGCTTGTTAATAGGAATCGTCTGTGTTGTTATCGGTCTTCCCACACATTTCTGATTACAGACCTGTTTGCCGCATATCACACACATCTTGTTAAGTTGAACCGTTTATATTTTCTTGGCTCAACGCAAACAGTTCACCAGAGTGAACTCTATGACGTATATCGCTCACACCTTTATCTGCCTGCCCGTTTCTGTTGTTCCGCCTCGTCACAAACAGTTTATCCGAGTGAACTGTATGCCGTATATCGCCACGCCTTCATCTGCCTGCCCGTTTCTTTTGTTCTGTTTCATCGCAAACAGTTAATTGAACTGAACCGTATGCCCGGCATCGCACACGGAACTAAAATCTGAACCGTGTTTGATGCATCATTCATTGTAAACGTTTTGCATCTTTTTTTTACGGTTATTTTACATCACCATTTGCGATTAATGTATCGCATATAGTTTCGTCAAAGGGTCTCTGATTGTCGCGTTAGCAGCATCCTGCAGTAGTGTATAGAGAGATTCTAGAGAGAGGACTCCCTACTTTGGGCAGGTCCCGTGCTTGTTAGTTAGACCTTCCATGAATACTCTGTTCAACGTTTCCTTGCAAAGTATGCACATGTCGTGGGACTCTTTGGAACCTTCCATAAACACTCTACATTTCCTAATTCGGATTCCACTGCAGCCGGATGGGAGCTCAGCACGATCCAATTAACACGTGGCAGGTCATCACATGCGCACGGCGGCTGCCGAGCCGATCGCAGGGTTTGAAGCCTCGTCGGTCAGAAAAGCTATATCAACATACCTTTTTTTTCTTTTGCATATATATCAACATAGGTTCGCCTATTGTTATTAGGCAATGCCAGAGAACGAACGTTCTCCTTCTACTCTTCCCGCGCGATCCACGATGCATGGTCGAATTTCACTCCAGGACATGCGAGAGCAAGTTCTTGATGATTTTTTTAGAGTTAAGTTCTTGATGATTTCATGGCATTAGCCTGATATATAGCAGCGGAATGCCCAGCCGGCGCCGCGCCGTAGCCCATCCCAAACTTGCTTGCAGAGTTTGGGCACAGGCCGTCCTGCATCTGTATGACCGAAACTTGTTTCTCATGGCAGAAAGGGCCATATTGTTCGTGACTCCATTTTTTTTTCTGGACACGTATAAGGTTTGCGTTAAGTAGTCTATTGATCCGGATGAATTTTTATTATTTTCGATGTTTGTTATACTGTCATGATTGAAGATTAATATATAGGAAGTTTTTTCCCCCAAAAAAGTTACAAAACCGGCTAAGAACTACGCTTCAAAGCGAACAGCTGTTCGAGTATGAGATGTTGGCGAACGTTCGCTGGTTATACTCCTTCCGCATGTTTAACCCCGCAAAAGAAATTCTCCCCAGCCATGGCCGCCACGGATTGGACTCAAAACCACACGGGGGTGGGCGTAGCGTAACCGAAGGAGGCCGAAGGGAGCAGGCAAGCCTCGTCCCCCTGCAACCCCGCGAAAGAAAATCTCCAGGAGTAAATTGCATAAAACCACCACTTTAAGGGCTAGGTTTGCGAAAAACACTAGGATACAGTTTCTCTGCAAAAAACACCACATCTTGCGTAATTGTTCTGCAAAAACCACTGATCGGCGGATTTGGCTCGGTTAAGTGTGTTTATGACAGATTGGGCCCCTTTTTCGCTGACGTGGCATACCGTTTTGCACAAAGTGCGCTGGATGGGTCAAAAAGCAAAATCACCCCAACATTCTTTCCCCTAACCGCCCAGGCCCTTGCCCCGTCTCCCTGGACTTCGTCAACCTCGCTCCCGAGCCGCCCGAGGAGAGGATCCCGCACGCCGCTGCAAGTAGGAGCTCGCCGGAGCAGACGAAGCCGGCGAACTGCGGAGGAGGGTGCACCATGGTCCAGTTCTTGGACTTGAAGTCGAACACCCACAACGCGTGCCCGCCGCAGCGTTCCTCGAACTCGATGGCGCCAGTCACCACAACGCGCCCGGCGCTGCCGCCGCTCGACTGCGCACGCCGTGCTGGCCTCGAGACCAGGCGGGTAAGTGCCCACCTCGAGCCAGCCCCGGCGCTCCCCGCTCCACTCCACCACGGCAGCGGTGCCCTCGATGCACCACGCGGCTGCGCACCACCACGTGAGTCGTCGCCACCTCCGGCGAGGGAAGCTGCGTTGTCGCCCCGATTTCCCCTCCAGTTTCGCCACCTCATCCGGGTCCGGCGAGGGATGCCGCGCCGCCGCACCGATTTGGCCTCACGCGCGAGGAGACGCCCAGCGCGGGCTGCCGGATCCGGCGAAGGATGCCGCACCGCGACCCCGATCTGGCCTCCAGGCGAGGAGCCGCCCAACGCCGGCTACCGGATCCGGCGAGGGCTGCCGCCCCCTCCCCTCGATTTTGTCTCCTGCGCGAGGAGGCGCCCGACGCGGGCTGCGTTGACCGACCCAACCAGTGGCGGATGCACGTGGGCTGATTGCATTTTTTATTATTTAGGGGTGTCTATGTAAAAATCTATGGACTAGTTTGTAAAATTATATTAAAATTGACCTGGCACGAAATGTTACGCCACGTAGGCAAAAAAGGGCCCCATCTGTCATAAACACACTTAACCGAGCCAAATCCGCCGATCAGTGGTTTTTGCAGAACAATTACGCAAGATGTGATGTTTTTTGCAGAGAAACTGTATCCTAGTGTTTTCGCAAACCTAGACCTTAAAGTGATGGTTTTATGCAATTTACTCAATCTCCGGCCATGGCCGCCTCCCTCCCCGACTGGATGATGCTCGAGCGCTTCGTGTTCTCCAGGGAGTCCTTCCCGGACAGCGAGGGCGCGCCCTTCATCAAGGCTGACGGCACCAGCTCCCACGGCGGCAGCTTTTCCATCGCCTTCCTCGTCCTCCAGCCCCCGGGCATCTCCCGCCTCTACCTGCAGTGGCCGGGCGGCCCAAAGGAAGGCTCTCAGTGCGTTCTCGTAGCGGCACACCGCAATCTCGTCCTGTTCAGGCTCACCCCAGAACCTCTAATCATCCGCGAGGCCCCCTTCGTGGATTTCCGACAGGACCACTTCATCTGCGGAGCCCAATCCTCGCCGTCCCAGCGGTCGCTGCTGCTCCAAAAGATCCCCAAGTGCGACATACCTGGGCTCTTGGATTGGAGGGATGGGAAGAAGGTGACCACGCCGCGCTCGTTTGATCTTAACCCCGTTAGCATCTTGTGCCGCGGAGAAGAAGAATTCGCCTTGGCGCAGTTGAACTTCCGTAGATCCAACGGCGAGTGGGGCAAGATTGAGGCTGAGCTGTGTGTCCTCCGCTCCAAAGCAAGCAATCGTCGTCACCAATGGAAGAGTGAGAAGTGGCTGCCGGTCCAGTGCGAAGGGCATGAAAGATCTGATTTGGAAAATTGGAGAACCGATAGAGTGGTTCCGTTCAACAAGTATTTGGGTTGGGTTAATTACGGCGGGGGAGGTATCATATTCTGTGAGGTGTTCAAACAAAAGCCTGACATTTTTTACCTCCGACTACCTATACTCGAGCATTGCTTACATCAACCTCCATTGAGATTCCAGGAGGCCAGCCGCGTTGTGGGTGTAACCAAAGGCAGCATGGGTTGTGATGAGCTGAGGTTTGTTGATGTAGTCTGTCAGGATAGTAACATTATTGATCCACTAGGCTCTGGTGACAAGGAGGGTTTCACTATCGCCTACTACGCTTTGAGGATAACACAGAGTGGTGGCATGGAGTGGGATATGCTTTTCTTCATCACATGCTATGAATTGTGGAGTATCAACCCTGAACTCCCGCATGAACTTCTGAAGCATCCTGTTGTAAGTATGGAGGACCCAAATGTGGTATATTTTCTGATGTCGGAGCGTCTGGAACATGTTGACAAGGTTTCCGTAGTTACTCTTGATATGAGTACCAAAAAGCTGCTTTCAGTTCATCCATATATTAATGGAAAGGAAGACCTCTTGGGCAAAGACGGTGACATGGTTCGGCGAAACGCCACTTTTCTCCAAACCTTTCTTCCCTCAGAACTTCCTAAGTTCTTAAAATCCCACCAGGTATTTGCATCCCAAATTTATATTTGTGCCCTGTGTACAAGCTGTTGCTTTGTTTGTTATTTATGCGAGTGGTATTTGTTCAGCTTAGTAGATAATGGCGTTCTAATAGATTAGAAGAGTACAAGAAATTGCTTGACTGTTTTTGTGATGTCATAATTTGAATTAAAATGATATCTACCACATTTGTATAATAAAAAATAAAAATGACACATCTGTGCAGTTGATTTTGTGTCCACCTTGCATGCAAATCGCCAAGCTCTGCATTTAAATTTAAGTAGAGTCTCACCGCTGATGATAGAAAGAGATCACCGCTGTTCAGTAACTATCGGTGCCAATAGCATAATCAAACTTTGTCACAACGAAATACGTACTCATTTTATCACCTGTGTTCCTGCTGTGAGCAATTGTTGCTTACTTATGGCACAACGAAGAGAATTAGAAATTGAAAACTACGACCAAAACCCTATAGCAAGTACAGTTTTGGGAGGCTGTAACTTGAGGTCTAGCCCTTCTTTGTCTTTTCTTCTTATTTTCATGGACCATTTTCTCTGTTTGGTTCAGTTAGAGTTCGTGGTGCTCTGCCTGAATCCTTCAGGGTTCACCGGCACTATTCTATACTGTACTTTGGAGCTTTTAGTCCCTTTCCCTCCCCTTATATGAATTGACAGTGCTCCTGCCATTGCCCGTAAAAAAAGTACAGTTTTTTTCTGAGTGGATGTTGACATCAGTTTGCTTACCACGCTCGCCGCGCGATGTATAACAAGTACAATTTTTAGTTGAAAGTGGTCACAACTGTATTCATTGATACAAGTATCTATCATTCATGTGTTCAAAAATACTGAAATATGTATTAATTAGCAAGGCTGTGGGGAAAGTAGCAACTATTTTGTGTTCTTTTATTTGCTACAATGATTTCGTTACATGTCATTATTTATGAGCTTTTTTTGTTTTAGATTTCATAGCTCAAGTGAAGGTGCGAAGAAGATGAAATCAGGCGACCAAGTCCCTATGCTAAGACTAAGGACTGAAGCAAACCAGTTATACGATATTGGAACTTATTAGTAGTTTGATCAGTATCTGTAATGGACTTGTAATGTCCTGTGATTATGACCTCTATGTATTTTGGGTACTGATATGTAGCAATTGCCGAGACCTCTATGGGCACACGATTCTGTGGCATCTCGACACGGCTGAGACCTAATGCTGATATGTAAGACTTCATAGTGTTGTATTACCGATTTATGACCTGATGCTTTCTTAATGATCATGTTCATGGTACTTGTGATTTTACCAGACCCAACCGTGCAAATATTTGTTCTGTTCTGAAATTTTTATTCAGTAATATAGCTACTTCGATCTGTATATAGTCATGAATTGACCAGATCTTCAGTACACGCGTCGAGGTTTTCATGTTTGGTATTAACACTCATGGTTGACAAAGCTCATATCTTTTGTTCAGAAGAATGTCTTGTTGGGCTTGTAAGTTACTACACTGGTTTGGGCAGCAAAACCGAACTGCAAATGGGCCCTTAATTTCTTAGTGATCAGCAAGTTGGTGTGCCTGGGTGATCCAGTGAGAAATTTGATCAATGAAGCCTGCATATCAAAAATAGATTTTAGTTGAAAGCAGTATCATCTCAAGTTGAAGTGTCAATGTTATGCTATTAGTTTCAAAAGATCTTATGAATTAGACACCACTGTCCCAAAATTTTCCTTCCTGATATTTGTTTACACTCTTCATGCCAGGTCACTATGTGCTCCATCATCTTCTGCTTGCACTTGATACTACGACCATAAATGAGATGCATATTCAGCATGGTGATGCATGCCTAACAAAAATCAAATGGCCATGTGTTAAATTTTTGGTTATAATCCAATCAAGGTGAGCAGCAGCCAGCAGGGCAGCGTTCCTAGTTGATGATTATTCATGTGTATCAACTCGCTGCTGCTGCTTTTCATAGCTGGTAGTTCAGCAGGGTAGGGGGGGGGGGGGGGGGGGGTTTGGTGCTGTGGCTCTCCTGGACAGTGAGGAGATGGTTTTCTGTGTTAAGGCTCTGAGATTTACATGCTAAAGATTAGTTTGAGTATGCTTGTTGCTCCTGATGCTTGTTTTTTTCTATAGCTTTCAGTATGCAGCAGCTTTATGGCCCTTCTGACTTGGGCCATTGTTGAGCTAAAGCTGGTCAGGGTTACAACTTCTTCATGAAGGTTGTCAGGGTTAAAACTCGTATATAATTATAGTCTTTTTTTATGGAGGCGGACTGTAGTTGATCTTCAGGTATGACTTGGGGATCAGCAGCCATTTATTCAGATTACGGCTTTGCCAAGTGCTAATGATAGTAGTAATAGCAGCAGCAGCGGTAGCTTGATGCATGCATACATGTTTGGTAGTATAGTATTCTTACTCCCTCCTATTCAAATTAATTGAAGCAGCCTCTGTACAATGTCCTCTATAGATTGTATAGAGGCTGCGTCAATTAATTTGAATAGGAAGGAGTAGTTTTATTGCTCTGTTTTCCTATCTTGATCGCTCTGTTTTGCTATCTTGATCATTCCAACTTGTCAGTTTTATAGTATTGTTAGTTTTGTCAAAGTTGATACTTGTCCTCTAGTCTGTGGTTTTGATTAGGTGCCTATCCCCCATTATTGCTGTTGAAGATTTAAGTAACGTCTGCAGGTGTTGGGAAAGCATCAAACACACTAACATTTGTCAAAGTAACCTGAGTAAGATCTTGAGCCCTTCAAGGTTTATGCTTCAAAATCAATTCATGAGTCCATTCAAAATCAAAACTGACAAGCCCTACAAGAGTAAATTAGTTTTCGAGAAGGTGACATACTCACATCCATAGACCACATTAGCACAATGCCAGCAAATAAGACGAGCATTTTTTTTGGTAGCACTACTTGGCGACCCGTAAATAGGCTATGTCAGGAATATTTTTTGTATTTTGTGGAGTAATGAGCAAATGTACACTATTAAGACCTTGGGGCTCACTTGAAGTGACAGGATCGAACTCAGATTTTGACTATGATTGGCCCAAAAGTGGTAGAACCTGGTTTATATATATATATATATATATATATATATATATATATATATATATATATAGGTAAAATGTTTGGGGCACCTAGGTGCCTGGGCACCTAGTTCGGATCCGACCCGCTAATTCATTTTTTGCTTACAAATAATCAATACTACCTTTCAAATAATTCACTTTCCTTTTGTACTTGCATGCACTGCCATTGATTATCGATTGGTTTCCCGAAAATGGCATGTTATTGATTCCCTCATAAACAGGGCACCTAGGTGCCTGGGCACCTAGTTCGGATCCGACCTGCCATATATATATAGGATGCCAGTTTGGGACACCTAGGTGCCTGGGCACCTTGCCTCTCCATTGTTGGATCGTGTTTAGCGATTGATTTGGAAACCAATAAAAATGCATCAATTGCTAGTTAATTTGGCAGGCTTTAATTCGTGGACCGTTCCATGCATGCATGGCGCGTGATAAAAAGGCAAGGTATTAATATGAGAATGCATATAATTTTGGTTATAGATATTGCATACCCGTATTAGATAGTTAAAAAATAAAATAAAATGTAAATAGTTCTAAAAACAAATTATTTGGAATATACGTACCCGCATGTGTACATAATTACATGAGTAGGTATTAGATACCTGTATTTGTACATAATATCGTTAATAGGTTTTTTTGTGGTATCGCTAGGTATTAAATACCCATATATTTACATAAATTATTGGGTATATACGTACCCGATATGTACATAATTTCGTTAATAGGTATTAGATACTCATATTAAATAGTTAATAAAATAGAACGTAATAGTTCAGAGAATAATTTATTGGTTATATATACCCGCGTATGCAGATAATTTTATTAGTAAGTATTAGATACCCGTATTAGATAGTTAGGAAACAAAAATACGCGAATTAGATACCCATAGTAGTTCAGAAGAAAATAAAATATTACTATGATTTATTGTATGGCAAGTCTTGCATGCCTAATAGTTAAAAACGAAAATAAAATGTAAACATGGAAAGTCTTGCATGAAGAATAATTAGGAAACAAATCAAACATTCATTATGCGCGGTACATACCTAAAACAATCAAGGTGCCCGGACACCTAGGTGTCCCAGTTAATTTACCTATATATATATATATATATATATATATATATATATATATATATATATATATATATATATATATATATACATACATACACATGTGCAGTACAATATGTAGAAAGTCCCTTATAGTACGAGAAAAATACAAAGGGTGCACGACTAAATAAATATAACTCAAATACCCCCTCAAACTCATAATGGATCAACAACACTAAGTTTGAAGAGATAGAAGCCATGATGTGTTTAGTCTGGGCCATCATAAAAAGAACATCAACGGTACCTCTGAAGGCACATACTAAAGAGAAATAATCTGATCATGCACACCCAACACTTACAAAATAAGTATCAACACCAATATGCTTGGTGAGTTCTGTCGGATTTCGGGTTCCGGCAAACCCTTGTGAGGTTCAAACTCCGGGGTGCGCATGAAGATGAAGAATACTCTCTTCCTAGCTCGCTCGCTCAACGATCTCACGGCCTAGCTCGATGGACCCAAAGAACAAGAGACACGGGAGTTTATACTGGTTTGGGCCACCTTGCGGTGTAATACCCTACTCCAGTGTGTGGTGGATTGCCTCGAGGGGTTGAGGATGAGCTAGTCAGTGGATGAACAGCCTCAGGAGGTGAGGTGTTCTTGGGCTCGATGAGCTGGTGAGATGGTCCGGGTGAAAACGACCCGTCCGGTCTATGGTGGTGGCTAAGTCCTATTTATTGTGGCCTTGGTCCTCTTCCCAAATGTTAGGCGGGAAGGGATCCCACAACGACCAAGTTTGAAGGGAGACAACTAGTACAAGCTATCCTGACAAAAGGTGGTCTTTGCCTGCCAAAGGCTCTGGTGGTGATGTTGCTGTGGGCTCCGCGATGACCTCCGTCCTGCCATTCTGCTGGTCCTGGTCTCTTTGCACCGATATGGAAACCTTTTCCTGATGCCTCGGGAACCCGCGCCTGCGCTTGCCTCCTTAGCACCAAAGAGGAAACTGGTACACTGCGCCCGCTGGCGCCCGCCTGGCCTTGGTCGTCATGGCTTACGTCACGCGAACCTCGCGAGGTGTCCCTTGCATAGATATCTCCGCTCCTCGGGAGACAGCCTAGTGAGGCCACTCCCATGGAGGTCTTGGTGTCGTCCGCCTCACGAGGCTTGGCCCCTCGTGAGGGTCTTGTGTTGTCGCTGCTGAAGCTGGGCCGTTCTAGGCCGTTGGTGGAGCCACGCCTCGGGCCGCAGGCAGGCAAATCTGGGCACCCCCGGGCCCAGAACACCGAGAGTAGCCCCCGGGCCCAAGGCGCGTTTGGACTTGGCTTCGTGGAGAAGCCTAAGGGCAAGTGCGGAGCGCCGCGGGCCCCAACCGCCTACGGCCCCGGTCGATGCGTGGCGATTGGTGGTACGTGGGCGCCTCCACTCCCCCACGCGGCCTTGATATGCGCCAGGCTAGGCGGTCGCCGTTGCCAACACAGCTCCACCTCCATTGCTGGCAACGCGCTCCCACAACTCCTCCGTCTCTCAAAAACAGCAGTTTCCTCCCCTGGCCTGACCCGGCACCAATCCTATCTGCTGCCATGGCGCCGAGCTAGAAGAAGAAGAAGGGAAAGAAGAAGGCCCATACCTCAGCAAAGGCGCCGCCGGTCCTCGAGCCCGCCATCGAGCGGTCGGTGGTGCTGAACCAGGAAGCGATGGGCAAGGTTCGCCCCGCGCTCGCCGCAGATTCCAATGAATGGAAGGCGACGGTGGCCTGGCCTGCTTCGCGCGCCGCGATTGATAGGACGGCTACCGAGATCCCCATTCATCTTCACGCCCTCTGGGCTGGCTTAATTCCCCCCTTCTCCGATTTCTTCAATGTTGTGCTCTCGCATTACCAAGTCAATGCGCTGCACCTAGATCCCCAGTCCATCATCCTCCTCGCCGTCTTCGCCTTCGTCTGCGAGGCCATGGTGGGCATTGCCCCTTCCGTGGCTTTGCTTCGCCATTTTTTCTCGTTGCATCTGACCGACGCCCGCCAACGCTCGGGGTGCGTGACCCTCCAAGCCGTTGCGGGGACGGCTGGCTCGGGGATTGACTTTGAGCTCTCACCAGTCGTGGACGGATTTCGGAAGCGGTGGGTATTCATGGATGCTGGCGTGCTCAGCCCCTTGCTCCTGCTCCCGCGAGCACCGGCTGTCCCTAGCTCCGGCTAGGGGCATGTGAAGCTTGTCGACCGGCGGCTCGCCCACGTTTGGCGTCGACTAGCCAGGTTGAAGGACCTTGGGGTGACGGTGCCTATGGTGGTGAAGGAGTTCATCCGGTGCCGCGTTGCTCCACTCCAGCGTCACTCCCGACAGATGTGGACCTTCTCCGGCAGCAGGGAGCCCATAAGGCTTCACGCGTCCGCGCTTCCTCCCGAGGCGCTGCAGACAGTACTCGAGCTCTTGACAGGTGACCCGGCGCCAGCTGACCTGCCGGAGGAGGGCTGCCTCTTGTACTGCTGCTCGAACAAGGTGGAGTTCGTGAGGCAGATGCCCCCCTTCGACGAATGGGGACTGCGCCCGGTCGGCCTTGAAGGGTCTCATGAGAGCCCGGATCTTGTGGTTCCCTTGCCTGCCATCACCTCGGCGCTCATCCCGGAAGTGGGTGCAGGGGGCGAGCACCGTCGAATGCCAACGAAGTGGCCGCCGAGGAGGCAACGCTGGTCGCGGCTCCTAAGGTGGCAGCTCCTGAAGCTCGGGCGAGCTGCCTCGAGGCGGCGGCTGGAGGGCCGACGCGGTCCGAGGCTCCCGAGGTGGAAGCCCCCGAGGCTCAAGCGGGCCGTCCTGGGGCAGAGGCTGAGGAGTCGACGCAGCTTGATGCCCCCGAGGTCGCCCGCTCAGGAGCCCCGCCAACTCCCCCAGGCGACGGCGGTCGCGCCCATGGCTTCGGCCAGCTTCGCCTGAACTTCGGAGCACTCCGCAAGAGAAAAGTGCCCCCTAGCTGTAGTGGTGGCACCTACGCGCCATTGAAGCAGAGGAAATACATTGCCAAAGACGAGTAAGTACCTCATCTACGTGATTTCCTGAGTGCTGCATCCCTTCCTGACCACAACTCTTCAGGGTCCCTTCGGTTGGTGCGGCGAGATCTCCAGGAGGGCGGCCCACGTCGGTCATTTGCTCGCCACTGACCCTCAGCTCCCCTCGCCAGGCCGCTGCGCGCGGCTCAGGGCCTGCTCCTGAGGAGGGTGCGCTAACTGGGGGTCTTGATCCTGCGTTCTTGTCGTCCCTCCTTCGCGGTCCGGTCTGGGGCGCTGGAGGCGTGCCGAGGGCTCCTCCATTGGTTATTGCCCGCAGTTGGGCGGCCTCAGCCCCGGCTTCGTCTTCAAGCGTGAGGCTTCACGCCGCGGCGCCTCTGTCGAGGCCCGGGAGGCGGCCGGGAAGGCGCCGGCCTCCAGCCCCCTGCTAGGAGAAGGCCGGCCGCCGCAAGCCTCGCCGACGATTCTCGGCGCGGAGGACGGACTTGGCCGCGCGTTTGAGCTTGCGCGCGGGCACGGTGCCATTCGCCACGAGCTCTTCCTGGAGGCGATGGGCACGCTGAGTCGGCTCAGGGAAGAGCTTGTCGATGTCGACGCCCGCTTGGAGGCAGAGGGCCTTCGGCTGTTTGATGAATGGCATCAATTGAAGGTGGCCATCAACCTCGGGCATCTTCAGCACGAGCGCGACGGTGCGAAGGCCGCGGCGTCCCTTGTGACCTCGCGCGAGGCAAGTGCTCGAGCCTTGGAGGAGGCCAGGGAGGCTGACTGCCGCCGCAAGGTCGCCGAGGAGTGCAGACGAGAACTCCAGGCCTTGAATGCTACCCTCGAGCAGCAGGTAGAGGCGCGCTGGGCTATCTAGGCGTCGGTGAGGGGGGCGCCTTCCGAGGAGAAGGAGATCCAGAAGCGTGAGGAGGCGCTGATGTTGGAGGCCTCAGAGCGCAACCTCGAGCTTGAGCGGCTGGAGACGAGGGAGCGACATGTGGCTATGGCCGAAGATGCCATCACCGCACTGTTGGGGAACGTAGTATTTCAAAAAAATCCTACGACCACGCAAGATCTATCTAGGAGAAGCATAGCAACAAGCGGGGAGAGTGTGTCCACGTACCCTCGTAGACCGAAAGCAGAAGCGTTTAAGTAATGCGGTTGATGTAGTCGAACGTCTTCACGATCCAACCGATCAAGTACCGAACGCACGGCACCTCCGCGATCTGCACATGTTCAGCTCGGTGACGTCCCTCGAACTTCTAGATCCAGCTGAGGTCGAGGGAGAGTTTAGTCAGCACGACGGCGTGTTGACTGTGATGATGAAGTTACCGACGCAGGGCTTCGCCTAAGCACTACGACAATATGACCGAGGTGGAAATATGTGGAGGGGGCACCGCACACGGCTAAGAATCAACTTGTGTGTCTACGGGGTGCCCCCCTCCCCCGTATATAAAGGAGTGGAGGAGGGGGAGGGCCGGCCTCCTATGGCGCGCCCCAAGGGGGGATTCCTACTCCTACTAGGAGTAGGTAGGGATGAAAATGGAGTGGAAACTTTCCGTTTTTCCGGAGGAAAAATGAAAACGAAGAGAAAATGTGAAAACGGAAACGGAAATTTGCAAAACGGAAGTGGAAGTGGAATTTTTTATGTGGAAACGGAAACAAAAACGGAACGGTGTTTTCCGGTGGAACGGGCGTGGAAACTGAACTTTCCGTTTCCACGAATATGGAATTTCGTTTTTACTATAGACCTATGGCTGCTTTGTAGTCCAACCACCAAACAACACACAATTATACAATGAGTAGAATGGATCATTTGAGCCCAACTACTACCACACATGTACTCAGGTTGACCCTATGCGCGATTGTCCAGTACTACTACTATACTACGCTAAGTTGCTAACATGATATATATTGTAGCCATGTTAACAATTCTTTAAATTTGTTTGTGTTTTGTGTGTATTTCTCTATGATTCAAGGGTTTTTAAAGTTCTAGTCAACATCCACTTATGTTTACGTGTTTGCTTTGTATTCGCTCCCTGTCCGTTTCCGGTAGTATCTGTTTTCATATTCATTTCAGGGGTTTCTGTATTTGTTTTTGCTTCTGTAAAAATATATGAAAACAAATGTGGTAGCACGTAGTTCTGTCCGTTTCCGCTCCGTTTTCATCCCTAGGAGTAGGTTTCCCCCCTTCCCTAGTCCAACAAGGAGGGGGGAGGAAGGGGAAGAGGGAGAGAAGGAAAGGGGGGCATGCCCCCCTCCCCAATTCGGATTGGGCTTGGGGGGCGCGCCCCACCACTTGGCCGCCTCCTCCGCTCTTCCACCATGGCCCATTAAGGCCCATTAACTCCCCGGGGGGTTCCGGTAACCCCCCGGTACTCCGAAAAATGCCCGAACTCATCTGAAACCTTTCTGGTGTCCAAACATAACCTTCCAATATATCAATCTTCATGTCTCGACCATTTCGATACTCCTAGTCATGTCTATGATCACATCCGGGACTCCGAACAAACTTCGGTACATCAAATCACAAAACTCATAATAAATATCATCATCAAACGTTAAGCGTGCGGACCCTACGGGTTCGAGAACTATGTAGACATGACAGAGACTCATCTCCGGTCAATAACCAATAGCGGAACCTGGATGCTCATATTGGTTCCTACATATTCTATGAAGATCTTTATCGGTCAAACTGAAGGAAATATGCCCTAGAGGCAATAATAAAGTTATTATTTATTTCCTCATATCATGATAAATGTTTATTATTCATGCTAGAATTGTATTAACCGGAAACATAATACATGTGTGAATACATAGACAAACATAGTGTCACTAGTATGCCTCTACTTAACTAGCTCGTTGATCAAAGATGGTTGAGTTTCCTAGCCATAGACATGAGTTGTCATTTGATTAACGGGATCACATCATTAGGAGAATGATGTGATTGACTTGACCCATTCCGTTAGCTTAGCACTTGATCGTTTAGTTTACTGCTATTACTTTCTTCATGACTTATACATGTTCCTATGACTATGAGATTATGCAACTCCCGATTACCGGAGGAACACTTTGTGTGCTACCAAACATCACAACGTGACTGGGTGATTATAAAGGTGCTCTACAGGTGTCTCCGATGGTACTTGTTGAGTTGGCATAGATTGAGATTAGGATTTGTCACTCCGATTGTCGGAGAGGTATCTCTGGGCCCTCTCGGTAATGCACATCACTATAAGCCTTGAAAGCAATGTGACTAATGAGTTAGTTACGGGATGATACACTACGGAACGAGTAAAGAGACTTGCCGGTAACGAGATTGAGCTAGGTATTAAGATACCGACGATCGAATCTCGGGCAAGTAACATACCGATGACAAAGGGAACAACGTATGTCGTTATGCGGTTTGACCAATAAATATCTTCATAGAATATGTAGGAACCAATATGAGCATCCAGGTTCGGCTGTTGGTTATTGACCAGAGATGTGTCTCGGTCATGTCTACATATTTCTCGAACCCGTAGGGTCCGCACGCTTAAAGTTCTGTGACTATCAGTATTATGAGTTTTTGTGTTTTGATGTACCGAAGGTAGTTCGGAGTCCCGGATATGATCATGGACATGACGAGGAGTCTCGAAATGATCGAGACGTAAAGATCGATATATTGGATGACTATGTTCGGACACTGGAAGTGTTTCGGGAGGTTTCGGACATATACCGGAGTACCGGGGGGTTACCGGAACCCCCCGGGGAGTATATTGGGCCTAATGGGCCTTAGTGGAGAAGAGGAGGGGCGGCTAGGGCAGGCCGCGCGCCCCTCCCCCACTAGTCCGAATTGGACAAGGAGGGGGGCGGCGCCCCCCTTTCCTTCCCCTCTCTCTCCTCCTTCCCCTTCTCCTACTCCTACTAGGATTAGAGGAGTCCTACTCCTGGTGGGACTCCCCCCTTGGCGCGCCCTCCTCCTTGGCCGGTGTAGCGATCCGACCTCAGACGGTCAAATCTCTGTGTTCAGTGTCATCCCTGGATCGGTAATGCTGACACACACAGTACTCGAAGGATTTATAACAGAGTAGCAATCACACACTTATTACATCGAGTGTCTCAAAAGAGAACTTATTACAATAAATATGTCATAAGGCCATCTAATAAGATAACAGCGAAAGGATTGGAAGATAAAGTGAGTCCATCAACTCCGACGGCATAGCTGAGTGCATGACAAACGACCTAGCGCACCTTACTCCTCGTCTGAAAAGTCTGCAACATAATATGTTGCAGCCCGAGAACGGGTCAACACATGGAATATGCTGGCAATATAACACAGTAGAGCAAAGAACAGATAAATGCTATCACTACATGCATATATGGCTAGTGGAGGCTCTAAGGTTATATTGTTTTTGCGAAAAGCCAATTTTTCCCTACAACAAAGGAATAGATTTTATTTAACTATCATGGTGGTTGAAACAACATTGAGAAGGTTCCTCCAACTCAATCCCAAATTAAAGTAGTCATTAACATCCCAACAAATTTAATTTAGAGTGACGAGATCCATGTGATAATCCAAGAACTAGATACTCAAGATGTCCATAACCGGGGACACGGCTAACCATGATTAGTTTATACACTCTGCAGAGGTTTGCGCACTTTTCCCCACAAGACTCGATCTCCTCCATTGGATTTCTCGCACTACATGGTGTTTGAGAAACGGATGACCGAGACACAGTCTTTCAGAAGCATTAACTCTTTACTCTGGGTGGACAGTTACACCTACTTTCCCTCTATATCTGCTAGCCCACCACTGAAAGAGGTCAGGCAACATACTCAACTATGCCAGAGCCCATAATGGCTTGTGGCTGCACACGGAAGTTTCTAGCATGAATAATCTTATGATCCCTTTGAGCCTGGGTGGCGGACCGTAGGATGATCACACGGGTACTCTGGGATATCCTAGGACAACACTAGATTCTCCAGGTGCCTACAAGCAATCCACCCAGATGTGTATTAAAGTTGCCACCTTAAGTTGAACCATTAATTAACAACTCACACCTGTCATGAATTCACTCAACCCCAATCCACGTCTACGAGCATAGCATGGCAATATAAGCATAACGTGTAAGTAACTCCCAGGGGTTTGATAATAAACAGGGCAATAGGTTCTACCTCATCTACTTCCCAAATACCCACAAGTTAAGCACATCCTAATCATGCAGTGTTTGAGGATTGTAACTAATGCATAAAAACTGGGTATGAAAGGGGTATGATCAATGTGTTACTTGCCTTGCGGACGATCCGCAAAACCTTGAGACTCGTAGTAGCACGCTTCGCACTCCGGGAATTCTATCGCAAACAAACAATAACATACATAAGCACTCAGGCAAAGATGCATGGTTAAAACTCAAATAAGAAGATCTAATCCAGAAAGTTCAACTGAAGAACTCCGGTTTGCAAAAAGAATCAAATCAAACGGAGCAACGAAACTCAAACCACGAAAGAAACAAGATCCGTTTACTATCCTGGACTAAAGTCAAATTTTACAGTACCAAAATCTTGCTTAAGTTGGTTAAACATAAAGAGGACTTCGAGACGAAGATCTAGGCGCTTGTTTCACCTGATTTGGATAAACGAGCGAAAAGTTATACTAGATCAAAGATTAGGGCAGAAATCGCGATCGAAAATAAACCCGGAAAAACCCTGGAAAAAGAAAAACTGACGAACAGGCTAATGAACAAACGTTTGCTGTCTGCAGCTAACGGATGAACGGCGTTCGTTAAAAACGAATGTACGAACGAACGTCCGCTATTTAACTAAACCGAGAAAACCCGAAAAAAACCGATCTAGAAAAAAAATAAACGAACTTGGGTTTCTAAAAAAAGCCGAATGGTTTTTCTCATGAGAACCGGCGGCTGCGGCTACCTCGGCGGCAATGGCGGACGGCCGGGCGGCGGCGGCGGCGCGGACTAGTGGGCGGCGGCGCGGCTTAGGGTTAGGGCAGGGGCGCGGCGCGGCTGGCCTCCTGGCTTATAAAGCCGGCCGGGCCAAGTGTCCAGGTCGGACACGGCCCGGTTAGGTCGGTAACTTTTTTTAAATAAATCCTGATGCAGGAAATCAAATAAAAGAAATACTAAACGGACTCCAAAAATCCTGAAATAAATTTTCAAGGTCCTCTAATAATATTGCGGACAAATTGAACATTTATTTGGGCCTCTAATGCAATTTTGAAAAACGTATATTTTTCCTAATTTAAATAAAATAGCAATAAAAGTCCAAAATATTATTTATTTGATTTTTAATATTCTTCCTCCGATATTCCCTTCATTTTGGAGAAGTCATATTATCTGCTCTCGTATATTGTAATATGAAATATTTTCGGAGAGAAAAATAATAAAACCAAAATGATCCTTGTCTCGATATTTGATAAAATTCAAATATGAAACACGTGAAATTCCCAACTCTCTCCATGGGTCCTTGAGTTGCTTAGAATTTCGGGGATCGCAAAACGAAATGCAATAAAACATGATATGCATTGATGACCTATGTATAACATTCCAAATTGAAAATTTGGGATGTTACAGCCGGCCGCCTCCCCCCTAGCTCCTTTAGGCAGGGGGGCACCCGAAGGACATAAAAATTGATCATTGATCTTTTAGCCGTGTGCGGTGCCCCCCTCCACCAGAATCCACCTCGGTCATATCGTAGCAGTGCTTAGGCGAAGCCCTACGTCGGTAGCTTCATCAACATCGTCACCACGCCGTCATGCTGACGAAACTCTCCCTCGAGCTCTACTGGATTGTGAGATCGCGGGACGTCACCGAGCTGAACGTGTGCTGAACGCGGAGGTGCCGTACGTTCGGTACTGAGGATCGGTCGATCGTGAAGACGTACGACTATATCAACCGCGTTGTCATAACGCTTCCGCTTAACGGTCTACGAGGGTACGTGGACGACACTCTCCCCTCTTGTTGCTATGCATCACCATGATCTTGCGTGTGCATAGGAAATTTTTTAAAATTACTACGTTCCCCAACAGTGGCATCCGAGCCAGGTTTATGCGTAGATGTTATATGCACGAGTAGAACACAAGTGAGTTGTGGGCGATACAAGTCATACTGCTTACCAGCATGTCATACTTTGGTTCGGCGGTATTGTTGGATGAAGCGGCCCGGACCGACATTACGCGTACGCTTACGCGAGACTGGTTCTACCGACGTGCTTTGCACACAGGTGGCTGGCGGGTGTCAGTTTCTCCAACTTTAGTTGAACCGAGTGTGGCTACGCCCGGTCCTTGAGAAGGTTAAAACAACACTAACTTGACGAACTATCGTTGTGGTTTTGATGCGTAGGTAATAACGGTTCTTGCTCAGCCCGTAGCAGCCACGTAAAACTTGTAACAACAAAGTAGAGGACGTCTAACTTGTTTTTGCAGGGCATGTTGTCATGTGATATGGTCAAGACATGATGCTATATTTATTGTATGAGATGATCATGTTTTGTAACGGAATTATCGGCAACTGGCAGGAGCCATATGGTTGTCGCTTTATTGTATGCAATGCAATCGCCCTGTAATTGCTTTACTTTATCACTAAGCGGTAGCGATAGTCGTCGAAGCAATAGTTGGCGAGACGACAACGATGCTATGATGGAGATCAAGGTGTCGCGCCATTGATGATGGTGATCCTGACAGTGCTTTGGAGATGGAGATCAAAGGCACAAGATGATGATGGCCATATCATATCACTTATATTGATTGCATGTGATTCTTATCCTTTATGCATCTTATTCTGCTTTGTTTGACGGTAGAATTATAAGATGATCTCTCACTAAATTTCAAGGTAAAAGTGTTCTCCCTGAGTATGCACCGTTGCCAAAGTTCGTCGTGCCGAGACACCACGTGATGATCAGGTGTGATAAGGTCAACGTTCATCTACAATGGGTGTAAGATAGTTTTGCACACGCAGAATACTCGGGTTAAACTTGACAAGCCTAGCATATGCAGATATGGCCTCGAAACACTGAGACCGAAAGGTCGAGCGTGAATCATATAGTAGATATGATCAACATAGTGATGTTCACCACTGAAAACTACTGCATCTCACGTGATGATCGGTTATGGTTTAGTTGATATGAATCACGTGATCACTTAGATGATTAGAGGGATGTCTATCTAAGTGGGAGTTCTTAAGTAATATGATTAATCAAACTTAAATTTATCATGAACTTAGTACCTGATAGTATTTTTCTTGTCTATGTTGTTGTAGATAGATGGTCGGTGTTGTGGTTCCGTTGAATTTTAATGCGTTCCATGAGAAAGCAAAGTTGAAAGGTGATGGTAGCAATTACACGTACTGGGTCCGTAACTCGAGGATTATCCTCATTGCTGCACAGAAGAATTACATCCTGGAAGCACCGCTGTGTGCCAGGCCTGCTGAAGATGCAACTAACGACGTTAAGAACGTCTGGCAGAGCAAAGCTGATGACTACTCGATAGTTCATTGTGTCATGCTTTACGGCTTAGAACCGGGACTTCAACGACGTTTTGAACGTCATGGAGCATATGAGATGTTCCAGGAGTTGAAGTTAATATTTCAAGCAAATGCCCGGATTGAGAGATATGAAGTCTCCAATAAGTTCTATAGCTGCAAGACGGAGAAGAATAGTTCTGTCAGTGAACATATACTCAAAATGTCTGGGTTTAACAATCACTTGATTCAACTAGGAGTTAATCTTCCAGATGATAGTGTCATTGACAGAATTCTTCAATCACTGCCACCAAGCTACAAGAGCTTTGTGATGAACTATAATATGCAAGCGATGGATAAGACAATTCTCGAGCTCTTCGCAATGCTAAAGGCTGCGGAGGTAGAAATCAAGAAGGAGCATCAAGTGTTGATGGTCAACAAGACCACCAGTTTCAAGAAAAAGGGTAAAGGGAAGAAGAAGGGGAACTTCAAGAAGAATGACAAACAAGTTGCTGCTCAAGAGAAGAAACCCAAGTCTGGTCCTAAGCCTGAGACTGAGTGCTTCTACTGCAAACAGACTGGTCATTGGAAGCGGAACTACCCCAAGTATTTGGCGGACAAGAAGGATGGCAAGGTGAACAAAGGTATATGTGATATACATGTTATTGATGTGTACCTTACTAAAGCTCGCAGTAGCACCTGGGTATTTGATACTGGTTCTGTTGCTAATATTTGCAACTCGAAACAGGGACTACGGATTAAGCGAAGACTGGCTAAGGACGAGGTGACGATGCGCATGGGAAATGGTTCCAAAGTCAATGTGATCACCGTCGGCACGCTACCTCTACATCTACCTTCGGGATTAGTTTTAGACCTGAATAATTGTTATTTGGTGCCAGCTTAAGCATGATCATTATATCTGGATCTTGTTTGATGCGAGACGGTTATTCATTTAAATCTGAGAATAATGGTTGTTCTATTTATATGAGTAATATCTTTATGGTCATGCACCCTTGAAGAGTGGTCTATTTGTATTGAATCTCTATAGTAGTGATACACATATTCATAATGTTGAAGCCAAAAGATGCAGAGTTGATAATGATAGTGCAACTTATTTATGGCACTGCCATTTGGGTCATATTGGTGTAAAGCGTATGAAGAAACTCCATACTGATGGACTTCTGGAATCACTTGATTATGAATCACTTGGTACTTGCAAACCATGCCTCATGGTTAAGATGACTAAAACACCGTTCTCCGGAACAATGGAGCGAGCAACGGATTTGTTGGAAATCATACATACTGATGTATGTGGTCCAATGAATATTGAGGCTCGCGGCGGGTATCGTTATTTTCTCACCTTCACAGATGATTTGAGCAGATATGGGTATATCTACTTAATGAAACATAAGTCTGAAACATTTGAAAAGATTAAAGAATTTCAGAGTGAAGTGGAAAATCATCGTAACAAGAAAATAAAGTTTCTATGATCTGATCGTGGAGGAGAATATTTGAGTTATGAGTTTGGTCTACATTTGAAACAATGCGGAATAGTTTAGCAACTCAAGCCACCCGGAACACCACAGCATAATGGTGTGTCCGAACGTCGTAATCGTACTTTACTAGATATGGTGCGATCTATGATGTCTTTTACTGATTTACCGCTATCGTTTTGGGGTTATGCTTTAGAGACGGCTGCATTCACGTTAAATAGGGCACCATCAAAATCCGTTGAGACGACCCCTTATGAACTGTGGTTTGGCAAGAAACCAAAGTTGTCGTTTCTTAAAGTTTGGGGCTGCGATGCTTATGTGAAAAAGCTTCAACCTGATAAGCTCGAACCCAAATCGGAGAAATGTGTCTTCATAGGATACCCAAATGAAACTGTTGGGTACACCTTCTATCATAGATCCGAAAGCAAGACATTCGTTGCTAAGAATGGATCCTTTCTAGTGAAGGAGTTTCTCTCGAAAGAAGTGAGTGGGAGGAAAGTAGAACTTGATGAGGTAACTGTACCTGCTCCCTTATTGGAAAGTAGTTCATCACAGAAACCGGTTCCTGTGACACCTACACCAATTAGTGAGGAAGCTAATGATGTTGATCATGAAACTTCAGATCAAGTTACTACCGAACCTCGTAAGTCAACCAGAGTAAGATCCGCACCAGAGTGGTACAGTAATCCTATTCTGGAGGTCATGTTACATGACCAAGGCGAACCTACGAACTATGAAGAAGCGATGGTGAGCCCAGATTCCGCAAAATGGCTTGAGGCCATGAAATCTAAGATGGGATCCATGTATGAGAACAAAGTGTGGACTTTGGTTGACTTTCCTGATGATCGGCAAGCCATAGAAAATAAATGGATCTTCAAGAACAAGACTAACGCTGACGGTAATGTTATTGTCTACAAAGCTTGACTTGTTGCGAAAGGTTTTCGAAAATTTCAAGGAGTTGACTATGATGAGACTTTCTCACCCGTAGCGATGCTTAAGTCTGTCCGAATCATATTAGCAATTGCTGCATTTTATGATTATGAAATTTGGAAAATGGATGTCAAAACTGCATTCCTGAATGGATTTCTGGAAAAAGAGTTGTATATGAAGCAACCAGAAGGTTTTGTCGATCCAAAGGGAGCTAACAAAGTGTGCAAGCTCCAGCGATCCATTTATGGACTGGTGCAAGCCTCTCGGAGTTGGAATAAACGTTTTGATAGTGTGATCAAAGCATATGGTTTTATACAGACTTTTGGAGAAGCCTGTATTTACAAGAAAGTGAGAGGGAGCTCTATAGCATTTCTAATATTATATGTGGATGACATATTGCTGATTGCAAATGATATAGAATTTCTGGATAGCATAAAAGGATACTTGAATAAGAGTTTTTCAATGAAAGACCTCGGTGAAGCTGCTTACATATTGGGCATCAAGATCTATAGAGATAGATCAAGACGCTTAATTGGACTTTCACAAAACACATACCTTGATAATGTTTTGAAGAAGTTCAACACGGATCAAGCAAAGAAAGGGTTCTTGCCCGTGTTACAAGGTGTGAAGTTGAGTCAGACTCAATGCCGGACCACTGAAGAAGATAGAGAGAAAATGAAAAGTGTTCCCTATGCTTCAGCCATAGGCTCTATCATGTATGCAATGCTGTGTACCAGACCTGATATGTGCCTTGCTATTAGCTTGTAACGCCCACGATGCGGCTATATCTCCCACGTGTCGAGGCACGACTTAGAGGCATAACCGCATTGTGGTTTTGTCGCAAGAAGGGTCATCTTCACACAATCCCATGTAATGAACAAGAATGGGATAAAGAGTTGGCTTACAATCGCCACTTCACACAATACATAAATAAAACATACATCATTCAGAGTACACACATAGACCGACTCCGGTCAAAGCCAAAAGAAAAGAAGATAACCCAACTGCTAGATCCCCCGATCGTCCCAACTGGGCTCCACTACTGATCAACATGAAAAGAAACAACACAACGAACAGGATCTTCATCGAACTCCCACTTGAGCTCGGTGACATCGCCTGCACTGGTCTCATCGGCACCTGCAACTGTTTGGAGGTATCTGTGAGTCACGAGGACTCAGCAATCTCACACCCGCGAGATCAAGACTATTTAAGCTTATAGGAAGGAAAGGGTAGTGAGGTGGAGCTGCAGCAAGCACTAAGCATATATGGTGGCTAACATACGCAAATAAGAGCGAGAAGAGAAGCAACGGAACGGTCGTTCCTGAACTCCTACTTACGTCAGACATAACTCAAAAGCCGTGTTCACTTCCCGGACTCCGCCGTAAAGAGACCATCACGGATACACACACGGTTGATGTATTTTAATTAAGGCAAGTGTCAAGTTCTCTACAACCGGATATTAACAAATTCCCATCTGCCACATGACCGCGGGCACGGCTTTCGAAAGATAATACCCTGCAGGGGTGTCCCAACTTAGCCCATTATAAGCTCTCACGGTCAATGAAGGATATTCCTTCTCCCGGGAAGACCCGATCAGTCTCGGAATCCCGGTTTACAAGACATTTCGACAATGGTAAAACAAGACCAGCAAAGCCGCCCGATGTGCCGACAAATCCCGATAGGAGCTGCACATATCTCGTTCTCAGGGCAACACCGGATGAGACATCCTACGAGTAAAACCAGACCTCGAGTTTCCACGAGGGGGCCCCGTAGTCTACTCAGTTCGGACCAACACTCGAAGGAGCACTGGCCCGGGGGGTTAAAATAAGATGACCCTTGAGTCTGCAGAACCCAAGCGAAAAGGGAATAGGTGGTAGCAAATGGTAAAACCAAGGTTGGGCCTTGCTGGAGGAGTTTTATTCACAGCGAACTGTCAAGGGGGTCCCATAAATCACCCAACCGCGTAAGGAACGCACAAACAAGGAACATAACACCGGTATGACGGAAACTAGGGGCGGCAAGAGTGGAACAAAACACTAGGCATAAGGCCGAGCCTTCCACCCTTTACCAAGTATATAGATGCATTAATTAAATAAGAGATATTGTGATATCCCAACAGATTTCATAATATCCGTGTTCCAACGAGGAACAAACTCCATCTTCACCTGCAACTAACAACGCTATAAGAGGGGCTGAGCAAACGCGGTAACATAGCCAAACAACGGTTTGCTAGGAAGGGTGACAAAGGTTAGAGGTTCATGGTAATTTGGGAGGCTTGATAAGCAAGTGGTAGGTAGCGCGACATAGTAATAGAGCGTGGTGCGAACCACTGCGCTGCCGCGGCTGCAGTTGATAGGAAAGGGCGCGGCCCCTTAAGAGATTGCCCAGGGCCGAGCCTCTCTGTATAGGCAGAGAAGACGACGGCTGCGAGGACGGAGCTGGCGAGGTTAGCCGTGGTGATGACGGGGCTTGGGAGGCCACAGCGGGTGTGCGGGTTAGGCTAAGGAGCACGTGTGCTTGGGGCTTCTAGGTGCAGGGGCATGTGCGGGGTGAGGCCAGCGGAGGGGCGCGCTAGGCGAGAACCGGAGCACGGAGACGCTATTGCATCTACGCGAGCAACAGAGAACTACAGGCGCCAACCATGAACGGCGGCCTGGTGGTGATGATGCGTGAGGATATGCATGTGATGTTTGGCGTGTTCTGGAGTTGCACGCACAAGTGAAAGGACGGGGCAGCCGTGTGCAACTGTGTGTGTGCGCGCTAGGCAGGCTAGGAAAAGGGCGTGGGCGCTCGACTTGGGGCACGGCAAGCAGCGGCGACGGCAACAGGGCACGGTGAGCCGGCGGCGAAGCCGCGGAAGAAGGCGCGAGGCCAGTGGGACGTCTACGGAACCAACTGGGCCTCGGGATGCGCGGGATGCAGAGAGCGTGCTGCTGGATCCTGAGAAAAATTCAGAAAACACCGGAGCGGCGAGAGCGCGACGCGAAACCGATCCTAGGCACGTCTACGGCGATCGATATGCGGCAGGAGAAGAGAGAGGGGGAGCTGGTATACCTAGCTCACCCTAGGACACAGATGCATCGACGTAGATGAGCCATCGGCGACGCGGACGAGCTCTAAACCCGACGCGGTTCCTGTCCGAGGAAGAAGAAAGCAGAGGAAGACGCCAGGCGCGGGACTTGGTGACTCCTTATGTGACGCAGATGTAGCAGCGGGCGAAGAGGACATCGACGGACTTGCCGGACACGAACGGCGAGGAAGAAGATGAAGGAGTTCACGGCGGCGACATGGCTGGTCCTCCGGTGCGCTCGGGATGCGTTAGGGGCGATGGATCGGATGGATTGGTGTGGCTTACCGGGTGGCGGCTGAGATGGGGGAAAGAGGGGGATCGGGTGAACCCTAGGGGAGCAGGGGCGAATTTATAGGAGGGTCAGGAGGCGTCCAGGAGTCATGGTGAAACCACGGTGGCCATGTGCGCTCTTCACTGAGAGTTACTGTGAGAGAGAGGGTGCGTGAGGTGGAAGAAAAAGGTGAGGGGGAGAGGATGACAGGTGGGTCCAGCCCGGTGCATGTGGGAAAAAATTACCAGGGAAGAGAGGAGTTGGGCTGGATCAGCTGGGAGGAACAGAGTTAAGTGGGCTTACTCCTCTTAACTGAAAGCCCCTTCTTTTCCTTATTTCCTCAACCAGAACTTTAGAGAAAAGAAGGAGGTGCTAGAGGTGGAATATTTCAGAAAAGAAAATATCTCTAAAGTCTTGATAATATACACAATTTGAATAAATTGGTTTGGCAATTTTTAGAGGAAGAAAAATAATTCAAGTTTGAATTGAATTCAAACTTGAGCCATTTTTTAACCCAACCAAAACAACCCCAAAATGGATGAAATTTGGCAAAGTGGTCAAAGACATGGTGAGAATTTATAGGAAAAGAATGAACATTAAACGGAACAGAAATAATGCCACTTGAATAAATGGGTGAGAATTGAAAGGACGGAGCTAGAGATGGGGTGATGCACTGTGCAAAGAGACTCCGGTTTAGGCGAGAGGGACAACAAAGCACAAGGTTGGTCTCAGAACGGTCAACGAAAGCAAGGGGGGACACGGCAACTACGAGCGGATGCAAGTTTTATGAAAACATGCGGATGCAATGCGATGATGAATGCAACAAACAAATAAATAACAGAGCTGACACGCAAAACATGAAAGGCATCTGGAGCGTCGGTCTCGGGGCGTTACAACACTCCACCACTACAAGAGGATCTCGTCCCGAGATCTAGGATGGCACCGGAGAAAAACGGAAGAGGAAGAGAAAAGGTAAAGCTAAGTTGCTTCTTTGACAAACGAGTGAAACCAAAGAACCTTGAGAGGTCGCAAAGCTTGAGGAAATGACACAACGGAGGTGAACAAAATTTAAAACACTCCGTTCAGCGAGAGGAACAAGGAACATTACAAGAACCTTGTAGGTTGAAAAACATGGAAATAAGAGCTTAACGGATCAAAAGGAATATGAAAGCACACCGGTAGAAAAGAGAAACAAGGAACGATAAGGATCAATTACGATAACGCTCCAGTTGGAAAATGGAAGGGGTAGAATATGCACTTGGATGAGACTCCGGTTAGAAGAGGAATGATAGACACAACACTCCGGTTAAAACAAGATAGAGAAGGAATAAGAATGATATAATTTGGACGGCACTCCGACTGTAAATGGAAGGAATCGAACATGAACTTTACAAGATGAGAGGATACTTAATGAAATCAATAGCACACTGCCTCCAGAACTATCAAAAGAATGGCACAATGGGTCAGAAAGATTTTAGACAGCCCTCCGGTTGAGGAAGGAGACAAAACTTGATAAGATGAGAGAACTCGAATGAAAACACGACACTCCAACTAAACGGATAAGAAAGGAAAAATTGCATGATCTTGACAAAACAAGATGATGGGTCGAAGAGAGCGATATCACAATGCCTCCGGAAACAATGCATGATAGTTAGATAGTTGGAGTGAATAGAACGAAGAATGAAACCAACATCTCCTACCATAAATGAATTTTAAAGAGCATCCTTATGAAGTAGGATTGAACGGAGTTGTTGGAAAACCAACAACGAAAAGAATAAGCTTGTAGTGGGCTTATGGAAACATCTCAACATTATGAGGTGACAAACGGCCACTAAAGGAAGCCATTGGTTTGAGTGAGAGCACCAAGGCGATGAAAAACTTCTTTCACCAAGAGGATAGGAGAAAACTTGGATCATTGATAAGCACCATAATAGCAACATTCCTTAGGGAAGGCTTTAGGTGAAACATGACACAAGATAAATCCAACAAAGAGATTGGTGGATTTAAAATATCTCATTCTTGACAACATGTGAAACATGGAACATGGATGGAAATTGTCAAGAAGGACATAACACCACCTCAAAAGATAAGAGAGAAAGAATTGCACTTCGGAATGCAAGATGAAGAATGCTTGAACTTCTCAAAACAAACATGTGTTGAGCACCATGTTTATTTTAGAGTATAGCTTGACGGATCTTGACTCCGAGAGAAATCTTGAAGAACAATTGAAGAATGAAACGAATCCTTGATGAGCCACCATGTAGAGCCTCCATGAAGAACTCCGGTAATAAAAGAATGATCAAACGAAATGGAAACTTGAAAAGAACTCCAGGAGAAGCCTTGCAATGATTAGATGAAGCTTTGAAATGATATAATTGAAATAACTTGGAGCTCCGGAAAGAAAAGATGAACAACTTGGAGCCGAAAATTTGATAACATGAACGAACTCTGGAAGAAGGAATTAATCACTTGGAGGAAACAAGAATAAGAATTACATTATGCGTATCCTTCACCAATTTAAATTTATGACAAGCAACGGATCTTGCATACTACTTATTCTCGTAGAAAGGATTAAGATAGATATTGCGCAAACTTGGGAAGGCCTTCATCGAACCACCGGTAGGATTGAAACAACGAATAAATTGATATGTGACGAAGGAAGAGAAATCTTGAACGAACCACCGTAAGAATTGGAAATGGAAGTAGCAAAGGCACAATTCACCGGGAAGAATTGGAAAACGAAAGAAGATACTTGAGGGGATTTAGATACAAGTGAACGAATAGATGACGAGCTGAATAGAGAATACTTGAATGATGCACCGGTAAGATTTGGAGAATGAGAGCTGAAAGCTGGAATGAATAATTCTGAGATGATGGCCTTTGGATGATCAAGAAACGAAAACAACTCATGAAAATGCTCCGTATGGGTACGAAAATAATTCTCGCAATCGAAAACAATTATGAGAGGATGGCATCAAGTTAGAACTATGAATCTTCAAGAGAACGGACCAAGATTCGAGAGAAATTCTTCTTCGGTCTTCAAATATTGAGAATGACGATGAGAAACACCACCATGAATTATTAAGGCACTCCGGAACCATGAAGAATAGAAAGGTTGAATCACAATGAAAAGAATTTGAAAGATCTTGGAGAAAGGCATATGACTGATGATACTTCATTCTTCCATCCAAAATTCGAAAAGAATTTGGGAATAGCTCCGGGGAAATTAGAAGAGTCAGGTAAGATCCTGGGAAAAGACCTGTGGGTTAGGGCCCACTCAGAAGATACACCGTTGAAATGATTACTTGAAATGGAGATTGCACCGGTTGAATTAAATGGCTTGAATGAGGTAACAACCTCGAAATAGTTAGAATTGATGTGGAGTGGAAATGCGAATCTTCTGAGAAACCTTCAACACTCCGGAACACATGGAAAGCGAGAGGTGAATGATTAAGAGATACACCGACATGAGAAAACATTTGAAACAAGGAAAGGAATGATCAACAAAGCTTGAATTTAATCCATCGGAGAAGAATACAAGAATGAAGAATGATGAACTTGAAGAACATCTTCCTGAGAATCACCGGATAAGAACATTGACGGAAAAGAATGGAGAGACTTCCCATCTATAAGATGGATACTTGATTAAGAAATCTGAGTCCTTGAAGAAAAAGGGTGGGAGGGCGGGAAAACAAAGGCAACTTGGGGCAGATGAAACAAACAACGTTGAGAAAACTCATTATTGATCTTCCGAATGGGGAGAATGATGGGATCATCTCAAAGAGAAACGCACCGGTTGGAAATAGAATTAAGATGGCAAACTCGATGATCAAGAAGGATTAGTATCCACATAGCAATATGAGAACACCGTTTAGGAAAAATATGGATTCAACATTTGACTTCGAAGCAACTCGAATACCACAAATAAAAGAAAACAAAAAACCAAGGATTTGGCTTGCAGAATAAGCTGGAACAAACATATGATAGAGATTTCGTCCGAAGTTTTCGTGGTGGGGCCCACACGGGCTCGATCGTACAGCACCATCATGTACAAGGCAGTGCACATGACATACGAAGCGTCCCCGAGTCGGCATAGCCAAGGACTCTTTAAGACACTACGAGACCACTGTAAAACCAACCGTGGAAAGGCGGACCACTAGACGTCGAACCCCAATCTCATATCATGCGTCTGACGGAAAGATATCCTAGGAGCTACTTGAATTCCCACTTATAAACTCCCGAAACTTTCTGGTTATGCAATCAGGTGTTGGGGATACAGTGGACACAAAATATATCACCCAAACTAACAATACCTAGATCCAGCTGTATCCATCCTTCAACACATAACCAAGAAACCTTCGGAAATCATTTACCTCAACCTTCGAAAAGCATCCGTTATATGAGTTATGGCAATACTCCCGAACTCCCGCCCCAGTACTGGGTGGCGTCGAGGTGATCTCACCAACAACTGCATAAAAGAGATTTCGATGTCGGCGAAACTCAGGTATTCCAGAACTGTAACGATAAAATTGTGACGACAACACCTCGGAGCTCAACTCCCCGGGACACTGCCACAACCCCTAAATGTCCGGAGGCACCAAGAACAATGTTCTCGTCACAAAACCATCGGAACGATTCCAAGATACCCGCGTGATCCTAAATTTTCTTTTGTGAAATTTGAGGAGAGAAAAGTCAAAACTTCTACGTCAGGAGGCCTCACCAGAGCGACGAAGGGACTGAGGAGTAAAAAGAATCCTAATCTCCGATATATATAATCCTAAAACTCTAAACATTTTTGTTCTAGACTCAACAACGTCAGCGATTCGATCAAGCAAGGGGCTCCTAAGTCGGGGATGGCTCTGATTACCAACTTGTAACGCCCACGATGCGGCTATATCTCCCACGTGTCGAGGCACGACTTAGAGGCATAACCGCATTGTGGTTTTGTCGCAAGAAGGGTCATTCACACAATCCCATGTAATGAACAAGAATGGGATAAAGAGTTGGCTTACAATCGCCACTTCACACAATACATAAATAAAACATACATCATTCAGAGTACACACATAGACCGACTCCGGCCAAAGCCAAAAGAAAAGAAGATAACCCAACTGCTAGATCCCCCGATCGTCCCAACTGGGCTCCACTACTGATCAACATGAAAAGAAACAACACAACAAACAGGATCTTCGTCGAACTCCCACTTGAGCTCGGTGACATCGCCTGCACTGGTCTCATCGGCACCTGCAACTGTTTGGAAGTATCTGTGAGTCACGAGGACTCAGCAATCTCACACCCGCGAGATCAAGACTATTTAAGCTTATAGGAAGGAAAGGGTAGTGAGGTGGAGCTGCAGCAAGCACTAAGCATATATGGTGGCTAACATACGCAAATAAGAGCGAGAAGAGAAGCAACGAAACGGTCGTCAACTAGTAATGATCAAGAAGTGATCCTGAACTCCTACTTACGTCAGACATAACTCAAAAGCCGTGTTCACTTCCCGGACTCCGCCGTAAAGAGACCATCACGGCTACACACACGGTTGATGTATTTTAATTAAGGCAAGTGTCAAGTTCTCTACAACCGGATATTAACAAATTCCCATCTGCCACATGACCGCGGGCACGGCTTTCGAAAGATAATACCCTGCAGGGGTGTCCCAACTTAGCCCATTATAAGCTCTCACGGTCAACGAAGGATATTCCTTCTCCCGGGAAGACCCGATCAGTCTCGGAATCCCGGTTTACAAGACATTTCGACAATGGTAAAACAAGACCAGCAAAGCTGCCCGATGTGCCGACAAATCCCGATAGGAGCTGCACATATCTCGTTCTTAGGGCAACACCGGATGAGACATCCTACGAGTAAAACCAGACCTCGAGTTTCCATGAGGGGGCCCCACAGTCTACTCAGTTCGGACCAACACTCGAAGGAGCACTGGCCCGGGGGGTTAAAATAAGATGACCCTTGAGTCTGCAGAACCCAAGCGAAAAGGGAATAGGTGGTAGCAAATGGTAAAACCAAGGTTGGGCCTTGCTGGAGGAGTTTTATTCACAGCGAACTGTCAAGGGGGTCCCATAAATCACCCAACCGCGTAAGGAACGCACAAACAAGGAACATAACACCGGTATGACGGAAACTAGGGGCGGCAAGAGTGGAACAAAACACTAGGCATAAGGCCGAGCCTTCCACCCTTTACCAAGTATATAGATGCATTAATTAAATAAGAGATATTGTGATATCCCAACAGATTTCATAATATCCGTGTTCCAACGAGGAACAAACTCCATCTTCACCTACAACTAACAACGCTATAAAAGGGGCTGAGCAAACGCGGTAACATAGCCAAACAACGGTTTGCTAGGAAGGGTGACAAAGGTTAGAGGTTCATGGCAATTTGGGAGGCTTGATAAGCAAGTGGTAGGTAGTGCGACATAGCAATAGAGCGAACAGCTAGCAAGCAAAGATAGAAGTGATTTCGAGGGTATGGTCATCTTGCCTGAAATCCCGCAAGGAAGAAGAACGAGTCCATGAAGAAGACAAACGGACGTAGTCGAACGAATCCTCACAACTCCGGAACGAAACCGAAGCTAACGAGAGAAGCAACCCGGAAAGAAACAAACAACATAGTAAACAACCACCACAGAAACATGGCATGATGCACAATCAAGTATGATGCATGTCTGGTTTAATGAGGCATGGCATGGCAAAGTGCATAAACAATACTACAAATTAAATGGAGCTCAATATGCAACGAGTTGCATATTGACGAAACACCACATCAATTATTTAGTTCTCTCCCGCTTATGTACCCAACAATGTTAAATGTTGATTAACATGGCAAGAGGTGAAGCATAAGTAAACTACCTATTTAAGCAAGTTAAATGAGGCCGGAAATAACAAACAACAATTCCGGAAAATCCTCATGTGCATATTTAGATTTGGTACTGTTCTGCCATAAACACAATTTTAATGTTGTTAAACAGAAAAATAAAGTGCACCATGTTAAACTAGGCATTGTTCTACCCTATTTACATATAAAGTTTAATTAAATCCGAGCTACGGTTATTTAGTTATGGAATAAATCATTTTAACATGGCATTTGAGCAAATTTAAACAAACAACATTTTAAACATTTTTAACATGGATGCAAGCAGCATATTATGAAACTAGATGCAATTCTAGACATTTTACATATATGACATGTTTAATTTGGATGCATGGATAATTACTTATTAACACTTTAATATGATGGCATTTTTCTGTAAATATGCATGCACAGGAATTAGACAAATCGCAGTGAACATAAAAAAAAGGATGCGGGCCGAATGTTGCGCACTGTGGAAGCCCAGCAGCAGATCTGGCCCGAAGCGGCTGAGTGTGTGTGAGCAAAAAAAAGGAAGCAGTGCAGAAAATAGGGGCTCCTGGGATTCGAACCCCAGACCTCCTGGATGCAGGAGCGTGGTGCGAACCACTGCGCTGCCGCAGCTGCAGTTGATAGGAAAGGGCGCGGCCCCTTAAGAGATTGCCCAGGGCCGAGCCTCTCTGTATAGGCAGAGAAGACGACGGCTGCGAGGACGGAGCCGACGAGGTTAGCCGTGGTGATGACGGGGCTTGGGAGGCCACGACGGGTGTGCGGGTTAGGCTAAGGAGCACGTGTGCTTGGGGCTTCTAGGTGCAGGGGCGTGTGCGTGTGCGGGGTGAGGCCAGCGGAGGGGCGCGCTAGGCGAGAACCGGAGCACGGAGATGCTACTGCATCTACGCGAGCAACAGAGAACTACAGGCGCCAACCATGAACGGCGGCCTGGTGGTGATGATGCGTGAGGATATGCATGTGATGTTTGGCGTGTTCTGGAGTTGCACGCACAGGTGAAAGGACGGGGCAGCCGTGTGCAACTGTGTGTGTGCGCGCTAGGCAGGCTAGGAAAAGGGTGCGGGCGCTCGACTTGGGGCACGGCAAGCAGCGGCGACGGCAACAGGGCACGGTGAGCCGGCGGCAAAGCTGCGGAAGAAGGCGCGAGGCCAGTGGGACGTCTACGGAACCAACTGGGCCTCGGGATGCGCGGGATGCAGAGAGCATGCTGCTGGATCCTGAGAAAAATTCAGAAAACACCAGAGCGGCGAGAGCGCGACGCGAAACCGATCCTAGGCACGTCTATGGCGATCGATATGCGGCAGGAGAAGAGAGAGGGGGAGCAGGTATACCTAGCTCACCCTAGGACACGGATGCATCGACGTAGATGAGCCATCGGCGACGCGGATGAGCTCTAAACCCGACGCGGTTCCTGTCCAAGGAAGAAGAAAGCAGAGGAAGACGCTAGGCGCAGGACTTGGCGACTCCTTATGTGACGCAGATGTAGCAGCGGGCGAAGAGGACGTCGACGGACTTGCCGGACACGAACGGCGAGGAAGAAGATGAAGGAGTTCACGGCGGCGACATGGCTGGTCCTCCGGTGCGCTCGGGATGTGTTGGGGGCGATGGATCGGATGGATTGGTGTGGCTTACCGGGTGGCGGCTGAGATGGGGGAAAGAGGGGGGTCGGGGGAACCCTAGGGGAGCAGGGGCGAATTTATAGGAGGGTCAGGAGGCGTCCAGGAGTCATGGTGAAACCACGGTGGCCATGTGCGCTCTTCACTGAGAGTTACTGTGAGAGAGAGGGTGCGTGAGGTGGAAGAAAAAGGTGAGGGGGAGAGCATGACAGGTGGGTCCAGCCCGGTGCATGTGGGAAAAAATTACCAGGGAAGAGAGGAGTTGGGCTGGATCAGCTGGGAGGAACAGAGTTAAGTGGGCTCGCTCCTCTTAACTGAAAGCCCCTTCTTTTCCTTATTTCCTCAACTAGAACTTTAGAGAAAAGAAGGAGGTGCTAGAGGTGGAATATTTCAGAAAAGAAAATATCTCTGAAGTCTTGATAATATACACAATTTGAATAAATTGGTTTGGCAATTTTTAGAGGAAGAAAAATAATTCAAGTTTGAATTGAATTCAAACTTGAGCCATTTTTTAACCCAACCAAAACAACCCCAAAATGGATGAAATTTGGCAAAGTGGTCAAAGACATGTGTGAGAATTTATAGGAATAGAATGAACATTAAACGGAACAGAAATAATGCCACTTGAATAAATGGGTGAGAATTGAAAGGACGGGGCTAGAGATGGGGTGATGCATTATGCAAAGAGAATCCAGTTTAGGCGAGAGGGACAACGAAGCACAAGGTTGGTCTCAGAACGGTCAACGAAAGCAAGGGGGGACACGGCAACTATGAGCGGATGCAAGTTTTATGAAAACATGCGGATGCAATGCGATGATGAATGCAACAAACAAATAAATAACAGAGCTGACATGCAAAACATGAAAGGCATCTGGAGCGTCGGTCTCGGGCGTTACATAGCTTAGCAGGGAGGTACCAAAGTAATCCAGGAGTGGATCACTGGACAACGGTCAAGAACATCCTGAAATACCAGAAAAGGACTAAGGATATGTTTCTCGTTTATGGATGTGAGAAAGAGCTCGTCGTAAATGGTTATGTCGATGCGAGCTTTGACACTGATCCGGACGATTCTAAATCGCAAACCGGATACGTGTTTACATTGAACGGTGGAGCTGTCAGTTGGTGCAGTTCTAAACAAACCGTCGTGGCGGGATCTACATGTGAAGTGGAGTACATAGCTGCTTCGGAAGCAGCAAATGAAGGAGTCTGGATGAAGGAGTTCATATCCGATCTAGGTGTCATACCTAGTGCATCGGGTCCAATGAAAATCTTTTGTGACAATACTGGTGCAATTGCCTTGGCAAAGGAATCCAGATTTCACAAGAGAACCAAGCACATCAAGAGACGCTTCAATTCCATCCGGGATCAAGTCCAGGTGGGAGACATAGAGATTTGCAAGATACATACGGATCTGAATGTTGCATACCCGTTGACTAAGCCTCTTCCACGAGCAAAACATGATCAGCACCAAGACTCCATGGGTGTTAGAATCATTACTGTGTAATCTAGATTATTGACTCTAGTGCAAGTGGGAGACTGAAGGAAATATGCCCTAGAGGCAATAATAAAGTTATAATTTATTTCCTCATATCATGATCAATGTTTATTATTCATGCTAGAATTGTATTAACCGGAAACATAATACATGTGTGAATACATAGACAAACATAGTGTCACTAGTATGCCTCTACTTGACTAGCTCGTTGATCAAAGATGGTTGAGTTTCCTAGCCATATACATGAGTTATCATTTGATTAACGGGATCACATCATTAGGAGAATGATGTGATTGACTTGACCCATTCCGTTAGCTGAGCACTTGATCGTTTAGTTTACAGCTATTGCTTTCTTCATGACTTATACATGTTCCTATGACTATGAGATTATGCAACTCCCGATTACCGGAGGAACACTTTGAGTGCTACCAAACGTCACAACATAACTGGGTGATTATAAAGGTGCTCTACAGGTGTCTCCGATGGTACTTGTTGAGTTGGCATAGATCGAGATTAGGATTTGTCACTCCGATTGTCGGTGAGGTATCTCTGGGCCCTCTCGGTAATGCACATCACTATAAGCCTTGAAAGCAATGTGACTAATGAGTTAGTTACGGGATGATGCACTACCGAACGAGTAAAGAGACTTGCCGGTAATGAGATTGAGCTAGGTATTAAGATACCGATGATCGAATCTCGGGCAAGTAACATACCGATGACAAAAGGAACAATGTATGTTGTTATGCGGTTTGGCCGATAAAGATCTTCGTAGAATATGTAGGAACCAATATGAGCATCCAGGTTCCGCTGTTGGTTATTTACCAGAGACGTGTCTCGGTCATGTCTACATAGTTCTCGAACCCGTAGGGTCCGCACGCTTAAAGTTCTGTGACTATCGGTATTATGAGTTTTTGTGTTTTGATGTACCGAAGGTAGTTCGGAGTCCCGGATATGATCACGGACATGACGAGGAGTCTCGAAATGGTCGAGACGTAAAGATCGATATATTGGATGACTATGTTCGGACACCGGAAGTGTTTCGGGAGGTTTCGGACATATACCGGAGTACCGGGGGGTTACCGGAACCCCCGGGGAGTATATTGGGCCAAATGGGCCTTAGTGGAGAAGAGGAGGGGCGGCCAGGGCAGGCCGCGCGCCCCCTTCCCCTCTAGTCCGAATTGGACAAGGAGGGGGGCGGCGCCCCCCTTTCCTTCCCCTCTCTCTCCTCCTTCCCCCTTCTCCTACTCCTACTAGGAAAAGAGGAGTCCTACTCCCGGTGGGAGTAGGACTCCCCCCTTGGCGCGCCCTCCTCCTTGGCCGGCCGCCTCCCCCTAGCTCCTTTATATACGGGGGCAGGGGGCACCCCAAGGACACAACAATTGATCATTGATCTTTTAGCCGTGTGCGGTGCCCCCCTCCACCATAATCCACCTCGGTCATATCGTAGCGGTGCTTAGGCGAAGCCCTGCGTCGGTAGCTTCATCAACATCATCACCATGCTGTCGCGCTGACGAAACTCTCCCTCAAGCTCTACTGGGTCGTGAGATCGCGGGTCGTCACCGAGCTGAACGTGTGCTGAATGCGGAGGTGCCGTACGTTCGGTACTGAGGATCGGTCGATCATGAAGACGTACGACTACATCAACCGCGCTGTCATAACGCTTCCGCTTAACGGTCTACGAGGGTACGTGGACGACACTCTCCCCTCTCGTTGCTATGCATCACCATGATCTTGCGTGTGCGTAGGATTTTTTTGGAAATTACTATGTTCCCCCACAAACCGCACAACAACATACGTTGTTCCCTTTGTCATCGGTATGTTACTTGCCAGAGATTCGATCGTCGGTATCATCATACCCTAGTTCAATATCGTTACCGGCAAGTCTCTTTACTTGTTCCGTAATGCATCATCCCGCAACTAACTCATTAGTCACATTGCTTACAAGGCTTACAGTGATGTGCATTACCGAGAGGGCAGTGATTGAAGAACTCTGTCAATGACACTATCAACCAGAAGATTAACTCCCAGCTGAGTCAAGTGATTGTGGTACCCAGACATTCTGAGTATATGCTCACTGACAGAATTGTTGTCCTCCCTTTTGCAGCTGTAGAACTTATTGGAGACATCATATCTCTCAATCCGGGCATTTTCTTGAAATATTAACTTCAACTCCTGGAACATCTCATATGCTCCATGACGTTCAAAACGTCATTGAAGTCCCGGTTCTAAGCCATAAAGCATGGCACACTGAACTATCGAGTAGTCATCAGCTTTGCTCTGCCAGGTGTTCATAACATCTAGAGTTGCTCCTGCAGCGGGTTTGGCACCTAGCGGTGCTTCCAGGACGTAATTCTTCTGTGCAGCAATGAGGATAATCCTCAAGTTACGGACCTAGTCCGTGTAATTGCTACCATCATCTTTCAACTTAGCTTTCTCTACGAACGCATTAAAATTCAATGGAACAACAGGACGGGCCATTTATCTACAACAACATAGACATGCAAAATACTATTAGGTACTAAGTTCATGATAAATTAAAGTTCAATTAATCATATTACTTAAGAACTCCCACTTAGATAGACATCCCTCTAATCATCTAAGTGATCACGTGATCCATATCAACTAAACCATGTCCGATCATCACGTGAGATGGGGTAGTTTTCAATGGTGAACATCACTATGTTGATCATATCTACTATATGATTCACGCTCGACCTTTCGGTCTCAGTGTTCCGAGGCCATATCTGCATATGCTAGGCTCGTCAAGTTTAACCCGAGTATTCTGCATGTGCAAAAACTGGCTAGCACCCGTTGTATGTGAACGTAGAGCTTATCACATCCGATCATCACGTGGTGTCTCGTCACGACGAACTGTAGCAACAGTGCATACTCGGGGAGAAAACTTATACCTTGAAATTTAGTGAGAGATCATCTTATAATGCTACCGCCGTACTAAGCAAAATAAGATGCATAAAGGATAAACATCACATGCAATCAATATAAGTGATATGATATGGCCATCATCATCTTGTGCCTTTGATCTCCATCACCAAAGCACCGTCATGATCACCATCGTCACCGGCTTGACACCTTGATCACCATCGAAGCATCATTGTCGTCTCACCAACTATTGCTTCTACGACTATCGCTACCGCTTAGTGATAAAGTAAAGCAATTACATGGCGATTGCATTTCATACAATAAAGCGACAACCATATGGCTCCTGCCAGTTGCCGATAAATGTGTTACAAAACATGATCATCTCATACAACAATTTATATAATCACATCTTGACCATATCATATCACAACATGCCCTGCAAAAACAAGTTAGACGTCCTCTACTTTGTTGTTGCATGTTTTACGTGGCTACTACGGGCTTAGGAAGAACCGTTCTTACCTACGCATCATAACCACAATGATTTTTTGTCAAGTTTGCTGTTTTAACCTTCAACAAGGACCGGGCGTAGTCACACTCGATTCAACTAAAGTTGGAGAAACAGACATGAAGGAAATATGCCATAGAGGCAATAATAAAGTTATTATTTATTTCCTCATATCATGATAAATATTTATTATTCATGCTAGAATTGTATTAACTGGAAACATAATACATGTGTGAATACATAGACAAACACAGTGTCACTAGTATGCCTCTACTTGACTAGCTCGTTGATCAAAGATGGTTGAGTTTCCTAGCCATAGACATGAGTTGTCATTTGATTAACGGGATCACATCATTAGGAGAATGATGTTATTGACTTGACCCATTCCGTTAGCTTAACACTTGATCGTTTAGTTTACTGCTATTGCTTTCTTCATGACTTATACATGTTCCTATGACTATGAGATTATGCAACTCCCGATTACCGGAGGAACACTTTGTGTGCTACCAAACGTCACAATGTAACTGGGTGATTATAAAGGTGCTCTACAGGTGTCTCCGATGGTACTTGTTGAGTTGGCATAGATCGAGATTAGGATTTGTCACTCCGATTGTCGGAGAGGTATCTCTAGGCCCTCTCGGTAATGCACATCACTATAAGCCTTGCAAGCAATGTGACTAATGAGTTATTTGCGGGATGATGCATTACGGAACAAGTAAAGAGACTTGCCGGTAACAAGATTGAGCTAGGTATTGAGATACCGACGATCGAATCTCAGGCAAGTAACATACGGATGACAAAGGGAACAACGTATGTTGTTATGCGGTTTGACCGATAAAGATCTTCGTAGAATATGTAGGAACCAATATGAGCATCCATGTTCTGCTATTGGTTATTGACCGGAGACGTGTCTCAGTCATGTCTACATAGTTCTTGAACTCGTAGGGTCTGCACGCTTAAAGTTCTGTGACGATCGGTATTATGAGTTTATATGTTTTGATGTACCGAAGGTTGTTCGGAGTCCCGGATATGATCACGGATATAACGAGGAGCCTCGAAATGGTCGAGACATAAAGATTGATATATTGGAAGCCCATATTTGGACGTCGGAAGAATTTTGGGTGAAATCAGGATTTTACCGGAGTGCTGGAGGGGTTACCGGAACCCCCAGGGGGTTAATGGGCCTTGTTGGACCCTAGTGGAGAGAGAGAGGGGCCGGCCAGGGCAGGCCGCGCGCCCCCTCCCCCTCTGGTCCGAATTGGACTAGGAAGGGCGGGCGGCGCCCCCCTTTCCTTCTCCTTCTCCCCCTTCCTTTCCCCCTCCTAGTAGTAGTAGGAAAGAGGGGAGTCCTACTCCTACTAGGAGGCGGTGTCCTCCGCCTGGCGCGCCCTACAGGGGCCGGCCGGCCTCCCCCATTGCTCCATTATATACAAGGGCAGGGGCACCCTAGGACACACAAGTTGATCATTGATCTCTCCCAGCCGTGTGCGGTGCCCCCCTCCACCATAATCCACCTCGGTCATATCGTAGCGGTGCTTAGGCGAAGCCCTGCGACAGTAGCTTCATCAACATCGTCACCACACCGTCGTGCTGACGAAACTCTCCCTCGAGCTCTACTGGATCATGAGTTCGCGGGAGGTCACCGAGCTGAACGTGTGCTGAACACGGAGGTGCCGTACGTTCGGTACTGAGGATCGGTCGATCGTGAAGACGTATGACTACATCAACCGTGTTGTCATAACGCTTCCACTTAACGGTCTACAAGGGTATGTGGACGACACTCTCCCCTCTCGTTGCTATGCATCACCATGATCTTGCGTGTGTGTAGGATTTTTTTTTGAAATTACTATGTTCCCCAACAGTGGTATCCGAGCCAGGTTTATGCGTAGATGTTATATGCACGAGTAGAACACAAGTGAGTTGTGGGCGATACAAGTCATACTGCTTACCAGCATGTCATACTTTGGTTCGGCGGTATTGTTGGATGGAGCGGCCCGGACTGACATTACGCGTACGCTTACACGAGACTGGTTCTACCGACGTGCTTTGCACACAGGTGGCTGGCGGGTGTCAGTTTCTCCAACTTTAGTTGAACCGAGTATGGCTACGCCCAGCCCTTGAGAAGGTTAAAACAACACTAACTTGACGAACTATCGTTGTGGTTTTGATGCATAGGTAAGAATGGTTCTTGCTCAGCCCGTAGCAGCCACGTAAAATTTGCAACAACAAAGTAGAGGACGTCTAACTTGTTTTCGCATGGCATGTTATGATGTGATATGGTCAAGACATGATGCTATATTTTATTGTATGAGATGATCGTGTTTTGTAACGGAGTTATCGGCAACTGGCAGGAGCCATATGGTTGTCACTTTATTGTATGCAATGCAATCGCCCTGTAATTGCTTTACTTTATCACTAAGCGATAGCGATAGTCGTAGAAGCAATAGTTGGCGAGATGACAACGATGCTACGATGGAGATCAAGGTGTCGTGCCGGTGACGATGGTGATCATGACGGTGCTTTGGAGATGGAGATCAAAGGCACAAGATGATGATGGCCATATCATATCACTTATATTGATTGCATGTGATGTTTATCCTTTATGCATCTTATTCTGCTTCGTTTGACGGTAGCATTATAAGATGATCCCTCACTAAATTTCAAGGTAAAAGTGTTCTCCCTGAGTATGCACCGTTGCCAAAGTTCGTCGTGCCGAGACACCACATGATGATCGGGTGTGATAAGCTCAACGTTCATCTACAACGGGTGTAAGATAGTTTTGCACACGCAGAATACTCGGGTTAAACTTGACGAGCCTATCATATGCAGATATGGCCTCGGAACACTGAGACTGAAAGGTCGAGCGTGAATCATATAGTAGATATGATCAACATAGTGATGTTCACCATTGAAAACTACTCCATTTCACGTGATGATCGGTTATGATTTAGTTGATATGGATCACGTGATCACTTAGATGATTAGAGGGATGTCTAGCTAAGTGGGAGTTCTTAAGTAATATGATTAATTGAACTTAAATTTATCATGAACTTAGTACCTGATAGTATTTTGCTTGTCTATGTTGTTTTAGATAGATGGCCGGTGCTGTTGTTCCGTTGAATATTAATGCGTTCCTTGAGAAAGAAAGTTGAAAGATGATGGTAGCAATTACACGGACTGGGTCTGTAACTTGAGGATTATCCTCATTGCTGCACAGAAGAATTACGTCCTGGAAGCACCGCTGGGTGCCAGGCCTGCTGCAGATGCAACTGACGATGTTAAGAACGTCTGGCAGAGCAAAGCTGATGACTCCTCGATAGTTCAGTGTGCCATGCTTTACGGCTTAGAACCGGGACTTCAACGATGTTTTGAACGTCATGGAGCATATGAGATGTTCCAAGAGTTGAAGCTAATATTTCAAGCAAATGCCCGGATTGAGAGATATGAAGTCTCCAATAAGTTCTACAGCTGCAAGATGGAGGAGAATAGTTCTGTCAGTGAACATATACTCAAAATGTCTGGGTATAACAATCACTTGATTCAACTGGGAGTTAATCTTTCGGATGATAGTGTCATTGACAGAATTCTTCAATCACTGCCACCAAGCTACAAGAGCTTCATGATGAACTATAATATGCAAGCGATGGTAAGACAATTCCGGAGCTCTTCGCAATGCTAAAGGCTACGGAGGTAGAAATCAAGAAGGAGCATCAAGTGTTGATGGTCAACAAGACCACCAGTTACAAGAAAAAGGGTACAGGGAAGAAGAAGGGGAACTTCAAGAAGAACGGCGAACAAGTTGCTGCTCAAGAGAAGAAACCCAAGTCTGGACCTAAACCTGAGACTGAGTGCTTGTACTGCAAATAGACTGGTCACTGGAAGCGGAACTGCCCCAAGTATTTGGTGGATAAGAAGGATGGCAAGGTGAACAAAGGTATATTTGATATACATGTTATTGGTGTGTACCTTACTAATGCTCGCAGTAGCGCCTGGGTATTTTATACTGGTTCTATTGCTAATATTTGCAACTCGAAACAGGGACTACAAATTAAGCAAAGACTGGCGAAGGATGAGGTGATGATGCGCGTGGGAAATGGTTCCAAAGTTGATGTAATCGCCGTCGGCACGCTACCTCTACATCTACCTTCGAGATTAGTTTTAGACCTGAATAATTGTTATTTGGTGCCAGCGTTAAGCATGATCATTATATCTAGATCTTGTTTGATGCGAGACGGTTATTCATTTAAATCTGAGAATAATGGTTGTTCTATTTATATGAGTAATATCTTTTATGGCCATGCACCCTTGAAGAGTGGTCTATTTGTGATGAATCTCGACAGTAGTGATACACATATTCATAATGTTGAAGCTAAAAGATGTAGAGTTGATAATGATAGTGCAACTTATTTGTGGCACTGCCGTTTGGGTCATATTGGTGTAAAGCGCATGAAGAAACTCCATACTGATGGCCTTTTGGAATCACTTGATTATGAATCACTTGGTACTTGCGAACCATGCCTCATGGGCAAGATGACTAAAACGCCGTTCTCCGGAACAATGGAGCGAGCAACAGATTTGTTGGAAATCATACATACTGATGTAGGTGGTCCGATGAATATTGAGGCTCGCGGCGGGTATCATTATTTTCTCACCTTCATAGATGATTTGCGCAGATATGGGTATATCTACTTAATGAAACATAAGTCTGAAACATTTGAAAAGTTCAAAGAATTTCAGAGTGAAGTGGAAAATCATCGTAACAAGAAAATAAAGTTTCTACGATCTGATCGTGGAGGAGAATATTTGAGTTACGAGTTTGGTCTACATTTGAAACAATGCGGTGCCCCCCTTTCCTTCTCCTTCTCCCCCTTCCTTTCCCCCTCCTAGTAGGAGTAGGAAAGAGGGGAGTCCTACTCCTACTAGGAGGAGGACTCCTCCTCCTGGTGCGCCCTACAGGGGCCAGCCGACCTCCCCCCTTGCTCCTTTATATACGGGGGCAGGGGGGCACCCTAGGACACACAAGTTGATCATTGATCTCTCCCAGCTGTGTGCGGTGCCCCCTCCACCATAATCCACCTCGGTCATATCGTAGCGGTGCTTAGGCGAAGCCCTGCGACGGTAGCTTCATCAACATCGTCACCACACCGTCGTGCTGACGAAACTCTCCCTCGAGCTCTACTGGATCGTGAGTTCACGGGACGTACCGAGCTGAACATGTGCTGAACGCGGAGTAGGGATGGCAGTTTTGCCCATGGGTATGGGTACCCGCGGGTACCCTACCCGAAAACAACGGGCTTGGGCAAGACTTGGAGAGATTTTGTACCCACAGGTAATGGGTATCCATACCCGCAAAATATATGGGTAGGGCATGGGTATGAAATTATGCCCATGGATAACCCAACGGATACCCATAAAACATTAATAAATGAAAATAACTCCTATGTCATGTGAGGTCAACATCCAAATCTTGTGGCCCATCCTAAATCTCGTATTCCTTAAACCGACCATAGCTCATAGGCCCATTATCACCTGCTTGCCACTCATCCTAAGTCTTATGCGACTCCTTGAAAAAGACAAAATCTTGACCCTTCGCTATCGAACTGCTGTCCAACTCTCGACCTAGCGATCCCCCATTCCCACCACCGCCTTCCACTACATTGGGATTCCACCAACGGCTGATTATACTCCCTTGATGCCTCCAAGAGGCCACCCATCAGAGGAGGCCACGTCAGTGCTATAATGCTCGCCCTTCGTCACTTGAATTTAAACTCATTTCTCCACCTTTAAAAAAGTTATATATTGTACCCACTGGATACCCATTGGGTATAGAATACCCGATGGGTATGGGCATGGGTGCCAATTTATGCCCACGGGTATTGAAGTGGGTGGGTATTGAAATTTTCCATGGGTATGGGTTTGGGCAGAAGGAGCTTGTACCCGCCCATACCCTACCCATTGCCATCACTAACGCGGATGTGCCGTACGTTCAGTACTGAGGATCGGTCGATCGTGAAGACGTACGACTACATCAACCGCGTTGTCATAATGCTTACGCTTAATGGTCTACAAGGGTATGTGGAAAACACTCTCCCCTCTCGTTGCTATGCATCACCATGATCTTGCGTGTGCGTAGGAATTTTTTTGAAATTACTACGTTCCCCAACAAGACACCCACTAGCCACCTGTGTGCGAAGCACGGCTGTAGAACCAGTCTCATACACTAGTAGGAAAAGGGGCTTTTACCCCGGTTCATAAGGGCCTTTAGTCCCGGTTCTGGAACCGGGACTAAAGGGTCGTTACTAATGCCCTAGCCCTTTAGTCCCGGTTCTTACACGAACCGGGACTAAAGGCCGTCCACGTGGCCGGTGCGGGGAGCCCAGGCAGGAGGGCCTTTTGTCCCGGTTGGTGTCACCAACCGGGACCAATAGGCATCCACGCGTCAGCACCTGGCAGGAGCTGAGGTTTTTGTTGTTTTGAAAGGGGGTGGTTTAGGGGTTTTGGGTGGTTAATTTAGGTGTTTCATATATTGTGTTAGCTAGCTAATTAATTGAGAGAAGTGTCCTCTCTTATCTCCGTGCTTGGTCGACGCTACGTACTATATACGTATGGAGAGGAGTAGACACGCTAGCTAGTAATCAAATGAAGGAAACAGAAGATCGTCATGAACATATGCATACAGAGAGAAGTGATATCGACCACCTCTCCTTCTCCGAGATATTGGTCGAACAACAAGTTCTCGTATATCTATCCAACACTACCGACTACATATATACAATAATTATCTCTTACAATACAATCTCCTAATTATATTGTAGGAACACAGGGTCCACATAGTATTCTCCGTTTTCAGCGATCACGTGGTCAAGGAAGAATGCCGCCAATTCCTCTTGAATTGCTCGCATACGATGTTCTGCTAGGAGTTCATCCCGCATCCGAAAGATCTAATTTGAAGAAGGGGGTCAATACATATATATATGAATAAATGAAACTCAACACAAATGATGGTAATAAAATAAAATTGTGAATATTATTGCTTACGCACTTCATATTGTTCTTCAGTGTAGCCCCGCTCACAGGTCGTGTGGCGGATGGACTCGCAAACATAGTATCCACAGTAATTATTCCCGGGTTCCTGCCACAACCACTTTACAAGAAATAGAGGTCAATCAAACTGATAAGCAAGCATGCTAAATGGTATTGATGAAACTAGCGCTTGAATCACTAGGAGATGCGCGGAACATGCTACTATGGTACTTACTTTCGGGTGTCTAAATTGCAGCTTCTTCGGGAGTCCCGGAGCTTTTGAGGTGAATTTTCTCCAAACCCTGCCAGACAAAGAAAACAATTACTTGATATCAGGAAATGAACAAAGTTGCTGATATGGTGGATAATGATCGATTTAACTTACTTCTGGAGCATTTGAGTCATGTTCGCATAGTCCTGGGGATCTTTTCGTCTCGAGTCTAAGACGGTTACTACTCCCGGCTCAAGCTTAATCTCTAGGAGAATATAGTGGAAGCTGCGCATGCATGCATAAGTCATCAATTACATTACCATAACCTGGACTAATAAGGGAAACCAAATATGCACAAGACAGTAACACTCACTTGAAGTTGTAAGGAAAGAGTATTATATCTTTGTTTTGATTTAATACCAACGATTGTAGCAAGTTGGCCTCGGCTTCTTTGGGATTTTTTTCAACCGTATATGCATCTATGAGATTTGTGTTAATGAACTCAATATCACCGATTTGTCTTTTCTTCAATTCGGCGATCTTCAATCTGCATAATATAGTGAGGATAAGTATAAATACATGCAATGAAAGAGCTGACCTATATAGAGAGACTTAATGACAGAAGTAGTACTACTTACAGACAGTAGCAAGTGATCGTTGTTTTATCGAGGGACTTTTGATTGTAAAACTGGAAGAAATCCTCAAATGGAACATTCAGCAGTTCAATTCCAACGAGGTCATGCTCCGGTTTAACTCTCAGCGTCAAAGTACTCATCCCATCAGACTCTCTGCAGGTTTTCATGTACCAATCATGTAGTCTTCGCATCATCGTGCTTAGAGATCTGACATCTTTGACGAGAGGCTTCCCGTAATGGTATTTGTGTTCGTCCACCTCCATGATTTCATAATGTACATCGTCGGGCAGGTAATCTCCAAGATTACTATAACCGGGCACCATACCCGGATCATTAGCGACGATGTCTTTTGACACCTTGAGCGGGGGGCACGATTGGTTCGCTTGTTCGCCGAGCTGGGCAATTTTTTTCCCAGCTCGTCGTTCTTTCATCCTTTTATCACTGACAGTACTTCCCGACCGCTCCACTTCGGCATATGCCTTTGCAAGAACGCGCTCATAGTTGCCTCTCGGCGGAGACTTTGGTGGTTTTGTCAGGGCAGCCAGAGTGCGCTTTGCTTTCACCGGATCTACCTTCTCCTCCGGAGGTGGATGTTTCTTTGCTTTCACCCCTTCAAAGAAGTTCTTCACTTCGGCTCGCACGATCTTCGCGTTCTCCTCCTCGGTCCTCTCATATGGTAACTTCTCTGGAGTCTTCAGAGAAGGACCGAATCTGTATTGCCTCCCGCCTCTGGCAGCTGTACTGCTAGACGCCGGCAGAGCAGACGGAGCGGCTGCGGCTGTCTTCTTTCCTTGCTTACGAGGCGGAGGAGAAGGACTACAACGCGCCGGAGCAGCCGCAGCGGCGGCGGGTCTCTTCCGCCCTTGCTGACGAGGCGGAGAAGGAGGAGGCTGGCTGCTCTGGCGCGCCGGCGCTGGCGGAGAAGGAGGCGGAGTGCCACCACGCGCCGGAGAAGGAGGCTGAGTGCCCTGATCACTCGCCGGAGAAGGAGGCGGAGGAGGAGGCGGAGTGCCCTTACTCGCCGGAGCCATCCAGTTCGGAAGCTTGATGAGCTCCTTCCGCCATAGGCATGGAGTCTTCAGAGCTAAACCCAGCCGAGTCTCCCCTTCACCGGTAGGGTGGTCAAGCTGGAGGTCCTCAAATCCCTCTAGCTAGAATCGGCCGGCAGTGGTAGGTTGCGCCGGGTTCAGTAGGTAAAACAGAGCCAACAGCCGCCTTGACTTTCAAGTTCTGCCATTCTGCGATAAGGTGGCAATGTTGAGACTCCGTGATAGCATCCACGGGGTAGCTAGCACGAGCCGCATGCTCCAGCTGAGGCAGCTCGGTGGAAGCCACGCTGCTTCTCCGCTGAGATGGCGATGTAGCTTCGGGGGCAGTTTCGGCATCTCGATTGCCGTCTCGTTCCTCTAGCACTTGAACCCTTTCGTGCAGACGCTGAATTTGGATCTGCTCCACTTTTTTCCTCCTCTCCTGGGTTTTGTAACCGCCCGCGTCCGGAAAACCAGCCTTCCACGGAACGGAGCCTGACGTGCCTCGTGTCCGTCCAGGGTGCTCAGGATTCCCGAGGGCCATTGTGAGCCCGTCGTTCTCTTTGTCTGGAACGAACGTCCCTTGCTGCGCTGCATCGATATAGTGCTTAAGCTTCTTGATGGGTATTGCAAGTTGCTCGTCCGTCCAACGACACCTCCCTAATACAGGGTCCAAGGTCCCGCCAGCCCCGAAGAACCAAGTCCGGCAACGGTCTGGCCAGTTCATTGTCTCTGGTTCGATCCCTTTATCAAGCAGATCCCTCTCAGACTTGGCCCACTTAGGCCGGGCTTTGAGGTGGCCACCTGACCCCGTGCGATGGTGAAGCTTCTTCTTCACAGCATTCTTCTTGTTTGTCGCTGACATCTTACTCTTTTCCGATGTCTTGTGGGCCACAAATGCGGGCCAGTGATCTCTGATCTTCTCATACCGGCCGATGAATTCTGGTGTCTCTTCTTTGTCGACAAACGTTTTCAGCTCATTCTTCCACCTCCTGAATAGGTCTGCCATCTTCTTAAGAGCATGAGACTTGATTAATTGCTCTATAACTGGCTTCTCCGGATCCTCCTCTGGCGGTAGGGTGAAATTTGCCTTCAGCTCAGTCCAAAGATCATCTTTCTGCATATCATTGACATAAGACACCTCAGGGTCTTCCTTCTTAGGCTTATACCATTGGTGGATGCTGATCGGGATCTTGTCCCTAACTAGAACCCCGCACTGAGCAGCAAAAGCATCCTTTGTCCGGAGGGGTTCAATCGGTTGGCCGTCGCGCGCGATTGCTGTGATCTCAAACCTTTCATCCGAGCGCAACTTTCTCTTCGGGCCTCGTCTCTTTACCGCAGTTGTGCTCGATCCGGAGGGCTAGAAAAAAGAAGAAAGACGAGTGTTAATTAATATGTGTACATACCAAAACAATGAATGCATCAATTAGCTAGTCAGCACAGGCTTAACTAATATATTTACCTGGCCGGACTCTGTTCGGTCACCGGAGCCGTCACCACGGGCTCCTTCTTGCACCAGCATTGGGTCACCGGAGCCATCATAATCATGTCTTTCCTCCTCCACTCTTCGATCACCGCAGCCTGCTTCTTCACCCTGTTCTTCCAGACCATCATTGTCATTAAGATACGACAAGATATCACCTCCGGCTAAGATTATGTCCCCCAACACATCTTCTGCTTGCTCATCTCGTCCGTGCTCCATTGTTTCTGCAAATATTACAACATGGAAATTATTACACAAACATGACAGCAGGTGGATATATTAGTGCAAACGTAGACCTAGCTTATTCCGGGTTTGGGGTGGCCTAGGCAACGCTTCAAGGGTAGGGGCGCGGCGGGAGGGGGTAGGAGACCGACATCGTTTTTTTCTAGGGTTTGGGTGTCCTCAAGAGTTTTGGTCGAGTGAGAGGGCCGGGGGGGGGGTGCTCCCGTGGTATAAGTTATCACGGTCGAGAGGGGGTATACATATCGACCGTCCATCATGTCGAAGTTATCTGGGAGGGAGTTATATATATCGACAACGACGACATACATACACGGGAAAATAATGTTATCGGGGAGGGGGTATATATCGATCCCCCCCCCACGTGTTGAAGTTATCGGGGGGGGGGGGGGGGGGTTTATATCGACAACGACGACATACATACAAGGGAAAATAATGTTATCGAGGAGGGGGTATATCGACCCCCCCTCGTGTTGAAGTTATCCCCCCTCGTGTTGAAGTTATCGGGAGGGGGTAATATCGACAACGACAACATACATACACGGTAAAATAATGTTATCGGGGAGGGGGTATATCGACCCCCCCCACGTGTTGAAGTTATCAGGAGGGGGTTATATCGACAACGACGACATATATACACGGGAAAATAATGTTATCGGGGAGGGGGTATATCGACCCCCCCTCGTGTTGAAGTTATCCCGGCCCCCTCGTGTTGAAGTTATCGGGAGGGGTATATATCGACGACGACAGACCCGATAAAACATAAGAAAACGAAGAAGAAATAAAAAGAGGAGAGAAGAAGAAAGGAATAGAGGAGAGGATTGAAGAAAAAAAAGAAGAAAAAAAAGAGGAGAAGAAGAAAGGAATAGAGGAGAAGAAGAAAAAATAGAATATTTTCTATTTTTTCTTCTTCTCCTCTATTCCTTTCTTCTTCTCCTCTTCTTTTTCTTCTTTTTTCCTCTTCTTATTTATTTCTCCTCTTCTTCCTCTCCTCTTCTTCTTTCTTTCCTCTTCTTATTTTCTTCTTTCCTATCCTTCTTTTTCTTCTTCTTCCCTTCCTAGCTAGATATATAAAACTTTTCTAAAATTGTAACTTTTGCATATATAAAACTTTTCCATGTGGATCATCATTTCTCATATATATCGAATATATATCCATTGTCATATATAAAAACTTTCTATATATGAACAAAAAACTTTCTATGAACAAAAAAACATTTTTGACATATATATTCATACATTTTGAACATCTACATACATACAATTTTTTTTGTTTACATATACATTATAGCCACATACACATATACATCACATATGAACAAAAAAATTAAACTAATAAAAATAAAAAAACAGAGCCGGGGCGGCGGCTCTCACAGTGGGGGCGGCTAGGACGATGGCGACGGCGGGGGCGGCGAGGGCGCCGGCGCGCGGGGGCGGGACGGGGCGAGGGCGCCGGCGAGCACACGCGGGCCGGGCAGGGGGGCTCGGGGCGCCGAGGCGGCGCGCGCGAGCAGGGGAGCACGAGGCGGGGCGGCGCGTGGGGGCAGGGCGACGGCGATGAGCACCGGGCGGCGACCCGTCGAGGCAAGGGCGCGGGGCGACGGCGACGAGGAGCGGGCGGCGACGGCGAGCACGGGCAGCCTGGCGGCGTCGGGGGCTACTGGCGAGGTATCTCGAAAATTTCCTAAGTGTGGACTTATATAGCAAAGCCTTTAGTCCCAGTTCGTGGCACCAACCGGGACTAAAGGTGGGCATTAGTCCCGGTTGGTGCCACCAACCGGGACCAAAGGCCCCTTTTCAGCAGCCCAAGGAAGCGGCGGCCTTTGGTCCCGGTTGGTGGCACCAACCAGGACTAAAGGGGGGGCATTGGTCCCGGTTGGTGGCACCAACCGGGACCAAAGGCCTTGCGCTGCCCGCGGCCAAAAGTTTAGTCCCACCTCGCTAGTTGAGAGGGGCTCGGAGTGGTTTATAAGCCCCACTGCGGCTGCCCTCTCGAGCTCCTCTCAAATGCAGGCGTACGGGCCTAATATCACACTGTGCTGTCTGTTGGCCTATTGGGCCTTCTGCGGGCCTGAATCCTGGCCCAGGTTGGGTTTCTAGTCGTATTCAGGCTGTGGTGGCCCAATAGGTGGCAGTTTTTTTAAAAAAAAATCCAGTTTTTTGGTTCTGTTTTTTGCATTATTTATTTTCTTTTGTTTTTTGCTTTATTTTTTAATTCTTTTTGCTTTTAGGTCAGCAAAATTATAAACTGTCTGTTAGTGCCATTAGTTTTAGAAAACATATAAACTTTCTATTAGTGCCATTAGTTCTTTATGAAAATTCTTTTTGCTGTATTTAGTTTTTTTTGTTTTCTTTTTTGCTATATTTATTTTGTTTTGTTTCTACTTACAACAAAAAACTTATTTATTTTATTTTATTTTGTTTCTAATTACTTATTTATTTTACTTTACGATAATTCTTTCTGCTATTAAAGTTTCTATCAAAAAAAGTTCTTTATGAAAAATTCTTTTTGCTTTTAATGATTAAAAATAAAAAAGAGGCGCAATGCGCGTTGATTTGCTTCAAGCCTTTCGGAATAGTGTAGACTGCACTGCACATAGCTCGATGCAGTCTACCTTATTCCTCAAGGCTTGAAGCTAAGCAACGTGAGCATTGCGCCTCTTCTTCATCGTCTCTGCACTCAGGGCTTATAAACCGCTCCTAGTGCCTCTCAGCTAGCGAGGTGGGACTAAAAAACTGCTTAGCTAGTAAGAAACTCTAGTACCGGTTCGTGCCACGAACAGGTACTAAAGGTGCTCGTGGGGCCACAGCCTCATTAGTACCGGTTCGTGGCACCAACAAGGACCAAAGGGTGGAATTGGTCCTGGTTCGTGCCACCAACCGGGGCCAATGGCCTTGCACAGCGGCGTGGTGGTGAGTTTAGTCCCACCTCGCTAGCTAAGAGAGAGCCGCACCTGTTTATAAGGTGCGGTGCACCTGAGCTGTCGAGCTCCTCTCTAAAGCAGGCTTACGGGCCTAACCTCTCTGCACTCAGGGCTTATAAAGCATTTCAAATGAACTCTGAAAAGGTTGAAAGTTGGCATGGTATCATCATTTCATCCACATAGCATGTGCAAGAAAGTTGAGAGGGTTACGGCAAAAACTAGATGCACTTCTTGTAAAAAACGGACAATGGTATCAGACTCGTCTATTACAAAGTTGGCATGGTATCATCATAATAGTTGCGGGAGAAAGTCTTCACTTTTTCTTCGCTTGTGTCATTTGCTTATTGCGCCGTAACCATGGATAATCTTCATCGTTTATCAGGATGCTTGGGTCAGCCTTGACTTTGAAGGGAGGAATTTCATGAAACTTTTCATAATCTTCAGACATGTCTGTCTTGCCCTCCACTCCCACAATGTCCCTTTTTCCTGAAAGAACTATGTGCCGCTTTGGCTCATCGTATGATGTATTCGCTTCCTTATCTTTTCTTTTCCTCGGTCTGGTAGACATGTCCTTCACATAGATAACCTGTGCCACATCATTGGCTAGGACGAACGGTTCGTCAGTGTACCCAAGATTGTTCAGATCCACTGTTGTCATTCCGTACTGTGGGTCTACCTGTACCCCGCCTCCTGACAGATTGACCCATTTGCACTTAAACAAAGGGACCTTAAAATCATGTCCGTAGTCAAGTTCCCATATGTCCATTATGTAACCATAATATGTGTCATTTCCCCTCTCGGTTGCTGCATCAAAGCGGACACCGCTGTTTTGGTTGGTGCTCTTTTGATCTTGGGCGATCGTGTAAAATGTATTACCATTTATCTCGTATCCTTTGTAAGTCAATACAGTCGAAGATGGTCCCCTGGACAACGAGTACAACTCATCACAAACAGTGGTGTCACCTCTGAGACGTGTTTCCAACCAACTGCTGAAAGTCCTGATGTGTTCACATGTAATCCAGTCGTCACACTGCTCCGGGTGTTTGGAGCGCAGACTGTTCTTGTGTTCATCGACATACGGGGTCACCAAGGTAGAGTTCTATAGAACTGTGTAGTGTGCTTCAGAGCAAGAATATCCGTCCCTGCATATTATTGAGTCCCCCCCCTCCAAGCGTGCCTTTTCCAGTCAGTCTCCCCTCATACCGCGATTTAGGGAGACCTATCTTCTTAAGGCCAGGAATGAAGTCAACACAAAACCCAATGACATCCTCTGTTTGATGGCCCATGGAGATGCTTCCTTCTGGCCTAGCGCGGTTACGGACATATTTCTTTAGGACTCCCATGAACCTCTCAAAAGGGAACATATTGTGTAGAAATACGGGCCCCAGAATGACAATCTCGTCGACTAGATGAACTAGGACGTGCGTCATGATATTGAAGAAGGATGGTGGGAACACCAGCTCGAAACTGACAAGACATTGCGCCACATCACTCCTTAGCCTTGGTATGATTTCTGGATCGATCACCTTTTGAGAGATTGCATTGAGGAATGCACATAGCTTCACAATGGCTAATCGGACGTTTTCCGGTAGAAGCCCCCTGAATGCAACCGGAAGCAGTTGCGTCATAATCACGTGGCAGTCATGAGACTTTAGGTTCTGGAACTTTTTCTCTGGCATATTTATTATTCCCTTTATATTCGACGAGAAGCCAGTCGGGACCTTCATACTGAGCAGGCATTCAAAGAAGATTTCTTTCTCTTCTTTCGTAAGAGCGTAGCTGGCAGGACCTTCATACTGCTTCGGAGGCATGCCGTCTTTTTCGTGCAAACGTTGCAGGTCCTCCCGTGCCTCAGGTGTATCTTTTGTCTTCCCATACATGCCCAAGAAGCCTAGCAGGCTCACGCAAAGGTTCTTCGTCACGTGCATCACGTCGATTGAAGAGCGGACCTCTAGCTCTTTCCAGTAGGGTAGGTCCCAAAATATAGATTTCTTCTTCCACATGGGTGCGTGTCCCTCAGCGTCATTCGGAACAGCTAGTCCGCCGGGACCCTTTCCAAAGATTACGTGTAAATCATTGACCATAGCAAGTACGTGATCACTGGTACACATGGCGGGCTTCTTCCGGTGATCTGCCTCGCCTTTGAAATGCTTGCCTTTCTTTCGACATTGATGGTTGGTCGGAAGAAATCGATGATGGCCCAGGTACACATTCTTCCTGCTTTTGTCCAGGTATATACTTTCAGTGTCATCTAAACAGTGCGTGCATGCATGGTATCCCTTGTTTGTCTGTCCTGAAAGGTTACTGAGAGCGGGCCAATCGTTGATGGTTACAAACAGCAACACGTGCAGGTTAAATTCCTCCTGTTTGTGCTCATCCCACGTACGTACACCGTTTCCATTCCATAGCTGTAAAAGTTCTTCAACTAATGGCCTTAGGTACACATCAATGTCGTTGCCGGGTTGCTTAGGGCCTTGGATGAGAACTGGCATCATAATGAACTTCCGCTTCATGCACATCCAAGGAGGAAGGTTATACATACATAGAGTCACGGGCCAGGTGCTGTGATTGCTGCTCTGCTCCCCGAAAGGATTAATGCCATCCGCGCTTAAACCAAACCATACGTTCCTTGGGTCAGCTGCAAACTCAGCCCAGTACTTTCTCTCGATTTTTCTCCACTGCGACGCGTCAGCGGGTGCTCTCAACTTCCTGTCTTTCTTACGGTCCTCACTGTGCCATCGCATCAACTTGGCATGCTCTTCGTTTCTGAACAGACGTTTCAACCGTGGTATTATAGGAGCATACCACATCACCTTCGCAGGAACCCTCTTCCTGGGGGGCTCGCCGTCAACATCACCAGGGTCATCTCGTCTGATCTTATACCGCAATGCACCGCATACCGGGCATGCGTTCAGATCCTTGTACGCACCGCGATAGAGGATGCAGTCATTAGGGCATGCATGTATCTTCTGCACCTCCAATCCTAGAGGGCATACGACCTTCTTTGCTGCGTATGTACTGTCGGGCAATTCGTTATCCTTTGGAAGCTTCTTCTTCAATATTTTCAATAGCTTCTCAAATCATTTGTCAGGCACAGCATTCTCTGCCTTCCACTGCAGCAATTCCAGTACGGTACCGAGCTTTGTGTTGCCATCTTCGCAATTGGGGTACAACCCTTTTTTGTGATCCTCTAACATGCGATCGAACTTCAGCTTCTCCTTTTGACTTTCGCATTGCGTCCTTGCATCGACTATGACCCGGCGGAGATCATCATCATCGGGCACTGGTTCCTCTTGATCTTCAGCAGCTTCCCCCCTTGCAGCATCATTGGGCACATCGTCTGGTTCCTCTTGATCTTCAGCAGCTTCCCCCGTTGCAGCATCACCGTATTCAGGGGGCACATAGTTGTCATCGTCCTCTTCTTCTTCGCCGTCTTCCATCATAACCCCCATTTCTCCGTGCCTCGTCCAAACATTATAGTGTGGCATGAAACCCTTGTAAAGCAGGTGGGCGTGAAGGATTTTCCGGTCAGAGTAAGACTTCGTATTCCCACATATAGGGCATGGACAACACATAAAACCATTCTGCTTGTTTGCCTCAGCCACTTCGAGAAAATCATGCACGCCCTTAATGTACTCGGAGGTGTGTCTGTCACCGTACATCCATTGCCGGTTCATCTGCATGCATTATATATAATTAAGTGTGTCAAAAACCATTACAGAACATCATGAATAGATAATTAAGTGACCAAATATATAGTTCTCATCTAACAACATATATATAGCTCTCCAGAGCATCTAATTAATTAAACCACACATTGAAACTATGTAAAACATTTCAATGCGAAAACAAATGCGATCATAATTGCAACCAAGGTAACAATTGATCCAACGGCATAATGATACCAAGCCTCGGTATGAATGGCATATTTTCTAATCTTTCTAATCTTCAAGCGCATTGCATCCATCTTAATCTTGTGATCATCGACAACATCCGCAACATGCAACTCCAATATCATCTTCTCCTCCTCAATTTTTTTTCCTTCAAGTAATTGTTTTCTTCTTCAACTAAATTTAACCTCTCGACAATAGGGTCGGTTAGAATTTCCGGTTCAACCACCTCCTAGATAAATAAAATCTATGTCACGCTGGTCGGTATATTTGTCATAAACAATAAATGAATCAAATAGTTATAAAAAGATAATATATACCACATCCGAATCATAGACAGGACGAGGGCCGACGCGGGCGGATACCAAAACCATCGCACTATGTAATAAGAAGGAATAAAATAGTAAGAAAATTAGACAAGTATCTATCTAAAGTAAGAATATTTTTTTCTTTCAAAAAGAAGATAAGAACAAGAGGCTCACCACGGTGGTGCCGGCGACGAGATCGGCGCGGGCGGTCGACGGCGGTGAAGACGGGAATGGGACGTGACGGGCCGCTAAACCTAGACAAATCTCGAGGAAAATGGAGCTTTGAGGTCGAGCTTCGAGAGGACAAAGCTTAACTAGTGTGGATCGGGCATTTCATCGAACACCTCATGTGCATAGGAGGTGAGCTAGAGCACCACAAAGCCCTCCCCTCGCCGGCCAGAGAAAAACAGAGCACTGGAGTGCTCTGCTCGCGGGCGAGGGGTATATATAGGCACCTCATTGGTCCCGGTTCGTGGCATGAACCGGTACTAAATCCGGGCCTTCTGTCCCGGTTCATGCCAAGAACCGGGACCAATGCTTGTGGGCCAGGAGCGAGGACCATTAGTCCCGGTTCATGGCTCGAACCGGGACAAATGGTTCCATACGAACCGGGACCAATGCCCACGAGGCCCCGGCTGGCCCCCTGGGCTCACGAACCGGGACGAATGCCCCCATGGGTCCCGGTTCGTGACTGAACCGGGACTAATGGGCTTGCCATGCCCGAACGAAAGCCCTGTTTTCTACTAGTCATGAACGCGGTCATGTATTGTCGGTCTGGGCAACTTCATCCAACAATACCGCCGAATCAAAGTATGACATGCTGGTAAGCAGTATGACTAGTATCGCCCACAAATCTTTGTGTTCTACTCGTGCATATAACTTCTATGCATAGACCTGGCTCGGATGCCACTGTTGGGGAACGTAATATTTCAAAAAAAATCCCACGATCACGCAAGATCTATCTAGGGGAAGCATAGCAATGAGCGGCGAGAGTGTGTCCACGTACCCTCATAGACCGAAAGCGGAAGCGTTTAAGTAACGCGGTTGATGTAGTCGAACGTCTTTGCGATCCAACCGATCAAGTACCGACCGCATGACACCTCCACGATCTGCACACGTTCAGCTCGGTGACGTCCCTCGAACTTCTAGATCCAGCTGAGGTCGAGGGAGAGTTTCGTCAGCACGATGGCGTGTTGACGGTGATGATGAAGTTACCGACGCAGGGCTTCGCCTAAGCACTACGACAATATGACCGAGGTGGAAATATGTGGAGGGGGGCACCGCACACGGCTAAGAATCAACTTGTGTGTCTATGGAGTGCCCCCTCCCCCGTATATAAAGGAGTGGAGGAAGGGGAGGGCCGGCCTCCTATGGCGCGCCCCAAGGGGGGATTCCTACTCCTACTAGGAGTAGGTTTCCCCCCTTTCCTAGTCCAACTAGGAGGGGGAAGGAAGGGGAAGAGGGAGAGAAGGAAAGGGGGGCCCGGCCCCCCTCCCCAATTCAGATTGGGCCTGGGGGGCTCGCCCCACCAGTTGGCCGCCTCCTCCTCTCTTCCACCATGGCCCATTAAGGCCCATTAACTCCCCAGGGGGTCCCGGTAACCCCCCGTACTCCAGAAAATGCCCGAACTCATCCAAAACCTTTCCAGTGTCCAAACATAACCTTCAAATATATCAATCTTCATGTCTCGGCCATTTCGAGACTCCTCGTCATGTCCGTGATCACATCCGGGACTCCGAACAACCTTCGGTACATCAAATCACAAAACTCATAATACATATTGTCATCGAACGTTAAGCGTGCGGACCCTACGGGTTTGAGAACTATGTAGACATGTCCGAGACTCATCTCCGGTCAATAACCAATAGCGAAACCTGGATGCTCATATTGCTTCCTACATATTCTATGAAGATCTTTATCGGTCAAACCGCACAACAACATACGTTGTTCCCTTTGTCATCGGAATGTTACTTGCCCGAGATTCGATCGTCGGTATCATCATACCTAGTTCAATCTCGTTACCGGCAAGTCTCTTTACTCGTTCTGTAATGCATCATCCCGCAACTAACTCATTAGTCACATTGCTTGCAAGGCTTATAGTGATGTGCATTATCGAGAGGGCCCAGAGATACTTCTCCGACAATCGGAGTGACAAATCCTAATCTCGATCTATGCCAACTCAACAAACACCATCGGAGACACCTGTAGAGCATCGTTATAATCACCCAGTTACGTTGTGACATTTGATAGCACACTAAGTGTTCCTTCGGTATTCGGGAGTTGCATAATCTCATAGTCATAGGAACATGTATAAGTCATGAAGAAAGCAATAGCAACAAACTAAACGATCATAGTGCTAAGCTAACGGATGGGTCTTGTCAATCACATCATTCTCTAATGATGTGATCCCGTTCATCAAATGACAACTCATGTCTATGGCTAGGAAACTTAACCATCTTTGATTAATGAGCTAGTCAAGTAGAGGCATACTAGTGACACTCTGTTTGTCTATCTATTCACACATGTACTAAGTTTCCGGTTAATACAATTCTAGCATGAATAATAAACATTTATCATGATATAAGGAAATATAAATAGCAACTTTATTATTGCCTCTAGGGTATATTTCCTTCACGCACGTGAAGCCAAGATCCAGGAGGAAGTTGCCCGGAGGGTGGCGAAGGCTCGTGTGGATCTTGCCACGAGTACGACCTGAAGATGAAGTTCTCGAAGGCCGAAGCTGAGGGCAGGACCTCTGCCCTTAGGTCTAGGCTGGATGAGGCAGAGCAGCGCGAGAGGACCGCTGCAGCGGCCCAGACTTCCGCCCAGGCCGACCTGGCCGAGGCTCGCGCTGATCTGCATTTGCTTCAGCAGCAGATTGATCATGCTGCTTCCCTCGCGCAGCAGAACAGGGAGGAGGCGTGTCCTCGGTAGATGTTGCAGCGTGAGCACGCCCCCATGCTCCAGGCCCTCGGAGTGAGGGCCAATCGAGCACTGGGCGTCATCTGTGAGGAGAACATCCCTCATCCCCGCGTGGAAGACTACGCCAGCCACCTTCGCTTCTTCACCAACGTCGTGACGTGCCTGGAGGACCGGGCTGCGAGGGCTCGCGAGCTTGTTGAGGAAAGGAGCCGGGGTATCCTTGGGCGCGCGTTCTCGGCGTCTTCGGCCATCTCCAGAACCCTGACCCCCACTTCGACTTTGATGCCGCCATTGCTCCAGTGCCCGGGGCCATCCAGGACAACCTGTCGCACTAGGTGGACAATCATGTGGATGCCCTGGTCAGGGCGTTTGCCAGCGAGGACGACGCGGTGGTGGTCATGGCAGATGAAGACGGCATAATCGACGACGGCGAAGACGATACTAGCGACAGCGCCAGCAGCGCGTACGAGAGTGACGAGGACGACGTTGCATGCGACATGTCCGAATAAGTCGTTCCTTCGCTTGAACCTACACATAGAGACCTGGGCACAGCCCTGTAGGGCGTGAGAGCATTTTGGAGGGGGAGCCCCTCGTGTATGTAAATTGATGTTATATCTCTTAGGCCGAACCTGAAACGCGCTTTTACAAGCTTGCAAGTCCCTCAGCAGGGTTGTCAATGTGACTTACCTTGGTTCCTGTAGGCCTTGCACGGGCTTTGGGGTTGCTGATGCGTCCTTCTCCTGAGGGGAGCCTTTTAGGGGCTCGCGAGATTTTAGATCTCCCGAGGAGCCTGCTAATCTGGCCGAGAGAGCCTCGCGAGGAACAGATGCCAGCAGCGGCAGGGTGTGCGCACGGTGATCCTGCGGCAATGGTACTCTCGACCCTGCGGGGTTTTTCGCCACCCGGGCTTGCCTGAGCGCGGTCGGCGCGCGCATACCGCGCCCAGCCCCCGCTCGCGAGGCGCTCGCAAGGGGAGGGGAAGCAGGCGTGAGCCTCAAAATAAAGCACGCAACCAAGACGCAAGAAATCAACACGAACAAGAGAAGACTCCCCCCATGCTTGGCAATAAAAAAGACTTCAAGTTCAATCCAAAAGGGCGGCGAGCCGAGTTACAGAAAAGCGGATGAAAGCAAATGGCCGCGTCCGGCACCTAGCTAGTCTTCTTGTCTTCCCACCAGCGCGGAGCTAAGTGCTTTCACTGGCTGTGAGCATAGTCATTGGGGGACAGTGTTGACGGCCAGCACGGAGCATGGTGCTTCCACTAGGGCGTGGGCGGGAGCCCCCGAGGCCCGAGGGCGGCACTCCGGAGACTCCGGGGCATGTACAGCCCCACTCATTATTACATGAGAGTGTCACGAGCGGAGACCTTCACAGGCGTGAGCCTTGCTTCATATCGCCAGACGAGGACCCCGCCCTGCGCAACCCCCTACCACCATTGGGGCGTCCGGAAACAAGGACGAGTCCAAAGGGGCAAGGGGGACGCTGGCGGCGCCCTCGGCGACCACGGGCCCTCTGCTAGGGGGAGAGCTCGCCGACGCCTGACGGTGTCCTGGACTAGGGGGTACTCACCGTGTTGTCTCCCGATGTTCGATTGGGCCGAGGACCCCCATGGCCGTTTGCTCATGGGCCAGTTCGAACAGCCAATGTATACACGAGGAAGATTCCACAAGACTTGGTGATCAAGACAAGGACTCCTCTCCACCGGCGTATTCGACTAGGACTCTTGTTATCCTAGGCCTCTGGTACATTATATAAGCCGAGGCCAGGCTAGTCGATAGGGTATCATGACATTACTCATCATACCTCTAGGGTTTAGACCACAACATATGATCTCGAGGTAGATCAACTCTGTAATCATACGCATCGAATACAATCAAAAGCAACATGTAGGGTATTATCTCTTCGAGAGAGCCCGAAGCTGGGTAAAATACCGTGTCCATGTTACCATCAATCCTAAGACACGCAGCATGTAGGGTGATGTAAGACTACATCAACCGCGTTGTCATAACGCTTCCGCTTAATGGTCTACAAGGGTATGTGGACGACACTCTCCCCTCTCGTTGCTATGCATCACCATGATCTTGCGTGTGCGTAGGAATTTTTTTGAAATTACTACGTTCCCCAACAGTGGTATCCGAGCCAGGTTTATGCGTAGATGTTATATGCACGAGTAGAACACAAGTGAGTTGTGGGCGATACAAGTCATACTGCTTACCAGCATGTCATACTTTGGTTCGGCGGTATTGTTGGATGAAGCGGCCCGGACTGACATTACGCGTACGCTTACACGAGACTGGTTCTACCGACGTGCTTTGCACACAGGTGGCTGGCGGGTGTCAGTTTCTCCAACTTTAGTTGAACCGAGTATGGCTATGCCCGGTCCTTGAGAAGGTTAAAACAACACTAACTTGACGACTATCGCTGTGGTTTTGATGGTTGGTAAGAACGGTTCTTGCTCAGCCCGTAGCAGCCACGTAAAATTCGCAACAACAAAGTAGAGGACGGCTAACTTGTTTTTGCAGGGCATGTTGTGATGTGATATGGTCACGACATGATGCTATATTTTATTGTATGAGATGATCATGTTTTGTAACGGAGTTATCAGCAACTGGAAGGAGCCATATGGTTGTCACTTTATTGTATGCAATGCAATCGCCCTGTAATTGCTTTACTTTATCACTAAGCGGTAGCGATAGTCGTAGAAGAAATAGTTGGCGAGACGACAACGATGCTACGATGGAGATCAAGGTGTCGTGACGGTGACGATGGTGATCATGACGGTGCTTTGGAGATGGAGATCAAAGGCACAAGATGATGATGGCCATATCATATCACTTATATTGATTGCATGTCATGTTTATCCTTTATGCATCTTATTCTGCTTTGTTTGACGGTAGCATTATAATATGATCTCTCACTAAACTTCAAGGTAAAAGTGTTCTCCCTGAGTATGCACCGTTGCCAAAGTTCGTCGTGCCGAGACACCACGTGATGATCGGGTGTGATAAGCTCAACGTTCATCTACAACGGGTGTAAGACAGTTTTGCACACGCAGAATACTCGGGTTAAACTTGACGAGCCTATCATATGCAGATATGGCCTCGGAACACTGAGACTGAAAGGTCGAGCGTGAATCATATAGTAGATATGATCAACATAGTGATGTTCACCATTGAAAACTACTCCATTTCACGTGATGATCGGTTATGGTTTAGTTGATATGGATCACGTGATCACTTAGATGATTAGAGGGATGTCTATCTAAGTGGGAGTTCTTAAGTAATATGATTAATTGAACTTAAATTTATCATGAACTTAGTACCTGATAGTATTTTGCTTGTCTATGTTGTTTTAGATAGATGGCCGGTGTTGTTGTTCCGTTGAATATTAATGCGTTCCTTGAGAAAGCAAAGTTGAAAGATGATGGTAGCAATTACACGGACTGGGTCTGTAACTTGAGGATTATCCTCATTGCTGCACAGAAGAATTACGTCCTGGAAGCACCGCTAGGTGCCAGGCCTGCTGCAGATGCAACTGACGATGTTAAGAACGTCTGGCAGGGCAAAGCTGATGACTGCTCGATAGTTCAGTGTGCCATGCTTTACGGCTTAGAACCGGGACTTCAATGACGTTTTGAACGTCATGGAGCATATGAGATGTTCCAAGAGTTGAAGCTAATATTTCAAGCAAATGCCCGGATTGAGAGATACGAAGTCTCCAATAAGTTCTACAGCTGCAAGATGGAGGAGAATAGTTCTGTCAGTGAACATATACTCAAAATGTCTGGGTATAACAATCACTTGATTCAACTGGGAGTTAATCTTCCGGATGATAGTGTCATCGACAGAATTCTTCAATCACTGCCACCAAGCTACAAGAGCTTCGTGATGAACTATAATATGCAAGCGATGGATAAGACAATTCTGGAGCTCTTCACAATGCTAAAGGCTACAAAGGTAGAAATCAAGAAGGAGCATCAAGTGTTGATGGTCAACAAGACCACCAGTTACAAGAAAAAGGGTAAAGGGAAGAAGAAGGGGAACTTCAAGAAGAACGGCAAACAAGTTGCTGCTCAAGAGAAGAAACCCAAGTCTGGACCTAAACCTGAGACTGAGTGCTTCTACTGCAAATAGACTGGTCACTGGAAGCGGAACTGCCCCAAGTATTTGGTGGATAAGAAGGATGGCAAGGTGAACAAAGGTATATTTGATATACATGTTATTGATGTGTACCTTACTAATGCTCGTAGTAGCGCCTAGGTATTTTATACTGGTTCTGTTGCTAATATTTGCAACTCGAAACAGGGGCTACAGATTAAGTGAAGATTGGCTAAGGACGAGGTGACGATGCGTGTGGGAAATGGTTCCAAAGTCAATGTGATCGCCGTCGGTGCGCTACCTCTACATCTACCTTCGGGATTAGTTTTAGACGTGAATAATTGTTATTTGGTGCCAGCGTTAAGCATGAACATTATATCTGGATCTTGTTTGATGCGAGACGGTTATTCATTTAAATCAGAGAATAATGGTTGTTCTATTTATATGAGTAATATCTTTTATGGTCATGCACCCTTGATGAGTGGTCTATTTTTACTAAATCTCGATAGTAGTGATACACATATTCATAGTATTGAAGCCAAAAGATATAAGTTTAATAATGATAGTGCAACTTATTTGTGGCACTGCCATTTGGGCCATATTGGTGTAAAGTGCATGAAGAAACTCCATTCTGATGGGCTTTTGAAATCACTTGATTATGAATCACTTGATGCTTGCGAACCATGCCTCATGGGCAAGATGACTAAAACTCCGTTCTTCGGAACAATGGAGCGAGCAACAGACTTGTTGGAAATAATACATACTGATGTATGCGGTTCGATGAGTGTTGATGCTCGCGGGGGGTACTCGCGGGGGGTATCCTTATTTTCTGACCTTCACACATGATTTGAGCAGATATGGGTATATCTACTTGATGTAACATAAGTCTGAAACATTTGAAAAGTTCAAAGAATTTCAGAGTGAAGTGGAAAATCATCGTAACAAGAAAATAAAGTTTCTACGATCTGATCGTGGAGGAGAATATTTGAGTTATGAGTTTGGTCTTCATTTGAAACAATGCGGAATAGTTTCACAACTCACACCACCCAGAACACCACAGCATAATGGTGTGTGTCCGAACGTCGTAATCGTACTTTATTAGATATGGTGCGATCTATGATGTCTCTTACTGATTTACCGCTGTTTTTTGGGGTTATGCTTTAGAGACGGCTGCATTCACGTTAAATAGGGCATCATCTAAATCCGTTGAGACGACACCATATGAACTGTGGTTTGGCCAAAAAAAACCAAGTTGTCGTCTCATAAAGTTTGGGGCTGCGATGCTTATGTGAAAAAGCTTCAGCCTGATAAGCTCGAACCCAAATCAGAGAAATGTGTCTTCATAGGATACCCAAAGGAGACTGTTGGTTACACCTTCTATCACAGATCCGAAGGCAAGATATTCGCTGCTAAGAATGGATCCTTTCTAGAGAAGGAGTTTCTCTCGAAAGAAGTGAGTGGGAGGAAAGTAGAACTTGATGAGGTAATTGTACCTGCTCCCTTATTGGAAAGTAGTTCATCATAGAAATCAGTTCCAGTGATTCCTACACCAGTAAGTGAGGAAGTTAATGATGAGATCATGAAACTTCTGATCAAGTTACTACCGAACCTCGTAGGTCAACCAGAGTAAGATTCACACCAGAGTGGTACGATAATCCTATTCTGGAGGTCATGTTACTTGACCATCACGAACCTACGAACTATGAGGAAGCGATGATGAGCCCAGATTCTGCAAAATGGATTGAGGCCATGAAATCTGAGATGGGATCCATGTATGAGAACAAAGTGTGGACTTTGGTGGACTTGCCCATTAATCGGCAAGCCATAGAGAATAAATGGATCTTCAAGAAGAAGACTGACGCTGACGGTAATATTACTGTCTACAAAGCTCGACTTATTGCGAAAGGTTTTCGACAAGTTCAAGGAGTTTACTACGATGAGACCTTCTCACCCGTAGCGATGCTTAAGTCCGTCCGAATCATGTTAGCAATTTCCGCATTTTATGATTATCAAATTTGGCAAATGGATGTCAAAACTGCATTCCTTAATGGATATCTTAAAGAAGAGTTGTATATGATGCAACCGGAAGGTTTTGTCGATCCAAAAGGTGCTAACAAAGTGTGCAAGCTCCAGCGATCCATTTATGGACTTTTGCAAGCCTCTAGGAGTTGGAATATACGCTTTGATAGTGTGATCAAAGCATATGGTTTTATACAAACTTTGGAAGAAGCCTATATTTACAAGAAAGTGAGTGGGAGCTCTGTAGCATTTTTGATATTATATGGGGATGACATATTGTTAATCGGAAATGATACTGAATTTCTGAATAGCATAAAAGGATACTTGAATAAGAATTTTTCAATGAAAGACCTCGGTGAAGCTGCTTATATATTAGGCATCAAGATTTATAGAGATAGATCAAGCCGCTTAATTGGACTTTCACAAAGCACATACCTTGATAAATTTTTGAAGAAGTTCAAAATGGATCAAGCAAAGAAAGGGTTCTTGCCTGTGTTACAAGGTGTGAAGTTGAGTCAGACTCAATGCCCGACCACTGCAGAAGATAGAGAGAAAATGAAAGTCATTGCCTATGCTTCGGCCATAGGTTCTATCATCTATGCAATGCTGTGTACCAGACCTGATGTGTGCCTTGCTATTACTTTAGCAGGGAGAAACCAAAGTAATCCAGGAGTGGATCACTGGACAGCGGTCAAGAACATCCTGAAGTACCTGAAAAGGACTAAGGATATGTTTCTCGTTTATGGAGGTGACAAGGAGCTCGTCGTAAACGGTTACATCGATGCAAGCTTTGACACTGATTCGGATGACTCTAAGTCACAAACCGGATACGTATTTTTATTGAATGGTGAAGCTGTCAGTTGGTGCAGTTCCAAGCAGAGCGTCGTGGCGGCATCTACGTGTGAAGCAGAGTACATAGCTGCTTCAGAAGCAGCAAATGAAGGAGTCTGGATGAAGGAGTTCATATCCGATCTAGGTGTCATACCTAGTGCATCGGGTCCAATGAAAATCTTTTGTGACAATACTGGTGCAATTGCCTTAGCAAAGGAATTCAGATTTCACAAGAGAACCAAGCACATCAAGAGACGCTTCAATTCCATCCGCGATCAAGTCAAGGAGCGAGACATAAAGATTTGCAAAATACATACGGATATGAATGTTGCAGACCCGTTGACTAATCCTCTCTCACGAGCAAAACATGATCAGCACCAAGACTCCATGGGTGTTAGAATCATTATAATGTAATCTAGATTATTGACTCTAGTGCAAGTGGGAGACTGAAGGAAATATGCCCTAGAGGCAATAATAAAGTTGTTATTTATATTTCCTTATATCATGATAAATGTTTATTATTCATGCTAGAATTGTATTAACCGGAAACTTAGTACATGTGTGAATACATAGACAAATAGAGTGTCACTAGTATGCCTCTACTTGACTAGCTCGTTAATCAAAGATGGTTAAGTTTCCTAGCCATGGACAAGAGTTGTCATTTGATGAACGGGATCACATCATTAGAGAATGATGTGATTGACTTGACACATCTGTTAGCTTAGCACTATGATCGTTTAGTTTATTGCTATTGCTTTCTTCATAACTTATACATGTTCCTATGACTATGAGATTATGCAACTCCCGAATACCGGAGGAACACTTAGTGTGCTCTCAAACGTCACAACGTAACTGGGTGACTATAAAGATGCTCTACAGGTGTCTCCGATGGTGTTTGTTGAGTTGGCATAGATCGAGATTAGGATTTGTCACTCCGATTGTCGGAGAGGTATCTCTGGGCCCTCTCGGTAATGCACATCACTATAAGCCTTGCAAGAAATGTCACTAATGAGTTAGCCATGGGATGATGCATTACGGAACGAGTAAAGAGACTTGCCGGTAACGAGATTGAACTAGGTATTGAGATACCGACGATCGAATCTCGGGCAAGTAACATACTGATGACAAAGGGAACAATGTATGTTGTTATGCGGTTTGACTGATAAAGATCTTCCTAGAATATGTAGGAACCAATATGAGCATCTAGGTTTCGCTATTGGTTATTGACCGGAAGTGAGTCTCGATCATTTCTACATAGTTCTCGAACCTATAGGGTCCGCACGCTTAACGTTCGATGATGATCGGTATTATTGTTTATGTGTTTTGATTTACCGAAGGTTGTTCGGAGTCCCGGATGTGATCACGGACATGACGAGGAGTCTCGAAATGGTCGATACATAAAGATCGATATATTGGAAGGCTATGTTTGGACACCGAAAGGGTTCCGGATGAGTTCGGGCATTTACCGGAGTACTAGGGGGTTACCGGAACCCCCCAGGGAGTCAATGGGCCTTATTGGGCCTTAGTGGGAGAGAGGAGGAGGCGGCCAGGTGGAGGGCGCCCCCCCAAGCCCAATCCGAACTGGGTGGGGGCCGCCCCCCCTCCCCTTTCCTTCCCTCTCTCTCCCTCTTCCTTCTTCTCCTACTCCAACAAGGGAAAGGGGGGAAACCTACTCCTACTGGGAGTAGGACTCCCCCCTTGGGCGCGCCCTATGAGGGCCAGCCCTCCCCTCCTCCCCTCCTTTATATACGAGGGAGGGGGGCACCCCATAGACACACAAGTTGACAGTTGTCTTAGCCGTGTGCGGTGCCCCCCTCCACAGATTTCCACCTCGGTCATATCGTCGTAGTGCTTAGGCAAAGCCCTGCGTCGGTAACTTCATCAACACCGTCACCACACTGTTGTGCTGACGGAACTCTCCCTCGGCCTCAGCTGGATCAAGAGTACGAGGGACGTCACCGAGATGAACGTGTGCAGATCGCGGAGGTGCCGTGCGTTTGGTACTTGGATCGGTTGGATCGCGAAGACGTTCGACTACATCAACCGCGTTACTAAACGCTTCCGCTTTCGGTCTACGAGGGTACGTGGACACACTCTCCCCGCTAGTTGCTATGCATCACCTAGATGGATCTTGCGTGTGCGTAGGTAAATTTTTTGAGATACTATGTTCCACAACATGTTATTGCGGAAACACTCTGTGTAGCATCTACAAGGGGTGGAAGCCGACGATGGGCCACTTTCAACTAATAAACGGTCGCAATGGAGTCAAAATAAACATATCATCGGCATTTGTATTTAATATACAAGGGTCACCTTCTGTAATCATCATTATAAAGCCATAAATATGCATCAATTTGGCTTAAGATTTCGGTCAAGCTGGGTTGCCTGCTCCTGTGATTACCCCTATGTTCCCGATTGTTTGGCTAGGAGGTAAAGGGAGCACCTCTGTTATTGTTACTTCCGGGTCATCCATGTTAGTACCGCAGACTGGGAGAAGCCGAAAGCTAGCCCATCTTAAAGAATATAATTGGTCGGCAACGACGGAAGTGAAAATTTTGGTCCATTAAAAGCCACAGAGATCGGGAACTTACCCCGAACTAAATCCTCAATATTTTTTCCTGCATCGATCGGAGTTGAGGTTTCATGATCATGGTCGGCATGGCAACCCAAAGAAAGGAACTGATAGCGGGATTATTTTCTTTGGGAGATGTTTCTTACATCAAATAGTAATATAACATTCTCTCCGCATACCTTTGTTTATAAAACCATATGGCCAGATTGCCTTGTTTGTCGTAAACCTTTGCCCTTGTAAAGGCTTTATAAAGTAGGACAAACACTCCCCGGCCACTGGCCGAGGAGGTTGAAGCCGATGGTCGGTCAACAAGGTGTTGTACAATGCGGATCTGAGCATTCATGATGTAAAGTACTTGGATACATAGAATCATTACACATAAAAATTGCGAGTAAAATCCATTTACTGCAATCCATCTTTTAAACCCCTTGGGGCCTACCTTGGCGAGCTCGGATTTCGACCAGCTCTAAGCTCCTTTAAGAGATCTTTATTCTCTTTCCGAGAAGTTTGTGTTAAACACAACAAATTTTGCTGCCAAATGGATATTGATCCTTAATTCGGCCACCCGTGCCCACATTAAGGCTCGGGAGCTACTGGGCTTCGCGTTCATTATTTATAAATATTAAAGAGGCACATCGATCCCCGGATTTGGTGTTGCCACCCGACCAGTGGCTCCGGGGCTACTGCATTGCCTATTCAATGTAGAAAATTCAAAGTGCTCGGTGTTCGGCATGGCCGAACTATGGACAAGCACGTCTTCGGACAACAATAAGTACCATCTGGGACTTATCCACCATCAATCTAATATATCACGGTGAATTCTCATGACCCTCTCTCAGGGGCCCGTCCACCGATCACTGTTACCTCTAATATATTACACTGCGTTTCTATTCCTACGTATGCTGTCGAGCTAGGAGTTGATCCTCAGGTCGATTTCGTGAATCGACCTGAGTCTCAGGGGCTACTAGGATCAGCAGTTTTATGTTTTCCTTCAGGTGCATCTCGGATTTTAGACCGACACACGCCTTGAGGGCTACTGGATATACATATACTGGTTATATATCTCGGTAGAGAATAAATTGCACCAATCAAAAATATTCACAAAAAATTCAGCCCGCAGTCGGGGTGGTGCACCACCTCGGAAGCAGTCCGGCATAAAGCTTGGGCGCCAGTGGCTGGCTCCATAGAGGACATTTCCGGCATTAAGCTCGGCTGAATTCGTTCAATCTTTTAAAATACCGAGGTAGTTTACGACACCTCGGACGTTGACCATCGTTGGAGCTCGGAAGTGGTCCGGCATAAAGCTCGGATTTGAATGGCTCCTTCCATAGAGAACTTTTTAGCGTTAAACTTGGATAACCTCCTTCAAACTTTTTCAAGCCAAGGTGATCTATGACACCTCGGATATAGTCTGGCGTTGGAGCTCGGATATAATCCAGCGTTGGTGCTCAGCTGCAAAAGATATCTCGAATGCAGTCCGGCGTTGAAGCTCAGATGCAAGAGGACACCGCCGCATGGGAACAACTTCAAACCCGAGGTGTGGCGTAAAAAATAATAACAAGGCATTGATAAAGTCCGAGAACTTAAAGGGGCTCCTCGGATACCCGACGTGTAAACTCTTCGGATTCACTTTGGCGATCCTCAGATCGAAGATGAGATGATTTGTTGAACCAGTTTTCAAGACCGACGACCGAAGATGAAGAACAGTTCGGAAGAATCGAGGAGCATCCCCAACTTGAAGACCGGTTCAGGGGGCTACTGACGATGTCCTGGACTAGGGGGTACTCACCATGCCGTCTCCCGGTCAGTTGGATTGGGCCGAGGACCCCCATGGCCGTTTGCTCATGGCCAGTTCGGACAGCCGATGTATACACGAGGAAGATTCCACAAGACTTGGTGATCAAGACAAGGACTCCTCTCCACCGGCGTATTCAACTAGGACTCTTGTTATCCTAGGCCTCTGGTACATTATATAAGTCGAGGCCAGGCTAGTCGATAGGGTATCATGACATTACTCATCATACCTCTAGGGTTTAGACCATAACATATGATCTCGAGGTAGATCAACTTTGTAATCATACGCATCGAATACAATCAAAAGCAGCATGTAGGGTATTATCTCTTTGAGAGAGCCTGAAGCTGGGTAAAATCCCGTGTCCATGTCACCATCGATCCTAAGACACGGTGCATGGGACCCCCTACCCGAGATGCCGGTTTTGACACTGAGAGCGCCTCCCCCGGTAGAGAACCTACCTCCATGCAGCGCCTTGCTCCGTGCGGCATGGGGGAGGCCCTGGCTCTAGGCCCCGCCCACGCAGCCCCCAGTGCACCACTCCCGTCGGGGGCGGAGCCACCGCTCTGGGGTCTCCGACTGCTGCGGCGGCCTGGTTCACCTGCAGCCCATGGTTAGTGTAAACTTCCTCCTGAGATGTTGGCTGTACCCCATCATCATCGTCGCTGAAGGGGTCGGCAAAGCCTCCGGGCGACTCATGGAAGGCCCCTGCTTCGGGTGTTCCGACCTCCCATCCTGGCTCGGGGAACGGGTTGGGGCCTTCCCTTGGCATCAACCCCAGGTTCACCATGCGGGGCACGTAGGCGTCTTCGGTCGCCCCGCCGGAGCCATCGCCTGGATGCCCCGCGCCTCGAGCTACTTGCTGGGGCGCCTGGTTCTGGTGGCCGCTGGGTGGCACTCCAGCACGTCCTCAGGGCAGTCCGTCAGCACTTGTCCCTCCTGGCGACGGCGCCGCCACGGCAGGAAGGGCCGCACCGGGGTCCATCTTGGTGTTGTCGGGTCCCCCTGGCGCTCCAAGAGGCGCGCGAGCTTCTTGTTGGGGAACGTAGTAATTTCAAAAAAATTCCTACGCACACGCAAGATCATGGTGATGCATAGCAACGAGAGGGGAGAGTGTTGTCCACGTACCCTCGTAGACCGACAGCGGAAGCGTTATCACAACGCGGTTGATGTAGTCGTACGTCTTCACGATCCGACCGATCAAGTACCGAACGTACGGCACCTCCGAGTTCAGCACACATTCAGCTCGATGACGTCCCTCGAACTCCGATCCAGCCGAGTGTTGAGGGAGAGTTTCGTCAGCACGACGGCGTGGTGACGATGATGATGTTCCACCGACGCAGGGCTTCGCCTAAGCTCCGCAACGGTATTATCGAGGTGTAATATGGTGGAGGGGGGCACCGCACACGGCTAAGAGATCTCAAGGATCAATTGTTGTGTCTCTGGGGTGCCCCCTTGCCCCCGTATATAAAGGAGCAAGGGAGGAGGAGGCCAGCCCTAGGAGGGGGCGCACCAAGTGTGGAGTCCTACTAGGACTCCCTAGTCCTAGTAGGATTCCACCTCCCATATGGAATAGGAAAAGAGGAAGGGAAAAAGAGAAGGAAGGAAGGGGGCGCCCCCCTTCCCTAGTCCAATTCGGACCAGACCAAGGGGAGGGGTGCGGCCACCTTTGAGGCCCTTTTCCTTCTTTCCCGTATGGCCCAATAAGGCCCAATACGTATTCCCGTAACTCTCCGGTACTCCGAAAAATACCCGAATCACTCGGAACCTTTCCGAAGTCCGAATATAGTCGTCCAATATATCGATCTTTACGTCTCGACCATTTCGAGACTCCTCGTCATGTCCCCGATCTCATCCGGGACTCCGAACTCCTTCGGTACATCAACATACATAAACTCATAATAAAACTGTCATCGTAGCTTTAAGCGTGCGGACCCTACGGGTTCGAGAACTATGTAGACATGACGGAGACACGTCTCCGGTCAATAACCAATAGCGGGACCTGGATGCCCATATTGGCTCCCACATATTCTACGAAGATCTTTATCGGTCAGACCGCATAACAACATACGTTGTTCCCTTTGTCATCAGTATGTTACTTGCCCGAGATTCGATCGTCGGTATCTCGATACCTAGTTCAATCTCGTTACCGGCAAGTCTCTTTACTCGTTCCGTAATACATCATCCCGCAACTAACTCATTAGTCACAATGCTTGCAAGGCTTATAGTGATGTGCATTACCGAGTGGGCCCAGAGATACCTCTCCGACAATTGAAGTGACAAATCCTAATCTCGAAATACGCCAACCCAACAAGTACCTTTGGAGACACCTGTAGAGCACCTTTATAATCACCCATTTACGTTGTGACGTTTGGTAGCACACAAAGTGTTCCTCCGGTAAACAGGAGTTGCATAATCTCATAGTCATAGGAACATGTATAAGTCATGAAGAAAGCAATAGCAACATACTAAACGATCGAGTGCTAAGCTAACGGAATGGGTCAAGTCAATCACGTCATTCTCCTAATGAGGTGATCTCGTTAATCAAATGACAACTTATGTCTATGACTAGGAAACATAACCATCTTTGATTAACGAGCTAGTCAAGTAGAGGCATACTAGTGACACTCTATTTGTCTATATATTCACACATGTATTATGTTTCTGGTTAATACAATTCTAGCATGAATAATAAACATTTATCATGATATAAGGAAATAAATAATAACTTTATTATTGCCTCTAGGGCATATTTCCTTCACTTCTGCCACAACCTGAGGCGTGGGCAAGGAGCAGAAAGGCAGCGTACCTCTAGAGGCAGCGTCCACCAGCTCGCCGGCGCGTTCCAGTAGCGCATCACGGCCGCTCTCCGCCAGCCGGCATCGCAGCAGCTCCCGCGCCACGATGAGCGCGGCTCGCATGTTCGCCTGCTCCCGTCGGGTGTGCGGTGCCGTTGCCGCAGCGTAGCCTCAATACCGCATGGCAGTGCGCGTTGATGTCTACTACACAACCTTCTTCTTGTAGACGTTGTTGGGCCTCCAAGTGCAGAGGTTTCTAGGACAGTAGCAAATTTCCCTCAAGTGGATGACCTATGGTTTATCAATCCGTGGGAGGCGCAGGATGAAGATGGTCTCTCTCAAGCAACCCTGCAACAAAATAACAAAGAGTCTCTTGTGTCCCCAACACACCCAATACAATGGTAAATTGTATAGGTGCACTAGTTCGGCGAAGAGATGGTGATACTAGTGCAATATGGATGGTAGATATAGGTTTTTGTAATCTGAAAATATAAAAACAGCAAGGTAACTAATGATAAAAGTGAGCGAAAATGATATTGCAATGCGTTGAAACAAGGCCTAGGGTTCATACTTTCACTAGTGCAAGTTCTCTCAACAATAATAACATAATTGGATCATATAACTATCCCTCAACATGCAACAAAGAGTCACTCCAAAGTTACTAATAGCGGGGAACAAATGAAGAGATTATTGTAGGGTACGAAACCACCTCAAAGTTATCCTTTCTGATCAATCTATTCAAGAGTCCGTAGTAAAATAACACAAAGCTATTATTTCCGTTCGATCTATCATAGAGTTCGTACTAGAATAACACCTTAAGACACAAATCAACCAAAACCCTAATGTCACCTAGATACTCCAATGTCACCTCAAGTATCCGTGGGTATGATTATACGATATGCATCACACAATCTCAGATTCATCTATTCAACCAACACAATGAACTTCAAAGAGTGCCCCACAGTTTGTACCGGAGAGTCAAGACGAAAACGTGTGCCAACCCCTATGCATAAGTTCACAAGGTCACGGAACTCGCAAGTTGATCACCAAAACATACATCAAGTGGATCACATGAATATCCCATTGTCAACACAAATAAGCACATGCAAGACATATATCAAGTGTTCTCAAATCCTTAAAGACTCAATCCGATAAGATAACTTCAAAGGGAAAACTCAGTCCATTACAAGAGAGTAGAGGGGGACAAACATCATAAGATCCAACTATAATAGCAAAGCTCGCGGTACATCAAGATCGTGCTGAATCAAGAACACGAGAGAGAGAGAGAGAGAGAGATCAAACACATAGCTACGGGTACATACCCTCAGCCCCGAGGGTGAACTACTCCCTCCTCGTCATGGAGAGCGCCGGGATGATGAAGATGGCCACCGGTGATGATTCCCCCTCCGGTAGGGTGCCGGAACAGGGTCCCGATTGGTTTTTGGTGGCTACAGAGGCTTGCGGCGGCGGAACTCCCGATCTAGGTTATGTTCTGGAAGTTTGGGTATATATATGAGGTTTTGGCGTCGGGAACAAGTCACGGGGGTCTCCGAGGCGGCCACGAGGTAGGGGGCGCGCCCAGGGGGGTAGGGCGCGCCCCCCACCCTCGTGGGTGCCTCGGGACTCTTCTATCCCATCTCCGATACTCCGTGGGCTTCTTCTGGTCCAAAAATAATCTTCGTGAAATTTTAGGTCAATTGGACTCCGTTTGGTTTTCCTTTTCTGCGATACTCAAAAACAAGGAAAAAACAAAAACTGGCACTGGGCTCTAGGTTAATAGGTTAGTCCCAAAATCATATAAAATAGCATATAAAATGCATATAAAACATCCTAGATGGATAATATAATAGCATGGAACAATCAAAAATTATAGATACGTTGGAGACGTATCAGCATCCCCAAGCTTAATTCCTTCTCGTCCTCGAGTAGGTAAATGATAAAAATAGAATTTTTGATGTGGAATGCTACCTAACATATTAATCAATGTAATCTTCTTTATTGTGGCAAGAATATTTAGATCCATAAGATTCAAAACAAAAGTTTAATATTGACATGAAAACAATAATACTTCAAGCATACTAACAAAGCAATCATGCCTTCTCAAAATAACATGGCCAAAGCAAGCTATCCCTACAAAATCATATAGTCTGGCTATGCTCTATCTTCATCACACAAAATATTTAAATCATGCACAACCCCGATGACAAGCCAAGCAATTGTTTCATACTTTTGATGTTCTCAAACCTTTTCAATCTTCACGCAATACATGAGCGTGAGCCATGGACATAGCACTATAGGTGGAATAGAATGGTGGTTGTGGAGAAGACAAAAAGGGAGAAGATTGTGACGCCCCAAGACCGACGCTTCAGACGCCTTCCATGTTTTTCGTTGTCGCCGTGTGTTTTATTTTGTTTGTTGCATTTCATCATGTCATCATGAGCATTGCATCTGCATGTTTTCTTAAAGTTTGCATCCGTTCGTAGTTGCCGCATACCTCCTCGCCTCCGTTGACCTTTTCTCAGACCCACCATTCTTTTGTTGCCCGATTGTTTGACCCTCTCTGCACAATGCACAAAACCCCTTCTCGCGCGCGTCCGAAACCTGTCCCGAACCCGACCCGCTCAGTCATCACCGTTGGGTCCGGATCATCCCCAAACATCTATAAAACATCTCCGTTTTCTTTATTGGACTCCACAGCCTATTTTTCTCGACCGTTCAATTTTGATCGGAGGGTCCGTTTTGCCTTAAGCTAGTCCACCTAGCTATTTAAACAGTCCAAACCCTATTTTCTAGGGATCCATTCCATCCATGCCCCTGTTTGCAATTATGGTGTGCCCTAGCATGACTCAATCTTGCTCTACTTTTGCTATAAAATATTTCTGGCAGATTCTTAACATGATATTCAATTTTGCCAAGGTTGTTGTAGTTGATCCATTCATGCTATGTATTTGCTCTTGCCATGGATAGCTTCATAAACATGCCATCTTGCTGTAGATATGCTTGTTTTGTCATGCATTGCTTTGTGGTGAGTGAATCAAGCTCACAAAGATGCCTTCATAATGCTGTTACTGCAATGCTCTGTTTTCTGCTAAGTCTGAAACCTGTTAACAAAACTTGCTATGTTTACATGGGCGCTATCATATTTTCTGGTCCTTTTTGGCTTATGGTCAGTAAGGGACTTTTGTTCTATGCATTTAGTAGATTCATGCCATGCCTTGTTTTGCTATGATAAATTCCTGTAGCATGTTGATTGCTTGCTCTGAACATTGCTATCTGATGCTGTTTCAGCCATGCCCAGTAATTTCACCAAGTCTGTGAACCCGATATCTTTTGCACTTTTGCCATGCCTGTTTGAACCTGTTATGTTGTGATCTAGCCGTAGCTCAGTGTTCATCTTTTGTCAAGCATCTCCTGTAGATTACTGTCATATGCTTCGTTGCTATGTTGGAGTGCTGTAGCATAGTTACTTGATGTATTCTAAGTGCTATCATGCTGTTAATCGCAGATCGTGTCATTCTTGTTTTGCTTGCCATTTGCAAACCGTGCATCCGTTTCCAGTGATCTTTATATCGATTTCGACCGAAATCATCTCATCTTTCCAGTGACATACTTGGTTTGCCAAGTTACTGCCTTGTTCATCATTTTTCTTCCGGAGCACGCATATGCGTCACATACCACATCTCGCATATCATACATGTTTTGCATCATGTTGCTTGTGCATTTCCCGTGATTGATTGTGGTTCCATTGCTTGTGTTCTTGCTGTGGGTAGATCGGGGAGACGAGTTCGTGAACGAGGAACCTGTTGAGTACGCTTACGAGGATCAAGCTTTCGACAACTCTGAGAACCTTGCAGGCAAGATGACCATACCCTCGAAATCACTTCTATCTTTGCTTTGCTAGTTGTTCGTTCTATTGCCATGCTGCGCTACCTACCACTTGCTATATCATGCCTCCCATATTTTCCATGTCAAGCCTCTAACCATCCTTTCCTAGCAAACCGTTGTTTAGCTAAGTTACCGCTTTTGCTCAGCCCTTCTTATAGCGTTGCTAGTTGCAGGTGAAGTTGAAGTTGGTTTCATGTTGGAACATGGATATTTTGGAATATCACAATATCTCTTATTTAATTAATGCATCTATATATTTGGTAAAGGGTGGAAGGCTCGGCCTTATGCCTGGTGTTTTGTTCCACTCTTGCCGCCCTAGTTTTCGTCATACCGGTATTATGTTCCTTGAGTTTGCGTTCCTTACGCGGTTGGGTGATTTATGGGACCCCCTTGACAGTTCGCCTTGAATAAAACTCCTCCAGCAAGGCCCAACCTTGGTTTTACCATTTGCCACCTAAGCCTTTTCCCTTGGGTTTTCGCGAGCCCGAGGGTCATCTTTATTTTAACCCCCGGGCCAGTGCTCCTCCGAGCGTTGGTCCAAACTAGAGCACCGTGCGGGACCATCCCTTGGCAACTTGGGTTACGTTGGTACATGTACGCTTAGCTTATCTAGTGTGCCCTGAGAACGAGATATGTGCAGCTCCTATCGGGATTTGTCGGCACAGCGGGTGGTCTTGCTGGTCTTGTTTTACCATTGTCGAAATGTCTTGTAAACCGGGATTCCGAGACTGATCGGGTCTTCCCGGGAGAAGGTTTATCCTTCGTTGACCGTGAGAGCTTATAATGGGCTAAGTTGGGACACCCCTGCAGGGTATTATCTTTTGAAAGCCGTGCCCGCGGTTATGAGGCAGATGGGAATTTGTTAATGTCCGGTTGTAGAGAACCTGTCACTTGACTTAATTAAAATACATCAACCGTGTGTGTAGCCGTGATGGTCTCTTCTCGGCGGAGTCCGGGAAGTGAACACGGTTTGAGTTATGCATGAACGTAAGTAGTTTCAGGATCACTTCTTGATCATGTCTAGCTTCGCGACCGTTGCGTTGCTTCTCTTCTCGCTCTCATTTGCGTATGTTAGCCACCATATATGCTTAGTGCCTGCTGCAGCTGCAGCTCCACCTCATTACCCCATCCTTTCCTATAAGCTTAAATAGTCTTGATCTCGCGGGTGTGAGATTGCTGAGTCCTCGTGACTCACAGATAAAAACAGTTGCAGGTGCCGACGATGCCAGTGCAGATGACGCAACCGAGCTCAAGTGGGAGTTCGATGAGGAACGTGGTCGTTACTATGTTTCGTTTCCTGATGATCAGTAGTGGAGCCCAGTTGGGACGATCGGGGATCTAGCATTTGGGGTTATCTTATTTTCATTTGGATTTGACCGTAGTCAGTCTATGTGTGGATTTTGGATGATGTATGAATTAATTTGTGTTTTGTGTGAAGTGGCGATTGTAAGCCAACTCTCGTTATCCCATCCTTGTTCATTACATGGGATTGTGTGAAGATGACCCTTCTTGCGACAATACGTACAATGCGGTTATGCCTCTAAGTCGTGCCTCGACACGTGGGAGATATAGCCGCATCGTGGGTGTTACAAAGATAGTCTCACATCAACTAGGCGTATCAACGGGCTATGAAGTTGCCCATCAATAGATATCAATATGAGTGAGTAGGGATTGCCATGCAACGGATGCACTAGAGCTATAAGTGTATGAAAGCTCAAAAAGAAACTAAGTGAGTGTGCATCCAACTCGCTTGCTCACGAAGACCTAGGGCATTTTGAGGAAGACCATCATTGGAATATACAAGCCAAGTTCTATAATGAAAGATTCCCACTAGTATATGAAAGTGACAACATAGGAGACTCTCTATCATGAAGATCATGGTGCTACTTTGAAGCACAAGTGTGGTAAAACAATAGTAGCATTGCCCCTTCTCTCTTTTTCTCTCTTTTTTTGTTTTTTGGCCTTTTTTATATGGCCTCTTTTTCTCTTCTTTTTTATTTTTGTCCGGAGTCTCATCCCGACTTGTGGGGGAATCATAGTCTCCATCATCCTTTCCTCACATGGGACAATGCTCTAATAATGATGACCATCGCACTTTTATTTACTTACAACTCAAGAATTACAACTCGATACTTAGAACAAAATATGACTCTATATGAATGCCTCTGGCGGTGTACCGGGATGTGCAATGAATCAAGAGTGACATGTATGAAAGAATTATGAATGGTGGCTTTGCCACAAATACAATGTCAACTACATGATCATGCAAAGCAATATGACAATGATGAAGCATGTCATAATAAACGGAACGGTGGAAAGTTGCATGGCAATATATCTCGGAATGGCTATGGAAATGCCATAATAGGTAGGTATGGTGGCTGTTTTGAGGAAGGTATATGGTGGGTGTATGGTACTGGCGAAAGTTGCGCGGCACAAGAGAGGCTAGCAATGGTGGAAGGGTGAGAGTGCGTATAATCCATGGACTCAACATTAGTCATAAAGAACTCATATACTTATTGCAAAAATCTATTAGTTATCGAAATGAAGTACTACGCGCATGCTCCTAGGGGGATAGATTGGTAGGAAAAGACCATCGCTCGTCCCCGACCGCCACTCATAAGGAAGACAATCAAAAATAAATCATGCTCCGACTTCATCACATAACGGTTCACCATACGTGCATACTACGGGAATCACAAACTTTAACACAATTATCTCTTAAATTCACAACTACTCACTAGCATGACTCTAATATTACCATCCTCATATCTCAAAACAATAATAAGGAATCAAACTTCTCATAGTATTCAATGCACTTATATGAAAGTTTTTATTATATCCCTCTTGGATGCCTATCATATTAGGACTAAATTCATAACCAAAGCAAATTACCATGCTGTTTAAGACTCTCAAAATAATATAATTGAATCATGAGAGTTCATCTATTTCTTCAAAATAAAACCACCGCCGTGCTCTAAAAGGATATAAGTGAAGCACTAGAGCAAATGACAAACTACTCTGAAAGATATAAGTGAAGATCAATGAGTAGTTGAATAATTATGCAACTATGTGAAGACTCTCTAACATTTAAGAAATTCAGATCTTGGGATATTATTCAAACAGCAAGCAAAACAAAAATGACGCTCCAAGCAAAACACCTATCATGTGGTGAATAAAAATATAGCTCCATGTAAAGTTACCGATGAACGAAGACGAAAGAGGGGATGCCATCCGGGGCATCCCCAAGCTTAGGCTCTTGGTTGTCCTTGAATATTACCTTGGGGTGCCTTGGGCATTCCCAAGCTTAGGCTCTTGACACTCCTTATTCCATAGTCCATCGAATCTTTACCCAAAACTTGAAAACTTCACAACACAAAACTTAACAGAAAACTCGTAAGCTCCATTAGTATAAGAAAATAAATCACCACTTTTGGTACTGTTGTGAACTCATTCTAAATTCATATTGGTGTAATATCTACTGTATTCCAACTTCTCTATGGTTCATACCCTCCGATACTACTCATAGATTCATCAAAATAAGCAAACAACACAATAAAAAACAGAATCTGTCAAAAACAGAACAGTCTGTAGTAATCTGTATCATTTGAATACTTCTGTAACTCCAAAAATTCTAAAATAAATTGGTGGACCTGAGTAATTTGTCTATTAATCATCTTCAAAAATAATCAACCTAAAATCACTCTCCAGTAAAAAATGGCAGCTAATCTCGTGAGCGCAAAAGTTTCTGTTTTTTACAGCAAGATCGCAAAGACTTCACCCAAGTCTTCCCAAAGGTTCTACTTGGCACAAAATCACTCTCCAGTAAAAAATGGCAGCTAATATCGTGAGCGCAAAAGTTTCTATTTTTTACAGCAAGATCGCAAATACTTCACCCAAGTCTTCCCAAAGGTTCTACTTGGCACAAACACTAATTAAAACAATCAAACCACATCTAAACAGAGGCTAGATGAATTATTTATTACTAAACAGGAGCAAAAGGCAAAGAACAAAAATAAAATTGGGTTGCCTCCCAACAAGCGCTAACGTTTAACGCCCCTAGCTAGGCATGATGATTTCAATGATGCTCACATAAAAGATAAGAATTGAAACATAAAGAGAGCATCATGAAGAATATGACTATCACATTTAAGTCTAACCCACTTCCTATGCATAGGGATTTTGTGAGCAAACAACTTATGGGGACAATAATCAACTAGCATAGGAAGGCAAAACAAGCATAACTTCAAAACTTTAAGCACATAGAGAGGAAACTTGATATTATTGCAATTCCTACAAGCATATGTTCCTCCCTCATAATAATTTTTAGTAGCATCATGAATGAATTCAACAATATAACCATCACATAAAGCATTCTTTTCATGATCTACAAGCATAGAAAATTTACTACTCTCCACATAAGCAAAATTCTTCTCATTCGGAATTGTGGGAGTACCATAAGAAACTCGAATACTATAAATTGTTTCCACATTAAAAGAGTAATGTTTAGAAAAAGGGTAATCATAATCATGACAAGTTTTAATATAATCATCACTACTTTTTATAGCATAAGTGTCATCACAATAATCATCATAAGTAGCAACTTTGTTCTCATCATAATCAATTGAAACCTCTTCCAAGATAGTGGAATCATTACTAAATAAAGTCATGACCTCTCCAAATCAAATTTCATAATTGTCACAATAAGATTCAACACCCTCCAAAATAGTGGGATCATAACTTCCTAAAGTTGACACTCTTCCAAACCCACTCTCATCAATATAACCATCATAAATAGGAGGCATGCTAGCATCATAATAAATTTTCATATCAAAACTTGGGAGGTTAAACATATCATCTTCATAAAACATAGCATCCCCAAGCTTGGGACAATCATTAATTGCAGCAAATAAATTCTCAAACTTTTCATTCTCATAAAACATGGCATCCCCAAGCTTGGGCCTTTTCATATCATAAGCATAATCACTCTCATCATTAATAGTATGGATAGCACCAACAGTATAGCAATTATCATCATCACAATGAGTAATAGGAGCAACATCATTTGGGAGGGATACCTTTTTACCTTTGCTTCTCCGTCTTTTCTTTTCCTTCTTCACTCATGTGTGGGTTTAATCCTCTTTTTGGAGCTCCTTATTAATGAGATTGGTTGAATAGAAAGCTCCTCCTCGTTACCTGATTCATCATAAGAAATAATAGGAGAATATTGGGAAATCTCTTCCCTTTCATTAGTATTCTCTTCATCTTCTATTTGTTTTCTTGTCTTTATGTAATTGGCAATATAAGGATTTTCAATGCAATTCACCGCACAATACATATAAATTTCCTCTAGATCAAAATCAAGAACTTTATCAAGGACAAATTCTGGAATATCCTTAGTTATACGTTTCATTTCATCATAACCCAAAAGCAAACTAAGTTCATTATGATGTGCAAGGGAAATCAAGTCATCACAATTTTTGGACACGATTTGATCATGAAACAATTTGCATTGGAGATTTAAATGACCACGTTCATTGCAAAGTTCACAAGTACGGCTAAGAAAATTTAAATTTTCAGAACAAACATCTAGCCTCTCTTGCAACCATTTAGTTTTTAAATACTTATGCCTCTTGCAAAATCTATCTTCCCTATTTGGTGTGTACTTGCAAACTCTATGCACTCCACAAAAGTTGACATGCTTATAAGAGACATTTTCATCATGACTAGTGCAATCATCATGAGTACTATGGATATTCAAAGAGTTCATACTAACAACATTGCAATCATGCTCATCATTCAAAGATTTAGTGCCAAACATTTTAATGCATTCTTCTTCTAGCATTTTGGCACAATTATCGGAATCCTTATTTTCACGGAAGATATTAAAAAGATGAAGTATATGAGGCACCCTCAATTCCATTTTTTTGTAGTTTTCTTATATAAACTAAACTAGTGATAAAACAAGAAACAAAAAGATTTCATTGCAAGATCTAAAGATATACCTTCAAGCACTCACCTCCCCGGCAACGGCGCCAGAAATTGCTTGATGTCTACTACACAACCTTCTTTTTGTAGACGTTGTTGGGCCTCCAAGTGCAGAGGTTTGTAGGACAGTAGCAAATTTCCCTCAAGTGGATGACCTAAGGTTTATCAGTCCGTGGGAGGCGCGGGATGAAGATGGTCTCTCTCAAGCAACCCTGCAACAAAATAACAAAGAGTCTCTTGTGCCCCCAACACACCCAATACAATGGTAAATTGTATAGGTGCACTAGTTCGGCGAAGAGATGGTGATACAAGTGCAATATGGATGGTAGATATAGGTTTTTGTAATCTGAAATTATAAAAACAGCAAGGTAACTAATGATAAAAGTGAGCGAAAATGGTATTGCAATGCATTGAAACAAGGCCTAGGGTTCATACTTTCACTAGTGCAAGTTCTCTCAACAATAATAACATAATTGGATCATATAACTATCCCTTAACATGCAACAAAGAGTCACTCCAAAGTTACTAATAGCGGGGAACAAACGAAGAGATTATTGTAGGGTACGAAACCACCTCAAAGTTATCCTTTCTGATCGATCTATTCAAGAGTCCGTAGTAAAATAACACGAAGCTATTCTTTCCGTTCGATCTATCATAGAGTTCGTACTAGAATAACCCCTTAAGACACAAATCAACCAAAACCCTAATGTCACCTAGATACTCCAATGTCACCTCAAGTATCTGTGGGTATGATTATACGATATGCATCACACAATCTCAGATTCATCTATTCAACCAACACAAAGAACTTCAAAGAGTGCCCCAAAGTTTCTACCGGAGAGTCAAGACGAAAACGTGTGCCAACCCCTATGCATAAGTTCACAAGGTCACGGAACTCGCAAGTTGATCACCAAAACATACATCAAGTGGATCACGTGAATATCCCATTGTCACCACAGATCAGCACATGCAAGACATACATCAAGTGTTCTCAAATCCTTAAAGACTCAATCCGATAAGATAACTTCAAAGGGAAAACTCAATCCATTACAAGAGAGTAGAGGGGGAGAAACATCATAAGATCCAACTATAATAGCAAAGCTCGCGATACATCAATATTGTGCCGAATCAAGAACATGAGAGAGAGAGATCAAACACATAGCTACTGGTACATACCCTCAGCCCTGAGGGTGAACTACTCCCTCCTCGTCATGGAGAGCGACGGGATGATGAAGATGGCCACCGGCGATGATTCCCCCTCCGGCAGGGTGCCGGAATAGGGTCCCAATTGGTTTTTGGTGGCTACAGAGGCTTGTGGCGGCGGAACTCCCGATCTAGGTTATGTTCTGGAAGTTTGGGTATATATATGAGGTTTTGGCGTCGGGAACAAGTCACGGGGGTCTCCGAGGCGGCCACGAGGTAGGGGGCGCCCCCCCTCCCCACCCTCGTGGGTGCCTGGGGACTCCTCTGGCCCATCTCTGATACTCTGTAGGCTTCTTCTGGTCCAAAAATAATCTCCGTGAAATTTCAGGTCAATTGGACTCCATTTGGTTTTCCTTTTCTGCGATACTCAAAAACAAGGAAAAAACAGAAACTGGCACTGGGCTCTAGGTTAATAGGTTAGTCCCAAAAATCATATAAAATAGCATATAAATGCATATAAAACATCCTAGATGGATAATATAATAGCATGGAACAATCAAAAATTAATGATACGTTGGAGACGTATCACGCGTGCGCCGCGGCGCGAGGGCGGAGGGCGTCGGTCCGCGCCGCCCGCGTCCGGCGGTGTTCGGCGGTGTGCGGGCCGCCTGGAGCGCGGAGTTGAGGTCTTCCTGGGCGGACGGCGCCGCCCGGACGGGCCAAGCGACCCAATGGTTGGCGTGAGTCCTCGGGTCGTCAAACATTGGAACCGCGGGGTGTCGGCAGGTCGATCAACGGAAGAGGGGCTTTGGCACACCCCTACCTGGCGCGCCAAATGTTGGATTTTGGGTTCCGGCAAACCCTTGTGAGGTTCGAACTCTGGGGTGCCCACGAAGAACACTCTCTTCCTAGCTCGCTCGCTCAACGATCTCACAACCTAGCTCGACAGACCCAAAGAACAAGAGACACGAGAGTTTATACTGGTTTGGTCCACCTTGCGGTGTAATACCCTACTCCAGTGTGTGGTGGATTGTCTCGAGGGGCTGAGGATGAGCTAGTACAGTGGATGAACAGCCTCAGGAGGTGAGGTGTTCTTGGGCTCGATGAGCTGGTGAGATGGTCCGGGTGGAAACGATCCGTCCGGTCTATGGTGGTGGCTAAGTCCTATTTATAGTGGCCTTGGTCCTCTTCCCAAATGTTAGGCGGGAAGGGATCCCACAATGGCCAAGTTTGAAGGGGGACAACTAGTACAAGCTATCCTGACAAAAGGTGGTCTTCGCCTGCCAAAGGCTCTGGTGGTGATGCTGTTGTGGGCTCCGCGATGACCTCCGTCCTGTTGGTCCTGGTCATGTTGCACCGATATGGAAACCTTTGCCTGATGCCTCGGGACCCCGCGCCTGCGCTTGCCTCCTTAGCACCAAAGAGGAAACTGGTACACTGCGCCCGCTGGCACCCGCCTGGCCTTGGTCGTCATGGCTCACGTCACGCGAACCTCGCGAGGTGTCCCTTTCATAGATATCTCCACTCCTCGGGAGACAGCCTAGTGAGACCACCCCCAGGGAGGTCTTGGTGTCGTCCGCCTCGCGAGGCTTGGCCCCTCGCGAGGGTCTTGTGTTGTCGCTGCTAAAGCTGGGCCGTTCCAGGCCGTTGGTGGAGCCACGCCTCGGGGCGCAGGCAGGCAAGTCTGGGCACCCCCGGGTCCAGAACGCCGACAAGTTCATGCTCCACAGGGTCGCCCGCAATAGTAATAAGGCATGTACTATCAGACACAAACACAAAACTCTTGAAGTAACTGTAGCTAGGTCATCTCTGTCATCAAAAGAGCCATAGCTTGCAACACATCCTCTACAGTCGAAGGGAAAACTGTATTTTGTTTCTACATCTTCCAGGCAATGAGAGAACCACCAAGAAAAACACATCAAGCAGAAAATGAATGATGATTCAGGGATCACTAGTCCACGTAGCATCCTAATAGGCCTGAAGTTGTAATTGAAAGGATTGATATGGTCGGCTAGAGGGGGGTTTCAATAGGTGACTAACAATTTTAACTTTGTTCCCGAATTTAGGCTCAACAAAAGATAGGTTATCTATATATGCAACTAGGTGGATAACCTATATGACAAGCACAATGAGCAACAAAATATAACAAGAGTAAACACAAGGCAGAAGCTAGCACAAAGTAAAGGAATGAGATAACCAAAAGTGGAGACGATGAAGACGAGGATGTGTTTCCAAAGTTCCCTCCTTTAGGGGACGTCAAGGAAATATGCCCTAGAGGCAATAATAAAGTTATTATTTATTTCCTTATATCATGATAAATGTTTATTATTCATGCTAGAATTGTATTAACCGGAAACATAATACATGTGTGAATACATAGACAAACAGAGTGTCACTAGTATGCCTCTACTTGACTAGCTCGTTAATCAAAGATGGTTATGTTTCCTAGCCATAGACATAAGTTGTCATTTGATTAACGAGATCACCTCATTAGGAGAATGACGTGATTGACTTGACCATTCCGTTAGCTTAGCACCCGATCGTTTAGTATGTTGCTATTGCTTTCTTCATGACTTATACATGTTCCTCTGACTATGAGATTATGCAACTCCCGTTTACCGGAGGAACACTTTGTGTGCTACCAAATGTCACAACGTAAATGGGTGATTATAAAGGTGATCTACAGGTGTCTCCAAAGGTACTTGTTGGGTTGGCGTATTTCGAGATTAGGATTTGTCACTCCGATTGTCGGAGAGGTATCTCTGGGCCCACTCGGTAATGCACATCAGTATAAGCCTTGCAAGCATTGTGACTAATAAGTTAGTTGCGGGATGATGTGTTACGGAACGAGTAAAGAGACTTGCCGGTAACGAGATTGAACTAGGTATCGAGATACCGACGATCGAATCTCGGGCAAGTAACATACTGATGACAAAGGGAACAACGTATGTTGTTATGCGGTCTGACCGATAAAGATCTTCGTAGAATATGTGGGAGCCAATATGGGCATCCAGGTCCCGCTATTGGTTATTGACCGGAGACGTGTCTCCGTCATGTCTACATAGTTCTCGAACCCGTAGGGTCCGCACGCTTAAAGCTACGATGACAGTTTTATTATGAGTTTATGTATGTTGATGTACCGAAGGAGTTCGGAGTCCCGGATGAGATCGGGGACATGACGAGGAGTCTCGAAATGGTCGAGACGTAAAGATCGATATATTGGACGACTATATTCGGACTTCGGAAAGGTTCCGAGTGATTCGGGTATTTTTCGGAGTACCGGAGAGTTACGGGAATACGTATTGGGCCTTATTGGGCCATACGGGAAAGAAGAAAAAGGGCCTCAAGGGTGGCCGCACCCCTCCCCTTGGTCTGGTCCGAATTGGACTAGGGAAGGGGGGCGCCCCCTTCCTTCCTTCTCTTTTTCCCTTCCTCTTTTCCTATTCTATATGGGAGGTGGAATCCTACTAGGACTAGGGAGTCCTAGTAGGACTCCACACTTGGTGCGCCCCCTCCTAGAGCCGGCCTCCTCTTCCCTTGCTCCTTTATATACGGGGGCAGGGGGCACCCCAGAGGCACAACAATTGATCCTTGAGATCTTTTAGCCGTGTGCGGTGCCCCCCTCCACCAAATTACACCTCGATAATATCATTGCGGAGCTTAGGCGAAGCCCTGCATCGGTAGAACATCATCATCGTCACCACGCCGTCGTGCTGACGAAACTCTCCCTCAACACTCGGCTGGATCGGAGTTCGAGGGACGTCATCGAGCTAAACGTGTGTAGAACTCGGAGGTGCCGTGCGTTCGGTACTTGATCGGTCGGATCGTGAAGACGTACGACTACATCAACCGCGTTGTGATAACGCTTCCGCTGTCGGTCTACGAGGGTACGTGGACAACACTCTCCCCTCTCGTTGCTATGCATCACCATGATCTTGCGTGTGCGTAGGAATTTTTTTGAAATTACTACGTTCCCCAACAGTGGCATCCGAGCCTGGTTTTATGCGTTGATGCTATGCACGAGTAGAACACAAGTGAGTTGTGGGCGATATAAGTCATACTGCTTACCAGCATGTCATACTTTGGTTCAGCGGTATTGTGAGATGAAGCGGCCCGGACCGACATTACGCGTACGCTTCCGCGAGACTGGTTTCACCGTTCGGAGCACTCGTTGCTTAAAGGTGACTGGCGGGTGTCTGTCTCTCTCACTTTAGTTGAACCGAGTGTGGCTACGCCCGGTCCTTGCGAAGGTTAAAACAGCACCAACTTGACAAACTATCGTTGTGGTTTTGATGCGTAGGTAAGAACGGTTCTTGCTAAGCCCGTAGCAGCCACGTAAAACTTGCAACAACAAAGTAGAGGACGTCTAACTTGTTTTTGCAGGGCATGTTGTGATGTGATATGGTCAAGACATGATGTGATATAATGTGTTGTATGAGATGATCATGTTTTGTAACCGAGTTATTGGCAACTGGCAGGAGCCATATGGTTGTCGCTTTATTGTATGAGATGCAATCGCCATGTAATAGTTTTACTTTATCACTAAGCGGTAGCGATAGTCGTAAAAGCAATAAGTTGGCGAGACAACAACGATGCTACGATGGAGATCAAGGTGTCGCGCCGGTGACGATGGTGATCATGACGGTGCTTCGGAGATGGAGATCACAAGCACAGTGCTTCGGAGATGGAGATCACAAGCACAAGATGATGATGGCCATATCATATCACTTATATTGATTGCATGTGATGTTAATCCTTTATGCATCTTATCTTGCTTTGATTGACGGTAGCATTATAAGATGATCTCTCACTAAAATTTCAAGATATAAGTGTTCTCCCTGAGTATGCACCGTTGCAAAAGTTCTTCGTGCTGAGACACCACGTGTTAATCGGGTGTGATAGGCTCTACATTCAAATACAACGGGTGCAAAACAGTTGCACACGCGGAACACTCAGGTTAAACTTGACGAGCCTAGCATATACAGATATGGCCTCGGAACACAGAGACCGAAAGGTCGAGCGTGAATCATATAGTAGATATGATCAACATAGTGATGTTCACCATTGAAACTACTCCATCTCACGTGTTAATCGGACATGGTTTAGTTGCTTTGGATCACGTTATCACTTAGATGATTAGAGAGATGTCTATCTAAGTGGGAGTTCTTAAGTAATATGATTAATTGAACTTAAATTTATCATGAACTTAGTCCTGATAGTATTTTGCAAATTATGTTGTAGATCAATAGCTCGCGTTGTTGCTTCCCTGTGTTTATTTTTTGTTCCTAGAGAAAAATTATGTTGAAATATGTTAGTAGCAAAGATGCGGATTGGATCCGTGATCTGAGGATTATCCTCATTGCTGCACAGAAAAATTATGTCCTTGATGCACCGCTAGGTGACAGACCTATTGCAGGAGCAGGTGCAGACGTTATGAACGTTTGGCTAGCTCAATATGGTGACTACTTGATAGTTTAGTGCACCATGCTTAACGGCTTAGAATCGGGACTTCAAAGACGTTTTGAACGTCATGGACCATATGAGATGTTCCAGGAGTTGAAGTTAATATTTCAAGCAAATACCCGAGTTGAGAGATATGAAATCTCCAACAAGTTCTATAGCAAAAAGATGGAGGAGAATCACTCAACTAGTGAGCATGTGCTCAGATTGTCTGGGTACTACAATCGCTTGAATCAAGTGGGAGTTTATCTTCCAGATAAAATAGTGATTGACAGAATTCTCTAGTCACCATCACCAAGTTAGTAGAACTTCGTGATGAACTATGGTATGCAAGGGATGACGAAAGTAATTCCCGAGCTCTTCGTGATGCTGAAATCGACGAAGGTAGAAATCAAGAAAAACATCAAGTGTTGATGGTTGACGAGACCACTTCAAGTGTTGATGGTTGACGAGACCGCTAGTTTCAAGAAAAGGGCAAAGGGAAAAAGGGGAACTTGAAAAAGAACGGCAAGCAAGTTGCTGCTCAAGTGAAGAAGCCTAAGTCTGGTCCTAAGCCTGAGACTAAGTGCTTCTACTGCAAAGGGACTGGTCACTGGAAGTGGAACTACCCCAACTATTTGGTGGGTAAGAAGGATGGCAAAGTGAACAAATGTATATTTGATATACAGATTATTGATGTGTACTTTACTAGTGTTTATAGCAATCCCTCGGTAATTGATACTGGTTCAGTTGCTAAGAGTAGTAACTCGAAACGGGAGTTGCAGAATAAACAGAGACTAGTAAAAGTGAACAAAGGTATATTTGATATACAGATTATTGATGTGTACTTTACTAGTGTTTATAGCAACCCCTCGGTAATTGATACTGGTTCAGTTGCTAAAGAGTAGTAACTCGAAAACGGGAGTTGCAGAATAAACAGAGACTAGTAAAAGGCGAGGTGACGATGTGTGTTGGAAGTAGTTCCAAGATTGATATGATCATCATCGCACACTCCCTGTACTTTCGGGATTAGTGTTGAAACTAAATAAGTGTTATTTGGTGTTTGCGTTGAGCATGAATATGATCTGATCATGTTTATTGCAATACGGTTATTCATTTAAGTTAGAGAACAATTGTTGTTCTGTTTACATGAATAAAACCTTTATGGTCATACACACCAACGAAAATGGTTTGTTGGATCTTGATCATAGTGATACACATATTCATAATATTGAAGCCAAAAGATGCAAAGTTAATAATGATAGTGCAACTTATTTGTGGTACTGCCGTTTAGGTCATATTGGTATAAAGCGCATGAAGAAACTCCATACAGATGGGATTTTGGAATCACTTGATTATGAATCACTTGATGCTTGCGAACCGTGCCTCATGGGCAAGATGACTAAAACGCCGTTCTCCGGAACTATGGAGAGAGCAACAGATTTGTTGGAAATCATACATACAGATGTATGTGGTCCGATGAATATTGAGGCTCGTAGCAGGTATCATTATTTTCTGATCTTCACAGATGATTTGAGCAGATATGGGTATATCTACTTGATGAAACACAAAGTCTGAAACATTTGAAAAGTTCAAAGAATTTCAGAGTGAAGTGGAGTATCATCGTAACAAAAAAATAAAAGTTTCTACGATATGATCGCAGAGGTAAAATATTTGAGTTACGAGTTTGGCCTTCAGTTAAAACAATGTGAAATAGTTTCACTACTCACGCCACCTGGAACACCACAGTGTAATGGTGTGTCCGAACGTCATAACCGTACTTTATTGGATATAGTGCAATCTATGATGTCTCTTACAAATTTACCACTATCGTTTTGGGTTATGCATTAGAGACAGCTACATTCACGTTAAATAGGGCACCATCAAAATCCGTTGAGACGACGCCTTATGAACTGTGGTTTGGCAAGAAACCAAAGTTGTCGTTTCTTAAAATTTTGGGGTTGTGATGCTTATGTGAAAAAATTTCATCCTGATAAGCTCAAACCCAAATCGGAGAAATGTGTCTTCATAGGATACCCAAAGGAGACAGTTGGGTACACCTTCTATCACAGATCCGAAGGCAAGACATTCGTTGCTAAGTATGGATCCTTTCTAGAGAAGGAGTTTCTCTCGAAAGATGTGAGTGGGAGGAAAGTAGAACTTGATGAGGTAACTGTACCTGCTCCCTTATTGGATCACAGAAATCTGTTCCTGTGACTTCTACACCAATTAGTGAGGAAGTTAATGATGATGATCATGTAACTTCAGATCAAGTTACTACCAAACCTCGTAGGTAAACCAGAGTAAGATCCGCACGAGAGTGGTACGGTAATCCTGTTCTGGAGGTTATGTTACTAGACCATGACGAACCTACAAACTATGAAGAAGCGATGGTGAGCCCAGATTCCGCAAAATGGCTTGAGGCCATGAAATCTGAGATGAGATCCATGTATGAGAACAAAGTGTGGACTTTGGTTGACTTGCCTGATGATCGGCAAGCAATTGAGAAAAAATGGATTGTCAAGAGGAAGACGGACGCCGATAGTAGTATCACTATCTACAAAGCTAGAATTGTCGCAAAAAGGTTTTCGACAAGTTCAAGATGTTGACTACGATGAGAGTTTCTCACTCGTATCTATGCTTAAGTCTGTCCGAATCATGTTAGCAATTGCCGCATTTTATGAAATCTGGCAAAGGGATAAACAAAACTGCATTCCTTGATGGATTTATTAAAGAAGAGTTGTATATGATACAACCAGAAGGTTTTGTCAATCCTAAAGGTGCTAACAAAATATGCAAGCTCCAGCGATCCATCAATGGACTGGTGCAAGCATCTCGGAGTTGGAATATACGCTTTGATAAGTTGATCAAAGCATATAGTTGTATACAGACTTGCGGTGAAGCCTGTATTTACAAGAAAGTGAGTGGGAGCACTATAGCATTTCTGATAAGTATATGTGAATGACATATTGTTGATCGGAAATAATGTAGAATTATTCTGTAAAGCATAAAGGAGTGTTTTGAAATGAGTTTTTCAAAGAAAGACCTCGGTGAAGCTGCTTACATATTGAGCATCAAGATCTATAGAGATAGATGAAGACGCTTGATGAGTTTTTCAATGAGTACATACCTTAACAAGATTTTGAAGTAGTTCAAAATAGAACAGTCAAAGAAAAGAGTTCTTGCCTGTGTTACAAGGTGTGAAATTGAGTAAAGACTCAAAGCCCGACCACGGCAAAAGATAGAAAGAGAATGAAAGTCATTCCCTATGCCTTGGCCATAGGTTCTATAAAGTATGCCATGCTGTGTACCAGATCTATTGTATACCCTACACTGATTTTGGCAAGGGAGTACAATAGTGATCTAGGAGTAGATCACTAGACAGCGGTCAAAATTATCCTTACTGGAATAAGGATATGTTTCTCGATTATGGAAGTGACAAAAGGCTCGTCGTAAAAGGTTACGTCGATGCAAGTTTTGACACTAATCTAGATGACTCTAAGTCTCGGTCTAGATACATATTGAAAGTGGGAGCAATTAGCTAGAGTAGCTCCATGCAGAGCATTGTAGACATAGAAATTTGCAAAATACTTACGGATCTGAATGTGACAGACCCGTTGACTAAAATTATCTCACAAGCAAAACATGATCACACCTTAGTACTCTTTGGGTGTTAATCACATAGCGATGTGAACTAGATTACTGAGTCTAGTAAACCCTTTGGGTGATGGTCACATGACGATGTGAACCATGGGTGTTAATCACATGGTGATGTGAACTATTCATGTTAAATCACATGGCGATGTGAACTAGATTATTGACTCTAGTGCAAATGGGAGACTGAAGGAAATATGCCCTAGAGGCAATAATAAAGTTATTATTTATTTCCTTATATCATGATAAATGTTTATTATTCATGCTAGAATTGTATTAACCGGAAACATAATACATGTGTGAATACATAGACAAACAGAGTGTCGCTAGTATGCCTCTACTTGACTAGCTCATTAATCAAAGATGGTTATGTTTCCTAGCCATAGACATAAGTTGTCATTTGATTAACGAGATCACCTCATTAGGAGAATGACGTGATTGACTTGACCCATTCCGTTAGCTTAGCACCCGATCGTTTAGTATGTTGCTATTGCTTTCTTCATGACTTATACATGTTCCTCTGACTATGAGATTATGCAACTCCCGTTTACCGGAGGAACACTTTGTGTGCTACCAAACGTCACAACGTAAATGGGTGATTATAAAGGTGATCTACAGGTGTCTCCAAAGGTACTTGTTGGGTTGGCGTATTTCGAGATTAGGATTTGTCACTCCGATTGTCGGAGAGGTATCTCTGGGCCCACTCGGTAATGCACATCACTATAAGCCTTGCAAGCATTGTGACTAATAAGTTAGTTGCGGGATGATGTGTTACGGAACGAGTAAAGAGACTTGCCGGTAACGAGATTGAACTAGGTATCGAGAGACCGACGATCGAATCTCGGGCAAGTAACATACTGATGACAAAGGGAACAACGTATGTTGTTATGCGGTCTGACCGATAAAGATCTTCGTAGAATATGTGGGAGCCAATATGGGCATCCAGGTCCCGCTATTGGTTATTGACCGGAGACGTGTCTCCGTCATGTCTACATAGTTCTCGAACCCGTAGGGTCCGCACGCTTAAAGCTACGATGACAGTTTTATTATGAGTTTATGTATGTTGATGTACCGAAGGAGTTCGGAGTCCCGGATGAGATTGGGGACATGACGAGGAGTCTCGAAATGGTCGAGACGTAAAGATCGATATATTGGACGACTATATTCGGACTTTGGAAAGGTTCCGAGTGATTCGGGTATTTTTCGGAGTACCGGAGAGTTACGGGAATACGTATTGGGCCTTATTGGGCCATACGGGAAAGAAGAAAAAGGGCCTCAAGGGTGGCCACACCCCTCCCCTTGGTCTGGTCCGAATTGGACTAGGGAAGGGGGCGCCCCCTTCCTTCCTTCTCTTTTTCCCTTCCTCTTTTCCTATTCCATATGGGAGGTGGAATCCTACTAGGACTAGGGAGTCCTAGTAGGACTCCACACTTGGTGCGCCCCCTCCTAGAGCCGGCCTCCTCCTCCCTTGCTCCTTTATATACGGGGGCAGGGGGCACCCCAGAGACACAACAATTGATCCTTGAGATCTTTTAGCCGTGTGCGGTGCCCCTCTCCACCAAATTACACCTCGATAATATCATTGCGGAGCTTAGGCGAAGCCCTGCGTCGGTAGAACATCATCATCGTCACCACACCATCGTGCTGACGAAACTCTCCCTCAACACTCGGCTGGATCGGAGTTCGAGGGACGTCATCGAGCTGAACGTGTGTAGAACTCGGAGGTGCCGTGCGTTCGGTGCTTGATCGGTCGGATCGTGAAGACGTACGACTACATCAACCGCGTTGTGATAACGCTTCCGCTGTCGGTCTACGAGGGTACGTGGACAACACTCTCCCCTCTCGTTGCTATGAATCATCATGATCTTGCGTGTGCGTAGGAATTTTTTTGAAATTACTACGTTCCCCAACAGGACGTATGTCCGTTGAAGGGGTGTGGAGGCACAATGCTCCACAAGTGTCACAAGGACTCACCCTATTCTCCTCACGCTCTCACACTATGCAGGGTGCCATGAATCCACTAGCGGTGCCTTTGAAGGCGGCAACCAGAACCTTTACAAACAAGGCTGGGGCTCTCTCCACAACTTAATTGAAAGCTCCCAACACCACCACGAAGATTCACTAATGGATTGTGGCTCCGAGGTGACCTCGTCCATCTCGGGTGCCCAAACACCCAAGAGTAATAAGATCCGCAAGAAATATATGGGGGAATCAAATTTCCTTTGCTGGAAGTGTAGATCTAGGTCTCCTCCCTCACTCCCTAGCAAATCAACAAGTTTGGTTGGCTAGAGAAGGAACCGTTATGCTGAAAACGCATGGGAGCGGTACAACCACCCCAAATCCCGGGGGAGCCATCTGCCATGCATATGCAGTACAACCGCCCAGGTGCGTGGTACAACGACGCAAGGCGAGAGTGTTGTTGGGAGGGTACAGCGGTACAACCGCCCTCTTCACCGGTTGTACTTGTTATTAACATAATAACTCGTGCAACCGTTCTGGCACAGCTCTGTACTGCTTGCCTAACCGAAGATAAACCCACTTGGGCGGTAGTTGCCCCGGTACAGGGGTCGGTAGTACCGCGCCAGGGGAAGCAGCGGTACAACCGCCCAAGTCACCGGTACGACCGCCAGGTAGGCTTGCGTCTACCCACTCCCACATAGGAGTGGTACGATCGCAAGCCCTAGTGGTACAACCGCTTGGGTGCATTTGCCTACATAGATTAGAATTGTGGTTTTCTCCTCGAGGTGGAAGGAAGATATGGTGGGTGCAATATGAACGTGTACGTGATTTGATTCCACCCATACCTTTCGATACGGACCCCCTCTCTCAATAGTACAGGTTTCCTACGACCAAAGAAAAACACGTCAAAAATGTTGTCATCGCTCTTTTCCTTCCAGAGGGGTGCCCAATTGCATTCTGCCATATATATATATATATATATATATATATATATATATATATATATATATATATGCATGTGTATTTTAAACACACGGTTAGTCCGCAAATTTGCTTGTCATCAACACCAAAATATTTAAGGCAGGAAATGCCATTTCAGTAATGAACTGGAGCATGGAAAGAGCAGACGGTGAGAGCTCATGCCACGAAGATATCAAAGAGCACGAAGGAGGTGACTATAGTGAAGAAAAGTGGGAACAATGGGAAACTAACTCAAAATATGAACAAAATAGGAGATATCTGAATAAATGATAGCTAGATAGACAAGATGACAAATTTTCATGTTATATATCTTGCTATCGCTTAGTTTTTTATCTTGCTTAGCATAAGTTGTGCACATATGTGAGCCTAGTTGTTTTAGGTTTTTTGCTTGACAAATTAAACACTAGTTTTATTCCACATTTGTTCAAGCCTAAATCGTAATTATTTTAAAGAGCATATTCACCCCCCTCTAGGCGTCATCCACGATCTTTCAGTAGTGCCTGGGGTACGGGGCATTTAAAGTGCGACCGTTTTTGATGTCGCACGACTCCCTTGGACACTGAGCTTTCATCCTTCGTTTGTCCTCCTAAAGGGGCTTGGAAGGGGAGAGTGACCCTCCACTTGAGTGTATTCAAGTGAGAGTGAGTAAGTTACATGCCCATGAGAAGCTTTATATAGTCTACAGGTCGTTGACAAATGACCAAGGCTAGCCTTGAAGTAAGGAGGTGGGAGAGTAGAACTAGGTAATTTTCTGTCCTGTAGCCAATGTGCTCCTTATTGGGCTAGGAGGTGGATTGTGGCCCATTAGGGGGGAAATACCTACACTAGGATATTTCTTGTTTGGGCTTGGGCCCCTTTGCTCTCTTTCCTTCTCTTTTGACTTATTCTTTTATGCGGTCTTCCTTCTTTGACTTGTTAGCCATGAAGTCTTGCTTTGATTTTTTTGATCAGGGTAGCTTGGACTATTGTTGACTGCCTTGACTTGTGTTGACCGCTTGGGTGGCATTCCATGTAGGATAGGGGTGGGACCTCAAGTAGGGTTAAAATCCACCACTACAACACCATTGAAGAAGACGAAGGCCGCCATAGCGTAGAGCCATATCATGACTAAAGTAGCTGCTCCAGTGGTTTCCTCCCCCTCTCCCCCTTCCATCCCACCGCCAAGCATGGAGGAGCCGGTCTCACCCGTTGCCACAACCTCCCCCGTCCAGAACATGTTGATGATGTGTCCAAAAGGTATAAGAATTTATTTTTCTTTGGTTTTTCAATCTTTGTCACGCATTTTACTATTTTAATACAATTGTCATGTGATGCGTGTCTATATTCTTTAATTTTGGTGTATGTAGTGTCCATGATGTAAACTTTTCTGCAACACACGAATGTTGCATTTCAAGATTTTATCTCTCAAGAACATGAAGCACAATATGGTGACTTGATGAGCCTCGTATTGACATGGATGAGGAGTTTTTTTATGCAACTCCAAAGGGAAGAACAACAAGCTACCATGCTGATGAAGACAAGTTGCTATGTTTAGCATGGAAGAAAATTGGTCATGATTTGATCGTCTGTGTGGAGAAACCAATGAATACTTATTGGAAGTGTATCAAAGAGTTCTTCGATGCACGTAACACTAGTGGTAACGAACGACTGCAAGCTTCACTCCGCCATCGATGGTCACCAACTGTCAAAAGTGGTCGGCTTGCTTGTCACAAGTTAAACGTGTGACCCAAGTGGTACAAATGATGGCAATAAGGTGATTGTTTGCTCAAATTCAACAATTATTTTCTTTATCTCTTATATGTATTGGTGGCTAACTTGTTTTCTCAATTGTGTATGTATACCAACATTGCTCAAGATTTATACAAGGGAAAAGAAAAAAAGGCTCAAATAAAGGTAAACCATTCACTTTGCATTATTATTGGACGAAGCTTGAACATGAGGAGAAGTGGAAGAACCACGATACATATGAAGCTCCGAGGAAGAACTCCAAGAGTTCGGTTGGAGATGCAATAATAGTTGATGATGATGAGGAGGAGGAGGAAGAGGAGGAGGAGAAGGAGGAGGAGGAGAACAGTGATAATGCATCAAGTGGCGAGGAAGGAAAAAAGAAGCTCCACTCCCAACTCGGTTGCTCCTACAAAAAGGCCCGATGGAAGAAAGAAAGGCAAAAAAAAGGCAAAGAATGGAGGAGATAATGAAATGAAGGAATCAATGGACGTCATCATGAATGCAAGAAAAGAGATGGCCGAGAAAGGAAAATGATGAAGTTCAAAGAAATTGACGAGAGGGCGGTGGCCGAGGAGAGGCAGGCGGCGGTGCAGGAGAGGAGCCAGCAGACGAGGAGGCAAAGGTTGTGGCTGAGGAGAGGAAGGTGATAGTTGAGGAGAGGAAGATGGCCATGGAAGAACACATCCAAGCCATGGAACAAGAGCAAAAGTTTATGCCCATGGGCACATGTGGTCTTAATGAGTAGGCAAAATCATACGTTGGGCTTTGTCACGACCAAGTGTTGGCGATGAGGTCCATGGGCATGGTGGGAGAGGATATGGGAGGAGACATGGGTGCCATGGGTAGCGGCATGGGAGGATTCATGGGCGTCATGGGAGGTGGCATGAGAGGAGGATTCATGCCTTCTATGGGAGGTGGCATGGGAGGATTCATGTGTGCCATGGGTGGTGCCATGGAAGGAGGCATGGGTGAGATGGATGGTGCCTCATATGCAAATGAAGACAATGAAGCCAATGGTGCCAATGAAGAGGAAGCAACCCATGAAGAATTGAAAATGCAAGCACAAGTGATGATAATGAAGGCAATGGCATTTGAGTGACTATGCATTTATGTGCTATGCTTGTAGTTGTGTTTGTGTTTGTGTTTGTAATGCACTATGCTTTGCTTTTGAAGTTCAATTTGATATGTGTTGATTATGTGTATGATGATGTTGCAAAGTTTAAACTCCATCGGTAGCTCATGTTTTGTGGTGCCCTATTTTACACCATTTGACACGCCAGAAAATTTTCCTGTACTCTGAAATCTTCTCTCCTTCCTGAAAACATTTTTTGGATGCCTTATTGCTCTTAGATGCCCTTACATACAAAGAAAAGGCAAAGCAAATAAACAAGGAACAATTGTTGATGGTCAATCATGTACCGTAGCGTTGAGCTCGGAGAAGGATACATGTCCTAAGAATATCCTCCGATGACGAACTCAAACAGTGCCGCCCGCGGAGCGCAACAACAGAGCAAGCGCGCGGTCGCTGTCGACGGCCGCGTCACCCTTCCGACTGTGCCGCTGCCGAGCACCAGCAGACAAGCGGCGAAACTATACAAAACAAAGCGCCAACTAGCCGCCCGCCCACCCGCCCGCCCAGTGCTGACCCTTTCCACCACCCCCTCTCCCCCCTCGGCCGGCCGGCAGCGGCAGCACTCCCGTCGCCCGCCACGCCCGCATGGTCGCTGCCGGGCCCGAGATATGGTCGCTCGCTTCCCCCTCCTCCTCCTCGTCTTCTCCGCGCAGCTCCTGATCACCTCCGCCGCCGCCGCCGCGTCGCCCCATGGACTCACACAAGGTATACGAGAGCAGCACAGCCCCTGAACTGTCGATCGATCACGGAACCAATCCAGTTACAATTTCGGGACAGATTTTCAGTTCTTTGGGTAGCTCGGTAGCCATGACTGCATAGTGTGGTCTTGCTGCTGGTTTGTTCGACCGATTGGCTGAACCGGTGTAAACTTCGGTGCCAAAGTACTCTGCATGTGATTGATGTGACCAGCACGCTTAATTTTGCTGTTCACTGCCAAATCTGATGCCTTTTTTTCTGACCTGATATGGACTTTCTTGCTGACCTTGTTGTGCAGTGGATGTGGCGAAGCGACTCAAGGAGGAGCTATGGCAAAGGAACCCAGGACATGAGATGCTCAAGTCATGGAATGGAGGAGACCCGTGCTCCCCATCTGCCTGGGAAGGCTTCTCTTGCCGATTACTAGATGGTAACCAGGTCGTAGCTAAGCTGTAAGTGCCCATGGAATCTTGACAATGCTCACACGATCCTTCTTCTTTCCTTTTTTACTGGCATCTATGTGCCTCTGTTTATTATTTTACCCTATGAATTAAGAGCCTAGAGACATTGAGTCTGAGAGGTGGTGTGCCGTTGCAACCAATCTGATATAGGCTGGTGTCTGAGCAGGAATTTTTCTTCGAAGGAACTGCAAGGGCCAATTCCCGCCGCGATCGGTAACCTGACGGAGCTAACTGAGATGTATGTTCAGTGCCTGTGTTTCTTTTTGAGTGTTCAATGCCTTGTTCTAGAGATTGTTCATGTGTTCTTATTACTTGTGGGTGCAGTGATCTGCAGGGCAATAACTTCACCGGGTCTATTCCGGAATCTTTCTCTGCTCTCACTCACCTGCTGAAGCTGTAAGCGTGTTTGCCTTGTTCCACTTCTTACCATAAAATGTGATTGTCCAGAACAAACTCACCCTGGGGCTTACTGGTTGGATCCTAGGCATCACTCAAATTAAAATGTTACTCCTTCCGTTCCTAAATAATTGTCTTTCTAGAGATTTCAACAAGTGACTACATTCGGAGCAAAATGAGTGAATCTACACTCTAAAATATGTCTTTATACATCCGTATGTGGTAGTCCATTTGAAATCTCTAAAAAGACGAATATTTAGGAACGGAGGGAATATTATATAGACCCAATCCGCGCGCTTTCAGTTCTGATCATTCTGTTTCCATTCGATATGCTTGAATGCTTCTAATGTCAGTATGATTTCCTTGATAAAAAAGACCTAACCAAGCATGGTTGTTGATCCAGGTCAGTGAAGTGCAACCCCTTGTTGAGCAATCAGCTACCTGATGGCCTGTCTACCAACCTGGATTTCAGGTGAGATTTATGTTCTGATGTTCACCTTGATCTGGTCATGATTAACGGTGACATAATTCTGCTGAAATTGCTATATGAAAATCATAAAGCGATGGAGGCTGTGCTGCTGGAGAGCACAGTAGTCCACCTGGAGCTGCCAATCAGAGAACATTTGTTGTTAGCGGTCTTGCTGGAGGATCTTTGGCATGTACTTTTGCACTTGGATTGTTCTTCACTTGTTTCAACAAACGCGAACGACGCTCTCAGAAATCAGACTGTGCTTCTACAACAAGTATGTCCCCTGCTGCCACACACAGCTATTAGATATTGTGCACATCTGCTTGTGTAGTTAGTTCATGTTGCGCAACTCTTCATTTTGTGTGCATCATTGAGTTCATCTGTGCATTTGCATGGTATCAGAAACCTTTATTTTGCTGCTGTGTATAACTTGTTAGATTAGTGAAATGAGGAAAATATGGAACGAGCAAATGAATGTGTTTCTTCATAATGGTCAATGCAGATCCTGTTTTCGAAGAACGCAGCATCCATATAACTACAAATCCTGCAGTACAACAGTTGTCCTACAAATCAATCCAGAGCGCAACAAATCACTTCAAGAAACTGATAGGAGGGGGTGGATTTGGAGCTGTTTATCAAGGTACTCTAGCACATGGCCAACAAGTCGCAGTAAAAGTCCGTTCACCTGCATCGACTCAGGGAACACGCGAGTTTAACAATGAGGTAATGGCAGATTCTGCACACAGCTCCATAAAGAAATCGTGCCAGCAATAGGTTGCTCTTATTTTTGGATACAAAAAAAATATTGTTCAGGTTGCATAACACTCTTCTCTCCGGTGATATTTCATAATCTATGCAAGCAGCAACCCGCATAAGCCCGCTTCATACTGTATGTTGCCCGAGTCGCCCGTTGATGGCATTTCAGTTACTTAGTACTATTTTTACAACTGCCGTGAGGTTTTGCGGGCTTAGCGGCATGCCACTTGCATCCTTGTAACCTGTAATTTGGCCAGCGCCCCTAACATAAATGCTCGATTGCTCCAGTTAGTTTGTTTATTCCAGTATCTCTGTACTAAAATAATCATTTTGCACGCAAAATTCCCCTAACGACTGAATTTGTCAGTTGACACAGTTTGCGCACAAAGTTCCTCTAACGACTGAATTTGTCGATTGACAGTTACGGCTACTTTCTACTGTGTGGCATGACAACTTGGTTCCTCTAATTGGCTATTGCTGTGAAAAGGATCAACAGATTTTGGTTTATCCACTCATGTCCAATGGCTCACTACAGGATCGCCTCTATGGTATAAAGCTTTGTGAAGATTTAGCTACTTTTCAACTTAAGATCTTTCTTTTCTGATTTATGCTTCATTTAGGTGAGGCATCAAAACGAAAAGTTCTTGATTGGCCAACCAGAATATCAGTTTGCATTGGTGCTGCTAAAGGTTAGTAATGCAGTTAATGTTTTTTTTTAAGTTCTTGATATTGTCTACAGTAAGATTTGAACTAATTGTTCTTATGTAATTTACGGCCACCAAATGCTACTTTATCTTCATTCTTCCTCTTCAAATATTTTAATATTGCAAATGCTTCTTTTGAGTTATTACAACTTAACATAAATCTGTTTCTTGCTCAGGACTAGTATATCTTCACAATTTTGCTGGCCGCTGCATCATACACAGAGATGTTAAGTCTAGCAACATACTTCTGGATCAGAGCATGTGTGGCAAGGTTGCCGACTTTGGGTTTTCAAAGTATGCGCCTCAGGAAGGCGACAGTGTTGCATCAATGGAAGTGAGAGGCACTGCTGGATACTTGGATCCTGAGTAAGTTTGTACACTGATCTCACATGCGAAAAATATTGGTACAAATCTGTCTGTGTTGATAGTAGTACTATTTTTGTGCATTGCATACTATGTATTCATTGCTTTACCATCTCTCTGACTGTGAATGCTCCATATCTTTTAGATACTATTCCACTCAGGTGTTATCGACCAAAAGCGACGTGTTCAGCTTCGGGGTGGTTCTCTTGGAAATCGTGACCGGAAGGGAGCCTCTCGATGTTCAGAGGCCTCGGAGCGAATGGAGCTTAGTCGAGTGGGCAAGTTTTCACTGCACACCATCAGAAACCATGCATTTTCATCTACAGCTGCTGCTAGTTCTGGTTACAGTACATTCCACGATTGTTAGAGGAAAACAGAGAACGGTAAACTTACAGTGGTCTCTGTTGTTACGCAGGCAAAGCCATACATACGGGACTTCAGGATCGAGGAGATCGTGGACCCCGGCATAAAGGGGCAGTACTGCTCGGAGGCCATGTGGAGGGTGCTGGAGGTGGCCACGGCGTGCACCGAGTCCTTCTCGACCTTCCGCCCGAGCATGGAGGACATCGCGCGGGAGCTGGAGGACGCGCTCATCATCGAGAACAACGCGTCCGAGTACATGCGGTCCATGGAGAGCACGGGGACCTTCGGCTCCAACCGCTACCTGTCCATCGACAGGAAGATGTTCGCGTCGGGCTCGGCCCGGATCGACCCGGCCAAGTTCGCGTCGGGCTCGGGCCGGATCGACGCGGGCAAAGGGCCTCTGCAGACCATGCCTTCGCTTCCGAGGTAGCACCCCAGCTCTGCCTCCGTCCGTAATATATGGTGGTCTCGTCTCATGGATGTGATGGTTGCTGAGGAAGACACAGCCGGAGTTTTATACCCGTAGACGCCATGAGTGGCCGAGGGGAGAGGAGGCTACACGACACAGGCCATGCAGTTAGTTACCACGGCAGTTTGCTGCGAGGAAAGTTTTCCCCTGGAGACAAAACAGAGGCAGTTTTGCCTGTAAAATTTGTATGTTGAATTCGATGCCTACATGTGCCATGCAACTATTCTTTGGACTTGGACTACTGTTGATGTATTCTTTGGCCAACTAAGGCTGGGCAGCATAAGTTCATTATTTCGGGCATTACAAAGTATAGAACATTTGGTGTATATCTGTTACCCTCCACTGAATTATACTATAAGGCATCCACACGTTTCATGATTTCTTTATATAGTACTTTTTTAGTCTTTGATCAAGAATTGGTCTTAGGAAACATAAGTTTTGCGACATAAAAGCAGGGCCAAAATACTCCTTAATGTAGGCTTTCTCTAGAACTAGGACGCATCAATAATGGGATGTTTGAGTGTTTTTCTCCTCAGCCAACATTCAAAGCACGGTTCCAAAACTAGTAAATGTTACAGAGCCATAATAGCCGGCTAAGCAAATCTAGCCCCATATACTGTCACTACCTACAACTCAAACTAAAAGAGCAAAAGCTCCAGAAATTTCGAACATTTGGAACACAGCACTAGCAAAAAAATAAATTAAACAAATATGCAATGAACATATCTGTTTTGCGTTCTCCTTTTGAATTACGGGACAAGGCAAGACTTCAAAGTTCAGCTAAGCTATGGTTCTTATATGGGCACACGATTACGCAGTTTTCTAGAAACTCCACATAGTACAGGCAAAAAAGGTAAAGAGTACGGGTATAACTCATCAGAAAAATCTCCACATAAATAAAATGAAGTAAAAGCTTCATGAGATGGCATCCTAACAACGAGGGCACGATTCTTGCACTCGCCATTTTCTTCATCTTTTTTCCCTTCATTTCTGGTGTCAAAAGGAATGACGGCAAACATCCATCACATGTTAGTTCAGGCTCATATGTTTTTGACAAGAATCAAGCCCAAACATCCGGAAAAGCACCGAACTACAGCTGAAATTCACAATTATCTGTATAAGCTTCCTCGATTCGTCTCCTAACCCAAAACAGAAATTTGACAGATTGGCATCTGTGATGTTTTGCTTTCTGACCACAAGATCATGGAATTCTCTTAACCAGCAACAAATTCATTCTGTGAAGGTTGAACAATTCAATGAAATTGCTGCGCATGTAGCTCCTTACTCGTTTTCATGCCATCTACAGAATGCCAGACAATTTCACGAGTTCCTTTATCAGTAGAGTTGTCTGCCCCAAACAATTCAAGAGTCCCTTTTTCACTGGAGTTATTTGAGGGGGCGCTGTGAAGTATTTGAAACTGATTATTACTCATGCGCCATTCATTGACAGCGATGGCTTGGTCACTAAAATGAGAACCACTCCCGACGCCATCAGAAGGAAATGGAACTGTAACATCAGTTGATCTTCGTGGTCGTCGGACAGGTCTGCTGCTCCTGCTAGAAGATGGGAAATTTCCCTCCCCACCTTTCTGCTTCCCCATAAAGCCACATGCAAGAGCTTCCAGAGCTCGGGATGTTGGTGGGCGGCTTCTGGTACTCTGCCTCCTCGAGTTGAAAGAAAGCTGCTCGCTTAAGATTGCATTACTAGAGGTATTGATATCTGGAAGGCAGTCATCCGCCTCCTTGGTTTCTGAGGGATGCATAGGTATGTCCATGATTACTGCATTATTGTCAGTTGGAGGTTGGATATAACTTGTAGTCGACTCATAATCAGAAGGCATTTGAGGGATATTCAGATCAATAACATGCTTACGTTGAGCTTTTTCCTTGTAAACCACTTCAACATTAGGGGGCACATTGTGAAGCTGTCCGCAATATGTGTGATTGCTATTAGTGCCAAAGGTTATGTTGGTTGATGAGCTTGAAATTGTGCTCCATACAAAAGGGTTGGCCCCTGCACTTGCTTCATTTGCTTTAGGCACAGGTTGCAGTGGGGTGTCAGCTTGCTTCCCGTAATGCCTTTTACTGACAGCAGTTCCTTTGCGACCAGTTCTTTCATTCTTGAAAGAAACTAACCTTCTTCTCTTTGGCATAGGTGCTAAGAAAACTTGAGGTTCAGGATTTACTCTTGGATCAAACTGAAAATTAATTTCAGTTGAAGAATTAGTAGCATGTATCCTCTGATTACCAACAGGAAGAACTGTTCCAGCCGAAGAGCAGACATTATTCTTTGTGCCAACACATTGATCAACTGAAACGTGACCATTGACCCTGCCTGGAAAGGAAGAAATCTTATGAAGTACATCAGCAGCCATCTTATCACCAGTTGGGGGATTGTTTTTTCTCTCCTCGTCAACACAGCTTGCATCAGTTTCCCTCTGATTGGTATCCAGATCTTCATAAGGTTCAGAACTGTCTTCTGAATCTGAATGTTCTTCTGAGTTCACGCTGACAGAATCGCCAGAATGTGGTGAAGAACTGTAGCCATGACCAGCATCTGTAGGTAGATTTCTTAGTGACCTTACCTTACATGGTTCTTCCCCTTGACCAAAACTAGTGTCCACCACAGTAAATTTCATAAGCTCGGGGGAACACCCTGGTTCACTGGGCCGGATATAGGAAGCAGGTTTCTTGTCAGCAAGTGTGCTTTTGTCAGGTTCAACATCATTGATCCATCCAATTGCAATCTTAACCTCACCTCCATTATTATCACCTTCAACTCCAAAATCAAGCAGCCTCGGTTCAGACGCAACTTTTCTCAAGACATCGCTGACAGAATCAAAGTAATGATTTCCTTTGACGAGTTTCTTTCTGGAAAATTTCTTTACACCTGGAATGAGGAAGACTAAGGCCTGCTTACCGACTAGTGAGGAATCTTTCGGCTGCTCGGAGTGCCACCCTCTCGCAAGTAAGCGAGGCCAGACAGCTTCCCAAAATAGATCATTAGATTTTGCCTTGCTTAGTCTGAAATCACCAGTCAAATACTTTATGATATCTCCAGACGAAAGCGATGAGCAAGCCTTGCCAATAGGTATTTCTGCACGGCCCGAAATAGCATGGTTTCTACTAGGATCTAATGCAAATCCAGTCAAGTCATACTTTCCCTTGCCAATTCCAACTGCTTCTACAAGAACCTGTGCACCAACTGTGGACTTTAAGCATAAAATAAACTGCTCAAAGTCAGATATCCCCTCATTGAATGTCTTGAAGACCTGCAGATGGTAATATATAATTGTCAGCCTCTAAAAAAAACTAGCAGGAGCATAAACTGGTATTGGTGAACATCAATGCAAAGACATGTTATGCGAAAATGCAGGGGCATCCTACAGAAAATAAGTAAGACGACAACAACAACATAATTAAATAGAGGTGATAAAGTATACAAAATTCCAGGACTTCTTCAAAAGCAGAAGAGATATGATTGTAATGATCGTACCATGGAAAAAATATTGTGGCTGTGCTAATGAAAGGAAGCCCATCCCAAAACATCGGCTTTCCATGTGCCAATGATTCAAAGGATCTAACACAGTAAAAGAATAGGAACAAAAAGGAGGAAATTAAAGTTCAACACACCTCGAGCAAAGGATCTTGAACCTCCCTTGCTACGCCAGCAAGCAAACGTGACAACAGTTCCTGCTGCCTGGAACCAGAAAATATACGCAACCCAAGTATACATCTCCTGCTTCTTACTTTTCTACATGCAGACCATCGTTTATATGCATCAGACTTAAAAAAATCTCCATAGTAGTAGGATAGAACTTCTCCCATTGTCTTGCTCTTTATAAATTTCGTCACCTGAACAAGATTTTTGCCAAAAATGTAGAGACCAAGAAGTAAAGTCTGTTCCTCTTCAACAGACCAGACGTATCTTGACATTCCAGGCAATGGAATATAATCACTGACCTCCCTCTTTACACAAGAACAGCTTAAAACTTCGCTTTTCGGCAAGCAGTACATATCTTGCCCAGTAGATTTTGGGAATTTCTCACCATGATCATCATATTCAACCTTACAGCGCAGACAATCTGGATAAATGCTTTGTTGAGGTAAACTTCTTGGGATAATTGCACTGATGTGGCTGTTATGATCATCTTCTGAAGCACACGAAGTGTGTCCTGAAAATTCCCTCCACTCTCCTTTAACATGAGTGCTTGTATTTGGGGTCCATGTGACTGGAATAGTTAATCCAACCACTACAGGATACTCAAAACCGAACATTCTGCTACCATCAACTGGCAAAGACCTTAATTTCATGCGTTCCTCTTCTGTTGTTAGATTTGGAACTTCCACCTGGTACTCATCCCCCACACGAGGGTATACTCGTGTATCTTCATTGACTTCCTCTGGACATATGGGTTCTAGAAAATGCAGCTGGTCAACAAGCATCTCTTCAGGATTCCCTTCGTTATCCTTGATTTGAATAGGATCCATCTGCGCACACAAAAGAAAAAAAAAAACGGAGGTATAAGATTGGAATCCATGATATGTAAAAACATAGCTCCGATATAATATATACACATGAACAAACAGATTTACCAGATATTCTTCTCCGTTCTTGATTTCAAGATAATTCATCTGTAACATAGCGAAGGACACAGAGTATATTAGTCCATGTTTTGTCAACTTTCATCTGAACAGCAGAACATAAAACTAGGATAAATCTGCAATATACTTTTCATGCAGATAAGAAGGGAAATAGTCTTACCATGAAAGTTGGTGGATATAAAATTGGCTTTAGCCAGACCAAAATCAAAGGACAACTTGTGTCTTAGTATTCACAGATATACTGCACAAAAGAAGCATATAGCAGTTAAGGTGTTTGTTGGAACATAGTGAATTAAGTACTACTAGAACTATCGAGAAACTTATTTACTAACAGTACAAAATATGCCAAAGAAAGTAGCTGTCCAAACAAATAAAGTTAACAGTAACAACTATGTACCTAGCTAGAAGCCTAGAAGGAAAACTACTTTGATATAAGTATCAATTGATTTCAACTCGTTTCCTGAGATAAATGAGGCGTAGATGAGTTTGGACCAGGACCATCTCCAAGACCTGACTAAAACTTAGTAGCTGATAACAGTATAGCTCAAAACACGAAGTGCGGAACATACAGAGAATAGAATAATAAACACATGAGTGGTTTAGGGTGTGTATGCTCACATGTGGTAAAAAGCACTTGTACATTTCGAAATTTGAGTAAAAAATCATATGCGCACATTCTACGAATATATGTGTACCCCTATAGCAAATAATTGAATCAAAATAAGTATATTTCTGAGCTGTATGAGAAATGTACGTGCATAGTTACAACATTAGTCATTTATCTCTCTGCATTTTTGTACAGATAATAAACTACCATATTCTAGCACAAGGTTTTGCTAGCACATATATTTTTGCACAATTTAGAGATATTTTTTTCACAAGTTGTGAAAACATGGGAGTACCTTTTTCAAGCTAATAGAAGAGGATGCACATGGGCGCCGAAGATCCTGACTCAGAAAGCTACAATTGAAGGAATACAGTAAGAATGAGTTATTGCATGAACCAGGTGATATTGTGTAATATGCCAAAGACATTGTTTAAAGTCTTAACAGATCATCCTTTTGCATTCGTATGAAAAACAAATTGGACAAGGAAACATGGGCCAAGAACAAACAAGTGTTTATTACGCTGATATCTCGCGGTTCTAGAAAATCCTGCAGAATGTTTCCATGACAGTTGGGGTTCTAGTCCAACAAATCATCCCATATATATGGAATACTAGATTATCAAGTGGTATTACTCCATACACAGCAAATAAATTCACAATAAACTGAATGTATCATTGATCACGAGGATGTTGACAGGGGATCTCTGGCTGGAGAAGGCCACACGGGAGATCAGAAAAAGTTGCATCAGAACGAGGGGGCAGGTGGGAGTGCTCGCCAAGCCGGGTTACCAGATCTGGTGAACAGTAGAATCAAAGTATGTAACTCACAACATATATGCTAACACATAACTCAGTTACCTTTTCTACTGGAGTTTTGGTTAAAATGTTTGTCTTGGGGACCTCTTGAATAACGACCTACATCTAAAAGTGTTATTATCATTGAAACTGGCTGCAGGGCAGCCATCTGCTAGTGCCATGTTGAACTATAGCAACATCAGCTGCCAACTGCAGAGCTACAAGTGGCCAAGCAGATCATTCCTCCCATATCTAAACTGTAACTTTGTGGGCACTGGCTAACCTACATCTAAACAGGAAAAGAAAAGTAACTCACGGTGCCTAAAACCTACACATAGTAAATTTGTTAGCTTGTTGTTTCATATGCAGTGCATAGAAAATTCAGGAGTTTGTTGCAGCCTGAAAAAGTGACATTAGTTTCTAGAACCGATTGAATCGAGTACTACTACAATTGTTCATAAAATAAGAAGTTATAACTCCCAAGCTAGCACGAAGGCAAACTATCCCAGTACAAGTATCAATGGATTCAACCAGTTTTTCTGACTGGAATATGGCCAAGGAAACAACATTTAGGCATGAGTCTGGACCACCTAAGATCTGACTAAAACTTAGCAGCTGATAACAGCATAGCTGAAACACTCATAAACGGAAGTACGGAACATAGAGAGAATAGAAGCCACAGTTCACGGAACAGAAGTCACAATGATCATTGCACGGACAAGGCAACAGGTATTACGTCAAATACACCATGTACAAAATTCGTATTAGAACATTGCTTTGCATTTCAGTGCATGGTTCTAAAAAATCCTGGGGATTGAGCCCACAATTGAGGCTCCAACAAACCATACAACAATTTAGGCTCCAACAATATAGAGTACTGGGTTAATATCAATTGGTAGCCTCTTCTGTAGATATTGCTCCTGGCAGTTGTTTGTACCTACGGTGTCTGAATGTCTAATTTACCAATGGTTATTAACATGTATAGATTTGAATTACACATTTGCTAGGAAATGGATAAAAACTTCCCCAAAATGAGCAGTAAGGACGACCAGAGTTTAAAAGTCCAGCAAACATAATGTGTGCAAAAGCATAAACTACTTCTGCATTCAAACATTTCTTACTCTAAAATCCAAATCTAGGCGGTATTACTGCGACGAAGCAAACCCCCAAAAAAAGTAATTTTTCGACAACCACGGCTGCATTTTGCAGTCACTTCGCTCACCAACATTTTTACTAACACTTGACAGAAATTACAGGATATGGTCGATCCACACTGATCAGCACCCAAAAAAAGGGGGAGGGAGCAAAAAGTGCACCCGCAATTTGGGTTCAAAGTCATACACGGTCAACTGAGATCGATCTCGCGCGCCGAAAAACAGAAGACATAATCCAGCCATGGGTGGGTGGATCGGATTAGTACAGCACCACGCAGCTAACAAATCTCCGTGTTACCACTGACGAGGAGATAAACGAAAAGGATTTGGATTCGATTGCACGCACGCAGGCAGCAACGAAAAGATCCATCGAACCGTGGGTGTATGGATGGATGGATCGGGTAAGCACAGTGCGACGCAGCTGACAATCCGTCGGACGAAGTTAGGCGCGCTTACCAAGAAGAGAGGCCAATCTCACGGCTGGGATGGATCTCCACTGCACGCCACGCCTCGCCAGCCCACACTCCTCCGGCGAAGAGCAGGAGGACGACGAGGCGGCTGCGAGCCGTGAGCTCCTACGAGGCGGCGAGCGTGGCTGGGTGGAATGGAAGGAGTGGGAGAATGGAGGCGCTGGCGAGGACGACGGTGTGAGAGGGGTGCGTGCGTTGTTGAGACCAACGGAGGATGCAGGGGTAGAGCCGTACAGGTGGCCTAAGCCGGGCCCGGACCGGGCCGGGCCGGGCTGACCGGAGGCGGAGACGCTCCCGTCGGCCGTGCGTGTACGGGTCGCACACAGCTTTGGCAGGATGCGTGCTGTGTGCTACTGCCTCGCCGTCGCCGAGACGAATCGAGGAGGCTTGCGATGGGTAGCTGACGATGATTTTGCGTTCTTGATGATAATAAATAATGAGGTGGAAACTTTGCCACTTCCGAAATTGGAGAAATGTCGTTGCTCGAATATGACTTTTTTTTCTCGGGCTTGTTGCGTCTTTTTCCAGCGTGACACCAAATACGAGAGCTTGGAAGGGAAAAGTTATAGGATCTGAATCAGAAATACTATTATGCACCATCATGATCCAGCTGTTACCACGCTCCTTTTTTTGTTTATTTATAGTACAAGCTACTAGCTGTTACCACGCTCTTGCCCGTGGATTTTGTGGCATCAATTTAGAGATGTGTGCATTTTGGGTTGTTGCGTAAGTGTCTGAAATAGTTAAGCAAAGGTTAGTATGGGTCCATAGATTCCTAATCACTCTACTCACCATTACGAACCTAGTAGGCCCTTAAAATAGGGATGGGGCATCTATTTACGCAATGTTGTCCCCACTTTCTATTCTGTCAATATATGTCAGAAAACGACAAAGAAAAAACGCATGCTTAAAATTTATCGATTATATCTTGCAACAAAATCCCCATCAAAAATATATATTTTGCAGTAGAAAAACAGAAAATGTATCCGGCGAACCACATCCTTTTTTCAACAAAACCGAACGCACTCAATGCCATCTGTTTTAGAGCGCACGACTCTTATTGTTCTTTGTTGGTTTCGTTCGCGGGCAAGGCGTGCAGCCGTCATGGGTAGTGGGTCTTTCCGTGTGCATGGATGTTTTCTTCTAACCGTTTACTCTATGGTCGCTGGGCCACAGCAAAGCACCGCACCGGGAGCCAATCGTCATGAGTCATCCCATTGCATCTAGTTCCACCCGCCATCTACAATTTAAGGGGTGCGCCTGTTTGAGTTTTGGAAACCACGTTGCACTTCCCCCATTTCTCTTTCGTTCTCCTCTTCTCGACGAGCGGTTGAATCGGCAATTGTCTTCTCGGTGGTCGACGGTGGATCGTCGGTGAGCTCGCATTCTAAATCCTTACCGTCGGTGAGCTCGCATTCTAAATCCTTACCGCCGTTGATTTGTGGAGGAGGGAGAGCGCGCGAGTGCTCATGGGCGGCAGGATCCGCGCATTTGCATCTTTGTGTTTGATGGTTGTAGTGTGGTTGTAGTTCCGATTTGCGCGGGGAGTCCACATGTTGGTTGAATTCAATGGGTGGAGGAGGGGGTGGTCCTGCAATCCGGCGGGAATCGGCACCTATCCCCCTTGGTCAACGATTTGATGTTGAATTTGTGTTAGATTCGTGGTTGTTGATTTTTAGTGTAGAGTTTTGGGTGGGTTTTTTCGTGCGGAATTCAACACCATGTTTCGCCGTTGTGTCTGATCAATTCACTAGTTTGACTACAGGAATTGCGCCAGTCTATTAGTGCTTTCTTTGATGCATTGCTGGATTTCCTAGGAAAAACAGTGCTCTATCCCATAGGAATTTACCATGCTGGTTTAAATGGATGTATCGTGCTTGTTATCACAAACCTACCAGGGTCTATAAAATATTACTCCTAGAAATGATGTTGGAGAACTCGCCTCATCGGGGATTTGGCACGTTAGAGTGTCCTCCATGTTGTCTTTTTGCCTGCGCCTCACGCCACTAGCTCCCTGGCGCTCTCCCGACCGTCTGATCTCCACGGTCGCCCACACCCGACTGGCTTTCCTCGGAGGTCTATGATGTGTGGCTGTAGGCGCGTCCGGGCACCTCTCTGTGGTGGGTTTTTTCGCACTCGCGTGCGCCCTCTCGCACGAAGCTTCACGCGTGACGGGTGAGGCTGGGTCGCCCTGTCAACATCCACATGCGCCGGGTAGACCCGGTTGGCGTGCCGGCCGCCGGGTGAGGGTTCCCGCATGCATGGTCTCGCACGCTGCCCCGCGTGCCTCTAGTAAGGCCGAGTTGGCCTGTCAGGGTCGTTCTCCCCGTGCTGCGATGTTTCGCTCACGTCAGCCGGGCACGCGCACGCCCGGCTCGGCTTGTGAGGGTCGGTTGCGGCCGACCTAGCTGGGTAGCCTATTGCTTCACGTCCGGCTCGGCATGCTGCGAAGCGGGTGAAGCATGTTTTTTATGCTCATCACATCTTTGTATAAACCGGTTTATCTTATAAAATCTGAGGTATTCCCTCTGATATGGTCACTAATGACTAATGAAATGCATGAGATTATGAAATCCTCTCTTTATTTTTGTTTCCACGGGAAAAGAGGCTATACATGGATAAAAATCGTCACTTATATGGAAAGAAGCAAAATGGAGAAAGAAGATATCAATTGGGAGGTGCACCAGAGGAAACAGAGCGCAAGACGATGTCTGAGCATGTGCGCTCGTACCAGCACTCGTACCAAGTGCCCACGACACCGTGGCGTCCAACACTCCAACTTCTATAAAGGGCTCTGTACTAGCATCGTGAAAGAGCATCGCCAGGAACCTCCATCTATGCACCAGAAGCCATTCACAAACCCTAGCCGCCACCATTTCCCATCTCATCTCCATAGCCACCACCATCTTCACCACCTCAGCAATCCACCTCCAAGTTAGCCATACCTGTAATTGATGGCCTGCAAGTGCACATGGTTTAGTTGTAGTCTTTTCGAAGTAAGAGTATCGATCCCATAGGGAGCACCGGAATTAAGTGTTGTCTCTTGTAGTGAATTATGGATTTATGCCTGCAAGTAATTGTAGACTCCAAGCAAAGTGAGGGCAGAAATTGTTGGCGAACGTTGCATGGAAAACAAAAAAAAATCCATGCACACGCAAGATCTATCCATGGAGATGCATAGCAACGAGAGGGAAGAGTGTGTCTACGTACCCTCGTAGATCGTAAGCGGAAGCGTTTGTTAACGCGGTTAATGTAGTCAAACTTCTTTGCGATCCAACCTATCGAGTACAGAACGTACGGCACCTCCGCGTTCAACACACGTTCAGCTTGGTGACGTCCTCGCCTTCTTGATCCAGCAAGACGGCGAAGTAGTGGATGAGTCCCGGCATCACGACGGCGTGGTGACGGTGGTGGTGATGCTATCTCCGCAGGGCTTCGCCTAAGCACTACGAAAATATGATCGAGGAACTAAACTGTGGAGGGGGGCGCCGGACACGGCTAAGCAATTGTCGTGGGTGTGCTAGGCGCCCTCCTCCCACATATATATAGGTGGGGGAGGAGGGAGCAGCCAGGAGCGCCCCCAAGTAGGCTGAATCCTACTTGGGGTCCTTCCCAAGTGGCGCCCCCCTTACCATATTTGTCGGAGGGGGAAGGAAAAGGGGAAGAGGGAGGCCGAACCCCCCCCCCCCCCCCGTTTCCTTTCCCCCACTTGGGCGGCTGCCATAGGAGGGTGTACCAGCCCCTTGTGGGCTGGTGTGCTCCCCTCTAATGGCCGAATAGGCCCATTACCCTCCCGGGGGTGTCCGGTACCCCCTCCGGTATTCCGATGACTGCCCGGTACACTCCGAAACACTTTCGGTGTCCGAATACCATTGTCCTACATATCAATCTTTACCTCTCGACCATTTCGAGACTCCTCGTCATGTCCGTGATCTCATCCGGGACTCCGGACAACATTCAGTCACAAAATCATATAACACTATATCGTCAACGAACGTTAAGTGTGCGGACCCTACGGGTTCGAGAACTATGTAGACATGACCAAGACACCTCTCCGGTCAATAACCAATAGCGGAACCTAGATGCCCATATTGGCTCCTACATATTCTACAAAGATCTTTATCGGTCGAACCTTATGACAACATACGTAATTCTCTTTGTCCATCGGTATGTTACTTGCCCGAGATTCGATCGTCGGTATCTTCATACCTAGTTCAATCTCGTTACTGGCAAATCTCTTTCCTCGTTCTGTAATACATCATCTTGCAACTAACTCCTTAGTCACTTTGCTTGCAAGGCTTCTTATGATGTGTATTACCGAGAGGGCCTAGAGATACCTCTCCGATATTCGGAGTGACAAATCCTAATCTCGATCTATGTCAACTCAACAAACACTTTCGGAGATACCTGTAGAGCATCTTTATGATCACCTAGTTACGTTGTGACGTTTGATAGCACACAAGGTATTCCTCGGTATCCGGGAGTTGCATAATCTCATAGTCGAAGGAATATGTATTTGTCATCAAGAAAGGAGTAGCAATAAACTGAACGATCAATATGCTAAGCTAACAGATGGGTCTTGTCCATCACATCATTCTCCTAATGATGTGATCCCGTTATAAATGACAACACATGTCTATGGTTAGGAAACCTTAACCATCTTGGATCAACGAGCTAGTTGATACGTCTCCAACGTATCTATAATTTTTTATTGTTCCATGCTATTATATTATCTGTTTTGGATGTTTTATATGCATTAATATGCTATTTATATTATTTTTGGGACTAACTTATTAACCTAGAGCCCAGTGTCAGTTTCTGTTTTTCCCTTGTTTTGAGTTTTACAGAAAAGGAATATCAAACGGAGTCCAAACGGAATAAAACTTTCGCGATGATTTTTCTTGGACCAGAAGACACACGTAGGACTTAGAGATGAAGTCAAAGGAGTCCCGAGGAGGCCACAAGCCTCCAGGGCGCGCCCTAGGGGGGACGCCCCCTGGCTAGTGGGCCCCTCAGAGCTCCTCTAACCCTAATTCTTGTCCTATAAATTCCCAAATATTCCCAAACGACTAGAAGCGTCCACCAAAACACTTTTCCACCGCCGTAACCTTCTGTTCCTGTGAGATCCCATCTTCGGGCCTTTTCTGGCATCCTGCCGGAGGGGGATTCGATCACGGAGGGCATCTACATCAACTCTATTGCCCTTCCGATGAAGCGTGAGTTAGTTTACCATAGACCTATGGGTCCATAGCTAGTAGGTAGATGACTTCTTCTCTCTCTTTGATCCTCAATACAATGTTCTCCTCGATGTTCTTGGAGATCTATCCGATGTAATCTTCTTTTGCGGTGTGTTTGTCGAGATCGATGAATTGTGGATTTGTGATCAGCTTATCTATGAATATTATTTGAATCTTCTCTGAATTCTTATATGCATGATTTGGTATCTTTGTATTTCTCTTTGAATTATCGGTTTGGTTTGGCCAACTAGATTGGTTTTTCTTGCAATGGGAGAGGTGCTTAGTTTTGGGTTCAATCTTGCGGCGTCCTCACCCAGTGACAAAGTAGGGGTAGCGAGGCACGTATTTGTATTGTTGCCATCAAGGGTAAAAAGATGGGGTTTTCATCATATTGCTTGAGTTTATCCATCTACATCATGTCATCTTGCTTAAGGTGTTACTCCGTTCTTATGAACTTAATACTCTAGATGCATGCTGCATAGTGGTCGATGTGTAGAGTAATAGTAGTAGATGTAGGCAGGAGTCGGTCTACTTGACATGGACGTGGTGCCTATATTCATAATCATTGCCTTGGATATCATCATAACTTTATGCTTTTCTATCAATTGCTCGACAGTAATTGTTCACCCACCGTATTATTTGCCTTCAAGAGAGAAGCCTCTAGTGAAACATATGGCCCCCGGGTCTATTTTCCATCTTATATTTTCAGATCTATATACCAAAAATACCTTGCTGCAATTTATTTACTTTTATTTTATTTAAATTTTTAGTAATCTTTTATATCTATCTCTATCAGATCTCACCTTTGCAAGTGACCGTGAAGGGATTGACAACCCCTTTATCACGTTGGGTGCAAGTGTTTGATTGTTTGTGTAGGTGCATATATCGGGGACTTGCGTGTTTCTCCTACTAGATTGATACCTTGGTTCTTAACTGAGGGAAATACTTATCTCTACTTTGCTGCATCACCCTTTCCTCTTCAAGAGAAAAATCAACACAAGCTCAAGAAGTAGCAGGAAGAATTTCTGGCGCCGTTGCCAGTGAGATCTACATCAAGCCTACCAAGTACCCACCATAAACTCTCATCTTTTGCATTACATTATTTTCCATTTGCCTCTCGTTTTCCTCTCCCCCACTTCTAAAATGTTTTCAGAAAAACACAAAAAGATTTGCCCTTTTATTCGCCTTCTTTCCATATGCCTTTTTGCTCATTTTCTATCTTTGCTTGTGTTGCCATGTGCCTTCTATTTGCTTGCATCTTTGCTTGCTAAAAATCTACTGATATGGATCCACTTAAAGTTTTCTACTTGGATCATCTTCGATCCATATGTGCTCGTGCTGAAACTCCAACTAGTTTAGTTGAGGGAAAATCTTTAGATGAGCATGCTCATTTTTTGCGTCACTGTTTGTTTGAAAAAGGGAGACTCTTATGGAATCAAATAAATTGTTTGCTATGTTATGCTTGGAATCTTTGTGAACTTTGTGGTTTTACTTGTTGCTCTAAGAACCCTAAGAAACACCTTCCCTACCTATGTGAGTTTAATGATAATGAAATATTATCTTCTTATGAAAAGGGTGTTTATAGTTACTATGATATCGAACAAATTGAAGAATTTGTTGCTTTTAAGGGTGCTTATGAAGTTTCTTCTTTAATTGAAAAGTATGAAATTACTCTCTACAAATCTAATTTTTTTGACATACTTAAATATTGCTATGAAAACTATGCTCATAATGCCTATGTTAAGGAATTTATTGAGAGAATGACCGTTGCTTTGGAAGAAAATAATGATATGCATGAATCTATAGATAATTATGATTCTGATGATTTGATTGAAATATCCCTTGATGAACATGATGGTTTCTATTCTTATGGCCATGATGCCAGTATTTATAGAGATGAATTTGCTGTAGTTCCTTATGTTAAACATGAGATTATTGCTATTGCACCCATACTTGATAGTTCCTTGAATCAAAAGCATGATTGCAATGATGTTATTATGAATTCTATTAAGGTCAATTGTGCTAATAATATGCAAAACCCCAAGCTTGGGGATGCAAGTTTTGCTATGTCCGCTACTTATTGCAATGATCATGACTGGGGTGATAACGCTTCTTATGATCTTGAAATTTTATTTAAGCCTCATGATGAATATGTTAGCTATAATATTGAAAGTAGATTTGGAAGAGTGTCAACTTTAGGAATTAATGGTCCCACTACTTTGGAGCTTGATTGATCTTATGAAATTTTTGATAAAAGTGGGCTTAGATAAGTAATGACTTTATTTTATGTTGATCCCACTATTTTGGAAAAGTGTCAACTTTGCATGCATGAGGATCATAAAGAGAAAATTTTATGTGATAGCTATATTGCTGAATTTTATTATGATCCTACATGTAATTATTACGAGAGAGGAAAATATGGTTGTGGAAATCTTCATGTTACTAAATTACCTCTCGTTATGTTGAGATTGCTATTGTTTCTTTCTTCTTCTTTGCATATGCTAGGATATGCTTGCCTTGATAATTTGTTTGCCTATAAGATGCCTATGCATAGGAAGTATGTTATACTTAGATGTGTTTTTCACGTACTATATGATGCTCTCTTTGTGCTTCAATTCTTGTCTTTCATGTGAGCATCATTAAAATTATCAACGCCTAGCTAAAAGGCTTTAAAGAAAAGCGCTTGTTGGGAGACAACCCAATATTTTTATTTCCTTTTTTTGGATAATTCTGTCATCTAGCCTCTGGTTAGATGTATTTTGGAGTTTTAATTTAGTGTTTGAGCCAAGTAAGACCTTTGGGATGGCTTATGGTGATAGTTAATTTGATCTTGCTGAAAACAGAAATTTTTGCGCCAAGTCACAGAATTGTTAAAAATCACAGAAGCGTGATAAAACTCTGAATGTTTTACACAAGATTGATATACAAATTGCCCAGGTTGTCCTAATTTTTCAGAATTTTTGGAGTTACAAAAGTATTCGAAGTTTTCAGATTGCTACACACTGTTCTGTTTTTCACAAATTCTGTTTTCTATGTGTTGTTTGCTTATTTTGATGAATCTATGGGTAGTATCGGGGGGTATGAACCATGGAGAAGTTGGAATACAGTAGATATTACACCAATATAAATAAAGAATGAGTTCACAACAGTACCAAAAAGTGGTGATTTATTTTCTTATACCAACGAATCTCATGAGTTTTCTTGTTGAGTTTTGTGTTGTGATGTTTTTAAGTTATGGGTAAAGATTTGATGGACTACGGAATAAGGAGTGGCAAGAGCCTAAGCTTGGGGATGCCCAAGGCACCCCAAGGTAATATTCAAGGACAACCAAGCATCTAAGCTTGGGGATGCCCCGGATGGCATCCCCTCTTTCGTCTTCTTTTTATAGGTAAACTTACTTGAGGCTATATTTTTACCACATGATATGTGTTTTGCTTGGAGCGTCTTGTATGATATGAGTCTTTACTTTTCATTTTGCCACAATCATCCTTGTTGTACACACCTATTGAGAGGGACACGCATGAATCGTGATTTATTAGAATACTCTATGTGCTTCACTTATATCTTTTGAGCTAGGCAATTTTGCTCTAGTGCTTCACTTATATCTTTTTAGAGCACGGCGGTGGCTTTATTTTATAGAAATTGTTGAATTCTCAGGCTTCACTTATATTATTTTGAGAGTCTTTCTAAACAGCATGGTAATTTGCTTTGGTTACGAATTTAGTCCTAATATGATGGGCATCCAAGAGGGTTATAATAAAAACTTTCATATAAAGAGCGTTGAATGATATGAGAAGTTTGATTCCTTATGATTGTTTTGAGATATAGAGATGGTGATATTAGAGTCATGCTAGTGAGTAATTGTGGATTGGTAGAAATACTTGTGTTAAAGTTTGTGATTCTCGTAGCATGCACGTATGGTGAACCGTTATGTGATGAAGTCGGAGCATGATTTATTTATTGATTGTCTTCCTTATGAGTGGCGGTCGGGGACGAGCGATGGTCTTTTCCTACCAATCTATCCCCCTAGGAGCATACGTGTAGTACTTTGTTTTGATAGCTAATAGACTTTTGCAATAAGTATGTGAGTTCTTTATGACTAATGTTGAGTCCATGGATTATACGCACTCTCACCCTTCCACCATTGCTAGCCTCTCTAGTACCGCGCAACTTTCGCTGGTGCATTAAACCCACCATATACCCTTCCTCACAACATCCACCATACCTACCTATTATGGCATTTCCATAGCCATTCCGAGATATATTGCCATGTAACTTCCACTGTTCCGTTTTATTATGACACGTACCATCATTGTCATATTGCTTTGCATGATCGTAAGATAGCTAGCATGATGTTTTCATGGCTTGTCTATTTTTTGATGTCATTTGATACGCTAGATCATTGCACATCCCGGTACACTGCCGGAGGCATTCATATAGAGTCGTATTTTGTTCTAGTATCGAGTTGTAATTCTTGAGTTGTAAGTAAATAAAAGTGTGATGATCATCATTATTAGAGCATTGTCCCATGTGAGGAAAGGATGATGGGAGCTATGATTCCCTCACAAGTTGGGATGAGTCTCCGGACTTTATAAAAAATAAAAGAGGCCAAAGAAGCCCACAAAAAAAGAGGCCAAAGAAGCCCACCAAAAAAATGAGAGAAAAGAGAGAAGGGACAATGTTACTATTCCTTTTCCACACTTGCGCTACAAAGTAGCACCATGATCTTCATGATAGAGAGTCTCCTATGTTGTCACTTTCATATACTCGTGGGAATTTTTCATTATATAACTTGGCTTGTATATCCCAATGATGGGCTTCCTCAAATTGCCCTAGGTCTTCGTGAGCAAGCGAGTTGGATGCACACTCCGTTGCATGGCAATCCCCACTCACTCAAATTGATATGCTTGAAGGATCATTGTTTTTAAGTCAACATTAAACTTTTGTTTTGAATCTTATGGATTTGAACATTCATGCCACAATAAATAAAATTACATGGATAAATATGTTAGGTAGCATTCCATATCAAAATTTCTGTTTTTATCATTTACCTACTCGAGGACGAGTAGGAATTAAGCATGGGGATGCTTGATACGTCTCCAACATATCTATAATTTTTTACTGTTCCATGCTATTATATTATCTGTTTTCGATGTTTTATATGCATTAATATGCTATTTTATATTATTTTTGGGACTAACTTATTAACCTAGAGCCTAGTGCCAGTTTCTGTTTTTTCCTTGTTTTTGAGTTTTTCAGAAAAGGAATATCAAACGGAGTCCAAACGGAATAAAACTTTTGCGATGATTTTTCTTGGACCAGAAGACACATGTAGGACTTGGAGATGAAGTCAGAGGAGTCCCGAGGAGGCCACAAGCCTCCAGGGCGCGCCCTAGGGGGCGCCCCCTGCCTTGTGGGCCCCTCGGAGCTCCTCTAACCCTAATTCTTGGCCAAATATTCCCAAACGACCGGAAGCGTCCACCAAAATACTTTTCCACCGCCGTAACCTTCTGTTCGCGTGATATCCCATCTTCGGACCTTTTCTGGCATCCTGCCAGAGGGGGATTCGATCATGGAGGGCATCTACATCAACTCCATTGCCCTTTCGATAATGCATGAGTAGTTTACCACATACCTACGGGTCCATAGCTAGTAGGTAGATGGCTTCTTCTCTCTCTTTGATCCTCAATACAATGTTCTCCTCGATGTTCTTGGAGATCTATCCGATGTAATCTTCTTTTGCGGTGTGTTTGTCGAGATCGATGAATTGTGGATTTATGATCAGCTTATGTATGAATATTATTTGAATCTTCTTTGAATTCTTATATGCATGATTTGATATCTTTGTATTTCTCTTTGAATTATCAGTTTGGTTTAGCCAGCTAGATTGGTTTTTCTTGCAATGGGAGAGGTGCTTAGTTTTGGGTTCAATCTTGCGGTGTCCTCACCCAGTGAAAAAGTAGGGGTAGCGAGGCACGTATTTGTATGGTTGCCATCAAGGGTAAAAAGATGGGGGTTTCATCATATTGCTTGAGTTTATCCCTCTACATCATGTCATCTTGCTTAAGGCATTACTCCGTTCTTATGAACTTAATACTCTAGATGCATGCTGGATAGCAGTCGATGTGTGGAGTAATAGTAGTAGATGCAGGCAGGAGTCGGTCTACTTGACACGGACGTGATGCCTATATTCATAATCATTGCCTTCGATATCGTCATAACTTTGCGCTTTTCTATCAATTGCTCGACAGTAATTTGTTCACCCACCATATTATTTGCCATTAAGAGAGAAGCCTCTAGTGAAACCTATGGCCCCCGGGTCTATTTTCCATCTTATATTTTCAGATCTATATACCAAAAATACCTTGCTGCGATTTATTTAGGTTTTAGTAATCTTTTATATCTACCTCTATCAGATCTCACCTTTGCAAGTGACTTTGAAGGGATTGACAACCCATTTATCGCATTGGGTGCAAGTGTTTGATTGTTTGTGTAGGTGCATATATTGGGGACTTGCGTGTTTCTCGTACTGGATTGATACCTTGGTTCTTATCTGAGGGAAATACTTATCTCTACTTTGCTGCATCACCCTTTCCTCTTCAAGGGAAAAACCAACGCAAGCTCAAGATGTAGCACTAGTCTAGTAGAGGCTTACTAGGGACACGGTCTTTGTTTATGTATTCACACATGTATTTAAGTTTCTGATCAATACAATTCTAGCATGAATAATAAACCTTTATCATGAATAAGGAAATATTAAATAACAACTTTATTATTGCGTCTTGGGCATTTTTCCTTCAGTCTCCCACTTGCACTAGAGTCAATAATCCAGATTACATTGTAATGAATCTAACACCCATGGAGTCTTGGTGCTGATCATGTTTTGCTCGCGGAAGAGGCTTAGTCAATGGGTCTGCCACATTCAGATCCGTATGTATTTTGCAAATCTCTAGTCTCCATCCTTGACCTTTTCACGAATGGAGTTGAAGCATCTCTTGATGTGTTTGGTTCTCTTGTGAAACCTGGATTCCTTCGCTAAGGCAATTGCTCCAGTGTTGTCACAAAAGATTTTCATTGGACCCGATGCACTGGGTATTACACCCAGGTCGGATATGAACTCCTTCATCCAGACTCCTTCACGCGCTGCTTCCAAAGCAGCCATGTACTCCGCTTCACACGTAGATTCCGCCACGACGCTTTGCTTGGAACTGCACCAACTGACAGCTCCACCGTTCAATATAAATATGTATCCGGTTTGTGGCTTAGAGTCATCCGGATCAGTGTCGAAGCTAGCATCGACGTAACCATTTACGACGAGCTCTTCGTCACCTCCATAAATGAGAAACATATCCTTGGTCCTTTTCAGGTACTTTAGGATGTTCTTGACCATTGTCTAGTGATCCACTCCTGGATTACTTTGGTACCTCCCTGCCAGACTTATGGCAAGGCACACATCAGGTCTGGTACACAACATAGCATACATGATAGAACCTATGGCTGAGGCATAGGGAATGACTTTCATTTTCTCTCTATCTTTTGCAGTGGTTGGGCTTTGAGTCTGACTCAAATTCACACATTGTAACACAGGCAAGAACCCTTTCTTTGACTGATCCATTTTGAACTTCTTCAAAACTTTATCAAGGTATGTGCTTTGTGAAAGTCCTATCAAGCGTCTTGATCTATCTCTATAGATCTTGATGCCCAAAATATAAGCAGCTTCACCGAGGTCTTTCATTGAAAAATTCTTATTCAAGTATCCTTTTATGGTATCCAGAAATTCTATATCATTTCCAATCATCCACATATAATATTAGAAATGCTACATAGCTCCCACTCACTTTCTTGTAAATACAGGCTTCACCGTAAGTCTGTAAAAATCCATATGCTTTGATCACCTCATCAAAGCGTATATTCCAACTCCCAGATGCTTGCACCAGTCCATAGATGGATCGCTGGAGCTTGCACACTTTGCTAACACCTTTAGGATCGACAAAACCTTCTGGTTGCATCATATACAACTCTTCTTTAAGAAATCCATTAAGGAATGCAGTTTTGACGTCCATTTGCCAGATTTCATAATCATATAATGCGGCAATTGCTAACATCATTCGGACAGATTTAAGCATCGCTACGGGTGAGAAAGTCTCAACGTAGTCAACTCATTGAACTTGTCAAAAACCTTTCGCAACAAGTCGAGCTTTGTAGACAGTAACATTACCATCAGCGTCAGTCTTCTTCTTGAAGATCCATTTATTCTCTATGAGTTGCCGATCATCGGGCAAGTCCACCAAAGTCCATACTTTGTTCTCATACATGGATCCTATCCCAGATTTCATGGCCTCAAGCCATTTATCGGAATCTGGGCTCATCTAGCTTCTTCATAATCTGTAGGTTCGCCTTGGTCTAGTAACATGACTTCCAGGACAGGATTACCGTACCACTCTGGTGCAGATCGTGCTCTGGTCGACCTACGAGGTTCAGTAGTAACTTGATCTGAAGTTTCATGATCATTATCATTTTCTTCCTCTCTAGTTGGTGTAGGCATCACAAGAACGGTTTTCTGTGATGTGCTACTCTCAAATTCGAGATAAGGTACAATTACCTCATGAAGTTCTACTTTCCTCCCACTCACTTCTTTCAAGAGAAACTCCTTCTCTAGAAAGGACCCATTCTTGGCAACAAATATCTTGCCTTCGGATCTGTGGTAGTAGGTCTACCCAATTGTTTCCTTAGGGCATCCTATGAATATGCACTTCTCTAATTTGGGTTCAAGCTTATCAGGATGAAGCCTTTTGACATAAATGTCGCAACCCCAAACTATAAGAAACGACAGCTTGGGTTTCTTGCCAAGCCAAAGTTCATATGGTGTCGTCTCAACGGATTTAGATGGTGCCCTATTTAATGTGAAATGCGGCTGTCTCTAATGCATAACCCCAAAATGATAGTGGTAATTCGGTAAGAGACATCATTGATCGCACCATATCTAATAAAGTACGGTTACGACGTTCCGACACACCATTACGCTGTGGTGTTCCAGGTGGCGTGAGTTGTGAAACAATTCCACATTGTTTTAAATGAAGGCCAAACTCATAACTCAAATATTCGCCTCCACGATCAGATTATAGAAACTTTATTTTCTTGTTACGATGATTCTCCACTTCACTTTGAAATTCTGTGAACTTTTCAAATGTTTCAGACTTGTGTTTCATCAAGTAGATATACCCATACCTACTCAAATCATCTGTGAAGGTCGGAAAATAACGATACCCACCGCGTGCCTCAACACTCATCAGACCGCATACATCGGTATGTATTATTTCCAATAAGTCATTAGCTCGCTCCATTGTTCCATAGAAAGGAGTTTTAGTCATCTTGCCCATGAGGCATGGTTCGCAAGTATCAAGTGATTCCAAAAGTCCATCCGCATGGAGTTTCTTCATGCGCTTTACACCAATATGACCTAAACGGCAGTGCCACAAGTATGTTGCACTATCATTATCAACTTTGCATCTTTTGGCATCAATATTATGAATATGTGTATCACAACGATCGAGATTCAACAAGAATAGACCATTCATCAAGGGTGCATGACCATAAAAGATATTACTCATATAAATAGAATAACCATTATTCTGCGATTTAAATGAATAATCGTCTCGCAATAAATAAGATCCAGATATAATGTTCATGCTCAACGCGGGCACCAAATAACAATTATTGAGGTCTAAAATTAATCCCGAAGGTAGATGTAGAGGTAGCGTGCCGACGGCGATCACATGGACCTTGAACCATTCCCGACGCGGATCGTCACCTTCTCCTTAGCCAATCTTTGTTTATCCCGCAACTCCTATTTCGAGTTACAAATATGAGCAACTGAACCAGTATTAAATAACCAGGCGCTACTACGAGCATTAGTAAGGTACACATCAATAACATGTATATCAATATACCTTTGTTCACTTTGCCATCCTTCTTATCCGCCAAGTATTTAGGGCAGTTCCACTTCCAGTGACCATTTCCTTTGCAGTAGAAGCACTCAGTTTCAGGCTTGGGTCCAGCTTTGGGCTTCTTCCCGGGAGTGGCAACTTGCTTGCCATTCTTCTTGAAGTTCCCTTTCTTTCCCCTGCCCTTTTTATTTAAACTAGTGGTCTTGTTAACCGTCAACACTTGATGCTCCTTCTTGATTTCTACCTCCGCGGCCTTAAGCATTGCGAAGAGCTCAGGAATCATTTTATTCATCCCTTGCATATTATAGTTCATCACAAATCCTTTGTAGCTTGGTGGCAGTGACTGAAGAACTCTGTCAATAACACTATCAACTGGAAGTCAACTCCCAGTTGAGTCAAGTGGTTATTATACCCAGACATTTTGAGTATGTGTTCACTGACTGAACTATTCTCCTCCATCTTGCAGCTATAGAACTTGTTGGAGACTTCATATCTCTCAACCTGGACATTTGCTTGAAATATTAACTTCAACTCTTGGAACATCTCATATGCTCTATGACTGTCGGATTTCGGGTTCCGCAGACCCTTGAGAGGTTCGAACTCTGGGGTGCGTGCGAAGGACTCAACCTCCCCAGTTGTAGCGACCCGACCTCAGACGGTCAAGTCTCTGTGCTTCATTGTCATCCCTAGATCAGTAATGCTGACATACACAGTACTTGAATGGATTTATAACAGAGTAGCAATCACACACTTATTACATCGAATGTCTCAAGAGAGAACTTAATACAATAAATATGGCTTAAGGCCATCTAAATAAGATAACAACGGAAGGCTTGGAAGATAAAGTGAGTCCATCAACTCCAACGGCAAAGCTGAGTGCATGACAATGACTTAGCGCACCTTACTCCTCGTCTGAAAAGTCTACAACATGATATGTTGCAGCCCGAAACGGGTCAGCACATGGAATATGCTGGCAATATAACACAGTAGAGCAATAAACAGATAAATGCTATCACTATATGCATATATGGATGGTGGAGGCTCTATGGTTATAGTGTTTTGCGAAAAGCCAGTTTTTCCCTACAACAAAGGAATATGTTTTATTTAACTATCATGGTGGGTGAAACATCATTGAGAAGGTTCCTCCATCTCAATCCCAATTAAAGTAGTCATTATCATCCCAAAAAATTAATTTAGAGCAATGAGATCAAATCAATAATTCAAGTACCAGATACTCAAGATGTCCATAACTGGGGACACGGCTAACCATGATTAATTTGTACACTCCGTAGAGGTTTGCGCACTTTTCCCCACAAGACTCAATCTCCTCCGTTGGATTCCTCGCACTACATGGTGTTTGAGAAACGGATGACCGAGACACAGTCTTTCAGAAACATTAACTCTTTACTCTGGGTGGACAGTTACACGTACTTTCCCCTACATCTGCTAGCCCACCACTGAAAGAGGTCATGCATAATACTTAACTATACTAGAGCCCATAATAGCTTGTGGTCGCACACGACAGTTTCTAGCATGAATAATTTTATGATCCCTTTGAGCCTGGGTGGCGGACCGTAGGATGATCACACGGGTACTCCGGGATATCCTAGGACAACACTGGATTCTCCAGGTGCCCACAAGAAATCCACCCAGATGTGTATTAAAGTTGCCACCTTAACTTGAACCATTAATTAACAACTCACATCTGTCATGGATACACTCAAACCCAATCCACGTCTACGAGCATAGCATGGCAATATAAGCATAACGTAGAAGTAACTCCCAAGGGTTTGATAATAAAACAGGTGATAGGTTCTACCTCATCATCTACTTCCCAGTACCCACAAGTTAATCGCATCCTAATCATGCAGTGTTGGAGGATTGTAACTAATACATAAAAACTGGGTATGAAAAGAGTATGATCAATGTGTTACTTGCCTTGCTGACGGTCTGCAAATCCTAAAGACTCGTAGTAGCATGTTTCGCACTCCGGGAATTCTATCGCAAACAAACAATAGCATACATAAGCAATCAAGCAAAGAAGCACGGGTAAAACTCAAATAATAAGATCTAACCAGAAAGTTCAACTGAGAAACTCCGGTTTGCAAAAAGAATCAAATCTAACGGAGTAACAAAACTCAAACCATGAAAGAAACAAGATCTGTTTACTAATCTGGACTAAAGTCAAATTTTACAGTACCGAAATCTTGTTCAAGTTGGTTAAACAGAAAGAGGGCTTCGAGACGAAGATCTAGGCGCTTGTTTCACCTGATTTGGATAAACGAGCGAAAAGATAAACTAAAACGAAGATCAGGGCAAAAATCGCGATCGAAAATAATCGCGGAACAACCCTGAAAAATAAAACGAGACGAACGGGCTAACGAACGAACGTTTGCTGTCTGCGGCTAACTGACGAACAACGTTCGTTAAAACGAACGTACGACGAACGTCCGCTAAACAACTAAATCAAGAAAAGCAAACCTATAAAATAAAAAATGCATCTAGGGTTTAAAAAAACCCGGGGTTTTTACCTAAAAACCAAAAAAACCGGCGGCTAGGATCGGATCGGGACGGCGGCGGCTCCGGCGGCGTGCGGCGCGGCTCCGGCGAGGCGAGGCGCTGCGGGCGACGGCGGGGAAGTGGCGGTGCGCGGGCAGCGGCGGCGGCGGCGCTCGGGAGGCGGGGCTGCGGCGGCGTGGGCTCGGGCGGCGGCGGCTTGGGCTCCAGGGGGGCCCGAGGGGGTATTTAAGAGGGAGGGCGAGGCGGTGGCGCGCCCGACTTGGGGAGGGGGTCAGCGCGGCGGGCGTGGCATGGACTCCTCCGAGTCCGGCGGCGACACGGGACGGGGAGGGCGGTGCGGCAGCTGTGCCTCGGCCCAGTTCGGTCCGGCGGGGAGTTTTTTTAAACACATTTCGCCAGAAAAATCCTAATAAATAAAATAAAAATCTAAAAATGCCGAAACAAATTTTCACCGTCTAAATAGAATATTTAGAACGAAGTGAACATTTTCTTGGCCCTAAAGTGCAATTTTGAAAAATGCATATTTTTCTAATTCAAATAAAATTGCAATAAAATTCAAATAAAATTACTTATTTGATTTTAGTATTTTTCTTCCAATATTTCATTCACTTTGGAGAAGTCATATTATCTCCTCTCATATATTTTAATATGAAATATTGTCGGAGAGGAAAAATAATTAAAACCAGATGATCCTTGTTTCGATATTTGAAAAAAAAATTCAAATATGAAAAACGTGAAATCCCCAACTCTCTCCGTGGGTCCTTGAGTTGCTTAGAATTTTGAGGATCGCAAAATTAAATGCAATAAAATATGATATGCATGGATGACCTATGTATAACATTCCAAATTGAAAATTTGGGATGTTACAAACCTACCCCCCTTAAGATGAATCTCGTCCTCGAGATTCGGGTTGGCTAGCAAATAGGTGTGGGTGGTCTTTGCGTAGATCATCCTCTCGTTCCCAGGTAGCTTCATCCTCGGTATGGTGGCTCCACTTAACTTTGCAAAACTTGATAACTTTGCCGCGAGTGGCTCGACTGGCAAACTCGAGAATTTTGACAGGTTTCTCCTCATAGGTCAAATCACTATCCAACTGAATTGCTTCCAGGGGCACTGTATCTCTCAGAGGAATATCGTCCATCTCTGCATGGCACTTCTTCAACTGGGACACGTGAAAGACATCATGAACTCCTGACAGTCCTTCGGGTAACTCCAACTTGTAGGCTACTTCTCCCATGCGTTCCAAAACACAGTATGGTCTTACAAATCTCGGGGCTAGCTTTCCCTTAACTCCAAAACGTTTAACTCCTCGCAGAGGTGACACTCGCAGATATGTTGTGTCTCTGATTTCATAAACTACCTCCTTGCGTTTTGAGTCTGCATAGCTCTTCTGTCTAGACTGGGCTACCTTTAGTCTGTCTCGAATCAGCTTAACCTTCTCTTCTGACTCTTTAATCAAATCCGGTCCAAACAACTGACGGTCTCCGACTTCATCCCACATCAACGGTGTTCTGCACCTCCTTCCATACAAAGCTTCGAAAGGTGCCATCTTCAAACTGGCCTGGTAGTTGTTGTTGTATGAGAACTCCGCGTATGGCAAATTGTCATCCCAACTAGATCCATAATCTAGCGCACAAGCTCTCAACATGTCCTCCAGAATCTGATTGACTCTCTCGGTCTGTCCATCTGTCTGTGGATGAAATGTTGTACTGAACTCTAGCCTGGCACCCAAAGTCTGGTGCAGTTGGTGCCAAAACTTTGAAGTAAACTGTGTTCCTCTATCTGATACGATGGTCCTCGGAACTCCATGCAGACATACGATCCTGGTCATATATATCTTGGCCAACTTTGCGCTTGTATAAGTGGTTTTTACTGGGATAAAGTGAGCCACTTTAGTCAAACGATCAACTACTACCCAGATAGAATCATATCCCGATCGGGTCCTGGGTAATCCGGTGATAAAATCCATGCCAAGCTTGTCCCACTTCCATTCGGGTATCGGCATAGGCTGCAGTAATCCTGCTGGCTTCTAATGTTCTGCCTTCACTCTCTGGCATACATCACATACGGCTACATACTCGGCAATATCCTTCTTCATTCCAGTCCACCAGAAACGCTCCTTCAAATCTAAATATGTCTTGGTGTTTCCGGGGTGTATCGAGTATGGCGAGTCATGAGCTTCCTGTAGTATCAACTTCCTGATCTCGACATTATTGGGCACATATACACAGTCCTCAAACCACAAGGTGTCATGCTCATCCTCACGAAAACCTTTGGCTTTTCCTTCACTCATCTTCTCCTTTATCTCGGCAATTTCTTTGTCATCCTTCTGAGCTTCTCGAATCTTTCCCAATAATGTTGACTGAACCTCCAATGCTGCTACAAAACCTCTAGGAACTATCTCCAAACGAAGCTCCCTAAGATCTTCGGCCAACTCCTTTGGTAACCCTCTGCTCACGAGCGTATTGGCATAACTCTTCCGGCTCAAAGCGTCTGCTACGACATTGGCCTTGCCTGGATGATAGTGCAACTTCATATCATAATCCTTTATGAGTTGCAACCATCTCCTCTGCCTGAGGTTCAGCTCCTTCTGAGTGAAAATGTACTTCAAACTCTTATGATCTGTGTACACATCACAACGGTTTCCAATCAGAAAATGTCTCCAGGTCTTGAGTGCATGCACTACAGCTGCTAACTCCAAATCATGCGTAGCATAATTCAACTCATGGGGTCGAAGCTGACGTGAGGCATATGAAACAACTCTTCCGTCTTGCATAAGTACTCCTCCAAGTCCTAAACGAGATGCGTCGCAATACACTTGGAAATCCTTGTGTATATCCGGCACAATTAGCACTGGGGCTGTAACCAAGCGTTTCTTCAACTCCTGGAAACTTGCTTCACATTCTTTAGTCCAATGGAACTTGGTATCCTTCTTCAACAATGCCGTCATAGGCTTCGCAATCTTGGAAAAATTCTCAATGAATCTTCGATAGTATCCCGCGAGTCCAAGAAAACTGCGGATCTCTCCAACAGAGGTGGGTGCCAACCACTCAGTGACTGACTGAACCTTGGTAGGATCCACTGCTATACCTTCTCCTGATATAACATGTCCAAGAAATCCAACTTCCTTCAGCCAAAACTCACATTTGCTGAACTTGGCATATAACTGATGTTCCCTGAGTTTCTCAAGAACCAAACATAAATGCTCCTTGTGTTCTTCTTCATTCTTCGAGTACACAAAGATATCATCAATGAACACCACGACAAACTTATCCAAGAATTCCATGAACACCTTATTCATCATACTCGTGAAATAGGCAGGGGCGTTAGTCAGTCCGAATGACATAACCGTATACTCATATAGCCCGTACCATGTGGTGAAAGCTGTCTTAGGTATATCTTTTTCCCGGATCTTCAGCTGGTGGTATCCTGATCGCAGGTCGATCTTTGAAAACACTTTAGCTCCTTGTAGCTGGTCAAACAAATCATTGATCATCGACAGTGGGTACTTGTTCTTGATGGTCACCTCATTCAAGGCTCGATAATCAACAACCATTCTTAAGGATCCATCCTTCTTCTCAACCAAGAGCACTGGGGCTCCCCATGGTGATGAACTTCGTCGAATGTAACCTTTCTCCAATAACTCCTTAATCTGCTTCTTGATCTCTTCCAGATCATTTGCGGGCATCCGGTACGGTCTCTTCGATATCGGTCCGGTGCCTGGCAACAGCTCTATCAAAAACTCGATGTCTCGATCTGGCGGCATGCCTGGTAGCTCCTCTGGAAATACGTCTGGGTAATCCTTCACTACAAGTACTTCCTCCTGAACAACTCAAAGAATGCCTGGATACATACTTGATCCTTTTTCCCTCTGGGGTGGTAAGTAAAATCGACTTACTGGCGCAGTCGATGTTTCCCCCATATATCGATAGCCAATCCATTCCTAGTATCACATCCAATCCTTGTGACTCCAAAATTATCAGGTCTGAGGGGAAAACATGGCTCCCAATGGTCAATGGCATATGAAAACATCCTTGACTTGCCATATACTCCGCTCCTGGTGAGCTTACTAGCATAGGTGTCCTAAGTACTTTAGTGGGCAACTTATATTTATCCACGAATCCCCTTGAAATGTATGAATGTGATGCACCAGTATCAAAAAGAGCAGTAAATGACTTAACCAAAAACTTACCGATAACTGCATCTAGCTGCTCTTCAACCTCCTCGACGTTCACGTGGTTCACTTGTCCCCTGATGAAAGGGTTAGGCTTCTTCCCAGAGCTTCCATTGCCATTCCCATTCTTCACTTCAGTGCACTCAGTGGCATAGTGTCCTGTCTTCCCGCACTTGAAACAAGTAATGTGACTTAGATCCTTCTTGGCGGGCGTTGCTGGGTTAGAGCAGTTCTGATTGCTGCCTGCTCCATTCCCGTTTCCATTCTTGGGGCCACTGTGGTTATGCGAACTTCCTCCATTGTGGGTATGGCCTCCATGGTTATGGGTAAATCCTCCCGAGTTCGGGGTGAAACGGGGCTTCTGCTGAGCTCCAGAATTGTACTTCCCTTGTCCATACTTCCTTTTGCGGCTCTCTATCTACTGCTGCTTCCCTTCAATCATAAGAGCCTTGTCTACCAGTTTCTGGTAGTTGTTAAATGTTGCCACCATCAACTGCATGCTCATCTCATCATTCAACCCTTCCATAAACTTCTCCTGCTTCGCGGCATCTGTGGCCAAATCATCTGGGGCATAGCGAGATAGCTTACTAAACTCATCTACGTACTGAGCCACAGTACGGTTTCCCTGGCGCAAGTTGCGAAACTCACGCTTCTTCATGCTCATAGCTCCAGTTGAGACATGGGCTGTGCAAAAAGCTGGCTATAGGAAAGTGGTCGTGTAATTCTCCCACCATGCGGCTGCGGGTCCATCCAGTTGATGTGCGGAAAAACGCACCTTCTCAGCATCTGTGCAACCTGCGGTGGTCAACTCCCTTCCAATCCTGCGCAGCCAGTCATCAGCAACTATTGGCTCGGTGCTACTAGAAAACACTGGTGGCTGCAACCTCAGAAAGCGAGCTAAGTTGTCCACTGGGGGTGGTGGTGGAAGGTTGTTGTTGTTGTTGCCTTGGTTCTGGACTAATATCTGCATCAAGGCATTCTGCTGCTGGATCAACTGGGTGATCTCCGGTGGGAAGACAAATCTGGTATCACGTCTTGGAGGCATCTGTTGAGTTTAGAGGGGAGAGATTAGAATAGAATGAGGTCTAGTGAGAAAGCACTACCCATATGCACATGAGACAGACACAATCATATCACACCAAATCAATTCAAGCAAGGGCATACAATTGGTCTAGAACTATCGTGACAAAAGTGCTCGGGCTACTACTATATACATGGGGAAATACTACTAATCATATGGTGGTCATCTAGAAATTTTGATCGGTGGAAGACTCCATGATATCTGCTCCAGCTTCATCTTCATAATCATCATCACTACCATCAGGGTCGGATTCGGTGTCGTCGATGATGATGTAGTCTTCAGAACGAATTTCCTTAGGTTCGTCGTCTTCTCCTCCTGGCGCGGGGTCTCCCATAAAAACTCCTAGCTTCCTTGTCAGGTCGTCATTCTTCTCCATGAGCACCGTCATTTCCTCCTCATATCCATCGTGTGTAGACTTGAGTTCCTCTTCTAGCTCTGTGATCCTGGTCATTGCCTTCTTCAGATCTATCATGCCTGCGCACATCTGATTCTCCTGCCGACGAATGTGTTGGTTTAGCTCCTGGATGAAAGCTACAATGGACCTGTCCCTCCTGGTGCTGACTATCTCCCATTGCTCATCTCAGTTCCCACATATTTGGTAGATAGTATCCTTGAGATCCTTGTGATAAACTTCGCCAATGCGCCCCATGGCGATGTGGGCTGCCATGCTCTTTCCTAGACTCCAGGTTGGTGCATCAAAGGAAAACTCTATGGGCTCAGTGACTGGCGTGAATGTCCTTCCTGGAACTTGAACTCGAACCAACCATCACTCCTCTTCTGGTAAAGTGGCGGTGTAGGTGTGACGCCCCCGATTTGACCGTACACTAATCATGCACGCAAATGTGTACGATCAAGATCAGGGACTCATGGGAAGATATCACAACACAACTCTATAACATAAATAAGTCATACAAGCATCATAATACAAGCCAGGGGCCTCGAGGGCTCGAATACAAGTGCTCGATCATAGACGAGTCAGCGGAAGCAACAATATCTGAGTACAGACATAAGTTAAACAAGTTTGCCTTAAGAAGGCTAGCACAAAAGTAGCAACGATCGAAAAGGCAAGGCCTCCTGCCTGGGACCTCCTAACTACTCCTCGAAGCCGAACTCCACGTAGAATCATCCTCGGGATCTCTAGCTCCTGGACTCCAGCATCTGGTTGCGACAATCAGGTATAGAAAGGGGAAAAGAGGGAGAAAAACAACCGTGAGTACTCATCCAAAGTACTCGCAAGCAAGGAGCTACACTACATATGCATGGGTATATGTGTAAAGGGCCATATCGGTGGACTGAACTGCAGAATGCCAGAATGAGAGGGGGATAGCTAATCCTGTCGAAGACTACGCTTCTGGCAGCCTCCATCTTGCAGCATGTAGAAGAGAGTAGATTGAAGTCCTCCAAGTAGCATCGCATAGCATAATCCTACCCGGCGATCCCCTCCTCGTCGCCCTGTTAGAGAGCGATCACCGGGTTGTATCTGGCACTTGGAAGGGTGTGTTTTATTAAGTATCCAATTCTAGTTGTCATAAGGTCAAGGTACAACTCCGGGTCGTCCTTTTACCGAGGGACACGGCTATTCGAATAGATAAACTTCCCTGCAGGGGTGCACCACATAACCCAACATGCTCGATCCCATTTGGCCGGACACACTTTTCTGGGTCATGCCCGGCCTCGGAAGATCAACACGTCGCAGCCCCACCTAGGCTCAACAGAGAGGTCAACACGCCGGTCTAAATCCTATGCGTGCAGGGTCTGGGCCCATCGCCCATTGCACACCTGCATGTTGCGAGGGCGGCCGGAAGCAGACCTAGCCTAGTAGGCGTTCCAGTCCAATCCGGCGCGCGCCGCTCCGTCGCTGACGTCAAGAAGAACTTCGGCTGATACCACGACGTCGAGTGCCCATAACTGTTCCCGCGTAGCTGGTTAGTGCGTATAGACCAAATGGCCAGACTCAGATCAAATACCAAGAACTCGTTAAGCGTGTTAAGTATCCGCGAACGCCGACTAGGGCCAGGCCCACCTCTCTCCTAGGTGGTCTCAACCTGCCCTGTCGCTTCGCCACAAAGTAACAGTCGGGGGCCGTCAGGAACCCAGGCCCACCTCTACCGGGGTGGAGCCACCTGTCCTTTCAGCCCCCTCATCAGAATCACTTGCGGGTACCCAAGGAGCCGACCCGACTTTAGTCACCACATGTGTCATGTATATAAAGTATATAATATATACCCGGATCACCTCCCGAAGTGATCACGGACCAGTAGTATAGCATGGTAGACGGACAAGAGTGTAGGGCCACTGATGGAACACTAGCATCCTATACTAAGCAGTAGGATAGCAGGTAAGGGTAACAACTGTAGCAACAATGATAGGCTATGCATCAGGATAGGATTAACGGAAAGCAGTAACATGCTACATTACTCTAATGCAAGCAGTATAGAGAAGAATAGGCGATATCTGGTGATCAAGGGGGGGGGCTTGCCTGGTTGCTCTGGCAAGTAGGAGGGGTCGTCAACTCCGTTGTCGAGCTGGGCAGCAGCAGCGTCGGTCTCGTAGTCTACCGGAGAGAAGAGGGGGAAGAAACAGTAAATACAATGCAAACATAAGCATGACGATGCGTGACATGACAATGAGCGATGCTAGGTGTGCCCTAACGCGGCAGTAGGTGGTACCGGCGAAGGGGGGACATCCGGGAAAGTATTCCCGATGTTTCGCATTTTCGGACAGATGAAACGGAGGGGAAAAGTTGCGAGTTCGATATGTTAGGGATGTGTGGCGGACGAACGGGCTGCGTATCCGGATTCGTCTCGTCGTTCTGAGCAACTTTCATGTAGAACACATTTTCATCCGAGTTACAGATTAATTTATATGATTTTCTAAAGTTTTAAAGTTTTTCTGAATTTCCTGGATTTATTATTAATTTGAAATTAAAAACAGAATTTGCTAAGCATACCCAAAAGTAAACCCACCGAGAGGCTGACTGGTGGGTCCAGAGGGCCCAGTTGACCAAGTCAACAGTCCAGTCAACAGTCAACTGGTTTGACTGTTGACTAGTCAAATATGGCAGGTGGGGCCCAGTTGTCATACTCTGTAGTTTTCTAACAGTGTTTAGTTAATTCCTAATTTAGGGGTTATTAGAGGGTGACCCACGTGCCAGAGACTCATTAAGTTAAAAAGGAGGGATTAGTGGCCTAATTAGTGGGTTAAAGCCCTGAGCCCACTAGCTAAGGCAAAAACCAGTGGTGGCCTCGGCTGGGCACGCCCGCACCAGGGAGGCCACGGCCAGGGCTGCGCGGTGGCGCATGGAGCGGCCGGCGAGGAGGGGCAGTTGGGGCGCGCCTGCGGTGGTGGCCGAAGCGAGCAGCAGCAGGGGAGCGGGGGTGCGGCGTCACGGGGGGCGGGCGGCGGAGGCGGCCGGCAGCAGCGGGGCAGACAGGTGAGGCGCGGCGGGTGCAGCGGGAGAGTGGGGGCGGCGACAGGGGCGGAGGAACGCCAGGAGCGGGGGGGGGGCTAGGATGGCAGCAGCAGGTGCAGTAGCAAGGCAACGGAGGCGGGGCGAGCACGGCGCAGGAGCGGGGCAAGGCAGCATGGCGCATGGCCAGGGGAGTGTGGGTAGCGGCGGCTATAGGCACGGGCGCGCGCGCTGGTGAAGGGCGCAGCAGCGGGAGGCCGGGGCGCGACCTGGGGCGGGCGTGTGCATGAGGGAGGAAGGCAGAGGCAACGTGAGTGGAGCGCCGGCCATGGCGACTTCTAGCACGAGACGGCAACGACGAGCACGACGACTAGAGGATGCAGATAGAGGGGGAGGCAGAGGGGAAAAGCGCGCCAACTCACATCATTGACGGGGAGAGGCTCGGGGAGGCGCGGGATGCAGTGAAGATGACGAATCCGTCGATGGCGTCGCGGTGGCCGGAGGTAGAGGACGAGGTGGTCGATGGCGACGTTGCGGCGGCTCCTCAGCCTTGACCCAGGGACGATGACGATGAAGAGGACCACGCCGGAGCTGCTGGACACATTGGCGGGGCGCGGGGACAGCGGTGGCCGCGGGATCGAGCGGTGCACGGCAACGGCGGCGTCGGGCAGAATACAGAGGGAGAGAGCGAGCGAGGGAGAGGGAGTGAGTGGGTACTAGGGTTCGCTAAGGGGTCGACGAGGCTCTTATCCCCCCAGGGCACCGGTGGATGGCCGACGCGTGGAGGATCCACGCCGTGGACGCTGTGTGTGCGGCCACAGAGCTCTCTGTGAGCAGTAGGAAGAAAAGGGATAGGTGGGCTGGGTTGGGTACTGTAGCAATGGGCTACAGTGCATAGTGCAACCTTCTCTCTCCTTTTTTCTTATTTTGTTTATTTTCTTTACATTTTATTTTAGTTTTAGTAAAATATACACCTAGCATCTAAATTGGTATTTCAACTTAGTCCACAGTCAGAAAATGTCTAGTCCCCAAATAAATTAGTTTGATATTTTATTAATTACAAAAGGTATTTAAATAATTGTTTTTGCTGTTGTTTTTATTATTTTGGTGCATCTAGATATACTATAACAGTGTGGTTTCTTCACCATAATTACATACGCATTATTTGGCACAACCCGAACTTTTTAGTTTGATTGTTCGAAAATTTTTGTTGGTTGCCTTTAATTCAATTTGAATTTAAATCGTTTTGAACTAACGCGAGATTATCAACAGTAATCCGAGGTGACTGGCATCATTAGCAGGGAATTACTGTAGCCTAATTATCCGGGCGTCACAATTCTCCTCCACTACAAGAAATCTCGTCCCGAGATTTAAGAGGGGAAGTGACAGGGAAGGGATTTGGTTACGAAATTTTAACGAGTGTTCTTGGTCTTGGTTGCTCTTCCTGAAGTAGTTGATCCTCCTCGTTGATGTCTTTATTTCTCTGCTTCAGGTCATCATGGTGAAGTCGGCATTCTTTCTTCGGGAACTACATCGTACTTACGAAAGAATAAAGGGTGGGTATATTCCAGGAGAACGGACCTCTGCAAGGTTGACTATATGGTAGCTAACATCGGGGAAGGTGGCGGAAAGTAACTGTCGAATTGAAACTTATGGAAATATCGAGAGCAAAGTAAGGAGGTATCCTGGGAAGTTTTGAGCGGGTAGGCAATCGTTCGATGCCTGTTACAGGGCGTGAAAGGGGTTCAAAGCAACGGGAATAAGTATTGTGTCTGATATCAGACTTGAAGGTGGCTCGTGAATTACATACGAGGCCACGCATGATGAATTAATTTGGGAATAGGGGGTGCACAGGAGAGTCAGGTTTTGATCCTGTGGAACTGTGGGTTATGGGCCCACCATGTGGTTAAAGTAGGAAGGGCGATGACATCTTGCACGATCATGATAGCAAGGCATGTCAGAGGGTAGCCTGTCAATTATATGTCAGCAACATCGTCGGTACCAAGGGCGAGGGACGAAGAGAACCATTTTCCTGCTCATTGAATGAGGCGGACCAATAGGCAAAGTTCTCGTCCATTGGTGGCTACCGGAATGTCATCAACAATGGTAACAGGGTCTTGCTGACAGAATTGTACACCGAGGTGTTTACATAAGCAGGAGAACATTACTGCTTAGATCATATAGATCACAAGAAACGTTAAACCAACCAATGGAAAGGCAAATATGATTATCAGATTAAACAGAACAATGGAAAGGAAAATGTGTTTAAACACTTATTTCAAGGGTATATCCTTCCCAAGGGTAAGCAGAGCATGATATCCATGATTGGATAGAAGTAGAAAACCCTTTAGGTAAGGGGAGAGAAATTTCTTGACATCACCCATACAACGGTGTTTGGATAGTGGACAAAGAAAATTTAGCATTGTTCTTCAAATGCTCTTATTGGAAATCGGAGTACCACAGACATGCTTCGAGATAGCATTGACATGTTCTTCAAGCAAAGGTCAAACTTTGGATACACAAAGGATCCATCAGGAACAACTCATAGAATAAGTCTTGCAGTAGGTCCTCCAACCAGGTGTGCTAGGCATGACATCACCTTATTGGGTTATAGAAATACCAATGCTATGACTCTTGGAAAATGTTCCAACCATCATATCTGACCGAGTTTCAGATCTGGTTGGTGTCAGGATACCTCAGACTCAGGATGCCCGAGAAGAAAAAGGTGCGACACAAATTGACGAGATGACATTGTAAGATTCTCGGGAAATGAACTATGGAAGCGAGTTCCGAAACAAGAGTTCATCATTAAATCAAGGAGAGGATAAGGATGTGGCTAATGGGCTCAGCGACAACTCATCGGGATTTCCAAAAAGATGGGATTCCACAGTTATGTGAACAAGGAGATATCATTTGTCAAATCAAATGATATAATGATGTATGACCGAGGAAAACATACACAATTAAACATTGGTTGAAAGGTGCACCCAAAATATGGGCTTAGGTAGCACGATCAAAGTTAGAATGGTGAATCTATAACCAATAGTCCAAGAATGAACGGTTGACCACAACTTCAAAGCAATAGGGTCGCTAGAAGTACAGAATCCAAGCAGCACCGTTCACTTGTTGGTGTCCCGGTTAGAATCAACACGGGGACCAAGAAACAATGGTGATGGTGTGAAGTATCATAATACTAAGAGTTATTTAAGAGGTGGAGCAATTCTCACAACATTCTTGACATCAAGGATGGTAATACTCCACGGTAGAACATAACATAGGTTGGATAGCAGGGAAATCAAGATACAACACAAAATATGAACAAGTTTGTGTTGAGGGGAGGCAAGAATGTTGTCGATGATAACACAATCCATCGAGGGGCAAGGATGGTATTTCTCATCCTGAATTTCGACACACAACTTGGAAGAAGTCAAATTGTTGACAATGATCACGACAAATTTGTCGAGAGGTTTTCAAGAAGATGTAATTGATCGACGATGACATCAAGTCAAAGGAATGATGAAAGCGAAAGGTTATTGGAACCACGGGTAGGACACAAACTCGAAATCAAGTTTGCTGTTCAAGGAGAAGTGATATGACGAGGAAGTTCGACGCAAGATTAGCTCACTGTCGAAATTTGTGCGCTGGGAAGGTCCAGGTAGCACAGTTAAAATTGGCACGATAATGACATAGCCGAGCAGGCTAGGAATGACTTGAAGGATTATTAAACTCGTAAGCAACAAAAATTACTTAGAGTTATTGAATTGGAGTGCGGAATTGATTCACTTATCGGTGTTTTTGAGGGGTTCTAACAACTCAGAACCGGTTGTAAAAATGGAATCGGCAAGAATATTAGTTGATGAAGAACTCATAAGAAGTTAAGTAGTTCCTTGGCATTCTCGAGATACCAGGTGGGTAATACTCGACGACAGACCAAAGTAGAGGTTGGACGGGGGTATTGCTCTGCAGAGGACAAGTGCTTAAACTTGCACGAGAAATGGTATTTAAAGGAGAACATGGTCGGAACCACGATTGCAAAAGGATCAATACACAAATACTAGACGATATCATATCAAGGAAATAGTTATTATTACAAGAAGCTTCTATGATAGGATCTACATCGTGTCCATGGGCATGAACACAAAGTTCAAGGTCGACTCCCACTTCTCCAATGCATACCCTTTCATTCACTTCTCGCGTTTGATGAAGTTGCAGTGTTGAAAATTTTTATCTGGCAAAATACCAGAAGAGTATGACTCATGAAAACTTTCGAGTTCACACATACTATGAAAGGCACAGGTTCAACCCATCGGGGCATCGTGGAAACATATACCACAAGCTTCAGGGGTAAATAACTCAAGCTCGATAGTAGAGCATGGGTGACAAAACGAGAGGATACAATTTACTAAAGGCATTATGTATCAGGGAAAGAACTTCCAAAGTGATTGAATATGAAGGACGTTGTCGGATAAAATCCAACAAGGTTCTGATGGTCCATAAAGGATCTGATGTGAGTATCGGCACACAACTAGAGGTAGAATCAATGCAAAGACCTTGGATTATAGAAACAACTAAGTAACTTAGAGCTCAATTGCAAAGGAATTATGATTTACAAAGCGAAGGATCAGAAACAGACGCTCTAATCAAGGATGGATAAGTTCAATAGACATAGGGGCAAAATCGACGACAATTTGATTGGCGAGAACCAGCTCACGTTTCAAATGACGTCTGAGCCGGACGGATGAATTCTAGGCTCTGATTGAGGATTGCGAGCATTCGCAACAGATGGAATCAACGGACTCAAAATGATAATGACAAGAGATGCCAATAAGATTACGAGACTTAAGATTAATCATAATGCAAGTAAGCAAGAATTGCAAGAGCAAAAGGCTCCTGAGGATTTTCGGAAGATCGAATGGTATTTTGAACACTTTTGTGAAATACTTGAATCAACTGGGGATGAGGGGATACTCGGTAAGTGCGAGAATTATCCGTAGGGGTATTCAGGCAACAAAGATCAGCAAGGCAATAAGCTCAAAGGATTCTCGGAACAACAGAGAGAATTTCGGGGTATCTTGTAATAACAAGATCAACTGGGAAACATTGTATGAATGGCGAGTATACGTGGTTATCCATAGGAGTTTATCGATGAAAGGGAATTGCAAAAGCGATGAACACAAGTTCTCGGGTTATTAGCGGAGAGTATCTTCAGGGTCTTCACGTGCAGCAGACGATCATCAGTAATAAGGGGCTCTCCGGGTGAAAGTGATAACGAGATCCTAATGTTAGATTTAGCAAAACTCACTTAACCCGAATAGAAGAGAGATCAGAGTCCCATAGTATAGACAAGGAGTAAAAGATCCTAATACCACCCAATGGCGACGTGGGCCCGTAAGCCACACAGCCATGTCAGTAAAAGTTTAGCAATGACTAGACTCAACTTCGGCCAAGGAGTTGGAAAGGGGGATTCCTATAGGCAGTCGGCTCTGATACCAACTTGTGACGCCCCCGATTTGACCGTACACTAATCATGCACGCAAATGTGTACGATCAAGATCAGGGACTCACGGGAAGATATCACAACACAACTCTATAACATAAATAAGTCATACAAGCATCATAATACAAGCCAGGGGCCTCGAGGGCTCGAATACAAGTGCTCGATCATAGACGAGTCAGCGGAAGCAACCATATCTGAGTACAGACATAAGTTAAACAAGTTTGCCTTAAGAAGGCTAGCACAAAAGTAGCAACGATCGAAAAGGCAAGGTCTCCTGCCTGGGACCTCCTAACTACTCCTCGAAGCCGAACTCCACGTAGAATCATCCTCGGGATCTCTAGCTCCTGGACTCCAGCATCTGGTTGCGACAATCAGGTATAGAAAGGGGAAAAGAGGGAGAAAAGCAACCGTGAGTACTCATCCAAAGTACTCGCAAGCAAGGAGCTACACTACATATGAATGGGTATATGTGTAAAGGGCCATATCGGTGGACTGAACTGCAGAATGCCAGAATGAGAGGGGGATAGCTAATCCTGTCGAAGACTACGCTTCTGGCAGCCTCCATCTTGCAGCATGTAGAAGAGAGTAGATTGAAGTCCTCCAAGTAGCATCGCATAGCATAATCCTACTCGGCGATCCCCTCCTCGTCGCCCTGTTAGAGAGCGATCACCGGGTTGTATCTGGCACTTGGAAGGGTGTGTTTTATTAAGTATCCAGTTCTAGTTGTCATAAGGTCAAGGTACAACTCCGGGTCGTCCTTTTACCAAGGGACACGGCTATTCGAATAGATAAACTTCCCTGCAGGGGTGCACCACATAACCCAACACGCTCGATCCCATTTGGCCGGACACACTTTTCTGGGTCATGCCCGGCCTCGAAAGATCAACACATCGCAGCCCCACCTAGGCTCAACAGAGAGGTCAACACGCCGGTCTAAATCCTATGCGCGCAGGGTCTGGGCCCATCGCCCATTGCACACCTGCACGTTGCGAGGGCGGCCGGAAGCAGACCTAGCCTAGCAGGCGTTCCAGTCCAATCCGGCGCGCGCCGCTCCGTCGCTGACGTCAAGAACTTCGGCTGATACCACGACGTCGAGTGCCCATAACTGTTCCCTCGTAGCTGGTTAGTGCGTATAGACCAAATGGCCAGACTCAGATCAAATACCAAGAACTCGTTAAGCGTGTTAAGTATCCGCGAACGCCGACCAGGGCCAGGCCCACCTCTCTCCTAGGTGGTCTCAACCTGCCCTGTCGCTTCGCTACAAAGTAACAGTCTGGGGCCGTCAGGAACCCAGGCCCACCTCTACCGGGGTGGAGCCACCTGTCCTTTCAGCCCCCTCATCAGAATCACTTGCGGGTACTCAAGGAGCCGACCCGACTTTAGTCACCACATGTGTCATGTATATAAAGTATATAATATATACCCGTGATCACCTCCCGAAGTGATCACGGCCCAGTAGTATAGCATGGCAGACGGACAAGAGTGTAGGGCCACTGATGTAACACTAGCATCCTATACTAAGCAGTAGGATAGCAGGTAAGGGTAACAACTGTAGCAACAATGACAGGCTATGCATCAGGATAGGATTAACGAAAAGCAGTAACATGCTACATTACTCTAATGCAAGCAGTATAGAGAAGAATAGGCGATATCTGGTGATCAAGGGGGGGCTTGCCTGGTTGCTCTGGCAAGTAGGAGGGGTCGTCAACTCCGTTGTCGAGCTGGGCAGCAGCAGCGTCGGTCTCGTAGTCTACCGGAGAGAAGAGGGGGAAGAAATAGTAAATACAATGCAAACATAAGCATGACGATGCGTGACATGACAATGAGCGATGCTAGGTGTGCCCTAACGCGGCAGTAGGTGGTACCGGCGAAGGGGGGACATCCGGGAAAGTATTCCCGATGTTTCGCATTTTCGGACAGATGAAACGGAGGGGAAAAGTTGCGAGTTCGATATGTTAGGGATGTGTGGCGGACGAACGGGCTGCGTATCCGGATTCGTCTCGTCGTTCTGAGCAACTTTCATGTAGAACACATTTTCATCCGAGTTACGGATTATTTATATGATTTTCTAAAGTTTTAAAGTTTTTCTGAATTTCTTGGATTTATTATTAATTTGAAATTAAAAACAGAATTTGCTAAGCATACCCAAAAGTAAACCCACCGAGAGGCTGACTGGTGGGTCCAGAGGGCCCAGTTGACCAAGTCAACAGCCCAGTCAACAGTCAACTGGTTTGACTGTTGACTAGTCAAATATGGCAGGTGGGGCCCAGTTGTCATACTCTGTAGTTTTCTAACAGTGTTTAGTTAATTCCTAATTTAGGGGTTATTAGAGGGTGACCCACGTGCCAGAGACTCATTAAGTTAAAAAGGAGGGATTTGTGGCCTAATTAGTGGGTTAAAGCCCTGAGCCCACTAGCTAAGGCAAAAACCAGTGGTGGCCTCGGCTGCGCACGCCCGCACCAGGGAGGCCACGACCAGGGCTGCGCGGTGGCGCATGGAGCGGCCGGCGAGGAGGGGCAGTTGGGGCGCGGCTGCGGTGGTGGCCGGAGCGAGCAGCAGCAGGGGAGCGGGGGTGCGGCGTCACGGGGGGTGGGCGGCGGAGGCGGCCGGCAGCAGCGGGGCAGACAGGTGAGGCGCGGCGGGTGCAGCGGGAGAGTGGGGGCGGCGACAGGGGCGGAGGAACGCCAGGAGCGGGGGGGGGGGGCTAGGATGGCAGCAGCAGGTGCAGCAGCAAGGCAACGGAGGCGGGGCGAGCACGGCGCAGGAGCGGGGCAAGGCAGCACGGCGCATGGCCAGGGGAGTGTGGGTAGCGGCGGCTATAGGCACGGGCGCGCGCGCTGGTGAAGGGCGCAGCCGAGTGCAGCAGCGGGAGGCCGGGGCGCGACCTGGGGCGGGCGTGTGCATGAGGGAGGAAGGCAGAGGCAACGTGAGTGGAGCGCCGGCCATTGCGACTTCTAGCACGAGACGGCAACGACGAGCACGATGACTAGAGGATGCAGATAGAGGGGGAGGCAGAGGGGAAAGCGCGCCAACTCACATCATTGACGGGGAGAGGCTCGGGGAGGCGCGGGATGCAGTGAAGACGACGAACCCGTCGATGGCGTCGCGGTGGCCGGAGGTAGAGGACGAGGTGGTCGATGGCGACGTTGCGGCGGCTCCTCAGCCTTGACCCAGGGACGATGACGATGAAGAGGACCACGCCGGAGCTGCTGGACACATTGGCGGGGCGCGGGGACAGCGGTGGCCGCGGGATCGAGCGGTGCACGGCAACGGCGGCGTCGGGCAGAATACAGAGGGAGAGAGCGAGCGAGGGAGAGGGAGTGAGTGGGTACTAGGGTTCACTAAGGGGTCGACGAGGCTCTTATCCCCCCAGGGCACCGGTGGATGGCCAACGCGTGGAGGATCCACGCCGTGGACGCTGTGTGTGCGGCCACAGAGCTCTCTGTGAGCAGTAGGAAGAAGAGGGATAGGTGGGCTGGGTTGGGTACTGTAGCAATGGGCTACAGTGCATAGTGCAACCTTCTCTCTCCTTTTTTCTTATTTTGTTTATTTTCTTTACATTTTATTTTAGTTTTAGTAAAATATACACCTAGCATCTAAATTGGTATTTCAACTTAGTCCACAGTCAGAAAATGTCTAGTCCCCAAATAAATTAGTTTGATATTTTATTAATTACAAAAGGTATTTAAATAATTGTTTTTGCTGTTGTTTTTATTATTTTGGTGCATCTAGATATACTATAACAGTGTGGTTTCTTCACCATAATTACATACGCATTATTTGGCACAACCCGAACTTTTTAGTTTTATTGTTCGAAAACTTTTGTTGTTTGCCTTTAATTTAATTTGAATTAAATCGTTTTGAACTAACGCGAGATTATCAACAGTAATCCGAGGTGACTGGCATCATTAGCAGGGAATTACTGTAGTCTAATTATCCGGGCGTCACAGTAGGTCCCAGTGAAACTTGGTATTCCAATGTTCAGGTACCTAGTGACTTCCTTCAAGTGTCGTCCAAAGGGTGTGTCTTCATCTGGTTGCGCAAACTTGTTCCTTGAGTCCGCCATCCTAAAGAGTAGAAAATGGAGAGGAGTCAGAAATGAGTAGAGAAGTGTGACCTATGGCTTATCTTAGTGGCCGTGTCCTACATTCAGGGTGTGCTCTGATACCATCTTGTAGCGACCCGACCTCAGACGGTCAAGTCTCTGTGCTTTAGTGTCATCCCTGGATCGGTAATGCTGACACACACAGTACTTGAATGGATTTATAACAGAGTAGCAATCACACACTTATTACATCGAATGTCTCTAGAGAGAACTTAATACAATAAATATGGCTTAAGGCCATCTAAATAAGATAACAACAAAAGGCTTGGAAGATAAAGTGAGTCCATCAACTCCAACGGCATAGCTGAGTGCATGACAACGTCCTAGCGCACCTTACTCCTCGTCTGAAAAGTCTGCAACATGATATGTTGCAGCCCAAAACGGATCAGCACATGGAATATGCTGGCAATATAACACAGTAGAGCAATAAACAGATAAATGCTATCACTATATGCATATATGGCTGGTGGAGGCTCTATGGTTATAGTGTTTTGTGAAAAGCCAGTTTTTCCCTACAACAAAGGAATATGTTTTATTTAACTATCATGGTGGGTGAAACATCATTGAGAAGGTTCCTCCATCTCAATCCCAATTAAAGTAGTCATTATCATCCCAACAAATTAATTTAGAGTGATGAGATCAAATCAATAATTCAAGTACCAGATACTCAAGATGTCCATAACCGGGGACACGGCTAACCATGATTAGTTTGTACACTCTGCCGAGGTTTGTGCACTTTTCCCCACAAGACTCGGTCTCCTCTGTTGGATTCCTCGCACTACATGGTGTTTGGGAAACGGATGACCGAGACACAGTCTTTCAGAAACATTAACTCTTTACTCTGGGTGGACAGTTACATCTACTTTCCCCTACATCTGCTAGCCCACCACTGAAAGAGGTCATGCATAATACTTAACTATGCTAGAGCCCATAATAGCTTGTGGCCGCACACGGCAGTTTCTAGCATGAATAATTTTATGATCCCTTTGAGCCTGGGTGGCGGACCGTAGGATGATCACACGGGTACTCCGGGATATCCTAGGACAACACTGGATTCTCCAGGTGCCCACAAGCAATCCACCCAGATGTGTATTAAAGTTGCCACCTTAACTTGAACCATTAATTAACAACTCACATCTGTCATGGATACACTCAAACCCAATCCACGTCTACGAGCATAGCATGGCAATATAAGCATAACGTAGAAGTAACTCCCAAGGGTTTGATAGTAAAACAGGTGATAGGTTCTACCTCATCATCTACTTCATAGTACCCACAAGTTAATCGCATCCTAATCATGCAGTGTTTGAGGATTGTAACTAATGCATAAAAACTGGGTATGAAAAGAGTATGATCAATGTGTTACTTGCCTTGCTGACGATCTGCAAATCCTAAAGACTCGTAGTAGCATGCTTCGCACTCCAGGAATTCTATCGCAAACGAACAATAGCATACATAAGCAATCAAGCAAAGAAGCACGGGTAAAACTCAAATAAGAAGATCTAACCAGAAAGTTCAGCTGAAGAACTCCGGTTTGCAAAAAGAATCAAATCAAACAGAGTAACGAAACTCAAACCACGAAAGAAACAAGATCCGTTTACTAATCTGGACTAAAGTCAAATTTTACAGTACCGAAATCTTGTTCAAGTTGGTTAAACAGAAAGAGGGCTTCGAGACGAAGATCTAGGCGCTTGTTTCACCTGATTTGAATAAACGAGCGAAAAGATAAACTAAAACGAAGATCAGGGCAGAAATCGCGATCGAAAATAATCGCGGAACAACCCTGGAAAATAAAACGAGACGAACAGGCTAACGAACGAACGTTCGCTGTCCGCGGCTAACGAACGAACAGCGTTCGCTAAAATGAACGTACGGATGAACGTCCGCTAAACAACTAAACCAAGAAAACCGAACCGATAAAATAAAAAAAACGCATCTAGGGTTTAAAAAACCCGGGGTTTTTACCTAAAAACCAAAAAAAGGCGGCCCGGATCGGATCGGGACGACGGCGGCGTGCGGCGCGGCTCCGGCGAGGCGAAGCGCTGCGGGCGATGGCCAGGAAGCGGCGGTGCGGCGCGGGGCGGCAGCGGCGGCGGCGGCGCTCGGGAGGCGGGGCTGCGGCGGCGTGGGCTCGGGCGGCGGGGGCTAGGGCTCCAGGGGGGCCCGAGGGGGTATTTAAGAGGGGGGCGAGGCGGCGGTGCACCCGACTTGGGGAGGGGGTCGGCGCGGCAGGCGCGGCTTGGACTCCTCTGAGTCCGGCGGCGACACGGGACGGGGAGGGCGGGCGGCAGCTGGGCTAGCTGGGCCTCGGCCCAGTTCGGTCCGGCGGGGAGTTTTTTTTAAACAAATTTCGCCAGAAAATTCTAATAAATAAAATGACTATCTAAAAATGCCAAAACAAATTTTCACCATCTAAATAGAATATTTAGAACGAAGTGAACATTTTCTTGGCCCTAAAATGCAATTTTGGAAAATGCATATTTTTCTAATTCAAATAAAATTGCAATAAATTCAAATAAAAATATATATTTGATTTTAGTATTTTTCTTCCAATATTTCATTCATTTTGCAGAAGTCATATTATCTCCTCTCATATATTTTAATATGAAATATTTTTGGAGAGGAAAAATAATTAAAACCAAATGATCCTTGTTTCGATATTTGAAAAAAATCAAATATGAAAAACGTGAAATCCCCAACTCTCTCCGTGGGTCCTTGAGTTGCTTAGAATTTCAAGGGTTGCAAAACGAAATGCAATAAAATATGATATGCATGGATGACCTATGTATAACATTCCAAATTGAAAATTTGGGATGTTACACCAGTTTGCCTCCTCGCCAATCTCACGGCCTAGCTCGATGAACAGGAAGGAAACGGGACACAACAGTTTACCCAGGTTCGGGCCACTGTCAGATTCAGGGTTCCGCGGACCCTTGAGAGGTTCGAACTCTGGGGTGCGTACGAAGAACTCTCTCTCCCTAGTCTGCCCGCTCAATGATTCCACAACCTAGCTCAACGAACCCAAGTAACAAGAGACACAGGGATTTATCCTGATTCGCGCCACCTTGCGGTGTAATACCCTACTCCAGCTTTGTGGTGGATTGCCTCGAGGGGCTGAGGATGAACTATTATAGTGGTGGAACAGCCTCAGGAGGCGAGGTGTTCTTGAGCTCGTTGAGCTGGTGAGGTGGTCAGGGTAGAATGGCCCCGATTCGAGATGCCTCGCTATGGTGGTGGCTAAGTCCTATTATAGTGGTCCTGGTCCTCTTCCCAAATGTAGGCGGGAAGGGATTCCACAACGACCAAATTTGAAGGGAGACAACTAGTACAAGCTATTCTGACAAAAGTAGTCTTCGCCTGCAAAAGGCTCTGGTGGTGACACTGCGGTGGGCTCCGCGATGACCTCCGTCCTGCCGTCCTGGTGGTCTTGGTCTCGTTGCACTGATATGGAAACCTTTGCCTGATGCCTCGGGACCCCGCGCCTGCGCTTGCCTCCTTAGCAGCAAAGAGGAAACTGGTACACTGCGTCCGTTGGTGCCCGCCTGGCCTTGGTCGTCATGGCTCACGTCGTGGGAACCTCGCGAGGTGCACTTTGCATAGATATCTCCGCTCCTCGGGAGCCAGCCTAGTGAGGCTGCCCCCAGGGAGGTCTTGGTGTAGTCCGCCTCACGAGGCTTGGCCCCTCGCGAGGGTCTTGAGTTGTTCCTGCTGAAGTTGAGTCATACCGGGCCGTTGATGGAGCCACGCCGCGGGCCGCAGGCAGGCAAGTCTGGGTACCCCCGTTCCCAGGACGCCGACAGTAGCCCCCAGGCCCAAGGCGCGCTTGGACTTGGCTTCGAGGAAAAGCCAAAGGGCAAGTGGAGACCGCCGCAGTCCCCAACCGCCTACGGCCTCGGGCAACGCGTGGTGATTGATGGGACGTGGGCGCCTCTGCTTCCCCACGCTGCCTCGGCAACCGTTCTCATCTGACAAAAAGGGCTGGCGCACGCTACAGAGCTTTCATTCCCCTCCTTCGTCTTGCTCCAGATCCCCTTCTCTTCTCGCCTAGAGAGACTCCAGATCCACCAAAACTCTTCCCCGAGCCCACAGCCGATGGCCACCAACAACGCGAAGGCCGCGCATTCGCCCTCCTGGTTCGAGCCTGTTCTGAGCGCGTCCACGGTCTCAGAGAAGAAACTCGCCGTTGCGCTCCTAATGACGGCGGGTGGTAGCAATGAGGGGGGAGAGGCCGTGCTTCAGGCCGGCTCTGCCGAGCGGGAGGCGTCGGGCAGCACCTTCTATCCCTTCTTCATGCACAGCGTCTTTGCGGGGGGCTGGTCCCCCCTTTCTCCGAATTCTTCTATGCCGTCCTCCACCATTACAATCTCCACGCTCTCCATCTTCACCCCAAATCCATCCTCCTCATGTTGATCTTTGCCTTTTACTGTGAGGCATTCATGGGGGTGATGCTGTCCGTGGCGCTGCTTCGCCATTTCTTCTACCTCCGGAACAAGGAGGGCCAGTGTGCCAACTTCGTCGCGGCAAACAGAAGCAACGCAATCTCAAGAGTCGGGAAGAAGGTGGAGGGCTTCAGGAACAAGTGGGTCCTCATAGATGCCAAGAGCTCCTACCCTCGTCTTGTGCTGCTGACGGGGATGCCAGCGCCTCACAAGGGATGGAACAGCACGAAGCTCACTGACCCTCGGGCGGAGCAGATGATGGGGAGGATGGTGGCTGACCTAAAGCCAGACGACCCGAAGGCGGAGAAGCTGACGGGAGCCATGATCGTCATGGAGTTTCTGGCGCAGCGGCTGGCTCCACTCCAGGCACGCCCGCGCCCCTTGTGGAAGCTCAAGGATGAGGGAGGCAACCTCCGCCTGCGCCCGGATGCCTTGTCCGACAAGGAGCTGGACAAGGCCCCCCGCCTCCTGGTTGGGGAGGACCAGGGGTACCCGTCTGATACTCATCTTCCGCTGTACCGCCGCCCGGATGGGCCGAAGATCGCCACCGCCATGCCCGTCTTTAACAAGCGCGGGCTCATGCCGCCGGCGCCCACTGGAGCCCCGGTGGTGTTATCCTCCAGCGAGTCCGTCCAGGAGGAGGGGTCGGACTCGGAGGCGACCCGAGAGGGGGCGGGGGAGACTTCTCCTCCGCGCCTGGCAGATCTCCTCCGCACCCTTCCTGACACCGATGACGCCGATGAGCATCCGGTGAGGGATTCGCCGCACCCCGCCAGGGTCACCACGAGGTCCAAGGGCACCCACCGAAGAAGCTGCAGGCCGGGGTCTTGAAGAAGAGCAGATCGGCGCTGATCTCCATCGCCGGCCGACATTGCGGCGGGTCCGACCGTCGTACCCTTATCTGCCCCTGGGGCTCGCGCGCCGGTGTCCCAGCCTGCGAAGCCTTCGGGCTTGGTGCTTCAGAAGAGGGTGAGGGAGTACGCCGCCGTGGACCACTAAGTGCTCCGCCTTGATCTTTTGTTCCTGTCCTTGCCATAGTTTCTTGATGTCTTCCTCTTGTACTGCGAGGCCAACGCCGGTGGTGAAGAAGAAGAAGGGGGCGACCGCAATCTCCGAGACTTGACAGCCTGCCGCGGCCGTGCCACCTTCGGCGTGGAAGGATGGCGATGGCTCCCGAGCCTCAGTGGTTGGGTCATCCTCGCGAGATCCAGAAGCCCGCCCTAAGACAGTCTCCCTAGCCAAGCCGGCTCCTGAGGCGCCCGCCCGCAGCTCACCTGCTGAGGTCGCGAAGGCTCAGGAGCCCCCGGCCCCTTCTGCTGCTGCTAACCTGCAGGCCTTGGTGCCGACGCCGTCTCTTCCCCCTTCCATCGTACCGCTGGGCCGTGATCCTCCTGCTTCGCTTGATTCTTTGGAGGACGCCCTTTTCGCGCTGACCCAGCTTCGCGATGACGTTCAAGGTGTCGACCGTCGGCTGGCGTCGGGACGACTGGAGTTGGTCTCGGGGTGGCTTCGATCTGATGCGTCCATGAGGGCGGCATGGAGCTAGGCCGTGACAGCCTCTGAGGAGGGTAAGCAGACTGCCGACTTGGCCACGGCCGCCTGCGAGGTGGCGTTGAAGGATGCCGAGGCTGCCAAGGAGCGTTGCTGGGTGGCGGAGGCCGAGCTGGAGACCCTGCACAACGAGCGCACCGCCGAGGCTTGTCAACGCGAGGCGTGGGGGAGAAGCTGAAGGCTCGAGAAGACGCGGTCACCGGTCGTGACACCGAGCTAGAGCAGTCGGCGCGGGCGCATGCCGTGGAGCGCGATCGCCTAGAGAAGCTGAAGAAGGAGGTGGAGGGGAAGAAGGTCCTGCTGGAGGCCAAGGCAAACATCCTTGCCAACGATCATGCCGCCTTCGTTTCCCTTGAGGAGATGTCCCGCAAGGCATTGCGAGAACTCTACGAAGGGGGTTGAAGGAGCCGTTGGTGACTGCTGAGGAAGGCCCCGCCGAGCTGCTCCCCCAGCTTGCCGAGGCACTCGAGGGCGTTGCTGCTGGAGTCGGCCCCATGGTGGAGGGGGAAGCCCGTGCGCTCTCCTCTTCAGCTATGACGCGTGTCTTCAGCCACCTCCACCTTCGCGACTCCAGCATCGACTTGGGGGCCCTGCTTGAGCCTATGGACGAGGAGCACTGCACCGCCGCCACCGAAGCCATGAAGGACCAAGTGGAGGCCCTGCTGCGGAAGTTCCTCGCCATCGACCCCGCGTTCCCGACTGACGGCGCCACCGAACCTGTAGCCACAGTCGCTGGCACGGGCGACGGTGATGTTGTCAACGACGGGGCACCCTTCGCGGGCGATGGCAGCGCCTAAGGCTGAAGAAGAGGCTTGCTGGCAGCGCTTCCTTCTATTTTTATCTTCCAGCAACATGCACCATGCCTCGTGGAGGCGTTAAAACTTATGTTTGGTATTTTGAGAAACAATATGTCTTGTAATAATTTGTTAGGATTCCGCGATTTCCTTCCCGTTGTTTTAGTGTTCTGCGTCGGCAGGGCCCGACCCCGCGCATGCCTCAGCCGCCGTTGGGTCGTCCGGATCACCGGGACGAGACCAAGGGGTGAGGGGCTACGTGACCAGTTAGGCTCCTAAGTCGCGATGCTTAGGAGTCCCCCTTGACGTACAAACAGCCCTCGGGAAGGGAATGCGAAAGTAGGCCTTAGCGTTCTGCGTCGGCAGGGCCCGGCCCCGCGCATGCCTTAGCGGCCGTTGGGTCGTCCGGATCACCAGGACGAGACCAAGGGGTGAGGGGCTATGCGACCAGTTAGGCTCCTGAGTCGTGATGCTCAGGAGTCTCCCTTGACATACAAACAGACCTCCATACCTGTCCTCGCCGAGGTCCCGCTCTGGAGGGGCGCGCGACGACCAGGTCCGAGGGACCTGGCAGGGTGGCGTACGCTAGGAGTGACCCGATTGTAGCCCTCGTGCCCAGCCCCCTCGTGCAAATCTCATGAGGGGAAAGTGTTGCGATGAGGCTGGACACTGAGCCTGGTGGCTCCCTGAGGTTGATGCGGCCATGGGGCCGCCCCTAGTTGTTTATCACCAGCGCGGAGCATAGAGCTTCCGCACTTGCACGGGCATAGCCACTCCTCAACCGTGTCGACTGCCAGCACGGAGCATGGTGCTTCCATTGGTGCGTGGGTGGCGGCTCCCTCTGAGTGGAGCCCCTGGGGCGTGTACAGCCCCGCCCTGACATGTGGCTTGCATGGAAGGGCTAGACGAGGTGTGTCTGGGCACTCGTGAGCCAGCGCGGGACTCACGAGGCCCTACCTCAAGGCGGGTTACGCCTGAATTTGATTCTTGATAGCTTTGGTGGTCCTGCAAGATGGTGAGACAACCTGCGTCGAATGAATCTCCTGAGGTGATCACATGAGAAGGCCAAACACCAACGACCCCAGGAGGTGACGTGAACGGGGCCGGCCCACCCGACAGAGCTTAGTCGTTGGGTTTATCGACGCTGCAGGGACGGACCCGAGCATAGACGCCGTGTCCAGTCTTCTCATGCGAAAAATCCTGAAGAAAGATAGCCGGCAAGCGGCTCCCATGGTGGCGAGGCACCGGGTCGCGCGCCCTGGCTTGTCCGTCCGCGATTAGCTCATGCGAGAACAAGGCACCAAGGGCCATGGGAGGTGACATACACGAGAGCTAGCCCGCGAGCCAGATCTCAGCCTCTTGGGTTTAGTGACGCTGCAGGGACGGACCCGAGCACAGACGCCGTGCCAGTCCTTAATCATGAGGCGGTCGTGGGCGGGCTCACAAGAGCGTACGACGTTCATGGTATCGAAGTACCGGAAAACATATAATAACCGTGAAGCAACTCATGGAAGGAGGCAAGCTAGTTCAGGTAAATGCAAGAACGATACATGCCATAGGGACGGACCCATGCGGCCTGGGGATGATGCAGCCCGAGGGGCGCCCCAACTGAATGAACCGGAAAGAGTCACCTGGCACCGTTGCAGGAGGGGTGTTGAAGCAGCTGGAGACACACGCCGGAGGAGTTGTTACTCACGACCGCCTGGGTCCTAAACCTCGGGATGCTCTGGAGGTCCCGGGGGTTCGCGAGGAACCATCGCCATCTCTGCCTGGACCGCCTGGAGCCTGGTGTGCTGAGCCGCCAGAATGCTCCGCAGGCGACGCTGGAAGGTAACAGCCGCGTTCGGCAAGCCGAAAGGCATGTGAACGTAGCTGTGAGGTGGACCCTCGCTGAAGGAAATATGCCCTAGAGGCAATAATAAAGTTGTTATTTATATTTCCTTATATCATGATAAATGTTTATTATTCATGCTAGAATTGTATTATCCGGAAACTTAGTACATGTGTGAATACATAGACAAACAGAGTGTCACTAGTATGCCTCTACTTGACTAGCTCGTTGAATCAAAGATGGTTAAGTTTCCTAGCCATAGACATGAGTTGTCATTTGATTAACGGGATCACATCATTAGAGAATGATGTGATTGACTTGACCCATTCCGTTAGCTTAGCACTTGATCATTTAGTATGTTGCTATTGCTTTCTTCATGACTTATACATGTTCCTATGACTATGAGATTATGCAACTCCCGAATACCGGAGGAACACTTTGTGTGCTACCAAACGTCACAGCGTAACTGGGTGATTATAAAGGTGCTCTACAGGTGTCTCCGATGGTGTTTGTTGAGTTGGCATAGATCGAGATTATGATTTGTCACTCCGACTGTCGGAGAGGTATCTCTGGGCCCTCTCGGTAATGCACATTGCTACCTCTTGAGCACTGTGTTGGTTTTCCCTTGAAGAGGAAAGGGTGATGCAGCAAAGTAGCGTAAGTATTTCCCTCAGTTTTTGAGAACCAAGGTATCAATCCAGTAGGAGGCCACACGCAAGTCCCTTGTACCAACACAAACAAATAAGAACCTTGCAACCAACGCGATAAAGGGGTTGTCAATCCCTTCATGGTCACTTGCAAAAGTGAGATCTGATAGAGATGATAAGATAATATTTTTGGTATTTTTATGATAAAAACTAAAAGTAAAGAATGCAAAGTAAAAAGCGCTAGAAATAGCTCATTGACGGGAGATTAATATGATGGAAAATAGACCCGGGGGCCATAGGTTTCACTAGTGGCTTCTCTCAAGATAGCATAAGTATTACGGTGGGTGAACAAATTACTGTCGAGCAATTGATAGAATTGAGCATAGTTATGAGAATATCTAGGTATGATCATGTATATAGGCATCACGTCTGTGACAAGTAGATCGACTCCTGCCTGCATCTACTACTATTACTCCACACATCGACCGCTATCCAGCATGCATCTAGAGTATTAAGTTCATAAGAACGGAGTAATGCTTTAAGAAAAATGACATGATGTAGAGGGATAAACTCATGCAATATGATATAAACCCCATCTTTTATCCTCGATTGCAACAGTACAATACGTGTCATTTCCCCTACTGTCACTGGGATCGAGCACCGCAAGATTGAACCCAAAGCTAAGCACTTCTCTCATTGCAAGAAAGATCAATCTAGTAGGCCAAACCAAACTAATAATTCGAAGAGACTTGCAAAATAACCAATCATACATAAAAGAATTCAGAGAAGATTCAAATAGTGTTCATAGATAATCTGGATCATAAACCCACAATTCATCGGATCTCGACAAACACACCGCAAAAGAAGATTACATCGAATAGATCTCCAAGAGAATTGAGGAGAACTTTTTATTGAGGTCCAAAGAGAGAGAAGAAGCCATCTAGCTAATAACTATGGACCCGAAGGTCTGAAGTAAACTACTCACACATCATCGGAGAGGCTATGGTGTTGATGTAGAAGCCCTCCGTGATCAATGCCCCCTCCGGCAGGACGCCGGAAAAGGCCCCAAGATGGGATCTCACGGGTACAGAAGGTTGCGGCGGTGGAATTAGGTTTTCGTGGTGCTCCTCGATGGTTTGGGGGTACGTAGGTATATATAGGAGGAAGAAGTAGGTCGGTGGAGCCACGAGGGGCCCACGAGGGTGGAGGGCGCGCCCAGGGGGTAGGCGTGCCCCCCTGCCTCGTGGCCTCCTCGTTGGTTGCTTGACGTCCACTCCAAGTCCTCTGGATCACGTTTGTTCCAAAAATCACGCTCCCGAGGGTTTCATTCCGTTTGGACTCCGTTTGATATTCTTTTTCTGCGAAACACTGAAATAGGCAAAAAAACAGCAATTTGGGTTGGGCCTCCGGTTAATAGGTTAGTCCCAAAAATAATATGAAAGTGCATAAATAAGCCCATTAAACATCCAAAACAGAATATATAATAGCATGGAACAATCAAACATTATAGATACGTTGGAGACGTATCAAGCATCCCCAAGCTTAATTCCTGCTCATCCTCGAGTAGGTAAATGATAAAAACAGAACTTTTGATGTGGAATGCTTCTTAGCATAATTTTCAATGTAATTCTTTTTATTGTGGTATGAATATTTAGATCCGAAAGATTCAAGATAAAAGTTTAATGTTGACATAAAAACAATAATAATTCAAACATGCTAACCAAGCAATTATGTCTTATCAAAATAACATAGCCAAAGAAAGCTTATCCCTACAAAATCATATAGTTAGGCCATGTTTCAATATCGTCACACAAACGTTCTCATCATGCATAACCCCGATGACAAGCCAAGCAATTGGTTCATACTTTTTAACGCGCTTCAGCCTTTTCAACCCTTACGCAATACATGAGCGCAAGCCATGGATATAGCACTATGGGTGGAGTAAAGTATAATGATTGGGGTTATGAGAGAAGACAAAAGGTAGAAAGTCTCACATCGACGCGGCTAATCAATAGGCTATGGAGATGCCCATCAATTGATGTCAATGAGAGGAGTAGGGATCGCCATGCAACGGATGCACTAGAGCTATAAATGTATGAAAGCTCAACAAAAGAAACTAAGTGGGTGTGAATCCAACTTGCTTGCTCACGAAGACCTAGGGCATTTTGAGGAAGCCCATCATTGGAATATACAAGACAAGTTCTATAATGAAAAATTCCCACTAGTATATGAAAGTGACAACATAGGAGACTCTCTATCATGAAGATCATGGTGCTACTTTGAATCACAAGTGTGGAAAAAGGATAGTAACATTGTCCCTTCTCTCTTTTTCTCTCATTTTTTTCTTTCTTTTTTTTCTTGGGCCTTCTCTTTTTTTCTTGGCCTCTTTTTTTTATTTAGTCCGGAATCTCATCCCGACTTGTGGGGGAATCATAGTCTCCATCATCCTTTCCTCACATGGGACAATGCTCTAATAATGATGATCATCACACTTTTATTACTTACAACTCAAGAATTACAACTCAATACTTAGAACAAAATATGACTCTATGTGAATGCCTCTGGCGGTGTACCGGGATATGCAATGAATCAAGAGTGACATGTATGAAAAAATTATGAATGGTGGCTTTGCCACAAATACGATGTCAACTACATGATCATGCAAAGCAATATGACAATGATGGAGCGTGTCATAATAAACGGAACGGTGGAAAGTTGCATGGCAATATATCTCAGAATGGCTATGGAAATGCCATGATAGGTAGGTATGGTGGCTGATTTGAGGAAGATATAAGGAGGTTTATGTGTGATAGAGCGTATCATATCACGGGGTTTGGATGCACCAGCGAAGTTTGCACCAACTCTCTAGGTGAGAAAGGGCAATGCGCGGTACCGTAGAGGCTAGAAAATTGTGGAAGGTTGAGAGTGCGTATAATCCATGGACTCACATTAGTCATAAAGAACTCATATACTTATTGCAAAAGTTTATTAGCCCTCGAAGCAAAGTACTACTATGCATGCCCCTAGAGGGATAGATTGGTAGGAAAATACCATCGCTCGTCCCCGACCGCCACTCATAAGGAAAGCAATAAAAGAACACCTTGTGTGTCAAAATTGTCACAAAACTTTTACCATACGTGCATGCTACGGGCCTTACCAACTTTAACACAAGTATTTCTCAATTTCACAATTACTCAACTAGCACACTCTAATATTACCACCTTTATATCTCAAAACACTTATCAAGTATCAAACTTCTCATGATATTCAATGAACTCAATATGGAAGTTTAATTTCACAATTAAAGCAAATTACCATGCTGTTTAAGACTCTCAAAATAATATAAGTGAAGCATGAGAGATCAGTAATCTCTATAAAATACAACCACCACCTTGCTGTAAAAGATATAAGTGAAGCACTAGAGCAAAAACTATATAGCTCAAAAGATATAAGTGAAGCACATAGAGTATTCTAACAAATTCCGAATCATGTGTGTCTCTCTCAAAAGGTGTGTACAGCAAGGATGATTGTGACAAACTAAAAAGCAAAGACTCAAATCATACAAGACGCTCCAAGCAAAACACATATCATGTGGTGAATAAAAATGTAGCTCCAAGTAAAGTTACCGATAGACGAAGACGAAAGAGGGGATGCCTTCCGGGGCATCCCCAAGCTTAAGCTTTTGGTTATCCTTGAATTTTACCTTGGGGTGCCATGGGAATCTCCAAGCTTAGGCTCTTGCCAATCCTTGTTCCATAATCCATCAAATCTTTACCCAAAACTTGAAAACTTCACAACACAAAACTTAACAGAAAATCTCGTGAGCTCCGTTAGCGAAAGAAAACAAAACACCACTTCAACGTACTGTAATGAACTCATTCTTTATTTATATTGGTGTTAAACCTACTTTATTCCAACTTCTCTATGGTTTATAAACTCTATTACTAGCCATAGATTCATCAAAATAAGCAAACAACACACGAAAAACAGAATCTGTCAAAAACAGAACAGTCTGTAGTCATCTGTAACTAATGCAAACTTCTGGAACTCCAAACATTCTACCAAAATATGAAGACCTAGATAATTTTTTTGTTGATCTACTGCAATTGGAATCAGTATTTTATCACGTTCTGGTGATTTTTAACAATTGTTTTCGTGAACAGAAAGTTTCTGGAATTTTCAGCAAGATCAAATAACTATCATCCAAGAAGATCCTATAGGTTTAACTTGGCACACACTAATTAAAACACAAAACCACATCTAAACAGAAGATACATGGATTATTTATTACTAAATAGCAAGGATAAATATTGGGTTGTCTCCCAACAAGCGCTTTTCTTTAAAGCCTTTTTAGCTAGGCATTGAGATTTCGATGATGATCACATAAAAGATAAGAATTAAAGCGCAAAAAGGGCATCATAAAACACGCGACAAACACATCTAAGTATAACATACTTCCTATGCATAGGAATTTTATAAGAAAACAAATTATCATAGCAAGCAAAAATTAGCATATGCAAGGAAGAAGAAAGAGACGATAGCAATCTCAACATGACGAGAGGTAATTTAGTAAGATAAAAATTTCTACAACCATATTTTCCTCTCTCATAATAATTACATGTAGGATCATAGGAAAATTCAACAAAATAGCTATCACATAACATATTCTCAACACAATCCACATGCATGCGAAGTTGACACTCTTCCAAAATAGTGGGATTAACATTAGCTAGAGTCGACCTCTCAAACCCACTTTTATCAAAAATTTCATAAGATTGAACATTCTCCAAATATGTGGGATCTAAAGTTGACACTCTTCCAAACCCACTTTCAATAATATTGCAAACACTATTATCAATCTCATATTCATCATGGGGCTTAAATAAATTTTCAAGATCATAAGAAGAATCACCCCAATCATGATCATTGCAACAAGTAGTAGACATAGCAAAACTAGCATCCCCAAGCTTAGGGTTTTGAATATCATTAACACAAATTGACATCAATAGAATTTATAATAACATCATTGAAATCATGCTTTTTATTCAAAGATCTATCGTGAATCACTTCATAAAGCACTTCATCACAATTTTCAGATTCACGGATTTCAAGCAAAACCTTATAAAGATAATCTAGTGCACCCAAATCACTAGGAATTGATTCATCACAATTGGATCTCTTAAAAATATTGGAAAGCGGATGAGGATCCATAGATCTTAGGTTCTCTGTTTAGCAATAAATAAACAACTATTCCAACCAAACGAGCAAACGAGCCAAGTAAGACATCAAGGCAAACGAAAAGACGAATAGAAGATGGGCGAATAAAACGGCAAATGTGAAGTGGGGAGAGGAAAACGAGAGGCAAATGGCAAATAATGTAATGCGAGGGATAAGAGTTTGTGATGGGTACTTGGTATGTCTTGACTTGTGCATAGACTCCCCGGCAACGGCGCCAGAAATCCTTCTTGCTACCTCTTGAGCACTGCGTTGGTTTTCCCTTGAAGAGGAAAGGGTGATGCAGCAAAGTAGCATAAGTATTTCCCTCAGTTTTTGAGAACCAAGGTATCAATCCAGTAGGAGGCCACACGCAAGTCCCTTGTACCTACACAAACAAATAAGAACCTTGCAACCAACGCGATAAAGGGGTTGTCAATCCCTTCACGGCCACTTGCAAAAGTGAGATCTGATAGAGATGATAAGATAATATTTTTGGTATTTTTATGATAAAAACTAAAAGTAAAGAATGCAAAGTAAACGGCGCTAGAAATAGCTCGTTGACAGGAGATTAATATGATGGAAAATAGACCCGGGGCCATAGGTTTCACTAGTGGCTTCTCTCAAGATAGCATAAGTATTACGGTGGGTGAACAAATTACTGTCGAGCAATTGATAGAACTGAGCATAGTTATGAGAATATCTAGGTATGATCATGTATATAGGCATCACGTCCGTGACAAGTAGACCGACTCCTGCCTGCATATACTACTATTACTCCACACATCGGCCGCTATCCAGCATGCATCTAGAGTATTAAGTTCATAAGAACGGAGTAACGCTTTAAACAAGATGACATGATGTAGAGGGATAAACTCATGCAGTATGATATAAACCCCATCTTTTTATCCTCGATGGCAACAATACAATACATGTCGTTTCCCCTACTGTCACTGGGATCGAGCACCGCAAGATTGAACCCAAAGCTAAGCACTTCTCCCATTGCAGGAAAGATCAATCTAGTAGGCCAAACCAAATTGATAATTCGAAGAGACTTGCAAAGATAACCAATCATACATAAAAGAATTCAGAGAAGATTCAAATATTGTCCATAGATAATCTGGATCATAAACCCACAATTCATCGGATCTCGACAAACACACCGCAAAAGAAGATTCATCGAATAGATCTCCAAGAGAACCGAGGAGAACTTTGTATTGAGATCCAAAGAGAGAGAAGAACTCATCTAGCTAATAACTATGGACCCGAAGGTCTGAAGTAAACTACTCACACATCATCGGAGAAGCTATGGTGTTGATGTAGAAGCCCTCCGTGATCAATGCCCCCTCCGGCAGGACGCTGGAAAAGGCCCCAAGATGGGATCTCACGGGTACAGAAGGTTGCGGCGGTGGAATTAGGTTTTCGTGGTGCTCCTCGATGGTTTGGGGGTACGTAGGTATATATAGGAGGAAGAAGTAGGTCGGTGGAGCCACGAGGGGCCCACGAGGGTGGAGGGCGCGCCCAGGGGGTAGGCGTGCCCCCTGCCTCGTGGCCTCGTTGATTGCTTGACGTCCACTCCAAGTCCTCTGGATCACGTTTGTTCCAAAAATCACGCTCCCGAGGGTTTCATTCCGTTTGGACTCCGTTTGATATTCTTTTTCTGCAAAACACTAAAATAGGCAAAAAAACAACAATTTGGGCTGGGCCTCCGGTTAATAGGTTAGTCCCAAAAATAATATAAAAGTGTATAAATAAGCCCATTAAACATTGAAAACAGAATATATAATAGCATGGAACAATCAAACATTATAGATACGTTGGAGACATATCACACATCACTATAAGCCTTGCAAGCAATGTGACTAATGAGTTAGTTGCGGGATGATGCATTACGGAACGAGTAAAGTGACTTGCCGGTAATGAGATTGAACTAGGTATTGAGATACCGATGATCGAATCTCGGGCAAGTAACATACCGATGACAAAGGGAACAACGTATGTTGTTATGCGGTTTGACCGATAAAGATCTTCGTAGAATATGTGGGAGCCAATATGAACATCCAGGTTCCGCTATTGGTTATTGACCGGAGACGTGTCTCGGTCATGTCTACATAGTTCTCGAACCCGTAGGGTCCGCACGCTTAACGTTTGGTGACGATCGGTATTATGACTTTATGTGTTTTGATGTACCGAAGATATTTTGGAGTCCCGGATATGATCACGGACATGATGAGGAGTCTCGATATGGTCGAGACATAAAGATTGATATATTAGATGACTATATTCGGACACCGGATGAGTTCCGGGGGTCACCGGATAATTATCAGAGTGCCGGGGGGTTATCGGAACCCCCGGAGGAACTAATGGGCCAACATGGGCCTTGTGAGAGAGAGAGAGAGAGGAGGGGCCATAGGGCTGGCCATGCCCCCCTTGGGAGTTTGAATTGGACATGGAGGGGGGGGCCCCTCTTTCCCTCCCTCTCTCCCTCTCCTTCCTTCCCCCTTCCTCCTCCTAGTTGGACTAGGAAAGGGGGAGTCCTACTCCTACTAGGAGGAGGACTCCTCCCCTCCTTGGCGTGCCCAAAGGGCCAGCCGGCCTCCCCCTTGCTCCTTTATATACGGGGGCATGGGGGCACCCTAGGACACACAAGTTTACCATTGATCTCTTAGCCATGTGCGGTGCCCCCTCCACCATAATCCACCTCGGTCATACCGTCGTAGTGCTTAGGCAAAGCCCTGCGTTGGTAGCTTCATCATCACCGTCATCACGCCGTCGTGCTGACAAAGGTCTCCCTCGACACTCTGGTGGATCGTGAGTTCATGGGACTTCACTGTCGGTGTCAAAACCGGCGGATCTCGGGTAGGGGGTCCCGAACTGTGCGTCTAGGATCGATGGTAACAGGAGACGGGGGACACGATGTTTACCCAGGTTCAGGCCCTCTCTATGGAGGTAATACCCTACTTACTGCTTGATTGATCTTGATGAATATGAGTATTACAAGAGTTGATCTACCACAAGATCGTAATGGCTAAACCCTAGAAGTCTAGCTTGTATGACTATGGTAATGAATGTCTTGATCCGGACTAAGCCCTCCGGTTTATATAGACACTGGAGGGATCTAGGGTTACATAAGGTCGGTTATAGAGAAAGGAAATCTTCATATTTGGTTGCCAAGCTTGCCTTCCACGCCAAGGAGAGTCCTATTCGGACACGGGTGAGGTCTTCGGTCTTCGTATCTTCACAGCCCATGAGTCCGGCCCATGGCTAACAGGCCGGACGCCCGATGACCCCTTAGTCCAGGACTCCCTCAGTAGCCCCTGAACCAGGCTTCAATGACGAGGTGTCCAGCGCGCAGATTGTCTTCGGCATTGCAAGGCGGGTTCCCTTCCCGAATAGTCCAAGATAGTCTTCGGACGCGAAGAATGTATCCGGACCTATAACACAAACACCACACACGGCTGCAGAGAGTATAATATTCCACGAGTCTAATCTGCTGAAAACTTTTTCGTAATGTGATATCACGTCCACCTGGTCATTATTTCAAACCGTTTTCGTCTGCCGTTCCGCGTTTCGAGATGCGGTTTCCATTGGCACGTCTTGTCAAAGCAGAGATCATGTCCCCTTATTGCGGGATTCTCATTAATACGGGCGTGGGTAACCCAACCGTGCCGTTTGCACAGTCCTTGGGAATAGGCGAAATTTTTAGGGCGAGTGGGGAGGTGTTCGATATTCACTGCCTTTATAAGGGGATAAGGACTCCCTTTCTTCACCCACGCCTTCTCTCTTTCTGCCCTTCCATCTTTGAGCTCCAGCACCCAAGCTCTCAACTTTTCCGCCTCAAGCAAGCATTCAACCATGTCCGAATCCGGAGCTGGAGGCAAGTGGATGGCCTCCTCCGTCAAGAAGAAGGACATCAAAAAGCTCCGGGAGGCTGAGTATCTGGCCAAGGAGATCGTTCACCGACTCCCGGCCGCGGGACAGATCGTCCCTACCCCAAAACCCCATGAGAGGGTTGTGTTTCTCACACATTTTGTCCGCGGGCTGGGATTCCCTCTCCACCCTTTTGTCCGCGGACTGATGTTTTACTACGGGCTGGACTTCCACGATCTAGCCCCTAACTCTATCCTCAACATCTCGGCATTTATTGTCGTGTGCGAGGCCTTTCTCCGCATCCCACCTCACTTCGGCCTATGGTTGAAGACCTTCAATGTGAAGCCGAAGGTGGTGAGCGGCCAACAAGCAGAGTGCGGAGGCGCCATGGTGGGCAAGATGCCCAATGTCACCTGGCCCGAAGGCTCCTTTGTGGAGACGGTGAAGGGGTGGCAATCGGGGTGGTTTTACATCACCGAGCCACGCGACACCAACTGGGCGGCGGCCCCCGAATTCCGATCCAGAGCTCCGATGCGGCTCACCTCCTGGCAAGAGAAGGGCCTGACCTGGGGTTCTTCGGACGAGCTGACTGGGCTCCAGACGTGCATCCAGAGCATGATAACCAAGAAAATCAAGCTCGTCAACGTGATTCAGGTTATGCTCATTCACCGGATCCTTCTGTGCCAACGCCGGATTTGCTATTTGTGGGAGTTCGATCCGGCCAAGCACCAGACGCTACTAGAGCTCTTCGGCGTGATGCACGAAGACATCTGGAAAGTGCTATTTAAGGCCGGCGAGACACCACCGCCCACGACCGAGGTTCGCGGGCTCAGCTTAAAACGCCAGGCTAATCTGGTAAGCCCTTTCATGTTTTCAAGGCATACCCTTTGCTGGCATATTTTGAGGAAGGAGTCTAAGCCTTTCTATCAATTTTTTCAGGCCTGGATTGAGGCAGCGGGGCAGATTAACTATCCGGCTCCGCTGCCCGAGAACCAAGAAGACCCGCTTCTGACGAAGATGCTGTTTCCAGCGCCTTATGAGGTGCCGGAGAAGAAGGCCAAGGGGACCAAGAGTGGCCCTCGCCGGAAAGGTGCTTCGGACATGACGTCCGAAGACGACGAGTCTCACTCCCCCGCCACCGAAGACGACGAGGAGGAGGAGGAGAACAAACCTCCCCCTGATGAGGGGAGAAAAAAGAGGGCGGCCTCCGTGAATCTGGAGGCGGCGGCGCCCAAGCAAGGGAAGGGCACCCTCGCGGATAACTCCCCGTGGGATGTCGACAGCAGTCCAGAGCGGCCGCCCAGGACCAAGCCCCAGGCCGCATCATAAGTACTATAAACTTGTGCATGTCCATGTGTCTAGCCTCATGGAATTAATATATTAAATTGTGCTATTACAGTCCGGCCCACGACAGCTTCCAGCGATCCTTATCGGGGGGTTCGTTAGATTCAAAGGCGATGGCCAGCTAGTCATCGCCGACCGCTCACTCTCCCAAGGCCAAGGGCAACAACGAGGTGATGTCCCAAAGGACCTTCCCCGGCCAGGGAGAGGTTCAGGAGGTCGTCAGGGCGGCGCCAGGAGATGACCCCTCGGCCGCCGGACACATGGGAGAGAAAACCCCCATGGAGACTGGCAGCGGGGGCCATGTCCAATTCGACCCCCAGCCGAATGCCATTCCGGACACCTATACGGCTCCGGAGTCGAGCGAGCAGCCTTCCCCGAAAGGAGGAGGTGTGCTTGTTCTGCCAGTTACCTCTGTCCAACCAGAGGCACCGGATAATCTGCTCGAAGCGCTACGAGGCGCTTCCATTGTAGATGAGCACCGTGTCCTTATGGGTACGGTGATTGAGAAGGTTCAGTCCGTCAAGAGCAGACTGACCGAAGCCTGCACTAGCCTTCTAACAGGCTTTGAGGTAAGTAATGTAATTGTAAAAAGAATATCACAGTGTAGACAGTAGCCCCTGATACTCTGTTCGGTGTTCGTAAAGAAGAAGCCGAACAGAGGATCAAAAATAATTTTCGTAGGAGTCTAACATAAGATGGCTATGTGAATACACAGGCATCACTGCTGACACCGCCGCTCATACTGCGGAGGTCTCCGGACTGAAGCAGGACCTGGAGCGGGCCGAGGAAGAACTCGGCCTCGTGAAGAAGTAGCTGGAGGACAGCCAAGGTATGCAGCAACCTGTGTGTATATTTAGGAAGGATAAATGGTTCATGCTGACCAAATTGTCATGAACTGTATTAGGGGCCACGACCGAGGTGGCGGCCCTCAAGAAGCCGTTAGCCGAGGCCGAGGACAAAGCGGCCAAGGAATGTGCCGCACGCAAGAAGCAGGAGGCCCGTGTCAGCGAGGTCCAGCAAGAGCTCCAGGACGCCGTCAAGAGGTACGAGTCCTTGGAGCGTGATTCTAAGACCCAAGAGTCCAAACTTGCCAAGGCCCGCCAGAGCGCACAAGATGCTCGAGCCGAAGCCCAGAGCGCCCTCCAGGAAATCCAGGCGGCCAAGAAGATCGCGGCGGGTAAGGCTTTCATTATGCAAAGCAACTTTGCGAAGGAAACGTTCCGTTTACTTACCCGAATTTGGAGCTCTCCAGGGGCCTTTACGGATCTTCCGCGCAGCATATCATATGCTGTGGAGTTCTATCGAGCCGAAGAGGGGAGCTCTACGGAGAAGCTGTTCTGGTCTCAATACATTGGACCAGATCATCCGGTGCCCTTTAGCGACCAGCTGAAACAGCTGGTCGAGCTGCACAAGGCGGCCGAACTAGCCATGAAGGACCTAATAGTCCGGCTATGGCCTGCCGAGCCCATGCCCGGCAACTACTTCGGACTCGTGAAGCGGCTTGTGAGTGCCTGCCCCCAGCTTGAAGCCATAAAGCGGTCGGTCTGCATTGAAGGTGCGCAGATGGCATTTGCCCGCGCCAAGATGCACTGGGCAAAGATGGATGCCAAGAAGCTGATGACCGAGGGGCCGCCTGAGGGCAAGGAGCACCGCCGACCCGAGTTATATTTTGATGGTGTCCTGGAGGGATCCCGCCTTGTGGCGAGCAATGTGCGAAGGATGTGATCTTTGAATGAACACATTCATATTCGTCTCACCCTGTATTATGGAACAAAGACAATTTGTGTAATATAATGCTTTGTGTTAAATTTTTACCTCCTGTGCGGCCATTTTTATTAAATCTGAGGGTTGGCCAGTCGTCGGCTTCAGCCCCCATGTAGGTAGTACGGGGGTGTTCGGGGTGGAATCTAAACACTCTTGATCCAATTATTTGGTCCTTGAAGGAGGTGTTTAGCGCAACGAACAAGGCAATCAGACTATAATGCTTTATCACCCTCACTTAGCCATAGGAGTTTGACAATGAAAATGTAGGCGCAGCCCCTAGCATACGAACTAGGGGTTTTGTAAACACCTGATCGGGTAAGTACCGACCCTTTGCGTAATGCGGAAAAAACCTCTATCGATTTGAAACCTCCGAACAGCTGACCGGCTCTCGCCGCATCATGACAGTCAGTTTTCGGCTTTCTCTACTGAGATGCTCATCTGGGTGAACCGGGACACAATCGCAGTAGTTCTCCCTTTACTACCCTAGACGATACAGCAGAACGCAAGGTAGTAAGCACAGGAGCCGCGCAACCCAACTATTGACCAAAGACATGATTCGGAGCCAATGCATATAATGCTAAATTCGGGGTGTCGAACTATACTGTAAAAGTGTTCAGGCTTTGTTGCCGTAGTGTGGGGCGCTATGAAGCCCCTGGCAAATATGAAACGTACCAAAGTGTACGGGTGCTATGTGATAAGATTATCAACAGAAAACGAAGGAAAACAGGAAGAGGGCAAAGGTAATAAGCCGGGGCCTTGAAATGTTGGGCCGCAAACTGTTTTCATTATAATTTGATAAATACGTCCAGGCTTACTGATACAAATAGTGCGATAAGCAACATGCTATTTAACATGCCGTGACCAACAGTGAGCTGCGTGCGGGTATGTAAAACAGGTATAACGATCGTTAGCAGAGACCACCTGGGGATTCCCTTGTACGTCAAAGCTCCTTGCCTCCTTGGTGTATCCGCCCCGTGATCGGTCCGATGATCAGGTTATCAGAAAAAGCCTCGAGAAGAGAAAAACCTGAAATGAAAAAGAAAAAGTAAAGGTGTGCGGATCCGGGGGCGGTTGAGCCGCATTATGGATCGTGATCTAGCTTTGCCTTCGTCCGTGCCCATGGTATTTTGAGTGCGTAGTTATGTACGCGGGGTACCAATGTTGATGCTTGATCGGGACTGGGACGGAGGCCGGATTGCTAGTCAAGCTCTGGATTAGCTGGGCCGTCCTACCGCAGAGTAGTTCGGACTCGCTTGACTGTGTCCGAGGGCTTTACTGCCGAATTGAGGTTCTGCCTAAAAAGGCTACTTTGTACTTCTGCTGCGAGGGCCGCGGTCTGTTCCTCGGTACGGAGGGAGCGCTCCATATTTCCGTTGACCGTTATTACACCGCGTGGTCCGGGCGTCTTGAGCTTGAGGTAGGCATAGTGCGGCACCGCGTTGAATTTAGCAAATGCGGTTCGTCCAAGCAGTGCATGATAACCACTTCGGAACGGGACAATATCGAAGATTAACTCTTCGCTTCGGAAATTATCCGGTGATCCGAAGACCACTTCCAGTGTGATTGAGCCCATGCAATAGGCCTCTACACCTGGTATGACACCTTTAAAGGTGGTTTTTGTGGGCTTGATCCTTGAGGGATCGGTACCCATTTTGCGCACGGTATCCTGATAGAGCAGGTTCAGGCTGCTGCCACCATCCATGAGGACTCGCGTGAGATGGAATCCATCTATAATTGGGTCGAGGACCAGTGCGGCTGAACTGCCGTGACGGATACTGGTCGGGTGATCCCTGCGATCGAAGGTGATCGGACAGGAAGACCATGGGTTGAACTTTGGGGCGGCTGGCTCCATCGCGTAGACGTCCTTGAGTGCAGGCTTGCGCTCCTTCTTGGGGATATGGGTGGCGTATATCATGTTCACTATTTTAACTTGGGGAGGGAATTTCTTCTGTCCCCCAGTGTTTGGCTGCAGGGGCTCCTCGTCATCGTCCTCGCTCTGCGATCCCTTTTCCTTGTTCTCGGCATTTGACTTGTCGGCTTGTTTAAAACCCCAGCAATCTCGGTTGGTGTGGTTGGCTGGTTTGTCTGGGGGGCCATGGATTTGGCACGGACGGTCGAGTATGCGGTCCAAGCTGGATGGTCCCTGATTGTTTCTTTTATATGGCTTCTTCCGCTGACCGGACTTGGAGCCGCTGAATCCGGCGTTGATAGCAGTGTCATCGGTATTGTCACCATTGCTTCGGCGTTTGTGTCTACTGCGTCGGAGTTTGCCGTTGCTGTTTTTGGCTTCGGGGGGGGGGGCTTGCATCGCTGGCCGTATTTTTACTACGGGCTAGCCAGCTATCCTCACCCTCACAAAAGCGGGTCATGAGTGCCGTGAGGGCTGCCATAGATCTCGGCTTTTCCTGGCCGAGGTGGCGGGCGAGCCATTCATCACGGATGCTATGTTTAAAGGCCGCTAGGGCTTCGGCGTCCGGACAGTCGACTATCTGGTTCTTTTTAGTTAGGAACCTAGTCCAGAATTTCCTAGCGGACTCCCCAGACTGTTGAACTATGTGACTTAAGTCATCGGCATCTGGTGGCCGAACATATGCGCCTTGGAAGTTGTCGAGGAAGGCTTCTTCCAAGTCCTCCCAGCTGCCAATGGAATTTTCAGACAGACTGTTTAACCAGTGCCGAGCTGGCCCTTTGAGTTTTAGTGGGAGGTATTTGATGGCGTGGAGGTCGTCTCCGCGGGCCATATGGATGTGGAGAATAAAATCTTCGATCCATACAGCGGGATCAGTTGTTCCATTGTATGATTCGATATTTACGGGTTTAAACCCTTTTGGGAATTCATGATCCATTACTTCGTCAGTGAAGCAAAGAGGGTGTGCGGCGCCTCTATATCGGGCCACATCGCGACGTAGCTCCGATGGAGTCCGTCTGCAGAGTTCGGCCCGGGCGTGACTGGGCTTGTTACGTCCGAATAGATGGCCGTCTTCACGCGTCGGGGCACGCCCTCGCGATCCATGGATTGATCTAGTATGTCCTACATTATTGTCCAGTTTTTGCCATAGGTCATAGGCATGTCCCCGAGCTATTTGATCTCTACCTTTACGGTGATGTTGAGCGGGCTGGTGTTCGGCTTGAGTTGCCGCCTTGTCCCGACCCCGTGGTGGTCGGTCAGCCGCATTCCGCGATGATGGTATGGGCTCCAACGCCTCATCATCAAACTGAGGTAGCAATTTACGTTGCGGGTAGCTTTTGGCTAGGCGCTTAAGGCCGTATTCTTCGGCTGCCAGGACATCAGGCCATTTATCATTGAGCAGATCTTGATCAGCTTGAAAAGCTGCTGCTACTTCTTTTTCAGGCTCCTTGCAGTGGCTATTAGCTGAAGCTTAAAGCGCTCCTACTCGAGGGGCTCCTCAGGCACGATAAAGTCCTCGTTGCCGAGGCTCACCTCCTCCTCGGAGAGCAGATGATAACTATCATCCTCCGAGTCTTCATTTATGGCCTGTTTGTCAGGGCTGACTTGCCCATCCTCCTGATTGTCTTGTTCGACAGTTTTTTCATCGTGGTCTTCTACGTCTTCGGCACCATCCGGAGTGTTGTCGTCTCCTGTGCCGGTGTTGCTATCCTTGCTGCGGCATGGTTTGGAGCGGCGCCGCTGACGCCAGCGCTTTGGTTGTGTCTTAGGGGGGCTATCCTCCACTGGGTTTTTCTTGTCGTCGCCGCTATTATCTTTCGGCGTATCCACCATGTATACGTCATATGAGGAAGTCACCGTCCATCGTCCGGTGAACGGCGGGTTTTGGGCCTCCTCTTCTCCAGCATCGTCGTCCATACCGTCGATGTCTTCGGAGTCATAGTCGAGCGCGTCGGTTAAGTCATCGACAGTGGCTATGAAGTGGGTGGTGGGTGGGAAGCGAAATACTCCATCATCAGCCTCCAGTTTGAACCGGACACAATTCGGCTGTGAGTCTCCTGCCAAGGACAGGTTCTTTAGTGAGTCTAGCACATCGCCGAAAGGCGAGTGTTGGAAGATGTCTACGGCGCTGAATTCAAAGATCGATAACTGATCAAGCTCCGAGTCCGCGGACGCACATGGTTTGGAACCTATAGCCGGAAATGGGTCCGGAGTTCCGGTGACATAGACATCACATGAGGCTAAGTCTGTGTGCGGCTCCGACGCCGCGTCATCTGCGGCCTCCGTGGCGGGGTTGAGCTTCCCGTCCTCGGATGGCGCGATTTGCTCCGGATCTAAGGCCAGAGTGGTTGCAGGAGCTATCTCCTGGATGTGGTCCGATGACAGATTTAAGTCATGTTCATAGAGGTGGCAGGGAGCGGCTGCCGCGGTCTCGAATCCGTCGAAGATCAAGTCTCCGCGGATGTCCGCAACATAGCTCAAGCTCCCAAATCTGAACTGATGGCCAGGGGCATAGCTTTTGATCTGCTCCAAACGGCCAAGCGAGTTGCCCTGCAGTGTGAAGCCGCCAAATATGAAGATCTGCCCGGGAAGAAAGCCTTCCCCCTGGACGGCATCATTGTAGATGATTGAAGGGGCCTCGAACCTCTTGACGACGGCACAGTGGAACTCTCAATGAAAGCACCAATGTCGGTGTCAAAACCGGCGGATCTCGGGTAGGGGGTCCCGAACTGTGCGTCTAGGATCAATGGTAACAGGAGACGGGGGACACGATGTTTACCCAGGTTCGGGCCCTCTCTATGGAGGTAATACCCTACTTCCTGCTTGATTGATCTTGATGAATATGAGTATTACAAGAGTTGATCTACCACGAGATCGTAATGGCTAAACCCTAGAAGTCTAGCCTGTATGACTATGGTAATGAATGCCTTGATCCGGACTAAGCCCTCCGGTTTATATAGACACCGGAGGGATCTAGGGTTACATAAGGTCGGTTATAGAGAAAGGAAATCTTCATATTTGGTTGCCAAGCTTGCCTTCCACGCCAAGGAGAGTCCTATCCGGACACGGGTGAGGTCTTCGGTCTTCATATCTTCACAGCCCATCAGTCCGGCCCATGGCTAACAGGCCGGACGCCCGAGGACCCCTTAGTCCAGGACTCCCTCAGTCACTGAGCCGAACGTGTGCAGATCGCGGAGGTGTCATACTTTCGGTACTAGGATCGGTCGATGGTGAAGACGTACGACTACATCAACCGTGTTGTCATAACGCTTCCGCTTACGGTCTACGAGGGTACGTAGACAACACTCTGCCCTCTCGTTGCTATGCATCACCATGATCTTGCGTGTGCGTACAATTTTTTTGAAATTACTACGTTCCCCAACAGTGGCATCCGAGCCAGGTCTATGCGTAGATGTTATATGCACGAGTAGAACAAAAAGAGTTGTGGGCGATAATAGTCATACTGCTTACCAGCATGTCATACTTTGATTCGGCGGTATTGTTGGATGAAGCGGCCCGGACCGACATTACGCGTACGCTTACGCGAGACTGGTTCTACCGACGTGCTTCGCACATAGGTGGCTGGCGGGTGTCAGTTTCTCCAACTTTAGTTGAATCGAGTGTGGCTACACCCGGTCCTTGTTGAAGGTTAAAACAACACACTTGACAAAAAATCGTTGCGGTTTTGATGCGTAGGTAAGAACGGTTCTTGCTCAGCCCATAGCAGCCACGTAAAACTTGCAACAACAAAGTAGAGGACGTCTAACTTGTTTTTGCAGGGCATGTTGTGATGTGATATGGTCAAGACATGATGCTAAATTTGATTGTATGAGATGATCATGTTTTGTAACGGAGTTATAGGCAACTGGCAGGAGCCATATGGTTGTCGCTTTATTGTATGAAATGCAATCGCCATGTAATTGCTTTACTTTATCACTAAGCGGCAGCGATAGTCGTAGAAGCAATAGTTGGCGAGACGACAACGATGCTACGATGGAGATCAAGGTGTCGCACCGGTGACGCTGGTGATCATGACGGTGCTTTGGAGATGGAGATCAAAGGCACTAGATGATGATGGCCATATCATATCACTTATATTGATTGCATGTGATGTTTATCCTTTATGCATCTTATTTTGCTTAGTTCGACGGTAGCATTGTAAGATGATCTCTCACTAAATTTCAAGGTACAAGTGTTCTCCCTGAGTATGCACCGTTGCGAAAGTTCGTCGTGCCGAGGCACCACGTGATGATCGGGTGTGATAAGCTCTACGTTCACATACAACGGGTGCAAGCCAGTTTTGCACACGCAGAGTACTCGGGTTAAACTTGACGAGCCTAGCATATGCAGATATGGCCTCGGAACACTGAGACCAAAAGGTCGAGCGTGAATCATATAGCAGATATGATCAACATAGTGATGTTCACCATTGAAGACTACTCCATCTCACGTGATGATCGGACATGGTTTAGTTGATATGGATCACGTGATCACTTAGATGATTAGAGGGATGTCTATCTAAGTGGGAGTTCTTTAGTAATATGATTAATTGAACTTTAATTTATCATGAACTTAGTCCTAATAGTATTTGCATAACTGTGTTGTAGATCAATAGCTCGCGATGTAGCTCCCCGTTTTTTATATGTTCCTAGAGAAAAACTATGTTGAAAGATGATAGTAGCAATGATGCGGACTAGGTTCGTGATATGAGGATTATCCTCATTGCTGCACAGAAGAATTATGTACTTGATGCACCGCTAGGTGACGGACCTATTGCAGGAGCAGATGCAGACATTATGAACGTTTGGCAAAGCTCGGTATGATTACTACTTGATAGTTCAGTGCACCATGCTTTACGGCTTAGAACCGGGACTTCAAAAACATTTTGAAACACCACAGAGCATATAAGATGTTCTAAGAGTTGAAATTGGTATTTCATACTCATGCCCGTGTCGAGAGGTATGAGACCTCTGACAGTACTTTGCCTACAAGATGGAGGAGAATAGCTCAACCAGTGAGCATGTGCTCAGATTGTTTGGGTACTACAATTGCTTGAATCAAGTGGGAGTCAATCTTCCAGATAAGATAGTAATTGACAAGGTTCTCTAGTCACTATCACCAAGTTACTGGAACTTAGTGATGAACTATAATATGCAAGTGATGATGAAAGTAATTCCCAAGCTCTTCGCGATGCTGAAATCGGCGAAGGTAGAAATCAAGAAATAGCATCAACTGTTGATGGTTAACAAGACCACTAGTTTCAAGAAAAGGGCAAAGGGAAAGAAAGAGGAACTTCAAATAAGAATAACAAGCAAGTTGCTGCTCCCATGAAGAAGCTCAAAGCTAGACCCAAGCCTGGAACTGAGTACTTCTACTGCAAAGGAAATGGTCACTGGAAGTGGAACTGTCCTAGATACTTGGCGGATAAGAAGGATGGCAAAGTGAACAAAAGTATATTTGATATACATGTTATTGATGTGTACTTTACTAGTGTTTATAGCAACCCCTCAGTATTTGATACTGGTTTAGTTGCTAAGAGTAGTAACTAAAAATAGGAGTTGCAGAATGAACACAGACTAGTTATGGGCAAAGTGACGATGTGTGTTGGAAATGATTCCAAGGTTGATAAGATCACCATCGCACACTCCCTTTACCTTCAGGATTAGTGTTGAACCTAAAATAAATGTTATTTGGTGTTTGTGTTGAGCATGAATATGATTGGATCATGTTTATTGCAATACGGTTATTCATTTAAGTCAAAGAATAATTGTTGTTCTATTTACATGAATAAAACCTTCCATGGTCATACACTCAATATAAATGGTTTATTGAATCTCGATCGTAGTGATACACATATTCATAATATTGAAACCAAAAGATGCAGAGTTGATAATGATAGTGCAACTTATTTGTGGCACTGCCGTTTGGGTCATATTGCTGTAAAGCGCATGAAGAAACTCCATTCCGATGGACTTTTGGAATCACCTGATTATGAATCACTTTGTACTTGGGAACCATGCCTAATGGGCAAGATGACTAAAACTCCGTTCTCTGGAACAATGGAGCGAGCAACATATTTGTTGGAAATCATACATACTGATGTATGTGGTCCAATGAATATTGAGGCTCGCGGCGGGTATCGTTATTTTCTCACCTTCACAGATGATTTGAGCAGATATGGGTATATCTACTTGATGAAGCATAAGTCTGAAACATTTGAAAAGTTCAAAGAATTTCAGAGTGAAGTGGAAAATCATCGTAACAAGAAAATAAAGTTTCTACGATCTGATCGTGGAGGAGAATATTTGAGTTACGAGTTTGGTCTTCATTTGAAACAATGCGGAATAGTTTCGCAACTCACGCCACCTGGAACACCACAACGTAATGGTGTGTCTGAACGTCGTAATCGTACTTTACTAGATATGGTGCGATCTATGATGTCTCTTACTGATTTACCGCTATCGTTTTGGGGTTATGCTTTAGAGACGGCTGCATTCACATTAAATAGGGCACCATCTAAATCCATTGAGACGACACCTTATGAACTGTGGTTTGGCAAGAAACCAAAGTTGTCGTTTCTTAAAGTTTGGGGCTGCGATGCTTATGTGAAAAAGTTTCAACCTGATAAGCTCGAACCCAAATCGAAGAAATGTGTCTTCATAGGATACCCAGAGGAGATTGTTGGGTACACCTTCTATCACAGATCCGAAGGCAAGACATTCATTGGTAAGAATGGATCCTTTCTAGAGAAGGAGTTTCTCTCGAAAGAAGTGAGTGGGAGGAAAGTAGAACTTGATGAGGTAATTGTACCTACTCCCTTATTGGAAAGCAGTTCATCACAGAAATCTGTTCCTGTGACTCCTACACCAATTAGTGAGGAAGCTAATGATGATGATCATGTAACTTCAGATCAAGTTACTACCGAACCTCGTAGGTCAACCGGAGTAAGATCCGCACCAGAGTGGTACGGTAATCCTGTTCTGGAGGTCATGTTACTTGACCATGACGAACCTACGAACTATGAGGAAGCGATGATGAGCCCAGATTCTGTGAAATGGCTTGAGGCCGTGAAATCTGAGATGGGCTCCATGTATGAGAACAAAGTGTGGACTTTGGTTGACTTGCCCGATGATCGGCAAGCCATCAAGAATAAATGGATCTTCAAGAAGAAGACTGACGCTGACAGTAATGTTACTGTCTACAAAGCTCGACTTGTTTCAAAAGGGTTTCGACAAGTTCAAGGAGTTGACTATGATGAGACATTCTCACCCGTAGCGATGCTTAAGTCCGTCCGAATCATGATAGCAATTGCTGCATTTTATGATTATGAAATTTGGCAAATGGATGTAAAGACTGCATTCCTGAATGGATTTCTGGAAGAAGAGTTGTATATGATGCAACCTGAAGGTTTTATCGATCCAAAGGATGCTAACAAAGTGTGCAAGCTCCAGCGGTCCATTTATGGACTGGTGCAAGCATCTCGGAGTTGGAATAAACGTTTTTATAGTATGATCGAAGCATATGGTTTTATACAGACTTTTGGAGAAGCCTGTATTTACAAGAAAGTGAGTGGGAGCTCTGTAGCATTTCTAATATTATATGTGGATGACATATTGTTGATTGGAAATGATATAGAATTTCTAGATAGCATAAAAGGATACTTGAACAAGAGTTTCTCAATGAAAGACCTCGGTGAAGCTGCTTATATATTAGGCATCAAGATCTATAGAGATAGATCAAGATGCTTAATTGGACTTTCACAAAGCACATACCTTGATAAAGTTTTGAAGAAGTTCAAAATGGATCAAGCAAAGAAAGGGTTCTTGCCTGTGTTACAAGGTGTGAAGTTGAGTCAGACTCAATGCCCGACTACTGTTGAAGATAGAGAGAAAATGAAAGGTGGTCCCTATGCTTCATCCATAGGCTCTATCATGTATGCAATGCTATGTACCAGACCTGATGTGTGCCTTGCTATCAGTTTAGTAGGGAGGTACCAAAGTAATCCAGGAGTCGATCACTGGACAGCGGTCAAGAACATCCTGAAATACCTGAAAAGGACTAAGGATATGTTTCTCATTTATGGAGGTGGCAAAGAGCTCGTCGTAAATGGTTACGTCGATGCAAACTTTGACACTGATCCGGATGACTCTAAGTCACAAACCGGATACGTATTTATATTGAACGGTGGAGCTGTCAGTTGGTGCAGTTCTAAGCAAAGCGTTGTAGCGGGATCTACGTGTGAAGTGGAGTACATAGCTGCTTCAGAAGCAGCAAATGAAGGAGTCTGGATGAAGGAGTTCATATCCGATCTAGGTGTCATACCTAGTGCATCGGGTCCAATGAAAAGCTTTTGTGACAATATTGGTGCAATTGCCTTGGCAAAGGAATCCAGATTTCACAAGAGAACCAAGCACATCAAGAGACGCTTCCATTCCATCCGCGACCAAATCAAGGAGGGAGACATAGAGATTTGCAAGATACACACGGATCTGAATGTTGCAGACCCATTGACTAAGCCTCTCTCACGAGCAAAACATGATCAACACCAAGACTCCATGGGTGTTAGAATCATTACTGTGTAATCTAGTTTATTGACTCTAGTGCAAGTGGGAGACTGAAGGAAATATGCCCTAGAGGCAATAATAAAGTTTTTATTTATATTTCCTTATATCATGCTAAATGTTTATTATTCATGCTAGAATTGTATTAACCGGAAACTTAGTACATGTGTGAATACATAGACAAACAGAGTGTCACTAGTATGCCTCTACTTGACTAGCTCGTTGAATCAGAGATGGTTAAGTTTCCTAGCCATAGACATGAGTTGTCATTTGATTAATGGGATCACATCATTAGAGAATGATGTGATTGACTTGACCCTTTCCGTTAGCTTAGCACTTGATCGTTTAGTATGTTGCTATTGCTTTCTTCAAGACTTATACATGTTCCTATGACTATGAGATTATGCAACTCCCGAATACCGGAGGAACACTTTGTGTGCTACCAAACGTCACAACGTAACTGGGTGATTATAAAGGTGCTCTATAGGTGTCTCCGATGGTGTTTGTTGAGTTGGCATAGATCGAGATTAGGATTTGTTACTCCGATTGTCGGAGAGGTATCTCTGGGCCCTCTCGGTAATGCACATCACTATAAGCCTTGCAAGCAATGTGACTAATGAGTTATTTGCGGGATGATGCATTACAGAACGAGTAAAGAGACTTGCCAGTAACGAGATTGAACTAGGTATTGAGATACCGACGATCGAATCTCGGGCAAGTAACATACCGATGACAAAGGGAACAACGTATGTTGTTATGCGGTTTGACCGATAAAGATCTTCGTAGAATATGTGGGAGCCAATATGAACATCCAGGTTCCACTATTGGTTATTGACCGGAGACGTGTCTCGGTCATGTCTACATATTTCTCGAACCCGTAGGGTCCGCAAGCTTAACGTTCGGTGATGATCGGTATTATGAGTTTATGTGTTTTGATGTACCGAAGATAGTTCGGAGTCCCGGATATGATCACGGACATGACGAGGAGTCTCGAAATGGTCGAGACATAAAGATTGATATATTGGATGACTATATTCGGACACCGGATGAGTTCCGGGGGTCACCGGATAATTATCGGAGTGTCGGGGGGGGGGGGGGGGTTATCGGAACCCCCCGGGGGAACTAATGGGCCAACATGGGCCTTGTGTGAGAGAGAGGAGGGGCCATAGGGCTGGCCGCCCCCCCTTGGGAGTCCGAATTGGACAAGGAGGGGAGGCGGCGCCCCCTCTTTCCCTCCCTCTCTCCCTCTCCTTCCTTCCCCCTTCCTCCTCCTAGTTGGACTAGGAAAGGGGGGGGGGTCCTACTCCTACTAGGAGGAGGACTCCTCCCCTCCTTGGCGCGCCCCAAGGGCCGGCCGGTCCCCCCCTTGCTCCTTGATATACGGTGGCAGGGGGGCACCCTAGGACACACAAGTTGATCATTGATCTCTTAGCCGTGTGCGGTGCCCCCCTCCACCATAATCCACCTCGGTCATATCGTCGTAGTGCTTAGGCAAAGCCCTGTGCCGGTAGCTTCATCATCACCGTCATCACGCTGCTGTGCTGACAAAGCTCTCCCTCGACACTCTGCTGGATCGTGAGTTCGTGGGACGTCACCGAGCCGAACGTGTGCAGATCGCGGAGGTGCCGTACTTTCGGTACTAGGATCGGTCGATCGTGAAGACGTACGACTACATCAACCGCGTTGTCATAACGCTTCCGCTTACGGTCTACGAGGGTACATAGACAACACTCTCCCCTCTCGTTGCTATGCATCACCATGATCTTGCATGTGCGTAGGATTTTTTTGAAATTACTACGTTCCCCAACGCTCACACCAGCCAACGCGTGAAGGCCAGAAGCGCTCCTGGGACGCGGCCCTGTTGAGCCCTGGGATGTTGACGCAGACGCGTAGCTCGTCGTCCTCGCTAGGACAAGGAGCTGCGCCAGGTGGTGGGCGGCGGTTGCCACGCATGGCTCTCGCCTCTTGAAGCTCCTCGATCGTCTTGGTGATGAACTCCTGAGCACCTGGCACCCCGTGCCTTGTGCCCTCCTGAGGGAAGCGTGCGATGAAGCATGCCTCCATGCGGTGCCCGAGCGCCTCCCTCATGACGTTGGCTAAGTCAGAGGCCCTCCAGAAGAGAGCCCCCGATCCCAACCTGAGGAGGGCACCGGGCGCGCCTTCCTATGCAAGAGAGAGAGGCGCCCCATCCGTGGGCGCAGGTCCTTAGGTGGTGCCGCTGGAGACACCGCTCTCCTGAGGCTCTTGACAGAGCATCTGATTCTTCTTCTTGGGGACTGCCTCCGGAGGGTAGACGGCACCTTCGTTGTCTGGGTCTCCAATCGCCGCGGCCTGGTAGGCGCGCTCGAGGGAGCACACCGTGTCCTTTTCCTCGCAAGCGATCATGATGATGTCGCGGTTCCCTGGCATCTTGAGGACGTTGTAGCCGTGGTGGGTCACCGCCATGAACTTGGCCAGGGCCGGATATCCAAGGATGGCGTTGTACGGCAGGCGGATGTGGGCAACGTTGAAGTCGATGAGCTCAGCGCGATAGTTGTCACGCTGGCCGAAGGTGACTGGGAGGCGGATCTGTCCTATTGGATTGGTGGAGCCGCCGATCACTCCTGAGAAGGCTTGGTGGGCTGCAGCTAATCATATGGCACTTGGAGGCGGTCGACCGTCTCGATGGAAAGAATATTGAGCCCTGCACCACCATCGATGAGGGTCTTGGTGACAAGGACATTGCTGATGACGGGCGAGCAGACCATCGGGAGGGCGCCGGCAGTTGCCGCGCACTTGAGCTGGTCGGACGAGCTGAAGGTGATGGTGCACTTGGACCACCTGAGCGGGCGCGTGACCTCGAGCCTGGGAAGGGCCATGTTCACCTCACAAGCGAACTTCTTGAAGATGCGCTGGGAGGCTGGGGCCTGAGCGCCACCCAAGATGCAGGTGATGGTGCGAGGTTCCTGGAAGCCGCCAGCCCCCTCATCCTGGTGGTGGTCGCTGTTCCTCCTTGGTGGTGGCGGCAGTGGAGGGAGGCCAGCATTGCCCTGAGGATGGTCCTCGTGAGGCTGGTCTCTCTAGGAGCCCTTGCGAGGCGGGCCTTGCCAACGGTCCTCACGAGGCTGGTCGCGCCACTCCTGGCGGGGGTCGCGGTCGTCCCAGCGCCCCCCGCTTTGACCTCCTCCACGGCCGTAGCCTCGATCGTTGCACTCGGGGCATCGACCGAAGCGTCCGTTGCGGATGGCCCTGAGCTCTTGACAATCACTGGTGTTGTGGTTGTATACTTTGTGGAAGGCGTAGAACGGGCGACTGGGCTTGGATGACTCTGGGTGGTCGCAGCCGCGCTTCATCTCTGACTCAGCCATGAGCATGGCCGCCCCCTTGCGCTTCACGTCCTTGGTCTTGGCCTTCTTGTCTTCCGGGTCGGTAGCTGGGAGCTCGAGGAGGGAGGGGCGCCCTTCCTTAGCTCTCGCGCACTTGGTCGCCATGTTGAGCATCTCCAGAGCTGTGCACAGGTCCTCGTGGATGGCGAGCTCCTCCTTCATCTTGACATCACAGACACCATCAGAGAACGCTGAGATGATGGCTTTGTCCGAAACCTTGGGGATCTTGAGGCGAACGCTGTTGAAATGTTGGATGTACTTCTGCAGGGTCTCCCCTGGATGCTGCTTGATGCGCTGCAGGTCACCGGCGATAGGCGGGCGGACACGCGTGCCCTGGAAGTTGGCGATGAAACGCTCGCGCATCTCACCCCAGGAGGAGATCGATCCTGCGGGCAGATTCAGGAGCCACGAGCGCGCCCCACCCTTGAGGGCCATGGGAAACCAATTCGCCATGACCTTCTCGTCGCCGCTGGCTGCCTCGATTTTGAACTTGTCAAGTTCACTTTGAAGCACATCTAATTTGGATACGGAGTCGGTACCTTCGTGCATATCAATCAAAGTATCCCAAATTTCCTTTGCATTCTCAAGACGGCTGATTTTATTGAATTCTTTGGGGCACAATCTGTTGAAGAGAATATCACAAGCTTGAGCATTGTATTGCAGAATCTTCAACTCTTCCGCGATAGCTTCACGGTTTGGTTCTCTCCCATCAAAGAATTCACCTTGCAAGCCAATACACACAATAGCCCAAACGGCCGGGTTATGTCCAAGAATATGCATTTTCATATTATGCTTCCAACTAGCAAAATTTGTACCATCAAAGTAAGGACCTCTATGATGGTAATTTCCCTTGCTAGACGCCATACTCTCCTAGGTTGTGAAACCAAGGCTATGACCACCAAAAGCTATGGAAATCAAAGCAAATGGAGACCAAAGCTCTGATACCACTTGTAGGATCGAAAGTATGTCTAGAGGGGGGGGGGGAGATTAGACTACTTGACCAAATGAAAATCTAGCCTTTTCCCAATTTTAGTTCTTGGCAGATTTTAGCAACTTTGCACAAGTCAAGCAATTAACCTACACATGCAATTCTAAGAGTATAATAGTGGAATGTAAAACAATTGCATATGAAGGTGAAGGGAGGAGTTTGAGGGAGCAAACGCAATGTTGACACAGAGATCTTTTATCCATGGTTCCGATAGGTGGTGCTATCGTACATCCACGTTGATGGAGACTTCAACCCATGAAGGGTAACGGTTGCGCGAGTCCACAGAGGGCTCCACCCACGAAGGGTCCACGAAGAAGCAACCTTGTCTATCCCACCATAGCCGTCGCCCATGAAGGACTTGCCTCACTCGGGTAGATCTTCACGAAGTAGGCGATCTCCTTGCCCTTACAAACTCCTTGGTTCAACTCCACAATCTTGACGGAGGCTCCCAAGTGACAGCTAGCCAATCTTGGAGACACCACTCTCCAAGAGGTAACAAATGGTGTGTTGATGATGAACTCCTTGCTCTTGTGCTTCAAATGATAGTCTCCTCAACACTCAACTCTCTCTCACAGGATTTGGATTTGGTGGAAAGAAGATTTGAGTGGAAAGCAACTTTGGGAAGGCTAGAGATCAAGATTTATGTGGTTGGAATGGAATATCTTGACCTCAACACAAGTGTAGGTGGTTCTCTCTCATAAAATGTATGTTGGAAGTGTAGGCATGTTCTGATGGCTCTCTCCACGAATGAAGAGTGTGTGGAGGGGTATATATAGCCTCGACACAAAATCTGACCGTTACACACAATTTACCAAACTCGGTGGGATCGAATCATTAAACTCGGTCGGACCGATTTAGTTCAAAATGTGAACATTAGGATTTTCGGTGGGACCGACATGTCAACTAGGTGGGACCGATTTCGTTAGGGTTAGGGCATAACGTAATCTCGGTGAGACCGATTACACAAACTCGGTGGGACCGATTTTGGTAATAGACTAACCAGAGAGTTGGTCAGGCAAACTCGGTGGGACCGATTCGCTCATCTCGGTTGGACCAAAACGTTACGAAAGGGAAACAGAGAGTTTGCATTGCAATCTCGGTGGGACCGATCGCTCATCTCGGTTTGACCGAAACGTTACGAAGGGAAAGAGAGAGATTACAATCCCATCTCGGTGAGACCGAGATCCCTATCGGTGAGACCGAGATCCCTATCGGTGAGACCGAAAAGACTAGGGTTTCTGGCAGTGGCTATGTCAAGTGAACTCGGTGGCACCGGATAGAAAGTTTCGGTGGGGCCGAGTTTGACTTTTGGTTTGGGACATATGTGGATGTGAGAAAGTGGTTGAGGGTTTTTGGAGCATATCACTAAGCATTTTGAGCAAGAAACTCATTAAGCAACACCTCACCTCTCTTGATAGTATTGGCTTTTCCTATGGACTCAATGTGATCTTGGATCACTAAAATGAAAAATGTAGAGTCTTGTGCTTTGAGCTTGAGCCAATCCTTTTGTCCTTGGCATTTTAAGGGGTCCACTTTTCTAATCCATGCCATGCCAATCATTGAGCTTTCCTGAAATATTTATCTTGAAATAGCATTAGCTCAATGAGCTATATGTTGTTAGGAATTACAAAAATCACCCAGGAATAGTTGCACTTTCAATCTCCCCCTTCTTGGTAATTGATGACAACATATAGATCAAAGCTTCGACAAATGATAATAAGATTGAAAAACATCGTCGCTTTGAGAAGTATGTGATAAACACGAGCCCCCCCTAAATTTGTGCATTATTTAAAATTTGCTTTTGAATGCAAATGCACAATCGGTTAGGATCATGGGTTACTCTTCCATGTCACATACATCTTGGTGGAGCGCTCAAAATGATAGAAATTGAAAGCATGCACTCATCACCAAGCAAGTGAATGATCATATAAAGATATGAAAGATAATATCATCCAACAAGCATTAAGGGTAGCATATGATCAAACAAGTATCTCACAAGGACATAAAGTATCTCACACAAGCACACAATCAAGAAGTTCAACCAAAAACAAGAGAGATAAAAAGCAACACTCTCTCTCGAAGACTATGATCTATACATTTTTCTCCCCCTTTGGCAACAAGTTACCAAAAAGTGCAAAAATGCATAGTGCTAAACGTCTCTCAGGCTTGATCTTCGGGAGGTGGTGTAGAGAGAACTCCAAGGACGAAGGCATCTGTTGATGTAGCTGGAGCTGGTGGAGTGGCTGCTGGAGGTGGCACTGGAGCTGTAGCTGCTGGTGCTGATGCTGTAGCTCTAGTATCTGTGACTGGCACTGCAGCTGATCTTTGTCCTCTGGGCACTCTAGCAAAAGCATCTGTAGTAGACTTGCCCTTCTTCTCCTCTAGCAACTGTTGTTTGAATCTCAGTTACCTTGACATCAAGATCATAGAACTTCCGCTCAATAATCCTCTCCAAGCTCTCCTGGTTTTGAGTCAGGGTGGCCAAGCCCTTCTCAATCCGCAAGGTGGATTGGATCAGATATGCAAGATGGTCTTGCTTACTCTTCAAGAACACTTGAGATGCCTCTTCAGCAGTTGGCATCTTTGCAGCTTTCTCTGCCCTTGCCTTCTCTCTCTTCTCATGTGCTTGTACTGATGAGGGATCTTCCTTAGTCATGACAACAGTGTTGTCCTCAAAATCAGGGTATATGGGCAGGTGCTCATTATCCAATAGATATTTGCCTGTGCCCATCTTGGAATTGATGAGCTCCTGAATTTGTGGAGCATACCCACAAGATCTCTTCTGATCTGCAGCTATCCTCTTGATTGTTTCCACAATCAGACTCATGACTTTGAACTTTTGAGGAACATCAAATATATGCAGCAAGTTGATGGAATGTCCTCCGACCATTCTGTGATTTCCTGACTTTGGTAGCAATGTGTGCCTTAGAATCCAATTGATTGTAGGCAGGCCTGACAGTAAGTGCTTTACATAACCAAATTGATGAGTCTCCGGGTCTGCATCAGGAATCTCCTTGTACATGTGTGCCATTGAGTTATGATCCTTCTTCTTCTTGGCATAGACATCCAAGTCATCCTCATGTTCTTCTGGGGCATTGATCAACTGAGCCCATTCTTCCACAGAGGATTGGTACCTAGTACCTTCTGACATCCAAATGATATTCCCATCTGGGTAGAAGTGGGTAGTGGAGTAAAACTGCATGATCAGCTCATCATTCCACTTGGTGAGCTTCTGAGCCACAAATTTATCAACTCCACATGATTTGAAGATATCATAAACTCCTGGGAAGTGATCTTCATTCTCCTTGATGTATTCTCAATCAACCCATCTCGTGTCACACACTATGGGCTTCTTGTCAAGCAGGATAGTCTCATAAAAGTCTTGTTGTTCCTTTGTGTGGAACCTATAATCCACAACAGTTCTCCTCCTGACAGCATATGGATCAGACTGTCTCCACAATCTCAGTCCTGAATCCTTCCTGATCTTCATATTTTCTGCAACAGGATGTGCATCATTGTGGTCAGGGATCTTGGGCTTGAGCTTCCTTAGCACTTGGGCTTCATCATCTTCTTCTTCAACTTGAGGCACTGGGGCCTTGTTCTTCTCCTCAGCAGGGATGTTCCTGGTGCTTCTCTTGGGTGCAGACTTTTGAGTTGGAGCTTTGGGAGCAGACTTGGGCTTAGATGGAGCAGCCCCTGATCTGACTGCGTCTCCCATAAGCTTATGAGCTTTGGGTGCTGGTGCAGCATCCTCTTCTTCTTCATTATCATCTCTCATCATGGAGGGCTTCCCAATAACTCTGGCAATGGTCTTCTTGACCCTTTCTTTCCTCTTCTTGCCTTCACCTCCTTCTTTGGGTTCAAGAGTGAACTCCATTGTCTCTTGAGTATAGGCTCTGGCCTTAGATATAGGAACTCTTCTTGCTGGAGCCTTTGTTTTCAGTCCTGGCTTACTTGCAGCAGTTGTGCCATATTCCTTTTTCAGCACCTTTTCCTTTGAAGTGGCCTCATCCTCAACAGCCACATAATTCTCGTCCTCAGAATCTGAGGTTCTCTTCTTCCTTGTCCTGGTAGCTGCTTTTGGCAAGTTGCTTGGTGTGCTCCTGCTGCCCTCATCATAGCTGCTGGAGGGACTAGTGCCCTCACTCAACTGTACCTGTTCCTCAGACTTGTTCTGACTGTCACTTTGATCAGACATCTTCAGGCAAACTGTCAGCAGACCTTGTGAATAGGTCGTAGATGAGGTAGAGTAGATGAGCATCACAAAGTGCAGAGGTTTTGCAAAACAATTGAGTCAAAAATCTTAGTTTTAGTTCTCTACAGAAGTGATCTCGGAGCTACCGAATTGACAAACTCGGTGATACCGAAGCAACACTTGGAACCTAAACTAGTGAACTCGGTTGGGCCGAGTCATAGTTCGGTGGCACCGAGATTGCTAGGGTTTCATAGAGTCTTGAACTCGGTCACACCGATTTGCACGTTTCGGTCGGACCGAAAAGCGCATGTGCAATGGCCAAGGCCGAATCGGTGAGACCGATTTCTACATTTCGGTCGGTCCGAGATGAGTTCTGCGGAGAGCTAACCGTGAAATTTTCGAATCAATCTAGACCTAAGGAAGTTTTAGCTGGATGGATCAATCTCAATCATGGCAAGAAACATGGCATTGTCCTTGTACTAGGAATCAGAGTGAAAAAGACAGCACAAGGGGTCGAACACTTACCCTAGAGCGGCGAGTGTTCGCTACGGCAGCAACGGCGGAGCAGATTGCCGTTGACGGCGGCGGAGACCAGCGGCGGGAGGTCGCTGGTGGCAAGAGGACGATCCGGAGACCCGAAGAGGCAGAGTAGGTCACGCGCGGGTGAAGGGTTTCAGAAAAATTTCCAAAATTTGACCCGTCAGTATATATAACCTGACCCTGTCGGTGTGACCGAGTGGAACAACTCGGTGGCACTGAGATGCAAAACTGCAGGCAGTTACTGCAACTCGGTGTGACCGAAAGGTTCTAATCGGTTGCACCGAGATTGAAAACCTAGATCAACTAAGTGATCTCGGTAGGACCAAAAAGGATGAATCGGTCAGACCGAAATGCACAAAGAGGTTTTGGAAGTTTAAGTCTATGACGATCTGGGGACTTTGAGTGCTCCTCACACAGAGTGGTCCGAATCTGACTTGATCAGCTTTGTCATGTAGAATGAATAGAGTTTGAGACGAGGAAAGCATATATAGCTAGAGGGAGTTCTTAGGCATTCTTATCCATCCATTTGGCAAAAGAGAAAAAGCCAAACAATCAAAGCAACAAATGGATCTCATCGAATGAGAAAAATATGCATCCAGCAGGCTCACACAATAAAATGGCAAATGAAATATGTGACAAAGCATGCACAAACACTCTAGAATCTATCAAGCAATTGGCGATGACTAGGTCATCTATATATGAGTATATTGACTTAGGAGTCAAATGAGAACATTTGATCATAGGTCATACTCATCGTTTAAGCACAAGTGGGGTTACCAGTTTTACATAACGCATTGTTATGTTCACACCATTAGAGTTGCTTTAGCTCAATTGGTTAGAGTAAAGCTCCCCCTAGATGTGATATCCCCCCTAAGAGGGATGAACTAACCTTGGGTTTTGTCGATGATGACTTCATGTAGGTGTTGAAGATGTGGACGTTCAATGTTGATGTAGATCATTCGGAGCAATCCATTGGAGTGAGTTGCACTTTCAATACCTACACGGGTTAGTCCCACAAGGAACAAACAAGGATATCCATAGACATAGAGTGATGTATACACAAGATGATGTCCACGAAAGCATTAGGTTACCTTGTCCCTTGTCTTACCAACAAGAGGGTTTGTGACTCCATGAACTAGTGCAAGATATGGAATATGTTTACACTTGTCCTTGCCAAAACGATAAGAGTGAAGTATGTTGGCGGAGTCACCCTCAAGATCTCCCTAGTTCTTCTTCTTAGGGATCCACACCATCTTGATGGGAATCCTTGGAGTTGTAGTCATACTTGATGAAGTGGAACTTGATGTAGTCTTGGGAACCCACTTAACCAAGGCCTTAGGTGCTTCTTCAAATGCATCAATCTCCTCTTGAAGCTTGTCCTTGCCTTTTTGCTTGTGGTCTTATGGTGGAAGATCATCTTGAGCCTGTGTTCCTTGGAAAGAAGTAGGATCATACTTCTCTTGTTGAGGAACAAACTTCGTCTTGGGGTATTGATCTTCTTCCCACTCAACTCCATTGGCATTGAACTTTCGTTCAAAACCAACACCTTGATTCTTCCGGTGCCTTCCTTGCTTGCGTACAATTTCCTCAAATTCCTTACTTCCGGCAAGGCTCTTGTAAACACCTTTGTCTATAATTCCCTTCAATAAGCTATTTTCTTGCTCAAGTGTAACTTGGCTAAGAGAATCATTAGTGGAATCAAGAGAACTACTAGAAGCAACAACATTGGATTTAGCATGATTGTTGTTACTACTAGATGAAGAATCTTTCTTGTTCTTGTTGCTAGATTTAACTTTGTGGCATGTAAGTAGACAAGAGTAAACGCTTGGCAATGTAAGAAGAACTTTTCATACGAAGATCATCATTGATTGCCTTTAAAAACTCATGCTCTTGCTCAAGGTTGAGCTTTTCAAGGCGTAGCTTATCATGTGTCTTTAAAAGTTCTCGATGATCTTTCAAGGTAGTTTCATGAGCTAACTTAAGAGTGTTTAGTTCTTTAGTTAGACGCTCAATCTCCTTCTTATCATCGTCATTCATTTTATCTTGATTAGCATGATTAATAGCAAGTTCATCATAGTTTTCATAACTAGAGTTGTCAACAAGTAAATCATCATCTCCTAGCAAATCATCTTCATCACTATTGAAATCAACATACCCGGGGTGTGTTACCCTTGGACCTTTAGCCATGAAGCATCTCCCAATTCCTTCATTTGGTGAGTCAAATATGTCGTAGGAGTTGGTTGTCACTAGTGCTAGTACGGCAACACCTTCATCTTGAGTATATTCGGAGTCGGAGTGATAACTTCTTTCGGAGTGATTGTCGGAGTCGGAACCGGATACCCATTCACCAACATGAGCTTGATGTCTTCCTTTTGTGTAGCTCCTTGATGACTTATCCTTCCTTTCCGAATCCTTGCTTCTCCGAGAGGGTATTCGTTCATTACGATCATCTCTACTCCTTCTTTCCCTTGGTGGTGATTCTTCTCTTCTACTCCTTCTTTTGGGAGAATCTTCTCTTCTTTTGTAGGGAGCCGTACACTCATTGGAGTAGTGTCTGGGTCTTCCACAATTGTAGCAATTTCTTTCGCGACTTGAAGATCTCTTGTCATTGTAGGATCTTGACTTGGAGCTTCTTTCCTTGCTCCTTCTCTTGTAGAATTTGTTGAAATTCTTCACCATTAGACTCAATTCTTCATTGAAGGTTTGCTTCTCACTTGATGATGTGGGAGCTTCACATGAGGCTTTGTAAGCACCACCTGACTTGTTGTGGAGCTCTTCCTTATCCTTGAGTGACATCTCATGAGCAACAATTCTTCCAATGACTTCCGTTGTCTTGAGATCTTTGTAATTGGGCATCATTTGGATCAATGTGCACACGGTATCATATTTTCCTTCCAAGGCTCTTAGGATCTTCTTGATGATGAATCTATCGGTCATCTCTTCACTTCCTAAGTCGGCAGTCTCATTTGTGACGAGAGCAAGCCTAGAGTACATTTCAGCGACGCCTTCACCATCCTTCATTTTGAACTTGTCAAGTTGACTTTGAAGCACATCCAATTTGGATTCCTTGACAGAGTCGGTACCTTCATGCATATCAATCAATGTATCCCAAATTTCCTTTGCATTCTCAAGACGGCTGATTTTGTTGAATTCTTTGGGGCACAATCCGTTGAAGAGAATATCACAAGCTTGAGCATTGTATTGCAGCATCTTCAACTCTCCCGCGGTAGCTTCACGGTTTGGTTCTCTCCCATCAAAGAATTCACCTTGCAAGCCAATACACACAATAGCCCAAACGGCTGGGTTATGCCCAAGAATATGCACTTTCATCTTAGCTTCCAACTAGCAAATTTTTTACCATCAAAGTAAGGACCTCTATGGTGGTAATTTCCCTTGCTAGATGCCATACTCTCCTAGGTAGTGAAACCAAGGCTATGACCACCAAAAGCTATGGAAATCAAAGCAAATGGAGACCAAAGCTCTGATACCACATGTAGGATCGAAAGTATGTCTAGAGGGGGGGTGATTAGACTACTTGACCAAATGAAAATCTAGCCTTTTCCCAATTTTAGTTCTTGGCAAATTTTAGCAACTTTGCACAAGTCAAGCAATCAACCTACACATGCAATTCTAAGAGTATAGCAGCGGAATGTAAAACAATTGCATATGAAGGTAAAGGGAGGAGTTTGAGGGAGCAAACGCAATGTTGACACGGAGATTTTTTATCCGTGGTTCCGATAGGTGGTGCTATCGTACATCCACATTGATTGAGACTTCAAGCCATGAAGGGTAACGGTTGCGCGAGTCCACAAAGGGCTCCACCCACGAAGGGTCCACAAAGAAGCAACCTTGTCTATCCCACCATGGCCGTCGCCCACAAAGGACTTGCCTCACTCGGGTAGATCTTCACGAAGTAGGTGATCTCCTTGCCCTTACAAACTCCTTGGTTCAACTCCACAATCTTGACGGAGGCTCCCAAGTGACACCTAGCCAATCTAGGAGACACTACTCTCCAAGAGGTAACAAATGGTGTGTTGATGATGAACTCCTTGCTCTTGTGCTTGAAATGATAGTCTCCCCAACACTCAACTCTCTCTCACAGGATTTGGATTTGGTGGAAAGAAGATTTGAGTGGAAAGCAACTTGGGGAAGGCTAGAGATCAAGATTTATGTGGTTGGAATGGAATATCTTGACCTCAACACAAGTGTAGGTGGTTCTCTCTCAGAAAATGTATGTTGCAAGTGTAGGCATGTTCTGATGGCTCTCTCCACGAATGAAGAGTGGGTGGAGGGGTATATATAGCGTCCACACAAAATCTGACCATTACACACAATTTACCAAACTCGGTGGGAACGAATCATGAAACTCGGTGGGACCGAATCATGAAACTCGGTGGGACCGATTTAGTTCAAAATGTGAACATTAGGATTTTCGGTGGGACCGACATGTCAACTCAGTGGGACCGATTTCGTTAGGGTTAGGGCATAACGTAATCTCAGTGAGACCGATTACACAAACTCGGTGAGACCGATTTTGGTAATAGAGTAACCAGAGAGTTGGTCAGGCAAACTCGGTGGGACCGATTCGCTCATCTCGGTTGGACCGAAACGTTACGAAAGGGAAACAGAGAGTTTGCATTGCAATCTCGGTGGGACCGATCGCTCATCTCGGTTTGACCGAAATGTTACGAAGGGAAACAGAGAGATTAGAATCCCATCTCGGTGAGACTGAGATCCCTATCGGTGAGACCGAAAAGACTACGGTTTCTGGCAGTGGCTATGTCAAGTGAACTCGGTGGCGCTGGGTAGAAAGTTTTAGTGGGGCCGAGTTTGACTTTTGGTTTGGGACATATGTGATGTGAGAAAGTGGTTGAGGGTTTTTGGAGCATATCACTAAGCATATTGAGCAAGAAACTCATTAAGCAACACCTCACCCCCTCTTGATAGTATTGGCTTTTCCTATGGACTCAATGTGATCTTGGATCACTAAAATGAAAAATGTAGAGTCTTGTGCTTTGAGCTTGAGCCAATCCTTTTGTCCTTGGCATTTTGAGGGGTCCGCTTTTCTAATCCATGCCATGCCGATCATTGAGATTTCCTGAAATATTTATCTTGAAATAGCATTAGCTCAATGAGCTATATGTTGTTAGGAATTACCAAAACCACCCAGGGATAGTTGCACTTTCAGGGTGCCATCGTAGCGTGGAGGCAGGTCAGGCTTGAACTTGCCCGGCCAGACGACGCTGCGTAGCTCAGGGGTGAAGGCGCGGCAGCCCATGGTGGTCACTGGGGCTCGTCGTGGAGGCGGAGCCTGGTCTTGGTTCCCATGCGCCACCGGTGCAGGCGGCATGCAGTCTTCACGTGGGGGTGCCAGGAGTGCAGGAGAATCTTCTTGTGACCGCTGGACCTCCTGGCAGCTTTCTTCTTCACGCGCGGGCGCCCTGTGCGGCGTGTCACGCCGTGAGGAGATTGAGGTGGTGGATGCGCTCCATGGGCTACGTCGCCCGTAGCGGGAGGCGGGCGAGGTAGTGAGAGGGACGGTGCAGGAGAGCCCTCGGCGGCGCTGATGAGCTCGGCGATGCGGTCCAGCCAATCCTCATAGAGGTCGTCGACGGGGCGGTAGCGCAGGAGCTCGCGCTCCATGAGCAGCGCAGCCTACGCGTCCGCGGGCCCATGACGAGCGTGAGATGACGAGCCGGCCAAAGTCAGCGACGGGGTGGCGGTGCATCTGTCCCGCCGCACGGAAGGGTGTGGCGGCGAAGCTTGCGGCACGTTCCCCGTCGGGCCGGTGGCGGCGTTGGCGGCGGGTGACGGAGAACGACGGGGAGGCCCGCCGACGGGCGCCGTCTGGGCGACGCGAGCGGCGAGAGCGGCTCGGTGCTCAGCACGGGCTCGACGAGCATCAGCCATGGAGACGGTGGAGCCGCGGCAAGTCGGTCGACGGAAGAAAAGCTTCGATGCACCCCTACCTGGCGCGCCAAATGTCAGATTCAGGGTTCTACAGACCCTTGAGAGGTTCGAACTCTAGGGTGCGTACGAAGAACTCTCTCTCCCCAGTCTGCCCGCTCACCGATTCCACGGCCTAGCTCGACGAATCCAAGGAACAAGAGACACAGGGATTTATCCTGGTTCGAGCCACCTTGTGGTGTAATACCCTACTCCAGCTTTGTGGTGGACTGCCTCGAGGGGCTAAGGATGAACTAGTACAGTGGTGGAACAGCCTCAAGCGGTGAGGTGTTCTTGAGCTTGATGAGCTGGTAAGGTGGTCAGGGTAGCATGGCCCCGATTCGAGATGCCTCGCTATGGTGGTGGCTAAGTCCTATTTATAGTGGCCCTGGTCCTCTTCCCAAATGTAGGCGGGAAGGGATTCCACAACGGCCAAATTTGAAGGGAGACAACTAGTACAAGCTATCCTGACAAAAGTAGTCTTCGCCTGCAAAAGGCTCTGGTGGTGACGCTGCGGAGGGCTCCGCGACCACCTCCGTCCTGCCGTCCTGGCAGTCTTGGTCTCGTTGCACTGATATGGAAACCTTTGCCTGATGCCTCGGGACCCCGCGCCTGCGCTTGCCTCCTTAGCACCAAAGAGGAAACTGGTACACTGCACCTACTAGCGCCTGCCTTGCCTTGGTCGTCATGGCTTATGTCATGTGAACCTTGTGAGGTGCACTTTGCATAGATATCTCCGCTCCTCGGGAGCCATCCTAGTGAGGCTGCCCCCAGGGCGGTCTTGGTGTCGTTCGCCTCGCGAGGCTTGGCCCCTCGCGAGTGTCTTGAGTTGTTGCTGCTGAAGCTGGGCCGTACCGGGCCGTTGATGGAGCCACGCCGCGGGCCGCACGCAGGCAAGTCTGGGTACCCCCGTTCCCAGGACACCGACAGTACAGTGGGGGAACAACCTCAGGAGGAGGAGTGTTCTTGGGCTCGAGTGAGCTGGTGAGTGTGAGGATGGAATGGATACGATCCGGTCTCTCCCCCACTATGGTGGTGACTAGGCCCTATTTAAAGTGGCCCTGGTCCTCTTCCCAAATGAAAGGCAGGAAGGGATCCCACCATGGCCAAATTTGAAGGGAGACAACTAGTACATGCTATCCTGACAAAAGTAGTCTTGGCCTGGAAAAGCCTCTGGTCGTGACACCGTGGTGGGCTCGGTGGTGACCTCCGTCCTGCTGTCCTGGCGGTCTTGGTCTTGTTGCACCGGAATGGAAACCTTTGGCTGATTCCTTGGGACTCCGCTGTCGGTGTCAAAACCGGCGGATCTCGGGTAGGGGGTCCCGAACTGTCCGTCTAAGGTCGATGGTAACAGGAGACAGGGGACACGATGTTTACCCAGGTTCGTGCCCTCTCTATGGAGGTAATACCCTACTTCCTGCTTGATTGATCTTGATGAATATGAGTATTACAAGAGTAGATCTACCACGAGATCGTAATGGCTAAAACCCTAGAAGTCTAGCCTGTATGACTATGATTATTCTTCTTCTGCCCTCTACGGACTAAGCCCTCTGGTTTATATAGACACCGGAGGGGACTAGGGTTATACAAGGTCAGTTACAGAGAAAGGAATCTTCTTATCAGGACGCCAAGCTTGCCTTCCACGCCAAGAAGAGTCCTATCCGGACACGGGAGAGAGCCTTCGGTCTTGTACCTTCGCAGCCCATCAGTCCGGCCCACGTACTATAGTCCGGACGCCCGAGGACCCCTTAATCTAGGACTCCCTCAGTAGCCCCTTAACCAGGCTTCAATGACGATGTGTCCGGCGTGCAAATTATCTTCGGTATTGCGAGGTGGGTTCCTTCTCCGAATACTCCAGAGTATTTTCCGAACACAGAGAACGTGTCCAGCTCTACAAAACAAGTACCACACACAACCACAGAGAGTATAATATTTCATGAGTCCAATCTACTGACAACGTTTTGTAACGTGAGACCACGTCATCACCCGGTCATTATTTCGAACCGTTTTTTGGCTTGCCGCTCCATATTTTGAGATGCGGATTAATTGACACGTCTTCTCGAAGCAGAGATCGTGTCCCCTCATTACGGGATTCTCATCAATACGGGCGTGGGTAATCCAACCATGACATTCGCACAACCCTTGGGAATAGGCGAGCTTTGAGGTGAGTGGGGAGGCATTTGATATTCACTGCCTTTATAAGGAGATAAGGATCCCTTTCTTTCACCCACGCCTTCTCTCTCTCTGCCTTCCCATTCTTGAGCTCCAGCGCCCAAGTTCTCATCTTTTCCACCTCAAGAAAGCACTCGACCATGTCCGGATCTGGAGCGCAAGGCAAGTGGATGGCCTCCTCCGTCAAGGAGAAGGACATCGCCGAGCTTTGGGAGGCCGGGTATCTGGTGAAAGAAATCGCCCACCGGCTTCCGGCCAAGGGGCAGATTGTCCCCACCCCAAAGCCCAATGAGAGGGTGGTGTTCATCCCCCACTTCGTCCGCGGGTTAGGGTTTCCTCTCCACCCTTTTGTCCGCGGACTTATGTTCTATTACGGGCTAGATTTCCATGATCTAGCCCCAAACTCTTTCCTCAACATCTCGGAATTCATTGTCGTGTGCGAGGCCTTCCTCTGCATTCCACCCCACTTTGGACTGTGGCTCAAGATCTTCAACGTGAAGCCGAAGGTGGTGGATGGCCAGCACGCATAGTGCGAATGTGCCATGGTGAGCAAGATGCCCAATGTCACATGGCCCAAAGGTACCTTTGTGGAGACTGTCAAAGAGTGGCCGAAATTGTGGTTCTATATCACAGAGCCCTGCGACGCTACCTGGGCCGCGGCTCCCGAATTCAAGTCCGGAGCCCCAATGCGGCTCACCTCCTCACTGGAGAAAGGCCTGAATTGGTCTTCGTCGGATGAGCTGACGGCGCTGCAGACACGCAACCAGAGCATGGTGGACAAGAACATCAAGCTCGTCAACGTGATCCAGGTGATGCTAGTTCGCCGAATCCTTCCATGCCAGAGCCAGACTTGCCACTTGTGGGAGTTCAATCCGGCCGAGCACCAGACCTTGCAACAGTTCTTCGGAACTACGCACGAAGATATCTGGAAGGTGCTCTTTAAGGGCAACGAGACGCCGCCGGAGACGACCGAGGACCGTGGGCATGCCCTGGCCCATCCCGCCAGCGCGGTAAGTCTTCCGCACTTCAAGGTGTATCCTTTACTTGCTTTTTCATGGAAGATACCTGAACTTCACTATATATTTTTCCAAGGCTGGACAATAAGGCGGAGCGGATTCGGTGTCCGGCTCCACTGCCCGAAGAACCAGCCACCCCGTTTTTGACGAAGATGCTGGTCCCGGCACCTTACAAGGTGCCAGAGAAGAAGGCCAAGGGGGCCAGAAGTGGCCTCCGCCGCAAGGGTGCTTCGGACATGACGTCCGAAGACGACGAGACTCACTCCTCCGCCGCTGAAGACGACGACGACGAGGAGGAAAGCAGCTCTCCCCCTGAGGGGGAAGGAAGAAGAGGGCGGCCTCCACAAATCTGGAGGCGGAGGCATCCAAGAGGGGGAAGAGCTCCCTCGCGGATAACTCCGCATGGGACGTTGACAGCAGCCCAGAGCCGCGCCCCCGAAACAAGTCCCTGGCCGCATCGTGAGTACTAAGAAAACCTGATGCGTCCTTATATCCAACCTCTCTACTTCATAGTTTTAACATGCTGAATTATGCAATTGCAGTCCGACCCACGATAGCTCCCTGCGGTCCTCATCGGGGGATTCGCTGGATTCAAAGGCGATGGCCAGCAAGTCACCACCGACGGCTCACTCTCCCTAGGCCAAGGGCGACGCCGAGGTGCTGTCCCGAAGGACCTTCCTCGGCTAGGGAGAGGTTCAGGAGGCCATCAGGGTGGCGCTTGTCGGATCTCGGGTTCCGGCAAAACCCTTAAGGTTCGAACTCTGGGGTGCGCGCGAAGATCTCTCCCTCACAGATCACGCCCTCACACGCTTCGCAATCTCTAGGCTAGCTCGACGAACTCGCAACACAAGGGACACGAGATTTATACTGGTTCGGGCCACCGTTGTGGCGTAATACCCTACTCCAGTGTGTGGTGGTGGATTGCCTCTTGGGCTGAGGATGAACAATACAAGGGGAAGAACAGTCTCCTGAGGAGAGGTGTTCTTGTGCCTGGTGAACTTGTGTGGGTGAGGATTGATCAAGATGAGATCGATCTCTCCTCCTACCGTGGTGGCTAGTCCTATTTATAGATGCCCTGGTCCTCTTCCCAAATATTGAGCGGGAAGGGATCCCACAACAGCCAATTTGAAAGGGGACAACCAGTACAGCTTATCCTGACAAAAGCGGTTTTATCACTAGTTTAGTTTATAAAAGAAAACTACAAAAAAATATGGAATTAAGGGTGCCTCATATGCTTCATCTTTTTAATATCTTTCGTGAAAATGATGGGAAGGAAAATTGTGCTCAAGTACTAGAAGAAGAATTACATAGAATGCTTGGCATAAAATATGTGAATGATGAGCATGATTGCAATGTTGTTAGTATGAGTTCTTTGAATACCCATGATGCTAATGATATGCAAAGCCACAAGCTTGGGGAAGCTATGTTTGATGAAGATTATATTTTTTGTCCCCCAAGCTTTGATGAGCAAATTTACTATGATGAAAGCATGCCTCCTATCTATGATGATTATTGTGATGACACGTATGCTCTAAAGAATAATGATAACAATGAAACTTGTCATCTTGATCTTAATTTTCAACCATATGATAGTTATTTTGTTGAGTTTGCTCCCACTACTATTGAAGAGAAGAATTTTGCTTATGTGGAGAGTAGTAAAATTTCTATGCAAGTAGATCATGAAAAGAATGCTTTAGGTGCTGGCTATATTGTTGAGTTCATTCATGATGCTACTGAAAATTATTATGAGTGAGGAATATATGCTTGTAGGAATTGCAATAATATCAAGTTTCCTCTCTATGTGCTTAAAGTTTTGAAGTTATGCTTGTTTTGCCTTCCTATGCTAGTTGATTATTGTTCCCATAAGTTGTTTGCTCACAAAATCCCTATGCATAGGAAGTGGGTTAGACTTAAATATGCTAGTCATATTCTTCATGATGCTCTCTTTATGTTTCAATTCTTATGTTTTATGTGAGCATCATTCAAATCATCATGCCTAGCTAGGGGCGTTAAACGTTAGCGCTTGTTGGGAGGCAACCCAATTTTATTTTAGTTTCTTGCTTTTTGGTTCTGTTTAGAAATAAATAATCTATCTAGACTCTGGTTAGATGTGTTTTTGTGTTTTAATTAGTGTTTGTGCCAAGTAGAACCTTTGGGAAGACTTGGGTGAAGTCTTTATGATCATGCTGTAAAAAAGAGAAACTTTAGCGCTCACGAGAATAGCTAAAACTCTTTACTGGAGAGTGCTATTGTCACGACCGTTTTCCAATAAAAATATTTATTGAGAAACCGATCCCGTTACGGACCAGTAGAGAAGAATTCCTTCTCATGGGTAGACAATTTCTTGATCACAGAAGAAAAACCAGGAGTACTGAATATAATACAAGGTTGAGCGGAGACTGCTCAACAATTTATTACAAGCACGCCGATAAAACATAACGGCGGATAGGGTGGCATAACTACTAACTCACGATAAAAGCGGTGGTGGAAATATCACAGCGAAGGGGGTGACATGACTCCTGAATCTAACAACTCTTCGAGCGTCGGAGTGAGGCTCGAGGATACTTATTATGGGTGGCGGAAGCGTATATAATACAAGTGACCAATATCCAGGATCGCACGGGACTGACTGGGACTCCTCTAGGCGTCGGACTCACTATCAAACTCTTCATCCATGAGATCGCCTTCGTCAACATCTGGCCAAATCAACAAGCCAGGTGAGTACTATGAAAGTACTCGCAAGACAGTTCGGACATAAGATATAACAAATGTAAACATGATGCATATGAACAGATTAACAGGCGCACTCAGACAATGAGATAATAATGCATGGGAAATAAGAGAGAAGTCGGGCGGTAGTCCTCCCGAAATCCCAAAGTAATACTGAGGGCCAATCGAGTGTCTGAATGACTCCTCGAAAGGATACAAAAAGAATAACAATGCCGCAGTCGGGCGTCAAGGCGACACCACATAAAGGGCTTATAATAGAATATAAATGACGGTGCGTGCCATAGTCGGACGTCTGAGCGATATCACATAAAGGGCTTATATCAAAAGTAAATAACAAGAGTGCCACAGTCGGACGTCTGAGCGACATCACATAAAGGGCTTATATCAAAAGTAAATAACAAGAGTGCCACAGTCGGACGTCTGAGCGACATCACATAAAGGGCTTATATCAAAAGTAAATAACAAGAGTGCCACAGTCGGACGTCTGAGCGACATCACAAAAAGGGCTTATATCAAAAGTAAATAACAAGAGTGCCACAGTCGGACGTCGGAGCGGCATCACATAAAGGGCTTATATTTCATAACTTGATATCTCGGTAGCTCAAGAATTTAAATCATTTCAAGGGAATAATCAGGTATGAAATAAACAACAGGGTTAGTCCATCCACAGGAATAACGTTCAACCAATTTACCACTCAAGCTTGTTCACCGGGGAAATACCACGAGGACTGACATAGATATGGATATACTGGCCATGGTCCTTGACCATAGACATGATGACTCGGAAGGGTTTGACTCTGCAGAGTTTGTACTTCAACCACATCCAACGGATTTCAGTAGTCACGGGGACTAGTTCCATTTACGGTGTTTTAGGAGAAACACATCTAACCAGTACACACCCATTCAACATTCCGATGCCAGGAATCACCCTCGGCAACATTCAAGAAAAACCTTGAGACGGGGAGGCTACAACCTCGCGTAGCATGGGATCAAATTTATATACGCGCGCTCTAAGGGGTGCCCCCCTCTCGGTCCCAACCGGAAACACCCATGTCCCCTGACCGGATGACTGGCTTTAATCCAGGGCCATGGAACCCTCATCCCGGCCCCTCTATTTGGTGTGTACACGGAAAGAGGTTAACAACTTACTAAACCGTATTCCTTGCAGAAAACATGTGGCAGCACGAAAGGGGGAGAACGGTAACGTGACTCAGTCCACGTTAACGTCGGAGTTTATCGGATGTTGTAAGGCTGGCATGCTACAACAATACCACCTTACTGCCTTTCATGTCACCACATGACTAGGCCATCTCTCATCAGAGATCACAGTAACTTCGGAACACACGGATAGTTGCCTTACATGCAACGAGATACTCACCGATGCTCATATGCCATGCACAAACCATTCAAGCAAACATGCAAAACACCTATCATATCGAAGGTTCAAACATGCTTGCCTGGTTCGGAGAAGTCGGAGTCTAGCTCGGCGAAGTTCGCGGCTCCGTCACCTCCTCCGGAACCTACGGTATAGCGAAAACGTACACTAACGTGAAAATCATCGCGTGCATAAAATTTGTTCCAATTTTTTTCCAAATAAATACCATAAAAACTAGACAAAATTATAAGACTGACAGAAAAAGAATCAATCAAAAATCATCTTTTATTAAAATATATAAGGGTTTTAGTCCAGGGACTAATCTGTGATGAAACAGAAAAGATCCAGGGACTTAATTGAGAAAACAGAAAACGGTTAGGAAAGAAATGCGCCAGCCCAAAGAGAAAACGTATTCTGCCCGAAGGCACCAACAGAAAATGGTTCGAGGGGGGAAAGAAGAGAGGCTGATGGGGGGGTCCCACATGTCAGGGTTAAAACTTCGCCGGCGCCCGAAGGCTGCGGTGGTCGCCGGCGTTGAACCACGGCGCGGCAGGGAGATCGGAGGGTATCAAGAGGTTCAGTGTGTTCTTCCGCGTCGGTGGGTGGTGGACTTGGCCGTCGGAGAGCACCACGTCGACGGCGACACTTTCTCCGGCGGACGGTGGTTCGGGCGATGGTGGAGTACTCCGGTGGGTGCTACAAACTCCAAATTGAAGCGCGGGTCAGCAGAGTGGATGCACTAGAAGGCTACTGGTAAGAGCTGAGGGGTAGGGGTGCACGCACAGGAGCGAATCGAGCTGGGTCCCGTGGCGGGTCGAGGCGGCCGGAGTTGGGGAAGAAGGCTCCCTCGGGGCTCTTCCAGTGGCTTGGCGTGGTGTTGGTGGAGTGCAGAGGTGGTGTGGGTTCGAGTTCGAGCTCGGGGGCTCCTTTTATAGGCGATCCGAGGGGGTGGCCGTGAACGGGATATCTCCGGCGAGCGATTACGGCGAGGCAGTGGTTGGGCAGGGGGTTTAGGTGGCCAGGCAACATCAGGGAGGTTCACTGGTGCCGTTCCCCCGCTAAACCTCGGTCGGGCTTGGCGTAATGCGCCGATCCTCGACGGGGCGGCCGTACGGGCACGACGGCGGCAGAGAGCGCGCTCCGCGCCTACCAGTTCACGACGAAGGATGGCAGCGCGCACGGGGGAGTGGATGGCCACGCGGCGGCCTCCGGTGGCTTGGGCGGCGCTGGACGGCGCCGTCCATGCTGCGCCTCTCTCTGGCAGCCGCAAAGCCGCTGCTGCCGTCACTCACGGGTGGCGCACCTCCTCCTGCTCGTCGCCGACGCCCGCAAGCCTCCAGGAGATCGTGCGACACAGGGATAAGAAGGAGAGAACAGGGAGCAAGGCGCCACCGCGGTACTGGCGAGATCGACGTCGGGCTCTGAAGAAAACGACAACAGTTTACTGAAACTGTTTATCTGAACTCTGAACATGACAGTGACAATGCTCTGCAGGTGTTCGACGAAATGATTTGGCATGAAGAATTTTTTTTCTGGAGCTGGGACTTGGTGAGGTGACCTCTCAATGCACCCAGAGGCTGCCTGAATTTTTCTCAGATTTTTAGGAGAAGAATTCAAATGAATTTCATCAAATTTGGCAAATATGGTCCAAACTTGCAGCAAGCACAATTTGAAAATTTTGAACTGGAGACCAGTGGATCTTCATGGATCCTGGTTGAGGGCTCAAAGGACTAGCTAGGGAAATTGGTTTGGAGGCAAAACTCAAAGCAGAAAGGGTAGCTCCTTTGTAAATCTCCAAGAGCTAGAATAGAAGGCAGAAATAATTTTTGATAAGAATTAAATGGAAACAAATACAAGGAGAGGTTCACCTTGCTGGATTTGAAGTAAAACTTGACACAAAGATGGGGAATGGCTTTTGGGAGGGGATTTCCACTTAGGTCATGGCAAGAGGGATTTTTGAAAGGGGAGAAGATCATTCCAAATGCCATAGGGCTATTTAAAAGATTTTTCAAAAGAAATCTCCCAAGTGAAAAGCATTTGGTTTTTGAGTCCACATAAGAAGGAAAAACCTCCAAGACCAAAAATCATGTCTTGGGTGAATCCAAAACAAAACACTTGTCATAAAGAAGATATTTTGAGAGGGAGAGTTCTTTAGAAGAAAATTTAAATACCCTCCTCAAATCAAAATAAAAGTTTGGAAAAACCAATTAAATTTTTTGGGTGTCACAGCTATTTAGTTGATTCTTTTTGCAGATGATTACTAGACAAATTCCTCAGGTCCACCAATTTATTTTAGAATTTTTTGAGTTCCAGAAGTATACGTTTGATACATATTACTACAGACTGTTCTGTTTTTGACAGATTCTGTTTTTCGTGTGTTTTTGCTTATTTTGATGAATCTATGGCTAGTAAAATAGTTTATAAACCATAGAGAAGTTGTAATAAAGTAGGTTTAACACCAATATAAATAAAGAATGATTTCATTACAGTACCATGAAGTGGTGTTTTGTTTTCTTTCGCTAACGGAGCTCACGAGATTTTCTGTTAAGTTTTGTGTTGTGAAGTTTTCAAGTTTTGGGTAAAGATTCGATGGACTATGGAATAAGGAGTGGCAAGAGCCTAAGCTTGGGGATGCCCAAGGAACTCCAAGGTAATATTCAAGGACAACCAAGAGCCTAAGCTTTGGGATGCCCCGGAAGGCATCCTCTCTTTCATCTTCGTTCATCGGTAACTTTACTTGGAGCTATATTTTATTCACCACATGATATATGTTTTGCTTGGAGCGTCATTTTATTTTCTTTTGTTTTGCTTGCTGTTTGAATAAACTACCAAGATCTGAGATTCTTAAATGTTAGAGAGTCTTCACATAGTTGCATAATTATTCGACTACTCATTGATCTTCACTTATATCTTTCAGAGTAGTTTGTTGTTTGCTCTAGTGCTTCACTTATATCTTTTAGAGCACGGTGGTGGTTTTGTTTTATAGAAAATATTATTCTCTCATGCTTCACTTATATTATTTTGAGAGTCTTAAATAGCATGGTAATGTGCTTAATCCTAATATGCTAGGTATTCAAGACTAGTAAAAACTTTCTTATGAGTGTGTTGAATACTAAGAGAAGTTTGATGCTTGATGATTGTTTTGAGATATGGAGGTAGTGATATTAAAGTTGTGCTAGTTGAGTAGTTGTGAATTTGAGAAATACTTGTGTTGAAGTTTGCAAGTCCCGTAGCATGCACGTATGGTAAACGTTATGTAACAAATTTGAAACATGAGGTGTTCTTTGATTGTCCTCCTTATGAGTGGCGGTCGGGGACGAGCGATGGTCTTTTCCTACCAATCTATCCCCCTAGGAGCATGCGCCTAGTGCTTGGTTTTTGATGACTTGTAGATTTTTGCAATAAGTATGTGGGTTCTTTATGACTAATGTGGAGTCCATGGATTATACGCACTCTCACCTTTCCACCATTGCTAGCCTCTTCGGTACCGTGCATTGCCCTTTCTCACATTGAGAGTTGGTGCAAACTTCGCCGGTGCATCCAAACCCCGTGATATGATACGCTCTTTCACACATAAACCTCCTTATATCTTCCTCAAAACAGCCACCATACCTACCTATTATGGCATTTCCATAGCCATTCCGAGATATATTGCCATGCAACTTTCCACCATCCAGTTTATCATGACACGTTCATCATAGTCATATTGCTTTGCATGATCATGTAGTTGACATAGTATTCGTGGCAAAGCCACCGTTCATAATTCTTTCATACATGCCACTCTTGGTTCATTGCATATCCCGGTACACCACCAGAGGCATTCATATAGAGTCATACTTTGTTCTAGTATCGAGTTGTAATCATTGAGTTGTAAATAAATATAAGTGTGATGATCATCATTTTCTAGAGCATTGTCCCAAGTGAGGAAAAAAAGAAAAAAAAAGAAAAAGGCCATAAAAAAGAGAAGGCCCAAAAAAATGAGAGAAAAAGAGAGAAGGGACAATGTTACTATCCTTTTACCACACTTGTGCTTCAAAGTAGCACCATGATCTTCATAATAGAGAGTCTCTTGTTTTGTCACTTTCATATACTAGTGGGAATTTTTCATTATAGAACTTGGCTTGTATATTCCAACAATGGGCCTCCTCAAGTGCCCTAGGTCTTCGTGAGCAAGCAAGTTGGATGCACACCCACTTAGTTTCTTTTGTTGAGCTTTCATATATTTATAGCTCTAGTGCATCCGTTGCATGGCAATCTCTACTCCTTGCATTAACATCAATCGATGGGCATCTCCATAGCTCATTGATTAGCCTCGTTGATGTGAGACTTTCTCCTTTTTTGTCTTCTCACATAACCCCCATCATTATATTCTATTCCACCCATAGTGCTATATCCATGGCTCACGCTCATGTATTGCGTGAAGGTTGAAAAAGTTTGAGATTACTAAAGTATGAAACAATTGCTTGGCTTGTCATCGGGGTTGTGCATGATGAGAGCATTCTTGTGTGACGAAAATGGAGCATGACTAAACTATATGATTTTGTAGGGATGAACTTTCTTTGGCCATGTTATTTTGAGAGGACATAAATGCTTAGTTAGTATGCTTGAAGTATTATTATTTTTATGTCAATATGAACTTTTATCTTGAATCTTTTGGATCTGAATATTCATACCACAATTAAGAAGAATTACATTGAAATTATGCCAAGTAGCATTCCACATCAAAAAAATTGTTTTTATCATTTACCTACTCGAGGACGAGCAGGAATTAAGCTTGGGGATGCTGATACGTCTCCAAGTATCTATAATTTTTGATTGTTCCATGCTATTATATTATCCATCTTGGATGTTTTATGGGCTTTACTATGCACTTTTATATTATTTTTGGGACTAACCTATTGACCCAGAGCCCAGTGCCAGTTCCTGTTTTTTCCCTTGTTTCAGTGTTTCGAAGAAAAGGAATATCAAACGGAGTCGAAACGGAATGAAATCTTCTGGAGAAGTTATTTTTGGAAGGAAAGCAACCTGGGAGATTTGGAGTCCACGTCAAGAAAGCAACGAGGGAGGCACGAGGCAGGGGGCGCGACCACCCCCTGGGCGCGCCCTCCACCCTCGTGGGCCCCTCGTGGCTCCCCTAACGTACTTCTTTCACCTATATATACCCATATACCCTAAAATGATCGGGGAACAGAATAGATCGGGAGTTCCGCCGCCGCAAGCCTCTGTAGCCACCAAAAACCAATCGGGACCCTGTTCCGGCACCCTGCCGGAGGGGGATCCCTCACCGGTGGCCATCTTCATCATCCCGGCGCTCTCCATGACGAGGAGGGAGTAGTTCACCCTCGGGGGTGAGGGTATGTACCAGTAGCTATGTGTTTGATCTCTCTCTCTCTCTCTCTCTCTCTCTCTCGTGTTCTTGATTTGGCACGATCTTGATGTATCGCGAGCTGTGCTATTATAGTTGGATCTTATGTTGCTTCTCCCCCTCTACTCTCTTGTAATGGATTGAGATTTCCCTTTGAAGTAATCTTATCGGATTGAGTCTTTAATGACTTGAGAACACTTGATGTATGTCTTGCCGTGCGTATCTGTGGTGACAATGGGATATCACGTGATTCACTTGATGTATGTTTTGGTGATCTACTTGCGGGTTCCGCCCATGAACCTATGCATAGGGGTTGGCACACGTTTTCGTCTTGATTCTCCGGTAGAAACTTTGGGGCACTCTTTGAGGTTCTATGTGTTGGTTGAATAGATGAATCTGAGATTGTGTGATGCATATCGTATAATCATACCCACAGATACTTGAGGTGACATTGGAGTATCTAGGTGACATTAGGGTTTTGGTTGATTTGTGTCTTAAGGTGTTATTCTAGTACGAACTCTAGGGCTGTTTGTGACACTTATAGGAATAGCCCAACGGATTGATTGGAAAGAATAACTTTGAGGTGGTTTCGTACCCTACCATAATCTGTTCGTTTGTTCTCCGCTATTAGTGACTTTGGAGTGACTCTTTGTTGCATGTTGAGGGATAGTTATATGATCCAATTATGTTATTATTGTTGAGAGAACTTGCACTAGTGAAAGTATGAACCCTAGGCCTTGTTTCCTAGCATTGCAATACCGTTTACGCTCACTTTTACCTCTTGTTACCTTGCTGTTTTTATATTTTCAGATTACAAACACTTATATCTACCATCCATATTGCACTTGTATCACCATCTCTTTGCCGAACTAGTGCACCTATACAATTTACCATTGTATTGGGTGTGTTGGGGACACAAGAGACTCTTTGTTATTTGGTTGCAGGGTTGTTTGAGAGAGACTATCTTCATCCTACACCTCCAACGGATTGATAAACCTTAGGTCATCAACTTGAGGGAAATTTGCTACTGTCCTACAAACCTCTGCACTTGGAGGCCCAACAACGTCTACAAGAAGAAGGTTGTGTAGTAGACATCACCAGTTCATCAGGGCTAACTTGCCCGTCTTCCCGTTCGCCCTGTTCGGAAGTTGCCTCAACGGGGTCCTCATTGTCTCCGGCATCGTCTGGAGTATTGTTTTCTCCGGTGCCAGTATTGCTGTCTTTTCCACGGCGTGACTTGGAGCGGCGCCGCTGACGTCGGCGATTTGGTTGTATCTCAGGAGGTTTGTCCTCGACTGGGTCTTTCTTGTCGTCGCCGCTGTTCTCTTTGGGTGTGTCCACCATGTATATGTCATACGAGGAAGTGGCCGTCCAACGTCTGGTAAACGGTGGGTTTTGGGCCTCCTCTTCTCCAACATCGTCGTCCATACCGTCGATGTCTTCGGAGCTGTAAACGAAATTCTCCGCCATCAGCCTCCAGTTCGAACCGGATATAATTCGGCCGTGAGTCCCCTGCTAAGGAGAGTGTTTTTAATGAGTTTAGCACGTCGCCTAAAGGCGAGTGCCGGAAGATGTCCGCGGAGCTGAGTTCGACGATCGACGCCCGATCAAGCTCGTCGTGCGTGCACACACATGCTTCAGAACCCGTAGTCGAAAACGTGTCCGAGGTTCCGATAAAATAGATCCCACTTGAGGTTGGGTCTGTGTGCGGCTCCGATGCCGCTGAATCTGCGGCCTCCATGGCGGGGTTGAGCCTCCCGTCCTCGGATGGCGTGATCTGCTCCGGATCTAGGGCCAGAGTAGTTGCAGTCGCTATCGCCTGGGTATGGTCCGATGACAGATTTAAGTCATGTTCATCGCGGTGACAGGGAGCGGCTGCCGCGGTCTCGAATCCGTCGAAGATCAAATCTCCGCGGATGTCCGCGACGTAGTTCAAGCTTCCGAATCTGACCTGATGGCCAGGGGCGTAGCTGTCGATCTGCTCTAGATGGCCAAACGAGTTGGCCCGTAGTGCGAAGCCATTGAATACAAAGATCTGTCCGGGGAGGAAGACTTCTCCCTGAACAACATTGTTGTAGATGATTGACGGGGCCATCGAACCTCTTGACGACGACACAATGGAACTCCCAATGAAAGCACCAATGTCGGTGTCAAAACCGGCGGATCTCGAGTAGGGGGTCCCAAACTGTGCGTCTAAGGTCAATGGTAACAGGAGATAGGGGACACGATGTTTACCCAGGTCCGGGCCCTCTCTATGGAGGTAATACCCTACTTCCTGCTTGATTGATCTTGATGAATATGAGTATTACAAGAGTAGATCTACCACGAGATCGTAATGGCTAAAACCCTAGAAGTCTAGCCTATATGACTATGATTATTCTTCTTCTGCCCTCTACGGACTAAGCCCTCTGGTTTATATAGACATCGGAGGGGACTAGGGTTATACAAGGTCGGTTACAGAGAAAGGAATCTTCATATCAGGACGCCAAGCTTTCCTTCCACGCCAAGGAGAGTCCTATCCGGACACGGGAGATAGCCTTCGGTCTTGTATCTTCACAGCCCATCAGTCTGGCCCACGTACTATAGTCCGGACGCCCGAGGACCCCTTAATCCAGGACTCCCTCATCCGCGCCTGCGCTTGCCTCCTTAGCACCAAAGAGGAAACTGGTACACTACGCCCGCTGGCGCCCGCCTGGCCTTGGTCGTCATGGCTCACGTCATCTGAACCTCGCGAGGTGAGGCTTGCATAGAAATCTTCGCTCCTTGGGAGCCGGCCTGAGGAGGCCGATCCTCGTGGAAGTCTTGGTGTCATCCGCCTCGCAAGGCTTGGCCCCTCGCGAGGGTCTTGATTTGTTGACGCTTGAAGCTGGGCCGTACCAGGCCGTCGACGAAGCCATGCCGTGGGCCGCAGGCAGGCAAGTCTGGGTACCCCCGTTCCCAGAATGCCGACAGTAGCCCCGGGCCCAAGGCGCGCTCGAACTTGGCTTCGAGGTGAAGCCAAAGGGCAAGTGCGGAGCGCCACGGGCCCTAACCGCCTGCGGCCTTGGTCGACGTGTGGCAATTGATGGGACATGGGCGTCTCCGGCTTCCCCACGTGGCCTCGGCAACCGCTCCCGACTTGACGAGACTTTGCTGCATGGAGAGAAAGACCATCATTGTGTGGGATCGTGGAGGCCGGCGATTGGCTTTCCTCCAGCTATAAATGAGGGAAGGGGCAAAGCCCCCTTTGCTCATCTCCATCTTCTCGCCGCCCGCTCCTTCTCCTTCTTTCTTCGTCTCCCCGTCTTGCCGCAACATCCATGGCGCCGACAAGGAGGTTCTCTGCCGCCAAGAAGGGGAAGGCCCCCAAGGAGGGGCCGGACTCGCCGCCGCCCAAGAGGGGGCGTGGCTGCCCCCGCAAGCATGCTGCAACCCCGGCAGTAGCTCCTCGGGGGCGCGGGCGCACTTCTTCGAGGGCCGGTGTCGGTATGGGTGGCCGCGGCGGCACTTCTTCTCGAGGTGGGGGCCGCCAAGGGAGAGGCAGCCTCTACGATGAGGGGAGGCATGCCGTGGTTGCCCGGCCTCCTCGGCCGCGCTTCCACTCGGCGGATGTGCTCCCGGAGTTCGTCATGTGGTTAGAGAGGCCTGCCGGCACCTGGCTTCCACTCACGCGCTTCTTCACGGGTAAGCTGCTAGTCGAGGGGCTTGACGGCCTTTGGCTGCAGGCTGACGGTTGCTGTAGCAAGGCTTCATGGGTTGGGGTCGAAGTCACCGCGACGGGCAGCATGTCCTTGACCCACGGTTGGACGCGTTTGCCCGCGCGCGGGGCCTAAGTGGGAGGTGCACCCTTCATTTTTGGTACGATGGCCTCGCGACCCTCTACGTGAGGGTGTTCGGGGAGGACGACCGTCGTGCGGGGTGCTGCCCTGAAGGCGACAGCGGCGACAATGAGCTTGGCCTTGACGACGGCCGCGACGGCGATGAGGGTGAGCTTGCCCTTGACGACGGTCGCGCTTCCTTCAGCAGCGGTAGCTCCTCCTCCGGCGAGAGCACCAGCAGTGGAGGCTACGACCAACCGCCACGTTGCCGGGCTCGCATCGGGGAAGGCGACGGGTCGTCTCTTCGCCGCGCTCCGGTGAAGCGGGAGGAAGACTCGAAATGAGGCCGAGGGCCGCCGGAGCCTGCCCTCGGGAGCTGCCGCAGTCGTGCGGGCCACTTTTGTTTAACCTTTCCTTTCTCCTACATTTGAAAAAAGTAGAGGGCCCCTCTGGGGTGTGTAATGAATTATGGCACTTATGCCATTATGCGATGTTTACTATTCTGATGTTATGCCATGATATATGTGCTCCGAGTAGGGTAACTTGGCTTGATATGCTTGCGGTAGTTTCCCATCTCGTGAGGGCGCGCCCTTCGGCATCTGGCGAAGCTCCCTTACTGACGACAGATGAGCTGTCGGCCTCAGGAGACATTGTAAAGCTGTAGAGTTGTTAGAAAGCTATCGAGGCGCCTTGTTATTCCTTGCGCGAGCCCCCAGGCATGGGTTAGTTGTGGCTTAGTGCACCACATCGTGCTGCCCATGGGGCATGGACTTAAGAGGGTGCGCATGTCCACGAGCTCATTCGAGAGCATCTCGCGAGGATTAAGAAAGCCGAAGCACTGGGGCAACGGGGTTTCGGCGAGGTGTGCTTGCGTGCGGGCGAACCCAAACATGCACACCTGCCCCAGGCCCCGCACGAGGAGGAGCGACGGGCAACTGCCGCTCTTCCCGGGCCAAGACTGAGAGGCAAGTGAAGCAAGAGGAGAAAAATTCCAACTCTGGCAAACAAAACGCGAGCGAAGCAAGAGGAGATGCCCATCAATAGATATCAATGTGAGCGAGTAGGGATTGCCATGCAACAGATGCACTAGAGTTATAAGTGTATGAAAGCTCAAAAAGAAAATAAGTGGGTGTGCATCCAACTCGCTTGCTCACGAAGACCTAGGGCATTTTGAGGAAGTCCGTCATTGGAATATACAAGCCAAGTTCTTATAATGAAAATTCCCACTAATATATGAAAGCGACAACATAAGAGACTCTCTATCATGAAGATCATGGTGCTACTTTGAAGCACAAGTGTGGAAAAAGGATAGTAGCATTTTCCCTTCTCTCTTTTTCTCTCATTTTTTTATTTGGGCCTTTCTCTTTTTTTATGGCCTCATTTTTTTCTCTTTTTTTATTTTTTGTCTGGAGTCTCATCCCGACTTGTGGGGGAATCATAGTCTCCATCATCCTTTCCTCACTGGAAAAATGCTCTAATAATGATGATCATCACACTTTTATTTACTTACAACTCAAGAATTATAACTCAATACTTAGAACAAAATATGACTCTTTGTGAATGCCTCCGGCAGTGTACCGGGATGTGCAATGAATCAAGAGTGACATGTATGAAAGAATTATGAAGGTGGCTGTAGCGATCCGACCTCAGACGGTCAAATCTCTGTGTTCAGTGTCATCCCTGGATCGGTAATGCTGACACACACAGTACTCAAAGGATTTATAACAGAGTGGCAATCACACACTTATTACATCGAATTTCTCAAAAGAGAACTTATAACAATAAAAATGGCTTAAGGCCATCTAAATAAGATAGCAGCGGAAGGCTTGGAAGATAAAATGAGTCCATCAACTCCAACGGCATAGCTGAGTGCATGACAAACGACCTAGCACACCTTACTCTTCGTCTGAAAAGTCTGCAACATGATATGTTGCAGCCCAAAACGGGACAGCACATGGAATATGCTGGCAATATAACACGGTAGAGCAATGAACTGATAAATGCTATCACTACATGCATATATGGCTGGTGGAGGCTCTATGGTTATAATGTTTTGCAAAAAGCCAATTTTCCCTACAACAAAGGAATAGATTTTATTTAACTATCATGGTGGTTGAAACATCATTGAGAAGGTTCCTCCAACTCAATCCCAATTAAAGTAGTCATTTACAACCCATCAAATTAGCTTAGAGTGATGAGATCAAATCAATAATTCAAGTACCAGATACTCAAGATGTCCATAACCGGGGACACGGCTAACCATGATTAGTTTATACACTCTGCAGAGGTTTGCACACTTTTCCCCACAAGACTCGATCACCTCTGTTGGATTTCTCGCACTACATGGTGTTTGAGAAACGGATGACCGAGACACGGTCTTTCAGAAACACTAACTCTTTACTCTGGGTAGACAGTTGCACCTACTTTCCCTGTACATCTGCTAGCCTAACACTGAAAGAGGTCATGCAACCTACTCAACTATGCTAGAGCCCATAATAGCTTGTGGCTGCACACGGAAGTTTCTAGCATGAATAATCTTATGATCCCTTTGAGCCTGGGTGGCGGGCCGTAGGATGATCACATGGGTACTCCAGGATATCCTAGGACAACACTGGATTCTCCAGGTGCCCACAAGCAATCCACCCAGATGTGTATTAATGTTGCCACCTTAAGTTGAACCATTAATTAACAACTCACATCTGTCATGGATACACTCAAACCCAATCCACGTCTACGAGCATAGCATGGCAATATAAGCATAACGTAGAAGTAACTCCCAAAGGTTTGATAATAAAACAGGTAATAGGTTCTACCTCATCATCTACTTCCCAAAACCCACAAGTTAATCACTTCCTAATCATGCAGTGTTTGAGGATTGTAACTAATGCATAAAAACTGGGTATGAAAAGAGTATGATCAATGTGTTACTTGCCTTGCTGACGATCCGCAAAACCTAGTGACTCGTAGTAGCACGCTTCGCACTCCGGGAATTCTATCGCAAACAAACAATAACATACATAAGCAATCAAGCAAATATGCATGGGTAAAACTCGAATAGGAAGATCTAACCAGAAAGTTCAACTGAAGAAGTCCGATTTGCAAAAAGAATCAAATCAAACGGAGCAACGAAACTCAAACTACGAAAGAAACAAGATTCGTTTACTAATCTGGACTAAAGTCAAATTTTACAGTACCAAAATCTTGTTCAAGTTGGTTAAACAGAACGAGGGCTTAGAGACGAAGATCTAGGCGCTTGTTTCACCTGATTTGGATAAACGAGCGAAAAGATAAACTAAAACGAAGATCAAGGCAGAAATCGCGATCAAAAATAATCACGGAAAAACCCTGGAAAAAAAAACAAGACGAACAGGCTAATGAACAAATGTTCGCTATCTGCGGCTAACTGACGAACAGCGTTCGTTAAAACGAATGTACGGACAAACGTTCCCTTTACTCCAAAACGTTTAACTCCTCGCAGAGGTGACACAGATATGCTGTGTCTCCAATTTCATAGACTACCTCCTTGCATTTTGAATCTGCATAACTCTTCTGTCTGGACTGAGCTACCTTCAGTCTATCTCGAATCAGCTTAACCTTCTCTTCCGACTCTTTAATCAAATCCGGTCCAAACAACTGACGGTCTCCAACTTCATCCCACATCAACGGTGTTCGACATCTTCTCCCATACAAGGCTTCGAACGGTGCCATCTTCAAGCTGGCCTGGTAGCTATTGTTGTACAAGAATTCCGCGTAGGGCAAATTGTCATCCCAACTAGATCCATAATCTAGCGCACAAGCTCTCAACATGTCCTCCAGAATCTGATTGACTCTCTCGGTCTGTCCATCTATCTGCGGATGAAAGGCTGTACTGAACTCTAGCCTGGTACCCAAGGTCTGGTGCAGCTAGTGCCAAAACTTTGAAGTTAACTGCGTTCCTCTATCTGATACGATGGTCCTCGGAACTCCGTGCAGAAATACGATCCTGGTCATATATATGTTGGCCAACTTTGCACTGGTATAGGTGGTTTTCACTGGATAAAGTGAGCTACTTTGGTCAAGCGATCCACTACTACCCAAATAGAATCATATCCTGATCGGGTCCTGGTTAATCCGGTGATAAAATCCATGCCAAGCTTGTCCCACTTCCATTCGGGTATCGGCATAGGTTGCAGTAATCCTGCTGGCTTCTGATGTTCTGCCTTCACTCTCTGACATACATCACATATGGCTACATACTCGGCAATGTCCTTCTTCATTCCAGTCCACCAGAAACGTCCCTTCAAATCCAAATACATCTTAGTGTTTCCGGGGTGTATCGAGTATGGCGAGTCATGAGCTTCCTGTAGTATCAATTTCCTGATCTCGACATTATTGGGAACATATACACGGTCCTCAAACCACAAGGTGCCATGCTCATCCTCACGAAAACCTTTGGCTTTTCCTTCACTCATCTTCTCCTTTATCTCGGCAATTTGTTTGTCCTCCTTCTGAGCTTCTCGAATCTTTCCCAATAACGTTGATTGAACTTCCAATGCTCCAACAAAACCTCTAGGAACTATCTCCAAACGAAGCTCCCTGAGTTCTTCTGCTAACTCCTTTGGCAATCCTCCGCTTACGAGGGTATTGGCATAACTCTTCCGGCTCAAAGCGTCTGCTATGACATTGGCCTTGCCTGGATGATAGTGCAACTTCATATCATAATCCTTTATGAGTTCCAACCATCTCCTCTGCCTGAGGTTCAGCTCCTTCTGAGTGAAAATGTACTTCAAACTCTTGCGATCCGTGTACACATCACAACGGTTTCCAATAAGAAAATGCCTCTAGGTCTTGAGGGCATGCACTACAGCTGCTAACTCCAAATCATGCGTGGCATAATTCAACTCGTGCGGTCAAAGTTGATGTGAGGCATATGAAACAACTCTTCCGTCTTGCATAAGTACTCCTCCAAGTCCTAGGCGAGAGGCATCGCAATACACTTGGAAATCCTTGCGTATATCCGGCAGAATCAGCACGGGGGTTGTAGTCAAACGTTTCTTCAACTCCTGAAAACTTGCTTCGCATTCTTCAGTCCAATGGAACTTGGTGTCCTTCTTCAACAATGCCGTCATAGGCTTCACAATCTTGGAGAAATTCTCAATGAATCTCCGATAGTATCCCGCGAGTCCAAGAAAACTCTGGATCTCTCCAACTGTGGTGGGTGCCAACCACTCAGTGACTGACTGAACCTTGGGAGGATCCACTGCTATACCTTCTCCTCATATAACATGTCCAAGAAATCCAACTTCCTTCAACCAAAACTCACATTTGCTGAACTTGGCATATAACTGATGTTCCCTGAGCTTCTCAAGAACCAAACGCAAATGTTCCTTGTGTTCCTCCTCGTTCTTCGAGTATACCAAGATATCATCAATGAACACCACAACAAATTTGTCCAAAAACTCCATAAACACCTTATTCATCATACTCATGAAATAGGCAGGGGCGTTAGTCAATCCAAATGACATGATCGTATACTCATATAACACAAACCTTGTGGTGAACGCTGTCTTAGGTATATCCTTTTCTCGGATCTTCAGCTGATGGTACCCTGATCGCAGATCGATCTTGGAGAATACTTCGGCAGTGGGTACTTGTTCTTGATTGTCACCTCATTCAACGCACGGTAATCAACAACCATTCTTAAGGATCCATCCTTCTTCTCGACCAAGAGCACTGGGGCTCCCCATGGTGATGAGCTTCGTCGAATGTAACCCTTCTCCAATAACTCCTTAATCTGCTTCTTGATCTCTTCCAAATCATTCGCGGGCAACCGGTATGGTCTCTTCGATATCGGTCCGGTGCCTGGCAATAACTCTATCAAAAACTCGATGTCTCGATCTGGCGGCATGCCTGGTAGTTCCTCTGGAAATACATTTGGGTAATCCTTCACTACAAGCACTTCCTCCTGAACAACTCCCGAGAGAGAATTTACTTGAGTCCTCCTAGGCACATGCCTAGATACATGCTTGATCCTTTTTCCCTCCGGTGTGGTGAGCAAAATTGACTTACAGGCGCAATCGATGTTTCCTCCATACATCGACAACCAATCCATACCTAGTATCACATCCAATCCTTGTGACTCCAAAATTATCAGGTCTGAGGGGAAAACATGGCTTCCAATGGTCAATGGCATCTGAAAACACCCTTGACTTGCCATATACTCCGCTCCTGGTGAGCTTACTAACATAGGTGTCCTAAGTACTTTGGTGGGCAGCTTATATTTATCCACGAATCCCCTTGAAATGTATGAATTTGATGCACCAGTATCAAAAAGAACAATTGCAATAAACGACTTAACCAAAAACTTACCGATAACTGCATCAGGCTGCTCTTCAACCTCCTCCACGTTCACGTGGTTAACTTGTCCCCTGTTGAAAGGGTTGGGCTTCTTCCCAGAGCTTCCATTGCCATTCCCATTCTTCACTTCAGGGCACTCAGTGGCATAGTGTCCAGTCTTCCCGCACTTGAAACAAGTAATGTGACTTAGGTCCTTCTTGGCGGGTGTGGCTGGATTGGAGCGGTTCTGATTACTGCTTGCTCCATTCCCATTCCCATTCTTGGGGCCATTGTGGTTATGAGAACTCCCTTCGTTATGGGTGTGGCCTCCATGGTTATGGGTAAATCCTCCCGAGTTCGGGGTGAAACGGGGCTTCTGCTGAGCTCCAGAATTGTACTTTCCTTGTCCATACTTCCTCTTGCGGCTTTCAATCTGCTGCTGCTTCCCATCAATCATAAGAGCCTTGTCTACCAGCTCCTGGTAGTTGTTAAATGTTGCCACCATCAACTGCATGATCATCTCATCATTTAGCCCTTCCATAAACTTCTCCTGCTTCGCGGCATCTATGGCCACATCATCTGGGGCATAGTGAGATAGCTTACTAAACTCATCTATGTACTAAGCCACAGTATGATTTCCCTAGCGCAAGTTGCAAAACTCGTGCTTCTTCATGCTCATAGCTCCAGTTGAGACATGGGCTGTGCGGAATGCTTCTGAAACTGATCCCAAGTGATATTGGCTATAGGGAAAGTGGTCGTGTAATTCTCCCACCATGAAGCTGCTGGTCCTTCCAATTGATGTGCGGCAAAGCACACCTTCTCAGCATCTGTGCATCCTCCGGTGGTCAACTCCCTTCCAATCTTGCGTAGCCAGTCATCGGCAACTATTGGCTCGGTGCTACTAGAAAACACCGGCGGCTGCAACCTCCCAAAATGGGCTAAGTTGTCGACTGGTGGTGGTGGTGGAGGGTTGTTGTTGTTGCCTTGGTTCTGGACTAATATCTGCATCAAGGCATTCTACTGTTGGATCAACTGAGTGATCTCCGGTGGGAAGACAAATCCGGTGTCACGTCTCGAAGGCATCTGATGGGTTTAGAGGGGAGAGATTAGAATAGAAATGAGGTATAGTGAGAAAGCACTACCCATATGCACATGAGACAAACTCAATCATATCACACCAAATCAATTCAAGCAAGGGCATACAATCGGTCTAGAACTATCGTTACAAAAGTGCTCGGACTACTACTATATACATGGGGAATAACTACTAATCATATGGTGGTCATCTAGAAATATTGATCGGTGGAAGACTCCATGATATCTGCTCCAGCTTTGTCTTCATAATCATCATCACTACCATCAGGGTCGGAGTCGGTGTCGTTGATGATGATGTAGTCTTCAGAACGAATCTCCTTGGGTTCGTCGTCTTCTCCTCCTGGCGCGGGGTCTCCCATGAATACTCCTAGCTTCCTTGTCAGGTCGTCATTCTTCTCCACAAGTATCACGAATTCCTCCTCATATCCATCGCGAGTAGACTAGATTTCCTCTTCTAGTTCCGTGTTCCTGTTCAGCGCCTTCTTCAAATCTATCATGTGTGCGCACATCTGATTCTCCTGTCAATGAATGTGCTGGTTTAACTCCTGGATGAAAGCTGCAATGGACCTATCCCTCCTAGTGCTGATCATCTCCCATTGCTCATCTCGGCACCCACATATCTGGTAGATAGTGTCCTTCAACTCCTGTTTGTAGACTTTTCCAATTCATCCCATAGCAATGTGGGCTGCCATGCTCTTGCCTAGACTCTAGGTGGGTGCATCAAAGGAAAACTCTATGGGCTCAGTGACTGGCGTGAATGTCCTTCCTGGAACTTGAACTCGAATCATCCAGCTCTCCTCTTATGGTAAAGTGGCGGTGTAGGTCCCGGTGAAGCTGGGTATTCCAATGTTCAGGTACCTAGTGACTTCCTTCAAGTGTCGTCCAAAAGGTGTGTCTTCATCCGGTTGTGTAAACTTGTTCCTTGAGTCCGTCATCCTAAAGAGTAGAAAATGGAGAAGAGTCAGAAATGAGTAGAGAAGAGTGACCTATGGCTCATCTTAGTGGTCGTGTCCTATATTCAGCGTGTGCTCTGATACCATCTTGTAGCGATCCGACCTCAGACGGTCAAATCTCTGTGTTCAGTGTCATCCCTGGATCGGTAATGCTGACACACATAGTACTCAAAGGATTTATAACAGAGTGGCAATCACAAACTTATTACATCGAATCCTCAAAAGAGAACTTATTACAATAAAAATGGCTTAAGGCCATCTAAATAAGATAACAGTAGAAGTCTTGGAAGATAAAGTGAGTCCATCAACTCCAACGGCATAGCTGAGTGCATGACAAACGACCTAGCGCACCTTACTCTTCGTCTGAAAAGTCTGCAACATGATATGTTGCAGCCCGAAACAGGTCAGCACATGGAATATGCTGGCAATATAACACAGTAGAGCAATGAACTAATAAATGCTATCACTACATGCATATATGGCTGGTGGAGGCTCTATGGTTATAATGTTTTGCAAAAAGCCATTTTTTCCCTACAACAAAGGAATAGATTTTATTTAACTATCATGGTGGTTGAAACATCATTGAGAAGGTTCCTCCAACTCAATCCCAATTAAAGTAGTCATTTACAACCCATCAAAATTAGCTTAGAGTGATGAGATCAAATCAATAATTCAAGTACCAGATACTCAAGATGTCCATAACCGGGGACACGGCTAACCATGATTAGTTTATACACTCTGCAGAGGTTTGCACACTTTTCCCCACAAGACTCGATCACCTCTATTGGATTTCTCGCACTACATGGTGTTTGAGAAACGGATGACCGAGACACAGTCTTTCAGAAACACTAACTCTTTACTCTGGGTAGACAGTTGCACCTACTTTCCCTGTACATCTGCTAGCCTAACACTGAAAGAGGTCATGCAACCTACTCAACTATGCTAGAGCCCATAATATCTTGTGGCTGCACACGGAAGTTTCTAGCATGAATAATCTTATGATCCCTTTGAGCCTGGGTGGCGGACCGTAGGATGATCACACGGGTACTCCGGGATATCCTAGGACAACACTGGATTCTCCAGGTGCCCACAAGCAATCCACCCAGATGTGTATTAATGTTGCCACCTTAAGTTGAACCATTAATTAACAACTCACATCTGTCATGGATACACTCAAACCCAATCCATGTCTACGAGCATAGCATGGCAATATAAGCATAACGTAGAAGTAACTCCCAAAGGTTTGATAATAAAACAGGTAATAGGTTCTACCTCATCATCTACTTCCCAAAACCCACAAGTTAATCACTTCCTAATCATGCAGTGTTTGAGGATTGTAACTAATGCATAAAAACTGGGTATGAAAAGAGTATGATCAATGTGTTACTTGCCTTGCTGACGATCCGCAAAACCTAGTGAGTCGTAGTAGCACGCTTCGCACTCCGGGAATTCTATCGCAAACAAACAATAACATACATAAGCAATCAAGCAAAGATGCATGGGTAAAACTTGAATAAGAATATCTAACCAGAAGTTCAACTGAAGAACTCCGGTTTGCAAAAAGAATCAAATCAAACGGAGCAACGAAACTCAAACTACGAAAGAAACAAGATTCATTTACTAATCTAGACTAAAGTCAAATTTTACAATACCAAAATCTTGTTCAAGTTGGTTAAACAGAAAGAGGGCTTCGAGACGAAGATCTAGGCTCTTGTTTCACCTGATTTGGATAAAGGAGCGAAAAGATAAACTAAAACGAAGATCAGGGCAGAAATCGCGATCGAAAATAATCGCGGAAAAACCCTGGAAAAAACGAGACGAACAGGCTAACGAACGAACGTTCGCTGTCTGTGGCTAACTGACGAACAACGTTCATTAAAACGAACGTACGGACGAACGTCCGCTAAATAACTAAACCGGAAAAAAACTGAACCGATCTATTTAAAAAATAGATCTAGGGTTTCAAAAAAACCGATCGGTTAACCGAAAAAAAACGACGAACGGCGGCGGCGGGGCTCCGGTGGCTGCGGTGGTGAGGGGCGATGACGGCGCGGGCGACGGGCGACGGCGGGTGCGGCGCGGGGCGCCGTGGCGGGTGGAGGAGAGGGCGGCGGGGTCGCGGCTTATAAAGGGGGGCTCGGGATGGTCCGACTTGGGGGAGGGGGCGGCCGGCGGCGTGGTGGCACGGGACTCCGGCGAGTCCGAGCCGGGCACGGGAGGGAGGCGGCGGCGCTAGGCGGGCCGGCCTGCTCGGCTGGGCTCCGGCCCACTCGGGCGGGAAACCTTTTTTTCTTAAGTAATTCCGCCAGAAATAGAAAAAAAATCCCTATAAAATAAAATAACAATCTAAAAATACCAAAACAAATTTTCACCGTCTAAATAGAATATTTAGAACAAAGTGAACATTTTCTTGGCCTAAAATGCAATATTAAATTATGCAATTTTTAATTCAAATAAAATTGCAATAAAATTCAAATAAAATTATTTATTTGATTTTAATATTTTTCTTCCAAATTTCATTTGTTTTGGAGAAGTCATATTATCTCCTCTCATATATTTTAAATATGAAATATTTTTGGAGCGAAAGATAGTAAAAATCAAAATGATCCTTGTTTTGATATTTGAAAAAAATTCAAATATGGAAAACGTGAAATCCCCAACTCTCTCCGTGGGTCCTTGAGTTGCTTAGAATTTCGAGGATCGCAAAGCCAAATGCAAATGAAATATGATATGCATGAATGACCTATGTATAACATTGCAAATTGAAAATTTGGGATGTTACAAGCTTTCCCACAAATACGATGTCAACTACATGATCATGCAAAGCAATATGACAATGATGAAGCGTGTCATAATAAACAGAACGGTGGAAAGTTGCATGGAAATATATCTCGAAATGGCTATGGAAATGCCATAATAGGTAGGTATGGTGGCTGTTTTAAGGAAGGTAAATGGTGGGTTTATGGTACCGGCAAAAGTTGTGCGGTACTAGAGAGGCTAGCAATGGTGGAAGGGTGAGAGTGCGTATAATCCATGGACCCAACATTTGTCATAAAGAACTCACATACTTATTGCAAAAATCTATTAGTTATCAAAAGAAGTACTACGTGCATGCTCCTAGGGGGATAGATTGGTAGGAAAAGACCATCGCTCATCCCCGACCGCCACTCATAAGGAAGACAATCAAAAAATAAATCATGCTCCGACTTCATCACATAACGGTTCACCATACGTGCATGCTACGGGAATCACAAACTTTAACACAAGTATCTCTCAAATTCACAACTACTCAACTAGTATGACTCTAATATCACCATCTTCATATCTCAAAACAGTCATAAGGAATCAAACTTCTCATAGTATTCAATGCACTTTATATGAAAAAAATTATTATACCCATCTTGGATGACCATCATATTAGGACTAATTTTATAGCCAAAGCAAATTACCATGCTGTTCTAAAGGAATCTCGAAATAATATAAGTGAAGTATGAGAGATCAATAATTTCTATAAAATAAAACCACCACCGTGCTCTAAAAAGATCTAAGTGAAGCACTAGAGCAAAATTATCTAGCTCAAAAGATATAAGTGAAGCACATAGAGTATTCTAATAAATTCCGATTCATGTGTGTCTCTCCCAAAAGGTGTGTACTACAAGGATGATTGTGGTAAACTAAAAGACAAATACTCAAATCATACAAGACGCTCCAAGCAAAACACATATCATGTGGTGAATAAAAATATAGCCTCAAGTAAAGTTACCGATAGACGAAGACGAAAGAGGGGATGCCTTCCGGGGCATCCCCAAGCTTAGGCTTTTGGTTGTCCTTGAATTGTACCTTGGGCTGCCTTGGGCATCCCCAATCTTAGGCTCTTGCCACTCCTTATTCCAAAATCCATCAAATCTTTACCCAAAAACTTGAAAACTGCACAACACAAAACTTCAACAGAAATCTCATGAGCTCTGTTAGTATAAGAAAATAAACCACCACTTTAAGGTAATGAAATCATTTTTATTTATATTGGTGTTAAACCTAATGTATTCTAACTTCTCTATGGTTCATACCCCCCGATACTACTCATAGATTCATCAAAATAAGCAAACAACAACGAAAAGCAGAATCTGTTAAAACAGAACAGTCCGTAGTAATCTGACTTGTTCGAATACTTCTGGAACTCCAAAAATTCTTAAATAAATTGGTGGACGTGAGTAATTTTTCTATTAACCATCTGCAAAAAGAATCAACCTAAAATCACTCTCCAGTAAAAATTGACAGCTAATCTCGTGAGCGCAAAAGTTTCTGTTTTTTACAGCAAGATCGCAAAGACTTCACCCAAGTCTTCCCAAAGGTTCTACTTGGCACAAACACTAATTAAAACATAAAACCACATCTAAACAGAGGCTATATGAATTATTTTTTAATAAACAGGAACAAAAAGCAAAGAACAGAAATAAAATTTGGTTGCCTCCCAACAATCGCTATCGTTTAACGCCCCTAGCTAGGCATTGATAATTTTAATGATGCTCACATGAAAGATAGCAATTGAAATACAAAGAGACCATCATAAAACATGTAATAAACAAGTTTAAGTCTAACATGCTTCCTATGCATAGGGATTTTATAAGCAAACAAAGTATTATAGCAAGCAAAAACTATCACATGCAAGGAAGAAGAAAGAAAGAATAGCAATCTCAACGTAACGAGAGGTAATTTAGTAACATGAAAATTTCTACAACCATATTTTCCTCTCTCATAATAATTACATGTAGGATCATAATCAAATTCAGCAATATAGCTATCACATAAAATTTTCTCTTCATGATCCACATGCATGCAAAGTTGATACTCTTCAGAAATAGTGGGATTATCATAAAATAAAGTCATGACCTCTCTGAACCCACTTTTGTCAAAAACTTTATAAGATTGGATCCAAATATGTGGGATCTAAAGTGACACTCTTCCAAACCCACTTTCAGTATTATTGCAAACATTATTATCAATCTCATATGCATCATGGGGCTTATATAAATTTTCAAGATTGTAAGAAGAATCACCCCAATCATGATCATTGCAACAAGTAGTGGACATAGCAAAACTAGCATCCCCAAGCTTAGGGTTTTGCATATTATTAGCACAATTGACATTAACAGAATTTATAATAATATCATTGCAATCATGCTTTTCATTCAAGGAGCTATCGTGAATCACTTCATAAATTTCTTGTTTCAACACTTCATCACAATTTTCAGATTCATGAATTTCAAGCAAAACCTCATAAAGATAATCTAGTGCACTCAACTCACTAGCAATTGGTTCTTCATAATTGGATCTTTTAAAAAGATTAGCAAGGGGATGAGGATCCATAACAATAGATTTTTAGCAAGTGAAGATGCAAGCAAATAGCAGGCACATGGCAACACTAGCAAACATAAGATCGAACGGAAGAAGGGCGAAGAAAAGGGAAAATCTTTGTGAAGTGGGGGAGAGGAAAACGAGGGGCGAATGGCAAATAATGTAATGCGAGGGAGAAGAGTTTATGATGGGTATTGGTATGTATTGACTTGGCGTAGATCTCCCCGGCAACAGCGCTACAAATCCTTCTTGCTACCTCTTGAGCATGCATTAGTTTTCCCTTGAAGAGGAAAGGGTGATGCAGCAAAGTAGCGTAAGTATTTCCCTCGGTTTTTGAGAACCAAGGTATCAATCCAGTAGGAGACAACGCACAAGTCACCTAGTACCTGCACAAACAATCAAGAACCTTGCAACCAACGCGATAAAGGGGTTGTCAATCCCTTCACGGTCACTCGCAAAAGTGAGATCGAATAAAGATAGTAAAGTAAATATTTTTGGTATTTTTGTTGTATAGATTGGAAAGTAAAGATTGCAAAATAGTAAACGAGATGCGATGTAAATAAAAGAGATGCAATATAATAAGAAAGAGACCCGAGGGCCATAGGTTTCACTATTGGCTTCTCTCAAGATAGCATGTATTACAGTAGGTGAACAAATTACTGCCGAGCAATTGATAGAAAAGCGCATAGTTATGAAGATATCTAAGGCAATGATCATGAATATAGGCATCACGTCCGTGTCAAGTAGACCGAAACGATTCTGCATCTACTACTATTACTCCACACATCGACCGCTATCCAGCATGCATCTAAAGTATTAAGTTCATAAGAACGGAGTAACGCATTAAGCAAGATGACATGATGTAGAGGGATAAACTCAAGCAATATGATATAAACCCCATTTTTTTATCCTCGATGGCAACAATACATTGCGTGCCTTGCTGCCCCTACTGTCACTGGGAAAGGACACCGCAAGATTGAACCCAAAGCTAAGCACTTCTCCCATTGCAAGAAAGATCAATCTAGTAGGCCAAACTAAACCGATAATTCGAAGAGACTTGCAAAGATATCAAATCATGCATATAAGAATTCGGAGAAGAACCAAATAATATTCATAGATAATCTTGTTCATAAATCCACAATTCATCGGACCTCGGCAAACACACCGCAAAAGAGTATTACATCGAATAGATCTCCAAGAAGATCGAGGAGAACTTTGTATTGAGAATCAAAGAGAGAGAAGAAGCCATCTAGCTAATAACTATGGACCCGAAGGTCTGTGGTAAACTACTCACGCTTCATCGGAGAGGCAATAGTCTTGATGTAGAAGCCCTCCGTGATCGCTTCCCCCTCCGGCAGATCGTCGGAAAAGGCCCCCAGATGGGATCTCACGGGTACAGAAGGTTGCGGCGGTGGAAAAGTGGTTTCGTGGCTCTCTCTGATTGATCTAGGGTATAAGAGTATATATAGGCGAAAGAAGTACGTCGGTGGAGGTACGAGGGGCCCAGAAGGGTGGGGCGCGCCTACTCCTGGGCGCGCCCTCCTGCCTCGTGGCCGCCTCGTGGCGTTCCATACTCAACTCCAAGTCTTCTAGATTGCTTTCGGTCCAAGAAAGATCATCGCGAAGGTTTCATTCCATTTGGATTCCGTTTGGTATTCCTTTTCTGCGAAACACTAAAATATGCAAAAGAACAGAAACTGGCACTGGGCCTCCGATTAATAGGTTAGTTCCAAAAATAATATAAAAGAGCATATTAAAGCCCATTAAATATCCAAAACTAATAATATAATAATATGAAACAATAAAAAATTATAGATACGTTGGAGACGTATCATGGTCTCTCGACTCGAAGGTGAGGTCGGCCTTAGGCGCCGCCCAGCCCGGAGGAGCTCCCTGCTGCACGTGGGCGGCACCCACCTGGCGGAAGAACTGCTTGACGTGGCGGTCAGAGGGCGGCGCGTGCGAACCAGCGAGCAAGGCTGTGACGGCGTGGGGCGCCGGCGCCGCGAAGCGCGTGACGAAGAGACCGCGCAACTCCTCCCAGGAGGCCACAGAAGATCCCGGCAAGCTAAGCAGCCAGGCGCGCGGCACGCCTGCGAGGGCCATGGGGAACCAGTTGGCCATGACCTTGTCGTCACCGCCGGCTGCCAACACCGCCTCCTCGTATGCCCGGAGAAAACCTGCCGGATCCGCCGCCCAGTCGTATCGGGGCGGCAGCTCTGGCCTGAACTTAGGTGGCCACTCCACCTGCCGCAGGGCGGGGGTGAAAGCTCGTAGGCCCTCGGCTCCCTCGAAAGCGCGCGTCAATCCGGTCGATGGAGGAGCGTCCGCCATGAGGGCCAAGCACCAAGCACAGCGCACGGAGAGGCGGACCTTTGACGCACCCCTACCAGGCGCCCCAAATGGCGGATTTCCGGTTCCGCAGACCCTTGAGAGGTTCAAACTCTGGGGTGCGTGCGAAGGACTCAACCTCCCTAGTCTGCCTACTCGCCAATCCCACCGCCTAGCTCGATGAAATCGATGGAAACGGGACACGGCGGTTTACCCAGGTTCGGGCCACCTTGCGGTGTAAAACCCTACTCCTGCTTTGTGGTGGATTGGCCTCGAGGGGCTGAGGATGAACTAGTACAGTGGGGGAACAACCTCAGGAGGAGGAGTGTTCTTGGGCTCGAGTGAGCTGGTGAGTGTGAGGATGGAATGGATCCGATCCGGTCTCTCCCCCACTTTGGTGGTGGCTAGGCCCTATTTATAGTGGCCTTGGTCCTCTTCACAAATGAAAGGCGGGAAGGGATCCCACAACGGCCAAATTCAAAGGGAGAGAGCTAGTACATGCTATCCTGACAAAACTAGTCTTCGCCTGCAAAAGCCTCTGGTCGTGAAGCCGCGGTGGGCTCGGTGGTAACCTCCATCCTGCTGTCCTAGCGGTCTTGGTCTTGTTGCACCGGAATGGAAACCTTTGGCTGATTCCTTGGGACTCTGCGCTTGCGCTTGCCTCCTTAGCACCAAAGAGGAAACTGGTACACTACGCCCGCTGGCGCCCGCCTGGCCTTGGTCATCATGGTTCACGTCATCCGAACCTCACGAGGTGAGGCTTGCATAGAAATCTTCGCTCCTCGGGAGCCGGCATGAGGAGGCCGCTCCTCGTGAGGTCTTGGTGTCGTCCGCCTCGCGAGGCTTGGCCCCTCGCGAGGGTCTTGATTTGTTGACGCTTGAAGTTGGGCCGTACCAGGCCGTCGACGAAGCCACGCCATGGGCCGCAGGTAGGCAAGTCTAGGTACCCCCGTTCCCAGAACACCGACAATGACGTTCAAAACGTATTTGAAGTACCAGTTCTAAGCCGTAAAGCATGGCACACTGAACTATCGAGTAGTCATCAGATCGAGCTTGCCAGGCGTTCATAACATCTGCTTCAGCTCCTGCAGCAGGTCTGTCACCTAGTGGTGCATCAAGGTAATTCTTCTATGCAACAATGAGCATTATCCTCAAGTTACGGACCCAGTCCGTGTAGTTGCTACCATCATCTTTCAACTTAGCTTTCTCTAGGAACGCATTAAAATTCAGGGGAACGGTAGCTCGGGCCATTGATCTACAACATAGATATGAAAAACTATAAGACTAAGTTCATGATAAATTAAGTTCAATTAATCAAATTACTAATGAACTCCCACTTAAATAAACATCCCTCAAGTTCTCTAAGTGATACGTGATCCAAATCAACTAACCCATATCCGATCATCACGTGAGATGGGGTAGTCATCAATGGTGAACATCTCTATGTTGATCATATCTACTATATGACTCACGTTCGACCTTTCAGTCTCCAGTGTTCCAAGACCATGTTTGTACATGCTAGGCTCGTCAAGTTTAACCCAAGTATTCTACATGTGCAAAACTGTCTTACACCCGTTGTATGTGAACGTAGAGTCTATCACACCTGATCATCACAAGGTGCTTCAAAACGACGAACTTTGGAAACGGTGCGTACTCGGGGAGAACACTTTTATCTTGAAATTTAGTGAAGGGATCATCTTATAATTCTATTGCCGTTCTAAGCAAAATAAGATGCATAAAGGATAAACATCACATGCAATCAAAAATATGTGACATGATATGGCCATCATCATCTTGTGCTTTTGATCTCCATCTCCAAAGCATTGTCATGATCTCCATCGTCACCGGCTCGGCACCTTGATCTCTATCGTTGCGTCGGGGTCGTCTCGCCAACTATTGCTAACGCATAGCGATAAAGTAAAGCAATTACATGGCGCTTGCACTTCAAACAATAAAGGGACAACCCTAAGGCTCCTGCCAGTTGTCGATATTACAAAACCTTATCATCTCATACATCAAGATATATCACATCATATCTTGACCGTATCACATCACAACATGCCCTGCTAAAACAACACTACAAAAAAAAGACACATCCGTGACATTTTGGGCCGAACGATTTTTTTTCTGTCATGCTTATGACACTTCTATGATGATAATTATGAAAAAACTCGGTATCATCATAGATGTGGTGGGCTCCTATTTCTGTGAAAAAAGATCATGACAGAAAATGGGCTTTTCGTCCTGGGCGGGCCGGAGACGCACATGCATGACATTCTTTGGGCCGTCCATGACGGAGAAAATTGTGGTAGAAGCGAGGGTGAGGAAAATATCGGGGACTTCCCGGTTACGGTGGGTGGTCGAGGCCGAGCGATGCAGTGTGGTTTGCGTGTTTCTCTCGTGCGCGCGCATGGTGTGAGCCGGGTCGCTATAACTGAACCCGAGCAATCTCCTGCTGCTACGTACTGAAGCCGATCGATCGATCCCTTTGCTCCTAACTGAACCTGACCGAGACTCCTACGCTGCTAACCGAAACCGATCGATGGATGCTGCTGCATGCTTACTGAAGCCGATCGAACCCCCATGTGAGACGTAGCTAGCCGGTTGGGTCGCCTCTGGATGAACAGTGCCCGTTGCTACCGCGCGCTCGATACGTAGAACGAATCGAGACGTGGTGTGAGTCGAGCCGGTTGGGTTGGCTGTGGATGAACAGTTCCCGGTGGGGGTTGGATGAACAGGACCCCGGCCGTGTGTATAGGCGGTTGCCGCTGGATGAACAGGACCCCGTGGTATATAGTATGCGGTTGCCGCTGGATGAACAGGAGCCCAAGGAGGCCGCTACACACCCCAGCTGATTGGGGGTGGATGAACAAGACCCCGTGAAGGCTGGTTGAACTGAAGTCCGTGGAGGCTAGATGAATAGTAGCCCTTGGATGAATAGTGTCTGGTGGAGGCTGGAAACGGTGGATGAACAGTAGCAGGTGGAGGTTGGAGGAAGTCGACGGTGGATGAACACTAGCCCGTGGAATCCCGTTTTGCGGTACGCCACATCCCTCCCGATGAAAAAGACCCCCGTTTCGACCGTAGAAGGTCAAAGAGGAGTCCGTTTCCTCCGTTTTGCGGTGCGCCACACCCCTCCCGGTCAACAGGACCCCGTTTCAGCCATAGGAGCTCGAATAGAAGTCCGTTTCCACCGTTTTGCGGTATGCCAGACCCTTCCCGATGAACAAGACCCTGTTTCGACCGTACGCGGTCGAACAGAAGGCTCGTTTCCTCCATTCTGCGGTACGCCAGACCTCGTTTCGGCTGTTCCATCCAAGCTGGTTGGCTCCCGATGAACAGGACGTGTTCCGACCCAGTGGCTTCGCTCCCGATGAATAGGACGCGCTCCAACCCAGTCACTTGGCTCTCAGTGAAGACGACGTTGTTTCCTCCGTTTCGACCCAGCCGGTTAGCTACCGGTGAACAGGACGACGTCGCTGCCGTCCGTTGCCTCTCCATGTACATGAGCCCTGGCCGTACGTATGCGCAAGTATGCGTTCGAGACCCCCCTTATGTTTGTAGTAGCCGTATTTAATTTCTTGCAGCGTGGCTATACGTACGTGTACACGATATATATAGACGGGACTGCGTGACATGCTACGTCTGCGCGCTCTACTACGACACGTGCATATCCTTACTCGGACACGATTCATCACTACAGAGAGACCGATCGACCAGTATGTAAGTACACGATCACGACCAGACAGACAACCCGACGTACGGTTCGACCCGGTGGGACCCAACTATGAGGGAGGATAAGGAGGCACTTCCTTCCATGCGAAGATATAGCTGGTGGGTCCCAGCTGTCAGGGAAGATAAGGAGGCACTTCCTTCCCTATGAAATATAGCTGGTGGGTCCCAGCTGTCAGGGGGAACAATCTTTTTTTGCCCGTAATACGGACGCACTTCCTTGCGTACGAAGATGTAGCTAGTGGGTCCCAGCTGGCAGGGCGAAATGTTTTTTTCGAGGCCCTTCCGGTAGGTCCCGCTGTTAGGTGGAGGAATCATTATTTTGCGCGTAGTAAGGAGGCACTTCCTTGCTGCGGCCGTGGACCCAGCTGTCAGCCTCTCCACGTACAGTCCTCTTCTGATGGAAGGCGTTCCTTGACCATGTTGACCACGCCGCACCGAGAGCACCAAGGCGGTGGACGTCGGCGAGGCCTAAGATGGGAACGATCTAGAGTCATGAAACAAGGGGCACTAGAGTCCCTGACGGAGGGGAGTATGAGCGACTGGTTCGGCTACCGGGTGAGGCTGCCTTTGCTGGAGAATAACAGAAGGTGTGGATGAGTACATGTATGACTTGGCCACCGTTGGGAGTAGAGTGGGGCGGCGAGGCCTGCACGGCAGCACAGCCGGCCACAGGAGGCAGGTGCAGGTGCTCCAGCCAGTGATGGTTTTGGCGGCTGGAGCAAGAGCTACTAGATCAGAGATTCAAGAAGCAGGATCGCCATTGGATGTCAATCCAACGACTACAGATGTCAGAATAATTTGTTGACTCTTTGTATTACACCATTAAATCAATTTGTTCACTAATTGGACAACACCTTGCGCAGGCTTCGTCTAGTGGGCCAACAAAGTCAGCTTCGAAAGCTGTGGCGGAATGCAGCCCATTTGTTTAGGTTTTAGAGCCCATTTCATTTTGTTTGCCAATACATCTATTTCTTGGGCTTTGACTCAAAAAAATATCTATTTCCTGGGCTGGTTAAAAATAATAATAATAGCCGATTTACTATTTATGATAATTGTTTCTCAAAAAAACTATTTATGATAATTTACAGCTCATTTGATTATTTATTCGAATACACCTATTAACTGAGCTGAGTCAAAAATAATATTGCGTACTGATACGTCTCCAAAGTATCTATAATTTTTTATTGTTCCATGCTATTACATTATCTGTTTTGGATGTTTTATATGCATTAATATGCTATTTTATATTATTTTTGGGACTAACCTATTAACCTCGAGCCCAGTGCCAGTTCCTGTTTTTTCCCTGTTTTTGAGTTTCGCAGAAAAGGAATACCAAACGGAGTCCAAAGGATAAAACCTTCGCGATGATTTTTCTTGGACCAGAAGACACCCAGGAGACTTGGAGATGAAGTCAAAAGAGCCACGAGGCGGCCACAAGGACGAAGGGCGTGCCTAGGGGGTAGGGCGTGCCCCCCACCCTTGTGGGCCCCTCGTGCACCCCCTAACCTAATTTCTTCACCTATATGTTCCCATATATCCCCAAACCAACATAGGCATCCACGAAAACACTTTTCCACCGCCGCAACCTTCTGTATCCGTGAGATTTGATACGTCTCCAACGTATCTATAATTTTTGATTGTTCCATGTTGTTATATGATCATTCTTGGATGTTTTACGATCATTTTATAGTCATTTTATATCATTTTTTGGTACTAACCTATTGACTTAGTGCCAAGTGTCAGTTGCTGTTTTCTGCATGTTTTTTACATCGCAGGAAATCAATACCAAACGGAGTCCAAATGCAGCGAAACTTTTTGTGGAATTTTTATGGACCATAAGACGTCCAGTGGGCCGGAGAAGACCTGGGGGGTGCCCCGAGGGGGGCACAACCCACCAGGGCGCGCCTGGGCCCCCAGGCGCGCCCAGGTGGGTTGTGCCCACCTCGGTGGCCTCCCAAACCGCCTCTTTACTCTATAAATACCCTAATATTCCAAAAACCCTAGAGGAGTCGACGAAAATCAATTCCAGCCACCGCAAGTTCCAGAACCACCAGATCCAATCTAGACACCATCACGGAGGGGTTCATCATGTCCCTTGGTGCCTCTCGGATGATGCATGAGTAGTCTATTGTAGACCTACGGGTCCGTAGTTAGTAGATAGATGGCTTCCTCTCTCTCTCTCTCTCTCTCTCTTTTGATTCTCAATACAATAGTCTCTTGGAGATCCATATGATGTAACTCTTTTTGCGGTGTGTTTTTTGGGATCTGATGAACTTTGAGTTTATGATCAGATCTATCTTTTATCCGTGAAAGTTATTTGAGTCTTCTTTGGTATCTTATATGGATGATTGCTTATAGCCTCATATTTTCTCTCCAATATTTGGGTTTTGTTTGGCCAACTGGATCTATTTATCTTGCAATGGGAAAAGGTGCTTTGTGATGGGTTCGATCTTACGGTGCTTGATCACAGTGACAGAAGGGGAACCGACACGTATGTATCGTTGCTATTAAGGATAACAAGATGGGGTCTATTTCTACATAAATAGATCTTGTCTACATCATGTCATCGTTCTTATTGCATTACTCTGTTTCTCCATGAACTTAATACACTAGATGCATGCTGGATAGCGATCGATGTGTGGAGTAATAGTAGTAGATGCAGGCAGGAGTCGGTCTACTAATCTTGGACGTGATGCCTATATAATGATCATTGCCTGGATATCATCATGATTATTTGAAGTTTTATCAATTGCCCAATAGTAATTCGTTTACCCACCGTTTGCTATTTTTCTTGAGAGAAGCCACTAGTGAAATCTACGGCCCCGGGTCTATTCCTTATTTTGCCTTTGCGACCTATTTTATTTGCTTTTATTTTTAGATCTATTAAACCAAAAATACAAAAAATACCTTGCTGCACTTTATTTTATTTGGCGTTTGATCTATCAATTATTACAAAATCTCTCACATCCTTTTGCCAATTTCTGGCGCTGTTACCCGAAAGGGATTGACAACCCCTTTAACACGTCGGGTTGCGAGTATTTCTTATTTGTGTGCAGGTGATGTTCATGTAGTATTGCGTGATTCTCCTACTGGTTCAATAACCTTGGTCTCATCACTGAGGGAAATACCTACCGTTGATGTGCTTCATCATCCCTTCCTCTTTGGGGAAATACCGACGTAGTTCTAGCAGACATCAAAAGGAATTTCTGGCACCGTTGCCGAGGAGACATCATCAACATCTACCAGGTTCCTAATCACAAATCTCATCTCCTTGCAATTTACAATATTTGCCATTTGCCTCTCGTTTTCCTCTCCCCCACTTCACAAAAGTTTGCCATTTTATTCGCCCTCTTTTTCTTTCGTCGTTTTCTCGTCAGATCTACCGTTTGTTTGCAATCATGAGTGACTTTGGTATGGCAGAAACAGACGATGGTATGACTCCTAAAATTGGACGATCTGGCAATCTGGATGCTAGAACTTTTGTTTTGGGGCAAGGGAATGTTATAGGAAAAGAACGTATCCAAAAAAATCAATTGTGTTGGAAATTTAAGTCTTGGTGATGTTCCTATACTTAAGAGGATAAATCTTATGCGGAAGCTATTTCACCACCTGTTCTGAAACTTGAAACTAAATTTATCCGTACTCATCCTACCTTGCAAAGATTTTTTTAGCTACCCGTTATAAAGAATCCCAAGGCTAAAAAGTTGGCCACTCTTGTTCTTATGAATGAATTTGCCTACATAATACGGGAAGCGAGGGAAATCTTTGACTTCTGTGGTATGAATCGTGAAAAGCCGGTGATAGATGAAATTCTTTATAATAGTGATTATCCGTTAAGACATTTGCTTGGGGATAATCAAATTTTTGATGACAATCTTAACAAGCAAGTCCCTATTCTAGATATAATCCAACAAGTTTTTAATAATGTTAATCAACATTATTCTTGGATTGTTGCCGGAAATCAAAGAGGTTATGATGATAAGCAACTTGATAGTGCTAAGGTTTCCATGGATAATATATTTTATGTTGTTTTTACAAAACCTCATGACAAAAATACCTCTAAGGAAATTAAGGAGAAAGATAACAAAACGTAGATCCTTGCTTTATGCCTAGCTAGGGGCATAAAACGATAGCACTTGTTGGGAGGCAACTATACCTGGCCATGGGTCGGGCCGGGCCTAAAAAAGCCCACGGCAGAAAACTGAGGCCCAGGCCCTCCCATCGGGCCTACTTTCAAGCCCAAGCCCGACCCATCTGGTAAAAAGCACTCAAAAGTCCTTAGGGCTTAGGGCCGTGGGTCGGGCCTCTTCCTTAAAATGCCAATATGCCAAGCCCAAGCCCAAGCCCAAGCCCGTCCAGGCCCTGCTGGTGGGCTCAAAACTCAGGCCCAAGCCCGACCCATGGGCAAGCCCGTCGGGCCTAGGCCCTGGATTTTAGGGCCGGGCCTGGGTGGGCCGAGAGGGCCAGGCCGGAGATGGCCACGACTAGAGGCAACCCTATGAATGAAATTTATTTTTGTCTTTTGCTTTATGTTCTTGAGTGTTTGCATAATTATGCTACTGTTATGATTATGTTTTTTGTGTTTTAGTTACTATTTGTGCCAAGCAAAGCCTTTAGGATCTTCTTGGGTGATAGTTGCTTTGATCTTGCTGAATTACAGAAACTTTTGCGTCCAGAGTTACAATTCTTAAAAATCACAGAAGTGACAAAAAAATCTGAATTTTTTTACATTAGATTTATATACAAATTGCCCAGGTTGTCCTAATTTTTAAGAATTTTTGGAGTTTTTTTTTGACTATACACAGTAGGGCAAAACCCCACTGCAATTTTTTGTTTATATTAATCTAAAAAAAGTAAAGTCCCAGAAAGGAACCAAAGTACAAAAGGCTTGAGATAAGCCAAGGAGGAAGAAAAAGAAAGAGGAAAGAAAAAACACTAACAACTAAGAAACTAGGATTACAGGACAAGATTATCCAGCCAAAAACAGTATGCTCCAGCATAGCTCTTTTTAATTCTGAACCTGAGAAGAGAGAGCTCCTCCATGAAGATGGCTTTCCACCTTTGAATGCTGGGATGAATTGCTTGGAAAATCATGTTGCTCCTGGAGATCCAAATAGCCCAAGAAGCAAGGATGACTATCTCCATGAAGAAAGGTACATGAAGTTTCTGCTTGAGATCAAGAAAAGCTTCCATGATTGAAACATTTGCCTGCCTTGAAGGGCAGATCAGATCCCAACACTGTGCAGCAAAAAGGGCAAGTCCAGAAAAGGTGCTGAAGAGTCTCTTCCTGTGGACAATTGTTGACAGCACAATTATAGCTGCCCAGCTGAAAAGATTTCCTTCTCAGAAGATTTCTAGTATTGAGCCTGTCATGAAGTAGTCTCCAAAAGAACACCTTATGTTTTGGCTGACAAGAACTGCTCCAGATCCAATTGAACTGCTGTGGTACAACTTTAACTCCCATCAGCACTTTATATGCCTTAGCCACAGAGAATTGCTCAGTTCCCCATATGTAACTCCAGGTATCTGTGCAATCCAAAGTATCAGAGGCCCTTAAAGCAATGCATATGTCCTCCATAGCCTCAAATTCCTGGAAAGCTTGCACAGTCAGTGGCAGATGAAATAGGTCCTCTAAGTATTCAGTTTGGAGAATGGTGTGAACAGTAGCATCCTTGTTTTTCACAAACGAGAATAGGTGGGGGAACATGTCTTGCAAGCAATGTGAGTGCCAAAGATCAGTCCAAAAATAAGCACTCTTTCCATCACCTATGTTGCATCTGGCCAAGGACTTATAGTTATCAATCAGCTTAAGGTTTGCCTTCCACCAAAAAGATCCCATCCAGCTATTACCAGGTAGAGAATCATTGCTGTAGTAAGATTCCCAAATCAGATTGACCCAGGGAATATTGTGTTTGTTGTAGAACTTATGCAGGTTCTTGAGAAGCAATGCTTTATTCTGAACAAAAATATCAATCACTCCTAAGCCATCTTGATTTTTAGTTCTACACACAGTACTCCATGCCACCTTGGCAGGTCTATGGTCTTCCAAATCAGGGCCTCTCCAAAGACAATGTCTCAAGTATTTTATGGCTTGGGTTTTGATGGTAATAGGCACATCAAGGCATCCCATGAGATATATCAATAATGAGTTGAGGACAGATTTCACTAGCAACAATCTCCCAGCCAAAGTCATAAAGGTGGACAATCCCACAATCTTCTTCTGCAGTCTTGTGACAAGAGGAAAACATTGCTCAACAGTAGGCTTATGAAGGCCTAGGGGTACTCCCAAATACTTGATTGGAAAAGATTCCTTCTTGCAATGAAAAGTATTTATTAAAATCTCCATCTTCTCTTCTGGCACATTTATTGGAATCATACTTGATTTATTGTAATTAACTTTAAGGCCTGTGGCATCAGCAAAAGTATTGAGAAGTGCTTTGAGGCAATGTAATTGCTTTGCATCTGCTTGCAGAATAACCAAGGTGTCATCAGCATACTGGACAATTGGAAAAGCAGGGCATGACTCTACTTGCAAGGGAGAAGTTACCAAACCCAGGTGCATTGCCTTGTTGAGAATTGTCTGAAGTAGATCAGCAGCAAGCACAAAGAGAAGAGGGGACAGAGGATCCCCCTACCTTACACCTCTAAGGCAATATTTTTTTTTCCAGGAACACCATTTAGTAATATAGCAGAGGATGCAGAAGTAAACAATAATTTGATCCATGTAAGCCATCTGTCCCCAAAGCCCTTTGCCTTTAAAATATCCAACATAGCCTGATGTTCAATGGTGTCAAAAGCCTTTTCAAAATCCAATTTCAGAACAATGATTTCCTCCTTTGACTTATGACATTGGTGTAAATATTCATAAGCCCACCCCAAACAGTCATGAATAGATCTTTCTTTAAGGAAACCATATTGGTTGATGTGGACCAATTTTAGAATCACCTTTTGCAATCTATTTGCCAGCAGCTTAGTAACAATTTTCAGACAGCTGTTCAGTAAAGAGATAGGCCTAAAATCATTTGCTGTCAATGGAGAACTCCCCTTTGGAATGAGAGTTATGAATGAAGTGTTCAAACTCTCAAGGGAGATGTGCCCTGCATGAAAATCATAAATGAATTTGAGCACATCTTCTTTAATAATATCCCAACAAGACTTGAGGAATTCATTGTTAAAACCATCAGGGCCAGGAGACTTGTCATTTGGGAGATCATGAACAACAGCTTCAATTTCTTCTGCAGTAAAAGGCAGTTCCAGATTAGCAAAAATATCTGAATGTTGTCTCTGCCCATACAAAGAAACCAGATCAAAGTGCATTGTGGTTTCTTGGGATGTGCCCATTCTTTTTTTGTAAGCATCCAAGAGAATAGCAGCTTTGCCAGCATGATCTGAGATCTCCACTTGGTCCTCATTGTGAAGAATAGCAATATGGTTATGCCTGTAATTGATGGAAGCTTTTGTGTGAAAGAATTTTGTGTTTTCATCTCCAAACTTCACCCCCTTGATTTTTCCTCTCTGCTTCCAATAAATCTTTTGGTTCCTCAGTAATATAAGCAGTTGTTCTTTAAGAATAGCCCTGCAGTTCCATTCATGAGTATCCAGCTCTCTGAATTCCTCAAAGAAATCCCACATGAAGATGAGCTCATTTAACTTTGCAATTGTAGTTTTCAGACAGGACGGAGATTTAGCCCACAACTTCAAAGCTCTTCTTAAAATCTTGAACTTAGCATTCAAAGACTTAACAGAATCAAGGTTTCCCACTGGGATGCTCCAAGCAGAGGCAACAACCTGTTTGAAATCAGAATGATGCAGCCAATAGTTCTCAAACCTGAATACTCTTGCCTTTGGGATAGAAGTACCAACTTTTATTACACAGGGCAAGTGATCAGATATAGGTTTTGCAAGTGGTAGTACAATTGTATTAGGGAAAGAAGTCATCCAGGAGGCAGAAGTGAAAAACCAGTCAAGTTTGACCAACAAAGGATCATGCTGCATGTTACTCCAACTGAACTTTCTACCATGCAAAGGTAATTCAACCAAACCTTGCTTACTAATTGCCTCATTGAACATAAGCATATCATTAACATCTCCCCCGGGTCTGTTCCTATCTGATGGAGCCCTCATAAGGTTGAAATCTCCCATTAAGATCCAATCAACATCATCAGGCATGTGAATATTTAGAAACCAGTTAATAAACTCCATTTTGTCTTGAGGGTCACATGGACCATAGATATTTGAAAGAATCCAAGACTGATTGGAAAGCAAACTGGTGAACTGCATGGAAAGTGAAAACCTATTTTGTGCAATGATTTCTCTTGAGAATTGTGAGCCATTCCAGGCCACTAGGAGCCCCCCAGAAGCTCCAACAGAGGGGAGGAAGGCAAAATTATTAATTCTAGAGGGGCAGAATTTTTTGAAGTAGGCTGTGTCAAAGGTCTCTCTTTTGGTTTCTTGAAGGCACACAATATTACAATCACTCTCATCAATCTTCTGTCTTAAAGCCAGGCATTTGTCCTCAGAATTCATACCTCTAATGTTCCAATTTAGAATATTCCAGTTTCTGTTATTGTTATTCATGGAAACAAATTGAGATTTTGTACCAGAGAGCAAGCACCATCACTTGATCATCATCCAAAAAGGAAAGAAACTGGCATAATGCCCTGATCCACAACATAGCATAATTCCAGCAGAGCATCCAAATATGACACATGAAAGGACTAGTAGGAGAGTACAGCCACAGGCATACAAGGTTCAGAAAGCACCAAGATCCAAGTCTTACAATTGGCAAAAGCAGCAACAAACTAAGTGGTGTGGAACTACAAACACAATCCCACCACACAACACTCCAAGAAAGGTCCCTAAACATTAAGAAGAGGTGGTAGCATGTCCTTCTCCTTTGGCCAAGGGCACCTTGTCCAAAACCTCCTCTTGCATTCTCTTGGGCTTCTTGGCCAGCATGTCCTCCAGTTCTCCCTCAGAAACCTTACAGAAAGAGGCAGTGAGGTTTTTAACAACTGATTTTTTGATGGTGGGAGGGACAGCATTGCAAGGTAAACAATTATTATTAGGGCATGAATTTCTCTTGTAACCAACATTGTCTTTCTTAATTCTGTCACTTCTTCTTACCTCTGTTTCCACAAGTGGAGTTTTTCCACTTCTCCTCTTCCTCAAATTTTCCTGGCCAAAAGGTTGCAGCAAGGCCTGTGACTCCACATCATGCAAATTTGCAGCCACCCCAATATTTTATTTACCCTTGTCCTTATCACCTTCCACCATGACCTGACAGATTGGTGCATGAGAGGTAGGACATTTGTCAGGTATATGAAACAGAAAAGCTTGGTCCATATTTTCCACAGCAGTGAACAGATCCCACATTCCAGATTTTAACATATTGACAGTCCAAGTAAACTTATCAGGGGACAGAAGCAAGTGGACAATAAAGTTAAACCAACTTACAGGAATGTTGGTAGAGAAAGAGCTCCTGTTGTCCAATGCTTTCTCTTTAAAGTGCTGCTTCCACAGTAACATGCCTTCTTCAGAAACAGAGAGTTCAGTGTTAGCAGTGGCAGCCATCTAAATACTTTTCAGACCAAGGAGGGAAGGTGCCATGTTAAAGTGCTCATTGATTTGATTAACCCAATTACCTTGGAGACCTGACTGGAGGTCCTCTAAATTCTCCACAGGCTGTAAACTTCCTCTGGCAGTAATAACATGTTCAGCAGTGTCATTCAAGACTTGAGTTGAAGATCCAGTAGTTGTCATAGGAAGATCAGAAAACATGACAGGCTCCAAAGCTGCTTCCAGAAGTGCAGGTTGGTCAGAAGCCACCTCCAAGGGAGGAGAAACATCAGGAGCAACCTGTGTTGCAAGAGGGTTTGAGGCAACATGCTGCAGTGGGTCTGCAGGAGGCTGATCATGCAAAGCAGCCACCTCCTGGGTTTGCTCCTGCAATACAGGAGGCTCCTCATCATCTGACTGGTATGCTTGAATTATGTTCTGCAGTCCATTTGCCATCACAACAGCAGTAGGTTGGGCAATTGCAGGAATTGCAGCCCTAGCATGAGTGGCTTCCACAGTAACTGAAGGCAAAACCATATGAGAATTGTCTCCTTCAGAAAAGGACATGTCTGAAGAGAAACTGCTATTACTAGGTGCTGGAAGCAGCTCTTCACCATCTGCCCAGGCCATTTCTTCCTGTTGTACAACATCAAGAAGATCTTCTAACTCAGCATTATGGATGTGCTGATGGTTATCGTCCCAGTTATCCCAGTTTTCAGCAACCTGAACATCCACCTCATTATTGATGGCTGCAACAACATGAAAACCCTTAGCAGGCACAGCATTCTCAGGTAGAGGGTGCGGGTCCTCATTAGCAGGAGGAAAAGGGTCCTCATCTGCAGGTCCTCCACCAAGGAGCTCACTGGCCAGCACTTCGATGGAGGAAGACCAGCCGTCCTCATCAAATTCATCCCCTTCAGACCAGCGCATACTTTTTGGGATGGTATCCAAGTCCAAAACTCTTGCCTTGACCACAATGCGACCCATGTGATCATCCTCCTTGTCCCAGGAAATCATGCGGCCAAACTTACTAACAGCACAAGCAAGATCTTCAGTGGTGCGGAAATCAAAAGGGACTCCCGTCAGAAGCAACCACACCACTCTATTAAGATGAACCCTCCTGTGATTCCTTCCCTCGTCATGCCTCGCAAAACTAATGAACACATCTCCAAACTCGTGGGGGCTATCAAGGACCAACTTGTCCCTATCCCTAACACGCGTGAGACGAACATATGCCTCACCGAACGGACAGCGCTGGATATCTTGCAGCCCCAACTGTCTATGTTCAACAATAAAATCCTCAAGAACATCTCTTACATTGGGGAATGGAGCATCTGCAAGGAGAGGGTGAATAGTCGCAATCGCCCAGTCCTCATGGCGACGAGGGCGCTGCGGTAGCACCACCCGAGCCACACCATTGCGCCCAGGAACCTGCTGAATGTTGAAGCCATGTGGCACAAAAGGGCGTGGGTCGACCGGGATGTTGGCCATCGGCGTCGCAGAAGAACGCGAGATCACCGGCGAAGTGAGGCGCAAAGCACTAGAAGCAGAGTTTGTGCACAGAGGTGAGACAGAGGAACAGAGCGGAGAAGTTGAGGAGGCAAGGGGACGACGAGGCTGGAAATTAGGAAAATATCCCAAACAAAGCTCACTAAAAGAGGAAACGAGCGGAGGCTCGCGGGCTGGGCCAACTGACTGAAACCAGTCTTGGACCGCGTCTAGGTCCCAGGCCTCAGGCGATGGGCTGGGGAAAGTGGCAAACCGAAGATAAGGAAAAAGCCCAGGAAGGCGATTGGCATTGCACTCCGTAGCAAAATGGCCCAACTTGCCACACGCGTAGCACTGAAATGAGAAATTAGAGTGATCCAGATTCCCGCCCGACGTAACCGCAGCGAGATCCTCGCCCGAGGAATTAATATTGGGCAATGAGTGCACATTATTGTCCGAGGCCACATTAGTGCTGACGGTCGGAAAATTCGCTAACCTAGCAAAAATCGACTGCCGTGGTTGATCGCCGGAAAATCTACCGGCGGCGGAGCATGGGCGTGATCCAGAACTGACCAAAGTCCAAGAAGCTTCTTCCTCTCGATAAAAAAGTTGTTCTTCACGTAGCCAGTTCGGTCCTCCAAAACCCCAAAGATTGAACACTAACTCAAAATCCTTCTCAACCACCCGACCCTGATTATAAATTTCAAAACCCATTGCTTTGGAGGCAACCGAAAACTTGAATGTTCTGTCTTTGAGATGTAGCACACGAAAACCTTGTGGATAACCGCCAAAACAAGATTGCAACGTGACACTGACTGTGTGACAATCCAACCGAAATCGAGCACGGCAAAAGGAAACCACCAAAGTGAATTCACGTTGACGAAAACCAGGGGAAAACACCACCGGATGACCAAACTTTTGTCTCATTGAAAGCTGAAATTCTTTACCTCGAGCAAAGTTGAGAGAGGGAGGATCCATGGCCATGCAAGGGCCAAAACTTCCCACAAAGGGCCCAGAGACAGCAAGGTGGACGGATGGACGGTGGCCGCCAGCGCCGGAGCGGCAGCCGGCGGGAAGAGGGGTGGCCGCCGGGGCCGGAGTGGCCACCGGCGGGGAGCGCCTAGAGAGAGCCTAGAGAATTTTTGGAGTTACAGAAGTATTCGAAATATTCAGATTGCTACAGACTGTTCTGTTTTTGGCAGATTCTATTTTCTTTGCGTTGTGTGCTTGTTTTGATGATTCTACGGTTTTCTTTGAAGAGTTTTTGCCATAGAAAAGTTGGAATACAGTAGATATAATGCAAGAATAAAATATGAATGGGTTTGCAACAGTACTTATAGTAGTGATTTGCTTTCTTATACTAACGGATCTCATGAAGGTTTTGTTGAGTTTTGTGTGATTGAAGTTTTCAAGTTTTTGGTGATGTTACGATGGATGAAGGAATAAGGAGTAAGAAGAGCCTATTTGGGGATGCCTATGCCATCCCAAGCTATTATCCAAAGATAAGCAAGCAACTATGCTTGGGTATGCCCGAGTGGCATCCCCTCTTTCTTCTAACGACCATCAGTATTTTACTCGAAGCTATATTTTTATTCGTCACATACTATGAGTTTTGCTTGGAACGTATTGTATGATATGAGTCTTTGCTTGATTTGCTTTTCGTTTTAAGTCTTGAATCCTTGCTGGACACACCTATTTGAGAGAGCCAAAATTATGCTATGACTTGTTAGAATTGCTCTCTATGCTTCACTTAAATCCTTATGAGCTATGGAATTGCTCTAGTGCTTCACTTATATCTTTTTGAGCACGGTGTGCTTTAGTATTTTTGAAGAAATGCTCTCTTGCTTCACTTAGATTTATTTGTGAGTTAGTAATTGTTTTTAGAAATTCTCTCTTGCTTCACTTAAATTAATTTGAGAGAAAGAAATATTATCCTCATGATCTTCACTTATATTTGTTTGAGCTTATCAAAAGCAATATATGAAAATTAGTTCCAAAGTGATAGATATCTAAGAAGGATATAATAAAACTTTCATGAAGATCATTGGAAAAACTTGATTCCTTGTAATAGTTTTGAGATATGATGATGTGATATGTGAGTCATGTTGATGAGTAATTATGCTTTAGTAAGAATATTGGTGTTAAGGTTTGTGATTCCCTATGCAAGCACGAAAGTCAATAGTTATGCCATGAAATTACATCCTACTTGTGGTGCATTATTCGGTGTTAATTATGCTCAATGCTCGCTTATGAGATTTTTTGTTTCTTGGTTGGCCACTTCTCAATCTTTAGCTAGCCTTCATTTTGCACTAAGTATGATCACTACTTGTGCATCCAAAATCCTTTAAACCAGTTTTGCCACATGAGTCCACCATACCTACCTATATGCGGTATTGTTTTGCCGTTCTAAGAAAATTTGCATGTTCCATCTCTAATTTTCAAAATAAACTTCTTTTTTGTGTGCTCGTACCGCTCATGAAGCTGTAGGGGGTGGCTAATATATTTCCATGCTACATATGCTATTCTAACGATGAGTGTTTATTAACTTGTCATTGCACGAGAGTAAGGCAAAGGTATTAGGGATGCCTAGTCCCGAAATGAAAAATGAATTTACTTTATGTTGTCAAATAATAAATTCCTTGGAAAGTGTTGGTATGGAAGGAACCCGTGGATACGGCTAGCCATGGAAAGTGAAAGTATGGTTGAAAAAGGAATAAATTTTAATTTCTGTTTGGGAACCGACTATGATATATCTACCATGGAAAGTATTGGGAACTACTCGATCGTTCTCATTGACAGGAAAAGCATGCCTCCCAAAATGTTTTTATCTCTATATTTTTTGCTTTGAGCTCTGGCACCTCTACAAATCCCTACTTCCCTCTACGAAGGGCCTTTCTTTTACTTTATGCAATTTTTATTTTTATTTGAGTCTCCATCTTCTCTTATAAAGCACCAACTATGGGGCACTATGATCGTACTTGAGCATTGGGTGTAGCTAATATGCAAGTGTGTTTCATTAATGGATCAATGATTGAGCATAATGGTCTAGGGATAACTTATTTTAGTGTTGATATTTTGAAAGACATGGTTGCTTCTTGGTATGTTTGAGTAATAAAGTCCTCATGTCAAAAGTAGACTATTGCTTCGAACCATATAAAGTCCAAATGTCCATGCTATAAAGAAAAGAATATGAGATGAACATGTTAGGCAGCATTCCACATCAAAAATTCTGTTTTTATCATTTACCTACTCGAGGACGAGCAGGAATTAAGCTTGGGATGCTGATACGTCTCCAACGTATCTATAATTTTTTATTGTTCCATGCTGTTATATGATCATTCTTGGATGTTGTACAATCATTTTATACTCATTTTATATCATTTTTTGGTACTAACCTATTGACATAGTGCCAAGTGTCAGTTGCTGTTTTCTGCATGTTTTTTACATCGTAGGAAATCAATACCAAACGGAGTCCAAACGCAGTGAAACTTTTTGTGGAATTTTTATGGACCAGAAGACCTCCAGTGGGCCGGAGAAGCACCTGGGGGTGCCCCAAGAGGGCACAACCCAACCCACCAGGGCGCGCCCTGGTGGGTTGTGCCCATCTCGGTGGCCTCCCAAACCGCCTCTTTACTCTATAAATACCCCAATATTCCAGAAACCCTAGAGGAGTTGACAAAAACCAATTCCAGCCGCCGCAAGTTCCAGAACCACCAGATCCAATCTAGACACCATCACGGAGGGGTTCATCATGTCCATTGGTGCCTCTCCGATGATGCGCGAGTAGTCTTTTGTAGACCTTCGGGTCAGTAGTTAGTAGCTAGATGGCTTCCTCTCTCTCTCTTTTGATTCTCAATACAATGGTCTCTTGGAGATCCATATGATGCAACTCTTTTTGCGGTGTGTTTGTTGGGATCTGATGAACTTTGAGTTTATGATCAGATCTATCTTTTTATCCATGAAAGTTATTTGAGTCTTCTTTGATCTCTTATATGCATGATTGCTTATAGCCTCGTATTTCTTCTCCGATATTTGGGTTTTGTTTGGCCAACTTGATCTATTTATCTTGCAATGGGAAGAGGTGCTTTGTGATGGGTTCGATCTTACGTGTTTGTCACAATAGGTCACCTTTTCTGTCATGTATGTACATCCATGACGATTTTATGACAGAATCAAGATAGTCATACCTGCGCTGTCGTAGAAGTGTTCCATGACATTACCAAAATTATCATCACGGAAGTGTCCACTTCCATGATGATAAATCGAGCGTCATAGAAGTGCTTTCGTCAAGGGTGACCGACATGTGGCATCCACCGTAACATGTCGCCGTTAAGCTATCGGGTCCAATTTTGGATCTGATAACCCGTTAACATCCCGGACCAATGGCGATTTTCCATGTGTAAAATTCTCATTAGCCGAAGGAAACACATGTCAGCTCGTCATTGGGTCAGATAGGCGCCTATGATATGTCGACACGTGCGACGACCCACCACTGGCCCATTTAGCTTACAAACGCCGGCCCGTTTGACTTGGTCAAAAGTTAGCGGGCCGGCCCATGAAAAGCCTGTTAACGGTCTGTTCGCAAATAGCCCATTTTACGGCTCGGTAACTCATGGCCCGTTATGGCCTTACCGAAATCGGCCCAACAACGTCATGTGGGTTGTCAAATATAACACCAGCCCATTTCACTTTCGGCCCATGTATGGCCCATGACGTCTTTCGTCCCATATGAGGCCTTTCGTATCTTTAGTCCCTTTAGTGGCCCACGGTGACTCTAGCCCATAATGTACAGTAAATTTCTTTGTACCCATTAATGGCCCATGATTCACATGGGCCGTTTCCAGCCCGTGTTAGCTTTCGGCCTACTGACGGCCCATACGTTCTTGGCTCCTTTCTGGCCCTCGATTACTTCCGGCTTGTTACTGGCCTGTTCCACTAATGGACCAAATTCGGCCCGTGGCTAGAATCGGCCCGTTTGTGGCCTGTTAACTCGTTGCGCCGTTTCCAGCCCGTCCTATATTCTGGCCCATTAACGACATGTTATTCTTGTGATAGAATTAAGCCTTTGCTGTCTTCCGGCCTGTTAACGGCCCGTTACCGTGCTGGCCCGATACCAATTACACCCGATTACGGCCCATGTGGACCCATTTATCCGACGGCCCGAGTCCCACCGATTCTACGGCCCGTTGGAGGCCCATTTATCCAACGGCCCGTAGGAGGCCCATGGATCCTATGGCCTGTAGCAGGGTCAAGGTTACTGTCAGTGTCAAAACCGGCAGATCTCGGGTAGGGGGTCCCGAACTGTGTGTCTAAGGATCAAAGGTAACAGGAGGCAGGCGACACGATGTTTTACCCAGGTTCGGGCCCTCTTAATGGAGGTAATACCCTACTTCCTGCTTGATTGACTTTGATGTGTATAGGGGTTACAAGAGTTGATCTACCTCGAGATCGTAATGGCTAAACCCTAGATGTCTAGCATGTATGATTATGATTGCCTCTACGGACTAAACCCTCCGGTTTATATAGACACCGGAGGGAGCTAGGGTTATACAGAGTCAGTTTAAAAGGAAAGGAAACTATACATCCGGTCGTCAAGCTTGCCTTCCACGCAAAGGAGAGTCCCATCCGGACACGAGAGAAGGTCCTCGGTCTTGTATCTTCATGGCCCATCAATCCAGCCCACATCACACAGCCCAGATCCCCGAGGACCCCCTAGTCCAGGACTCCCTCAGTAGCCCCCGAACTAGGCTTCAATGACGATGTGTGCGGGACGCAGATCGTCTTCGGCAATGCAAGGTGGGTTCCTCCTCCGAATACTCCAGAGCAATTTGAACAAAAAGAACCGTATTCGACCCTTCGACAATGATGCAGTATCCGGCTTTTACATCCTCAGTCTTGCTGGGTAGGCCCTCCATGATACTCCGGACGGCTTCGGCTTTGCATTAAACATCATATCCTTCGGCTTCCTCGCCTCCGTCGCCTCGGCTTCCACGTGTCAGACGAATACGAAAGGTCCAAGCGTTTTTACAGATAACACCCTGATGGCGTATGGAAGGCGTCTATTTAAGGAGACTAGATCTCAGATGCCATTTCACACCAGGCGAAAATCTTAGAACTTGCCACAAGAGACCACGCAAACATGGCCAGCACTCCCAGTTCTTCCTCCCGCCCCCCACGGTCCTCAAAAAGGCGATTGGGAGAGCTGCTCGGTATCCCATGCCCAACTGACTAAGCTTCAGGTGCAGGGATATCTCCCTCCCACGGATCTAGTCCCCGTTAGAGCGGGATTAACTTCTTTCAATGGCGAAGCCCTGGCGGAAAATTTCCCCAATCCCTCAGAAGGGGAGCGAGTGTGCTTCGTTTCCTTTCTCTCAAGAGGCGTTGGATTTCCAATCCACCCGTTCCTCCGAGGTCTCCTGGAGTACTACAAACTCCAGCTACACAATCTCACGCCGGGCTCCATATGCACATCTCGGGCTTCGTGGCTCTCTGTGAACTGTTCCTAGGCTGCGAGGCCCATTTTGAATTATGGAGGAAGCCTTTCTGCCTCGTCCCCTGCGGGATCCATATTCGAGGTGGGCGGGGCTGAAGTATGGAGCGTAGCCGGGACAGGATACCTGTCCGGCACTCCGAAGAAGGCATCCGAAGAGTGGCCCTCGGAGTGGTTTTACATTGAAGATGTCATTTTCCCAGACCCAATCTGACGAGGCCTACCCGAGTTTTCCAACGCTCTGTTAAAGAAACGCCACAGCTGGCGCCCCCGAAGCCTCGAGGAGGAAGATAGTGCGGAGGTTAAGAAGTTAATGGACAAGATAAAGACACTTTCCCAATCCGGACTGTCCATCATTGAGGTAATGGCAATTTCAATAACGTGAGGCGTTCAACCACTCCAATCCAGAGGACTCCCCATGTGGCACTACAACGGGGAAGACGACGCATCATGTTGCAGGCGCAAGGGTCCGGACAACTTTGCCGCCTTGGCTGCCATGCTGGCTGATCTTTATAAGGGGGAGAAAGAAGAGTTCACTCGCCTTAAGTGCCGAGAGGGCTTTTCCATGTACAACCCTCCCAGCTGGGTAAGCCTTCGCTCCGTAATTTTACTCCATCCTCTTCCTGAGTCGTACCCAGTTGAACTTAATTCGACCATTTTTTAACAAGAATGGAGGAAGGTTGCTGCGGGGATCTACAGCCCCGCTCTGCAGCCAGAGGACCAGGTTCAGGACCTGGATCCTGGATTTGAAGAGGATCCGGATATATTCGTAGAGCTCAAGGAGGGGGTCTTCTATTAAGCGAGTTATGACGGCACGGAAGTGGCCATTATAGCCGATTACCCCGGCCTTCTCCCCTCCTCCCACGTAAGTACCCAGGAGACATCTCCTCCAAGAGAGTTTTCTCATTGCGCCTCACCTACCACATTGTCTCGTGCTTCAAAGGGGCGGCGCTCATCTCGCCACGCCGCATCAGAAGCGTCCCTTAAGAAGGTGACGCCTACACGGGGCGGGTCTTCAAAAAGAAAGGCGGACGGCGATACTGCCAAGCCCCCACCCTCATCAAAAAGGTATGTTTTTTTAATATGCCCATGGCAGACGTACCGAATTTTGACGTTTCCTGCTGCGCCACATTTTTAGGAAAAGCATACGTTGGACTGTGTCCGGGTACCTTGCCGGTCATGCTTCCCAATCCGACCTCGAATCCCGCCCCAAGGGCTGGGGTTGATACAAGTGAAATGCCGGATTGTCCTCTCCCTGAGGATTCGGATGATGTATCCGTTACCAACTCCGAAGTGGAGAGTGCAATGAACCATCGGCGCCGGACAGCGGCTATGCGCGACCCAACCTTCATCGAAGAGGCATTTAATGCCTTCAGCTCAGCGGATGCATACATCCGAGCTGCTCAGGATGGGCTTGTTGGAGCCACTCAACAGCTTTCCAAGGACATGCGGGTAAGATCATGTGTGAGTAGTCCCCGAGACTTAAAGCAGTTGACGCAACTGATTTAAGGATCGTTGCATAATCAGGTACTCACGGAGAGAAACAACATGTTGTCTCAGGAGCTGGAAAAATGTCGGACCCAGCTAACTGCTGTCATCGCCGAACTGGCGAAGTTCATGGAGGCACCGACTGGTAATGTCCGCTACTGTCCGGAAAATATAATCATGAACCAGCAATGTTTTTTGAAATAAACGTTGATGTATTTACGATGGCAGTATCGCCGAGTCCACTGGAAGAGAGACTAAAGACCGCACAGGCGGATAAACAACATGTCGAAAGGCAAGAGGCCGCAGGTCAGCGTATACTAACGCGGACCAGGGATGAGAAGAACAAGCTACAAGATGCCAATATCAAGCAGGCCGAGGAGCAGAAGGATATATGAGCCCAACTAGCAGATGCCCTGAAAGGGAACAGAAGGCTGAAAGGCGGCATATTCAGTATGCTTTTTAACCTTACTTCCATACAGTCTTCTAATGGGAAGTGTAACAAGTTTGTTGTTGTAGGTGTGCTGACTGGGCAGCCCGAAGGAGAGGTGTCCGGATTCCAGGGCGGCCTGCTACAAGAGCTGTCCAAAGTGCACGAGCGAGCCCGGAAGGCAATGAGGAACATTGCTAAGGCTTTATGGCCGGCCGATTCTCCTCCCGGAAGCATGGAAGAGCTCGTGAATTTATTCAAGGGAGCTTGGTGCCGCTTTGGACCGTGGAAGATATCAGCATGCCTGGAAGGGGCACGAGAGGCCTGGGCCATGGTAAAAACACGATACACCGGACTTGATCCAAATCATATGGCCCGGGTTGGTCCTCGAGGATCAGATGGACAAGAGATTCCTGTTGGCTTGGTATATGACCAAGTAAAGATAGCCGCCAAGTTTTCGCAACAAGATTGTAGGCTAGACAACTTATTAGATGGTCTAGAGGAGGAGGAAGTTTGCGAGTCCAAGTAGTAATGTACCTTTATCGACAAACGTATCTCCGGCCGAATTATAAAACTATTCTCATGGCAGACCTTCCGCTTTAACCTCCAAAATCCAAAGTCTTGGAGTGTTTCTGAATATTGTACTGGTGGGAAGCACCAAAGTATGTTCGGAAACCAGGAAGTCCAGTCATAGTTGCTTGAACAGACAAGTTGTATTCGGGGAGTTATGTTATATTACATTTGATCGTAAGAAACATCTTCCAGAGAGAATAGTTCCGTTAAGGGTTCCTCTCCCCGGGCCAGCATGCATTGTGCATGCCCGAGCTGTGATAAAAAATCACAATACTCGTTGTATGTTGGGGGATTGTATAGCAACGAGGGTAGTTCATCTTATGTCCGCCGACCTATTATTCCCTTAAGAATGCTAGCTTTCGGCTTCACCCGTCTGAGGTACACGTCCGGATAACCCGGCTATAACAATCGTAGAGGTGCTCCCTTTATGCCCTAGCCGAACAAGCGGGAACGTAGGGCATAAGCACAGGAGCCAGGCAACCCAGCTTGGCAAAAACTTAAGTCATAAAGGTGCATATAATGGCGAAGAAAAGACATGTATGAGAAGACAATACATATATACGTTGAGCTTGATGCTCGAAAAATTATAATAAGCTTCTGTGACAAGAAGCCCCCAGGTATTGGGGGGTATGTACATTTAAGGATGTATACCCCTTAAGTGTGCAGTTTATCCAAACACGGGCTAGCAGTCATATAAAAACGAAAAGAAGAAATAGAAAAACTAGAAAAAGGTAACGAACAATGAGTCCGGACTTAGGCGTAGAATCTTCGGAGTCTGATAGCGTTCCATGGGTTCGGCTCTAAGCGATTGTCTGATGCATTACGAAGGCGATAGGCTCCTCCAATGAGAACTTCATCTAAATGAAGGGACTCTCCCATTTGGGCTTGAGTTTATCCTTTTTCTTCTCTGGTAGGCGTAGAACAAGTTCACCGACATTGTAAGTCTTGGCCCACATTTCTCTGCTTTGGTATCTTCGAGCTTGTTGTTGGTAGAATGTTGAGCGAGCTTTTGCGCATCGCGCTCCTCCTCCAGGCCATCTAAGTCATCTTGTCGATCGAGCTCAGCCTCTATCTCCTCGTACATGCGTACTCGAGGTGAGTCGTGAATAATATCACAGGGCAAGACGGCCTCTGCGCCGTACACCATGAAGAACGGTGTGTATCCGGTCGTGCGATTGGGCGTGCTCCGCAGCCCCCAGAGTACGGAATCGAGCTCCACAACCCAATGTTTATCTGACTCCTTTAAGGCTGGGTTTAATGCCGCTCAATATCAGGCCATTAGCCCGGTCGACTTGACCGTTTGTTTGAGGGTGATAGACGGAGGCATAATCGAGATTGATGCCCAGATTAGCGCACCAAGTTTTTACTTCGTCGGCTGTGAAGTTAGAGCCATTATCGGTGATGATGCTATGTGGGACACCATAACGGTGTACAACACCGGATATGAAATCTATCACTGGTCCGGCTACGGCCGTTTTAACTGGTTTGGCCTTTATCCACTTAGTGAATTTATCTACCATGACCAACAGATATTTTTTTTCTTATGGCTTCCCCCTTTAAGGGGTCCGACCATGTCAAGCCTCCAGACCGCAAAAGGCCAAGTAATGGGGATTGTTTGTAGGGCGGTAGGCGGCATATGTCTTTGATTGGCGAAAAGCTGGCATCCTACGCAACGCTGGATGAGGTCTTACGCATCTACTCGGGCCGTAGGCCAGAAAAATCCGGTTCAGAAGGCCTTACTTACAAGGGCCTGGGCTGCAGCATGATGACCTCCAAGACCAGCATGGATTTCGGCCAAGAGCTCCCGCCCCTCTTCTTCGGAGATACACCTTTGAAGGACTCCGGTAGTACTTTTCTTGTAGAGCTCTCCTTCATGAACCTTGTAGGCTTTCGAGCATCGAACGATGCATCGAGCCTCATTCTGGTCCTCGGGGAGCTCTCGCCTATTAAGGTAGGCCAAGAAGGGTTCGGTCCATGGGGCGATTACTGCCATGATTACATGGGCCGATGGTGTTATTTCGGTGGCCGAGCCCCCGATGATATCAGGATTATGTTCAGAATCTGGGGGTATGATCGGATCCGGACTGTCATTGCTGCTCTCGTCTTGCCATACCACGGATGGCTTGAAGAGCCTTTCCACAAAGGTATTGGGTGGGACGGGATCGCGCTTAGCACCCATGCGAACAAGGATGTCTGCTGCTTGGTTACTCTCTCGGGCCACGTGATGAAACTCGAGCCCCTCAAACCGAGCTGATATTTTAAGTACGGTGTTGCGGTAAGCCGCCATCTTCGGATCTTTGGCATCAGACTCTCCATTTATTTGGGATTTGCAAGGTTTGAATCCCCGTGCACCTCGAGGCATTGTATGCCCATAGAGACGGCCATCTGAAGACCATGCAATAAGGCCTCATATTCGACTGCGTTATTAGAGTATGTATACAGTATTTGGAGCACATAACGGACCGTATCTCCTGTGGGGGATGTCAGGACGACGCCAGCCCCAAGTCTGGCTAGCATTTTAGAGCCGTCGAAGTGCATCACCCAGTTGGAATATGTGCCGTACTCTTTAGGGAGTTGGCTTCTGTCCATTCGGCGACGAAGTCAGCCAACACCTGAGATTTAATGGCTCGGCGTGGCTTATATGTTATTTCAAACGGAAAGAGCTCAATGGCCCATTTGGCAATCCGGCCGGTGGCGTCCTGGTTGTTTATGATATCATTAAGTGGTACCTCGGAAGCTACCGTGATCGAACACTCTTGAAAGTAGTGCCGGAGCTTCTGGGATGCCATGAAGACCGCATACGCTATCTTTTGATAATGCGGGTATCGGGATTTGCATGGTGTGAGGACCATCGACACATAGTATACTGGTTTTTGAAGTGGGAGTTTATGTCCCTCTTCCTCTCGTTCGATGACGAGCAGCACACTCACCACCTGATGTGTTGGAGATATGTACAGTAACATGGGTTCGCCGATGTTTGGTGCGGCCAGGATTGGGTTGCTTGCTAACAAAGCTTTTATTTCTTCTAGTCCGGCTGTTGCTGCATCCGTCCACGCAAAGTGGTCGGTGCGTCGGAGTAGGAGATACAGTTGCAGCACCTTTTCTCCTAATCTGGAGATAAAGCGGCTCAAAGCTGCTACGCACCCGGCTAGTTTTTGGACCTGCTTGAGATCTGTTGGTGTAGCCAACTATGACAGGGATCGGATTTTGGCTGGGTTTTGCTTCGATTCCCCAATTGGAAACAATGAACCCAAGCAGTTTTCCGGCAGGACGCCAAAAACGCACTTTTCCGGATTGAGCCGTATGTCATATCTTCGGAGGTTGTCGAATGTAAGGCGTAAATCGTCCACCAATGATTCGACATGCTTAGTTTTGATGACTACATCATCCACATATGCCTCCACTGTCTTGTCGATTTGCTTTTCCAGGCACGTTGGTATGTGGCGCTAGTGTTTTTGAGCCCGAAGGTCATGGTGTTGAAGCAGAAGGGCCGGTATGGGGTGATGAATGCCGTTGCGGCTTGCTCGGATTCCTTCATCTTGATTTGATGGTATCCGGAGTATGCGTCGAGGAAGCACAGTGAGTCGTGTCCTGCGGTTGCATCAATAATCTGGTCAATGCGAGGTAGTGGGAAGGGATCCTTAGGGCAGGCTTTATTAAGGTCCTTGAAGTCGACACACAAGCGCCATGATTTATCCTTCTTCGGCACCATGACCAGATTTGCTAGCCAATCTGGATGTTTGATCTCTCTGATAAACCCGGCTTCGATTAGCTTGGCTAGCTCCTCCCCCATAGCATGTCGTTTGGGTTCGGAAAATCTCCGCAGCGTTTGCTTGACTGGTTTGTATCCCTTGAGTATGTTGAGACTATGTTCGACCAGCGCGCGTGGGATTCCCGGCATATCCGAGGCGTGCCAGGCGAAGATGTCCCAGTTTTCGTGCTAGAACACACGCAATGCGACGTCGACCGCCGGATCCAGCTGTGCCCCAATGGAAGCTGTCTTCTTGGGGTCCGTCGGGTGAACTTGAAATTTGACTATCTCGTCTGCTAGCTTGAAAGAAGTGGATTTAGGCCTTTTATCAAGAATTACGTCATCTCTATCCACTGTGGAACACAGAGCGGTGAGCTCCTCGGCTGCCAGGGCTTTGGACAGTGCCTCGAGGGCCAGGGATGCGGTTTTGTTTTCGGCGCGGAGTGCTATGTCCGGATCACTGGCGATAGTGATAACACCGTTGGGCCCGGGAATCTTGAGCTTCATGTACCCGTAATGAGGTATGGCTTGAAAGCGTGTGAATGCGTCACGCCCTAACAGGGCATGATATCTGCTGTTGGAAGGGGCCACCTGGAAGATTATCTCTTCGGACCTATAATTCTCTGGCGTGCAAAATACCACATCTAGTTTAATTTTCCCTGAGCATCTTGCTTCCCGACTAGGGATGATTCCTCGAAAGGATGTATTACTTTGCTCAATGCGACTCCTGTCCATTTGCATTTTATTGAGCGTGTCTTTGTAGATGAGGTTCAGTTCGCTGCTGCCGTCCATGAGCACTTTAGTGAGGCAAAAGCCGTCTACAATTGGGTTTAGAACCAAAGCGGCTGTTGCTCGGACTGATCGGGCCCTTGGCTCGTCATTGGCGTTGAAGGTTATCGCCATATCATTCCAAGGATTTATTGCGGCTACGTGATTGACTTCGGCGAGGTCGCAGAGCGCCCTTTTGCGCCGGTTGTTTGAAGAAAAGGTCTCGAAGACCGTAAACACATCGAGGTCGTTATTCTCGGGGGAATGCCTTGTCGGGGTAGTGTTGGTGAGAATAGTCTCCCCGCTTTTAGCCACCTGCCGGAGTATCCAACATGCCCGAAGGTTATGAGTTGGCTCGGAATTTGGCATCGCGTGTATCTGACAGGGCTTGTCGAGCCATCCATCAAGGACAGTTCTATGTCCCGGTAAGGGCTGAATTTTTCTTTCCGTGGAAGAATTATCAGGTGCCTCGTAAGGGTGCATCCTTTTTGTCCGGCCGGTGGGTGGCTTAAAGGCCGGTGGCTCCCACCAAGCTGTCTAGGATTTCCAAGCGCTTTCCATTATGCAATACTTCTATACTATGTGTGCCAAATCTGCAAAGTGCAGAATGTGGCACTGATTGAGGGCGTTGAGGATGCCCTCGTCTGTACAGTTGCGGCAAAAGACTGATACCGCATCATCGTCGCAGCAATCTTTGATCTTGTTTTTAACAAGTAGGAATCTAGCCCAAAAGTGATGGACTGTTTCCAGAGGTTGTTGTCGTATATACATTAAATCGCATATGTCCGGGGGACTAGAATTGCTTGGAGAGTATTGATTGTGGTGGGTGGGTGGGCTTGAATCCGAACCCTGGCCCACTGTGGAATCCGGATTTTGAAAATTTTCTGAGGTCAATGGCCCAGGGTCCGGAGTGTCTGGGGGGTTTTTAGACTCAGTGCCGGATTCTATGTTTGGGAGACAGATGATCCCTTCTCGAAGATGAGTGTCCGGCTCATAGGGCTCGGAGATCAGAACATAGTTTGTTTTTAGCATAGGAGGAGCGGTATCCTCAACTTGTTCTTCCACAACAGTCATCAGGTGGGTGACAGGTGGAGACCTGATTTCCCTCTGATCGGGTTTAAGCCCAACCAGATCGTAATCTGTTGCGACCCCAAGGGCGCCGATGCGATCTAGCAGTTCGTTTAAAGATGAAACATCTGTCGGATCCATCTTATCGATGCCTTCGGGGTTGATGCGGAGATGATTTTTGGCAATCCGGGGGACCGCCTTGGGCTTAATGGCCGGACGGGCGCCTATGGTGACATTGCCGATCTGGAGGATCTGCCCAGGAACTAGGGCTCTTCCAGAGGTGATTTTGTTGTTGACGACGAGGCGAGCCATCGATCCTTCTATCGACAACACGGAGGAACTCTCAATGAAAGCACCAATGTCGGTGTCAAAACCGGCAGATCTTGGGTAGGGGGTCTCGAACTGTGTGTCTAAGGATCGAAGGTAACAGGAGGCAGGGGACACGATGTTTTACCCAGGTTCAGGCCCTCTTAATGGAGGTAATACCCTACTTCCTGCTTGATTGACTTTGATGAGTATAGGGGTTACAAGAGTTGATCTACCTCAAGATCGTAATGGCTAAACCCTAGATGTCTAGCCTGTATGATTATGATTGCCTCTACGGACTAAACCCTCCGATTTATATAGACACCGGAGGGAGCTAGGGTTATACAGAGTCAGTTTACAAGGGAAGGAAACTATACATCCGGTCTTCAAGCTTGCCTTCCACGCAAAGGAGAGTCCCATCCGGACACGAGAGAAGGTCCTCGATCTTGTATCTTCACGGCCCATCAATCCAGCCCACATCACATAGCCCGAATCCCTGAGGACCCCCTAGTCCAGGACTCCCTCAGTTACCACGGTCCGTATATGGCCCATGGTTGTTGCGGCCACTAGCAAACCAGGGAAAAAGAAGACTAGGAAATAAATAAGCCTGAAACTAACGCTAGGCTATTAAGGCGATTGCACAGATTACATCCACTGGGCATCAAAGTTTGCCACCAGTGCAAATATAGGGAACACCTTACACTATATAAAAATGGCTTGCAGTTTTCTTCAGCCGGTGGCTGCACGTTAAGAACAAATTTTGTATGGCAACAAAACAAATTACAACCATAAAACAAAAGGAAGGTTGGCATAAAAGTTAACAGTCTGGCAGATAAATGCACCACCAGAAGTTCAGAAGCTCAGTTCATTTGACCCGACTGTTACGTTTTCATGTTGTATTGTCCGATGGAGCACCATAACCTTCGCCTTCATTTCTCCTAGGCTCCTGAACAACATAGCAAATTTCTGGTAGTCTTGTTTCAAAACCATGCATATCTTGACGAAATCGAACAATGTCTGTCCTTGTTTCACAAGGGTCTCTGTTAGGGAATGGACTTGTGTCTGGAGCGTAGATATAACATTGTTTTGAGCTTGCATATCTTGATCATGAGGCAGTTTGGACGAGATTGCCTTAACAACCAACCCAGTATTACGCAGGAACGTGCTTTTGGCACTGTTAGTGACGTACTGACCCACTGCAGCAAGAGGTGACATTGCGGTTATAGTCGCCTCGTCACCTTCAGAAGGTGGCGGTTCCACCATTTTTCCATAGCTTCCTGGAAATTTGAGTTTTTTACATTAGTAGTACCAGAACAGAAGATATTAAGGAGGCAGCAAAACCAAACAAAATAGCTTTGGTCTATATGCATAACTTATTCTGGTGAACCCGTGTAAAATATTAGTTGTATTTTACTGCAAAGTACATAATAAAACCAGGTTCCAAACATATGACCATGTACCATGGCTAATGTATTGTCTATTTCTTCACATTGTATTGACAGCTAAGGATAAAGAGACAAATTTTATAATACGGTAAGCATAGTATGACATCATCCATATCACAAAACAACTGAGAACAGATAAACAGGCAATTGTAACATTGTGTGGGCAAGTCCAGCACGGAACTAGATTACAGATCAAGATCAAAGGAACATCACTCCTCTCTTTTAAACCTTGTAAGGTGTAATGATACGCTAGACAATTGTGTATAAAATTGAAAAGAGTAATAGGCATTGGCTGCAAACCATGTAGTTCAATGCACAAGTCAGAGTAAGTAGTAGTTAAGAGGCATGATGATTAAGGACTTACAACAGCGGCTTTGACTGGTGTAGTCATGCCCTTCGTCTTGCTGGTGTGACAGTCCTTGAAGATTTCCACAACATTTGGTTCAGGTACTTTTTGGTCCTTGCGGGCTTTCCTCTGCATTTGGAACAAGTCAATATAGATACTATAATATGGCACAGCAAAAAGAGTGAAACAACAGCTAATTACAAGAGCCTTGCAGTGTGCAATATAGCTACGAGATCCTGTCGTCTATTGGAATTTCACTTTCATACGGTTGGCCTTGTTCTTTGAACAGTTCACCTACAAGAAGATAGATTTGTGAGGCACATGCATAAATAGGAGTTCAACATGTGATCTGATCACATACATATAACGTACCTGATACTTTGGATCAGACCAGTGTTTAACGAGGCCTCTCCAGTCCTCATCTAATATATTTTCCACTCGATATGTTTGGGCAAGTTCACTGTTAGCCTTGCCTTCAAAGTGAGTTTTCCTCAAGTTATACTGATACTGTCGCAGAGCAGACTAGAAAACATGGGTAAAAGCTTGTATGGTTACATCATCTTGGCTATCCAACTTGAACCTCATCTGTTGAAAATTATGGGAGTCTCATTATCAGCAACCTAGAAAGTATGGGACAGAGCAAGACGATATTACTAGTTTCCATACATAACCATACTTATAGATAAATGGTCGAGGAAGGTGTCGAACTGGGTTTCGTCTTTGTCATTCCTGTACTGAATCCATGTTGGGAGGATACGTGCATGACACCTAACGGCAACCGCTACCTCTGATACTAACTTGGCTGACTCTGTAGCATCACATGGCCTTTTTAGACCTGCCTCAAAACTGATCTCCATTCTTCCTCCTCTAGATTTAGTTAACCTATCGAGCATTATCCCTGATGTTTGTTTCCTCTTGCGCCTAGGTGCTAGTCCAACAACGAACATAGGAAGTGTTAGTGTACACCAAACAGTGAGACTACATACAAAGAAGCATGCAACTGTAACTTGACTCCAGCAACTACCTTCTTGTTGTTGAAGCTCACAAAGTTCATTTGATCTTGCCAACTCGTCTTGTGTCAAGACTGCTTCGAAAGTAGTGTCAGGTGGCAAGGGAGCTTGGGAACGTGCTGCTAGCTGAGTTGAAAAACGAGTAACTCGCGCAGCTGGTGGTACTGTGGAAGGTGTTGCAACAACTAGGGCTGTCTATGCTTGTTTGGTGGTAGCTATTGGTTTCTGTTTGGCTTGTTTTGCAGCTCGTGTAGCACGGGATACCCCATTTGTAAAATTTTCCACTAGACTTTGACCTTCTATTGCACCATCAGTACCAGCAGAATCTTCAGGATTCATCCGCTTCCCTTTCTGTGTGTCCTTAGTACTAACACCATCCCCTGTCATTTTGTGTTCCTTCCTCTTTCTCTGTGCCATGTTAAGTCAAGCCGACAAGAAAAAGGAATAACAATTTAGTTCTTCGGAACAAATTGATGCATGATACAGACGAAATGAACTTTGATGTTAGACAACCACATGATAGGAGGATGTAATATGTATGAAAAACAAGACGGCATGAGATAATCAGAACTATGATGTTTAAACTAAGTAGAAGACATTTCACTAAATTAGAAGCAATGCAATGGAAGGTAGACACCATATGAAAGATGCTACAAATATCGCTCTGCCAAGTTAATAGTGTCTTGTCATAACCGGCGTTTAAAGAAATGTGAAGCAGTACAAGAAATAAATCATATGCAAGATGCAAACAACATCACACTACCAAGTTAAAGGTCCCTCGTCATTAGTGCCATTGCATATTCACAGCATTGCATATTCACAACTTACGATGTGTAAACTAAGCATAAGGCATTTCAACAAATTAGAAGCAATGAAAGCTAGACACCATATGAAAGATGCAATGAATATCACTCTACCAAGTTAAAATTGTCTCGTCATAAGTGCCATTTCAACAAATTAGAAGTAGTACAAGCTAGAAAAGAATGTGAGATGTAAGGCAAACACATGATACCAGGATGGAATATGTACGAAAAATGGGACGACATGGCATATTCACAACTGTTTGTGTAAACTAAGCAGAAGCCACTTCAACAAATAAGAAGCAATGCAAGCTAGACACCGTATGCAACATGCAAGAAAATATCACACTGCCAAGCTAGAGAAAGCACCTGGGATGCCGGTTTCGACGGAAGACCACCATCAGTCCCTGGCTTATTTTTTCCTTCCTCTTTCTTAATGTATTGCCTTGTCAAGTCAAACCCACAAGAAAAATGAATAAAAATTCGCTTTTCAGAACTCATTGATGCAGGATGCTGACGAGAACTACTTTAATGTAAGGCAACCGCGTGATAGGACGATTAAATGTGTAAGAAAAAAGGACAACATTGCATATTCACAGCTATGATGTGTAAACTAAGCAGAAGGCATTTCAACAAATTAGAAGCAATGAAAGCTACACCATATGAAAGATGCAACGAATATCACTCTACCAAGTTAAAATTGTCTCGTCTAAGTGCCATTTCAACAAATTAGAAGTAGTACAAGCTAGAAAAGAAAGCGAGATGTAACCTATATCACACTCCCAAGTCAAACGTGTCTTATGATAAGTGATTGTTGCAGGTTACACAACAGTAGTACTTTGATGTAAGAACATGGTGTGATAGACAGATATTGTATGTTCTAGAAATAGGAACACGTGTCTTATTCACAAGTATAATGTGTAAAGTAAGCAGATGGAATTCAACAAAATTAGAAGCAATACAAGCTAGACATCATACATAACATGCAACCACATATAACAGTGCCAAATTAGAGGGAGCACCTGTGATGGTGCACTAGGGGAGACGTGTTCATCGTCAACACAGCTATGTTGAGTGTCTATGCATGTGTTGTCTTGCAAATCTTCTTGGGGTGGCGGAGTAGAATCTGTAGATGCCCTCCATTTGGAAGGAGCACCCTTATCCGCTGCCTTGCTATTTTCCTTCCGCTTTATTGATTTTGAATTGTCAAGTAAAACCGACAAGAAAAAGCAATAAAATTCACTCTTCAGAACTCATTCGTGCATGATACTGAAAATCACTACTTTGATATAAGGCAAACACATGATACCAGGATGGAATATGTACGAAAAACAGGATGACATGGCATATTCACAACTGTTTGTGTAAACTAAGCAAAAGCCATTTCAACAAATAAGAAGCAATGCAAGCTAGACACCACATGAAATATGCAACCAATATGACTCTGCCAAGTTAAAAGCGTCCCATCATAAATGGCGTTTCGACAAATTAGAAGCAGCGCATGCTATAAATCATATGAAAGATGCAACTAATATCACACTTCATATACTAAAGGTGTCTCATCATATTGATTAATGCGGGATACAAAACAAAACAATAGTTTTATGTAAGGACATGCTTAATAGACAGATGTACTGTGTACTAAAAACAGGAAGGCATGTCACATTAACAGGTATAATGTATAAACTAAGCAGAATAGCACGCAATTTAACCATATTGGAATAATTACAATCTAGACACCATATGCAACACGCAACCACATATCACGCTGCCAAGTTAAAGCAACACCTACGATGCTGGTGTAGGGGAAATGCGGTAATCAACTACAGAGCTACGTTCACTATCTTCATCTAGCCTTGCTGTTTCTTGAGAATCATGTGGGGAGGCTAACACTGCATTCTTTAAATGAGGATCTTTTCTCACAGTAGTCCACTGGCCTGACTGCCTCATCATAAGTGATTGATGAGGGATACACAAGAACATTATTTTGGTGTAAGAATATGGTCAATAGACAGATGTACTAGTATGTAGCAAAATCAGGAAGGCATGTCATATTCAAAGGTATAATGTGTAAGCTAAGCAGATGCAATTTACCCAAATTGGAAGCTATAGAAGCTAGACATCCGGCTGGAGTGACGAGCATGATCATCTAGGACCTGAGAGCCTTGTGGGAGGCAGGCTGCTTCGCCACCATCGTGGCTTTTTAGTTGGCTTCCAGGTGATGCCTGTCTGTGCTGGGCTTGTCACTGGCTCGGCCAGTGCCCTGACTAGCTATTTTTCTTCTGGTGCTCCCGGGATGGTGGTTCATGTAAAAAATATCTTTCCTTATCTTAATAAAGACCGACTTCGGTCTTTCGAATACAAGCTAGACACCATATGCAACATGCAACACATATGACAACCACGAAGTTAAAGCAAGCACCTAGGATGGTGGTTCATGGCGAGCGAGATCCTCAACTCCAGAGCTACGTTTACCGTCTCCATCTGCTGACATTGCACCCTTTATAGCGCTGAAACGTGTCTTGCCTAAGCCTGAAGCAAGCTGGAGCTACTTCTCTGTTATTTCGTGCTTCTATCAACCGGTTGGCAGAGTCTAAAATACCCATGCATAAAAAAACAATAGTGAGAGTATATATGGGTGAAGTGTGTGCAGAACTAGTGCACTGTAAAAGTAGCAGATAGCAGGTGGCTGAAAAATAAATGACAGGAGACATATGATAACTCTACAATATTGCATGGCAAACAAAATTAGATTCCACTCCGTATGATTTTGTAATATATGAGCACAGGGATGGCTGGGAAATGCAGGTACTCCTCCAGCACACCACCACATGTGGTCCTATCAAAATAACAGTCAACTGAAAATAAATAGGTCAGTCAATTTTTTTATGAACCGTCCGATCTATAAGGAACGGGCAGATGGCCTTCGTCTACCACCCGCCAGTCACTGTTGACGATCTTTCTCGAACCGCCAGCGACCACCGGCCCAGACCCCTGCCTCCGCCGCCCCGCCCTCCCCCCGACCTCATACCACCGCCGTGCTTGGCAGCGCCCCCCCAGCCATCCCTTTAATCCCAGCCGACCTCCAGATCGGGCGCTAGCAGCTCCTAGGCCCCACACACCCCTAAGATAAACACCGAGGCGCTGCTTCCCCGGTGTAATAGGAGGACTAGCGCTTATTATGCCGGGGAATGCTTCCTTTAATTGGGAATCAACTGACCAGGAATTGAAATCCAGGGGGCGATGGACCACTAGCTAAGGTGAAATAATATATGAGGAGAAACCTTGTGCATTGCGAGTTACTAGGAACATCTAGTATCAAGAAGAAGCGGTCAACTAGTGTCTTCTGTGGAATGAATAACGTGCAAGCAGACACGTAAGATTTGCACGAATAAGGGAAGAGGAGTACCATTTCCGGTTGCCAGTGCTGGGTCCTCCGGATGTCACGGTGATTTTCTTGGTTTTACCTGGGGAACCGATGTTTTGGAGGAGGGTCGAGCCTTGGATGAACCCATGGCCAAATTGTTGACTGTGTTGCGGTGGCCGTCTGTTGGCGGAGGGGAAGCAGATCCAAGGCGGCGAAGGACGGTGTAGCGGGAACAGCTCCGATGCGGTGGACGGTGGTGAAGTTGGAGCGGCAGCGGTGAGGTGCAGGACGGCGTGGTTGAACTGGCTCGGGTACGGACAGCTCGGCCTCGGCTTCAACTACTAGCCGTGGAGGGCGTTGCGGGTGCGGTTGCGGTGGACGACGACGTTGGGGTATCGGCTCCGGCGTGATGGAGGAGGGTGACGGTTGATGGGCTAGCGAGGGAATAGTGGTACTGGGGAGGCGAGCGAGGCGAGGGTACGCGGGGGCATAGTGAGATGATGAAGAGTGACCTCAGGATCTCCGGCGAGATGGAGATGGAGATGGAGTGATGCTAGGGGAGAGGGAGACGAGGCGAGGCATGCTATACAGCGGCGGTGACAGTGACTACACAGTGCACAAGGTGAGGCTGACTTTGGTAACCCAAACACGCCGCCTGGATTAGTGTCACCTCGGGCGCAGGGTCTTGTCACTTCAATGTGAGGACCGGATGAATAATATTTTGACCATCAAGTGTACCACAGTTGTAGTACTACTAGTAGGAACATACAGTGTAGTACTGTATAGCGGAAATAGGTCTCCCATGCTAGCATGCCTCTGGGTTCACTTCATCCTCCAGGTATCATCCATATTGCGAGCAGAACCAAATTCTCATGCATGCGGAAGCGCGAAGAAGGGCTTTTTCTTTTTTGAGGATAACCGCATATTCCTTAACCAGAGAATGTTGTGTCTCCCACGCACGCGCCAATATCCATCCGAACCAACTACGACACATTTTTTATATCTGTTTGCATAGGTCCCACCTATCAGGAGGGGTGCAGAAATAAAAAGGAATCATAAAATGTATCGCCACGGTGATTCAAAAAAGTGACCTCAACTAGCCAGTGGCACGTGTAGCGCTAGAAGGATGGGCACGTACACGAACATGTACCACTCCTCAGTCTACCCACATAGCCTTTTCGTTTAGTCTACCTAGCCGTCTAATCAACTGCCTGCATAACACTTCTCCCATTTACTTCTCCATCGGGAATCGATTTTCCTTGGCTTCTTCACCTCTCCTTCATCTTCATTTGCATCCAAACCCCACTGCATTCACATTGTTTTAACCTCTTCACATACTCCTGGAGTAATTCTGAAGCCCCTTTAAATAATCATCTTCTTCAGTTAGACTAGCCATCTAATCCTAATTCTCCAAACCAAGCCCTTCAGTCCAGCGGTTCCAAATGGCGAAAGAGATCCAGATGCAGGTTTTTAGCGTCCAACATGTCCTCGTCGAAGGCCCGCTGAGCATAGTTGCCACCATCACCGACCACCCAAGGGTTGTTCGAAAGTGGATCAGCAATGTATCCAACTCCCTCCAAAAGGTAGAGATGAAGGTCATCGGTCTCGATGCAGAGTACACGGAGCGTGCCACTCGGAAGATCCAACGCGTCGCCGTCCTTCAGCTGTGCCTCGAAGATGATGTTTTGGTGCACCACATCATACACGCGCCCTCCATACCAGGTGAGCTCCACAATTTCTTGTCTCGGGAGGACATATACTTCTGTGCGGCCGCCATCAAAGGGTACAAACAGAAGCTGGCATCGTACAACCTTGATTTGAAAGCATCACTGACCTACAAAACAGAATCAAAATTCCTGTAGAAGATTGTGATAAACAGACACCATCCCTATTCGACGTAGCAAATTTTGTGCTCGGAACAAATCTTCAAAAGGGTGACGAGACGCTGGCATTAAGGTCGTCTAGATGGGAGAATTATCCCTTGACGTACGAGCGAATAAAATATGATGCCCTCGATGCCCGTGTGAGTTTCGAGATAGTTGCAAGGTCCAAAGAGCTTGTTGCGAAGCCGTCTCCCACGGAAAATGAGAACAACAAGAAGAAGAAGAATAAGAAGAAGCGGCACCAGCAGCAGGGCATTATGGATGGATAAACTATTTCCTTTCTTGTAAAAAAATATTTCCTCTCTGTGTATATTGATATAGATGAACTATTTTGATGGTGCGCATGTCTTTGGAACCAGTAGCAAAGTAGGTCCGCTTCACTATAAGGAACTATTTATCCGCCTAGCTTTCTCTACTACTCCTTCCAGTGATTGGTATGTAATGCATGTGTCAGTAGACATGACAGCTTGTCCATGGAAGTTGAACTACAGCGACCATCATGTTTCATACACTGCCACTCATGATTCCCACGACAGGAGAGAAGCATGTGAGATCCATGGAAACTTGGGAGGGAGAGGATCGGCGTGCGGAGAGGACGGAAGCGTGCAACTCATTCTTTTAGAAACATAATGTTTCCATAACGGGATTTGTTTTTTTAACTAACGGGATTTGTTTTTATGGTGTATGACGCGTCATGATTTACATGTTAGGTTTCTTGAAATTCATTATTTGTTTTCTTAAAATTCATTATTTTGTTCCCTAAAGCAAATTGTAATAATGGAGAATTTGTTTATTTGAGTAATAAATTAAGAAAGATTGAATTTGTGATCTCTTATACGTTAGGAAAGTGTTGGTTTGCAAGGAAAGAGTGAAGAGAAAAATAAAACGATGGATAAGAAAATCAATGTGGAGGGGGGGTGGTGGTGGAAGATGAGGCAAGAATAAATCGGTGAGGCAAAAATAAACCTGGTACCGGGCTATTAACTCCTCACTAGTAGAATGCTCGTGCGTTGCTACGGGCTATAGTGCTATAAATAAATCAAAGAAATAATTAAGGTCGTCATATGTCCGATTATGTTCGGACAACAAACAAGGGCCTAGTGGGCTCCCCAAATCCAAACCTAGTGGCTCTATCACGACGGTGCCACGCTCATGCAAAGCCACGAAAAATAAATCTATGAATAGACATGTTCGTTGAAATCATGAAAAATGTCAATGCTTCTCTCTGCTTCCCTCCATCACGCGCACATGCTCGATTCAGGCACGAATTTATGTATCCGTTAGAGAAGAATAAAAAAAGATTCGCCCACTTTCCATCTTCTATACCTAAAACTGCTTTTAGGTCAACAAATTTACTAATTCTATGATCCAATAAACCAAATGAAAGAGAGGGCATATCAAGTTGGAACCTTGAGTTTCCCTTCAACAAAAGGTGTAGTCCTGAGCTAAATACGAGAACCTAAAGAGATAACATTCAAAATGTTTGAGGTACTCGAGAAAACCATCTAAAACATAATAAACAAAAATCTAGCTATTTGATTAATATTGCCTGGATATAACAATCAAGAAAATATAGTGAACAAAGAGGAAATTTAAAGCACACACCCAATGAACGAATCATCTTTCGTGAGGCTCACATGATATAGGCTACAAACGGGTATGATAGGCAAGAATCCCCAAATTCCCATTGTACCTCAGGAATTTTGCACCACATCTTCTTATTTGGTACTACATCAACATTTAGCACGACGGCAACGACCACATAATGCCTTCATCACTGGTGAGCGGTCTGATCTTGCTTCTTCCTACCTGTGAAAACACAAATATTAAATTCTATTGTTAGAGATATATTCATAACATGTGAATAAGAGGGAAAATAAATGTGGCAATTTAATGTCTCATCGCCCTACAAGTTGGCAACATCCCAAATGATGATCAATTTTAAACATAATCTCTAACTACAAGAATGAGTACACTACAATTCAGCATTGAGACAGGACTTTCAACACCCGGGTGCCCGTGCACCCTCCATGAACAGTAAATTCAAAATAATTTAATGTCTTAATAACTACAAGAATGAGTACACTACAATTCGTGCATGATTTAAAAAGTAAGAAAGAACCAACTTTGGGGAAATAGTACCATGACCAAACAAACTTAGTTATATCTTACATCGTCGAATTTGTAGTTTGTCTAGGTCCACTTTTGGAGCAAGAATCCATGTCATGGGACCTACAATTCCAACCCAATGAGATGGAATTAAACACCGAGAGTGAAAATAATAGCCAGGTTAAAAAGTTAAGAGGTCCTGAATAATTAATTATACTTGGGGCCCAAGTTGTGCATTATTTTTTAGTTTAGAAGCATGATGGAGGGCAGTAGATATGAATGGTGCATTTGCTTGCCTTAGGGTCGATACGACCATGCCCACACACGTAAGAAGATCAAATTGAGCAAGATTAGCGGCGGACCCAACAAGGAGGAGATGGCAGAAGGAAAGATGACATGAGGAAGGTGTCATGGTTGTCGTCATTAGGGCATCCACCCCAGGAAGAGATGCAGGAGCGAGCGATGTACAGAGGGAAGAAGAATAGTGCATTGAAAACATCACCGAGATATGGCGCTTATGTTCTCAACCCTCCACTATCCATCATGTGATATGACAATGACCAGGTAGGGGAGGAAAGCATCAGGAATAGGAGCATATTAGAGAGAGGTAATTAGGGGGCTACGGAAGGAAGGAGAGAAAACCGCGTTGACAGGTAAGTTCCACATATCACGATGGAATTGATTATGTTAATTCGAGATTGCTAGCTCTAAAGTGAAAGTAGAGAGGGTGACGAAAAGAATGAATTACCACGCCCTACCATCAGATTTAGTAGTAGAAATTTCATTTGGAATGATGGGGATGAGGAGGTCATGCGATCGCGGTGAGGACAAAACCTGCAGGCGAGGAATCGCACGACCAATTCTCTTTTTTTTAGGGAACGACTAATTCTCATTTGATAGTAGTGATTTATGCTTGATTTAATAGGAATCCAATGACCAATTATCATTTAATAGCAGGTACCACTACCTTAGCTCTGATAGAACACACATCTCGTTCTTCCTCTTCACACATGGAGATGAAGATTTTTAGTGCGTCAGGCATGGGTTCGTCGTTAAATAGCCAAGCCAGTTACCATTGTGTGCCTAAAAACTACTCCCTCCGTTCCAAAATATAAGTCTTTCTAAAGATTTCAATAGATGACTACATATAAAGCAAAATGAGTGAATCTACACTCTAAAATATGTCTACATACATCCATATGTTGTAGTCCATTTGAAATGTCTAAAAATACTTATATTTCGGAATGGAGGGAGTAGTTTTTATAGTCAACTGCATGCAGTCATGCAAAGACAAAGCACGCACGAAACTTGATATACGCTGATTTGCTATCACCTATGGGGTTGGTGGTTATGTCTTTTTAAGCAGTAGATCAACCCCTGAACAATAGAGAGGAAATAGGAAACAACAAATTATATCTTCTTGCATAAAACATATTGGTACAAATGCTTTGGGACTAACAAAAGAGTAAAAAAATTAAAACAAAAAGAAACTGAAAGCTACAGATTATACCTTCTCACATGAAACATATTAGTACCCTCAAAATAGGCTTTTGCCCCGCGATATAGATATAGCAACCACCCGATACAACTGAGATTCCACTGCTAGGGCAGACACCACAAGCACGCCCAAAAGAAATAAAAGATAAAGAAAAAGAAACTAATGACAACAGAGTCGGATTGATGAAAACAATGATGATCCTCAACCGCTGCGCCCTCTAGAGATTTCCACCACACTCCTAGCACTTCGGACCAGCGCATACCAAGCAACACCTTCAGGAAGGAACGCGACGATGACGACATTGGTGTCCGGACTGCTCCTAGGGTTTCCCTTGGTACGCAGAGGGGCGTGGGTGAAGGGGATACCCGACGCCCTTCAGGAAGGAACGATGGCGCCCACGGGCGTCGCCACGTTGGTGCCAGGCAAGACGACAAGGATTTCTCCCGTCCGCCACACACCCACCACCCCGACCGATCCGTCATGCTACACCACACTTGCTGCCCACCAACATGCGCCACCACTTTCTTGGAGTCACCACCGCTGTCTCACCATGGAGTCCAAAGTGGGACGGCCGGGCCCAAGAGGGAGCAGCCAGGAATGAGGAGCGGCAGCGTTAGCAGCCAAGCAGGAGGGGACAACCTCCACCGCCATCGGCGGTCACTGACCGGACGCGGCAAGAGGAGCAAACTAGGCACATAGGCCCAACCGAGCTCGAAATGGCTCGTGAAGCTCCCGTCGCTGTGCTACAGTGGGCACGCCGCTGTCTCCACAACCCCCCGCATGAGCCGCACCTCCGTCCGTCAGAGCCATTGCAGGCAGAGCCGAGCCAAGCCCGCGCAGACCCAGATGGGGCCCCAAAGGGCCTAGATCTGGGACGGGAGGGCACCACCACCGGCCGCCGCGCTAGCCTACCGTCACGTGACTGTGCCACCGCCTCCTCACCTCCCGGATCTGTGCCGCCTGAGGCACTGCGCACTACCGAAACCGTCGTCGCCCAAGGAGAACCGTCGTGCGCCTGCGACGGGAAGACCCATCCACAGCAGCCAGGAGCCCGAAGCCGTACCCCAGCCGCCGCCCACGCAGCTCGCGACTCGCGCCACCTAGATCCAGATCCGCCACCCGACCGGCACCGAACCGCACCCACACACGCCCCTCCATGGCAGCCACCGCGTCACCACGAGACCCCACTGGTACGCCGCCCCGCCGCCACCGGGAGCGCCGTAGATGCACCACTAGGCCCCGCCATTGCCCGGCGCCTCCTACGGCAGCCGTTCCGCACCAGTTTGGGATCCGCGAGAGGCGAAGGGTCGACCCCCCTGCCGGCCGGCCAGGCTTTGTCCGGCAGCGATGCGGGGCGGCGGCGAGGGAGGGAGAGGTCGGAGGGGAGGGGCTAGGGGGCGGCGGCTAGGGTTCCCCCCGAGGTCGCTCGCGGGAGCCGCTCGGGGTGGGGGAGGGGTGGAGCGGCTCCGTTTCCGCACTCTACTCACGGTCTCACTCTGCCCTTGCGTCTATCCTCTATATTTCGAAAAAGCTTATCAACATAAGTCAATAAATAGTCATCTACCTAGCAAAGAAACTGGAAAACAAAAATATATGATAGTTGATTCGACGTCAGGACCTGTAACATTAAGTGTCTGAACAAGCACTCTGTTATTACTATGATGGTATACTTCTATAAAACCAACTATGCATCCAAATATAGGAAATAAGGACCAAAGCCCTGCTAACCGTCTATGATTTCGTTTATTCAATATGAATAGAACAACAGCTCCAAAATGTGGTAAAAAAGCAAAGCATAACGGTGAAATGAGCACAGGAAAGCAACATACCTGACCGGTGTCGGAGTGCAGATTTCCCTACCTGGTTAGTCTCTACTTTTAGGCCCTAGCTACTTCCATGAACATCCCATCCTCTCAGGGTAATCGTCATTGGTCTCTCCACTGGCATAGTCACCACACTGAGAAACGAAAGTGAAGAAAATTACACCGGGTGCAGACATCTTACATCTGAAGCATTAACCATGATTAGTTTTTACTCAACAAAAATCCTAAAGCACAAAGTATATTTTCTTAACTTGTAGGGTAACAAACCACAAATTGTTGCTTGCTGCATCATTCAAAAAATTCAAACAGAGAAGATATACACAACAGGGCAGTAGGTAGATGTCAAGCAGCTAGGGTGGAGCAGAAAGCCGGGGCAGAGGAACATGTGAACTTGGCGAGGAGGATGGAACATAGCAGGAAGGGTCACGGAGAAGGTTGAAGAATTAGTGGACGACGCCACCGTCGAGAGGTTGAAGATCAATCAACAGCGTCCATGGATGCGTCAGCTCACGACCTTGTACTTGACCCCCTCACGCAGCATGGTCGCCTCGTTGTTGCCCCCACCCATGCCACCGCCTCCGCAGGTAGGCTCCGCTTGTAGAGTGTGATGGGCGTGGCGATGGCCGTCATCGCCGTCTTGTGCGCCTGGCTACCAATCTGCCATAGAGCATGCACGCCGCCGCCGGGTTGCATGCCATGGCGGAAGAAGGATGATAGTGTAGCCACACATATGTGTTGTAGGTGGCTCCATATACAAACCCTAGTCTAGCGGGGGAGGAGGAGTTGAGTTGCCACGGTGGCGAAACCTCCTCCTAGGAACCCTACACGGAGGGGGACAAGAGATGAGATAGTGTTGAAGTGTTCCTTTTGTATAGTTTACCTTGTATAGGCATATGATCTCCTGCCGATATGTATTGATTCGGTTAGGGATACTCTTGATCTCTCTTGATGGTCAAGTCATGTAATCTATATATGTGATGTGAAGCCACCCCATGAGAGGCGTGCAATACACAAACATTCTTGTTTACTTGGTATCAGAGCAGCAGCCTCGATCCGCCTCACCTCCTCCACCCTGCCTACAACCATGAACTCCGCCTCCGACGCCCTCGTCACCGCTGCTATGCCCGCCTCCTCGTCCTCGACAGTGCACGTCGCCAGCGTGCGCACCCATGTCCCCGTCACGCTCGACCTCCATGCCTTGAACTTCACCAAGTGGCGGATGCTCGTCCGCATCCTCCTCGACAAGTTGATGACCCACAAGTATAGGGGATCTATCGTAGTCCTTTCGATAAGTAAGAGTGTCGAACCCAACGAGGAGCAGAAGGAAATGACAAGCGGTTTTCAGCAAGGTATTCTCTGCAAGCACTGAAATTATTGGTAACAGATAGTTGTGTGATAAGATAATTTCTAACAGGTAATAAGTAATAAAAGTAAAAAAGGTGCAGCAAGGTGGCCCAATCCTTTTTGTAGCAAAGGACAAGCCTGGACGAACTCTTATATAAAGCAAAGCGCTCCCGAGGACACATGGAAATTGTTGCCAAGTTAGTTTTCATCATGCTCATATGATTCGCGTTCGTTACTTTGATAATTTGATATGTGGGTGGACCGGTGCTTGGGTGTTTCCCTTCCTTGGACAAGCCTCCCACTTATGATTAACCCCTCTCGCAAGCATCCGCAACTACGAAAGAAGAATCAGGATAAAGCTAACCATAGCATGAAACATATGGATCCAAATCAGCCCCTTACGAAGCAACGCATAAACTCGGGTTTAAGCTTCTGTCACTCTAGCAACCCATCATCTACTTATTACTTCTAAATGCCTTCCCCTAGGCCCAAACAATGGTGAAGTGTCATGTAGTTGATGTTCACATAACACCACTAGAGGAAAGACAACATACATCTCATCAAAATATCGAACGAATACCAAATTCACATGATTACTTATAACAAGACTTCTCCCATGTCCTCAGGAACAAACGTAAGTACTCACAAAGCATATTCATGATCAAGATCAGAGGAGTATTAATTATCATTAAGGATCTGAAAATATAATCTTCGACCCGATAAACCAACTAGCATCAACTACAAGGAGTAATCAATACTACTAGCAACCCACAGATACCAATCTGAGGTTTTGAGACCAAGATCGAATACAAGAGATGAACTAGGGTTTGAGAGGAGATGGTGTTGGTGAAGATGTTGATGGAGATTGACCCCCGGCCCTCTCGATGAGAGGATCATTGGTGATGACGATGGCGATGATTTCCCCTTCCCGGAGGTATGTTTCCCCGGTAGAACAGCTCTGTCGGAGCCCTAGATTGGTTTTGCCCAAGTTCCGCCTCGAGACGGCGGTGCTTCATCCCGAAAGCTTCCTTCTGATTTTTTCCAGGTCAAAACACACCATATAGCAGAAGATGGGCGTCGGAGGCCTGCCAGGGGAACCACATGGACGGGGGGCGCGCCCTCCACCCTTGTGGCTGGCTGGTGGCCCCCCTCTGGTATTTTCTTCACCCAATATTTTTTATATATTCCAAAAATATTCTCCGTGAATTTTCAGGACTTTTGGAGTTGTGCAGAATAGGTCTCTAATATTTGCTCCTTTTCAAGTCCAGAATTCCAACTGCCGGCATTCTCCCTCTTCAAGTAAACCTTATAAAATAAGAGAGAAAAGGCATAATTATTGTGATATAAAGTGTAATAATAGCCCATAATGCAATAAATATCAATATAAAAGCATGATGCAAAATGGACGTATCAACTCCGCCAAGCTTAGACCTCGCTTGTCCTCAAGCGAAAGCTGATATCGATAAATATGTCCACATGTTTAGAGATAGAGGTGTCAATAAAATAAAATACGGACATGAGAGCATCATGATCATCTTTTAGAACAACAACATATAATGCCATATAATTTCTTATGCTAAAGTAACAATTCGTTCACAAGGTAAAGTATGAATCAAAAACTTCATTGAAACCTAACAAACTATGATCTCAGTCATTGAAGCAATTGCAATTTATCATATCATCGGAAAGAGTCAATATAATAGCTTTTCAGCAAGTCCACATACTCAACTATCATTTAGTCTTTCACAATTGCTAACACTCAGGCGATATTTATGGGTTCAAAGTTTCAATCGGACATAGAGAAAGATAGGGGCTTATAGTTTCGCCTCCCAACCTTTTACCTCAAGGGTAATGTCAACAATAATACTTTATGATAACCTACATCCGAGTGGATATATATATAGGACAAATGTTTCCTACAAGCAGTGGTAGTTACCACCACTTGCGTTTTCTATGTTGTATGTAGTATTTATCGAAACCGAGAGTATGTACATGTAGTATGTAGTATATAACAATGATTAGGTAGTATATATACTAATTTTTATGTAGTATGTACCATGTTTTGAGTATGCTCTTTTTTACGTACAAATATGTACGTATTTCACAAATATAACAAAAACTATGGGCTCATATGCAATTTTTTCATGTAACTTGCTTTAAAATATCTTAGATATAATATATGAACATATTTAAAATAAAATAATAGTATATATAGTACCACATGATAGTATATGATATATGTGGGGTAACTACCACCGGATGGTAGGATGGATTTTCCCTATATATATATATATATATATATATATATATATATATATATATATATATATATATACGGATCTCTCCAACACATAGTGCTTGCCAAAGGAAAAGTGTAAAAAAAAGGTGATGATCACCATGACTCTTGTATAAGGGTAGAAGATAAAAGCAAAAGATAGGCCTTTTGCAGAGGGAAGTAGAGGTTGTCATGCGCTTTTACGGTTGGATGCACAAAATCTTAATGAAAAAGAACGTCACTTTATATTGCCGCTTGTGATAAGGACCTTTATTATGCAGCCTGTCGCTTATAATAAAGTTGTTATTTTATATTTCCTTATATCATGATAAATGTTTATTATTCATGCTAGAATTGTGTTAACCGAAAACTTGATACATGTGTGAATACATAGACAAAACAAAGTGTCCCTAGTATGCCTCTACTTGACTAGCTCGTTAATCAAAGATGGTTAAGTTTCCTAACCATAGACATGTGTTGCCATTTGATGAATGGGATCACATCATTAGGAGAATGGTGTGATGGACAAGACACATCCGTTAGCTTAAGCATAATGATCGTTAAGTTTTATTGCTATAACTTTCTTCATGACTTATACATATTCCTTTGACTATGAGATTATGCAACTCCCGAATACCGGAGGAACACCTTGTGTGCTATGAAACGTCACAACATAACTAGGTGATTATAAAGATGCTCCACAGGTGTCTCCGAAGGTGTTTGTTGGGTTGGCATAGATCGATATTAGGATTTGTCACTCCGAGTATCGGAGAGGTATCTCTGGGCCCTCTCGGTAATGCACATCACTATAAGCCTTGCAAGCAATGTGAATAATGAGTTAGTTGCGGGATGACGCATTACAGAATGAGTAAAGATACTTGCCGGTAACGAGATTGAACTAGGTATGATGATACCGACGATCGAATCTCGGGCAAGTAACATACCGATGACAAAGGGAATGACGTATGTTGTTATGCGGTTTGACCGATAAAGATCTTCGTAGAATATGTAGAAGCCAATATGAGCATCCAGGTTCCGCTATTGGTTATTGACCGGAGATGTGTCTCGGTCATGTCTACATAGTTCTCGAACCCGTAGGGTCCGCACGCTTAACGTTCGATGACGATTTGTATTATGAGTTATGTGATTTGATGACCGAAGTTTTTTCGGAGTCCCGGATGAGATCACGGACATGACGAGGAGTCTCGAAATGGTCGAGAGGTAAAGATTCATATATTGGAAGGTTATATTCGGACATCGGAATGGTTCCGAGTGATCCGGGTATTTTTCTGGAGTACCGAGGGGTTACCGGAACCCCCCGGTGAAGTGTTGGGCCAAACATGGGCCTAAGGGAGAGAGAGGGAAGCCCACGGGAGGTGGCCGCATGCCCCCCTCCTTGGGAGTCCGAATAGGACAAGGAGGAGGGGGTGCCCCCCCCCTTCCCTTTCCCTCTCCCTCTCCTTCCTATTCCCTCCGGTGGAAGAAAGGAAAAGGGGGCGAATCCTAGTTGGACTAGGAGTCCAAGTAGGACTCCCCCCATTGCGCGCCCCTCCTGGCCGCCAGCCTCTCTCCCCCCTCCTTTATATACGTGGCCAGGGGCACCCCAAAGCACAACAGACAAACTCTTAGCCGTGTGCAGTTCGCCCCTCCACAGTTTAACACCTCGATCATATCGTCGTAGTGCTTAGGCGAAGCCCTGCGCCGGTAACTTCATCATCACTGTCACCATACCGTCGTGCTGACGGAGCTCTCCCTCGACCCTCTACTAGATCAAGAGCTCGAGGGACGTCATCGTGCTGAACGTGTGCTGAACACGGAGGTGCCGTACGTTCGGTACTTGGATCGTGAAGACGTTCGACTACATCAACCGCGTTACTAAACGCTCCCGCTTTGGGTCTATGAGGGTACATGGACACACTCTCCCGTCTCGTTGCTATGCATCTCCTAGATAGATCTTGCGTGATCATAGGAATTTTTTTGAATTACTACGTTCCCCAACAGTGGCATCTAAGCCAGGTCTATGCGTAGATGTTATATGCACAAGTAGAACACAATGAGTTGTGGGCGATAATAGTCATACTACTTACCACCAACGTCTTACTTTGCTTCGGCGGTATTGTTGGATGAAGTGGCCCGGACCGACATTACATGACCGCGTTCATGAGACTGGTTCTACCGACGTGCTTCGCACTCAGGTGGCTGGCGGGTGTCTGTTTCTCCAACTTTAGTTGAATCGAGTTTGACTACGGCCGGTCCTTGTTGAAGGTTAAAACAGCACACTGGACGAAAAATCGTTGTGGTTTTGATGCGTAGGTAAGAACGGTTCTTGCTAGAAGCCCGTAGCAGCCACGTAAAACTTGCAACAACAAAGTAGAGGATGTCTAACTTGTTTTTGCAGGGCATGTTGTGATGTGATATGGTCAAGACGTGATGAGATATAAATTGTTGTATGAGATGATCTTGTTTTGTAAAAGTTATCGGCAACTGGCAGGAGCCTTATGGTTGTCGCTTTATTGTATGAAATGCAATGGCCATGTAATTGCTTCACTTTATCACTAAGCGGTAGCGATAGTCATGGAAGCAATAGTTGGCGAGACGACAACGATACTACGATGGAGATCAAGGTGTCAAGCCGGTGACGATGGAGATCATGACGGTGCTTTGGAGATGGAGATCAAAGGCACAAGATGATGATGGCCATATCATGTCACATATTTTTATTGCATGTGATGTTTATCCTTTATTCATATTATTTTGATTAGTACGGCGGTAGCATTATAAGATGATCCCTCACTGAATTTCAAGGTATATGTGTTCTCCCTGAGTATGCACCGTTGCTACAGTTCGTCGTGCCGAGACACCACGTGATGCTCGGGTGTGATAAGCTCTACGTTCACATACAACGGGTGCAAGCCAGTTTTGCATGTGCAGAATACTCGGGTTAAAGTTGACGAGCCTAGCATATGCAGATATGGCCTCGGAACACTGAGACCGAAAGGTCGAACGTGAACCATATAGTAGATATGATCAACATAGTGATGTTCACCATTGAAAACTACTCCATCTCACATGATGATCGGACATGGTTTAGTTGATATGGATCACGTGATCATTTAGATGACTAGAGGGATGCCTATCTAAGTGGGAGTTCTTAAGTAATATGATTAATTGAACTTTAATTTATCATGAACTTAGTACCTGATAGTTTTTGCATGTCTATGTTGTTGTAGATCAATGGCCCGTGCTACCGTTCCCTTGAATTTTAATGCGTTCCTAGAGAAAGCTAAGTTGAAAGATGATGGTAGCAACTACACGGACTGGGTCCGTAACTTGAGGATTATCCTCATTGCTGCACAGAAGAATTACGTCCTGGAAGCACCGCTAGGTGCAAGACCCGCTGCAGGAGCAACTCCGGACGTTATGAACGTCTGGTAGAGCAAAGTTGATGACTACTCGATAGTTCAGTGTGCCATGCTTTACGTCTTAGAATCGGGAATTCAAAGACGTTTTGAACGTCATGGAGCATATGAGATGTTCCAGGAGTTGAAGTTAATATTTCAAGCAAATGCCCGAATTGAGAGATATGAAGTCTCCAATAAGTTCTATAGCTGCAAGATGGAGGAGAATAGTTCTGTCAGTGAACATATACTCAGAATGTCTGGGTACCACAACCACTTGACTCAACTGGGAGTTAATCTTCCTGATGATAGTGTCATTCACAGAGTTCTTCAATCACTGCCACCAAGCTATAAAAGCTTTGTGATGAACTATAATATGCAAGGGATGTGTCGTGGAATTGTCACGGCAGAATGTCCTAGCAGAAGGACTTAGTCGTGGAGTCATCGCAACTAGGTTAGCTTAAAGGGGTTAAACAGGACAAAGGACACAGAGATTTTATACTGGTTCAGCCCCTTGCGGTGAAGGTAAAGGCCTAATCCAGTTTGAGGTGGTATTGCTTAGGTTTCGATTACCAGGGAGCGAATACGCTTGACCTAGCTTTCGATCTCTTGTTTCTTGTCCTAAACCGCCGTCGGGTCACCCCTTTATATACACAGGTAGACGCCCAACGGCTCATAGAGTCCCGGTCAGCTCATACACAACGTGTCCGGCTCGGTGACTAATTACACTTGCCTTACAATACAAGTTATACATACATGGCGGTTCATCCTCCTGGGCCTTAAATCACCTCTGGCCTTGGGCCGTCATCCGGCTCGTATGATCCGCCATCTTCATTGGTAAGCCATCAGTGGTATCACCCGGCCCCTCCTGGGCGGTTTATATCCAATAGTCATATCCCCAACATTAGGCCCCAGGTTGATTTGAACTTGTTCATATCAATCTTCAACACTTAGAAAAAATCCTTCCTCACCTATTCTTGCGAGGTCTTGTAACCCGCCATGACGTCATCTTTTAGGATCGTGGTAACCCGCCGTGACGTCGCCTGTCATTAATATTATGCAAGGCCCAAATCTTAATATATCTTCTCTTTTAATGAGCCTCCAAAAATCGAGGCGTCTGCGCTGTCACATATCCATTTTTTAGCCTCCTCGATTCCCGCGCATGCTTTTTATCTTTCCAGCCTTATAAATAGGGCCAGGGGTCTGTCGGATCACGGGTTCCGGCAGAACCTTTAAGGTTCGAACACTGGGGTGCGCGTGAAGAATTCCTCCCTACCGATCTACGCCCTAGCTCACTAAGATCTCGCAGACGGACTCGACGAACTCACAACACAAAAACACAAGATTTATACTGGTTCGGGCCACCGTTGTGGTGTAATACCCTACTCTAGTGTGGTGGTGGATGGATTGCCTCTTGGGCTGATGATGAACAGTACAAGGGGAAGAACAGCCTCCTGAGGTTGAGGTGTTCTTGTGCTTGGCGAACTTGTGTGGGTGAATGCCTCTCAATGAGTTGTTTTTGAGATGCCCTCTATTGTGGTGGCTAGTTCTACTTATATAGGCCCTGGCCCTCTCCCCAAATATTGTGGCACCCCGGCTCAGAGCAACCGGTTTACCCTGCATTGCCAGCCTAGAGATCGAGTCTTCTGGCAATACACAACAACATGGTATAGAAATAACCGCTTTATTGATACTAGCGTGGTACAAAGGGTCTGATATTACATCGAGATTCGAGGCCAAGCGGCACACACGGTGCTGCTGGACAATATGTACATTATTTAATGAACATGGCTGGGGCCTCGATTACATGAAACTACACGGCAGCGGAAGAACGACGTAGTGGAACTCCATGGCACAGGGACACCGACGTGGACACGGCCTAGACACGAGATGCGCTCCGATGCGAATCAACTTGCCTGAAAGCTGGCATGACATGCCAGGTCAGTACATTTAATGTACTTGCAAGCTCACAACAAACATAAGCACGATGACAGACAATATCATGATAATTAATCAAGTTAAATTAATGCAAGAAATTACTACAAATGCAAAGCAACCAAACAGCGCACCGAGTCACACAGACTCGCTTACCGGACGGATACCTCGTAACCAAACGGTGACCACACCGGGGCCACACCTGAAACCAATCACTCATGAACACCTCGAGTGTTCAAGGTTCACCACGAAACAATGCATCACAACAATTACTAGTTTGCAATATTAATTATAAAAGTTGATCCATGGTGTGACTTACTCCCGAGTCTTGCCCATAACTGAGGGCGCGGCTATCGGTAGATTAAATACACTCTGCAGAGGTAGCGCACTTTACCCACACTATGGAATACCTGGCCTCGTACTCCCATTCGGGTGGACCAAAGTATTCCGACGAAACCCTCCCTTTTCCATGCACTCTCCCCGGCCACTCCGACCATCTCCCTCTCAGGGCTAGGTCTTGGGTGGCCCCGTGTCTACCGAAGACACCAACGGCTACCATCGTGGCAAAATGGTCCCAAACGGGGACAAGGTACCATAAAAACAAAACAAGCACACAAGGTTATGTCTGCCTACCGGGCCAGGGTATGCACGCCCATAACCTTCCCTCGCAGGAGGCACCGGTGAGAGCCACGACAAAGGACCGAATCAAGACCTTCCCATTAGGTAAATGTGGTCGCACTGAATTAAAAACCCGATTCAGTGGCACCATGATGTGATCAACATCATATTCAGGTTGAACTTAATCAAGTATTAACTTTCAGAAAAACTTTTTATTACTAACATGGCATCATACCGGAAATCATGCAACTACTCGTCACACAGATCAAGCAACTCTTAAGCATGGATCAAACAAGCAACATAACTATCTTGCAATACTAAGATCAGAAACTTCTCTGGTTATAACTCATTTTTATCTACAAACAACATTTTTATTAGCTCATCATTTAGTTGAAAACTATTACTAGCAAAAATAGCTACCATAACTTTCCATAACAAAATATCTAGTGCAAAATCTTACTCTATTTAGCCAAACAATTCTATGAACTCAACCAGAATGTAAAACAAGCATATCAAGCATCATAAAACAACTAGCAATTAACCATATTAATTTATCAAATTTTAAATGCAAATAAAGACTCATATTCAAGTAGAAAATCATAGATATTGAAATAACACCATCCAAATGATGTTGTGGCTTGCATTAGTGCAGAGGAGGGTCACACTCCTCCTGGTTAGCTTCAAGGCAAGATCCTCCTTCTGAAAATATTTTAAAACCACAAAAATAAATGTCAAAACACATTCTGAAAATCACCAGAAGTTCTAGACGGCAAGGAAAAATCCACCTTTTGGTGTGCTGCTAGAGCTTTCTGTAACAAAGACAATGCAAAAAGAATCAATTCATTTGGACTTATGGTTTAGAAATGGTGGCTAGTCGAAGTTTAGTCAAATTTCTGAATTAAATTTGAATAAGTAGATAATCCTGGAGGGGGTGACGTCGAAGGCGTAAAGTGGGAGTGCGCCTCCACTCGTACCGCTTCGGGTGCGAGTGGTGAGGCTGACACTGGGCCCCACCAGTCAGGAGAGAGGGAAGGGGATCTGGATCAGAGGGGAGGCGGTGCTTCGCCGGAGCTCATGCCGGCGACGAGGGGGTTTGGGCTAGGATAGAGGGATAGATCGGAAGCGGGGCTCGCGGCGCACCTGCCCGTACCCATGGCTTGGTGAAAGGTGGACGGAGCTGCTCGCAGTCGAGCTCGCAAGCTTTGGTGGCGGACGGGGTTCCCGTAGAGGTGGAAGACGGTGGCTAGAGGCAGCTCCGAGGGCTTGGCGGGGTCCAGGCAGCTCCAGCAGACCACCAAGGCCCTGCCCAAGCAGCTGCTTGAGCTCGAGAGGCCCTGGAGAGCGGCAGCTGGCCTGCGGGGATCGCCGGAGTCCTCGGGTCGGGGCGATGGCCAGAGGCCTGCCCGACCGGGCTTCTGCTCGTCTACGTGTTCGCGGAGGTGGTGTGGAGTGGTGCGTGGCTAGCAAGGGAGGTGGGGTGGCTTTATATAGCCGGAGCAGAGGGGGGGAACGTGTCGCCACCAGAGCGCTCTGGACACGCGGCGAACATCGACGAGAGGCTCCAACGCAAGGGGACAGGGTGCAGCGTCAATGCCGGCGCTTGCCCACGCTCGCGGACAAGCACAGGAGGCGGTTTGAGATGGGGACAAGCACACGCGCGCACTATGCCGTTTTGGCCATGACTTGACCGGGCTTGCTGCGGCGGCTCCGGCGTCGGCGAGCGCCGGGGAGGGGTCATGGGTGATGGGTTGAGGGTTGTGGCACGTTGCGGCAGTCGGAGGCGAGCGCTTGCATGCACACGCGCGAAACAGAATGCAAAGCGCCAGCCAGAGCGCGTCGAGACGCTGCCAGGCGTCGTGTCATCGCACGGTCACCAAGCTGGCATGGCCAAAATGATGGCCAGGAGCGGCCAAACCTTGTCTACAAGCTCGACCGTGCAGTGCTACGTCTAGGAGAGGTGATGGATCATACCCAGGCCGACCAGACGCGACTCTACCAAGCTGGCAAGTTTCTGGTCACAAACTTGGTCGCCAAGTTTGGCCACCTTCTAGAAGGCCATTAGGGCTAATCTCCTGGGGTTTAGGGTTTCTTAGGAAGGTATTTAAGCTCAAGAAATCTCAAGGCCAAAAGCTCAAGGAAAAATGCACTTGCTGTACAAAGTGCATTTCTGGTCCAGAAGTGAAAAGATTTTCTACAGCAAAAATATTACAAAAAGTGATGCAATATTTTTGCATGGGAATATGTGCCAAGGTCCTAAGAATATTTAGGAATTATCTCAGATTTTTCTGAGCAAGAAAAATTGAGGTTGCTTTGGAACACAAAGTTCTGAAATGAGCTTAAGAGAGAAAAATGAATATTTTCCTTTTAGGAAAAATATTCATTTTATTATTTTGGGAATTTGTGGGAGGAATAAGGTAGATAGGTCACCAGGGTGAAAGCCAAGGATATGCCCAAGTGAGAAGTCCATTTGAATTGATCCAAAAATCCAAATCAAATCAGGGCAAAAACCATGATGAAAACCAAGTCCGGAAAGAGAGAGAAGGCAGGTCCGGTAAAAAGAGAGAAGGCAAAATCCAGGCTGTCACAAACCTCCCCCAGTTAGGATGAATCTCGTCCTCGATATTCGGTTGCTTGGGAAAACCATTCTGGGTATGCAGTCCTTAAAAATTCCTCTCTTTCCCAGGTTGCTTCTTCTTCGGTGTAATGCTCCCACTGAACCTTGTAAAATCTTATCTCTTTGCTGCGAGTGACCCTTTCTGTCTGATCCAGTATTCTGATTGGCTTTTCCTCATAAGTCAAATCCTTATCCAATTCTATCTCTGACATATCAGTACTTTTCTCCGGTGGCGGGATGCATCTTCTTAGCTGTGAGATGTGAAACACGTTGTGTACTTCTGACAATTCTGGTGGCAATTCCAACTGGTAGGAAACTGTTCCGACTCTGGCCATGATGGGGAATGGACCGATATATCTGGGTGCCAATTGTCCTCGGGTCTGAAACCTCTTGACTCCTTTCATAGGGGTGACTCGGAGATATACGTGTTCTCCGGGTTCGAAGCTGATCTGACGATGTTTGGCATCATAGTAGCTCTTCTGTCGGGATTTGGCGTGCAGTCTGTCTCGGATTTCCTTGACTTGCTTCTCTGCTTCGAGCATTAAATCAATCCAGAAAATACGGCTATCTCCGGTTTGAGACCAATTTAATGGGGTGCGGCATTTCCGGCCATACATGGCTTCATAGGGTGACATCTTTAAGCTGGCCTGGAAACTGTTGTTGTAGGAAAACTCGGCGTAGGGCAGACAGTCTTCCCACTTGGTTCCTTGGGCCAATTTACATGCCCGGAGCATATCTTCGAGTATTTGATTTACTCGCTCAGTCTGTCCATATGTTTGAGGATGGTAAGTCATGCTGTACTTCAGAGCGGTCCCTAAGGCTTGATGAAGTCGGGACCAAAATGCGGATGTGAATAGAGATCCCCTGTCGGAGGTGATTCTTGATACATGCGGATGTGAATATAGTCTTGGGTACTCCATGCAGACTGACGATTCTTGATACATACAGTTGTGCAAGTTGATTTGCACGGTATGTGGTCCGGATGGGTAGGAAGTGTGCCACCTTGGTTAGAGTGTCCACTATGACCCATATCACGTCGTTTCCTCGATGAGACCTTGGTAATCCGGTGATGAAATCCATGCAAATATCGTCCCATTTCCATTGGGATACCGGCAGAGGCTGGAGGAGTCCGGCGGGTTTTTGGTGTTCCGCCTTTACCTTATTGCAGATATCACAGTAGGACACAAAATACGCGATGTCTTTCTTCATTCCATCCCACCAAAATATCTGACGAAGATCCTCATACATCTTGGTACCACCGGGATGAATTGAGTATGGTGCTTCATGTGCTTCCGCCAATATTTTCTTCTTCAGACTGTCTTGGTTGGGTACGCAAAGTCTTCCTCGGAACCTTAGCGAACCTTGCTGATCCATAGTGAAATCAGGTGCTTGCCCTTGGTGCAGCTTCTGAACATATATCCGTAACACCTTATCATCCGCTTGAGCTCTGCGAATTTCTTCTTCAAGAGTAGGAGCAACTTCCAATATATTGGTAAGACGGGCATCGGTGATTACCAGATTTAGCTGCATGATTTCTTCATAGAGCTCTGGAGGCAAGAAATCCATTAGGGAGGTTGGCTGGTTTGTAGTTGAGGGCGTCAGCCACCACATTAGCTTTGCCCGGGTGATAATTTATTCCTAGGTCATAGTCCTTAACCAACTCGAGCCATCTTCGCCGTCGAAGGTTCAAGTCGGGCTGAGTGAATATATACTTGAGACTTTTATGGTCGGTGAATATCTGGCACTTCTTTCCAATCAGATAATGTCTCCAGATTTTCAAAGCGTGCACCACTGCGGCCAATTCCAAATCATGAGTAGGATAGTTTCCTTCATGTTGTCGCAGTTGGCGAGATGCATAGGCCACCACTTTGCCATCTTGCATGAGTACACACCCCAGTCCTTTTCTAGAGGCATCGCAGTAAACATCAAAACTGCGGTAGATATCTGGAAGAGTTAATACGGGTGCCGATGTCAGTCTGGTTTTTAACTCATTGAAGCTCCGTTCGCAGTCTTCAGTCCATACGAACTTCTTGTCCTTCTTGAGGAGCTCAGTCATTGGCTTGGCGATCTTGGAAAATCCTTCGATAAAACGGCGATAATATCCGGCCAGTCCAAGGAAACTCTGGATTTCTGAGACGGTGGTGGGTGCGGACCAATCAAGTACATCTTTTACCTTGATTGGGTCCACCGAGATTCCTTCTGCCGAGAGGATATGTCCGAGGAATCCCACTTGCTGGAGCCAAAACTCACATTTGCTGAATTTGGCATACAGTTGATGATCGCGAAGCCGTTGCAGAACTGCGCGAAGATGTTCCGTATGTTCGTCCTTGCTTTTGGAGTAAATGAGGATGTCATCAATGAACACCACCACAAACTTGTCCAAGAAGTCCATAAACACCTTGTTCACCATATGCATAAAGAATGCAGGAGCATTGGTGAGGCCGAAGGACATAACAGTGTATTCCTAAAGACCGTACCGAGTGGTGAACGCGGTCTTAGGAATATATTCCTTCTTAATCTTGAGTTGATGATATCCCGTCCTCAAATCAATCTTTGAGAATACTTTGGCCCCACTGAGTTGATCAAACAGATCGTCATTCCTCGGCAGTGGATACTTGTTTTTAATGGTGACGTCATTCAGCTGTCGGTAGTCTACACACATTCGTAGACTGCCATCCTTTTTGTCCACGAAGATTGCTGGTGATCCCCATGGGGAAGAGCTTGGACGAATGTATCCTTTTTGCAGCATCTCATCCAGTTGTTTCTTCAATTCCACCAATTATGAGGAGGGCATCCGATAATATTTCTTATGTATCGGGGTGGTTCCAGGCACTAGGTCAATGGCGAATTCCAATTCCCGGTCTGGTGGCATGCCGGGCAATTCTTCAGGAAATACATCTGGATACTCACTGACCACTGGGATTAATTCCACCTCTTCTGTCACAGCTGCGAAAACCATATCCTTCGTGGGGATGCGCTTGCGGGCATAAAAACTGGTAGTGCGACCTTCCATATTTTTCACGGTAACTTCTCTTGTCGCACAGCTGATGCAGACTTGGTATTGGGTTAACCAATTCATGCCCAGAATGACATCCAATTTGTTGGAATCAATGGTTATCAACGATGTTGGAAACTTGACGCCCTTGATGTCAATCTCCAAATTTCGGCAGACGAGATTGCTTCTGAGGAGGGATCCCGCGGATTGTACCAGCATGTGTTTTCCCAAAATCAAGCAGGAAAAATTGTTTTGGGAAGCAAAACTCCGCGAAATAAAAGAGTGGGAGGCCCTAGAGTCAAATAAAATTACGGCGGGTATGTCGTTAACAAGAAACATACCAATGACGACTTCCGGGTCCTCTTGGGCTTTGTCTGCGGAGATGTGATGAACTTGCCCTTGGATTATATCGGGGGCGGAATACTGCTTCATGTAGTTGAGTTGTGGCTGAAATGGAGCGACGTGCTTGGTGTTCTTGGGACACTGTCGGGCGTAGTGTCCGGTTTGACCACAACTGAAGCACGAATTGTTGCGCTGGCAATCGTCGCGCACCGGGCTGGTCACGACATTCTTGACTTGTGCAGTAGTCTTGTTGACATTCTGCTGCCAATTGGGTTTGTACTCCACCTGAGTCTATTGCCATGTACGAGCCTTTTGCACTGGTTGCATATCCTTCTTGGGCTCGAATTTGCGCTTGTGGTCATTAGCAGCTGGCTTGTTGTCGTGCAGGAGCTTGTGTTCCCTCTCAGCGATGAGGGCCTTGTTCAATAGAGTCAGGAAGTCCGGGAAATCAAACATACTGAGAGTGCACCGGAGATGTTGATGTAGACCTCCAAGGAATCGGTCGATCTTCCTCTCTTCTGTGGCCACATCGTGGAGAGAATAGCGGGCCAGATGATTGAATTTATTCAGATACTCGGCGATGGTCATGCTGCCTTGAGTGAGAGCGAGAAATTCGCGTTGCTTGATCTTCATGACTCCGGTGGGAATATGATATTTGCGGAAATGATCCTTGAATTTTGTCCAAGTAATTTCCTTGTCGGCAAGCCATATTGCTTTGGCATTATCCCACCATATAGCGGTAGCTCCTTCGAGATAATGCGTTGCGAAGGGAACCTTGTCTCCGTCGTCTGTGCGAGCAATTTCCAATTTTCTTTCAATAGTCCTTAGCCAGTCGTCGGCGTCCAAAGGATCAGTAGCATGGCTAAACTGGGAGGCTTGGTTCGCTTAAAATCTGATAGCTTGGAATGATGGCCATTCTGGTTTCCATTCTACCCAACCATAACTTGTACACTTTTCTGTATTTCCAGCTGATCGTTGCTCCTTCTTTCTTCAAACATTCGCAGGATTTGCTCGGTGGAAGGCGGTTGTGGCGGTGGAGGCGGGGGTGGTTGGTATGGTTCAGGGGAATGTCCTGCCTGTCTTGCGGAACGACGGACAGGGACATCCTCACCAGCTTGACTGCTGCTGCCTCCATGCGGCATCCTATTTTTCGTTTTCCCAATACATAGCAACCATGATGAGAACATTCCAAAATGGGGGAAAACCCAATGACAAATCCCGGAAGAAACAGCGAATAAAACCAAGTCGAAAAAAAGAATCCAACATAATTATGCGTAGTCCCAACATGAAAATAAACATCGCAATGGGTCTACTACCCTCGTACATGAAAATACGCATCATGACAAGTGTGATTACAGCCATACATCATGGTCATGACTACCACGATACTCTAACGATCTACTGCTCGGATGGTGCTGCTGCAGGCTCGTCTCCTGAGCCGGACCTAGATCCTAAACTGATAGTAGAGACCTCCGGGGGAAGAGAGGTGCGCTGGCGCTACCTTGAGGGCTCTCCCTCAGGGGCAGGCGGGGGATGGGATCTAAGTATAGGAGCGGCAGGAGTAGCGACAAGAGAAGACCATACAGCAGGAGCGATGCGAGGGTTCACCATCAAAGGGTTAACGGTACCCTGCGAGGTCGTCGTAGGAACGGTGGTGGGAGGAGCAGAAGTGTAGATGACAGCGGGAAGAGGGTTCCTTATACGAGCAGCAGTGAGAGCGGCGCGAGCGCGTGAGAGCTCCCGAGCTAACTCGTAGTTAAGGAGATAGCTAGCGGTGATGTAGCGTGCAAGGTGGCTAGTGGGACGATCGCACGCCGGATTAATCAAAGGAAAGCGGATACGCCCATTCTCGTGCAGAGATGGTGTAACACCCACGATGCGGCTATATCTCCCACGTGTCGAGGCACGACTTAGAGGCATAACCGCATTGTGGTTTTGTCGCAAGAAGGGTCATCTTCACACAATCCCATGTAATGAACAAGAATGGGATAACGAGAGTTGGCTTACAATCGCCACTTCACACAATACATAAATATAATTCATACATCATCCAAAATCCACACATATAGACCGACTACGGTCAAATCCAAATGAAAATAAGATAACCCCAAATGCTAGATCCCCGATCGTCCCAACTGGGCTCCACTACTGATCATCAGGAAAAGACACATAGTAACGACCACGTTCCTCGTCGAACTCCCACTTGAGCTCAGTTTCGTCATCTGCACTGGCATCGTCGGCACCTGCAACTGTTTGGTAGAATCTGTGAGTCACGAGGACTCAGCAATCTCACACCCGCGAGATCAAGACTATTTAAGCTTATAGGAAAGGATGGTGTAATGAGGTGGAGCTGCAGCAGGCACTAAGCATATATGGTGGCTAACATACGCAAATGAGAGCGAGAAGAGAAACAGCGGAACGGTCGTCAACTAGTAATGACCAAGAAGGGATCCTGAACTCCTACTTACGTCAAACATAACCCAGAAACCGTGTTCACTTCCCGGACTCCGTCGAGAAGAGACCATCACGGCTACACACACGGTTGATGTATTTTAATTAAGTCAAGTGATAAGTTCTCTACAACCGGACATTAACAAATTCCCATCTGCCTCATAACCGCGGGCACGGCTTTCGAAAGATAATACCCTGCAGGGGTGTCCCAACTTAGCCCAATATAAGCTCTCACGGTCAACGAAGGATAAACCTTCTCCCAGGAAGACCCGATCAGTCTCGGAATCCCGATTTACAAGACATTTCGACAATGGTAAAACAAGACCAGCAAAGCCGCCCGATGTGCCGACAAATCCCGATAGGAGCTGCACATATCTCGTTCTCAGGGCACAACGGATGAGCCAGACGTCGGGTTGGCATAGACCCTGGTTGCCCAGGGGGCGCCGGACATCGCTCGGTTTGGGCCAGCACCCGAAGGAGCACTGGTCTGGGGGTTTAAATAAAGATGACCCTCGGGCTCGTGAAAACCCGGGGGAAAAAGGCTTAGGTGGCAAATGGTAAAACCAAGGTTGGGCCTTCCTGGAGGAGTTTTATTCAAGGCGAACTGTCAAGGGGGTCCCATAAATCACCCAACCGCGTAAGGAACGCAAACTCAAGGAACATAATACCGGTATGACGGAAACTAGGGCGGTAAGAGTGGAACAAAACACCAGGCATAAGGCCGAGCCTTCCACCCTTTACCAAATATATAGATGCATTAATTAAATAATAGATATTGTGATATCCCAACATATCCATGTTCCAACATGGAACCATCTTCAACTTCACCTGCAACTAGCAACGCTATAAGAAGGGCTGAGCAAAAGCGGTAACTTAGCCAGACAATGGTTTGCTAGGAAAGGATGGTTAGAGGCTTGACATGGCAATATGGGAGGCATGATATAGCAAGTGGTAGGTAGCGCAGCATGGCAATAGAACGAACAACTAGCAAAGCAAAGATAGAAGTGATTTCGAGGGTATGGTCATCTTGCCTGCAAGGTTCTTAGAGTTGTCGAAAGCTTGATCCTCGTAAGCGTACTCAACAGGTTCCTCATTCACGAACTTGTCTCCCGGCTCTACCCAAAACAAGAACACAAGCAACGGAACCACAATCAATCACGGGAAATGCACAAGCAACATGATGCACAACATGTATGATATGCGAGATGTGGTATGTGATGCATATGCGTGCTCTGGAAGAAAATTGATGAATAAGGCAGTAACTTGGAAAACCAAGCATGCCACTGGAAAGATGAGATGATTTCGGTCGAAATCGATATAAAGATCACCGGAAACGGATGCACGGTTTGCAAATGGCAAGCAAAATAAGAATGACATGAATCTGTGATTAACAGCATGATAGCACTTAGAATACATCAAGAAACTATGCTACAGCACTCCAACATCGCAACAAAGCAAATAGCAGTAATCTACAGGTGATGTTTGACAAAAGATGAACACTGAGCTACGGCTAGATCACAACATAACAAGCTCAAACAAGCATGGCAAAAGTGCAAAAGATATCAGGTTCACAGACTAGGTGAAATTACTGGACATGGCTGAAACAGCATCAGGTAACAATGTTCAGAGCACGAAATCAACATGATACAGGAACTTAACATGGAAAAGCAAGGCATGGCAGTATCCTACTAAATGCATATGACAAAAGTCCCTTACTGACCATAAGCCAAAAAGGACCAGAAGATATGATGACAACCATGTAAACATAGCAAGTTTCGTTAACAGGTTTCAGACTTGACAGAAAACAGAGCATGGCAGAAACAATAATATGAAGGCATCTTGGTGAGCTTGATGCACTCACCACAAAGCAATGAATGACAAAACAAGCATACCTACAGCAATATGGCATGTTTATGAAGCTATCCATGGCAAGAGAAATTATATAGTATGAAAGGAACAACTACAACAAGCTTGGCAAAATTGAATATCATGTTAACAATCTGCCAGAAATATTTTATAGCAAAAGTAGAGCAAGATTAAGTCATGCTATGGCACTCCATAATTGCAAAAAGGGGCATGGATGGATCAACTACAACAATATCTACAAAACATCCTTACTGAACATCACCAAAATAAGCATGGATCTCTCTGTAGACACATGGATACATAGCAACAAAATAACAGCAGACAAATCTACTAAGTCCCTGAAATCAGAAACATCACGAAGCCTAGTTTACATTCTTGTGCTAGTCACCACAGAGATCACAAAAATACATGGCATACACCTCTGTAAATATGGCATGGCATAAATCAAAACAAATGTAGAGCTCATACTCATAAGATACACCGATTAAATGCAACAAAAATAACAAAACCCTAAGATCTGATAAGTAACAGCAGTTAACAGCAACTAGCATCTTGCATCAGAGATTTGGGCATCAAGATGGACTCAAATGAACATGGCGCAATAGAACAAAATGAAGAGCATCTCGAGATGAACATTTCGATATATTACACGCACGAAACGGAGCTATATGCAGAGAGTTATGATGCGATGAACAGAGGCATGTAATGTAAAAATCTCAGGACAGGATTTTTGGGAGAGAAGAAAGTCAACCCAGGGTTCGATCCAGATCTGGCTCGGGACCGGCTGGAGCTCGCCTCGCCGGAGCTGCTGCTCGTCGCCGGAGATGGAGGAAGGAGAGGGCGGTGCTCGGGGCCGGCGTGGGGGGAGCTCAGGGAGGCGCACGGGCGTGGAGGAAGGAGGCGCTCGGGGCGGCGTGCCGGCGCGCGGGGCGGCTTCCGCAGCGGCGCGGGCTGCCGGAGACGACGACGCCGGCGAGGGCGTGGGAGAGGCGACGATGGGGCGGCGCTCGGCCAGGCGGCGGCGCGGGGGCGCGGGATCCCGCGGTCGGGCGACGGGGCGGAGACGGGCCGCGGGGGCCTGCGGCGGGCTTCGCGGGCCGGCGCGGGAGGAGAGAGAGAGCCGGCGGGGTGACGTGGCACGCCGTGAGTGGCTGAGGGCGGCGGCGCGATTTCGTCCGGCGCCGGGCGGACACGTCCGGCGCGCGGAGGGAGAGGGCTAGGGTTTTGGGATCCGGGATTTTCGGGGAGGCTCACATATTTATAGCTAGAGAGAGCTAGGAGAGTCCAAATGGAGCACGGTTTTCCCCCACACGATCGTGATCGAACGACGGAGAGCATGGAGGTGAGTTAGAGGGGTTTAGGGCTGTTTAGAGGGGGGTTTTGCTGCAACACACAAAAGGACTTTGCGGTTACCCGGTTAACCGTTGGAGTACCAAACAACCTCCAAATGGAACGAAACTTGACAGGTGGTCTACCGGTGGTATACCAAGGCCACTTGACAAGACTCGGTCCATTCCGAGAACGTTCAACACCCACTCACGAAAAGAAAACAAGAGGGGTGCGCCAGAGGAGATGGGAGTGCCGGATTGCAAAACGGACAACGGGGAAAATGCTCGGATGCATGAGACGAACACGTATGCAAATGCAATGCACATGATGACATGATATGAGATGCATGACGAAAACAAAATGCAAAACGAAAGACAAAACCCGACCACGAAGGGAATATCACAACACATAGCCAAAAATGGCAAGAGTTGGAGTTACAAATATGGAAAGTTACATCCGGGGTGTTACAGATGGGTAGAAGAAAAGTCCAGGGTGGGTGTGCATGCGAACCTCATTGTAGCGCAAGTCTACAAGAGCCTCGATAGCAGCAAACTGAACCGCCTGAGATGGCGTAGAAGCAAGACCACCCTTAGACGAACGAGTGTAAGCGCCGGATGGGGAACTGTGGTATAGAGTGACCTCAGCATAATACTCATACAATGCACCGGCCAGATGCTCGCGATACACCCGATACTCTGGATCAGCACCCTCTGGATAGAGTCGTCGCCACACGTTCTGAAGCAGGTGCGGCGATGTGCACGGAGCTGGCTCAGGATGGTACAAGATCGGTAATGGTGCCATCTACACTCACAAACCCTACGGTTAGTAATAACAACAATAAGTCATGCATGCAATGCAACAACCAATTCCTATGTCTACCGGCACTCAAACGAAACTATCTACCATTTTACTAACGCACTACTGGTCTAGCGTGTCCTACAATCAGCACGGCTCTGATACCAAGCGTTGTGGCACCCCGGCTCAGAGCAACCGGTTTACCCTACATTGCCAGCCTAGAGATCGAGTCTTCTGGCAATACACAACAACATGGTACAGAAATAACCGCTTTATTGATACTAGCGTGGTACAAAGGTCTGATATTACATCGAGATTCGAGGCCAAGCGGCACACACGGTGCTGTTGGACAGTATGTACATTATTTAAGGAACATGGCTGGGGCCTCGATTACATGAAACTACGCGGCAGCGGAAGAACGACATAGCGGAACTCCATGGCACAGGGACACCGACGTGGACACGGCCTAGACACGAGATGCGCTCCGATGCGAATCAACTTTCCTGAAAGCTGGCATGACACGCCAGGTCAGTACATTGAATGTACTTGCAAGCTCACAACAAACATAAGCACGATGACAGACAATATCATGATAATTAATCAAGTTAAATTAATGAAAGAAATTATTACAAATGCAAAGCTATGCAAAGCAACCAAACAGCACACTGAGTCACACGGACTCGCTTACCAGACGGTTACCTCGTAACCAAATGGTGACCACACCGGGGTCACACCTGAAACCAATCACTCATGAACACCTCAAGTGTTCAAGGTTCACCACGAAACAATGCATCACAACAATTACTAGTTTGCAATATTAATTATAAAAGTTGATCCATGGTGTGACTTACTCCCGAGTCTTGCCCATAACCGAGGGCGCGGCTATCAATAGATTAAATACACTCTGCAGAGGTAGCTCACTTTACCCACACTACGGAATACCTGGCCTCGTACTCCCATTCGGGTGGACCAAAGTATTCCGACGAAACCCTCCCTTTGCCATGCACTCTGCCCGGCCACTCCGACCATCTCCCTCTCAGGGCTAGGTCTTGGGTGGCCCCGTGTCTACCAAAGACACCAACGGCCACCATCGTGCCAAAACGGTCCCAAACGGGGACAAGGTACCATAAAAACAAAACGAGTACACAAGGTTATGTCTGCCTACCGGGCCAGGGTATGCACGCACATAACCTTCCCTCGCGGGAGGCACCGGTGAGAGCCACGACAAAGGACCGAATAAAGACCTTCCCATTAGGTAAATGTGGTCGCACTGAATTTAAAACCCGATTCAGTGGCACCATGATGTGATCAACATCATATTCAGGTTGAACTTAATCAAGTATTAACTTTCAGAAAAACTTTTTATTACTAACATGGCATCATACCGGAAATCATGCAACTACTCGTCACACAGAGCAAGTAACTCTTAAGCATGGATCAAAACAAGCAACATAACTATCTCGCAATACTAAGATCAGAAACTTCTCTCGTTATAACTCATTTTTATCTACAAACAACATTTTTATTAGCTCATCATTTAGTTGAAAACTATTACTAGCAAAAATAGCTACCATAACTTTCCATAACAAAATATATAGTGCAAAATCTTACTCTATTTAGCCAAACAATTCTATGAACTCAACCAGAATCTAAAACAAGCATATCAAGCATCATAAAACAACTAGCAATTAACCATATTAATTTATCAAATTTTAAATGCAAATAAAGACTCGTATTCAAGTAGAAAATCATAGATATTGAAATAACACCATCCAAATGATGTTGTGGCTTGCCTTAGTGCAGAGGAGGGTCACACTCCTCCTGGTTAGCTTCAAGGCAAGATCCTCCTTCTGAAAATATTTTAAAACCACAAAAATAAATTTCAAAACACATTCTGAAAATCACCAAATATTCTAGATAGCAAGGAAAAATCCACCTTTTGGTGTGCTGCTAGAGCTTTCTGTAACAAAGACAATGCAAAAAGAATCAAATCATTTGGACTTATGGTTTAGAAATGGTGGCTGGTCAAAGTTTAGTCAACTTTCTGAATTAAATTTGAATAAATAGAAAATCCTGGAGGGAGTGACGTCGAAGGCGTAAAGTGGGAGTGCGCCTCCACTCGTACCGCTTCGGGCGCGAGTGGTGAGGCTGACATTGGGCCCCACCAGTCAGGAGAGAGGGAAGGGGATCGGGATCAGAGGGGAGGCGGTGCTTCGCCGGAGCTCATGCCGGCGACGAGGGGGTTTGGGGCTAGGCTAGAGGGATAGATCAGAAGCGGGGCTCGCGGCGCACCTGCCCGTACCCGTGGCTTGGCGAAAGGTGGACGGAGCTGGTCGCAGTCGAGCTCGCAAGCTTCGGTGGCGGATGGGGTTCACCGGAGAGGTGGAAGACGGTGGCTAGAGGCAGCTCCGAGGGCTTGGTGGGGTCCAGGCAGCTCTAGCGGACCACCAAGGCCCTGCCCAAGCAGCTGCTTGAGCTCAAGAGGCCCTGGAGAGCGGCAGCTAGCCTGCGGGGATCGTCGGAGTCCTCGGGTCGGGGCGACGGCCAGAGGCCTGCCCGACCGGGCTTCTGCTCGTCTACGTGTTCGTGGAGGTGGTGTGGAGTGGTGCGTGGCTAGCAAGGGAGGCGGGGTGGCTTTATATAGCCAGAGCAGAGGGGGGGGACGTGTCACCACCGGAGCACTCTGGACACGCGGCGAGCGTCGACGAGAGGCTCCAACGCGAGGGGACAGGGTGCAGCATCAACGCCGGTGCTTTCCCACGCTCGCGGATGAGCACAGGAGGCGGTTTGAGACGGGGACAAGCACACGCGCGCACTGTGCCGTTTTGGCCGCGACTTGACCGGGCTTGCTGCAGCGGTTCCGACGTCGGCGAGCGCCAGGGAGGGGTCATGGGTGATGGGTCGAGGGTTGTGGCACGTTGCGGCAGTCGGAGGTGAGCGCTTGCATGCACACGCGCGAAACAGAACGCAAAGCGCCAGCCAGAGCGCGTCGAGACGCTGCCAGGCGTCGTGTCCTCGCGTGGTCACCAAGCTGGCATGGCCAAAACGACGGCCAGGAGCGGCCAAACCTTTTCTACAAGCTCGACCGTGCAGTCCTACGTTTAGTAGAGGTGATGGATCATACCGAGGCCGACCAGACGCGACTCTACCAAGCTGGCAAGTTTCTGGTGACAAACTTGGTCGCCAAGTTTGGCCACCTTCTAGAAGGCCATTAGGGCTAATCTCCTGGGGGTTAGGGTTTCTTAGGAAGGTCTTTAAGCTCAAGAAACTCAAGGCCAAAAGCTCAAGGAAAAATGCACTTGCTGTACAAAGTGCATTTCTGGTCCAGAAGTGAAAAGATTTTCTACAGCAAAAATATTACAAAAAGTGATGCAATATTTTTGCATGGGAAGATGTGCCAAGGTCCTAAGAATATTTAGGAATTATCTCAGATTTTTCTGAGCAAGAAAAATTGAGGTTGCTTTGGAGCACAAAGTTCTGAAATGAGCTTAAGAGAGAAAAATGAATATTTTCCTTTTAGGAAAAATATTCATTTTATTATTTTGGGAATTTGTGGGAGGAATAAAGTAGATAGGTCACTTGGGTGAAAGCCAAGGATATGCCCAAGTTACAAGTCCATTTCAATTGATACAAAAATCCAAATCAAATCAGGGCAAAAACCATGATGAAAACCAAGTCCGGAAAGAGAGAGAAGGCAAGTCCGGTAAAAAGAGAGAAGGCAAAATCCAGGCTGTCACATATATTGAGCGGGAAGGGAGCCAACAACGGCCAATTTGAAAGGGGACAGCTAGTACAGCTTATCCTGACAAAAGCGGTCTTCGCCTGCGAAAGGCTCTGGTGGTGACGCCGTCTTGGGCTCCATGGTGACCTCCGGCCTGCCGTCCTGCTGGTCTTGGTCGCGTTGCACTGATATGGAAACCTTTGCTTGATGCCTCAGTACTCTGCGCATGCTCTTGCCTCCTTAGCACCAAAGGGGAAAACAGGACACTGCGCGCGCTGGCGCCCGCCTGATCTTGATCGTCATGGCTCACGTCACGAGAGCCTCGCGAGATTTGCCCTGCCTTGATTTCTCCGCTCCTCGCGAGGCAGCCTGGTGAGGCCACTCCTGAGGAGGTCTTGTGTCGTCCGCCTCACGAGGCATGGCCCCTCTCGAGGGTCTTGAATGCCTTGTTGACAAAGATGGGTCATACTGGCCCGCTTGCTCAGCCCGCCGTGGGCCGCAAGCACGCAAGTCTGGGGACCCCTGTTCCCAGAACGCCGAGAGTAGCCCCGGGGCCCAAGGCGCGCTCGGTCTTGGCTTCGAGGCGAAGCCAAGGGTCAAGTGCGGAGCGCCGCGGGCCCCAAAAGCCTGCAGCCTTGGTCGACACGTGGCGGTTGATTGGACGTGGGCGTCTCCACTTCCCCACGCTGCCTTGGAATCCGCCAGGCTATGCGGCCCCCGCAACTTACACAGTTATTCTTCCATCGCCCACGCCTTGCTTCCCCAATCCCTCTGCTTTCTCGAGACCTTGCTCCCCCTCTCCAATCTGACCTGCGCCATGCCCGCTTCGCCGCCATGGCGCCGAAACAAGCAGACAAGGGGAAGAAGCCTCTATCTTTGCCAAGTGCGCCTCCGGCCGTGGAGCCTGCGATCGGCCGATCCTTGGTGCTCAACGACGAGGCCATGGACAAGGTGCGTCCAATGCTCGCTTCCAGCTTCAACGAGTGGGGGGAGACGGTGTCTTGGCCTGCGTCTCGCGCTCGCATTGCCCGGGCGGCCACCGAGATCCCAATCTTCATCGATGCCCTTTGGGCTGGCCTGATTCCTCCTTTCTCCGCCTTCTTCAATGCGGTACTTGAGCATTATCAGATCCACATGCTGCATCTCGACCCTCAATCTATGACTCTCCTTGCCGTCTTTGCCTTTGTGTGTGAAGCCATGGTGGGCATCGCTCCTTCTGTGGCCCTCTTCCGCCATTTCTTCTCATTTCATCTGATTGACCCTCGGCAGCGCTCAGGGTGCGTGAGCTTCCAGGCCGTGGCCGCGACGGCGGGCTCGGGGATCGACTTCGAGCTTCCTCCATCCACGAGCGAGTTTCGGACACGGTGGGTGTTTATCGACGCCGGCGTGCTCAGCCCCCTGCTCCACGCCCCGTCACCGCTTGCCTTTCCTCACTCCGGCAGGGGCCACGAGAGGCTCGCGAGCCCCCGTCTTGCCCCCGTCTGGCATAGGCTGAGGAGGTTGAAGGACCGCGGCGTGACCGCGCCTATGGTGGTGAAGGAGTTCATCAAGTGCCGGGTCGCTCCGCTTCAGCGCCATTCTCGCCTGATGTGGACCCTTCTCAGCAGTCAAGACCGTATGAGGTTTCAGGAGTCCGGGCTCCCCCTTGGGACACGGAAAATGGTGCTCGAGGTCCTGAGAGGTGTCCCTTCACAAAACCCTTAAGGTTCGAACACTGGGGTGCGCGTGAAGATTTCCTCCCTACCGATCTACGCCCTAGCTCGTTAAGATCTCGCGAACGGACACGACGAACTCACAACACAAAGACACAAGATTTATACCGGTTCGGGCCACCGTTGTGGTGTAATATCCTACTCCAGTGTGGTGGTGGATGGATTGCCTCTTGGGCTGATGATGAACAGTACAAGGGGAAGAATAGCCTCCTGAGGTTGAGGTGTTCTTGTGCTTGGCGAACTTGTGTGGGTGAGATGCCTCTCAATGAGTTGTTTTTGAGATGCCCTCTACTATGGTAGCTAGTTCTACTTATATAGGCCCTGTTCCTCTCCCAAAATATTGAGCGGGAAGGGAGCCGACAACGGCCAATTTGAAAGGGGACAACTAGTACAGCTTATCCTAACAAAAGAGGTCTTCGCCTGTGAAAGGCTCTGGTGGTGATGCCGTCTTGGGCTCCATGGTGACCTCCGTCCTGCCGTCCTGCTGGTCTTGGTCTCGTTGCACTGATATGGAAACCTTTGCTTGATGCCTCGGTACTCTGCGCCTACGTTTGCCTCCTTAGCACCATAGGGGAAAACAGGACACTGCGCGCGCTGGCGCCCGCCTGGCGCCCGCCTGATCTTGATCGTCATGGCTCACGTCACGAGAGCCTCGCGAGGTTTGCCCTACCTTGATTTCTCCGCCCCTCGCGAGGCAGCCTGGTGAGGCCGCTCCTGAGAGAGTAATGCATTGAAAAACGCGTGATTCATTAAGTGAAAGACGCTAACCGAATAGTTAGAGATGCCGCAAGCAAAGATCATATAGCCTAATTGACTGCAAGTTAAGGTCTTGTGTCGTCCGCCTCGCGAGTCTTGGCCCCTCGCGAGGGTCTTGAATGCCTTGTTGACGAAGATGGGCCGTACTGGCCCGCTAGCTCAGCCACGCCGTCGGCCGCAGGCAGGCAAGTCTGGGGACCCCAGTTCCCAGAACGCCGACAGTAGCCCCCGGGCCCAAGGCGCGCTCGGGCTTGGCTTCGAGGCGAAGCCAAGGGTCAAGCGCGGAGCGCCACGGGCCCCAAAAGCCTGCGGCCTTGGTCGACGCGTGGCGGTTGATTGGACGTGGGCATCTCCGCTTCCCCACGCTGCCTTGGAATCCGCCGGGCTATGCGGCCCCCGCAACTTACACAGTTATTCTTCCATCGCCCACGCCTTGCTTCCCCAATCCCTCTGCTTTCTTGAGACCTTGCTCCCCCTCTCCAATATGACCTGCGCCCTGCCCGCTTCGCCGCCATGGCGCCGAAACAAGCAGACAAGGGGAAGAAGCCTCTGTCTTTGCCAAGTGTGCCTCCGGCCGTCGAGCCTGCGATCGGCCGATCCTTGGTGCTCAACGATGAGGCCATGGACAAGGTGCGTCCAATGCTCGCTTCCAGCTTCAACGAGTGGGGGAGACGGTGGCTTGGCCTGCGTCTCGCGCTCGCATTGCCTGGGCGGCCACCGAGATCCCAATCTTCATCGATGCCCTTTGGGCTGGCCTGATTCCTCCTTTCTCCGCCTTCTTCAACGCGGTAGTTGAGCATTATCCGATCCACATGCTGCATCTCGACCCTCAATCCGTGACTCTCCTTGCCGTCTTTGCCTTTGTGTGTGAAGCCATGGTGGGCATCGCTCCTTCTGTGGCCCTCTTCTGCCATTTCTTCTCATTGCATCTGATTGACCCTCGGCAGCGCTCAGGGTGCGTGAGCTTCCAGGCCGTGACCGCGACGGCGGGCTCGGGGATCGACTTCGAGCTTCCTCCATCCACGAGCGAGTTTCGGACACGGTGGGTGTTTATCGACGCCGGCGTGCTCAGCCCCCTGCTCCACGCCCCGTCATCGCTTGCCGTTCCTCACTCCGGCAGGGGCCACGAGAGGCTCGCGAGCCCCCGTCTTGCCCCCGTCTGGCATAGGCTGAGGAGGTTGAAGGACCGCGGCGTGACCGCGCCTATGGTGGTGAAGGAGTTCATCAAGCGCCGGGTCGCTCCGCTTCAGCGCCATTCTCGCCTGATGTGGACCCTTCTCAGCAGTCAAGACCGTATGAGGTTTCAGGAGTCCGGGCTCCCCCTTGGGACGCGGAAAACGGTGCTCGAGGTCCTGAGAGGTGTCCCTTCACAAAACCCTTAAGGTTCGAACACTGGGGTGCGCGTGAAGATTTCCTCCCTACCGATCTACGCCCTAGCTCGCTAAGATCTCGCGAACAGACACGACGAACTCACAACACAAAGACACAAGATTTATACTGGTTCGGGCCACCGTTGTGGTGTAATACCCTACTCCAGTGTGGTGGTGGATGGATTGCCTCTTGGGCTAATGATGAACAATACAAGGGGAAGAACAGCCTCCTGAGGTTGAGGTGTTCTTGTGCTTGGCGAACTTGTGTGGGTGAGATGCCTCTCAGTGAGCTATTTTTGAGATGCCCTCTACTGTGGTGGCTAGTTCTACTTATATAGGCCCTGGTCCTCTCCCCAAATATTGAGCGGGAAGGGAGCCGACAACGGCCAATTTGAAAGGGGACAGCTAGTACAGCTTATCCTGACAAAAGCGGTATTTGCCTGCGAAAGGCTCTGGTGGTGATGCCGTCTTGGGCTCCATGGTGACCTCCGTCCTGCCGTCCTGCTGGTCTTGGTCTCATTGCACTGATATGGAAACCTTTGCTTGATGCCTCGGTACTCTGCGTCTGCGCTTGCCTCCTTAGCACCAAAGGGGAAAACAAGACGCTGCGCGCGCTGGCGCCCGCCTGGCGCCCGCGTGATCTTGATCGTCATGGCTCACGTCACGAGAGCCTCGCGAGGTTTGCCCTGCCTTGATTTCTCCGCCCCTCGCGAGGCAGCCTAGTGAGGCCGCTCCTGAGGAGGTCTTGTGTCGTTCGCCTCGCGAGGGTCTTGAATGCCTTGTTGACGAAGATGGGCCGTACTGGCCCACTAGCTCAGCCACGCCGTGGGCCGTAGGCAGGCAAGTCTGGGGACCCCCGTTCCCAGAATGCTGACAGTAACCCCGGGGCCCAAGGCACACTCGGGCTTGGCTTCGAGGCAAAGCCAAGGGTCAAGCGCGGAGCGCCGTGGGCCCCAAAAGCCTGCGTCCTTGGTCGACGTGTGGCGGTTCATTGGACGTGGGCGTCTCCTCTTCCCCATGCTGCCTTGGAATCCGCCAGGCTATGCGGCCCCCGCAACTTACACAGTTATTCTTCCATCGCCCACGCCTTGCTTCCCCAGTCCCTCTGCTTTCTCGAGACCTTGCTCCCCCTCTCCAATCTGACCTGTGCCCTGCCCGCTTCGCCGCCATGGCGCCGAAACAAGCAGACAAGGGGAAGAATCCTCTGTCTTTGCCAAGTGCGCCTCCGGCCGTCGAGCCTGCGGTCGGCCGATCCTTGGTGCTCAACGACGAGGCCATGGACAATGTGCGTCCAATGCTCGCTTCCAGCTTCAACGAGTGGGGGGAGACGGTGGCTTGGCCTGCGTCTCGCGCTCGCATTACCCGGGCGGCCACCGAGATCCCAATCTTCATCGATGCCCTTTGGGCTGGCCTATTCCTCCTTTCTCCGCCTTCTTCAACGCGGTACTTGAGCATTATCAGATCCACATGCTGCACGGCATCGCTCCTTCTGTGGCCCTCTTCCGCCATTTCTTCTCATTGCATCTGATTGACCCTCGGCAACGCTCGGGGTGCGTGAGCTTCCAGGCCGTGGCCGCGACGGCGGGCTCGGGGATCGACTTCGAGCTTCCTCCATCCACGAGCGAGTTTCAGACACGGTGGGTGTTTATCGACGCCGCGTGCTTAGCCCCCTGCTCCACGCCCCGTCAGCGCCTGTCGTTCCTCACTCCGGCTAGGGCCACGAGAGGCTCGCGAGCCCCCGTCTTGTCCCCGTATGGCACAGGCTGAGGAGGTTGAAGGACCGCGGCGTGACCGCGCCTATGGTGGTGAAGGGGTTCATCAAGCGTCGGGTTGCTCCGCTTCAGCGCCATTCTCGCCCGATGTGGACCTTGCTCAGCAGTCAGGACCCTATGAGGTTTCAAGAGTCTGGGCTCCCCTTTGGGACGCGGAAAACGGTGCTCGAGGTCCTGACAGGTGTCCCTTCGCTGGATGACTTGCCTGAGAAGAACTGTCTACTATACCACTGCAAGAACAAGGCTGAATTTGCAGGGAGGATGCCTCCCTTTGACGAGTGGGGACTGCGTCCGGACGGCCTGGTGGGGTCCCGCGAGAACCCTGTCAACGTGGTTCCCTTCCTCGTCGCCGGCGTCGTGCTCATCCCGAATGTGGGTGCAGGGGGACGAGCGCCGCCAGAGGCTGGCGGCACGAGTGCTGATGTGCAGACGCCGCTTGGGGCTCCTGGGGCGTCGTCCTCAGGAACCCGTGATCCTGGGACGTTGGTCGCTGAGACGATGCAGCATGCGGCTCCCGAGGCCGAAACTCCGGATGCCTCGGGAGGTCGTGGTGAGACGGCGCCCGACTGTTCTCCGCAGCCAGGCACTCCTGAAGTTGTTCTCTCGAGCACTTCTCCGGCTACACCCCGTACTGGGCGCCACGTTCAGCGCTTCGGTCGGCTTTGTGTCGACTTCGAGGAACTCCGCAAGAGGAAAGAATCTCCGGGCGGCAGTGGTATCTTCGGGCCATTGAAGCGACGAAAGTACATCGCTGTCGACGAGTAAGTACTGCACCTTGTGATCTCTTGATTGCTGCTTTCCTTCCTGACATTGGCTCTTCAGGACCCCTTCTGCCAGGGCCGTTGAGTCCCCCGAGAAGCAATCCCCGCCTTCCTCGGCACCCCCGTCGGCCTTGAGCATCCCGAGCCTGCATGCCGCGCCTGGAGCTGGGCCGGTCGAGGGGGTGTGCTTGCCTCCATGGCGCTTTGAATCTGCAGCTCCGTTTCCCTTCCTCCACGGTCTAGCTTGGAGCTTGGCGGGCGTTCCCTGGACTCCTCCTCTGGTCATGGACAGCAGCTGGTTGGCTTCGGCCTTCAGCTCCTCCTCAAGCAGCGGGCCCCCACTAGCCGGGGCCCCTCGTGAGGTCGGGCCGGCACCTGGAGCGGCACCAGCCCCCAGCCCCCTGCTGAGAGGGGGTGCGCCACTTCACGTCCCTCCTGCAGCCCCCGTGGCGGAGGACGAGGTGGGGCGTGCGTTGGAGCTCGAGCGCGGGCGGAGCATCGTTCGTCATGAGCTCTTCCGGGAGGCGATGGGCGCGATGAGCCGACTCGGTGAAGAACTCGCGGGTGTCGACGTGCGCCTTGAGGCTGAGGGTCTTCGACTGGTGGAGGAACGGCGTAAGCTGAGGGTAGCCATCAACCTTGGCTGCTACCAGCATGATCTGGACAATGCGAAGGTTGAGGCGTCCCTCAAGGTTTCCCGTGAGGCTTGCTCCCGAGCCTTGGAGGAGGCTTGCGAGGCTGACCGCCGTCGCGAGGCTGCGGAGAAGCGCGTGTGGGAGCTCCAAGCCTGTAGTGCGTCCCTCGAGCGTCAAGTGGAGGCGCGCAGAGCTGCCCTTGCGTTGCTGAGGGGGACGCCTGCCGAGGAAGAGGAGGTCCGGAAGCGCGAGGAGGCGTTGGCTCTGGAAGCCGTGGAGCGTAGCCTCGAGCTTGAGCAACTGGAGATGAGGGAGCGTCAAGTTGCCCAAGCGGAAGATGCCGTCGGGGCTCGCAAGGCCAAGGTCCAGGAGGAAGTCGACCGCCGGGTGGCCGAGGTTCGCGCGGATCTTGAAGGTTGGCACGACCTGAAGCTGAAGCTTGCGGGAACTGAAGCAGCGGGCAGGACCGCCGCTCTTAGGCCCAGGTTAGATGAGGCGGAGAGGCGTGAGGAGGCCACGGCTGCCACCCTGGTCACGATGCAGGCGGACTTGGCCTCCGCCCGCGCCGAGCTGCTTTCTTTTCGGAAACGGGTTGATGATGCCGAGGCCGTCGCACGGCACAACAGGGAGGAAGTGCTTCAACGGCGGACGCTGGAGCGCGAGCACGCCCCCATGCTTCAGGACCTCCGGAACAGGGCTAATACCGCCCTGGGCTACATCTGTGACGAGAATGCACCGCACCCCCACTCAAATGACTACGCCAGCCACCTGAACTTCTTCACCAACGTGGTGACGCGCCTGGAAGCCCGGTCCGATAGGGCTCGCCAGCTTGTGGAAGAGAGAAGCCGGGGCCTGCTCGGGCGCGCGTTCTCCCGTGTATTCAGCCATCTTCGGAACTCCTTCCCCGACTTCGACTTCGACGCCGCCATTGCCCCTGTACTGCAGGCCATTCGTGGTGACCTGGCGCGGTGGGTGGAGGACAACGTGGACGCGCTGGTCAGGGCCTTCACTTCCAAAGACGAAGCGGTGGTAGTCGCGGCAGATGAAGGTGACGAGGTCAACGACGGCGATGGAGGCATCGCCGAAGGCGGCGACGATGCCGGCGAAGACAACGACATCGCGAACGACGCGTCCGAAGGCGATGCAGCAAGCGACATATCTGGCTGATCCCGGGTTCCCCTTGCTGTTTATCCTGTAAGCAAAAACTCGGGCGTGGCCCCTAAATATTGTGAGAGCATTTTGAGAGGGGGAGCCCCTCGTGTAAACAAACCGCTGCCTTCATTCTCTTATGTCAAACTGAGTGTGCGCCTTCGCGAAACCGTAAATCTGGCGGCTAGTTCCCATTGTGGCTTACCTTGGTCGGGGCAGGTCGCGAACCGAATCATGAGGTCATGAGCTTTCGGGGCTCCTGGAGAGCCCATCAATCCACCCGAGGGGGCCTCGTGAGAGGCAAACACCATCTGTGGCGTCAGCATGCGCGCGCGGCACACATGTGCCCTGCCCAATCCAGCTCGCGAGGGGCTCGCGAGTGAAAGGCGTGGTGCATGAGTCCAAAACAAGGCGAGAACCAGATAACGAGAAATCGCTCCGAACGAGAAAAGGCACCCCCCAGCGAGCATCGATGAAAACTCAACTTCAACTTAAATCCAAATCCAAAGGGCAAGGCTACAGAAAAGGGGTTCAAAGCAAATGGCCGCGTCCGGCACCTAGTCTACTCTTCTTGTCTTCAAGTCTTCTCACCAGCGCGGAGCTAAGTGTTGCCACTAGGCGTGGGAGGGAGCCCCTGAGGCCCGAGGGCGGCTCTCCGGAGACTCCGAGGCGTGTACAGCCCCACTCATTATTACGCGAGAGTGTCACGGGTGGCGATCTTCACAGGCACTGGGCCTTCTTCACAGGTACCGGCCTTGCTTCATATCGCCAGACGAGGGCCCCGCCTTGCGCCGCCCTCGACCACCTTTGAACCGACCGGCAACCAGGATGGCGCAAAGGGGGGAAAGGGGATGCCAGCGGCGCCCTCGGTGACCACGGGTCCTCTGCCGGGGGTAGGCTTTTCAGCACCTCCCCAGCAAAGGGCCTACCTCCGGGGGGGCCTTGCTCCGTGCGACGCGGTGAGGGATCTGGCTCCCGGCTTCTCTCCTGATGCCCCCAGCGCGATCCTCCTGGCGGGAGGGAGGTCGCCGAGCTGGGGCCGCCAGCCGCTGTGGTGACCTGATTCTCCTGCGACCCATGGTTAGCGTAAGCTTGCTCCTGAGGGATTAGTGGTACCTTGTATCTGTTGTCGACGGCACGGCTGGCGGGGCTCTCCGGCGGCTCCTGGAAGGCTTCAACCCCTAATGCCTCCTCCTCCCAACCTGGCCTGAGAAACGAGCCAGGGTCGTCCTCCGGCGTGTACTCCTGGTCCATCATGCGGGGCACATAGGCTTCCGGGGCCGTTACCCCAAACACCTCGCCGTAGTGCCCCACACTCCACGTCGCCCGGCCCAGCGCGGCGTCCGGAGGATGATAGCGCGACGCCTCACTGGGGCCATGGGGGGCAATGCTCGTGCCCATGCTCATCGGAGGCGGCATGGGGGCAACGGGGGCCTCGGCGCCGCCGGCCGTCCTGGTGTCGATGAAGCCCTCAGGCGCACCCGAGGCTGCGTGGTTGCGGCGAGGCCCACCGTGAGATCCCGTAGTGGCCTGAGAAGGAAGCAGATAGCAGAAGGGCGGCGCTCCCGATGCCGCCGCATCCAGCAGCTCGGCAACGCGTTCCAGCAGTGCATCCCGGTCGCTCTCCATCAGTCGGCACCGCAGCAACTCCCGCGCCACCGTGAGCGCGGCTCGCATGTTCGCCTGCTCCCGCCGTGTTTGCGGCGCCGTTGCTGCGGTGTGGCTTGCGGCCCTCGCAGCGGCTCGCGCTTGTCGTGGAGTGAGGGTGGACGGCGCCCCGCCACGCCGCCCGTGCCCTACGGCATTAGGCGGCGCTCGGGCCGCCTGGAGCGCGGGGTTGAGGTCTTCATGGGTAGGTGGCGCCGCCCGGGCTGGCCAGGCTGCCCAGCGGTCGGAGTCGGCCCTCGAGTCGCCGGACATCGGGGCCGCGGAGCGTCGGCGGGTCGATTGGCGGGGAAGAGGCTCCGGCGCACCCCTACCTGGCGCGCCAAATGTCGGATCATGGGTTCCGGTAGAACCCTTAAGGTTCGAACACTGGGGTGCGCGCGAAAATTTCCTCCCAACCGATCTACGCCCTAGCTCGCTAAGATCTCGCGGACAGACTCGACGAACTCACAACACAAAGGCACAAGATTTATACTGGTTCGGGCCACCGTTGAGGTGTAATACCCTACTCCAGTGTGGTGGTGGATGGATTGCCTCTTGGGCTGATGATGAACAGTACAAGGGGAAGAACAGCCTCCTGAGGTTAAGGTGTTCTTGTGCTTGGCGAACTTGTGTGGGTGAGATGCCTCTCAATGAGCTGTTTTTGAGATGCCCTCTACTATGGTGGCTAGTTCTACTTATATAGGCCCTGGTCCTCTCCCCAAATATTGAGCGGGAAGGGAGCCAACAACGGCCAATTTGAAAGGGGACAGCTAGTACAGCTTATCCTGACAAAAGCGGTCTTCGCCTGCGAAAGGCTCTGGTGGTGACGCCGTCTTGGGCTCCATGGTGACCTCCGTCCTGCCGTCCTGCCGGTCTTGGTCTCGTTGCACTGATATGGAAACCTTTGCTTGATGCCTCGGTACTCTGCGCCTGCACTTGCCTCCTTAGCACCAAAGGGGAAAACAGGACACTACGCGCGCTGGCGCCCGCCTGATCTTGATCATCATGGCTCACGTCACGAGAGCCTCGCGAGGTTTGCCCTGCCTTGATTTATCCGCTACTCGCGAGGCATCCTGGTGAGGCCGCTCCTGAGGAGGTCTTGTGTCATCCGCCTTGCGAGGCTTGGCCCCTCGTGAGGGTCTTGAATGCCTTCTTGACGAAGATGGGTCGTACTGGCCCGCTAGCTCAGCCACGCCATGGGCCGCAGGCAGGCAAGTCTAGGGACCCCCGTTCCCAGAACGCCGATAGGGTCCCTTTTCACTTTCCCCCCTTGCCTCCTCATCTCTGTCTTCTACCTCGCATCGCCTCAGCGCCCGAGCTCTGCTGCCGCCGCCGACCTTTGCCACCGCCTTGACAACGGCCGCTGCATCAACCTAAATTGACCAGAGTTCGTCTGCGCACCTCCGCTGTTCAATAGCTCTGGTGAGTTCTCCTCCTTCCTTTTCCCATAGATCCCATTAGGGTTTCCACGAGTTTGTCGGAGTTCATCTTCGCTCTTCATTGTAGCTTGTGATTTTTGATTCAAACTTGGTACCCCTCCTGCGCGGCGGTAGTCGTGGTACTCATTTTTGCTATTAGAGCATCTCCTTTTGTGTAAGAAATCCAATCTGGACACATGAACTGCTCAAGTACTGCAATTTAGGTCTAGATATTTTCCGTTATCTGAAGCGCCGTAGATCCAAAATCATAGCATCAATCTGTGAAATCTATTTTTCCAACACTTAGCAATTTTTCCATTCTCAGATCTGTAAATCAATAATTGTGTGGGCGGCTTAACTTAGAAATCGTAACCCACCAGGTACCATTAGTCCCCTCTTAAGCCGCCAATAGCTCATCTTTATAACTTCAATGCCATCCTCCAGTTTAACACCTATGCATGCTTCATTATTATTTGCCTTTTAAACCAACAGCTGGCTTAACCATATAATCTTGAACCGGCATAGTCTTTCTTTCACATCATCGAAAAATGGCTAAGACATACACTGCTTGCAACTGGGTCCAACCCCGGGTCACTGAAGAAGACCTGAACAACTTCGTTGCAACTGGTGCCCTATCCAAGAAAGAGGTCATCCACAGGAGGGCCCCTGGTGAAGAAAATCCCCGTACACCCAAGGACGGAGAAGTGATTGTTTTCACTGACCACCTGAGTCGGGGGTTCAGCCCACCCGGCTCAAAGTTTTTCTACGATGTGCTTCATTTTGACAACTTCACCCCCAAGATATCAGACCAAACTCCGTGTCCAACATTTGCAATTTCCAAGTATTCTGTGAAGCTTATCTTCAAGAGGAGCCCAGAGTTCAATTATTCAGAGAATTCTACTACTTAAACTGTCAGACAGAGTTTACTGATGGGCCCAGCTTGGAACTCGGTGGGGTTTCAATTCAGAAGAGGAAAGAAGCCAGCTTTCCCTACGCCAAGCCGCCGAGTCATCCCAAATATTGGAACCAAACTTGGTTCTACTGTCAAAACACATCTCAAGTAGATGAAAACCCCATGCCGGGTTACCACGATCACTGGCTTAGCAACACACATCCACTCCCCCCACGGATTAACACGAAGGATGCACCGACTTTTTCAAAGCTCAGAGCCTTTATGGCCAATGGCTTAACTGGCATCGACCTTGTCCGGTGCTGGGTGTCCTAGAGTATCTTGCCATTAAATCGTCGCCCCGGCTTAATGTGCGAATATACTGGCGATTTAAAAGATCCCCAGCGCCACTGCGACATTCAACTGTCTGGCGCAGAAATTACTGAAGCCACCAAGAAATTGCTGAATGAACCTGTAAAGGAATGTACTAAAACAGGACTTAGTCCTTTCTGCATCTTCAACAAGCCGCCAGCTGTAAGTGTTGCACACATTCCGCTCAACAACATTTTTAGTAATTATGCCCACTTATGATCTTTTTGACTTCAACATACCGATTCTCCATTTTGGAAGAAGAAACCACAAGATAAACCGGCAAAACCGGCTCGTACCAAAACCAAGGCCACCAAGAGGCCTGCCAAGAAGAAGACCACAGAGTCCGCTGATTTAAACTTGGACGATGACAAGGATGATGATGAGTCGGAGGTAGAACTTGACTCTCTTGGCTCATTTTTTATACATCTTATTGACAATGACTATGATCAGGATGACGCAGAAGCCAACCGTGCACATGATGCAGAGGTAATTATTCTTTCCTCCAGCTCAGAACCTCTGCCAACACAGAAAACCCGACAAGCAAGCCGGAAAGTAAGCTTTTCTCACCCTTTAGCTCACTTGGATCCCAACTTTCTTTTGAAGAAACAGCGACACGAAGCTCGTCGTACCACCCGGCATAGTGGTGGTGTGATTACTTCTTTCGGCTTACCAAACACGCCGGTTCGCAAACACCGCCCAGAGGTCTTACATATTACTGATATACTTTATCCCAAGGCGGGTCATTTCCGACAACCTCTTAACCCGTCTGATTCAAACTATCAGGGGACTTCTCATTCCTCCTCTGGCGAATCAACTGGGACTCAAATCCCAACTTTCAAGACTGTACCTGGGTAAGGATATATTTAAGCATTCAAACCTTGCGCCTGATTAATATACTGACCTCTTTATGCTTCTTCCTTTCAGGGGTCAGGCCAAACCCAGCAAGAAGGCAAACCTGAATAAACCGGTCGATGACTCCAACCCGTCTGGTCCGGAGAAACATCAGTCGGAACCTTCTAACCCAATTGCTGAGGCCACCCTTGATGATCCGCCACCACAAGACAATGAAGTCTCTGTAGATCATCTGGATGTTGAACCGGCAATTTCTAAGCCGCCAAGCCCGATTAAGCCTGCCGAGGAAAAGACTGATGATGTTGTCGTTACTGGGTTTGGTTTCACAGCCCCGGGTCACCCTACTATCTTATCTAAGCACAACGCCAAAGAAGAAATTTCTGCTGAAGATAAAGGCAAGTGGAAGGTAGACTTAGAGAGCTATGCCTAGTTCAGCGCCCAAGACATCCACTCTGGTTATTTGAACCGTCTATACACCAGCCGTGACTTTGAAGCCGGCTTGGTTAATTTGATGAAGGAACGCTATGAGGTAATTCAATCACCATTCTCTTTCATAATTATCTGTCTATCAGCCGCCAAGTCTATAGTATATGACAGAATTTGAATATGTTGTAGACTTTCCAGTTGCCATAAAGAATCACGCAGCATCACTAGTAGCCCCCAAGGGCCGGCTTAAATCATCATGTTAAGCCGGGACTTTAAATAGTAGTAATGAACTTTGCATCCGTAGCCCCCAAGGGCCGGCTTAACTAGTACGTTAAGCCGGGACTTTAAGCAACAAAAATCAACTTTTCCTCCATAGCCCCCAAGGGCCGGCTTAATCAGTGATGAATAAGTCAGGACTAATCATCCTGTTTGAAATCAACAATCCAATCTGTAGTCTTTATAAACCGGATCACATCATTTGTCCGGGTCAGCCAATAATTCTGTCTTAACAAAGAGCAATATGCATTAGCCCCCAAGTGCCAAGTATAATACTTGTATTGTGCTTGGGACTTCAAAAAATTCTTAACAGCAATATACATTAGCCCCTAAGTGCCAAGGAAAATACTTGTATTGTGCTTGGGACTTCAACCATAATCATACTCATAATATCTATCCATGCTTATACCACAGGCTGAACTTTCTGAGAAGGACTCGCAGCTCAATGATCTGAAGGCCAATATAAACACTCAACAATCTGAAACATCCAAGGCCAAATCAGAATTGAAGACTGCTTTAGAGAACATTGAGCAGCTCAAGCAAAACTTCAATACTGACAAAGATGGCTGGGAAACTGAAAAAGCAGTGATACGTCTCCAACGTATCTATAATTTTTGATTGCTCCATGCTATATTATCTTCTGTTTAGGACATTATTGGGCTTTATTATTCACTTTTATATTATTTTTGGGACTAACCTATTAACCGGAGGCCCAGCCCAGAATTGTTGTTTTTTGCCTATTTCAGAGTTCCGCAGAAAAAGAATATCAAACGGAGTCCAAACGGAATGAAACCTTCGGGAACGTGATTTTTAGAACGAACATGATCCAGGAGACTTGGACCCTACGTCAAGAAAGCTACCAGGAAGCCACGAGGTAGGGGGCGCGCCTACCCCCCCCCCCCGGCGCGCCCTCCACCCTCGTGGGCCCCATGTTGCTCCACCGACGTACTCCTTCCTCCTATATATACCTACGTACCCCCAAACGATCAGATACGGAGCCAAAAACCTAATTCCACCGCCGCAACCTTCTGTACCCACGAGATCCCATCTTGGGGCCTGTTCTGGAGCTTCGCCGGAGGGGGCATCGATCACGGAGGGCTTCTACATCAACACCATAGCCTCTCCGATGAAGTGTGAGTAGTTTACCTCAGACCTTCGGGTCCATAGTTATTAGCTAGATGGCTTCCTCTCTCTTTTTGGATCTCAATACAATGTTCTCCCCCTCTCTTGTGGAGATCTATTCGATGTAATCTTCTTTTGCGGTGTGTTTGTTGAGACCGATGAATTGTGGGTTTATGATCAAGTTTATCTATGAACAATATTCGAATCTTCTGAATTCTTTTATGTATGATTGGTTATCTTTGCAAGTCTCTTCGAATTATCAGTTTGGTTTGGCCTACTAGATTGATCTTTATTGCAATGGGAGAAGTGCTTAGCTTTGGTTCAATCTTACGGTGTCCTTTCCCAGTGACAGTAGGGGCAGCAAGGCACGTATTGTATTGTTGCCATCGAGGATAACAAGATGGGTTTTTTATCATATTGCATGAATTTATCCCTCTACATCATGTCATCTTGCTTAAAGCGTTACTCTGTTCTTATGAACTTAATAATCTGGATGCATGCTGGATAGCGGTCGATGTGTGGAGTAATAGTAGTAGATGCAGGCAGGAGTCGGTCTACTTGTCTCGGACGTGATGCCTATATACATGATCATACCTAGATATTCTCATAACTATGCTCAATTCTGTCAATTGCTCAACAGTAATTTGTTCACCCACCGTAAAATACTTATGCTCTTGAGAGAAGCCACTAGTGAAACCTATGGCCCCCGAGTCTAATTTCCATCATATTAATCTTCCAACACTTAGCTATTTCCGTTGCCTTTTATTTTGCTTTTACTTTACTTTGCATCTTTATCATAAAAATACCAAAAATATTATCTTATCATATCTATCAGATCTCACTCTCGTAAGTGACCGTGTAGGGATTGACAACCCCTTATCGCGTTGGTTGCGAGGATTTATTTGTTTGTGTAGGTGCGAGGGACTCGCGCGTAGCCTCCTATTGGATTGATACCTTGGTTCTCAAAAACTAAGGGAAATACTTACGCTACTTTGCTGCATCACCCTTTCCTCTTCAAGGGAAAACCAACGCAGTGCTCAAGAGGTAGCAAGAAGGATTTTTGGCGCCGTTGCCGGGGAGGTCTACGCAAAAGTCAACATACCAGGTACCCATCACAAACCCTTATCTCCCGCATGACATTATTTGCCATTTGCCTCTCGTTTTCCTCTCCCCCACTTCACCCTTGCCGTTTTATTTGCCCTCTCTTTTCCATCCGCCTTCTTCTTTCCTTTTTGCCCCTCGCTCTTTTTGCCGTTATGTCTGAAATTGGGGAAATTATTGTCGATATGGACAATAATAATATCATGGAAAAATTTTATGCTCCTGCTGAAGAACCCCCTACCTTGCATACAAAAAGATTTCGAATTGGTAGTGGTAATATTATTGGAAAAGGAGTTATTCAGGATTTCTTTACTTGTGCCGGTGCTTTGCCTTCTATGGGTAGTTCCATTCTTCATAGAACTAGTAGTCTTGCGGATGCTATTGCCATGCTTATAGTTGAACTTGAAAGGCAATTTATGCACTTGCACCCTTGCATACAAAGGATTTTCTAGAATTTTCTAATATAGACCATTCTTCTGTTAAGCGTGCCGCTACTATCTTTTTGGCTTATGAGTTCAGATTTATAATAAAAGAGGCCAAAGAAATCTTTGCGCATTATAGGGTGGACGCTGGCCGTCCTCCCATAGAGGTTATCCTCTTTGATCAAGAAGAAATAATGCGTTTTCAATCTCTAGACTATGCTGCTTCCAATGAAAAGCTTAGAAAAAAGGTCCCTACCAATGTTCTAGTTGATAGAATTTCTGAACTTAATGATGATTTGGCTATTTGAAATAATGAGCTAGGATATTCTCTCGAGTATAGGCTCACAAAGTTCTGTCAAAAGAATGCTTATAATGATGAATTGGTTGTGCAATACGAAGGGCCGAAGGAGGAACCTATACCTCCTAAAATTGATCTTGGGGACTTTTGTCCCATTAAATTTAGCCCTTTTGATTACTTTTGCTTGCCTCAAAGGAAACTTGCTGCTGAACATAGAGAATACGAAATGATTTTTAATGATCTATCCTATTACTACGGCACTACCTAGATCTATCCTTGCTTTTATGCCTAGCTAGGGGCGTTAAACGATAGCGCTTGTTGGGAGGCAACCCAATTTTATTTTTAGTTTTTTGCTTTTTGCTTCTGTTTAGGAATCAATATTTGATCTAGCCTCTGGTTAGATGTGTTTTTATATTTTAATTAGTGTTTGTGCCAAGTTAAACCTATAGGATCTTCTTGGATGATAGTTATTTGATCTTGCTGTAATTTCCAGAAACTTTCTGTTCACGAAAATAATTGTTAAAAATCACCATAACGTGATAAAATATTGATTCAAATTGCTGCTGATCAATAAATAAATTGTCTAGGTCGTCCTATTTTGGATGATGTTTTGGAGTTCCATAAGTTTGCATTAGTTACAGATTACTACAGACTGTTCTGTTTTTGACAGATTCTGTTTTTCGTGTGTTGTTTGCTTATTTTGATGAACCTATGGCTAGTAAAATAGTTTATAAACCATAGAGAAGTTGGAATACAGTAGGTTTAACACCAATATAAATAAAGAATGAGTTCATTACAGTACTTTGAAGTGGTCTTTTGTTTTCTTTCGCTAACGGAGCTCACGAGATTTTCTATTAAGTTTTGTGTTGTGAAGTTTTCAAGTTTTGGGTAAAAGATTTGATGGATTATGGAACAAGGAGTGGCAAGAGCCTAAGCTTGGGGATGCCCATGGCACCCCCAAGATAATCTAAGGACACCTAAAAGCCAAAGCTTGGGGATGCCCCGGAAGGCATCCCCTCTTTCGTCTACTTCCATCGGTAACTTTACTTGGAGCTATATTTTTATTCACCACATGATATGTGTTTTGCTTGGAGCGTCTTGTATGATTTGAGTATTTGCTTTTAGTTTACCACAATCATCATTGTTGTACACACCTTTTGAGAGAGACACACATGATTCGGAAATTATTAGAATACTCTATGTGCTTCACTTATATCTTTTGAGTTATATAGTTTTTGCTCTAGTACTTCACTTATATCTTTTAGAGCACGGTGGTGGATTTGTTTTATAGAAACTATTGATATCTCATGCTTCACTTAGATTATTTTTAGAGTCTTAAATAGCATGGTAATTTGCTTAAATAATCCTAATATGCTTAGTATTCAAGATTAGTAAAAACTTTCTTATGAGTGTGTTGAATACTAAGAGAAGTTTGATGCTTGATGATTGTTTTGAGATATGAAGATGGTGATATTAGAGTCATGCTAGTTGAGTAGTTTTGAATTTGAGAAATACTTGTGTTAAAGTTTGTGATTCCCGTAGCATGCACGTATGGTGAACCGTTATGTGATGAAGTCGGAGCATGATTTATTTATTGATTGTCTTCCTTATGAGTGGCGGTCGGGGACGAGCGATGGTCTTTTCCTACCAATCTATCCCCCTAGGAGCATGCGCGTAATACTTTGTTTTGATAACTTGTAGATTTTTGCAATAAGTATATGAGTTCTTTATGACTAATGTTGAGTCCATGGATTATATTCACTTTTCCTTCTTCCACCATTGCTAGCCTCTCTAATACCGCGCACTTTTCGCCGGTATCATACACCCACCATATACCTTCCTCAAAACAGCCACCATACCTACCTATTATGGCATTTCCATAGCCATTCCGAGATATATTGCCATGCAACTTACCACCGTTCCGTTTACTATGACACGCTCCATCATTATCATATTGCTTCGCATGATCATGTAGTTGACATTGTATTTGTGGCAAAGCACCGTTCATAATTCTTTCATACATGTCACTCTTGATTCATTGCATATCCCGGTACACCGCCGGAGGCATTCACATAGAGTCATATTTTGTTCTAAGTATTGAGTTGTAATTTTTGAGTTGTAAGTAAATAAAAGTGTGATGACCATCATTTTTAGAGCATTGTCCCAAGTGAGGAAAGGATGATGGAGACTATGATTCCCCCACAAGTCGGGATGAGACTCCGGACGAAAAAAAGGCCATAAAAAAGAGAGAAAAGGCCCAAATAAAAAAATGAATGAGAGAAAAAGAGAGAAGGGACAATGTTACTATCCTTTTACCACACTTGTGCTTCAAAGTAGCACCATGATCTTCATGATAGAGAGTCTCCTATGATATCACTTTCATATACTAGTGGGAATTTTTCATTATAGAACTTGGCTTGTATATTCCAATGATGGGCTTCCTCAAAGTGCCCTAGGTCTTAGTGAGCAAGAGAGTTGGATGCACACCCACTTAGTTTCTTTTGTTGAGCTTTCATATACTTATAGCTCTAGTGCATCCGTTGCATGGCAATCCCTACTCACTCACATTGATATCTATTGATGGGCATCTCCATAGCCCGTTGATACGCCTAGTTGATGTGAGACTATCTTCTCCTTTTTGTCTTCTCCACAACCACCATTCTATTCCACATATAGTGCTAAGTCCATGGCTCACGCTCATGTATTGCGTGAAGATTGAAAAAGTTTGAGAACATCAAAAGTATGAAACAATTGCTTGGCTTGTAATCGGGGTTGTGCATGATTTAAATATTTTGTGTGGTGAAGATAGAGCATAGCCAGACTATATGATTTTGTAGGGATAACTTTCTTTGGCCATGTTATTTTGAGAAGACATAATTGCTTAGTTAGTATGCTTGAAGTATTATTATTTTTATGTCAATATTAAACTTTTGTCTTGAATCTTTCGGATCTGAATATTCATACCACAATTAAGAAGAATTACATTGAAATTATGCCAAGTAGCATTCCACATGAAAAATTCTGTTTTTATCATTTACCTACTCGAGGACGAGCAGGAATTAAGCTTGCGGATGCTTGATACGTCTCCAACGTATCTATAATTTTTGATTGCTCCATGCTATATTATCTTCTGTTTTGGACATTATTGGGCTTTATTATTCACTTTTATATTATTTTTGGGACTAACCAATTAACCGGAGGCCCAGCCCAGAATTGCTGTTTTTTGCCTATTTCAGAGTTTCGCAGAAAAGAATATCAAACGGAGTCCAAACGGAATGAAACATTCAGGAACGTGATTTTTAGAACGAACATGATCCAGGAGACTTGGACCCTACGTCAAGAAAGCTACCAGGAAGCCACAAGGTAGGGGGCGCGCCTACCCCCCCCCCCCCCCCGAGGCGCGCCCTCCACCCTCGTGGGCCCCACGTTGCTCCACCGACGTACTCCTTCCTCCTATATATACCTACGTACCCCCAGACGATCAGATACGGAGCCAAAAACCTAATTCCACCGCCGCAACCTTCTGTACCCACGAGATCCCATCTTGGGGCCTGTTCTGGAGCTTCGCCGGAGGGGGCATCGATCATGGAGGGCTTCTACATCAACACCATAGCCTCTCCGATGAAGTGTGAGTAGTTTACCTCAGACCTTCGGGTCCATAGTTATTAGCTAGATGGCTTCCTCTCTCTTTTTGGATCTCAATACAATGTTCTCCCCCTCTCTTGTGGAGACCTATTCGATGTAATCTTGTTTTGCGGTGTGTTTGTTGAGACCGATGAATTGTGGGTTTATGATCAAGTTTATCTATGAACAATATTCGAATCTTCTGAATTCTTTTATGTATGATTGGTTATCTTTGCAAGTCTCTTCGAATTATCAGTTTGGTTTGGCCTACTAGATTGATCTTTCTTGCAATGGGAGAAGTGCTTAGCTTTGGGTTCAATCTTGCGGTGTCCTTTCCCAGTGACAGTAGGGGCAGCAAGGCACGTATTGTATTGTTGCCATCGAGGATAACAAGATGGGTTTTTTATCATATTGCATGAATTTATCCCTCTACATCATGTCATCTTGCTTAAAGCGTTACTCTGTTCTTATGAACTTAATACTCTAGATGCATGTTGGATAGCGGTCGATGTGTGGAGTAATAGTAGTAGATGCAGGCAGGAGTCGGTCTACTTGTCTCGGACGTGATGCCTATATACATGATCATACCTAGATATTCTCATAACTATGCTCAATTCTGTCAATTGCTCAACAGTAATTTGTTCACCCACCGTAAAATACTTATGCTCTTGAGAGAAGCCACTAGTGAAACCTATGGCCCCCGAGTCTAATTTCCATCATATTAATCTTCCAACACTTAGCTATTTCCGTTGCCTTTTATTTTGCTTTTACTTTAATTTGCATCTTTATCATAAAAATACCAAAAATACTATCTTATCATATCTATCAGATCTCACTCTCGTAAGTGACCGTGTAGGGATTGACAACCCCTTATCGCGTTGGTTGCGAGGATTTATTTGTTTGTGTAGGTGCGAGGGACTCGCGCGTAGCCTCCTACTGGATTGATACCTTGGTTCTCAAAAACTGAGGGAAATACTTACGCTACTTTGCTGCATCACCCTTTCCTCTTCAAGGGAAAACCAACGCAGTGCTCAAGAGGTAGCAAGCAGCTCTATTGAAGAGAGCGGAAGATGCTGAAGCCGCACTTAAACCGATGACTGAGGAGTTATCCGGCTTAAAGCAATAGATCAATATCATGTCATCAGCCATCTTCGGTAAGAATATGTCTCCCTTGCACCTTAATAATCATATTATAAACGGCTGCTGGCTTACCCATAACTTTACTGATATAGGTTCTCGGAGCGCTAAGTTGGGCTCAGATATGCGTGTCCGGCTTAAAGCTGTCTACACTCTTGTAGAACAATTATATACTGGCGCCCAACGAACCATTGCTGCTATGCTGCACAAGAAATCTCCCTCGACACTCATCAAAGACACACTGGAGCAGTTATCCGTGCTGCCCTGAAGGATTGACGACTTAAAATGGGGAGTTGGTAGAGCCGGCGCCTTGACTGCCTTAAGCCGGGCAAAGGCATGGCAAGCGGATCTTGATCCTGAAGATTTGGCCAATGGCTGCCCTAGCGTTAAAGAAGATGGAACTTCCTTCAGTGCTAATGACTTTGCAGAAATAGCAAGAGCAATGCGCCCCTTAGCGGGTAAGCTGGCTGATGAAACCAATCTTGCCACATACCAGGCGGCTTATGACGCTGAGAACAAGAAAATGAAAGCACCGGTTCACCAGCCAACGGACCTCATCCCGCCGATTTGTAAGCATACCTTCGGTCCTGGCATTGATCCATCAAACCTTATTGATGATGAAGTTGTGTTTAGAGCGTTGACCGGTATCAACTGGGCTACGCCTGACTTCCATCTGATGGATAAGCAAGGAGCTGAAGATGAAGAAGAGGTGCAGGATGACCCGGATGCTTCAACCCGCCAACAGTCATGAGCCGGTTTATTAAGCAGAATACTTTGCTGTGTTGACATATCCAAAACACTTATTCTCGTTGGGCCATTAGATGCCTTGTAATAGGCTAGTTAAACCCTTGATCTGCCGTGCCATCGTGCATGTTTTGTTTACACAACACTGATGATCTGCCAATTGAAGATCTGCCACTTATGCTCATGATTTCATCAAATATGTATACCAGATTTATTATTTTACCTGCACACAAACAAATCACAAGTGCCCCGTGACATTTGCTCACACTGCCGGTTTATCATACATGTGCAGTAAGGGGTAATAAAGATTGAGCGTACAATGCCCTGTTCAATTGATGTATACTGCTGTCTTACAACGCCGTATGCAGGAAGGGGTACTGTCCCAAAACTTAGAGCACAACGCTTCCAAGTATAAAAAATATCATACACGGGCGACTTATAGTCCAAAGCTCGGCCGGGTTAATAAACTCCGGATAGATTCATATATGAACCATAAGGCATCATAGCCCTCATTGGTTTTCAACCATGTATTAACATGTCAAAAGAGATGAACCTCAAGAAACGCTCAAATCAAATATAAATCAAAAGACAAAAAACAAGGCTTTCACGGGCTGCCAAACCTTCAAGTCAAGTGCTTTCAAAGGGTCGCACAGCCGCTGAGTTAAACCTTCATGCAACCTTATAAGTCGGGCCTCACATGACCAGTCGTTGTCTTAACTTTGACAAGTTCAGGGTCTGTATAAGATTGACTGTCAAAAGTACGGCGAGTCATTCCAGTCAATCTGGGCAGAGTGGCAGACTTAAAAAGGCAGGATAACCCAGGTTTTTAGGTGAATACACCTGGCTTCCAAACCTATTACCAGGGTCATAAAAACTCTTGTTCGTTGAACAAAGAGCCCCCAAGTAATATTTCATTCCAGGCGTACAAGCCAGATCAATAGGGTAATCATAGCTATGCTCAATGAGCAGGAAGCCCCCAAGTATTTTGCAATCATGGCGTACAAACCTGATCAAAAGGGTAATCATAGCTATGCTCAAGGAGCAGGAAGCCCCCAAGTGACCATATAAAGTGACAATAAAGACTCATTATTCTCAAAAATGAAACGACAGAGGCCCTGAATTATCAGGGATGCCAGCTTTATTATATTCATCATAATATATACATTGTCAAAATATGTACATCACAAGAGCCGGTGGCTCAAGTATAGTAAGGCCGAAGATGAGCAATATTCCACGGCCGGTGGTTTCCTCCTCCGACGTGCGTTAGTCCTTGTGGCCTCGAACATCGATAAGGTAGTATGACCCATTTTTCATATTTTTGCTGACCACAAAGGGCCCTTCCCAAGGCGGGGATAGTTTGTGCATATCAGTTTGATCCTAGATAAGCCGGAGCACCAAGTCGCCTTCTTGAAAGGTTCTGGTTTTAACCCGGCGGCTGTGATAACAGCGCAGATCTTGCTGGTAAATCGCCAAACGAGCCGCCGCAAGGTCACACTCTTCATCCAATAGGTCAAGTGCATCTTGATGTGCTTTTTCATTATCAGCTTCACCATAAGCCGCCACACGGGGCGAGTCGTGACAGATGTCACTAGCGAGAACCGCCTCTGCTCCGTAAAGCATGAAGAAAGGCGTGTAACCCGTAGATCTGTTGGGGGTAGTATTGGTACTCCATAACACTGAGGGCAACTCTTCCACCCAACAACCCGACGTCCTCTGCAAAGGAACCATAAGCCGGGGCTTCATGCCTCTCAAAATCTCTTGATTGGCTCTCTCAGCTTGACCATTGGACTGGGGGTGAGCCAATGATGATACATCAAGTCGAATATGCTCTCGTTGACAAAACTCTTTCATAGCACCCTTGGACAGATTAGTGCCATTATCAGTTATAATGCTATGGGGAAAGCCAAAACGGAAAATCACCTTTTTGATGAATTGAACCACTGTCGCCGCGTCACACTTACTAACCGGCTCTGCTTCAACCCACTTTGTAAACTTGTCAACCGCCACCAAAAGGTGGGTCTTTTTATCCTTGGACCTTTTGAAAGGCCCAACCATATCAAGGCCCAGACTGCAAACGGCCAAGCAATTGGAATCATCCTCAATTCCTGAGCCAGCACATGAGCTCGTCGTGAAAATTTCTGACAACCATCACATTTACTGACCAAATCTTCTACATCAGCATGAGCCGTCAGCCAATAAAATCCCTGACGGAAAGCTTTGGCTACGAGAGAATTAGAGCCGGCATGATGACCACAATCTCCTTCATGAATCTCTCGCAAAATCTCACAGCGTTCCTCAGGAGAAACGTAACGTTGAAACGCCCCTGTGACACTGCGATGATGCAACTCTCCATTGACAATAGTCATTGACTTAGACCGCCGGGTTATCTGCCTGGCCAAAGTTTCATCCTCAAGTAACTCGCCCTGGGTCATATAAGCCAAATATGGGACTGTCCAATCAGGATGGAGCGACCCGACCCAAAATCGGTCAAGTCTCTGTGTAGTTGTACCATCCCAAGATCATGCTGGCACACACAGTACATTGATGAAAAGATTCAAAGTTCAATCACACCTGAATTTATTACACGATTCTCATATCGAGTCTTTATTACATCATAATAAATTCGGCCGAAGGCCAACTCATGAGAAATAAACTAAATAAAGCTGCGGAAGCGTAGACGAATAGCGAGTCCATCCGACTCCATAGGGCAATCGTCAAGCATGGATCGTAGCCTCACTCTTGGTCGGAAAACTCCTCTGCAACATAAGACGTTGCAGCCGTGTAGGTAAGCATTTTGAATATGCCGGCAAGTCACAAAGAAAGACAATAATAACAATGCTAATGCTATATGCAATTTGGCTGTGGGGCTCTAAGTTTTATGTTTTTGCGAAAAAGCCAGTTTTTCCCTACAACAAAGGACTTGCTTGCAATTACTACAAAATGTTGGTTGTTATTGAGATGGTTCCGCCAACCAATGTCTCATTCCCAATTATTAAATAACCCCTCAATTAGTTTATTAAGTTCGGTGTTGAGATTTCCGAAATACTCCAATTCCAGAGGCTCATTTGTCCGTAACCGGGGACACGGCTAATCGATTAGGTTGTTACTCTGCAGAGTCTTGTGCACTTTACCCGCAAGAATCGTTCCCCCCTTTATGTCTTCGCACTGCCTGGTGTTTGAAGACGGGACGAACGAAACAGGGTCTTCCGTAGAGTTTCTCTGGGCACTGCCGGTGCCCATCCATGTCCTACTGTTCTTCTACATCTGCTGGCACCGTTCGTCCAGAGTCACGCCTAAGGTCAACCCAGCCAGAGCCCATAATGGCTTGCGGCTGCACAGGTAAGCTTCCGGTCAAGGTGTATCCATCCGTCTCTTCGTGGCTGGGTGAAGCTTTCCGCAAGATGTCATGGCGCTTCTCCATGCATCCCGGCCATCCGCTGGTTTCTCCAGGGTGCCCGTCAACCGTCCTCCACCCAGTAGTGAATTTGAAGTCCATCTTGAGCTTGAAGTCATGGGGTTGTCATCATCTTGACTCTCACATCTCCCTTATGAATCTCTCAACCAACCCCGTCTACGAGCATAGCAAAATGAACTACATCGTCCCGGGCAATGCTAACAAGGGGAATTGGGTTTATGCTACCTCATGATACTACTCAAGAACATAACTTAAAATTCTCATATTGCATGCATGGTGGGGAAGGATAATTCTAATGCAACAAAATCATAGGTATTGTAAAACATGATCAAATGACTTGCCTGGTGACGGTCTTCGAAAGCTAGCGACTCGTAATAGCAGGCTTCGCACTCCGGAAATTCTATCGAAGCAACCAATAATCATATAAGCATACAAACATGCAATCACATTAACATAACAGCAAGCTAACATAAATCACACAAAAGCAATCAAACCAAAACCAAAGAAAACTCGAAGAACTCCAAGCCAACAACTAGCAAGAAAATAAAATAAACATTTTCTTTTCTGTAAATAAAAGTTCACACTCTATAACTGCAGAAACTAATCTAAAATAAATTATAACATAGGTAAAACTAAAATCTTAAATTAACTAGAACAACAGAAAACAGCAGTAAGCTAAAAAAAAGAAAAGCTTGTTTTCGCATAAAAACTATTTTCAATAAAGACTAAAAACACCCAAATAAAATCCTACTGCTAGGCAAGGTCAAAACAAAAACAGTGACAAAAAGAAACGCCTAAAAATAATAATTCTAACTCAATTTATAGTAGAAATACTAATCTGACTAAAACTAATATAAAACTACTTTTATAAACTTAAACATGGCCGAAACAATTTTCTACAGAAACTATAGGAAATTTTTAAACTAACAAAAAAGAATCAACTAAAAACATTAAATAACCTAAGAGATATAGATTTTACAAAATTGGAACTATTCTGTTAAAAACAGAAACGAAAATTAAACAAAAAAACAACTAAGGCGCTAACGGGCCGAAACAGTGAGCGTTCTAAAACTAAACAGCGCACATGCGTTGAATAGGCTAGTACGCGTACGGGTTAATAATAAGAAAACCGATCGGGCCGGTCTACACTAAACTGTAACTAAACCAGAAATAAGCCGTAAACTAAACCGTACAAAACCGATCTAGTACAAATAAACCTAACCCTTCGCTAGTCTAATCTAGGCCCTAGATTAACGATCTAACGGTGGAGGGGGCTCGGGCTTACAGCGGACGGCGGCGACGGACGGAGACGACGGCGGCGACTCGGGCGATGGCGGTGCGGCGGCTCCGGTCGTCGGGGAGGAAGAAGGTGGCGTCGGGGCGATGCGGCGGAGCTTAGGGAAGTCGGGGGAGGGGTCGCTGGAGCTCGGAGACGACGGAGGCGATGGAGACGTGCTTGGGTGAGCTCCTGCTCCGGCGGGCGGCGGTCGAGCTCGGGGCGACGGCTTCGGCGGTTCCTGGGTGACGATAGGATGTCAAAGAGGTGCGGAACGAACAGGCGGTTCGGGTGGTGTAGCTTGGAAGCAAGGGGGGTGCTCACCGGTGGTAGAAGCGGCGGCGAACCGAGGCGGTGGCGGTGAGATGCGTTTGGCGAGGGCGCGAGCTACGGGTGGAGTTGAGCTTAGGGTTTTAGGGGGATCGAGAAAGGAGGCCGAGGGGTTTATATAGGGCATAAGCGTGGGCGAGGGGTCGACTCGGGATCATGATCCCGTGGAACTCGGACGCGGCGGCGGCGTCAAACGCGCTCTGACGCGGTGTCATGGGCGAGGGGTTAGGGATAGGGTGGGGCCGACGGGTCAGTGAGGGAGAGGGAGATCGAGAGAGAGGGAGAGCGATCGGGCGGCCGATCGGAACAGGGGTCGGCGCGGTGCGGCGGGAGCAGGCCAGCTCGGCGCTGGTGGGCTGCGGCTCGGGCGTCGGCTGGGCCGGTTGGCCTGGCTCGTGCTTGGGTCTTTTCCTTTTTTTTGAATTACGACAGAGAGAGAAAACTAAAATAAGAGAAAACTATAATATTTTTATATAGGACATATATACTAATAAACGCAGAAAAATAAATCCTACAACGTGAACATTTTTCCAGAGGCAAAACAGAAACTAAAAAATATATTTTCTATAAATTCCAAATAAAATTCTGAATTCAAACCTTTTGGCATTAATTTCTTCTGACATTTTGGAGTGTCATGTTAGCTCCTCTCATACTTTTGATCAAGTATTTGTCAGGGATATTTGAAGTAAATGTTCAAATGCCAAGTTGAATCCAATTCAAACAAAACTCAAATGCCTCTGAAAAATTTCAAATGCCACTCAATTCAAACAAATTGCATAGATGCTTAGCTAATAATTGTAAAACATTCCAAATTGAAAATTTGGGATGTTACAAACCTACCCACCTTAAGATGAATCTCGCCCTCGAGATTCGGGTTGGCTAGCAAATAGGTGCGGGTGGTCTCGGCGGAGATCTTCTTCTCGCTCCCAGGTGGCTTCCTCCTCGGAATGATGACTCCACAGAACCTTGCAAAACTTGATGATCTTGCTGCGGGTAACTCTGTTCGCAGTCTCGAGAATTCTGACGGGTTTCTCCTCATAAGTCAGATCATTGTCAAGTTGTATGGCCTCTAGGGGCACTGTGTCTCTCAAAGGAATATCGGCCATCTCAGCATGGCATTTCTTCAGCTGGGATATGTGAAAGACATCGTGAACTCCTGACAATCCTTCTGGCAATTCCAGCTTGTATGCAACTTCTCCTCTGCGTTCGAGGATTTTGTAGGGGCCAATGAACCTGGGTGCTAATTTTCCTTTAACACCGAACCTCTTGATTCCTCGAAGTGGGGACACACGGAGATATGCTCGGTCTCCACCTTCATACGTTATCTCCTTGCGTTTACTGTCAGCATAACTCTTTTGTCTCGACTGGGCTATCTTGAGTCTATCTTGAATCATCTTGACCTTCTCTTCGGAGTCTCTGATAAGATCGGGACCAAAAAGTTTTCGGTCTCCAACACTATCCCACAGCAATGGTGTTCTACACCTCCTTCCGTATAGAGCTTCAAAAGGGGCCATCTTCAGACTGGTCTGATAGCTGTTGTTGTATGAGAACTCTGCGTATGGCAGATTGTCATCCCAGCTAGATCCATAGTCTAGCGTGCAAGCTCTCAACATGTCCTCCAGAATCTGATTGACTCTCTCGGTCTGTCCATCTGTCTGCAGATGAAAAGCTGTACTGAACTCCAGCCTCGTACCCAAGGTTTCATGCAACTGATTCCAAAACTTTGAGGTAAATTGCGTTCCTCTATCTGACACGATACTCCTCGGAACTCCATGCAGACATACGATCCTGGTCATGTATATCTTGGCTAACTTAGCGCTGGTATATGTGGTCTTCACGGGAATGAAATGAGCTACCTTGGTCAAGCGATCAACCACTACCCAGATAGAATCATAACCTGAGCGGGTCCTCGGTAATCCTGTGATAAAATCCATTCCAAGTTTTTCCCATTTCCACTCTGGTATCGGCAAAGGTTGAAGTAACCCTGTCGGCTTCTGATGTTCCACCTTTACTCGTTGACAAACATCGCATACTTCTACGTACTCGGCAATATCCTTCTTCATACCTGTCCACTAGAAACTTTACCTCAAATCCATATACATCTTGGTGTTGCCTGGGTGAATCGAGTACGGTGAATCATGGGCCTCCTGAAGAATTAACCTCCTGACCTCTGGGTCATTAGGCACATAGATGCGATCCTCAAACCATAAAGTTCCGTGCTCATCTTCACGAAAACCTTTAGCCTTTCCGTTACTCATCTTTTTCCTTTATCTTTGCAATTTCCTTGTCTGTCTTCTGGGCTTCACGGATTCTTTCGGTCAGAGTGGACTGTATATCCAAGGTGGCGACAAATCCTCTCGGTACTATCTCCAGTCGGAGCTCTCTGAGATCGTCGGCTAATTCCTGAGGTAATCCTCCAGCTATGAGGGTGTTCACATAACTTTTACGGCTCAAGGCATCTGCTACAACATTTGCCTTCCCTGGGTGATAATGCAATCTCATGTCATAGTCCTTGATCAATTCAAGCCATCTCCTCTGCCTGAGGTTCAATTCCTTCTGCGTGAAAATATACTTCAGGCTCTTATGATCCGTGTAAACATCACAACTGTTTCCGACAAGGAAATGTCTCCAGGTCTTAAGTGCGTGCACTACGGCTGCTAACTCCAAATCGTGTGTGGCATAATTCATCTCGTGAGGTCGTAGCTGTCTGGAGGTATAAGCTACAACTTTTCCTTCCTGCATGAGCACTCCTCCGAGTCCTTGACGAGAAGCATCACAATATACCTGGTAATCCTTGTGTATGTCCGGCAAAATGAGCACTGGGGCTGTAACCAGACGTTTCTTCAGCTCCTGAAAACTGGCTTCACAATCCTCGGTCCAAATGTACTTGGCTTCCTTCTTCAACAGCTCAGTCATGGGCTTGGCAATCTTGGAGAAATTCTCAATAAACCTCCGATAATATCCTGCGAGTCCGAGAAAACTGCGGATCTCCTTGACTGAGGTGGGGGACTGCCAGTTGGTGACCGATTCGACCTTGGTGGGTTCGACTGCTATTCCTTCTCCTGAAATAACATGTCCGAGGAATCCGACTTCCTTCAGCCAAAATTCACATTTGCTGAACTTGGCATATAACTGATGTTCTCGGAGTTTCTCCAGAACTAGACGCAGATGTTCCTTATGCTCTTCCTCGCTCTTGGAGAAAACCAATATGTCATCGATGAACACCACGACAAACTTGTCCAGATATTCCATAAATACCTTGTTCATCAAGCTCATGAAATACGCAGGGGCATTAGTCAATCCGAATGACATGACGGTATACTCATATAAACCATACCTGGTGGTGAAAGTTGTTTTGGGTATATCCTGTTCATGAATCTTCAACTGATGATACCCTGATTGAAGATCGATCTTAGAGAATACCTTGGCTCCAACTAGCTGATCAAATAAATCATTAATCATCAGCAGAGGGTACTTGTTCTTGATGGTCACATCGTTCAATGAACGATAATCCACAACCATTCTCAGGGTTCCATCCTTCTTCTCTACCAAAAGAACTGGGGCTCCCCAAGGTGACGAGCTTGGCCAAATATATCCCTTCTCCAATAGCTCCTTAATTTGCTTCTTGATCTCTTCCAAATCATTCGGGGGCATCCGATAGGGTCTCTTGGATATTGGGGCTGTGCCAAGCAATAACTCAATCAAAAACTCAATGTCTCTGTCCGGTGGCATTCCTGGTAATTCCTCTGGAAACACATCGGGAAAATCTTGCACTACGGGCACTTCCTCCTGAACAACACCCATGAGGGAATTCACCCGATTCTTCATCGGTGTGCGTCTGGATACATACTTGATCCTCTTCTGCTCCGGGGTGGTGAGCAAAATCGTCTTGCGGGCACAGTCGATGTTTCCTTCAAACTTGGTCAACCAATCCATGCCTAGGATTATGTCCAATCCCTGGGATTCCAATACTATGAGGTCTGCGGGAAAATCATGATTTCCAATGCTGAGGGTCGAATGACAGCCTAAGCCTGTCGTCATCTCTCCTCCTGGGGAAGTGACCTGAAGTGGGGTTCTAAGGGTTCTAGTGGGCAACCCGTACTTTTCCACAACTACCCTTGATATGAATGAATGTGTTGCACCGGAATCAAAGAGTACCAATACTGGATGTGAATTTAATAAAAACTTACCAACCACAGTGTCTGGCTGATCATAGACGTCCTCCACGTCAAGGTGATTCACCTGAGCACGAGGAAAAGGGTTGGGCTTCTTTGCTGAGCTTCCATTGCCGTTGTCGTTTCCATTCCTCTGCTTGGCCTCCGGACAATCGGTGGCATAGTGTCCTGTCTTCTGGCACTTGAAACAGGTGATATGACTCAGATCCTTCTGAGCCGGAACAGGACGGTGCTGGTTGCCATTGCCTCCATTGCCTGACTTGGAGTTGTTGTCGTGGTTGCGATTGTTCCCATTCCCTCCATGGTTATGTCCTCTATGATTATGTCCTCCATGGGTGTGATGGGTATGTCCTCCCGAGTATGGGGCATAGCGGGGCTTTTGCTGAGCTCCGGAGTTGTACTTTCCCTGGCCAAATTTCCGCTTGCGGCTATCAATCTGCTGCTGCTTGCCTTCAAGTATGGTGGCCTTGTCTACCAGATCCTGGTAGTTGTTGAAGGTAGCCACCATTAGCTGCATTCCTAGCTCATCATTGAGTCTCTCGGGAAACTTCTCTTGTTTTGTGGCATCTGTGGCCACATCATCTGGGGCATAGCGAGATAATTTGCTGAACTCATCCACGTACTGCCCCACAGTACGGTTCCCCTGGCGTAAGTTGCAGAACTCACGCTTCTTTAGACTCATGGCTCCAGTTGAGACATGAGCGGTGCGGAAAGCCTACTGGAACTGATCCCATGTCATGGTGGCGACCTGATAAGTGGCGGTGTAGTTCTCCCACCAAGAGGCTGCAGGTCCATCAAGCTGATGTGCGACAAAGTGCACCTTCTCTGCATCTGTGCACCCAGCAGTGGCTAACTCCCTTCCGACCTTGCGGAGCCAATCATCGGCCACAATCGGCTCAGTGCTGCTAGAGAACACTGGCGGATTCAGCCTTAGGAAGCGGGTCAAGTTGTCAACAGGGGGTGGTGGCGGTGGATTGTTGTTGTTGTTGTTGTTCTGGTTCTGGATGAGCATCTGCATCAGGGCATTCTGCTGCTGGATCAGTTGGGTGAGCTCCGGCGGAAAGTTGAAACCAGGGTCACGTCTCAGAGGCATCTGGTGTTTTGGAGTGGATGAGAAATTAGAATAGAACAAGGGTCTAATGAGAAAATAGCACTACCCATATGAATGCACAATCATAATCACACCAATCATTTATTCATTCATCTCAAACAAAGTTCCATCTCGGATTACAAAATCTCGCGACTAATCGAAAATAACGGCCTAACTGATCGACGAAAAGAAAATAATATAACATGGCGGTCGACTAAATGTCTTCATTAATTATCCTTGCGTCCTCCGGTGCGGCGTCCTCTGGTGCATCGTCCTCTGGTGCGGCGTCTCCTCTTGCGGCTTCCTTCGGTGGAGCTCTCTTCATAATCCTGGTCATTGCTCACGAGGGGTCCATCATCTCCACTTGGAAAAAGGTCTTCTCCCAGGTCCATCTTCTCCTCCAGTGTGGCAATATATTTATCCCGGTCCTCGATTCTATCCATAAAATCCTTGACTTCTTCTTCATGTTCAAGGAAGTCCGCGCGTGCCTTCTACTCCAGTTCCAGTTCACGGAACAACAGCCTCCTGTGTACCTTCGAGTTTCGGCACGTCTGGATTTCCCGGTTCCTGATGAGACTCTCCAAGTCTTGGACATATGAAAGAATGGATTCGTCCTCTACGGTACGGATGATATCTCCATTCCTAGCTCTGCGAGAAATCATGGCGAGGTCTGATGGGTCGAGCTCGGCCCTGTACTCTTCTCAGAGATGTCCAAGTGCACGATAAATCGCCATGTCTCTTCCGAGGATCCAAGTGAAATCGGTAAACTCAAAGTCAATGGGCTCTGAATGTCCTCCGAAGGTCCTCCCTGGAATGTGCACCTTAATCCTGTAGCGGGTATCCGTCGGAAGTGCATTGGTAGGCTTCCCGGTGATTGAGGGCAGAGCAATCTTCAGCTTCTTCACGATCTGAACCAGCTTCTTGCCGAGAAGCATCGTCTCATCTGGCTCGCAAAACTCCGGTAGCAGAACTGGGGTGAACTCGGCGGCCATCTAGAATGTTGAAAATCGAAGAGAAGTCAGAAATGAACAGGGGAGAATTACGGAATGATAAGGGTATAAAATAAAATAGTCTCTTCCTATGGCTTTCCGATCCTAGGGGTTACGTCCTACGGTGAGCGTGCGCTCTGAATACCATCTCTGGAGCGACCCGACCCAAAATCGGTCAAGTCTCTGTGTAGCTGTACCATCCCAAGATCATGCTGGCACACACAGTACATTGATGAAAAGATTCAAAGTTCAATCACACCTGAATTTATTACACGATTCTCATATCGAGTCTTTATTACATCATAATAAATTCGGCCGAAGGCCAACTCATGAGAAATAAACTAAATAAAGCTGCGGAAGCGTAGACGAATAGCGAGTCCATCCGACTCCATAGGGCAATCGCCAAGCGTGGATCGTAGCCTCACTCTTGGTCGGAAAACTCCTCTGCAACATAAGACGTTGCAGCCGTGTAGGTCAGCATTTTGAATATGCCGGCAAGTCACAGAGAAAGACAATAATAACAATGCTAATGCTATATGCAATTTGGTTGTGGGGCTCTAAGTTTTATGTTTTTGCGAAAAAGCCAGTTTTTCCCTACAACAAAGGACTTGCTTGCAATTACTACAAAATGTTGGTTGTTATTGAGATGGTTCCGCCAACCAATGTCTCATTCCCAATTATTAAATAACCCCTCAATTAGTTTATTAAGTTCGGTGTTGAGATTTCCGAAATACTCCAATTCCAGAGGCTCATTTGTCCGTAACCGGGGACACGGCTAATCGATTAGGTTGTTACTCTGCAGAGTCTTGTGCACTTTACCCGCAAGAATCGTTCCCCCCTTTATGTCTTCGCACTGCCTGGTGTTTGAAGACGGGACGAACGAAACAGGGTCTTCCGTAGAGTTTCTCTGGGCACTGCCGGTGCCCATCCATGTCCTACTGTTCTTCTACATCTGCTGGCACCGTTCGTCCAGAGTCACGCCTAAGGTCAACCCAGCCAGAGCCCATAATGGCTTGCGGCTGCACAGGTAAGCTTCCGGTCAAGGTGTATCCATCCGTCTCTTCGTGGCTGGGTGAAGCTTTCCGCAAGATGTCATGGCGCTTCTCCATGCATCCCGGCCATCCGCTGGTTTCTCCAGGGTGCCCGTCAACCGTCCTCCACCCAGTAGTGAATTTGAAGTCCATCTTGAGCTTGAAGTCATGGGGTTGTCATCATCTTGACTCTCACATCTCCCTTATGAATCTCTCAACCAACCCCGTCTACGAGCATAGCAAAATGAACTACATCGTCCCGGGCAATGCTAACAAGGGGAATTGGGTTTATGCTACCTCATGATACTACTCAAGAACATAACTTAAAATTCTCATATTGCATGCATGGTGGGGAAGGATAATTCTAATGCAACAAAATCATAGGTATTGTAAAACATGATCAAATGACTTGCCTGGTTGACGGTCTTCGAAAGCTAGCGACTCGTAATAGCAGGCTTCGCACTTCGGAAATTCTATCGAAGCAACCAATAATCATATAAGCATACAAACATGCAATCGCATTAACATAACAGCAAGCTAACATAAATCACACAAAAGCAATCAAACCAAAACCAAAGAAAACTCCAAGAACTCCAAGCCAACAACTAGCAAGAAAATAAAATAAACATTTTCTTTTCTGTAAATAAAAGTTCACCCTCTGTAACTACAGAAACTAATCTAAAATAAATTATAACAGAGGTAAAATTAAAATCTTAAATTAACTAGAACAACAGAAAACAGCAGTAAGCTAAAAAAACTAGAAAAGCTTGTTTTCGCATAAAAACTATTTTTAATAAAGACTAAAAACACCCAAATAAAATCCTACTGCTAGGCAAGGTCAAAACAAAAACAGTGACAAAAAGAAACGCCTAAAAATAATAATTCTAACTCAATTTATAGCAGAAATACTAATCTGACTAAAACTAATATAAAACTACTTTTATAAACTTAAACATGGCCGAAACAATTTTCTACAGAAACTATAGGAAATTTTTAAACTAACAAAAAAAGAATCAACTAAAAACATTAAATAACCTAAGAGATATAGATTTTACAAAATTGGAACTATTCTGTTAAAAACAGAAACGAAAATTAAACAAAAAAAACAACTAAGGCGCTAACGGGCCGAAATAGTGAGCGTTCTAAAACTAAACAGCGCACATGCGTTGAATAGGCTAGTACGCGTACGGGTTAATATTAAGAAAAACCGATCGGGACGGTCTACACTAAACCGTAACTAAACCAGAAATAAGCCGTAAACTAAACTGTACAAAACCGATCCAGTACAAATAAACCTAACCCTTCGCTAGTCTAATCTAGGCCCTAGATTAACGATCTAACGGTGAAGTGGGCTCGGGCTTACAGCGGACGGCGGCGACGGACGGAGACGACGGCGGCGACTCGGGCGATAGCGGTGCGGCGGCTCCGGTCGTCGGGGAGGAAGGAGGTGGCGTCAGGGCGATGCGGCGGAGCTTGGGGAAGTCGGGGGCGGGGTCGCTGGAGCTCGGAGACGACGGAGGCGATGGAGACGTGCTCGGGTGAGCTCCTGCTCCGGCGGGCGGCGGTCGAGCTCGGGGCGACGGCTTCAGCGGTTCCTAGGTGACGATAGGATGTCAAAGAGGTGCGGAACGAACAGGCGGTTCGGGTGGTGTAGCTTGGAAGCAAGGGGGATGCTCACCGGTGGTAGAAGCGGCGGCGAACCGAGGCGGCGGCGGCGAGATGCATTTGGCGAGGGCGCGAGCTACGGGCGGAGTTGAGCTTAGGGTTTTAGGGGGATCGAGAGAGGAGGCCGAGGGGTTTATATAGGGCATAAGCGTGGGCGAGGGGTCGACTCGGGATCGTGATCCCGTGGAACTCGGACGCGGCGGCGGCGTCGAACGCGCTCTGGCGCGGTGTCGTGGGCGAGGGGTTAGGGATAGGGTGGGGCCGACGGGTCAGTGAGGGAGAGGGAGATCGAGAGAGAGGGAGAGCGATCGGGCGGCCGATCGGAACGGGGGTCGGCGCGGTGCGGCGGGAGCAGGCCGGCTCGGCGCTGGTGGGCTGCGGCTCGGGCGTCGGCTGGGCCGGTTGGCCTGGCTCGCGCCTGGGTCTTTTCCTTTTTTTTGAATTACGACTGAGAGAGAAAACTAAAATAAGAGAAAACTATAATATTTTTATATAGGACATATATATACTAATAAACGCAGAAAAATAAATCCTACAACGTGAACATTTTTCCAGAGGCAAAACAGAAACTAAAAAAATTTATGTAAATTCCAAATAAAATTCAAATTTGAATTCAAACCTTTTGGCATTAATTTCTTCTGACATTTTGGAGTGTCATGTTAGCTCCTCTCATACTTTTGATCAAGTATTTGTCAGGGATATTTGAAGTAAATGTCCAAATGCCAAGTTGAATCCAATTCAAACAAAACTCAAATGCCTCTGAAAAATTTCAAATGCCACTCAATTCAAACAAAATGCATAGATGCTTAGCAAATAATTGTAAAACATTCCAAATTGAAAATTTGGGATGTTACACGGGAATAACATGAAGAGTTGCCACCAATTGTGCTTCTGGGTCAGGAATAGCTAGATCTTCCTTTGTAGGCAATTTTACTGAACGGTTATGCAAAATATCCAGGAAAGTGTTAGGTGGCACCGGCTTACGCTGGGACCCTAACCGGCTCAAAGCATCAGCCGCCTCATTTTTCCTACGATCAACATGTTCAACTTGATAACCTTTGAAGTGACCAGCGATAGCATCAACCTCTCGGCGATAAGCCGCCATGAGTGGATCCTTGGAATCCCAAGTGCCAGAAACTTGCTGAGCTACCAGATCCGAGTCGCCGAAACACCTCACCCGGCTTAAGTTCATCTCCTTAGCCATCCGAAGACCATGGAGCAAGGCCTCATACTCAGCTGCATTATTAGTACAAGGGAACATCAACCGGAGAACGTAAGAAAAATTATCACCTCGTGGGGAAGTCAAAACAACTCCAGCCCCCGAGCCCTCCAACTGCCTGGATCCATCAAAGTGAATAGTCCAATATGTGTTATCCGGCTTCTCCTCAGGCATCTGCAGCTTTGTCCAATCTTTATGAAATCCACAAGTGCTTGAGACTTGATGGCTGTTCGAGGCATATACTTCAAACCATGAGGTCCAAGCTCAATGGCCCACTTGGCTATCCGACCTGCGGCTTCTCTGTTTTGAATAATATCCCCTAAAGGAGCAGAACTAACCACAGTGATGGGATGACCCGGAAAATATTGCTTGAGCTTTCGACTAGCCATGAACACCCCATATACAAGCTTCTGCCAATGCGGATACCTCTGCTTGGACTCAATAAGCACCTCACTGATGTAGTAAACCGGCCGCTGAACCGGATGCTCCTTGCATGATTCCTTCCTTTCCACCACAATGGCTACGCTAACAGCTCAGCTATTGGTAGCCACATATAACAACAAAGGCTCTTTATCAATGGGAGCAGCAAGAACCGGCGGCTCAGCCAATTGTTTCTTCAAGGCCTCAAATGCCTGATCAACAGCATCACTCCAGACAAGGTGATATGTCTTCTTCATCATCTGGTACAGAGGGATAGCCTTCTCACCCAACCGGCTTATGAACCAGCTTAAGGCCGCAATACGACCTGCCAAACGCTGAACATCATTGATACACGCTGGTTTAGCCAGAGAGATGATAGCCTTTATTTTCTCCGGGTTAGCTTCAATACCCCGTTCTAAAACCAGAAAACCCAAGAGCTTGCCTGCTGGCACACCAAAGACACACTTGGCCGGGTTAAGCATCATCTTGTAAACCTGGAGATTGTCGAAGGTCTCCTTCAAATCATCTATCAGGGTCTCCTTCTTCCTGGAATTCACCACAATATCATCCACATAAGCATGAACATTACGCCCGATTTGATTATGAAGGCAATTCTGCACACACTGCTGGTAAGTCGCCTGGGCACTCTTGAGGCCAAAAGGCATAGACACATAACATTAGGCTCCAAAGGGGGTGATAAAGTTGTCTTCTCCTGGTCCTTAACTGCCATCTTGATCTGATGATAACCAGAATAAGCATCCAAAAAACTCAAACGCTCACAACCCGCCGTTGCATCAATAATCTGATCAATACGGGGGAGAGCAAAGGGATCAGCCGGACAGGCTTTGTTTAAGTTCATGTAATCCACACACATACGCCAGGTGCCATTTTTCTTAAGTACCAGCACCGGGTTAGCCAACCACTCGGGATGAAACACTTCAACGATAAACCCAGCCGCCAAGAGCCGGGCCACTTCTTCACCAATAGCCTTGCGCCTCTCTTCATTGAAACGGCGAAGGAATTGCTTGACCGGCTTAAACTTTGGATCAATATTGAGAGTGTGCTCAGCGAGTTCCCTCGGTACACCTGGCATGTCTGAAGGCTTCCATGCAAAGATGTCCTGGTTCTCACGGATGAACCCGATGAGCGCGCTTTCCTGTTTTGGATCCAGATTAGCACTGATGTTGAACTGCTTGGATGAATCGCTAGGAACGAAGTCAACTAGCTTAGTGTCATCGGCCGACTTAAAATTCAACAAGGGGTCGTGCTCTGTGGTTGGCTTCTTCAAGGACGTCATATCCGCCGGGTCAACATTATCTTTGTAAATTTTCAATTCCTCTGTTGCACAAACAGGCTCAGCGTAAGCAGCATCGCCTTCTTCACACTCCAAGGCTATCTTGCGACTTCCATGCACTGTGATAGTGCCCTTGTGACCCGGCATCTTAAGCTTCAAATAAACATAACAAGGCCTTGCCATGAACTTAGCATAAGTCGGCCGCCCAAACAGAGCATGATAAGGGCTCTTGATTTAAACCACTTCGAAAGTCAACGTCTCAGATCTAGAATCATACTCATATCAAACGCAACCTCCAAAGATATATTGTCCACTGGATATGCCGACTTACCAGGCACCACACCGTGAAAAATAGTGTTCGGCGGCTTAAGATTTTTATCAGTTAACCCCATGCGACGGAAGGTGTCATAATAGAGGATATTGATGCTACTGCCTCCATCCATGAGCACTTTAGTGAATTTGTATCCTCCAACCTGAGTTGCCACCACCAAAGCCAAGTGACCCGGGTTATCAACCCGGGGCGGGTGATCCTCACGGCTCCAGAGAATAGGGTGTTCAGACCATCGCAAGTAACGGGGGATTGCCGGCTCAACCGCGTTTATTACCCTTTTATGGAGCTTTTGATCCCGCTTACACATACTCGTGGTGAAGACATGATACTCCCCACTATTCAACTGCTTTGGATTACTCCGATAACCAGATTGTTGTTGCTAATTCCCTTGACCAGACTGTTGATTAAAGCCACCCTGATTGCCTTGGCTCTGGAAACCGGAATTAGAACCGCCACCACCATAACCCGGATCATGAGAGCCGGGTCCTGAGCCGCCGTCCAGCCCATGATTGTTCTGGAAAAAAATTGAATTTCTGTACTCCCTCATAATGAAGCAATCCTTCCAGAGGTGAGCGTCCGGCTTTTCCCGTGTACCATGCTTTGGGCAGGGCTGATTCATCATCTCCTCAAGATTGAACCTCCAAATCGAGGAGGTGGCTTTCCCTTACGACGCTGACCATTATTCTGTGTATTGGTGTTAGCCACAAAATCCAAACTACTATCAGCTTTGCGCTTACCATTGCCCCCCTGATTCGCTGGGTTATGCTGCTGCCCTTTGGTGTTGCTACTCTTCTTTCCCTTACCCGGCCTTTCATCATCCAAGTTGGGGTCCTTGGTACTATCAGAGTCAGCATACTTGACCAGAGCCGCCATTAGATCCCCCATGTCACTGCAGTGGCGTTTGAGCCGTCCTAATTCATGCTTAAGGGGCATGAAACGACAATTCTTCTCCAACATTAGAACTGCTGAACCGGCATTGATATGATCCGATGAGTGCAGGATGGCCGAGACCCGGCGCACCCAATGGGTTGTTGATTCGCCCTCTTCTTGGACACGGGAGTCCAAATCCATGATAGACATAGGATGCTTGCACGTGTCTTTAAAGTTCTGGATAAATCGGGCTTTTAACTCGGCCCATGATCCAATGGAATTGGCAGGCAGCCCTTTCAACCAAGTACGGGCCGTCCCATCCAACATCATAGTGAAATATTTAGCACATGCAGCATCGCCAACATCCAGCAGCTCCATTGTCATCTCGTAACTTTCGACCCAAGCTTCAGGGGGTTGATCTGCTGTGTAGTTAGGCACCTTACGAGGACCCTTGAAATCCTTGGGCAAACGCTCGTTACGCAGAGCCGGCACTAAACATGGCACACCCAAGGTTCTAGAGGTCACGCCTGCCTCCACCGAAGTTGTCGGATACGCTGGAGAATGTTGATGAGCCGCTTGCTGAGCCGCCAGCTAGGCCTCCCGACGTGCTCTGCCTGATCCACCAGAGTCTGAGCATTGGCACCACTGCGCGTCGGGTCATGTCCACTAGGCTGGTTACGGCGCTGCTCACTGCTTGAAACCGCCGGTGAGTCAATGTGCCTGCTGTAACTCCGGCTTGGACGAGGGGTTGAGTGAATTCGTCCATGACTATAAGAATAAGCCACCTGCTGAGCCACGGCTGTCTGAAGAAGCTCCCTGGCCCGCCATGTCTCTACCGCCGTTGGAGACTCGCCTTCAACTGGTAGAGCCGCCAATCACGATGCCGCAGCAATCATATTGTCCAAAGGGTTAGAGTAATGACCCGGTGGCGTCAAAACATGCTGAGGCAGGGTATTATTCACACGTGGAGAGCCCATCGTGCGTGGCTGAACCAGCGCTCCAGCCCCAGGCGCTTCAACCGTCCAGTTTAGCACCGATGGGTCACTGGTCCCTGCTCCAGGCGTGTTGAAGAGGTTCCTCGGCTCATAAACCGGGGGTAGATGGCTCTGGTGTCTCCTCCTCATAACCTCGTTTGAAGCATTCTGATCAAACGTGAGCCGGAAGGAATCCGCTTGGATCCGTTGTGCCTGAGCATCCAAAACAACCCATTCTGCAGCCATCCTAGCGTTCTCAGCCGCCAGCTCTTCCTTTGCTTGAGCTATCTCATCTCGCAGCTTAGCCACATTCACCTTGTGTTGTTCCTGGTTTTCCGAGGTTACTTCCACCCCCATCAGAGTCTCCAGAGCCTCTAACAATTCGGTGAGAACTTGAGCCGGCGGGCGCGCTGAGCCGCTAGCACCAGCCGCCGCCGCAGCCATCAAACTGGAGGTCATAGCCATGGCAGTTATTGAACTAAGTGCCGGTTGTGTGCCAGCCATGAAGATCGCAACCCTGTTCGGCGGCTCGTAGGGGTCCGGAATACTGTCACCATCGGAATAGCCCCCAAGCCGGCCGTCTTGCAGTTGATACAATGAATTGGTCTTGCCCGTGGACGACTCACCATCAGAATAGATGGCCGTCTCACCGCCAGACACAGATCCATCTTCAATTTCCACCCCATGGCTAAATCCAACAAAGGTGTGCTTCACGGCGGGTTGAACCTGGGCGGGTCGTGCATGCTGAGCCGTCTCGATGATGTCGGTGCAGGTGTCCGGCTCAGGGCTCGGTTCGCCGATCTTGCCGATGAAGACGTGGATTCCGCCGAAGGGGACCCGGTACCCGTACTCAATTGAGCCGGCCTCGGGGCCCCAGCCTGCATTGTCAATGTAGAGCTTGCCTCTACGACTCTTGGTCATCTGGCCCACAGCGTATCCCTTGATCCCTTTGAAGCTGCCCTTCAAGAACTCGAAACCACCATGCGCTGGCCCCACGGTGGGCGCCAACTGTCATGGAATTGTCACAGCAGATGTCCTAGCAGAAGGACTTAGTCATGGAGCCATCGCAACTAGGTTAGCATAAAGGGTTAAAAGGGACAAATGACACAAAGAGTTTATACTGGTTTGGCCCCTTGCGGTGAAGGTAAAGGCCTAATCAAGTTTGAGGTGGTATTGCTTAGGTTTCGATTACCACGGAGCGAATACACTTGACCTAGCTTTCGATCTCTTGTTTCTTGCCCTAAACCGCCGCCGGGTCGTCCCTTTATATACACAGGTAGACGCCTAGCGGCTCATAGAGTCCCGGCCAGCTCATACACAACGTGTCCGGCTCGGTGACTAATTACACTTGCCTTACAATACAAGTTATACATACATGGCGGTTCATCCTCCTGGGCCTTAAATCACCTCTGGGCCTTGGGCCGTCATCCGGCTCGTATGATCCGCCATCTTCATTGGTAAGCCATCAGTGGTATAACCTGGCCCCTCCTGGGCGGTTTATACCCAATAGTTATATCCCCAACAGGATGGATAAGACAATTCCCGAGCTCTTCGCAATGCTAAACGCTGCGGAGGTAGAAATCAAGAAGGAGCATCAAGTGTTGATGGTTAACAAGACCACTAGTTTCAAGAAAGAAGGCAAAGGGAAGAAGGGGAACTTCAAGAAGAATGGCAAGCAAGTCGCTGCTCAAGTGAAGAAGCCCAAGTCAGGACCTAAGCATAAAACTGAGTGCTTCTACTGCAAAGGGACTGGTCACTGGAAGCGGAACTGCCCCAAGTATTTGGCGGATAAGAAGGATGGCAAGGTGAACAAAGGTATATGCGATATACATGTTATTGATGTGTACCTTACTGATGCTCATAGTAGCGCCTAGGTATTTGATACTGGTTCTGTTGCTCATATTTGCAACTCGAAATAGGGGCTACAGATTAAACGAAGATTGGCTAAGGACGAGGTGACGATGCGCGTGGGAAATGGTTCCAAAGTCGATGTGATCGCCGTCAGCACGCTACCTCTACATCTACCGTCGAGATTAGTTTTAGACCTAAATAATTGTTATTTGGTGCCAGCGTTGAGCATGAACATTATATCTGGATCTTGTTTGATGCGAGACGGTTATTCGTTTAAATCCGAGAATAATGGTTGTTCTATTTATATGAGTAATATCTTTTATGGTCATGCACCCTTGATGAGTGGTCTATTTTTGTTGAATCTCGATTGTAGTGATACACATATTCATAATATTGAAGCCAAAAGATGCAAGGTTAATAATGATGTGCAACTTATTCGTGGTACTGCCGTTTAGGTCATATTGGTGTAAAGCGCATGAAGAAACTCCATGCTGATGGGCTTTTGGAATCACTTGATTATGAATCACTTGATGCTTGCGAACCATGCCTCATGGGCAAGATGACTAAGACTCTGTTCTCCGGAACAATGGAGCAAGCAACTGACTTATTGGAAATAATACATACTGATGTATGCGGTCCGATGAGTGTTGAGGCTCGCGGCGGGTGTCGTTGTTTTCTGACCTTCACAGATGATTTGAGCAGATATGGGTATATCTACTTGATGAAACATAAGTCTGAAACATTTGAAAAGTTCAAAGAATTTCAGACTGAAGTGGAAAATCATCATAACAAGAAAATATAGTTTCTACGATCTGATCGTGGAGGTGAATATTTGAGTCATGAGTTTGGTCTTCATTTGAAACAATGTGGAATAGTTTCACAACTCACGCCACCTGGAACACCGCAGCGTAATGGTGTGTCCAAATGTCGTAACCGTAGTTTATTAGATATGGTGCGATCTATGATGTCTCTTACTAATTTACTGCTATCGTTTTGGGGTTATGCTTTAGAGACGGCTGCATTCACGTTAAATAGGGCACCATCTAAATCCGTTGAGACGACACCATATGACCTGTGGTTTGGCAAGAAACCCAAGTTGTTGTTTCTTAAAGTTTGGGGTTGCGATGCTTATGTGAAAAAGCTTCAACCTGATAAGCTCGAACCCAAATCGGAGAAATGTGTCTTCATAGGATACCCAAAAGTGAAAGCACAAGTGCTCCCTGGGTGATTTTGGTAATTAATGTCAACATATCTCTTGTTGGACTAATGCTTCTATCTAGTATGTTTCAGATGAGTTCAACAATGGAGTGGCATGGACTAGAGGATGTGGAACCCCTTCAAGATGTTGAGGACAAAGGATTGGCTCAAGCTCAAAGCTCAGGACTCTACATTTCTATTTTAGTGGTCCAAGATCACATTGAGTCCATAGGAATGCCAATACTATTAAGAGGGGATGAGGTGTTGCTTAATGGCTTGCTTGCTCAAAGTGCTTAGTGATATGCTCCAAAGCCCTCAACCACTTTCTCATATCCCTATATGTCCCAAACCTAAAAGTCAAACTCGGACCCATCGATTCTTTCTATCCGGCGCCACCGAGTTATCTTGACATAGCCACTGCCAGAAACCCTAATCAGTTCGGTCTCACCGATGGGATCTCGGTCTCACCGAGATGGGCTTGCAAACTCTCTGTTGTCTGTTGCAATAATTTCGGTCCCACCGAAATTTGCAACCGGCCCCACCGAGTTTGCTTGGCCAACACTCTGTTTCGCTTATTACCCAAATCGGTCTCACCGAGTCTGAGTAATCGGTCAAACCGAGTTTTGGATTTACCCTAACCCTAGCATATCGGTCCCACCGAGTTGATCCAGTCGGTCCCACCGAAACACCTAACGGTCACATTATGAACCAAGTCGGTCTGACCGAGTTCTCTGAATCGGTCCCACCGAGTTTGGTGATTTGTGTGTAATGGTTAGATTTTGTGTGGAGGCTATATATACCCCTCCACCCACTCTTCATTCGTGGAGAGAGCCATCAGAACATGCCTACACTTCCAATACATATTTTCTGAGAGAGAACCACCTACACTTGTGTTGAGGTCAAGATATTCCATTCCAACCACATAAATCTTGATCTCTAGCCTTCCCCAAGTTGCTTTCCACTCAAATCTTCTTTCCACCAAATCCAATCCTATGAGAGAGAGTTGAGTGTTGGGGAGACTATCATTTGAAGCACAAGAGCAAGGAGTTCATCATCAACACACCATTTGTTACTTCTTGGAGAGTGGTGTCTCCTAGATTGGCTAGGTGTCACTTGGGAGCCTCCGTCAAGATTGTGGAGTTGAACCAAGGAGTTTGTAAGGGCAAGGAGATCGCCTACTTCGTGCAGATCTACCCTAGTGAGGCAAGTCCTTCATGGGTGACGGCCATGGTGGGATAGACAAGGTTGCTTCTTCGTGGACCCTTAGTGGGTGGAGCCCTCCGTGGACTCGCGCAACCGTTACCCTTCGTGGGTTGAAGTCTCCATCAACGTGGATGTACGATAGCACCACCTATCGGAACCACGAATAAAAAATCTTCGTGTCTCCAAATTGCGTTTGCAAACTCCAATCCCTTCTCTTTACATTCTTGCAACTTGCATGCTTTACTTTCCGCTGCTCATATACTCTTGTATCCTTGCATGTTTGCTAGATATGTATTGTGAATGTTTAAACTTGTGCTAAAACTCCACATCAACTTAAGAGAAATTAAAAACTGTAACTTTTATTGATTAGAGTCTATTCACCCCCCCCCCTCTACACACCTCTTCTCGATCCTTTCAATTGGTATCAGAGCCTTGGTCTCCATTGCCTTGGTTTAAACACCTTTGGAGGAAGATGGATGTGTCTACTTTGGGGAGTCTTAGACGTAGAGTGCCTATTCTCGATGGAGAGTTTTTCTATGAGTGGAAAAATGAAATGCTTGAGATTTTCAATGAATATCACTTGAACAAGTACATTACTAGCCCTTGTGCACCTCATATTGATCCTTTGCATCCCACACCCGAAGAGGATCTTGACATGATTCGCAATCTTAGAACTATCAATCTTATCATAAGAGGATTACCCAAAAATTTGATTGCTAGTTTGCCTACTCTTGATTGTGCCTATACTATATGGAGATTTCTTGAGGAACGATTTCCAAATTATTCCTTCAAAAATTTAGACGAAATTCTCCATAAGTCTATTGCCTTGAGTAAGATGAATTATAGTGATCCTAGCTTTGGTGATTGTTTATTTGAGCTTACCAATCTCATGCGTGCCATAGGAGATGTTGGAATCATTAGCAATATCATTTTCGAAGCCATTAGAATTCATAAAGATAACCATAGAAATTATCATTTATCTAATGAATTACCCTCTCTAGGAGTTGATCAATCACAAGATGATGTTGCACATGGATACTATGATGAGGATGATGATAGTGACTATGATCTTGATGATGCGATGAGACACTTTGGTCTTATGGCAAATCTTCGCGGCTACATGGCCGGAGGAAAGGAATGGGTCCTTGATAGTGGATGTACTGATCATATGACCGGAGATAAAGATATGTTCCGTGAGCTTGCTGAAAACGACGGCCCTCGAAAGTATGTCACTTTTGGTGATAACTCAAAGGGTAAGGTGGTTGGCCTAGGTAAGGTGGCCATCTCACATGATAGCTCCATACAAAATGTCATGCTCGTTGAATCTCTTGGGTACAATTTACTTTCAGTATCTAGACTTGTTGATTTCGGTTTCAATGTCCTATTTACTGAGGTAGATTGCCAAGTGTTTCGTAGAGACAATCGTAAAATGGTCTTTACCGGTATACGTAGAGGTGATCTTTACATTGTTGGTTTCACTAAAAAGGCTCAACCTAGAACTTGCTTAATTGCTAAGTCTTCTAAAGGCTGGTTGTGGCATAGAAGGCTAGGTCATGTGGGCATGCGAAATCTTGATAAGCTTATTAAAGGTGATCATATCCTTGGAGTAAAAGATGTCATATTTGACAAGGATAGACTTTGTAGTGCTTGTCAGGAAGGGAAACAGGTTGGAGGAAGTCACCGCGCGAAGAACATCATGACCACGAGAAGACCACTCGAGCTACTTCACATGGATCTCTTTGGTCCAAATGCCTACAAGAGTCTCGGTGGTAACTCATTTGGTCTAGTCATAGTTGATGATTTTTCAAGATTTACGTGGGTGTTCTTTCTTGATGACAAATCGCAGGTCCAAAAGATCTTCAAAAACTTCGCTAGGAAGGCCCAAAATCAATTTGACGTGAAGATCAAAAAGGTTCGGAGCGACAACGGAACGGAGTTCAAGAACGCAAATGTGGATACCTTTCTTGATGAAGAGGGGATTTCACACGAGTTCTCGGCTACGTACACACCTCAACAAAATGGAGTTGTTGAGAGAAAGAACCGGACTCTTATTGAGATGGCAAGAACGATGCTTGATGAGTACAAGACTCCAAAACACTTTTGGGCGGAAGCGGTTGAGACAGCTTGTCATGCAACAAATCGCTTGTATCTTCACAAGCTACTCGGCAAGACGGCATACGAGCTCCTCACCGGCAACAAACCCCAAGTTGGATACTTTTGAGTATTTGGCTCAAAGTGCTACATTATTGATAAGCATCGTCGTACTAAATTTGCTCCTAAATCTCATGAAGGTTTCCTACTTGGTTATGGCTCAAACTCTCACACTTATCGTGTCTACAACAATTTCACCCAAAAGGTCGAAGAGACGATAGATGTGAAGTTTGATGAATCTAACGGCTCGCAAGTAGAGCAATTGCCAATTGATGTAGGAGACAAAGACCCTTCGGAAGCAATTCAAGACTTGTCTATTGGCAAGATTCGTCCAACGGAGGTGAAGGAGAGTACCTCGTCCGTCCAAGTGGAAGCTTCTACCTCACGACAAGGTGAACCAAGAATTGATACGGAAGCATCCACAAGTGGGACACACCAAGACGAAGAAAACGAGGAAGCACACCAAGATGAACATCAACAATCTCCTTCTCCACCACGACAAGAGAATGACAATGTCAACAATGAAAAGACCAAGAAGAAGAACAAGATGAAGAAGATGTTCCACCCCGAGCCAAGCCAAAGCTCCCACGAGTTCGAGCAAGAATCGCTAAAGATCATCCCGTCGAGCAAATCTACAATGATATCCAAACCGGGAGAATCACTCGCTCTAAAACTCGTTTGGCTAATTTTTGTGAACATTACTCATTCATCTCTAGCATTGAACCTATGAAGGTTGAAGAAGCATTGGAAGATCCGGATTGGATAAACGTTATGCATGAAGAGCTACACAACTTTGAGAGAAACCAAGTGTGGACATTGGTCGAGAATCCCGACAACAACCACAACATCATTGGTACCAAATGGGTGTTTTGAAAGAAGCAAGATGAAGATGGTCAAGTCGTCCGCAACAAAGCACGCCTAGTCGCCCAAGGCTACACTCAAGTCGAAGGTATGGACTATGGTGAGACATATGCTCTTGTTGCTAGACTTGAGTCCATTCGCATCTTACTTGATTATGCTAATCACCATGATATCACCTTGTACCAAATGGACATTAAAAGTGCTTTTCTAAATGGTGAAATTGAGGAGGAAGTTTATGTTAAGCAACCTCCCGGCTTTGTCAATCCTAAGAAACCTAATCATGTTTACAAACTTCACAAAGCCCTTTATGGTCTTAAACAAGCTCCTAGAGCGTGGTATAAATGCTTGACCAAGTTCCTTATTGAAAAAGGCTTTGAAATTGGAAAAATTGATTCTACTCTTTTTACTAAAAGGGTTAATGGAGAACTATTTGTGTGCCAAATTTATGTTGATGATATTATATTTTGTTCAACTAACCCTCATTTTAGTGAGAAGTTTGGAAAGCTAATGTCGGAGAAGTTTGAGATGTCTATGATGAGTGAACTCAAATTCTTTCTCGGTTTGCAAATTAAGCAAACTAAGGAAGGTACCTTTGTTTCTCAAACAAAGTACACCAAGGACTTATTCAAAAAGTTCAATATGCAAGAATGCAAAGGTATGTCTACACCCATGCCTACTAGTGGACACCTTGACTTGACTAAAGATGGTGAACCGGTTGATCAAAAGGTTTACCGCTCTATGATTGGTTCATTGTTATATCTATGTGCCTCCCGTCCTGACATTATGCTAAGTGTGTGCATGTGTGCACGATATCAAGCGGCCCCTAAAGAGTGTCATCTTAAGGCTGTGAAAAGGATAGTGAGATACTTAATATACACACCAAATTTTGGCATTTGGTATCCTAAGAGGTCTTATTTCGATCTTGTTGGTTACTCCAATTCAGACTATGCCGGAGACAAGGTTGATAGAAAGTCTACTTCGGGTACTTGTCAATTTCTTGGTAGATTTCTTGTGTCTTGGTCCTCCAAGAAACAAAACTCAGTATCCTTATCCACTGCCGAAGCGGAATACATTGCCGCTGGATCATGTTGTGCCCAATTACTTTGGATGACCCAAACTCTTAAAGATTATGGGATATATGTGAAACATGTTCCATTGCTTTGTGACAATGAAAGCGCTATTAAAATTGCTCACAATCCCGTGCAACATTCTCGAACTAAGCATATTGAAGTTCGTAATCATTTCATTCGAGATCATGTTGCCAAAGGGGACATTGATCTTAAGCATGTTCGCACCGATAAGCAATTAGCGGATATATTTACCAAACCGCTTGATGAGAAAGTCTTTTGCCGTTTGAGAGGTGAATTGCACATCATTGATGCTTCAAACTTGGAGTATGAAATCCATTTGGATACATGCAAGGCATGAGCCTTTGACTAATCCTTGATACTTCTTTCATGGTGCCATCTATATGTCTTGGATATTTTTGCACCCTTGCATGCTATCTAAACCTTGTAGGTGCCTGGATGAATCTAAATCCATGGGATTGCAACTCACTCACATCTTGAGCGATCTCTACATCATCAAGTCTCTACACAATGGTGGTTGAAGACAAGGAAACACAAAACTCTTCAAACATATCCTTTGACAAATTCTACATTAAATTTTATGATTGTCATTTTGGATACACAAGTGCTCTTCCTTGCAAAACTAACCCATGTAGGTAGATGAACTCAAATTCCAAGTGGTGCTCCCAACTCTCGATGAGCTACATCAACCTTGAGCAACCCACACAAGTTCAACTACATGATCAAGATCAACACCATCACCCAAGGTACGTTAATCCATCTTAGAGAAGCTTTACTCCAAATCATGGGGCAAATCAACTCAACAAGATGAGAATACATCAAGTTGCTTAAACAAAAAATGGTAACCCCATTTTGAGCTTAAACGATGAGTATGACCTATGATCAAGTGCCCTCACTTGACTCCTATGTCAGTATACTCTAACATAGGTGACTTTGTCACCGCCCAATTCTAGATGAAGTTCTCTTGTGTTTCTCCGTGTTCTTGCATTTGTCTCATGCATATTTGTTTCCCCTTTCAAAAAAAACTTCATCTAGATCTTTTTATTTCTTCCTGTTCTGCATTTTCTGCATCAAATTCCTTGCAAATCCTTGTGAGATCTTAAGTGCCTAGTGAGCTGAGGTGACAAGTGTTTTCTCTGTGATGGACTCGGTCACACCGGTTTGTTTCTTTCGGTTCAACCGAATTCTCTCGGTGCCACCGAAGCACACAACTCGGTGCTACCGATTTCACTACAGGAAAGACAGCTTGCCACTTGTTCCTGCATACTTTTTTGCTCCAGCTCCACTCAATGACTCTTGTCCTCTACCAGCATCATATTCGACTTGCTGCTTTGCTTTGAGCCTCAAGGACCAAACCCTTTTTGAAATAAAAATCCAGAGCCCTTCTTGGAAATTGATGTCAAAGGGGGAGAGAGAGATTACATCAAAGCTTAAGCTAAATCATTCCTATAGGGGGAGAGAATACTCAGGGGGAGAGTGTAAGAAACCCCAGATGCTTGGTGTTCAAGAGGAGAGAAGTTACATGTCTTTAAGAGGGGAAAGACATGTTCATATTTGATTGCTTGCATTAGCTCTGTTTCTTTTCTTTTGCTCTGATTTTCTGTTCCCTATCTTCTCCCAATATCCCATGCAAGATTCAAGGGGAGCAAGACATCTAAGGGAAGGAAATCTCTGATTTTATTGCACATCTTTACTTTTGGGGACATGTCTATATCAACAGAGTACTCAGTACTCACTTTATACATGTCATCCCAGTCTTGGTACTTTTGTGGTTCTTTTGTTTGCTCCGGCTAGTAGATGTATTTGTGTCATCTAACCTTGTTTACTCAGGTTCATTCTCTTCTAAGCCAACTCAAGACCACAAGGTAAGTATATGCATCACAATCATGTGTATGAGGATCTCTTGCTGTTGTACATACTGTTTGCAAGAAGGACTCATGAGCATGAAGTTACATTTCCTATATTCAAATCAGTTGCTCTGATGCATATAGCCAAGATACATGTAACACATGGACTACTCTGGCATGCTTATGCATTCACATGCTCCTATTTTCCATATTTACATGAGTGCATACATATAGGGGGAGCCTATGCATGTTACATGTCTTTCCAAAGCTTTACTTGTTGTTCTCTATATCTTTATCTAAAGCTTTGATGTATGATGTCATCAATTACCAAAAAGGGGGAGATTGAAAGCACAAGTGCTCCCTGGGTGATTTTGGTAATTAATGTCAACATATCTCTTGTTGGACTAATGCTTCTATCTAGTATGTTTCAGATGAGTTCAACAATGGAGTGGCATGGACTAGAGGATGTGGAACCCCTTCAAGATGTTGAGGACAAAGGATTGGCTCAAGCTCAAAGCTCAGGACTCTACATTTCTATTTTAGTGGTCCAAGATCACATTGAGTCCATAGGAATGCCAATACTATTAAGAGGGGATGAGGTGTTGCTTAATGGCTTGCTTGCTCAAAGTGCTTAGTGATATGCTCCAAAGCCCTCAACCACTTTCTCATATCCCTATATGTCCCAAACCTAAAAGTCAAACTCGGACCCATCGATTCTTTCTATCCGGCGCCACCGAGTTATCTTGACATAGCCACTGCCAGAAACCCTAATCAGTTCGGTCTCACCGATGGGATCTCGGTCTCACCGAGATGGGCTTGCAAACTCTCTGTTGTCTGTTGCAATAATTTCGGTCCCACCGAAATTTGCAACCGGCCCCACCGAGTTTGCTTGGCCAACACTCTGTTTCGCTTATTACCCAAATCGGTCTCACCGAGTCTGAGTAATCGGTCAAACCGAGTTTTGGATTTACCCTAACCCTAGCATATCGGTCCCACCGAGTTGATCCAGTCGGTCCCACCGAAACACCTAACGGTCACATTATGAACCAAGTCGGTCTGACCGAGTTCTCTGAATCGGTCCCACCGAGTTTGGTGATTTGTGTGTAACGGTTAGATTTTGTGTGGAGGCTATATATACCCCTCCACCCACTCTTCATTCGTGGAGAGAGCCATCAGAACATGCCTACACTTCCAATACATATTTTCTGAGAGAGAACCACCTACACTTGTGTTGAGGTCAAGATATTCCATTCCAACCACATAAATCTTGATCTCTAGCCTTCCCCAAGTTGCTTTCCACTCAAATCTTCTTTCCACCAAATCCAATCCTATGAGAGAGAGTTGAGTGTTGGGGAGACTATCATTTGAAGCACAAGAGCAAGGAGTTCATCATCAACACACCATTTGTTACTTCTTGGAGAGTGGTGTCTCCTAGATTGGCTAGGTGTCACTTGGGAGCCTCCGTCAAGATTGTGGAGTTGAACCAAGGAGTTTGTAAGGGCAAGGAGATCGCCTACTTCGTGAAGATCTACCCTAGTGAGGCAAGTCCTTCGTGGGCGACAGCCATGGTGGGATAAACAAGGTTGCTTCTTCGTGGACCCTTCGTGGGTGGAGCCCTCCGTGGACTCGCGCAACCGTTACCCTTCGTGGGTTGAAGTCTCCATCAACGTGGATGTACGATAGCACCACCTATCGGAACCACGAATAAAAAATCTCTGTGTCTCCAAATTGCGTTTGCAAACTCCAATCCCTTCTCTTTACATTCTTGCAACTTGCATGCTTTACTTTCCGCTGCTCATATACTCTTGTATCCTTGCATGTTTGCTAGATATGTATTGTGAATGTTTAAACTTGTGATAAAACTCCACATCAACTTAAGAGAAATTAAAAACTGTAACTTTTCTTGATTAGAGTCTATTCACCCCCCCCCCCTCTAGACACCTCTTCTCGATCCTTTTAAAAAGAGACTGTTGGGTACACCTTCTATCACAGATCTGAAGGCAAGATCTTCGTTGCTAAGAATGGATCCTTTCTAGAGAAGGAGTTTCTCTCAAAAGAAGTGAGTGGGAGGAAGGTAGAACTTGATGAGGTAATTGTACCTTCTCTCGAATTAGAAAGTAGCTTATCACAGAAATCAGTTCCAGTGATGCCTACACCAACTAGAGAGGAAGCTAATGATGATGATCATGAAACTTCAGATCAAGTTACTACTGAACCTCGTAGGTCAACCAGAGCACGTTCTGCACCTAAGTGGTACGGTAATCCCGTTCTGGAAGTCATGTTACTAGACCATGACGAACCTACAAACTATGAGGAAGCGATGATGAGCCCAGATTCTGATAAATGGCTTGAGGCCATGAAATCTGAGATAGAATCCATGTATGAGAACAAAGTATGGACTTTGGTGGACTTGCCCGATGATTGGCAAGCCATTGAGAATAAATGGATCTTCAAGAGGAAGACAGACACTGATGGTAGTGTTACTATCTACAAAGCTCGACTTGTCGCAAAATGTTTTCAACAAGTTCAAGGTGTTGACTACGATGAGATTATCTCACTCGTAGCGATGCTTAAGTCTGTCCGAATCATGTTAGCAATTGCCGTGTTTTATGAAATCTGGCAAATGGATGTCAAAACTGAATTCCTTAATGGATTTATTAAAGAAGAATGTATATGATGCAACCAGAAGGTTTTTTGTCGATCCTAAAGGTGCTAACAAAATTTGCAAGCTCCAACGATCCATCTATGGACTGGTGCAAGCATCTCGGAGTTGGAATATACGTTTTGATGAGTTGATCAAAGCATATAGTTTTATACAGACTTGCGGTGAAGCGTGTATTTACAAGAAAGTGAGTGGGAGCACTACACCCTTTCTGATAAGTATATGTGAATGACATATTGTTGATCGGAAATGATGTAGAATTTTCTGGAAAGCATAAAGGAGTGTTTGAAAGGAGTTTTTCAAAGAAAGACATCGGTGAAGCTGCTTACATATTGGGCATCAAGATCTATAGAGATAGATCAAGATGCTTGATAAGATTTTTCAATGAGTATATACCTTGACAAGATTTTGAAGTAGTTCAAAATGGAACAGTCAAACAAGGAGTTCTTGCCTATGTTGCAAGGTGTGAAGTTGAGTAAGACTCAAAACCCGACCACGACAGAAAATAGAAAGAGAATGAAAGTCATTCCCTATGCCTCAGTCATAGGTTCTATGAAGTATGTTATGCTGTGTACCAGACCTATTGTGTACCTTTCCATGAGTTTGGCAATGGGGTACAATAGTAATCCATGAGTGGATTACTGGATAGCGGTCAAAGTTATCCTTAGTTATCTAAGAGGACTAAGGAAATATTTCTCGGTTATGGAGGTGATAAAGAGTTCGTCGTAAAGAGTTGCGTCGATGCAAGCTTTTATATCAATCTAGAGGACTCTAAGTCTCAATCTGGATACATATTGAAAGTGGGAGCAATTAGCTAGAGTAGCTCCATGCAGAGCATTGTAGACATAGAAAATTTGCAAAAAACATATGGCTCTGAATGTGGCAGACCCGTTGACTAAACTTCTCTCACAAGAAAAACATGATCACACCTTATTACTCTTTGGGTGTTAATCACATGGCGATGTGAACTAGATTGCCGACTCTAGTAAACCCTTTGGGTGTTAATCACATGGTGATGTGAACTATTGGTGTTAAATCACATGGCGATGTGAACTAGATTATTGACTCTAGTGCAAGTGGGAGACTGAAGGAAATATGCCCTAGAGGCAATAATAATGTTGTTATTTTATATTTCCTTATATCATGATAAATGTTTATTATTCATGCTAGAATTGTACTAACCGTAAACTTGATACATGTGTGAATACATAGACAAAACAAAGTGTCCCTAGTATGCCTCTACTTGACTAGCTCGTTAATCAAAGATGGTTAAGTTTCCTAACCATAGACATGTGTTGTCATTTGATGAACGGGATCACATCATTAGGAGAATGATGTGATGGACAAGACCCATCCGTTAGCTTCAGCATAATGATCGTTAAGTTTTATTGCTATTGCTTTCTTCATGACTTATACATATTCCTCTGACTATGAGATTATGCAACTCCCGAATATCGGAGGAACACCTTGTGTACTATCAAACGTCACAACGTAACCAAGTGATTATAAAGATGCTCTACAGGTGTCTCCGAAGGTGTTTGTCAGGTTGACATAGATCGAGATTAGGATTTGTCACTCCGAGTATCGGAGAGGTATCTCTGGGCCCTCTCAGTAATGCACATCACTATAAGCCTTGCAAGCAATGTGACTAATGAGTTAGTTGCGGGATGATGCATTACGGAACGAGTAAAGAGACTTGCCGGTAACGAGATTGAACTAGGTATGATGATACTGATGATCGAATCTCGGGCAAGTAACATACCGATGACAAAGGGAATGACGTTTGTTGTTATGCGGTTTGATCGATAAAGATCTTCGTAGAATATGTAGGATCCAATATGAGCATCCAGGTTCCGCTATTGGTTATTGACCGGAGATGTGTCTCGGTCATGTCTACATAGTTCTCGAACCCGTAGGGTCCGCACACTTAACGTTCGATGACGATTTGTATTATGAGTTATGTGATTTGATGACCGAAGTTTGTTAGGAGTCCCAGATGAGATCACGGACATGACGAGGAGTCTCGAAATGGTCGAGAGGTAAAGATTCATATATTGGAAGGTTATATTCGGACATCGGAATGGTTCCAAGTGATCCGGGTATTTTTCCGGAGTACCGAGGGGTTACCGGACCCCCCCCCCCCCCGGTGAAGTGTTGGGCCAACATGGGCCTAAGGGAGAGAGATGGAAGCCCACGGGAGGTGGCCACGCACCCTCCTCCTTGGGAGTCCAAATAGGACAAGGAGGAGGGGGCAGCGCCCCCTTCCCTTTCCCTCTCCTTCCTATTCCCTCCGGTGGAAGAAAGGAAAGGGGGGGCGAAACCTACTTGGACTAGGAGTCCAAGTAGGACTCCCCCATGGCGTGCCCCTGCTACCGCCGGCCTCTCTCCCCCTCCTTTTATATACGTGGCCAGGGGCAGCCCGAAGCACAACAGACAAACTCTTAGCCGTGTGCGGTGCCCCCCTCCACAGTTTAACACCTCGGTCATATCGTCGTAGTGCTTAGGCGAAGCCCTGCACCGGTAACTTCATCATCACTGTCACCACACCGTCGTGCTGACAGAACTCTCCCTCGACCCTCTACTGGATCAAGAGCTCGAGGGACGTCATCGTGCTGAACATGTGTTGAACACGGAGGTGCCGTACATTCGGTACTTAGATCGGTTGGATCGTGAAGACGTTCGACTACATCAACCGCGTTACTAAATGCTTCCGCTTTCGGTCTACGAGGGTACATGGACACACTCTCCCGTCTCATTTCTATGCATCTCCTAGATAGATCTTGCGTGATCGTAGGATTTTTTTTGAATTACTACATTCCCCAACATTGTCATCCATCTTCCAAGGCATAGGCTCACCATCATAGAAAGATGAACGAGTCTCCGGGATCCTTGAATCTGCAGCCAAACTCATCCTCTTAAATCTGTATTCATACTCACAGTTTTGGTTTTGCAGGTCATAGATCTGGGCTTGGAGATGCTCGATTTTCTCATGAAGCTTGAAGACGGCCTTCCCAATGGTCTTGGCGTCCAGCTTGTGATTGTTGGCGAATTCCGCGATCATCATGTGATTGATGTCGAGTCCATGTTTCACCATCCCTTGGCACTTGAAAACTTGTTGCTCCATTGCTTCGAGTCTTGTCTCCATGCTTCCGGTCTTCTTCGGCCCCTCAACATCGCGGATGTGCAGCACCCCCTCACGCATCTCAATGGTGTGAGGGTGTCGCAGCACCTTCGCGAGGTAAGGTTTGATGACCTTCTCAAAAAACTTGTCCTTGGGGGCGCTTGGAGACATCATGGTGATCTAGATCTGTCAGAAAAACAGCTCGAAACGAGAACATGAGATATTGTCGTGGTACGGTGGTCAAAACCTTCGGGAGAATATACAATGAATTTTTACCGACCAAAAGAAGTATTGTGCAAGAAAATGGAGTCCGGAGGGCACACGAGGTGGCCACAAGGATGGGGGGCGCGCCCTCCACCGACTACTTTTAGTTTTCTGATTTTTTAAATATTCCAGAACAGAGAAAATTTTCTATTGGAAACGTTTTGGAGTCGGTTTACTTACTGTACCACATACCTATTCCTTTCTGGAGTCTGAAACATTCTGGAATGTGTCCCTTATGTACTTATCCGGTGTTACAGTGACAATTATATTGGTTTCAACATTTGTGGGAGTACCTGAGATATAATGTTTGATTATTTGACCGTTTACCACTTTCGGATTTGAGCCTTTGGCTTTGTTGATTTTTATGGCACCAGAACGATAGACCTCCTCGATAATGTAAGGACCTTACCGTTTAGAGAGAAGTTTTCCTGCAAACAATCTTAAACGAGAGTTGTATAGCAAAACATGATCACCTACATTAAACTCACGCTTTTGTATCCTCTTGTCATGCCATGCCATCTTTTAACTTTTTCTTTAGACATCTTGGCATTCTCATAGGCTTGGGTTCTCCATTCATCAAGTGAGCTAATGTCAAATAACCTCTTCTCACCGGCAAGTTTGAAGTCATAGTTGAGCTCTTTAATAGTCCAATATGCCTTATGTTCTAGTTCAAGAGGTAAGTGACAAGCCTTTCCATAAACCATTTTATACGGAGACATACCCATAGGATTCTTATAAGTAGTTCTATAAGCCCATAATGCATCATCGAGTTTCTTAGATCAATTCTTTCTAGATCTATTAACAGTCTTTTGCAAAATCAATTTAATCTCTCTATTGCTCAATTCTACTTGACCACTAGACCGAGGATGATATGGAGATGCAATTCTATGATTAACATCATACTTAGAAAGCATTTTACGGAAAGCACCATGAATAAAATGTGAACCACCATCATTCATTAAATATCTAGGGACTCCAAACCTCAGAAAAATTAACTTCTTTAACCATTTTAATAGAAGTGTTATGATCAGCACTACTAGTTGGAATAGCTTCTACCCACTTAGTAATGTAATCAACAACAACTTAAAATATGTGTATACCCATTAGAGGAAGGAAAATGTCCCATATAATCAAAGCCCCAAACATCAAATGGTTCAATAACAAGTGAATAATTCATATGCATTTCCTGACGTCTACTAATAATACCAATTCTTTGGCATTCATCACAAGACAAGACAAACTTACGAGCATCCTTGAAGAGAGTAGGCCAATAAAAACCAGATTGCAATATCTTATGTGTAGTTCTATCTCTAGCGTGGCGTCCTCTGTAAGACTCGGAGTGGCACTTGCGTAGGATCTGTCCCTGTTCATGCTCAGGTACACAACGTCTAATAACACCATCTACTCCTTCTTTTATACAGGTGTGGATCATCCCAAAGTAATGCCTTAAATCATAGAAAAACTTTTTCTTTTACTGGTATGTGAAACTAGGTGGTATAAATTTAGCAACAATGTAATTAGCATAATCAGCATACCATGGAGTATTACGAGAAGCATTTATGATAGCTAATTGTTCATCAGGAAAGCTATCATCAATAGGCAGTGGGTCATCAAGAACAGTCTCTAACCTAGACAAGTTGTCTGCAACGGGGTTCTCAGCTCCCTTTCTATCAATAATATGCAAATCAAATTCTTGTAGCAAGAGAACCCATCTAATAAGTCTAGGTTTAGCATCTTTTTTCCATAAGATATTTAATAGCAGCATGATCAGTGTGAACAGTTACTTTGGAATCAACAGTATAAGATCTGAACTTCTCACATGCAAATACAACTGCTAAAAAATCTTTTTCAGTAGTAGCATAATTTCTCTGGGCATTGTCTAGAGTTTTACTAGCATAATGAATAACATTTAATTTCTTATCAACTCTTTGCCCTAGAATAGCACCAACAGCATAATCACTAGCGTCACACATAATTTTAAAGGGTAAATTCCAATCAGGTGGCTGAACAATAGGTGTAGAAATCAAGGCTTTCTTAAGTATTTCAAATGCTTCTACACAATCATCATCAAAAACAAAAGGAACATCTTTTTGCAAGAGATTAGCGAGAGGGCTAGAAATTTTAGAGAAGTCTTTAATAAACCTCCTATAGAAACCAGCATGACCAAGGAAACTTCTTATACCTTTGATATCTTTAGGACACGACATCTTTTCAATATCATCTACTTTAGCTTTATCAACTTCAATACCTCTTTCAGAATTTTTATGCCCCAAGACAATACCTTCATTAACCATAAAGTGACACTTCTCCCAATTCAAGACAAGATTTGTTTCTTCACATCTCTACAAAACTCGATCAAGGTTGCTTAAGCAATCATCAAAAGAAGTTCCGTAAACGGAGAAATCATCCATGAAAACCTCAACAATCTTTTCACAAAAATCAGAGAATATAGGAGTCATGCATCTATGAAAGTTAGCAGATGCATTGCATAAACCAAAAGGCATACGTCTATAAGCAAAGGTACCGAAAGGGCAAGTAAAAGTGGTCTTCTCCTGATCATCTTTTGACACAGGTATTTGAGAAAAAACAGAATAACCATCTAGAAAGCAAAAATGTGTATGTTTGGATAATCTTTCTAGTATTTGATAAATAAAAGGTAAAGGGTAATGATATTTTCTAGTAGCTTTATTCAATTTGTGAAAATCAATTACTATTCTATAACCTGTAACAATTCTTTGTGGAATTAATTTATTCTTATCATTAGGAACAACAGTAATATCTCCCTTCTTAGGGACACAGTGAACAGGACTTACCCATTTACTATCAGCAATAGGATAAATTATACCTGCCTCCAGAAGATTTGGTATTTCATTTCTTACCACTTCTTTCATCTCAGGATTTAACCGTCGTTGGTGATCAACAACTGGTTTAGCATCCTGTTCCAATTTAATTTTGTGCTGACATAGAGTGTGACTAATGCCCTTAAGATCATCAAGGGTGTATCCAATAGCGGCACGGTGCTTCTGACGCTGGTTGGGCCGGCTGCCCTGACACCAGACGCTCGATATCTGGATTCTGCGTTTATCTCGGTGATAACCTGGTCTCTTGGTCGTCCAAACACCAGACCACGATTTCTCGCTCTAGTGCCAAGGCAGAGTATCGTGTCGTTGGTCATGTTGCTGCCGGATGTTGTTGGATCCGGCAGCTTCTCGGTGAGCTTCATCATCCTCTCTCGACTGCCACAGTTGTCTTCTATGATAATGTCAGTACTGTCTACATGGCTTCCATCCCGGTTCAGCATCGCCGTACGAAACACATTGAGATCGACATTCACTTTGTTCGTGAGAAGGTGTCTGTTGGCGAGGTGCGGGTTCTTCATGTGCCATCTTCTCATCAGTATGCTGACATAATGACAAAAGGACTCTCGTCGCAGCTGTTCTCCGAGTTTCGGTCCAGTTTGTGTCCCTTGCCATACGACGCACAAACTGAGGAGGGATGTTGAAGTATTCCTTTTGTATAGTTTACCTTGTATAGGCATATGATCTCCTGCCGATATGTATTGATTCGGTTAGGGATACTCTTGATCTCTCTTGATGGTCAAGTCATGTAACCTATAGATGTGGTATGAAGCCGCCCCATGAGAGGCGTGCAGTACTCAGACATTCCTGTTTACTGATAGGAGGAGCGGCTCGTGTGGGTGGGCTGAATTAGAAATACAGAAAAATGGGTAAGCCGATGGGGAGTTATCATTCCCAAATAAAAGATTGATATGATTAAAAGATCGATCTGGTTTGTTCCTTTCCATTTAAAAGCTACCAAATATACCAAAAATTGGTCTTATTGGATCGGTTTAAATATAGATCGTGGGTAAATCCGGTTTAAATATGTTGGTGGGACAAAAAAATGGTGGGGAAGAATTAACCAGAGTGAGGCGAGACTACCAACTAAGACATTAGAAGTAAAGATTTTGTACTTCCTCCGATCTGTATTACTTGTCTTATATTTGTAGAGATTAGTAGTAGAGATATGAGTGCGGCGTTTCGGTGCCCAGACTCATCTGCACCCGTCCACGAAAAAATCACAAAAAATTCAAAAAAAATTAAAAAAAATTCCAATCTTTGTTTGCATGGTAGACAATTTATCACTAGGTCCGCTCCAAATTTTAGATCATTTGATCTTGTGAGAAGCTCTCGGCAAAAAAGACAAATCGGGTCAGAACAGTGCATGAATAGTAAACATTTTTAGAGACCCCGAATTTGTTTTTTTTTTGCCGAGAGCTGCTCAGATGGCCAAATGATTTAAAAATTGGAGTGTACCTCACGCATCAAATTATCTACTACACACAAAAAAATTAGAATTTTTTGAATTTTTTTAGTATTTATTTTGTTTTTTCTCGTAAGGACGGGTGCAGCTGAGCCTGGGATCAGAAGTGGATTACCGATAAATCTTGGAGAAAATAACCCAAAATGCTCGGAGCAAAATGATACGTTAAGATATTACTAACAGAAATAGCAGGGGCTCTCATATAAATCTCGGAGAAGACGGCGCCTAAATCGGAAAAGGCCTATAGTGCGCTAAATCATCTCCTACTTCTTTTTGCTCCCGGCTTTCTCGTTGCGGCCGGCGTCGCTTCTCCCGCAGGTTTGTGTGCGTGCCCTCCTCCTCTCGCGCCCGGAGCTCAGATCGCCGCGGATCCCTTGCCCTCCACGCAGCGGCCTCCCCCCTGGGTCCGCGCGCCGTCTAGGGATCCCGGCTCCTCCTCCGCGGCGACCGATGGCTGCTCTTCTGGCGCCCGCCATCTCCGGCGAGGTACGCGCCTCCGACCCCACCCTGCCTCGTACGGAAACCCTAATTCGCACGAGTCGCCCGTGGAATCTCGCTCCGTTTGTCTTGTATAAGGAGGCTGTGGGGTGTTGCTGTTGGCGCGGGTGCACCTTGTTCGTGTTGGAGTTTCGCCCGGTCGGTTCGGTTGGGGAGACGATTGGGTGATGGGTTCGCGCCGAATCATGCATTGATTACTAGGAGGGCGTGTGGGGCGGTGAATTGTTTCAGTCACTTTTGCTCGATGATCATAGTTTTGCTATTGCCAATCCTAGTCGTTGTATGCTAAAAGTATTAAACACCTTATATTTCTTTGCGGATGAAGTACATCGTTATATCTCCATTGAAGATTGTCTAAGGTTAGGCGAGAAGTGCTTCTCTGCAGACATTATAATTATTACCCTGCTATTTGCAACATGGTCAAATTTGATTTGGATTTGATGGATTTTCTAGATTATGACTGTGTTCAGCTTAAAATAACCGTTCTGTTCTAGTGCATAGTCACTATTGACCAAATCAAAGTATGTCGGTGTGACAGGGTTTGATCTTGTTTGGTGTAGTTTGGTGTTCTTGTGGTTCGTTTCTGGCAATCCAAGTAGTTGAATTGAAACATAGAGTGGTAGTGTTTACAATGGCTCTAAGTGTTGCATTTAGATTTTCGAGTTTCAGATAGTCATGCTGATAACACTGACTTCTGGCTGAGCCATTGATTGTAATTGTGTCTTGTGTTATTGTCTGATAACTTGTCTAAACTCGCAAGCATCCTGGATGGATTCTCACTTCTTCTTGGATACAATCGTTACTTGCAAGTGAAAGTTATGCTTCGTGCTGAAATCCTGAGACTGCATTTCATCTCATAGGTCGGTTTGCGGCTTTTACTGGCACCACTAAGCTCAAATATTGTCATACGCACAGCCAGGTATACTCGAAACGTTGTAAATTAATTGGCATGGTTTTCATCTGGTTTCATGTCGTGCTTCTTGTAAGTTGATTGTTTCTTTGGCTAGTTTGTTTTGTTAAGGTGTTTGCTTATTGTGCTTTTTAGGCGCATTGAGCGTGTTAGTGAATAATTGTACTATCATTTGGAGATTATCACTTTTTTAGTTTTTTTATCTTGCTACACACTGTCAAGTTGTTGTCATCATCAATAAGTATTTTGTTCATATTAGCAACAGCTAATTATTTGGTCTATGCTGAAAGCAAGTGTCACATCTCATATGCATATGCTCATCTCCTAAATTTTAGCTACATGAGAAAAGCATAATCTTTATTATCAAAGTGGCAAGATGCTAATGTGTAGTTAGATAATTGTCTAGCAGGATGCCACTTATACTTATTGTAGTAACCCTATCAATAGATGAGCTATTGTTTTTGTTGTGGAAGAAATTCATCATATGATCCTCACTCTGTGCTGGTACAGTTGTGCGGTGGGCATTGGTCTGCCTGTATACTCCACTTACAGGGCTATAGAAAAGAAAGATCAAGATGAGAAAGAACGGCTGCTCCTTTATTGGGCAGGTATATAATAAATGAATTTGTAGTAAAATTTTCATTTCTACTGTGAAGCAACTTCTTTCAATGGACATTTTTTGAGGCATATTGATGTATTTAGTTATGCTAAATGAAAGTGAAATTACCTTTCTAAATTTTCCATATGGGTATCTATACTCTTCAAATAAAAACATCTTGGCACAGTGGCTTCAATGGTGTAATTATATTACGAGATTTGTATGTACATTTCTAAACAATAGGAAAAGAACGATAAAATTCACTTTACGTGGACACAAATGGACAATTCCAAAAGCACATGTATCTTCACTCTATTTTTGTTTAATTTCATCCCCAAGATTTTGTAGATCTGTTGTTGCTTGTAACATTTAATATCCAATTATTTTGCAGCATATGGATCTTTTAGCATTGTGGAATCCTTTGCTGATAAGCTTGTTTCAAGGTATGAACAGTATTTGTCAAGGTCGAAGAGTACTTTCTCATTATTTGTAGCATTGATATGAATTGTAATGACACTGCAATGTGGGCGTCTTTGTATCCTTTTGTAGCTGCCCCTTGCATTTTGGTATCAGATTCCATGTAGGCATCTCTAAATGCAAATATGCATACTGAATACTGAATATGTCCTATATATGGAAGTAGTACGTCCTTATAGTTTTAGGACACAATTGATATACAACCAAATGATTTCAAATTGTACAAACTATTATAGTACCACAAAATGTATTTGTGAATTGCCCATGAAAAGTACTCCCTCCGTTCCTAAATATTTGTCTTTCTAGAGATTTCAACAAGTGACTACATACGGAGCAAAATGAGTGAATCTACACTCTAAAATATGTCTATATACATCCGTATGTGGTAGTCCATTTGAAATCTCTAAAAAGACAAATATTTAGGAACGGAGGGAGTACCACAGAATGCTTTTATTCACCTTCCATAAGTATTTAAGTAGCATCAGTTTGTTGGATGTATCCTGTATTTGTGGATTGTGATTATTTCTGGCCCTCATCCTGTTATTACTGGTATAAAACTGCAGTAAAAATGTAAATAGCTGTCTCAGGTGTGCTGTCCCGTGATGATTTATTAAATTTGTGTATGTTATCTTTCAACTGAACCTCTGCACCGCAGCCCTTGATGATTGCTCCTAGTAAGTTAGCATACTGGCATGGACTGTAGTGCCTGCTTTACTTCAGTGAGTAATAAAGTTCCAAATACCAAAGGGGACAGGAGTGGCCGGGTTCTTGTTGTTCTATATACTATTACTTATTAAAGTGTGACTCATTACTTCCCTGAATCAGATCTTGAAAATTTTAAAATTCAAAACTAGTTTATCAAGCCAGACTGGTTTGGGGGCCATAGATTGTCTGGTTTACAGTAGAATAACAAACCCATACAGGTGTAACCCATTCCTGATCATGATTGGACATAAAAATTGTACTGGAACTTGCAACCAGTAGGCAATTGCTAGAAACGGTTTAAGACTGAAAAAACCTAGTAAGCACTGAGAATAATTTGAGTAAAAAAACACCCAGAGTAATATTGGAACGCTTCAGTTTGATATTAAGTTATTTTGTCAACATGGGCAATGGCCACGTCTCTTATTTCTTCTCTAGTGAATGTCTTGTATGATGCATCTAATTATGTTATAACCATTGTAAGCGAGTTATTTTCTACCTCTCCTAGAAATTATTTTTGATCACTCTGTACTCTGTTATTGTTTTGCAGTGTTCCTCTGTATTACCATGCGAAATTTGCTATCCTTATATGGCTCCAGTTTCCTTCAAATGGTGTAAGTAACCGTTGTATACCAACTATTTTTTCAAAAATGTTAATATTTCTTCTTTTATATTCCTACATCTATATGTACAACTGAAAGCTGTGCACTATAATAGTTTTTTTATTGTTTAAATGATCCATAGAGAAGTAAATTAAACAAAACATGTTTTTTTTTACATGATGTTTGTTGTTAACTTAACATGTAACGAACTAGTTTTTGAAAATAATACATGTTTTATATGAATATCAATGTTGGACAGAGGTATATGTCAAACTTTGTCTACACCAAGGTTATCAGAATCAAGAAATATAAAACTGCAAACTCACTTGACTTGGTCAGTTGAGAATTCGGATGGTTAGTCGATTGATATGATTGTGACACTAAAGAGTGCACTCGTAGTGGAAGCTGACAATTTGCAAGGTTTATATTTCTCATAGGATTATGTAGCCGGTAGCATTTGATTCTTGGCTATACAATCTGAAACCAAACATAATTCCATATATGCCACCCAGAATTTTGCCGGTTACAGATATTCCATCAAAATTCCTCTTCCAAAGTACTATTCAGAATTTCACCAAGTCCTAATTATATCACTTCCAAATTTTACCAACTAATTGGAATATGATGTACACATTTATTACACCACATGTACAAAAATGGCATAAAGGGGCAAAAAAAATCATTTCAATTGTCTGTTAACAGTCGACTAGTGAAAGTTGAATATTTGGGACTTGGTCAAAATCTGAGTGTTATATTTGGAAGAGGGCATTTTTCTTGTGGCATATTCGGCACTAACTGAATTTGTGAGTCATCTGTTCTCAGTGGATTCCTTGACCCAGTATTCTTTTCCTTAAGATAGAGTCGTGCTATGATTAATTGATTATGTAGCCAAAAGCTTGTGATTTGAATTTTTGTATAGAGCTTTAAGCATCATGTTCATGCCTGTGTTACAAATTTTCTGCTGCTTTTCAACCAGATGACATATTGTTGACTACCTCCGTCCCATAATGTAAGATGTTTTTTGACACTAGTGTAATGTCAAAAAACGTCTTATATTATGGGATGGAGGGAGTAGAAGTTAAATCTAAATGATCTGGTATAATTATTGTCCTTAGTCATTACTAATAGAGGTGTCCTTTTTTGTCCTTTCAGGGATCAAAGCATGTGTACAGAAGATACCTGCGCCCGTTTTTCCAGAAGCATCAAGCAAAAATTGATAGAATCCTGAATATCTTGTCCAAGGAACTTGTGAGTGTGTTTTGATATGTATGTATGTATACATGTTTTAATGAATATATTACTAATGGACATCAAATTCTCAACAAAACCAGACGAAGTTTGTGAGCAACCATGAAGATGAAATTCGTTTTGTAGAGAACATGGCCATCAGGGGTGCTACAACAGGTACAGAACGAGAATTAGATCCTCTACGATTGACAAAAAAACAGAATGCTTGTGCAGACAATGCTTAATATTGGGCATACATGACAACTTAAATATCTGATCGTAAATTGGGCCCTAACTTGTACCTAATCATTGATTTTGGTCATGGTATTATGCTTGCACGGCCATGGAGATTGATCTCTATCGGGCCAATTTCCCTCAATCAGTATAATTTCAGTCATGTTTTATTGTTTCCATCTTGCTAAATCCTTCATCATTTTCACCATGCTTTCTTAATATTTTGAACTACAGACAATCTTTTCATCAGCTTAATACTGTGTACTGCAATGCCTTTTATGTGCTATCTTGCTTCTTAGAGTTATGTCCACAAGTTTACATTCCTAGCCTCGTACCCGCAATTGCACCATGCTGCTTCATATCTTTTACATTATATAAGAAGTTAACAGTTTGAGGTAAAATAATTTGCGTTGCTTGTGTGTGGAACAGCAAATTACATCGTAAATGGGCTTGACCAACCTGGACAATCAGAAGAAGTTAGCGTGACTGAAGACCCAAATCCAACTCCGACAGAAGAGCCAGACACACCTAGGAGTTGAAACTTGAGCCTGGTTGCCACACTTGCCAGTCTCCCCTCCAGATGTGTCTGGTGCTGCAGAAATGATCCTTTAGAACTGTGAATATGTGTTTCTGAACAAGTCGGATTACGTTTCAAGCAGTAGGAGTGGATACTGTCCACTTGTATCAGAGTAGTACTCGTATTATGATGCTACAAAAGTTGCAGCACAGGTTTGTGGGTGACTGTTTGAAATCGACTGGAGTCTTACAATATACTTGCAGTTTCGTACGTTGTTGGATTGTCAATACTCTCATTATCACAGCTATTGCATAGTTCGCTAATTACCACTGCACAGGAAATTTGTCCAAGCATTTTTGTGTATTTCATAGTTCGCCAATTACCACTGTACAAGAAATTTATCCAAATATTCTGTGCAAATAAAGTACACTGCCTGCTGCGGATGATCGTATACCTCACGCTAGCAGATGCGGTTCAAAGTCTAGATTTGCTGAACGATGCCATGTCATGGTAGTTGAAACTCGCTTTGGCTAGAACTGTTCGTTCAACGCTTATGACCGAACCGCCCACGCATTTTCTTCTTGGGAGGCGGCTGCTTTATTCGTCATCTCTGACCAGGGTGGTGGCTGAACACCAAGAGACACATGTGGAGCAACTACGGTACGTCCTTAGTACAAAATGCCGCCAAGTGAGTGAATATTCAACTTTGAACCAACGTTCTTTATTCAGTCTCTGAACCTCTTATTAACAAGAGAAGAGTCAACAACGGAAGGAGTAGGCATCCTAACAATGTGATCTGAGCTTACGAGGTGCGTTGGGCGATGATGTGTAGAGGCATGTTCCGCGTAAAACTACATTTTTACCTCGCGAACGTTTCATCTCACGACAATTGATATCCTCCCTCCATTTTTTATGCGAGGCCACTATCGAAATTATAAGTTACAGCTATACAAGGCCACTAACATCAATCGAGATAAAATTGATAAAGTTTGTCTGATACTAACAACCGAGGACATTAATACCCCTTACATGCATGCGGGTGTGAGAAGGTTTGTTTGCATGCGCCATATTAATCAACCAACGAGGAGTGAGAGGATTGTCTTACTGTGCGTTGAAGAGAAAAATACAAATTAATTAACACGTCAAGCGAGGAGAAAAGATTATCTTGCAATATTGGCTTAAGTAAGCATTAATTTCTATTTTGATACCTGTAATATGGGTTTATGGCCTTGTATAAAAAATGATGGGAGTACAAAGTAAAAATCTTGCCCGATATGTAAGATAGTGCAAGGGTGCAACTACATACAGATACTGCTACCCCTAACAAAGGGCCCGTGACAAATGATTTACGCTTCCTCACTTCACAGCTAAAAGTTCGAATCGTAATTATTGGGTCCACAGTTCCACAAACATTTGATACAGAAAATAGACAGGCATTATACAAAATCATTCATATTTCAGTTCCCGTGTCAAATGCAGGTCTGACAAAGATAAACATCATCTGTAGAGCAGATAATTACATTTATCTGAACCAGTACACGTTTTGAAGCATACAGACTGTCTAATAACAATACTGCTTTCCATTGTTTTACTAAAACCCCAGAGCGGCAAAACGCAAGAGGACCATACACATCATAGGATCAGCAGCAGAACAGAAAGGAAATTAAAAGAAAAAAACAGAGCGAAAACAGACGGGAATCGACAATGTTATCACAAAATAATCATTCATTTTGATGAAGAATTGACAATTCTAGTCTCTTTGGAGGAATCTTGTATTCAAGACCCGCCTGAACTAACCAAAAGAATACTAGTTAGGACACTGAAGAGGTTTGTTTACTGAATATCCTTAACTGCTTTCAGCTACCAATCTGTGACCGGATGCTTTGTTTGTTTCAACACCACCATCTCTGACTTTGCCACCAAAAATTCAAGAATAAAAATGAATAATTATTATTTACTAGGACCAGCAACTATTCTTTGGTAAATAACCACCTTGCAAAATGATGGTTTCATCAACTGTGGACTTCGCCGCCTCCTTCAGTCACTTCTGATCCGTCTGCAGCTGCTCAAGCCAAGCACCAATGGCCATCTGATCCAATAAATCAGCCTGGTTGTTCCAGTCAGGCCTGTTTGCCGATCCAGAAGCCATGCCTCCCGACATGCCCAGCGGCATTTCACCCCTGTTGCTGTTCAGTGACCGCCCCCATGGCGCATCTGGCTCCTTCTCTGCAAACCCTGGTTGATCAGGGCATCTCAACCGATCCAGCTCCTCACCATCAACACCCCAGTCAACCTTACCCATTGGGGAAGAACCCACGTTGCCCCATGAAGCAGCATTAGAATTCCGTGGCGAGCCCACGGAGGGCAGCTGGTGCTTGTTCAGGGAAGAGAACTGCTCATACATCTCACGCTGCGTGACAGTGGCTCCGAAACGGGCACTCATGGGCGATGTTGGCTCCATGAGCCGAGGGGATCTAGGAGACATGCCGCCAATTGGAGAATGGACGAGCGCTGCCGGATCAAGAGCCCTTGGTGAGTACATTCTGTTGGTGTTGACAGGCGAGAGGAGACCCTTCTGCTGATGAAGCTTGTTAAGGATGGCTGATTTGTGGGCTGGTGAGTAGGCTGAGTGACCTTGATCATTGGTGAACCTCGGTGACATTGCCATCTCTGAAGCATACATATCTTCAAGACTGGTGGGGGCAATTGCTGTAGGCCTGATGCTAAGGCCGGTAGAAAGACGGGGCTGGGGACGGCTGCTGGGAGGGAGGCAGAGTGCCCCAAGGTACTGTGACTCCCAGTCGAGGAGCAAGCCAAGGTCTTCAACTGACGCATCTCTTGCATTGAAAGAAGAACGCAGCCTGCTACCTTGAAGCCAATGCGCAGAAGCAGCTCCGCCATTGTTCACGGCAGATGGTGATCCCGGAGGCGGCACAAAGTGCCTAGGAGATCCAGGAAGAAGCCCAAGTGCAGCAGCGGCAGTCATGTCAATTGATGAAGTTGCACGGGGTGATAGCAGACCAGCCCCACTGTTGTGAGGGACATGGCGGAGCTCATCTTCATCGTGCGCGAAGAAGCAGATGCGGCGGGCGCAAGCAGCTCCCTCCTTGCAGAGCCTGGTGCGGTACTGTGTGGGGTGCAGCCAGCTCTCGAACACGCCATGGGAGAACTCACAGTTGTCGCCACTGGGGCAGCCACCAGGGCGCCGGAAGTTGGGGCAAGGCACCGCAGTGTACGGGTGCTTGCGGGGGTCACGGCGGCGCGCGTTTTCGCCGGGGTGCACGAAGGGGCACTCGGTCCAGTCATGCGAGTAAGCACGGGAGCACGGACGCACCTTGAAGGCAAACATGCGGAACTCGTCCGAGGCATAGACGCTGCTCTTGATGTCCGGCAGCGTCGGATCCACCGGGTACTCCTTCTTGGCGCGATCCACGGTGATGGGAGACAGCGACGACGAGCGCGACGACGGCGACCTGTTGCCCTCGTCGTCTGGCGAGGACGAAAGCGGCGGGGACGACGCGCCAGAGGCCGCCGAGGTAGCGACGGCGAGGGCCCGGCGGCGTCCAAGAAGTATCTCGAGATCGCCCAGGGCGTCTGCCGAAGCCGGAGGAGCCCGGACGACGTCAGCCGGGAGGCGGCCGGTGGAGTCGGCAGTAGCTGGGTCCGCGCCAGCGTCCAGCAGCATCTTGACGACCTGGACGGCGTTGCAGGAGCCGCCGGAGGCGGCACAGTGGAGCGGGGTGAAGCCGTCGCCGCCAGGCCGACGGGCTACATCGACCCAGCCGGCGCGGCCGAGCAGCAGCGAGACGACTCGCGCGCTGCCGTACGTGGCCGCCACCATGAGCGGCGTGCGCGGCTCGTACGCCTTGCTCCGGCCATACCAGAGCCCGACGTCATCGGCCAGCTCCGCCGCCTCCTCGCCAGCTCCCTCGAGCGCCGCCCTCATCCCATCAACGTCGTCCGCCGCGGCGAGCTCGAGCAGCGCCGCGAGCCTGTCCCGCCGGCCCGCGCCGGCAGCCTGAGCGCGGTCGAGATCGGGAAGGTCTCCCATTGCTTGGACTAGCGTACAAGGACGATACAACAAGCTCAACACATCTGCGGAAGAGGCAATACCAGGAGGGGTTATATAGATTCAGCAGCTGGAGGAGATGGCCCCGGAATCGGGATCAGATATCGTCCAACAAGGAAGGCGAGGAAAAGGAAAGATTGGGGCCGGCGAATCGGAGCTCCGCCTCGTATGGCAGGGAACCAATCAGCCCAACCCAATCAGGATGCTAGCACCAGGAGGGAGCGGACGCCGATCCGAACACCGGAATCGACGGGAGGAAGGGGAGGATTATTAGGAAACTAATAAATGAGCAGTATCAATTTACCTCCCGGCGCGGGATGATCCACCCCTATCCAATCCCAACCCAATCCGGTCGAGCTGGATCGGAGGAGCTCCTCCTCCTCCTCCTCCCGGCCGGCGGCGGCTACCTTCGCCGGAGAGGCGAAACCAAAACTGCCTTGGGGGACGGAGCAGAGCCTAGTGGTCTAGAGAGAGAGGGAGAGGGACAGCGGGGAGGGAGGACTCACAGTTTACTGGTGGTGGTGATGGTGCCGAGGAGTTAAATTGTCTCATTCCTCGGGCGCAGCGGCCCGCGACCCCACGGAGATCTAGCCCTCGGCCCTCCACCGCTACCGACGTGTGGTCCCGTTGGTGCGACGGGCCATGCTGTCAGTGAGATGTCTGGGCAGGGTAGAGATCCGCGCGGTGCGGGGTTTGTAAATGGGAATTCACTGCGTGGTGGGCCCCGCGCGGGATTTCAAACAGGCGGGTGGTGCTGACCGCTCGCGTCGCGGTGGGGTCGGGGCGGCCGCTGCCCGCTCCGCGCCCGGACACGCGGGCAAGCATCCGGCCGTCGGTCGGCGGGGGCCCGGATCGCGCGGGGCAGGTGGCGGACGTGAGATTCGGCGCCGAAAGCCTCGGTTGTATCTCCGTCGGGCCGTACCGAAGGTCGGTTTCGCTCGGGGTGAAAGAAAGGTCGTCGGTGGCCCACTCCCACGTGCTCCCGGTGCATGGTGGACCGCCCTCACCGGCGCCCCGTCCGAGCGTGGCAAACGTGGGGCTGGCGGCCTGGGCGGTGGGCTCGGTCCAGTGGGGAGGGATGGTGCGCGCGGCGGGCGGACGCGCCGAGGGGACCGCGGAGGTGGATTGGAGTTGGGGGGATGGGCCGGTGAAGTCCGCGGGGAGCGGGCGGCTGTCAAAGTTCGTGTGCCCGGACGCGGGCCACGCCCGTCGGCGGAAGGAACCGTCGTCACGTACGCGCGGCATGGCGGCGTACGTTTCTCTGTCCGTCCGCTTCAGTTCGTTGCACTTTTTCCGGTCCGTGCGTGTTTATCGGGTCGAGTCAAACTATACATATAATATTTCTTTGAAGTTAAGCTATGCTAAGTTTGATCAAATTTATATTAAAAATTATGTACTTATCAACATCTATAATGCTAAAGTTATAGGACACCGATAACTGTCACACGTGTGGGCGTTAAGGAATCTGCCCACACGTTCTGTGTGGTGCCTAAGAGGACCAACCCACACGTCTGTGTGTGGGCAAAACAACTAGCGCCCACACGCTTCTTTTTTTCCCTCCCGGTCCCTCTTACACGCGTGCGTGTGGGCGAAATAGGTAACGCCCACACACCCGGTATGTCAGGCCTCGTACCTCGTGGTCCCGTATGCCCCACGTGACACTTTACCGCGCGCCCCGCAGTTGCCATGGGCCGGACCCTCGTCCATGTTCGTTTAAGTGCAGTTACCATGTCGATGAACTACGGTTGCCATGTCGGACAACTATAGTTGCCATGTTTGCTCAACTGCAGTTGCCATCTCAGGTCACAGTTCCAGATTGCCATTTTTTGGACAACTACAGCTGTTGCCATGTGTGGTCTGGTCTACTGCAGTTGCCATGATTTTAAAACTTTAGGAGTTGCCACCTACTAACACTAGGCAGTTGCCATGTAGCGCCACAAAAAAAGGCATGGCAAAAAACATGTTCCGGTAAAAAAAAGAGTTGTCATGTGCTCACAAGCACGCTAGGGCAGTTGCCATTTAAAAAGAAAGAGTTGTCATCTGCTTACGTGCACGCTAGGGCAGTTTGCCATGTACCATGCAAAACATATGGCAACTGACATGTTCGGGTAAAAAAAAAGAGTTGCCATCTGCTTGCAATCACACTAGGGCAGTTGCCATGTACACTGCAAACGCATGGCAACTGGCAGCTTGGGTGTGGGAGAGGAGGCGGGCGTGTGGTCGAGATGGCAAACGCCCACACACCAGCCTTTGTGCGTGACTGAAAACTGGTGTGTGGGCGAACTGCTAAACGCCCACACACCGGCCCCTCCGTGTGGTAAAACGGATGTGTGGGCGACCTCTCTCACGCACCACACACGCGAGTTGTCCTACATGGCATACAAAATCAGCTAATTTGTACCAAAATTCGTTCAGAAGTTATTAGACGGTGATGGAGACGTGTGGGTGAGTTGGCTAACGCCCACACGTGTGGGCGTTACACTTTTCGAAGTTATATAGTATGGATAACTTCATAATGCATCTAATAATATTGTTTTTATATTATTAATGTTGATATTTTCCTAGTATAATAAAGTTGGTCAAACTATTATGAAATTTAACTTGGGAAAAAATCTATATGCAGACTAACAAAAACGGAGGGAGCATCTCCGACAGATGATGTAAATTTTGATGACCAAAAGTAATTTTAGAATAGAAGAGATTAACAAAAAAAGTTTGCAATTAACAAAAAATATAGCTTTCAAAGAAAAAAAATCATGACAATGAGAAGATGTTCTTGCATTTCAAAAGAATGTATGTGAAACTTTTTTTTAAAAAGTGTACACAAATAAAAAATGTTTCATACTCTTAAAAAGATGTACGTAACATTTCTGAGAAATGTTCCGTGTTTCAAAAAAAAACTGTTTGTGACATTTACAAAACAATGTCTATACAAACCGAATTTTTTTATTACCATTAAAAATATATTCAACGTGTCTAAAAAAAGGATCAAACAACAATTTTTTATACAATGTTATAAGATATTAGGGTAGTGTTAGAATTTTCTTTATTATCTACTATAAAAATGTACAACGTGTATTTGCAAAGTGTTAACATGTATTCAAAAAAAATATTTTTTAAAATATACATCATGTATTTTGAAAATGTTTACTGTGTATGAAACAATGTTTCACATGTGCACTAAAAATGTACATTGTACTGACAAAAAAGTAAAAATTAAAAACAGAAAGCCAATAAAACCCGATAAAGGAAAAAAAAAGAACAAAATCAAAGAAATGAAGAAATAAACAGGGAAAATGTAACAAAGAAATAAAAATAAAAACAGCGAGGAAACAATGTATAACGAAGAAAAAAGAAAAACAAAGAAAACCTGTGATAAAGCCCCAAAGTAAAAAACAAAAGAAAAAGAAAAAGAACGAATAAAACGGGAGCAACTAGTTAACGAGCGCTCCTTCGGGAGCCTCGCAACGATCAGCGTCATTTGGCGCGCTTTCAGCCATTCGCCACGTGTCGCGCTCTGGACGCTCCCTTCGGATTTTGTTTTTTATTTTTCCGCACGCGTTTTCGGCTTTTTAAACGGTTTTTTTCTGGGTTTTTTCGACGTTTTGGTTTTCGCCCGGTCTTTCTTAGCTTTTCGATAAAAAATCAATTTTTTTTTGCGTGAAAAAAACGCGTTTTCTTTTTTTTCCTTTCACGGAAGTCATGGTTTTTCTTCCGCGAGAGGCACGATTGTGCTTTAGCGAGAGTCACGGCCGTGCCTTTCGGAAAAGAAAAAAAACGCGTTTTCTGTTTTTTTCTTTCGCGAGAGTCACGGTTTTGCTTCCGCGAGAGGCACGGTTGTGTTTTCGCGAGAGTCACGGCCGTGTCTCTCGGAAAGGGAAAAACAAAACGCGTTTTCTGTTTTTTTCTTTCATGAGAGTCACGGTTTTGCTTCCGCGAGAGGCACGGTTGTGCTTTCGCGAAAGTCACGGCCGTGCCTCTTGAAAAGGAAAAAAAATACGCGTTTTCTGTTTTTTTTTTCTTTCGCGAGAGTCACGGTTTTGTTTCCGCGAGAGGCACGGTTGTGCTTTCGACGAGAGTCACGGCCGTGCCTCTCGGAAACGAAAAAAAAACGCGTTTTCGGTTTTTTCCCTTCCACGAGAGTCATGGTTTTGCTTCCACGAGAGGCACGGTTGTGATTTCGCGAGAGGCACGGACGTGCCTCTTTCAGAAAGGGAAAAAACCGTGCTCCCGGTTCGGTTTTTTCGCCCGGTTTTTTCGTGAAAAAAAATTTCGTCAAAACCTATCAACATGGGATCTAGTTTTGAAGATCTCGACGCGAGGAATCCAATAGTGAAAACAGTTCGAGATTTGGACGCACGGTTTAAGAGATAAAACGTTTTGAATAAACGAATCTACGAAAAAAGAAAAAACTCCCAGGTTGCGACAAGTGACGCGTTGCATATGCGCCATTTGTCACGAGCTGAGAAAGTGAAGTATTCTTTACAACAAGTACTCTTTAATTAGTGATTTCGGAATAAAACCAGAGCAAAGCGAACTACAGCGACACGAGCGAGCTACGATAATGCGCGCACGGATTCTAGAAGCGAGATATAGCATTCGCAATTAGCTATCGCTAATCAACGTCACATGTAGGAGCAAACAAATGGGCCTAAAAGACCCAGGTAAGAGGAGAGCAAAGTTATGGTGCTTGTTTCTCTTTGGAAAAAATATATTCAAATACCATATTTAGAAGCGTAAAAAAATAAGAAGCAATTTATGTGAAAACTTTATGTGTTCACTATGGATCCATGAATTTTTGTTTTGGAAAAATGTAATTTGTAAACTGTACAAAAAAGGAAATTCTGGCAAAAACAAACCAAAAGCGACCCATTTGAAAATACATATTTGTCTTTTTTGTAAGCCACTACTAAATTAAAATTTCATGTAGGTTTTTGTTGTACGTAGTGTGTGTGTGTTTTAAAAAATAATTTGCTTTGCAGAAAATGTTTTTTTAAACAGCACCAAGGTGAATGTGCACCATTGGCAAATTTTGCAAGTTAGGGCGCCTATAAAAAAGTACCAGGCCTTATATACCAGAAAACACAAATTATAGAAAAAGATAAAAATTAAATTTGAATAATCTACATTTTTTAGAAAAACAATATATAAACTACCACATCTACAAAAAAAATATGTATAGCAAAAACTGTTAGTTGACAATTGAACAAGAAACAATATTTTAACTAGTAAACATTGTATAAAATCATACACCCTCCGTTGACTATTATAATATGTTCAGATATGTCAATACAGAGATACACCGACTGAAATGAGTGAATAAACACACTAAAACATGTCTATATACATCCAATTCTGAAAAAAGTTACTAACATCTTATATTAGTAGACGGTGGGAGTACATGATAAAATTTAAAAGTGCACAAAAAAGGAAAAATGCAATGATCGAGATAATAAAGATGCCAAACAATAAAAATAAAGATGCAATGGTACAAGTATTAAAATTGCCATGCTCTATATTTTCTTTCTATAAAACAAAAATCACACAAAAAGAAATTGCCACGTCTAGAAAAATATATGTAGAGCCACATCAAGAAAAAATAAATATAAATTGCAGTATCTAGAAAGTTTATATGAACTGCCACATCTATAAAAGAAATTATGTATATCAACAAAAATTGCTAGTTGCCGTAGTGAACAAAACGGCATTTTAAGTTTAACTAAAATGCCATCATATAAAATCATACATGAAAATTTATACAGAAAAACAAATTGCCATGATCGATAATAAAAATGCCATGACATTAAAAATAAAAATGTCATGATGTAACTACTAAAATTGACATGCTCTCTATTTTGAAAATAAAAAATGACACGCCAATAAGAAAATAGATTTCCCATTCTATAAATGAAAAATTGCCATTCTCTTATAATAATAAAAAATGTCATGCTCTTATAATAAAAATGCCATGGCAAAAGCATCAGAATGTTTACCATCTATAGTTTATAGCTAAAAAGCAAGGAAAATGACATGGCAAAACTTGTATGAAATTGAGGGATACACACGTCAATAAATTAGCAAAAAAGATTGTATATAAAACATGGCGAAAAACAATATCAAACTTTTGCCATGTTTTGAGTACACAAAATTTTTATGAAAAAATGCCATGCAAAAACAAAAACTGCAATGGTTTTCAGGGCACTTTCTCTTATTTTTGCCATGGACTATAACTACGAAACATGGCAAGTTTTATGAAAAATGTGGTCATGGAAAATTTGTTAGATTTGTTCTTTAACATACAAACAAGGCAAAAAATGTAGCAAAAATGCCATATGACATGGAAGATTTAGAAAAAAAGGGATTTTGTTCTTTGAGAAAGATGAAAAAAATTAGGAATTAGTCAATGGGTTGTAAAGAACACTTGGCAGCCTATGTGCTAATTTGGGATGCTATATATAAAAAAGTTGCCATGCATTTCATCCTCCACCTCCCCCTACCCCAGAAATTCCCATGATATGTAACAACCAGGATTTGCCATGGTATATACAGTACAATTATCATGGTTTCTACAATATAATTTTCCATGGGCACACATGTTAAATTGCAATGGGGACACATAAAATAGAATTGGTCTAAACTAAAAATACAATTGCGATGAGTGGTGAACAAAGCACAATGTAAAAAGTAGGTACTGGAATTTGCCATCCATGTACACCTAAAAACCGCCATTCAAACATGATCAACATAATTGCCACCTCGATTTGTATTCGCAAATCACATTGACTGAACTAAGTGCAACACACAATTTGCTAGCTAAGAAGCTACTTGATCAAGAATTTGCAAACACAATGCACTGGAGTAGTTAGCATGTTGCTCCACAAATCTCATGAAGAGATATTGTTGTGCAAAAAAAGTGAGTTGGTAGATAAAAAAGACATTACTAGGAGACAGTAAGAAGGAATTTTTTTTCTAGATGTGGCAGTTTCAACGTGATGTGCCTCGTGATGTGGCTGCTAAGACAAATTATATTGGCATGCAACTAGACAATTTCAACCGCAAGGTGACATACAAAAAATAGAGAAGGTCATAAAGTTGTTATGGCATGAAAACATAAATTGTCATGGCAAAAACCATTTACCAAGGGCGCCTAGATTGCCATGGTTCATAATTATGCCATGGTTTAAGAATTTGTATTCCAACAAAAATACCATGTCACCACTGTCACATCATGTTCAATCACATACCAAATTTGCCATGATAATGAAAAATGCTAGAACAGTAAGATTTGGGATGAAAATGCTTGCGCATGATTAGTATGCAGCAAAAACTACATCAAAAAGGGTTGTGGGGTCATTGGCTCACCGTGCGAGGAGAATTCCCCGGCAGCAATGTGGCCGTCATTGGAGATGTCCATTGGCCGACGCTGGAGATGTGGCTGGCGCTGGGCTGCAGCTCCCCTCAGTGCTCCCATAGCAGCTCCCCTCATGCTCCCTGTTGGGGAACATAGTATTTCAAAAAAATTCCTACGATCACACAAGATCTATCTAGGAGAAGCATAGCAACGAGCGGGGAGAGTGTGTCCATGTACCCTCGTAGACCGAAAGCGGAAGCGTTTAGTAACGCGGTTGATGTAGTCGAACGTCTTCACGATCCAACCGATCCAAGTACCGAACGTACGGCACCTCCGTGTTCAGCACACGTTCAGCTCAATGACGTCCGTCGAAGTCTTGATCCAGTTGAGGACGAGGGAGAGTTCCGTCAGCACAATGGCGTGGCGACGGTGATGATGAATTTACCGGCGCAGGGCTTCGCCTAAGCACTACGACGATATGACTGAGGTGTGTAACTGTGGAGGGGGGCACCGCACACGGCTAAGAGAAGACTTGATGTGTCTTTGGGGTGCCCCCTCCCACGTATATAAAGGGGGGAGGAGAGGTGGCCGGCCCAAGGGGGCGCGCGCCACAGGGGAGTCCAACTAGGATTCCCAATCCTAGTTGGAGTCCCCTTCCTTTCCAAGAGAGGGAGAGAGGGAAGGAGGAAGAGAGGGAGAAGGAAAGAGGGGGGCGCCGCCCCCTCCCTAGTCCAATTCATACTTGCCATGGGGGGGGCACTGCCTCCCCTTGTGGCCCTTCTCTCCTTTCCACTAAAGCCCATTAAGGCCCAATACTTCCCCGGGGGGTTCCGGTAACCTCCCGATACTCCGAAACTTATCCGATACTTCCCGAAACCATTCCGGTGTCCGAATATAACCTTCCAATATATGAATCTTTACCTCTCGACCATTTTGAGACTCCTCATCATGTCTGCGATCTCATCCGGAACTCCGAACAAAACTTCAGTCATCAAATCACATAACTCATAACACAAATCGTCATCGAACGTTAAGCGTGCGGGCCCTACGGGTTCGAGAACTATGTAGACATGACCGAGACACATCTCCGGTCAATAACCAATAGCAGAACCTGGATGCTCATATTGGTTCCTAAATATTCTATGAAGATCTTTATCGGTCAAACCGCATAACAACATACGTCATTCCCTTTGTCATCGGTATGTTACTTGCCTGAGATTCGGTATCATCATACCTAGTTCAATCTCGTTACCAGCAAGTCTCTTTACTCGTTCCGTAATGCATCATCCCGCAACTAACTCATTAGTCACATTGCTTGCAAGGCTTATAGTGATGTGCATTACCGTGAGGGCCCAGGGATACCTCTCCGATACTCGGAGTGACAAATCCTAATCTCGATCTATGCCAACCTAACAAACACCTTCGGATACACCTGTAGAGCATCTTTATAATCACCCAGTTACGTTGTGACATTTGATAGCACACAAGGTGTTCCTCCGATATTCGGGAGTTGCATAATCTCATAGTCAAAGGAATATGTATAAGTCATGAAGAAAGCAACAACAATAAAACTTAACGATCATTATGCTTAAGCTAACAAATGGGTCTTGTCCATCACATCATTCTCCTAATGATGTGATCCCGTTCATCAAATGATAACACATGTCTATGGTTAGGAAACTTAACCATCTTTGATTAACGAGCTAGTCAAGTAGAGGCATACTAGGGACACAATTTTGTCTATGTATTCACACATGTATCAAGTTTACGGTTAATAAAATTCTAGCATGAATAATAAACATTTATCATGATATAAGGAAATATAAATAACAACTTTATTATTGTCTGTAGGGCATATTTCCTTCAGTCTCCCACTTGCACTAGAGTCAATAATCTAGATTACATAGTAATGATTCTAACACCCATGGAGTCTTGGTGCTGATCATGTTTTGCTCGTGAGAGAGGCTTAGTCAACGGGTCTGCAACATTCAGATCCGTATGTATTTTGCAAATCTCTATGTCTCCCTCCTTGACTTGATCGCGGATGGAATTGAAGCGTCTTTTGATGTGTTTGGTTCTCTTGTGAAATCTGGATTCCTTCGCCAAGGCTATTGCTCCAGTATTGTCACAAAAGATTTTCATTAGACCTGATGCACTAGGTATGACACCTAGATCGGATATGAACTCCTTCATCCAGACTCCTTCATTTGCTGCTTCCGAAGCAGCTATGTACTCCGCTTCACACGTAGATACCGCCACGACTCTTTGCTTGGAACTGCACCAACTGACAGCTCCACCATTCAATATAAATACATATCCGGTTTGTGACTTAGAGTCATCTGGATCAGTGTCAAAGCTTGCATCGACGTAACCATTTACGACGAGCTCTTTGTCACCTCCATAAACGAGAAACATATCCTTAGTCCTTTTAAGGTATTTCAGGATGTTCTTGACCGCTGTCCAATGATCCACTCCTGGATTACTTTGGTACCTCCCTGCTAAACTAATAGCAAGGCACACATCAGGTCTGGTACACAGCATTGCATACATGATAGAACCTATGGCTGAAGCATAGGGAATGACTTTCGTTTGCTCTCTATCTTCTGCAGTGGTCGGGCATTGAGTCTTACTCAACTTAACACCTTGTAACACAGGCAAGAACCCTTTCTTTGCTTGATCCATTTTGAACTTCTTCAAAACTTTATCAAGGTATGTGCTGTGTGAAAGTCCAATTAAGCGTCTTGATCTATCTCTATAGATCTTGATGCCAATATATAAGCAGCTTCACCGAGGTCTTTCATTGAAAAATTCTTATTCAAGTATCCTTTTGTGCTATTCAGGAATTCCGTATCATTTTCGATCAACAATATGTCATCCACATATAATATCAGAAATGTTACAGAGCTCCCACTCACTTTCTTGTAAATACATGCTTCTCCAAAAGTCTGTATAAAACCATATGCTTTGATCACACTATCAAAGCGTATATTCCAACTCCGAGAGGCTTGCACCAGTCCATAAATGGATCACTGGAGCTTGCACACTTTGTTAGCACCTTTATGATCGACAAAACCTTATTATTGCATCATATACAACTCTTCTTTAAGATATCCATCAAGGAATGCAGTTTTGACATCCATTTGTCAAATTTCATAATCATAAAATCCGGCAATTGCTAACATGATTCGGACAGACTTAAGCATCGCTACGGGTGAGAAGGTCTCATCGTAGTCAACTCCTTGAACTTGTCGAAAATCTTTCGCAACAAGTCGAGCTTTGTAGACAGTAACATTACCGTCAGTGTCAGTCTTCTTCTTGAAGATCCATTTATTCTCCATGGCTTGCCGATCATCGGGAAAGTAAACCAAAGTCCATACTTTGTTCTCATACATGGATCCCATCTCAGATTTCATGGCCTCTAGACATTTTGCGGAATCTGGGCTCATCATCGCTTCCTCATAGTTCGTAGGTTCGTCATGGTCAAGTAACATGACCTCCAGAACAGGATTTCCGTGCCACTCTGGTGCGGACCTTACTCTGGTTGACCTACGAGGTTCGGTAGTAACTTGATCTGGAGTTTCATGATCATCATCATTAGCTTCCTCACTAATTGGTGTAGGAATCACTGGAACTGATTTCTGTGAAGAACTGCTTTCCAATTCAAGAGTAGGTACAATTACCTCATCAAGTTCTACTTTCCTCCCACTCACTTCTTTCAAGAGAAACTCCTTCTCTAAAAAGGATCCATTCTTAGCAACGAATATTTTGCCTCCGAATCTGTGATAGAAGGTGTACCCAACAGTCTCCTTTGGGTATCCTATGAAGACACATTTATCTGATTTGGGTTCGAGCTTATCAGGTTGAAGTTTTTTCACATAAGCATCGCAGCCCCAAACTTTAAGAAACGACAACTTAGGTTTCTTGCCAAACCACAGTTCATATGGTGTCGTCTCAACGGATTTAGATGGTGCCTTATTTAACGTGAATACAGCCGTCTCTAAAGCATAACCCCAAAACGATAGTGGTAAATCGGTAAGAGACATCATAGATCGCACCATATCTAATAAAGTACGGTTAGGATGTTTGGACACACCATTAGGCTGTGGTGTTCCAGGTGGCGTGAGTTGCGAAACTATTCCACATTGTTTCAAATGAAGACCAAACTCATAACTCAAAAATTCACCTCCATGATCAGATCGTAGAAATTTTATTTTCTTGTTAGAACTTTTCAAATGTTTCAGACTTATGTTTCATCAAGTAGATATACCCATATCTGCCCAAATCATCTGTGAAGGTCAGAAAATAACGATACCCGCCGCCAGCCTCAACACTCATCGGACCGCATACATCAATATGTATTATTTCCAACAAGTCAGTTGCTCGCTCCATCGTTTCGAAGAACGGAGTCTTAGTCATCTTGCCCGTGAGGCATGGTTCGCAAGCATCAAGTGATTCCAAAAGCCCATCAGCATGGAGTTTCTTCATGCTCTTTACACCAATATGACCTAAACGGCAGTGCCACAAATAAGTTGCACTATCATTATTAACCTTGCATCTTTTGGCTTCAATATTATGAATATGTGTATCACTACAATCGAGATTTAATAAAAATAGACCACTCATCAAGGGTGCATGACCATAAAAGATATTACTCATATAAATAGAACAACCATTATTCTATGATTTAAATGAATAACCGTCTCGCATCAAACAAGATCCAGATATAATGTTCATGCTTAACGCTGGCACCAAATAACAATTATTCAGGTCTAATACTAATCCCGACTGTTGGGGATATGACTATTGGATGTGACCCGCCCAGGAGGGGCCGGGTCATACCATTGGCGGTTCATAATGACAAGGCCTATGAAGATGTTATAGATGATGATTCACGAAGCAGGCTTATTAAAGGCCCAAGACCCAAAGGCGACTTGAGACCCACGGGCGTAAACCGCCATATGTTAACTTGTACATTAAGGAAAGTATATGTTCTGTCACCGAGCCGGATGTTGGAAATATGCCCTAGAGGCACTAATAAATTGGTTATTATTATATTTCCTTGTTCATGATAAATGTTTATTATCCATGCTAGAATTGTATTGATAGGAAACTCAGATACATGTGTGGATACATAGACAACACCATGTCCCTAGTAAGCCTCTAGTTGACTAGCTCGTTGATCAATAGATGGTTACGGTTTCCTGACCATGGACATTGGATGTCGTTGATAACGGGATCACATCATTAGGAGAATGATGTGATGGACAAGACCCAATCCTAAGCCTAGCACAAGATCGTGTAGTTCGTTTGCTAAGAGCTTTTCTAATGTCAAGTATCATTTCCTTAGACCATGAGATTGTGCAACTCCCGGATACCGTAGGAATGCTTTGGGTGTGCCAAACGTCACAACGTAACTGGGTGACTATAAAGGTGCACTACGGGTATCTCCGAAAGTGTCTGTTGGGTTGGCACGAATCGAGACTGGGATTTGTCACTCCGTGTAAACGGAGAGGTATCTCTGGGCCCACTCGGTAGGAAATCATCATAATGTGCACAATGTGACCAAGGAGTTGATCACGGGATGATGTGAGTTACAGAACGAGTAAAGAGACTTGCCGGTAACGAGATTGAACAAGGTATAGGGATACCGACGATCGAATCTCGGGCAAGTAACATACCGATAGACAAAGGGAATTGTATATGGGATTGATTGAATCCCTGACATCGTGGTTCATCCGATGAGATCATCGTGGAACATGTGGGATCCAACATGGGTATCCAGATCCTGCTGTTGGTTATTGACCGGAGAACGTCTCGGTCATGTCTGCATGGTTCCCGAACCCGTAGGGTCTACACACTTAAGGTTCGATGACGCTAGGGTTATAGGGAAAGTATGTACGTGGTTACCGAATGTTGTTCGGAGTCCCGGATGAGATCCCAGACGTCACGAGGAGTTCCGGAATGGTCCGGAGGTAAAGATTTATATATGGGAAGTCCTGTTTTGGTCACCGGAAAAGTTTCGGGTGTTATCGGTAATGTACCGGGACCACCGGGAGGGTCCCGGGGGTCCACCAAGTGGGGCCACCAGCCCCAGAAGGCTGCGTGGGCCAAGTGTGGGAGGGGACCAGCCCCAGGTGGGCTGGTGCGCCCCCCCACCAAGGCCCAAGGCGCATGGGAGAGTGGGAGGGGGCAAACCCTAGGTCCAGATGGGCCTTAGGGCCCATCTAGTGGGGCGCCCCCCTCTCCTCCCCTTGGCCGCCCCTCTTGATGAGATCTAGGGCTGGCCGCCAGCCCTTGGGGTGGAAACCCTAGAGGGGGGCGCAGCCCCCTCCCCCCTATATATAGTTGAGGTTTGGGCTGCCCAAGACACATGAGAACGTCTCTCTTTCGGCGCAGCCCTACCCCTCTCCCTCCTCCTCCTCTCCCGCGGTGCTTGGCGAAGCCCTGCGGGATTGCCACGCTCCTCCATCACCACCACGCCGTCGTGCTACTGCTGGATGGAGTCTTCCCCAACCTCTCCCTCTCACCTTGCTGGATCAAGGCGTGGGAGACGTCACCGGGCTGCACGTGTGTTGAACGCGGAGGCGCCGTGGTTCGGCGCTTAGATCGGAATCAACCGCGATCTGAATCGCTACGAGTACGACTCCCTCATCCGCGTTCTTGCAACGCTTCCGCATCGCGATCTACAAGGGTATGTAGATGCACTCCCCTTCCCCTCGTTGCTAGATTACTCCATAGATTGATCTTGGTGATGCGTAGAAAATTTTGAATTTCTGCTACGTTCCCCAACAGTGGTATCAGAGCTAGGTCTATGCGTAGTTTCTATGCACGAGTAGAACACAAAGTAGTTGTGGGCGTAGATGTTGCCAATTCTTCTTGCCGCTACTAGTCTTATCTTGTTTCGGCGGCATTGTGGGATGAAGCGGCCCGGACCGACCTTGCACGTACGCTTACGTGAGACAGGTTCCACCGACTGACATGCACTAGTTGCATAAGGTGGCTAGCGGGTGTCTGTCTCTCCCACTTTAGTCAGAACGGATTCGATGAAAAGGGTCCTTATGAAGGGTAAATAGAAATTGGCATATCACGTTGTGGTTTTACGTAGGTAAGAAACGTTCTTGCTAGAAACCTATACAAGCCACGTAAAAACTTGCAACAACAATTAGAGGACGTCTAACTTGTTTTTGCAGGGTATGCTATGTGATGTGATATGGCCAAAAGGATGTGATGAATGATATATGTGATGTATGAGATTGATCATGTTCTTGTAATAGGAATCACGACTTGCATGTCGATGAGTATGACAACCGGCAGGAGCCATAGGAGTTGTCTTAATTTATTGTATGACCTGCGTGTCATTAAATAACGCCATGTAAATTACTTTACTTTATTGCTAAGCGCGTTAGCCATAGAAGTAGAAGTAATCGTTGGCGTGACAACTTCATGAAGACACAATGATGGAGATCATGATGATGGAGATCATGGTGTCATGCCGGTGACAAAGATGATCATGGTGCCCCGAAGATGCAGATCAAAGGAGCAAAATGATATTGGCCATATCATGTCACTATTTGATTGCATGTGATGTTTATCATGTTATGCATCTTATTTGCTTAGAACGACGGTAGTAAGTAAGATGATCCCTCACCAAAATTTCAAGAGACGTGTTCCCCCTAACTGTGCACCGTTGCGAAGGTTCGTTGTTTCGAAGCACCATGTGATGATCGGGTGTGATAGATTCTAACGTTCGAATACAACGGGTGTTGACGAGCCTAGCATGTACAGACATGGCCTCGGAACACATGCAAAACACTTAGGTTGACTTGATGAGCCTAGCATGTACAGACATGGCCTCGGAACACAAGAGACCGAAAGGTCGAACATGAGTCGTATAGCAGATACGATCAACATGGAGATGTTCACCGATGATGACTAGTTTGTCTCACGTGATGATCGGACACGGCCTAGTTTGACTCGGATCATGTATCACTTAGATGACTAGAGGGATGTCTATCTGAGTGGGAGTTCATAATCAGATGAACTTCATTATCATGAACATAGTCAAAAAGGTCTTTGCAAATTATGTCATACGCTTTAGTTCTACTGTTTAAGATATGTTCCTAGAGAAAATTTAGTTGAAAGTTGGTAGTAGCAATTATGCGGACTGGGTCCGTAAACTGAGGATTGTCCTCATTGCTGCACAGAAGGCTTATGTCCTTAATGCACCGTTCGGTGTGCTGAACCTCAGCGTCGTTTGTAGATGTTGCGAAACATCTGACATACACGTTTTGATGACTACGTGATAGTTCAGTAAGTAATGCTAACGGTTTAGAATTGTGGCACCAAAGACGGTTTTGAAACGTCGCAGAACATATGAGATGTTCCGAAGACTGAAATTAGGATTTCAGACTAGTGCCCACGTCAAGGGGTATGAGACCTCTGACAAGTTTCTTAAGCCTGCAGACTAAGGGAGAAAAGCTCAATCGTTGAGCATGTGCTCAGATTGTCTGAGTGCCACAATCGCTTGAATCGAGTGGGAGTTAATCTTCCAGATGAGATAGTGATGGTTCTCCATAGTCACTACCACCAAGCTATTAGAGCTTCGTGATGAACTATAACATATCAGGGATAGATATGATGATCCTTGAGCTATTCGCGATGTTTGACACCGCGAAAGTAGAAATCAAGAAGGAGCATCAATTGTTGATGGTTAGTAAAACCACTAGTTTCTAGAAGGGCAAGGGCAGGGATACTTCATGAAACAGCAAGTCATTTGCTGCTCTAGTGAAGAATCCCAAGGTTGAACCCAAACCCGAGACTAAGTGCTTCTGTAATGAGGGGAACGGTCACTGAAGCGGAACTACCCTAGATACTTGGTAGATGAGAAGGCATGCAAGGTCGACAGAAGTATATTGGATATACATTATATGAATGTGTACTTTACTAGTACTCCTAGCAGCACCAGGGTATTAGATACCGGTTCGGTTGCTAAGTGTTAGTAACTCGAAATAAAAGCTGTGGAATAAACGGAGACTAGCTAAAGGCGAGATGACGATATGTGTTGGAAGTGTTTCCAAGGTTGATGTGATCAAGCATCGCATGCTCCCTCTACCATCGAGATTTGGTGTTTGCGTTGAGCATGATTGGATTATGTTTATCGCAATACGGTTATTCATTTAAGGAGAATAATGGTTACTCTTTTATTTGAATAATACCTTCAATGGTCTTGCACCTAAAATGAATCTCGATCGCAGTGATACACATGTTCGTGCCAAAAGATATAAAATAGTAATGATAGTTCCACATACTTGTGGCACTGCCATTTGAGTCATATTGGTATAGAACGCATGAAGAAGCTCCATGTAGATGGATCTTTGGACTCACTCGTTTTTGAAAAGATTGAGACATGCGAACCATGTCTATTGGTATATATGCATGAAGAAACTCCATGCAGATGGATCGTTTGGACTCACTTGATTTTGAATCACTTGAGACATGCAAATCTTACCACATGGGCAAGATGACTGAAAGGCCTCGTTTTCAGTAAGATGGAACAAGAGAGCAACTTATTGGAAGTAATACATTTTGATGTATGCAGTCCAATGAGTGCTGAGGCATGCAGTGGTATCGTTATGTTCTTACTTCACAGATGATTTGAGTAGATGCTGAGTGTATTTACTTGATGAAACACAAGTCTGAATTGTTGAAAGGTTCAAGTAATTTCAGAGTGAAGTTGAAGATCGTCATGACAAGAGGATAAAATGTCTGTGATATAATCATAGAGATGAGTATCTGAGTTACGAGTTTGGCACACAATTAAGACATTGTGGAAAGTGTTTCACAATTAATACCGCCTGGAACACCATAGTGTGATGGTGTGTCCGGACATCATAGCTGCACCCTATTGGATATGGTGCATACCATGATGTTTCTTATCGAATTACCACTATCGTTTATGGGTTAGGCATTAGAGGCAACCACATTCACTTTAAATAGGGCACCACGCAATTCCGTTGAGACGATACCGTTTAGAGAAACCTAAGTTGTCGTTTCTTAAAAGTTTGGGGCTGCGATGCTTATGTGAAAAAGTTTCAGGCTGATAAGCTCGAACCCAAAGCGGATAAATGCATCTTCATAGAAAACCCAAAACAGTTGGGTATACCTCCTATTTCAGATCTGGAAGCAAAAGTAATTGCTTCTAGAAACGAGTCCTTTCTCGAGGAAAAGTTTCTCTCAAAAGAATTGAGTGGGAGGATGGTGGAGACTTGATAAGGTTATTGAACCGTCACTTCAACTAGTGTGTAGCAGGGCACAGGAAGTTGTTCCTGTGGCACCTACACCAATTGAAGTGGAAGCTCATGATAGTGATCATGAAACTTCGGATCAAGTCACTACCAAACCTCGTAGGACGACGAGGATGCGTACTACTTCAGAGTGGTATGTGATCCTGTCTTGGAAGTCATGTTGTTGGACAACGATGAACCTATGAGCTATGGAGAAGCGATGGTGGGCCCATATTCCGACAAATGGTTAGAAGCCATGAAATCCGAGATAAATGGATCTTTAAGAAGAAGACGAACGTGGACGGTAAGGTTACCGTCTATGAAGCTCGACTTTTGGCAAAGAGTATTTCCACAAGTTCAAGGAGTTGACTACGATGAGAGTTTCTCATCCGTAGCGATGCTTAAGTCCGTCGGAATCATGTTAGCATTAGCTGCATTTATGAAATCTGGCAGATGGATGTCAAAACAAGTTTCCTTACCAGTTTTCGTAAGGACAGGTTGTATGTGATACAATCAGAAAGGTTTTGTCGATCCTAAGGATGCTAAAAGGTATGCTAGCTCCAGCGATCCTTCCATGGATTAGAGCAAGCATCTCGGAGTCAGAATATATGCTTTGATGGAGTGATCAAAGTTTTTGGGTTTATACAAAGTTTGTTAGAAACTTGTATTTACAATAAAGTGAGTGGGAGCGCTACAACATTTCTGATAAGTATATGTGAATGACATATTGTTGATCCGAAATGATGTAAAATTTCTGGAAAGCATAAAGGGTTGTTTGAAAGGAGTTTTTCAAAGGAAGACCTGGATAAAGCTGCTTACATATTGGGCATCAAGATCTATAGAGATAGATCAAGACGCCTGATGATACTTTCAAAGAACGCACACCTTGACATGATTTTGAAAGAGTTCAAAATAGATCAGCAAAGAAGGAGTTCTTGGCTGTGTTGCAAGGTGTGAGTATTGAGTAAGACTCAAGACCTGACCATAGCAGAAGAGAGAGAAAGGACGAAGGTCGTCCCCTATGCTTTAGACGTAGGCTCTACAGTATGCTATGCTGTGTACCGCACATGAAGTGTGCCTTGCCATGAGTTGGTCAAGGGGTACAATAGTGATCCGGGAATGGATCACATGACAGCGGTCGAACTAATCCTTAGTATCTAGTGGACTAAGGAATTTTCTCAATTATGGAGGTGAAAAGGAGTTCGTCGTAAAGGGTTACGTCGATGCGAACTTTGACACTAATCCGGATGACTCTGAGTAGTAAACCGGATTCGTATAGTAGAGCAGTTATTTGAAATGGCTCCAAATAGCGCGTGGTAGCATCCACAAGATGACATAGATATTCGTAAAGCACACACGGATCTGAAAGGTTCAGACCCGTTGACTAAATAACCTCTCTCACAAGCATAACATGATCAAACCAGAACTCATTGAGTGTTAATCACATAGAGATGTGAACTAGATTGTTGACTCTAGTAAACTCTTTAGATGTTGGTCACATGGTGATGTGACCTGTGAGTGTTAATCACATGGTGATGTGAACTAGATTATTGACTCTAGTGCAAGTGGGAGACTGTTGGAAATATGCCCTAGAGGCAATAATAAATTGGTTATTATTATATTTCCTTGTTCATGATAAATGTTTATTATCCATGCTAGAATTGTATTGATAGGAAACTCAGATACATGTGTGGATACATAGACAACACCATGTCCCTAGTAAGCCTCTAGTTGACTAGCTCGTTGATCAATAGATGGTTACGGTTTCCTGACCATGGACATTGGATGTCGTTGATAACGGGATCACATCATTAGGAGAATGATGTGATGGACAAGACCCAATCCTAAGCCTAGCACAAGATCGTGTAGTTCGTTTGCTAAGAGCTTTTCTAATGTCAAGTATCATTTCCTTAGACCATGAGATTGTGCAACTCCCGGATACCGTAGGAATGCTTTGGGTGTGCCAAACGTCACAACGTAACTGGGTGACTATAAAGTTGCACTACGGGTATCTTTGAAAGTGTCTGTTGGGTTGGCACGAATCGAGACTGGGATTTGTCACTCCGTGTAAACGGAGAGGTATCTCTGGGCCCACTCGGTAGGACATCATCATAATGTGCACAATGTGACCAAGGATTTGATCACGGGATGATGTGAGTTATGGAACGAGTAAAGAGACTTGCCGGTAACGAGATTGAACAAGGTATAGGGATACCGATGATCGAATCTCGGGCAAGTAACATACCGATAGACAAAGGGAATTGTATACGGGATTGATTGAATCCCTGACATCGTGGTTCATCCGATGAGATCATCGTGGAACATGTGGGATCCAACATGGGTATCCAGATCCCGCTGTTGGTTATTGACCGGAGAACGTCTCGGTCATGTCTGCATGGTTCCCGAACCCGTAGGGTCTACACACTTAAGGTTCGATGACGCTAGGGTTATAGGGAAAGTATGTACGTGGTTACCGAATGTTGTTCGGAGTCCCGGATGAGATCCCAGATGTCACGAGGAGTTCCGGAATGGTCCGGAGGTAAAGATTTATATATGGGAAGTCCTGTTTTGGTCACCGGAAAAGTTTTGGGTGTTATCGGTAATGTACCGGGACCACCGGGAGGGTCCCGGGGGTCCACCAAGTGGGGCCACCAGCCCCAGAAGGCTGCGTGGGCCAAGTGTGGGAGGGGACCAGCCCCAGGTGGGCTGGTGCGCCCCCCCACCAAGGCCCAAGGCGCATGGGAGAGTGGGAGGGGGCAAACCCTAGGTCCAGATGGGCCTTAGGGCCCATCTAGTGGGGCGCCCCCCCTCTCCTCCCCTTGGCCGCCCCCCTTGATGGGATCTAGGGTTGGCCGCCAGCCCTTGGGGTGGAAACCCTAGAGGGGGGCGCAGCCCCCTCCCCCCTATATATAGTTGAGGTTTGGGCTGCCCAAGACACATGAGAACGTCTCTCTTTCGGCGCAGCCCTACCCCTCTCCCTCCTCCTCCTCTCCCGCGGTGCTTGGCGAAGCCCTGCGGGATTGCCACGCTCCTCCATCACCACCACGCCGTCGTGCTGCTGCTGGATGGAGTCTTCCCCAACCTCTCCCTCTCACCTTGCTGGATCAAGGCGTGGGAGACGTCACCGGGCTGCACGTGTGTTGAACGCGGAGGCGCCGTGGTTCGGCGCTTAGATCGGAATCAACCGCGATCTGAATCGCTACGAGTACGACTCCCTCATCCGGGTTCTTGCAACGCTTCCGCATCGCGATCTACAAGGGTATGTAGATGCACTCCCCTTCCCCTCGTTGCTAGATTACTCCATAGATTGATCTTGGTGATGCGTAGAAAATTTTGAATTTCTGCTACATTCCCCAACACCGGACACGTTGTGTATGAGCCGGCCGGGACTCTATAGGCCGCCGGGCATCAGCCTATGCATGTAAAGGGGTGACTCGGCGGTGGTTTAGGGCAAGAAACAAGAGATCGAAAGCTAGGTCAAGCGTATTCGCTCCCTGGTAATTGAAACCTAAGCAATACCACCTCAAACTGGATTAGGCCTTTACCTTCACCGCAAGGGGCCAAACCAGTATAAACTCTCTGTGTCCTTTGTCCCATTTAACCCCTTTAAGCTAACCTAGTTGCGATGGCTCCACGACTAAGTCCTTCTGCAAGGACATCTGCCGTGACAATTCCAGGATAGTTGGCGCCCACCGTGGGGCCCGCGCACGGTGGTTTCGAGTTCTTACGGGGCAGCTTCGAAGGGATCAAGGGATACGCTGTAGGCCGGATGACCAAGAGTCGTCGCGGCAAGCTCTACATCGACGATGCAGGCTAGGGCCCCAAGGCCGGCTCAACCGAGTACGGGTACCGGGTCCACTTTGGCAGAATCCACGTCTTCATCGGCAAGATCGGTGAACCGGGCCTTGAGCCGGACATCTGCACTGACATCCTCGAGATGGCTCAGCGTGCGTGACCCGCCCGAGTTCAACCCACCGTGAAGCGTGCCTTTGTTAGTTTCATCCATGGGGCGGAAATTGAAAACGGATCTGTGTCTGGCGGTGAGACGGTCATCTATTCTGATGGTGAGTCGTCCACGGGCGGGACTGATTCATTGTATCAACTGCAAGACGGCCGGCTTGGAGGCTATTCCGATGGTGACAGTATTCCGGACCCCTACGAGCCGCCGAACAAGGTTACGATCTTCATGGCTGGCACACAACCAGTGCTTGGTTCAACAACCGCCCTGGCTATGACCTCCAGTTCAATGGCTGCGGCGGCAGGTGGTGCTAGCGGCTCTGCACGCCCGCTGGCTCAAGTTCTCACAGAATTGTTAGAGGCTCTGGCGACTCTGATGGGGGTGGAAGTAACCCCGGACAACCAGGAGCAGCACAAGGTGGATGTGGCTAAGCTACGAGATGAGATAGCTCAAGCCAAGGAAGAGCTAGCAGCTGAGAACGCTAGGATGACTGCACAGCGGGCTGTTTTGGACGCCCAGGCGCATCGGATTCAAGCGGATTCCTTCTGGATCACATTGGATCAGAACGCTTCAAATGAGGTCATGAGGAGGAGACACTGGAGTCATCTACCCCCGGTTTAGAATTGAGGAACCTTTTCAACACGCCTGGCGCAGGGACCAGTGAGCCGCCAGTGGTAAACCGGATAGTTGAAGCGCCTGGGACCGGAGCGCCAGTTCAGCCACGAACGATGGGCTCTCCACGTGTAAATAATCCCCCGCCTCAGCATGTTTTGACGCCTTCGGGTCATTATTCTAACCCGTTGGACAATATGATTGCCGCGGCCACGCGATTGGCGGCTCTACCGATTGAAGGCGAGTCTACGACGGTGATAGAGACACGGAGGGCTAGAGAGCTTCTCCAGACAGCTGTGGCTCAGCAGGCGGCTTATTCTTACAGTCGCGAGCGGATTCACTCAACCCCTCGTCCAAGCCGGAGTTACAACACGCACATTGACTCACCAGCGGTTTCAAGCAGTGAACAATGCCATAACCAGCCTCGTGGACATGATCCGGCGCGCGGTGGCGCCAATGCTCAGACTCTGGTGGATCAGGGCAGAGCGCGTCGGGAGGCCGAGCTGGCAGCTCAACAAGCGGTTCATCAACATTCTCCGGCTTATCCGACAACTTCGGTGGAGGCAGGCGTGACCTCTAGAACCTTGGGTGTGCCATGTTTAGTGTCGGCTCTGCGTAACGAGCGTTTGCCCAAGGATTTCAAGGGTCCTCGTAAGGTGCCTAACTACACAGCAGATCAAACCCCTGAAGCTTGGGTTGAAAGTTATGAAATGGAAATGGAGCTGCTGGATGTTGGCGATGCTGGATGTGCTAAGTATTTCACTATGATGTTGGATGGGACGGCCCGTACTTGGTTGAAAGGGCTGCCTGCCAATTCCATTGGATCATGGGCCGAGTTAAAAGCCCGATTTATCCAGAATTTTAAAGACACGTGGAAGCAGCCTATGTCTATCGTGGATTTGGACTCCTGTGTCCAAGAAGAGGGCGAGTCAACAACCCATTGGGTGCGCCGGGTCTCAGCCATCCTGCACTCATCGGATCTTATCAATGTCGGTTCAGTAGTTCTAATGTTGGAGAAAAACTGCCGTTTTATGCCTCTTAAGCAGAAGCTGGGGCGGCTCAAACGCCACTGCAGTGACATGGGGGAGCTAATGGCGGCTCTGGTTAAGTATGCTGACTCTGATAGTACCAAGGACCCCGAGTCTGATGATGAAAGGCCGGGAAAGGGAAAGAAGAGTAGAAACACCAAAGGGCAGCAGCATAACCCGACAAGTCAGGGGGGCAATGGTAAGCATAAAGCTGATAGTAATTTAGATTTTGTGGCTAACACCAATACGCAAAATAATGGTCAGCGTCACAAGGGAAAGCCGCCTCCTCGGTTTGGGGGCCAAAATTCAATATTGAGGAGATGATGAATCAGCGCTGCCCGAAGCATGGTACGCAGGAAAAGTCGGCCACTCACCTCTGGAAGGATTGCTTCATTATGAGGGAGTACAGAAATTCAAATTTTTTCCAAAACAATCATGGGCCGAACGGCGGCTCAGGATCCGGTTCTCACGGTCCGGGTTATGGTGGTGGCGGTTCAAATTCCGGTTTTCAAGGCCAAAGCAATCAGGGTGGTTATAATCAACCGTCTGGTTAGGGGAATCAGCAGCAGCAGTCTGGTTATCAAAGTAACCCGAAGCAGTTGAATAGTGGGCAGTACCATGTTTTCACCACGAGTCTGTGTAAGCGGGATCAAAAGCTCCATAAAAGGGCAGTAAACGCGATTGAGCTGGCAATTCCCCGTTACTTGCGATGGTCTGAACACCCTATTCTCTAGATCCGTGAAGATCACCCGCCCCGGGTTGATAACCGGGTCACTTGGCTTTGGTGGCGGCACCTCAGGTTGGAGGATACAAATTCACTAAAGTGCTCATGGATGGAGGCAGTAGCATCAATATCCTTTATTATGACACTTTCCGTCGCATGGGATTAACTGATAAAAATCTTAAGCCGTCGAACACTGTTTTTCACGGTGTGGTGCCTGGTAAGTTGGCATATCCAGTGGGCAAAATATCTTTGGAGGTTGCCTTTGGAAATGAGTATGATTCCAGATCTGAGACGTTGACCTTTGAAGTGGTTAAAATCAAGAGCCCTTACCACGCTCTGTTTGGGCGGCCGGCTTACGCTAAGTTCATGGCAAGGCCTTGTTATGTTTATTTGCAGCTTAAGATGCCGGGTCACATAGGCACTATCACAGTGCATGGAAGTCGCAAGATAGCCTTGGAGTGTGAAGAAGGCGATGCTGCTTACGCCGAGTCTGTCTGTGCAACAGAGGAATTGAAATTTTACAAGGATAATGTTGACTCGGCGGATATGACATCTTTGAAGAAGCCAACCACGGAGCATGACCCCTTGTTGAAGTTTAAGTCGGCATATGACACTAAGCTAGTTGACTTTGTTCCTGGTGATTCGTCCAAGCAGTTCAGCATTAGTGCTAATCTAGATCCAAAATAGGAAAGCGCGCTCATCGAGTTCATCCGTGAGAACCGGGACATCTTTGCATGGAAGCCTTCAAACATGCCAGGTGTACCGAGGGAACTCGCTGAGCAAACTCTCAATATCGATCCAAAGTTTAAACCGGTCAAGCAATTCCTTCGCCGTTTCAATGAAGAGAGGCGCAAGGCTATTGGTGAAGAAGTGGCCCGACTCTTGGCGGCTGGGTTTATCTGAAGGAAATATGCCCTAGAGGCAATAATAAAGTTATTATTTATTTCCTTATATCATGATAAATGTTTATTATTCATGCTAGAATTGTATTAACCGGAAACATAATACATGTGTGAATACATAGACAAACAGAGTGTCACTAGTATGCCTCTACTTGACTAGCTCGTTGATCAAAGATGGTTAAGTTTCCTAGCCATTGACATGGGTTGTCATTTGATTAACGGGATCACATCATTAGGTGAATGATGTGATTGACTTGACCCATTCCGTTAGCTTAGCACTCGATCGTTTAGTATGTTGATATTGCTTTCTTCATGACTTATACATGTTCCTATGACTATGAGATTATGCAACTCCCGTTTACCGGAGGAACACTTTGTGTGCTACCAAACGTCACAACGTAACTGGGTGATTATAAAGGTGCTCTACAGGTGTCTCCGAAGGTACTTGTTGGGTTGGCGTATTTCGAGATTAGGATTTGTCACTCCGATTGTCGGAGAGGTATCTCTGGGCCCACTCGGTAACGCACATCACTTAAGCCTTGCAAGCATTGCAACTAATGAGTTAGTTGTGGGATGATGTATTACGGAACGAGTAAAGAGACTTGCCGGTAACGAGATTGAACTAGGTATTGAGATACCGACGATCGAATCTCGGGCAAGTAACATACCGATGACAAAGGGAACAACGTATGTTGTTATGCGGTCTGACCGATAAAGATCTTCGTAGAATATGTGGGAGCCAATATGAGCATCCAGGTTCCGCTATTGGTTATTGACCGGAGACGTGTCTCGGTCATGTCTACATAGTTCTCGAACCCGTAGGGTCCGCACGCTTAAAGTTTCGATGACGATTATATTATAGTTTATGAGTTTTGATGTACCGAAGGTTGTTCGGAGTCCCGGATGTGATCACGGACATGACGAGGAGTCTCGAAATGGTCGAGACATGAAGATTGATATATTGGAAGCCTATATTTGGATATCGGAAGTGTTTCGGGTGAAATCGGGATTTTACCGGAGTATCGAGGGGTTACCGGAACCCCCCGGGGGCTTAATGGGCCATAGTGGGCCTTTGTGGAGAAGAGGAGAGGTGGCCAGGGCAGGGCCACGCGCCCCTCCCCCTAGTCCGAATAGGACAAGGAGAGGGGGGCGGCGCCCCCCTTTCCTTCCTCTCTCCCTCCTCTTTCCCCCTCCACTCCTAATCCAACAAGGAAAAGGGAGGGAGTCCTACTCCCGGTGGGAGTAGGACTCCTCCTGGTGCGCCCCCTCCTGGCCGTCCGCACCTCCCCCCTTGCTCCTTGATATACGGGGGAGGGGGCACCCTAGAGACACAACAATTGATCGTTTGATCTTTTAGCCGTGTGCGGTGCCCCCCTCCACCATAGTCTACCTCGATAATACTGTAGCGGTGCTTAGGCGAAGCCCTGCATCGGTAGAACATCATCGTCGTCACCACACCGTCGTGCTGACGAAACTCTCCCTCAACACTCGGCTGGATCGGAGTTTGAGGGACGTCATCGGGTTGAACGTGAACTCGGAGGTGCCGTACGTTCGGTACTTGATCGGTCGGATCATGAAGACGTACGACTACATCAACCGCGTTGTGCTAACGCTTCCGCTTTCGGTATACGAGGGTACGTGGACAACTCTCTCCCCTCTCGTTGCTATGCGTCACCATGATCTTGCGTGTGCGTAGGATTTGTTTTGAAATTACTACGTTCACCAACAGTGGCATCCGAGCCAGGTTTTATGCGTAGATGTCATATGCACAAGTAGAACACAAGTGAGTTGTGGGCGATATAAGTCATACTGCTTACCAGCATGTCATACTTTGGTTCGGCGGTATTGTTGGATGAAGCGGCCTGGACCGACATTACGCGTATGCTTACGCGAGACTGGTTCTACCGACGTGCTTTGCACATAGGTGGCTGCGGGTGTCAGTTTCTCCAACTTTAGTTGAACCGAGTGTGGCTACGCCCAGTCCTTGCGAAGGTTAAAACAACACCAACTTGACAAACTATCGTTGTGGTTTTGATGCGTAGGTAAGAACGATTCTTGCTAAGCCCGTAGCAGCCACGTAAAACTTGCAACAACAAAGTAGAGGACGTCTAACTTGTTTTTGAAGGGCATGTTGTGATGTGATATGGTCAAGACATGATGCTAAATTTTATTTAATGAGATGATCATGTTTTGTAACCGAGTTATCGGCAACTAGCAGGAGCCATATGGTTGTCGCTTTATTGTATGCAATGCAATCGCCCTGTAATGCTTTACTTTATCACTAAGCGGTAGCGATAGTGGTAGAAGCATAAGATTGGCGAGACGACAACGATGCTACGATGGAGATCAAGGTGTCGCGCCGGTGACGATGGTAATCATGACGGTGCTTCAGAGATGGAGATCACAAGCACACGATGATGATGGCCATATCATATCACTTATATTGATTACATGTGATGTTTATCTTTTATGCATCTTATCTTGCTTTGATTGACGGTAGCATTATAAGATGATCTCTCACTAAATTTCAAGATAAAAGTGTTCTCCCTGAGTATGCACCGTTGCCAAAGTTCGTCGTGCCCAGACACCACGTGATGATTGGGTGTGATAAGCTCTACGTCCATCTACAACGGGCGCAAGCCAGTTTTTGCACACGCAGAATACTCAGGTTAAACTTGACGAGCCTAGCATATGCAGATATGGCCTCGCAACACTGAGATCGAAAGGTCGAGCATGAATCATATAGTAGATATGATCAACATAGTGATGTTCACCATTGAAAGCTAATCCATTTCACGTGATGATCGGTTATGGTTTAGTTGATATGGATCACGTGATCACTTAGAGGATTAGAGGGATGTCTATCTAAGTGGGAGTTCTTAAGTAATATGATTAATTGAACTTAAATTTATCATGAACTTAGTACCTGATAGTATCTTGCTTGTCTATGTTGATTGTAGATAGATGGCCCGTGCTGTTGTTCCGTTGAATTTTAATGCGTTCCTTGAGAAAGCAAAGTTGAAAGATGATGGTAGCAATTACACGGACTGGGTCCGTAACTTGAGGATTATCCTCATTGCTGCACAGAAGAATTACGTCATGGAAGCACCGCTGGGTGTCAGGCCTGCTGCTAATGCAACTGACGACGTTAAGAACGTCTGGCAGAGCAAAGCTGATGACTACTCGATAGTTCAATGTGCCATGCTTTACGGCTTAGAACCGGGACTTCAACGACGTTTTGAACGTCATGGAGCGTATGAGATGTTCCAGGAGTTGAAGTTAATATTTCAAGCAAATGCCCGGATTGAGAGATATGAAGTCTCCAATAAGTTCTACAGCTGCAAGATGGAGGAGAATAGTTCTGTCAGTGAGCATATACTCAAAATGTCTGGGTATAATAATCACTTGATTCAACTGGGAGTTAATCTTCCGGATGATAGCGTCATTGACATAATTCTTCAATCACTGCCACCAAGCTACAAGAGCTTCGTGATGAACGATAACATGCAAGGGATGGATAAGACGATTCCCGAGCTCTTCGCAATGCTAAAGGCTGCGGAGGTAGAAATCAAGAAGGAGCATCAAGTGTTGATGGTCAATAAGACGACCAGTTTCAAGAAAAAGGGCAAAGGGAAGAAGAAGGGGAACTTCAAGAAGAATAGCAAGCAAGTTGCTGCTCAGGAGAAGCCCAAGTCTGGACCTAAGCCTGAGACTGAGTGCTTCTACTGCAAGCAGACTGGTCACTGGAAGCGGAATTGCCCCAAGTATTTGGCGGATAAGAAGGATGGCAAAGTGAACAAAGGTATATGCGATATACATGTTATTGATGTGTACCTTACTAGAGCTCGTAGTAGCACCTGGGTATTTGATACTGGTTCTGTTGCTAATATTTGCAACTCGAAACAGGGAGTACGGATTAAGCGAACACTGGCCAAGGACAAGGTGACGATGCGCGTGGGAAACGGTTCCAAAGTCGATGTGATCGCCGTCGTCACGCTACCTCTACATCTACCTTCGGGATTAGTATTAGACCTAAATAATTGTTATTTGGTGCCAGCATTGAGCATGAACATTATATCTGGATCTTGTTTGATGCAAGACGGTTATTCATTTAAATCAGAGAATAATGGTTGTTCTATTTATATGAGTAATGTCTTTTATGGTCATGCACCCTTGAAGAGTGGTCTATTTTTGATGAATCTCGATAGTAGTGATACACATATTCGTAATGTTGAAGCCAAAAGATGCAGAGCTGACAATGATAGTGCAACTTATTTGTGGCACTGCCGTTTAGCTCATATCGGTGTAAAGCGCATGAAGAAACTCCATACTGATGGACTTTTGGAACCACTTGATTATGAATCACTTGGTACTTGCGAACCGTGCCTCATGGGCAAGATGACTAAAACGCCATTCTCTGGTACTATGGAGCCAACAAATTTGTTGGAAATCATACATACAGATGTATGTGGTCCGATGAATGTTGAGGCTCGTGGCGGATATCGTTATTTTCTCACCTTCACAGATGATTTAAGCAGATATGGGTACATCTACTTAATGAAACATAAGTCTGAAACGTTTGAAAAGTTCAAAGAATTTCAGAGTGAAGTTGAAAATCATCATAACAAGAAAATAAAGTTTCTACGATCTAATCGTGGAGGAGAATATTTGAGTTACGAGTTTGGTCTACATTTGAAACAATGCGGAATAGTTTCACAACTCACGCCACCCGGAACACCACAGCGTAATGGTGTGTCCGAACGTCGTAATCGTACTTTACTAGATATGGTGCGATCTATGATGTCTCTTACTGATTTACCGCTATCGTTTTGGGGTTATGCTTTAGAGACGGCTGCATTCACGTTAAATAGGGCACCATCGAAATCCGTTGAGACGACGCCTTATGAACTATGGTTTGGCAAGAAACCAAAGTTGTCGTTTCTTAAAGTTTGGGGCTGCAATGCTTATGTGAAAAAGCTTCAACCTGATAAGCTCGAACCCAAATCGGAGAAATGTGTCTTCATAGGATACCCAAAGGAGACTGTTGGGTACACCTTCTATCACAGATCCGAAGGCAAGACATTCGTTGCTAAGAATGGATCCTTTCTAGAGAAGGAGTTTCTCTCGAAAGAAGTGAGTGGGAGGAAAGTAGAACTTGATGAGGTAACTGTACCTGCTCCCTTATTGGAAAGTAGCTCATCACAGAAATCTGTTCCTGTGACGCCTACACCAATTAGTGAGGAAGTTAATGATGATGATCATGGAACTTCAGATCAAGTTGTTACTGAACCTCGTAGGTCAACCAAAGTAAGATCCGCACCAGAGTGGTATGGTAATCCTGTTCTGGAGGTTATGTTACTAGACCATGATGAACCTATGAACTATGAAGAAGCGATGGTGAGCCCAGATTCCGCAAAATGGCTTGAGGCCATGAAATCTGGGATGGGATCCATGTATGAGAACAAAGTGTGGACTTTGGTTGACTTGCCCGATGATCGGCAAGCAATTGAGAATAAATGGATCTTCAAGAAGAAGACTGACGCTGACAGTAATATTATTGTCTATAAAGCTTGACTTGTTGCAAAAGGTTTTCGACAAGTTCAAGGGATTGACTACGATGAGACCTTCTCACCCGTAGCGATGCTTAAGTCTGTCCGAATCATATTAGCAATTGCCGCATTTTATGATTATGAAATTTGGCAAATGGATGTCAAAACTGCCTTCCTGAATGGATTTCTGGAAGAAGAGTTGTATATGATGCAACCGGAAGGTTTAGTCGATCCAAAGGGAGCTAACAAAGTGTGCAAGCTCCAGCGATCCATTTATGGACTGGTGCAAGCCTCTCGGAGTTGGAATAAACGCTTTGATAGTGTGATCAAAGCATTTGGTTTTGTACAGACTTTTGGAGAAGCCTGTATTTACAAGAAAGTGAGTGGGAGCTCTGTAGCATTTCTGATATTATATGTGGATGACATATTGCTGATTGGAAATGATATAGAATTTCTGGATAGCATAAAGGGATACTTGAATAAGAGTTTTTCAATGAAAGACCTCGATGAAGCTGCGTATATATTGGGTATCAAGATCTATAGAGATAGATCAAGACGCTTAATTGGACTTTCACAAAGCACATACCTGGACAAAGTTTTGAAGAAGTTCAAAATGGATCAAGCAAAGAAAGGGTTCTTGCCTGTGTTACAAGGTGTGAAGTTGAGTAAGACTCAATGCCCAACCACTGCAGAAGATAGAGAGAAAATGAAAGATGTTCCCTATGCTTCAGCCATAGGCTCTATCATGTAGGCAATGCTGTGTACCAGACCTGATGTGGGCCTTGCTATAAGTCTAGCAGGGAGGTACCAAAGTAATCCAGGAGTGGATCACTGGACAGCGGTCAAGAACATCCTGAAATACCTGAAAAGGACTAAGGATATGTTTCTCGTTTATGGAGGTGACAAAGAGCTCATCGTAAATGGTTACGTTGATGCAAGCTTTGACACTGATCCGTACGATTCTAAATCGCAAACCGGATACGTGTTTACATTGAACGGTGGAGCTGTCAGTTGGTGCAGTTCTAAACAAATCGTCGTGGCGGGATCTACATGTGAAGCGGAGTTCATAGCTGCTTCGGAAGTGGCAAATGAAGGAGTCTGGATGAAGGAGTTCATATCCGACCTAGGTGTCATACCTAGTGCATCGGGTCCAATGAAAATCTTTTGTGACAATACTGGTGCAATTGCCTTGGCGAAGGAATCCAGATTTCACAAGAGAACCAAGCACATCAAGAGACGCTTCAATTCCATCCGGGATTTAGTCCAGGTGGGAGACATAGAAATTTGCAAGATACATACGGATCTGAATGTTGCAGACCCGTTGACTAAGCCTCTTCCACGAGCAAAACATGATCAGCACCAAGGCTCCATGGGTGTTAAAATCATTACTGTGTAATCTAGATTATTGACTCTAGTGCAAGTGGGAGACCGAAGGAAATATGCCCTAGAGGCAATAATAATGTTGTTATTTTATATTTCCTTATATCATGATAAATGTTTATTATTCATGCTAGAATTGTACTAACCGTAAACTTGATACATGTGTGAATACATAGACAAAACAAAGTGTCCCTAGTATGCCTCTACTTGACTAGCTCGTTAATCAAAGATGGTTAAGTTTCCTAACCATAGACATGTGTTGTCATTTGATGAACGGGATCACATCATTAGGAGAATGATGTGATGGACAAGACCCATCCATTAGCTTAAGCATAATGATCGTTAAGTTTTTTTGCTATTGCTTTCTTCATGACTTATACATGTTCCTATGACTATGAGATTATGCAACTCCCGTTTACCGGAGGAACACTTTGTGTGCTACCAAACGTCACAACGTAACTGGGTGATTATAAAGGTGCTCTACAGGTGTCTCCGAAGGTACTTGTTGGGTTGGCGTATTTTGAGATTAGGATTTGTCACTCCGATTGTCGGAGAGGTATCTCTGGGCCCACTCGGTAATGCACATCACTTACGCCTTGCAAGCATTGCAACTAATGAGTTAGTTGCGGGATGATGTATTATGGAACGAGTAATGAGACTTGCCGGTAACGAGATTGAACTAGGTATTGAGATACCGACGATCGAATCTCGGGCAAGTAACATACCGATGACAAAGGGAACAACGTATGTTGTTATGCGGTCTGACCGATAAAGATCTTCATAGAATATGTGGGAGCCAATATGAGCATCCAGGTTCCGCTATTGGTTATTGACCGGAGACGTGTCTCGGTCATGTCTACATAGTTCTCGAACCCGTAGGGTCCGCACGCTTAAAGTTTCGATGACGATTATATTATAGTTTATGAGTTTTGATGTACCGAAGGTTGTTCGGAGTCCCGGATGTGATCACGGACATGACGAGAAGTCTCGAAATGGTCGAGACATGAAGATTGATATATTGGAAGCCTATATTTGGATATCGGAAGTGTTCCGGGTGAAATCGGGATTTTACCGGAGTACCGAGGGGTTACCGGAACCCCCCGGGGGCTTAATGGGCCATAGTGGGCCTTTGTGGAGAAGAGGAGAGGCGGCCAGGGCAGGGCCGCGCGCCCCTCCCCCTAGTCCGAATAGGACAAGGAGAGGGGGGCGCCCCCCTTTCCTTCCTCTCTCCCTCCTCTTTCCCCCTCCACTCCTAATCCAACAAGGAAAAGGGAGGGAGTCCTACTCCCGGTGGGAGTAGGACTCCTCCTGGCGCGCCCCCTCCTGGCCGGCCGCACCTCCCCCCTTGCTCCTTGATATACGGGGGCAGGTGGGCACCCTAGAGACACAACAATTGACCGTTTGATCTTTTAGCCGTGTGCGGTGCCCCCCTCCACCATAGTCTACCTCGATAATACTGTAGCGGTGCTTAGGCGAAGCCCTGCGTCGGTAGAACATCATCATCATCACTACGCCGTCGTGCTGACGAAACTCTCCCTCAACACTTGGCTGGATCGGAGTTCGAGGGACGTTATCGGGTTGAACGTGTGCTGAACTCGGAGGTGCCGTACGTTCGGTACTTGATCGGTCGGACGTGAAGACGTACGACTACATCAACCGCGTTGTGCTAACGCTTCCGCTTTCGGTCTACGAGGGTACGTGGACAACACTCTCCCCTCTCGTTGCTATGCGTCACCATGATCTTGCATGTGCGTAGGATTTTTTTTGAAATTACTACGTTCCCCAACATTATCGTTGAAGTTTTTCATCCTGAGTGGTTGGCTAACCCGGTGCTGGTGCTTAAGAAAAACGGCACCTGGCGCATGTGTGTGGATTATACGGACTTAAACAAGGCATGTCCGGCTGATCCCTTTGCTCTCCCCCGTATTGATCAGATTATTGATGCCACGGTGGGTTGTGAACATTTGAGCTTTTTGGATGCTTATTCTGGTTATCATCAGATCAAGATGGCAGTTAAGGACCAGGAGAAAACAGCCTTCATCACTCCTTTTGGAGCTTTCCGTTACGTGTCTATGCCTTTTGGGATCAAGAGTGCCCAGGCGACTTAGCAGCGGTGTGTGCAAAATTGCCTTCATGATCAAATTGGGCGCAATGTTCATGCTTATGTGGATGATATTGTGGTGAAGTCCAGGAAGAAGGAAACCCTGATAGATGATTTGAAAGAGACCTTTGATAATCTCTGGGTCTACAAGATGATGCTTAACCCGGCCAAGTGTGTCTTTGGCGTACCAGTAGGCAAGCTTTTAGGTTTTCTGGTTTCGGAATGGGGTATTGATGAAGGAAATATGCCCTAGAGGCAATAATAAAGTTATTATTTATTTCCTTATATCATGATAAATGTTTATTATTCATGCTAGAATTGTATTAACCGGAAACATAATACATGTGTGAATATATAGACAAACAGAGTGTCACTAGTATGCCTCTACTTGACTAGCTCATTAATCAAAGATGGTTATGTTTCCTAGCCATAGACATGAGTTGTCATTTGATTAACAGGATCACCTCATTAGGAGAATGACGTGATTGACTTGACCCATTCCGTTAGCTTAGCACTCGATCGTTTAGTATGTTGCTATTGCTTTCTTCATGACTTATACATGTTCCTATGACTATGAGATTATGCAACTCCCGTTTACCGGAGGAACATTTTGTGTGCTACCAAACATCACAACGTAAATGGATGATTATAAAGGTGCTCTACAGGTGTCTCCAAAGGTACTTGTTGGGTTGGCGTATTTCGAGATTAGGATTTGTCACTCCGATTGTTGGAGAGGTATCTCTGGGCCCACTCGGTAATGCACATCACTATAAGCCTTGCAAGCATTGTGACTAATGAGTTAGTTGCGGGATGATGTATTACGAAATGAGTAAAGAGACTTGACGGTAACGAGATTGAACTAGGTATCGAGATACCGACGATCGAATCTCGGGCAAGTAACATACCGATGACAAAGGGAACAACGTATGTTGTTATGCGGTCTGACCGATAAAGATCTTCGTAGAATATGTGGGAGCCAATATGGGCATCCAGGTCCCGCTATTGGTTATTGATCGGAGAGGTGTCTCGGTCATGTCTACATAGTTCTCGAACCCGTAGGGTCCGCACGCTTAACGTTACGATGACAGTTTTATTGAGTTCTGATGTACCGAAGGAGTTTGGAGTCCCGGATGAGATCGGGGACATGACGAGGAGTCTCGAAATGGCCGAGACGTAAAGATCGATATATTGGACGACTATATTCGGACTTCGGAAAGGTTCCGAGTGATTCGGGTATTTTTCGGAGTACCGGAGAGTTACGGGAATTCGTATTGGGCCTTAATGGGCCATACGGGAAAGGAGAAAAAGGCCCCAAAGGGTGGCCGCACCCCTCCCCATGGGCTAGTCCGAATTGGACTAGGGAGGGGGGGCGCCCCCTTCCTTCTTTCTCCTTCCCCCTTCCCTTCTCCTACTCCCACAAGGAAAGGAGGAGTCCTACTCCCGGTGGGACTCCCCCCTTGGGCGCGCCACCTCCCCTTGGCCGGCCCTCTCCCCCTTGCTCCTTTATATACGGGGGCAGGGGGCACCTCTATACACACTTGATATACGATATTTTAGCCGTGTGCGGTGCCCCCCTCCACCATATTACACCTCGATAATACCGTTGCGGAGCTTAGGCGAAGCCCTGCGTCGGTGGAACATCATCATCGTCACCACGCCGTCGTGCTGACGAAACTCTCCCTCAACACTCGGCTGGATCGAAGTTCGAGGGACGTCATCGAGCTGAACGTGTGTAGAACTCGGAGGTGCCGTGCGTTCGGTACTTGATCGGTCGGATCGTGAAGACGTACGACTACATCAGCCGCGTTGTGATAAAGATTCCGCTGTCGGTCTACGAGGGTACGTGGACAACACTCTCCCCTCTCGTTGCTATGCATCACCATGATCTTGCGTGTGCGTAGGAATTTTTTTTGAAATTACTACATTCCCCAACAGTGGCATCCGAGCCAGGTTTTATGCGTTGATGCTATGCACGAGTAGAACACAAGTGAGTTGTGGGCGATATAAGTCATACTGCTTACCAGCATGTCATACTTTGGTTCAGCGGTATTGTGAGATGAAGCGGCCCGGACCGACATTACGCGTACGCTTACGCGAGACTGGTTTCACCGTTGCGAGCACTCGTTGCTTAAAGGTGACTGGCAGGTGTCTGTCTCTCTCACTTTAGTTGAACCGAGTGTGGCTACGCCCGGTCCTTGCGAAGGTTAAAACAACACCAACTTGACAAACTATCGTTGTGGTTTTGATGCGTAAGTAAGAACGGTTCTTGCTAAGCCCGTAGCAGCCACGTAAAACTTGCAACAACAAAGTAGAGGACGTCTAACTTGTTTTTGCAGGGCATGTTGTGATGTGATATGGTCAAGACATGATGTGATATAATGTGTTGTATGAGATGATCATGTTTTGTAACCGAGTTATCGGCAATTGGCAGGAGCCATATGGTTGTCGCGGTATGAGATGCAATCACCATGTAATAGTTTTACTTTATCACTAAGCGGTAGCGATAGTCGTAAAAGCAATAAGTTGGCGAGACGACAACGATACTACGATGGAGATCAAGGTGTCGAGCCGGTGACGATGGTGATCATGACGGTGCTTCGGAGATGGAGATCACGAGCACGGTGCTTCGGAGATGGAGATCACAAGCACAAGATGATGATGGCCATATCATATCACTTATATTGATTGCATGTGATGTTAATCCTTTATGCATCTTATCTTGCTTTGATTGACGATAGCATTATAAGATGATCTCTCACTAAAATTTCAAGACAAAAGTGTTCTCCCTGAGTATGCACCGTTGCGAAAGTTCTTCATGCTGAGACACCACGTGTTAATCGGGTGTGATAGGCTCTACGTTCAAATACAACGGGTGCAAAACAGTTGCACACGCGGAATACTCAGGTTAAACTTGACGAGCCTAGCATATATACAGATATGGCCTCGGAACACAGAGACCGAAAGGTCGAGCGTGAATCATATAGTAGATATGATCAACATAGTGATGTTCACCATTGAAACTACTCCATCTCACGTGTTAATCGAACATGGTTTAGTTGCTTTGGATCACGTAATCACTTAGATGATTAGAGGGATGTCTATCTAAGTGGGAGTTCTTAAGTAATATGATTAATTGAACTTAAATTTATCATGAACTTAGTCCTGATAGTATTTTGAAAATTATGTTGTAGATCAATAGGTCGCGTTGTTGCTTCCCTGTTTATTTTTGATATATTCCTAGAGAAAAATTATGTTGAAAGATGTTAGTAGCAAAGATGCGGATTGGATCCGTGATCTGAGGATTATCCTCATTGCTGCACAGAAAAATTATGTCCTTTATGCACCGCTAGGTGACAGACCTATTGCAGGAGCAGATGCAGACGTTATGAACGTTTGGCTAGCTCAATATGATGACTACTTGATAGTTTAGTGCACCATGCTTAACGGCTTAGAATCGGGACTTCAAAGACGTTTTGAACATCATGGACCATATAAGATGTTCCAGGAGTTGAAGTTAATATTTCAAGCAAATACCCGAGTTGAGAGATATGAAGTCTCCAACAAGTTCTATAGCTAAAAGATGGAGGAGAATCGCTCAACTAGTGAGCATGTGCTCAGATTGTCTGGGTACTACAATCGCTTGAATCAAGTGGGAGTTAATCTTCGAGATAAAATAGTGATTGACAGAATTCTCTAGTCACCATCACCAAGTTAGTAGAACTTCGTGATGAACTATAATATACAAGGGATGACGAAAGTAATTCCCGAGCTCTTTGTGATGCTGAAATCGACGAAGGTAGAAATCAAGAAAAACATCAAGTGTTGATGGTTGACAAGACCACTTCAAGTGTTGATGGTTGACGAGACCACTAGTTTCAAGAAAAGGGCAAAAGGACGAAGGGGAACTTCAAAAAGAACGGCAAGCAAGTTGCTACTCAAGTGAAGAAGCCCAAGTCTGTACCTAAGCCTGAGACTAAGTGCTTCTACTGCAAAGGAACTGGTCACTGGAGGCGGAACTGCCCCAAGTATTTGGTGGATAAGAAGGATGGCAAAGTGAACAAAGGTATATTGGATATACATGTTATTGATGTGTACTTACTAGTGTTTATAGCGACCCCTCAGTATTTGATACTGGTTCAGTTGCTAAAGAGTAGTAACTCGAAAACAGGAGTTGCAGAATAAACAGAGACTAGTAAAAGGCGAGGTGACGATGTGTGTTGGAAGTAGTTCCAAGATTGATATGATCATCATCGCACACTCCCTATACTTTCGGGATTAGTGTTGAAACTAAATAAGTGTTATTTGGTGTTTGCGTTGAGCATGAATATGATTTGATCATGTTTTTTGCAATACGGTTATTCATTTAAGTTAGAGAACAATTGTTGTTCTGTTTACATGAATAAAAACCTTCTATGGTCATACACACCAACGAAAATGGTTTGTTGGATCTCGATCGTAGTGATACACATATTCATAATAATGAAGCCAAAAGATGCAAAGTTAATAATGATAGTGCAACTTATTTGTGGCACTGCCGTTTAGGACATATTGGTGTAAAGCGCATGAAGAAACTCCATGCTGATGGGATTTTGGAATCACTTGATTATGAATCACTTGATGCTTGCGAACCGTGCCTCATGGGCAAGATGACTAAAACGCCGTTCTCCGGAACTATGGAGAGAGCAACAGATTTGTTGGAAATCATACATACAGATGTATGTGGTCCGATGAATATTGAGGCTCATAGCAGGTATCATTATTTTCTGATCTTCACAGATGATTTGAGCAGATATGGGTATATCTACTTGATGAAACATAAGTCTGAAACATTTGAAAAGTTCAAAGAATTTCAGAGTGAAGTGGAAAATCATCGTGACAAGAAAATAAAGTTTCTATGATCTGATCGCGGAGACAAATATTTGAGTTACGAGTTTGGTCTTCAATTAAAACAATGTGGAATAGTTTCACAAATTCGTGCCACCTGGAACACCATAGCATAATGGTGTGTCCGAACGTCATAACCGTACTTTATTGGATATAGTGCAATCTATGATGTCTCTTACCAATTTACCACTATCGTTTTGGGGTTATGCATTAGAGACAGCTGCATTCACGTTAAATAGGGCACCATCAAACTCCGTTGAGACGACGCCTTATGAACTGAGGTTTAGGAAGAAACCAAAGTTGTCGTTTCTTCAAATTTTGGGGTTGCGATGCTTATGTGAAAAAGTTTCATCCTGATAAGCTCAAACCCAAATTGGAGAAATGTGTCTTCATAGGATACCCAAAGGAAACAGTTGGGTATACCTTCTATCACAGATCCAAAGGCAAGACATTCGTTGCTTAGTATGGATCCTTTCTAGAGAAGGAGTTTCTCTCGAAAGAAGCGAGTGGGAGGAAAGTAGAACTTGATGAGGTAACTGTACCTGCTCCCTTATTGGAAAGTAGTTCATCACAGAAATCTGTTCCTGTGACTCCTACACCAATTAGTGAGGAAGTTAATGATGATGATCATGGAACTTCAGATCAAGTTATTACTGAACCTCGTAGGTCAACCAGAGTAAGATCCGCACCAGAGTGGTACAGTAATCCTGTTCTGGAGGTTATGTTACTAAACCATGACGAACCTAGGAACTATGAAGAAGCGATGGTGAGCCCAGATTCCACGAAATGGCTTGAGGCCATGAAATCTGAGATAAGATCCATGTATGAGAACAAAGTATGGACTTTGATTGACTTGCCCAATGATCGGCGAGCCATTGAGATTAAATGGATCTTCAAGAGGAAGACAGACGCTGATAGTAGTGTTACTATCTACAAAGCTAGAATTGCCGCAAAAGGTTTTCGACAAGTTTAAGGTGTTGACTACGATGAGAGTTTCTCACTCGTATCTATGCTCTAAGCTCAAACCCAAATCGGAGAAATGTGTCTTCATAGGATACCCAAAGGAAACTGTTGGGTACACCTTCTATCACAGATCCGAAGGCAAGACATTCGTTGCTAAGAATGGGTCCTTTCTAGAGAAGGAGTTTCTCTCAAAAGAAGTGAGTTGGAGGAAAGTAGAACTTGATGAGGTAACTGTACCTGCTCCCTTATTGGAAAGTAGTTCATCACAGAAACCGGTTTCTGCGACACCTACACCAATTAGTGAGGAAGTTAATGATGATGATCATGAAACTTCAGATCAAGTTATTACTGAACCTCGTAGGTCAACTAGAGTAAGATCCGCACCAGGGTGGTACGGTAATCCTGTTCTGAAGGTTATGTTACTAGACCATGACGAACCTACGAACTATGAAGAAGCGATGGTGAGCCCAGATTCCGCAAAATGGCTTGAGGCCCTAAATCCGAGATGGGATCCATGTATGAGAACAAAGTATGGACTTTGGTTGACTTGCCCGATGATCGGCAAGCCATTGAAATTAATGGATCTTCAAGAAGAAGACTGACGCTGACGGTAATGCTACTGTCTATAAAGCTCGACTTGTTGCGAAAGGTTTTCGACAAATTCAAGGGATTGACTACGATGAGACCTTCTCACTCGTATCTATGCTTAAGTCTGTCCGAATCATGTTAGCAATTGCCGCATTTTATGAAATATGGCAAATGGATAAACAAAACTGCATTCCTTAATGGATTTATTAAAGAAGAGTTGTATATGATGCAACCAGAAGGTTTTGTCAATCCTAAAGGTGCTAACAAAATATGCAAGCTCCAACGATCCATCTATGGACTGGTGCAAGCATCTCGGAGTTGGAATATAAGCTTTGATAAGTTGATCAAAGGATATAGTTTTATACAGACTTGCGGTGAAGCCTGTATTTACAAGAAAGTGAGTGGGAGCACTACAGCATTTCTGATAAGTATATGTGAATGACATATTGTTGATCGGAAATAATGTAGAATTATTCTGCAAAGCATAAAGGAGTGTTTGAAAGGAGTTTTTCAAAGAAAGACCTCGGTGAAGCTGCTTACATATTGGGCATCAAGATCTATAGAGATAGATCAAGACGCTTGATAAGTTTATTCAATGAGTACATACCTTAACAAGATTTTGAAGTGGTTCAAAATGGAACAGTCAAAGAAAGAGTTTCTTACCTGTGTTACAAGGTGTGAAATTGAGTAAGACTCAAAGCCCGACCACGGCAGAAGATAGAGAAAGAATGAAAGTCATTCCCTATGCCTTGGCCATAGGTTCTATAAAGTATGCCATGCTGTGTACCAGATCTATTGTATACCCTACACTGATTTTGGCAAGGGAGTACAATAGTGATCTAGGAGTAGATCACTGGACAACGGTCAAAATTATCCTTAGTGGAATAAGGATATGTTTCTCGATTATGGAAGTGACAAAAGGCTCGTCGTAAAGGGTTACGTCGATGCAAGTTTTGACACTAAATCTAGATGACTCTAAGTCTCGATCTAGATACATATTGAAAGTGGGAGCAATTAGCTAGAGTAGCTCCGTGCAGAGCATTGTAGACATAGAAATTTGCAAAATACTTACGGATCTGAATGTGACAGACCCGTTGACTAAAATTATCTCACAATCAAAACATGATCACACCTTAGTACTCTGTGGGTGTTAATCACATAGCGATGTGAACTAGATTATTGACTCTAGTAAACCCTTTGAGTGTTGGTCACATAGAGATGTGAACTATGGATGTTAATCACATGGTGATGTGAATTATTGATGTTAAATTACATGGCGATGTGAACTAGATAATTGACTCTAGTGCAAGCGGGAGACTGAAGGAAATATGCCCTAGAGGCAATAATAAAGTATTATATATTTCCTTATATCATGATAAATGTTTATTATTCATGCTAGAATTGTATTAACCGGAAACATAATACATGTGTGAATACATAGACAAACAGAGTGTCACTAGTATGCCTCTACTTGACTAGATCGTTAATCAAAGATGGTTATGTTTCCTAGCCATAGACATGAGTTGTCATTTGATTAACGGGATCACCTCATTAGGAGAATGACGTGATTGACTTGACCCATTCCGTTAGCTTAGCACTCGATCTTTTAGTATGTTGCTATTGCTTTCTTCATGACTTATACATGTTCCTATGACTATGAGATTATGCAACTCCCGTTTACCGGAGGAACACTTTGTGTGCTACCAAACATCACAACGTAAATGGGTGATTATAAAGGTGCTCTATAGGTGTCTCCAAAGGTACTTGTTGGGTTGGCGTATTTCGAGATTAGGATTTGTCACTCCGATTGTCGGAGAGGTATCTCTGGGCCCACTCGGTAATGCACATCACTATAAGCCTTGCAAGCATTGTGACTAATGAGTTAGTTGCGGGATGATGTATTACAGAACGAGTAAAGAGACTTGCCGGTAACGAGATTGAACTAGGTATCGAGATACCGACGATCGAATCTCGGGCAAGTAACATACCGATGACAAAGGGAACAACGTATGTTGTTATGCGGTCTGACCGATAAAGATCTTCGTAGAATATGTGGGAGCCAATATGGGCATCCAGGTCCCGCTATTGGTTATTGATCGGAGAGGTGTCTCGGTCATGTCTACATAGTTCTCAAACCCGTAGGGTCCGCACGCTTAACGTTACGATGATAGTTTTATTGAGTTTTGATGTACCGAAGGAGTTCGGAGTCCCGGATGAGATCGGGGACATGACGAGGAGTCTCGAAATGGCCGAGACGTAAAGATCGATATATTGGACGACTATATTCGGACTTCGGAAAGGTTCCGAGTGATTCGGGTATTTTTCGGAGTACCGGAGAGTTACGGGAATTCATATTGGGCCTTAATGGGCCATACGGGAAAGGAGAAAAAGGCCCCAAAGGGTGGCCGCACCCCTCCCCATGGGCTAGTCCGAATTGGACTAGGGAGGGGGGGCGCCCCCTTCCTTCTTTCTCCTTCCCCCTTCCCTTCTCCTACTCCCACAAGGAAAGGAGGAGTCCTACTCCCACCCCCCTTGGGCGCGCCACCTCCCCTTGGCCGGCCCTCTCCCCCTTGCTCCTTTATATACGGGGGCAGGGGGGCACCTCTATACACACTTGATATACGATATTTTAGCCGTGTGCGGTGCCCCCCTCCACCATATTACACCTCGATAATACCGTTGCGGAGCTTAGGCGAAGCCCTGCGTCGGTGGAACATCATCATCGTCACCACGCCGTCGTGCTGACGAAACTCTCCCTCAACACTCGGCTGGATCGGAGTTCGAGGGATGTCATCGAGCTGAACGTGTGTAGAACTCGGAGGTGCCGTGCGTTCGGTACTTGATCGGTCGGATCGTGAAGACGTACGACTACATCAACCGCGTTGTGATAACGCTTCCGCTGTCGGTCTACGAGGGTACGTGGACAACACTCTCCCCTCTCGTTGCTATGCATCACCATGATCTTGTGTGTGCGTAGGATTTTTTTTTGAAATTACTACGTTCCCCAACAATTGAAGCTAACCCGGAGAAAATAAAGGCTATCACCTCTCTGGCTAAACCGGCGTGTATCAATGATGTTCAGCGTTTGGCGGGTCGCATTGCGGCCTTAAGCCCGTTCATAAGCCGGTTAGGCGAGAAGGCTATCCCTCTTTACCAGATGATGAAGAAGACATATCACTTTGTCTAGAGTGATGCTGCTGATCAGGTGTTCGAGGCCTTGAAGAAACAGTTAGCTGAGCCGCTGGTTCTCGCTGCTCCCATTGATAAAGAGCCCATGTTGTTGTATGTGGCTTCCAATAGCCGAGCCGTTAGCATGGCCATTGTGGTGGAAAGGAAGGAATTAGGCAAGGAGCATCCGGTTCAGCGGCCGGTTTACTACATCAGTGAAGTGCTCATTGAATCCAAGCAGAGGTATCCACATTGGTAGAAGCTTGTATATGGGGTGTTCATGGCTAGTCGCAAGCTCAAGCAATATCTTCTAGGTCATCCCATCACTGTGGTTAGTTCTACTCATTTAGGGGATATTATTCAAAACAGAGAAGCCACATGTCGGGTAGCCAAGTGGGCCATTGAGCTTGGACCCCATGGTTTGAAGTATATGCCTCGCACAGCCATCAAGTCTCAAGCACTTGTGGATTTTATCAATGATTGGATAGAGTTGCAGATGCCTGAGGAGAAGCCGGATAGCACATATTGGACTATTCACTTCGATGGATCCAGGCAGTTGGAGGGCTCGGGGGCTGGAGTTATCTTGACTTCCCCACGAGGTGATAAATTTTGTTATGTTTTAAGGTTGATGTTCCCTTGCACTAATAATGCAGTTGAGTATGAGGCCTTGCTCCATGGTCTTCGTATGGCTAAGGAGATGAACTTAAGCTGGGTGAGGTGTTTTGGTGACTCAGATTTGGTGGCCCAGCAAGTTTCAGGCACTTGGGATTCTAAGGATCCACTCATGGCGGCTTATCACCGAGAGGTTGATGCTATTGCTGATCACTTCAAAGGTTATCAAGTTGAACATGTTGATCGCAGGAAAAATGAGGTGGCTGATGCTTTGAGCCGGTTAGGGTCCCAACGTAAGCCGGTGCCACCTAACACTTTCCTGGATATTCTGCATAAAACTTCAGTCAAATTGCCTACAGAGGAAGATCTTGCTATTCCTGACCCGGAAGCACAATTGGTGGCGACTCTTCATGCTATCCCTGATTGGACAGTTCCATATTCGGCTTACATGACCTGGGGCGAGTTACCTGAGGATGAAACTTTGGCCAGTCAGATAATCCGGCGGTCTAAGTCAATGACTATTGTCAATGGAGAGTTGCATCATCGCAGTGTCACAGGGGCGTTTCAACGTTGTGTTTCTCCTGAGGAAGGCTGTGAGATTCTACGAGAGATTCATGAAGGAGATTGTGGTCATCATGCCGTCTCTAAGTATCTCATAGACAAAGCTTTCCGTCATGGATTTTATTGGCTGACGGCTCATGCTGATGCAGAGGATTTGGTCAGTAAATGTGATGGTTGTCAGAAATTTTCACGACGAGCTCATGTGCCGGCTCAAGAATTGAGGATGATTCCAATTGCTTGGCCATTTGCAGTCTGGGGGCTTGATATGGTTGGACCCTTCAAAAGGTCCAAGGATAAAAGACCCACCTTTTGGTGGCGGTTGACAAATTTACAAAGTGGGTTGAAACAGAGCCGGTTAGCAAGTGTGATGCGGCGACAGCGGTTCAATTCATCAAAAAGGTGATTTTCCGTTTTGGTTTTCCCCACAGTATTATAACTAATAATGGCACTAATCTGTCCAAGGGTGCTATGAAAGAGTTTTATCAACGAGAACATATTCGACTTGATGTATCATCAGTGGCTCACCCCCAGTCCAATGGTCAAGCTGAGAGAGCCAATCAAGAAATTTTGAGAGGCATTAAGCCCCGGCTTATGGTCCCTTTGCAGAGGACGCCGGCTTGTTGGGTGGATGAGTTACCCTTAGTGTTATTGAGCATCAATACCACCCCCAACAGATCTACGGGTTACACGCCTTTCTTCATGGTTTACGGAGCAAAGGCGGTTCTCCCTAGTGACATCCGTCACAATTCATCTTGTGTGGCAGCTTATGTTGAAGCTGATAATGAAAAAGCACGTCAGGATGCACTTGACATGTTGGATGAAGAGCGTGACCTTGCGGCGGCTCGTTCGGCGATTTACCAGCAAGATCTGCGCCGTTATCACAGCCGCCGGGTTAAAACCAGAACCTTTCAAGAAGGTGACTTAGTGCTCCGGCTTATCCAGGATCAAACTGATATGCACAAACTATCCCCGCCTTGGGAAGGGCCCTTTGTGGTCAGCAAAAATCTAAACAACGGGTCATATTACCTTATCGATATTCGGGCCCACAAGGACTCACGCACGTCGGAGGAGGAGACCCGCCGGCCGTGGAATATTGCTCATCTTCGGCCTTATTACACCTGAGCCACCGGCTCTTGTGATGTACATATTTTGACAATGTATATATTATGATGAATATAATAAATCTGGCATCCCTGATAATTCCGGGCCTCTGTCGTTTCATTTTGGGAATAATGAGTCTTTATTATCACTTCATATGGTCACTTGGGGGCTTCCTGCTCATCGAGCATAGCTATGACTACCCTTTTGATCCGGCTTGTACGCCATGATTACAAAATACTTGGGGGCTTCCTGCTCATCGAGCATAGCTATGATTACCCTATTGATTTGGCTTGTACGCCTGGAATGAAATATTACTTGGGGGCTCTTTGTTCAATGGACAAGAGTTTTTAGGAGCCTTGTAATAGGCTTGGAAGCCAGGTGTATTCACCTAAAAAACCCGAGTTATCCTGCCTTTTTAAGTCTGCCACTCTGCCCAGATTGACTGGAATGACTCGTCGTACTTTTGACAAGTCAATCTTATACAGACCCTGAACTTGTCAAAGTTAAACCGACGATTGGTCATGTGAGGCCCGGCTTATAAGGTTGAATGAAGGTTTAACTCAGTGGCTGTGCGACCCTTGAAAAGCACTTGACTTGAAGGCTTGGCAGCCTGTGGAAAGCCTTGTTTTTTGCTTTTTATTCGATTTGAACATTTTTTTAGCTTTATTTTTTGTGATATATTTGAAAACCAATAAAGGATATGTTGCCTTATGGTTCATATATGAATTTATCCGGCGTTTGTTAACCCGGCCTGGCTTTGGACTATAAGTCGCTAGTGTATGATGATTTTATATGCTTAGAAGCGCTGTGCTCTAAGTTTTGGGATATTACCCCTTGCTACATACAGCGTTGTAAGCCAGCGGTATAAATCAATTGAACAGGGCATTGTGCACTCAATCTTTTGGGTTGTAACCCTTATTGCACCGGTATGATAAGCCGGCAGTGTGAGCAAATATCACAGAGCACTTGTGATCTGTTTATGTGCAGGAAAAATAAAATCAGCTCTACATACTTGATGATATCATAAGCATAAAGTGGCAGATCTTCAACTAGCAGATAACAATGTTACGCAAAACAAAACATGCACGATGGCATGGCAAATCAAGAGTTTAACTAGCCTATTACAAGGCATCTGATGGCCCAACGAGGGTAAGTGTTTTGAGATGTCAACACAACAAAGTATTATGCTTCATAAATCGGCTCATGGCTGTTGGCGGGTTGAAGCCTCCGGGTCATCTTGCGCCTCTTCTTCATCTTCAGCTCCTTGGTTATCCGTCAGCTGGAAGTCGGGCGTAGCCCAGTTGATACCGGTCAACGCTCTAAACACAACTTCATCATCAATAAGGTTTGATGGATCAATGTCAGGAGCGAAGGTGTGCTTACGAATCGGCGGGATGAGATCCCTTGGCTGGTGAACCGACACATTCACTTTCTTGTTTTCAGCATCATAAGCCGCCTGGTATGTGGATAGATTGGTTTCGTCAGCCAGCTTACTTGCTAAGGGACGCATTGCTCTTGCTATTTCTGCAAAATCATCAACACTGAAGGCAGATCCATCTTCTTTCATGCTGGGCAGCCATTGGCCAAATCCTCGGGATCAAGATCTGCTTGCCATGCCTTTGCCCGGCTTAAGGCAGTCAAGGCGCCGACTCTGGCAGCTCCCCAAGTCATCAATCCTTTGCGGCAGCACGGATAACTTCTCCAGTGTGTCTTTGATGAGTGTTGAGGGAGATTTCTTATGCAGCACAACAGCAATGGTTCATTGCACGCTAGTATATAATTTTTCTACAAGAGTGTAGAGAGCTTTAAGCCGGACGCGCATATCTGAGCCCAAATTAGCGCTCCGAGAACCTATATCAGTAAGGTTATGGGTAAGCCGGCAGCCGTTTATACTATGATTATTAAGGTACAAGGGAGACATGTGTACTACTTACGGAAGATGGCTGACGACATGATATTGATTTGTTGCTTTAAGCCGGACAACTCATCAGTCACCGGCTTAAGAGCGGCTTCAACATCTTCTACTCTCTTCAGTAGAGCTGCCTTTTCAGTCTCCCAGCCTTCTTTCTCAGCATTGAAGTTTTGCTTAAGCTGTTCAATGTTCTCTAAAGCCGTTTTTAACTCCGTTTTGGCTTTGGATGTCTTAGCTTGCTGAGTTTTCACGTTGGCCTTCAGATCATTCAGCTGTGCATCCTTCTCAACTAGTTCAGCCTGTGACATAAGCAAACAGGGAAGGCATTATGATCATGATTATTTGCAAAGTCCCACGCACAATACAAGTATTATCCTTGGCGCTTGGGGGCTAATGTCTATTGCTTTTTAGAACTTTTTTGAAGTCCCAAGCACAATACAAGTATTATACTTGGCACTTGGGGGCTTTTCAAAGAAGAATTTATTTGCTGACCCGGACAAATGATGTGATCCGGTTTTAAAAGATTACAAGTCAGAATATTGGTTTCAAACAGGATGATTAGTTCCGGTTCATTCATGATTGATTAAACCGACCCTTGGGGGCTACAGATGCAAAGTTGATTCTGGCTACTTAAAGTCCCGACTTAACATACTTATTAAGCCGGCCCTTGGGGGCTACGGATGCAAAGTTCTTCACTGCTATTTCAAGTCCTGGCTTAACAAGATGATTTAAGCCGGCCCTTGGGGGCTACTAGTGATGCTATGCAGTTCTTTATGGCAATTGGAAAGTCTACATCATATTCAAGTTTTATCATATCCTATAGACTTGGCGGCTGATAGACAGATAATTATGAAAGAGAATGGTGATTGAATTACCTCATAGCGTTCCTTCATCAAATTGACCAAGCCGTCTCAAAGTCACGGCTGGTGTACAGATGGTTCAAATAACCAGAGTGGATGTCTTGGGCACTGAACTGGGCATAGCTCTCTAAGTCTACCTTCCACTTGCCTTTATCTTCAGCAGAAATTTCTTCCTTGGCGCTGTGCTTAGATAAGACAGTAGGGTGACCCGGGGCTGTGAAACCAAACCCAGTGACGACAACATCATCAGTCTTTTCCTCAGCAGGCTTAATCGGGCTTGGTGACTTAGAAATGGCCGGTTCAACGTCCATATGATCTATGGAGACTTCATGGTCATGTGGTGGCAGATCATCAAGGGTGGCCTCAGCAATTGGGTTCGAAGGTTCTGACTGTTGTTTTTCCGGTTCAGATGGGTTGGAGTCGTCGACCGGCTTATTCAATTTTGCCTTCTTCCTGGGTTTGGTCTGGCCCCTGCAAATAAGAAGCACAAAGAGATCAATATATTTATCAGGCATAAAAATTTAAATGATTGAATTTACCCTCACCCAGGTACAGTCTTGAAGGTTGGGATTTGAGTCCCAATTGATTCGCCAAAGGAGGAATGAGAAGTCCCCTGATAGTTTGAATTAGACAGGTTAAGAGGTTGTCGGAAATGATCCGCCTTGGGATAAAGTATATCAGAAATATGTAATACCTCTGGGCGGCGTTTGCGAACCGGCATGTTTGGTAAGCCGGAAGAAGTAATCACACCGCCACTATGCCGGGTGGTGCGGCGAGCTTCATGCTGCTGTTTCTTCAAAAGAAAGTTGGGATCCAAGTGAGCTAAAGGGTGAGAAAAGCTTACTTTTCGGCTTGCTTGTCGGGTTTTTTGTGTTGGCAGAGGTTCTAAGCTGGAGGAAAGAATAATTACCTCTGCGTCATCTGCACGGCTGGCTTCTGCGTCATCCTGATCATAGTCATTGTCAATAAGATGTATAAAAAATGAGCCAAGAGAGTCAAGTTCTACCTCCGACTCATCATCATCCTTGTCATCATCCATGTTTAAATTGGTGGACTCGGTGGTTTTCCTCTTGGCAGGCCTCTTGGTGGCCTTGGCTTTGGTACGAGCCAGTTTGGCCGGTTTATCTTGTGGTTTCTTCTTCCAAAATGGAGAATTGGCCTGTTGAGGTCAAAAAGATCATAGTGAGCATAATTATTGCAAATATGGTTGAGCGAAAGTTGTGCAACACTTACGGTTGGCGGCTTGTTGAAGGTGCAGAAAGGATTAAGTCATGTTTTACTGCATTCCTTCAAAGCTTCGTTCAGCAATTTCTTGGTGGCTTCAGTAATTTCTGCATTAGACAGTTGAATGTCGCAGTGGCGCTGGGGATCTTTTAAATCGCCAGTATATTCAGACATTAAGCCGGGGTGACGGCTTAATGGCAAGATACTCCAGGACACCCAGCACCGGACAAGGTCGACGCCGGTTAAGCCGTTGGCCATAAAGGCTATGAGCTTTGAAAAAGTTGGCGCATATTTGGCCCGCTCCTTCGTGTTAATCCGTGGGGGGAGTGGATGTGTGTTGCTAAGCCAGTGGTCGCGGTAACCCGGCAGGGGATTTTCATCTGCTGGAGATGTGTTTTCACAGTAGAACCAAGTTTGGTTCCAATCTTTGGGATGACTCGGCGGCTTGGCGTAGGGAAAGCTAGCTTCTTTCCTCTTCTGAATTGAAACCCCACCGAGTTCCAAGATGGGCCCATCAGTAAACTCTGTCTGACGGTTTAAATAGTAGAATTCTCTGAATCAACGGTGGGCTCCTCTTGAAGAAGCTAGCTTCACAGAATACTTGGAAATTGCAAATGTTGGGCATGGAGTTGGGTCCGATATTTTGAGGGTGAAGTTGGAAAAAATGAAGCACATCACGGAAAAACTTTGAGCCGGGTGGGCTGAACCCCCGACTCAGGTGGTCAGTGAAAACAATCACTTCTCCGTCCTTGGGTTTAGGAGGATTTTCTTCACCAGGGGCCCTCCAGTGGATGTCCTCTTTCTTGGCTAGGGCGCCAGTTGCAACGAAGTTGTTCAGGTCTTCTTCAGTGACCCGAGATTGGACCCAGTTGCAAGTAGTGTATGTCTTAGCCATTTTTCGATGATCTGAAGGAAAGATTATGCCGGTTTAAGATTATATGGTTAAGCCGACTGTTGGTTTAAAGGCAAATAATAATGAAGCATGCATGCAAAGGTGTTAAACCGGAGGATGGCGTTGAAGTTATAAATATGAGCTATTGGCGGCTTAAGAGGGGGCTAATGGTACCTGGTGGATTATGGTTTATGAGTTAAGCCGCCCACACGGTTGTTGATTTGCAGATCTGAAGAAAAAATTGCTAAGTGTTGGAAAAACAAATTTCACAGATTGATGCTATGATTTTGGATCTACGACACTTCAGATAATGGAAAATATTTAGACCTAAATTGCAGTACTTGAGCAGGTCATGTGTCCAGATTGGATTTCTTACGCGAAAGGAGATGCTCTAATAGCAAAAATGAGTACCACGACTACCGCCGCGCAGGAGGGGTACCAAGTTTCAATCAAAAATCACAAGCTACAGTGAAGAGCGAAGATGAACTCCGATGAACTCGTGAAAACCCTAATGGGATCTACGAAAAAAGGGAAGAGGAAAACTCACCAGAGCTATTGAACAGCGGAGGCGTGCGGACGAACTCTGATCAACGCAGGTTGATGCAGCGGCCGTTGTCGAGGCAGTGGCAAAAGTCGACGGCGGCGGCAAAGCTCGGGCGCTGAGGCGTCGTGAGGTAGAAGACAGAGACGAGGAGGGAAGGGGGGAAAGTGAAAAGGGACCCCTGGCCCTATTTACAAGGCTGGAAGGATAAATGGCATGCACAGGAACCGAGGAGGCTAAAAAATGGATATGTGACAGCACAGACGCCTCGATTTTTGGAGGTTCATTAAAAGAGAAGATATATTAAGATTTGGGCCTTGTGTAATATTAATGACAGGTGACGTCACGGCGAGTTACCACAATCCTAGGGGATGACGTCATGGCGGGTTACAAGATCTCACAAGAGAAAGTAAGGAAGGATTTTTTCTAAGTGTTGAAGATTGATATGAACAAGTTCACATCAACCTGGGCCTAATGTTGGGGATATAACTATTGGATGTGACCCGCCCAGGAGGGGCCGGGTCATACCACTGGCGGTTCATAATGACAAGGCCTATAAATATGTTAAAGATGGCGGTTCTCGAAGTAGGCTTATTGAAGGCCCAAGACCCAAAGGCGACTTGAGACCCACGGGCGTAAACCGCCATATGTTAACTTGTACATTAAGGAAAGTATATGTTCTGTCACCGAGCCGAACACGTTGTGTATGAGCCAGCCGGGACTCTGTAGGCCACCGGGCATCAGCCTATGTATATAAAGGGTGACTCGGCGGCGGTTTAGGGCAAGAAACAAGAGATCGAAAGCTAGGTCAAGCGTATTCGCTCCCTGGTAATCGAAACCTAAGCAATACCACCTCAAACTGGATTAGGCCTTTACCTTCACCGCAAGTGGCCGAACCAGTATAAACTCTCTGTGTCCTTTGTCCCGTTTAACCCCTTTAAGCTAACCTAGTTGTGATGGCTCCACGGCTAAGTCCTTCTGCAAGGATATCTGTCGTGACAATTCCACGACACCGACGATAGATGTAGAGGTAGCGTGCCGACGGCGATCACATCGACTTTGGAACCATTTCCCACGCGCATCATCACCTCGTCCTTAGCCAATCTTCATTTAATCCATAGCCCATGTTTCGAGTTGCAAATATGAGCAACAGAACCAGTATAAAATACACAGGCGCTACTACGAGCATTAGTAAGGTACACATCAATAACATGTATATCAAATATACCTTTCACTTTGCTATCCTTCTTATCCGCCAAATACTTGGGGCAGTTCCGCTTCTAGTGACCAGTCCCTTTGCAGTAGAAGCACTTAGTCTCAGGCTTAGGTCTAGACTTGGGCTTCTTCACTTGAGCAACAACTTGCTTGCCGTTCTTCTTGAAGCTCCCCTTCTTCTGTTTGCTCTTTTTCTTGAAACTAGTGGTCTTGTTAACCATCAACACTTGATGCTCCTTCTTGATTTCTACCTCCGCAGCCTTTAGCATCGCGAAGAGCTCGGGAATTGTCTTATCCATCCCTTGCATATTATAGTTCATCACGAAGCTTTTGTAGCTTGGTGGCAGTGATTGAAGAACTCTGTCAATGACACTATCATCAGGAAGATTAACTCCCAATTGAGTCAAGTGGTTGTGGTACCCAGACATTCTGAGTATATGTTCACTGACAGAACTATTATCCTCCATCTTGCAGCTATAGAACTTATTGGAGACTTCATATCTCTCAATTTGGGCATTTGCTTGAAATATTTACTTCAACTCCTGGAACATCTCATATGCTCCATGACATTCAAAACGTCGTTGAAGTCCCGATTCTAAGCCGTAAAGCATGGCACACTGAACTATCGAGTAGTCATCAGCTTTGCTCTGCCAGACGTTCATAACGTCCGGTGTTGCTCTTGCAGCGGGTCTTGCACCTAGCGGTGCTTCCAAGACGTAATTCTTCTGTGCAGCAATGAGGATAATCCTCAAGTTACGGACCCAGTCCGTGTAGTTGCTACCATCATCTTTCAACTTAGCTTTCTCTAGGAACGCATTAAAATTCAAAGGAATGGTAGCATGGGCCATTGATCTACAACAACATAGACATGCAAAAAACTATCAGGTACTAAGTTCATGATAAATTAAAGTTCAATTAATCATATTACTTAAGAACTCCCACTTAGATAGACACCCCTCTAGTCATCTAAATGATCACGTGATCCATATCAACTAAACCATGTCCGATCATCACGTGAGATGGAGAAGTTTTCAATGGTGAACATCACTATGTTGATCATATCTACTATATGATTCACGTTCGATCTTTCGATCTCAGTGTTCCAAGGCCATATCTGCATATGCTAGGCTCGTCAAGTTTAACCTGAGTATTCTGCGTGTGCAAAACTGGCTTGCACCCGTTGTATGTGAACGTAGAGCTTATCACACCCGATCATCACGTGGTGTCTCGGCACGATGAACTGTAGCAACGGTGCATACTCAGGGAGAACACTTATACCTTGAAATTTAGTGAGGGGTCATCTTATAATGCTACCGCCGTACTAAGGCATAAAGGATAAACATCACATGCAAACAAAATATGTGACATGATATGGTCATCATCATCTTGTGCCTTTGATCTCCATCTCCAAAGTACCGTCATGATCTCCATCGTCACCGGCTTGACACCTTGATCTCCATCATAACATCGTTGTCATCTCGCCAACTATTGCTTCTACGACTATAGCTACCGCTTAGTGATAAAGTAAAGCAATTACATGGCGATTGCATTTCATACAATAAAGCAACAACCATAAGGCTCCTGCCAGTTGCCGATAACGGTTACAAAACATGATGATCTCATACAACAATTTATATCTCATCACATCTTGACCATATCACATCACAACATGCCCTGCAAAAACAAGTTAGACGTCCTCTACTTTGTTGTTGCAAGTTTTACGTGGCTGCTGACGATGACATGGACCTAGGGTAGGGTAATGGGCCTGACCTAGACACCCTTCCCAAGGACACTACCCTATAGTCAAAGACATTCAAAGTACAGCAGCATCTACTGACTGTAATCACTTTAGAGTGCAACCCACTCGACCAGAAGCATTCCACTCGGATAACCCAATTCCATTCGACCAGGATGTACTCACTCGACCACAATAGAAATCACTTGGAATGAAGAAGATCTAAAGTCACTCAGAATGGCAACGGTCAGGCGTTCACTCCTTAGTCTTAATGATCATTTATATGCCTTTATTGCTGGCATTACCAGTAACGTCCTACCTTTATGTACATTGAACCCCTTGTAACATGGGATGGCTGGGGTCCTGGCGCACTCTATATAAGCCACCCCTCCTCTAGTACAAGGGTTCGCACCCCCTGTATCTTCACGCATAATCCAATCGACCAAGCCTCCGGGCACCGAGACGTAAGGCTGTTACTTCCTCCGAGAAGGGCCTGAACTCGTAAACCTTGCGTGAACAATCTCACCGTAGCTAGGATCTTGCCTCCTCCTACGTACCCCCCTATTCTACTGCCAGACTTAGAACAACGACAGTTGGCGCCCACCGTGGGGCAGGTGTCTTAGCGACTTTCCGGTGAGGTTGCGATTTTTCCGATTCCCATCATCATGGTTTCCGGTGGTGGATTGGCTGAGGGCTGATACGTATCCAACGTATCTATAATTTATGAAGTATTCATGCTATTATATTATCTGTTTTGGATGTTTATGGGCTTTATTAAACACTTTTATATTATTTTTGGGACTAACCTATTAACCCAGAGCCCAGTGCCAGTTTCTGTTTTTCCCTTGTTTCAGTGTTTCGCAGAAAAGGAATATCAAACGGAGTCCAAACGGAATGAAACCTTCGGGAGCGTGATTTTTGGAACGAACGTGATCCAGGAGACTTGGAGTTGAAGTCAAGGAAGCTTCGAGGTGGCCACGAGGCAGGGAGGCGCGCCTGCCCCCTGGGCACGCCCCCACCCTCGTGGCTCCCCTGACCGACTTCTTTCGCCTATATATATCCATATACCCTAAAAACATCGGGGAACAGAATAGATCGGGAGTTCTGCCGCCGCAAGCCTCTGTAGCCACCAAAAACCAATCGGGACCCTGTTCCGGCACCCTACCGGAGGGGGATCCCTCACCGGTGGCCATCTTCATCATCCAGGCGCTCTCCATGACGAGGAGGGAGTAGTTCACCCTAGGGGCTGAGGGTATGTACCAGTAGCTATGTGTTTGATCTCTCTCTCTCTCTCTCTCGTGCTCTTGATTCGGCACGATCTTGATGTACCGCGAGCTTTGCTATTATAGTTGGATCTTATGATGTTTCTCCCCCTCTACTCTCTTGTAATGGATTGAGTTTTCCCTTTGAAGTTATCTTATCGGATTGAGTCTTTAAGGATTTGAGAACACTTGATGTATGTCTTGCATGTGCTTATCTATGGTGACAATGGGATATTCACGTGATCCACTTGATGTATGTGTTTGGTGATCAACTTGCCGGTTCCGTTTGTGAACTTATGCATAGGGGTTGGCACACATTTTCGTCTTGACTCTCCGGTAGAAACTTTGGGGCACTCTTTGAAGTTCTTTGAGTTGGTTGAATAGATGAATATGAGACTGTGTGATGCATATCGTATAATCATACCCACGGATACTTGAGGTGACATTGGAGTATCTAGGTAACATTAGGGTTTTGGTTGATTTGTGTCTTAAGGTGTTATTCTAGTACGAACTCTAGGATAGATCAAACGGAAAGAATAGCTTTGTGTTATTTTACTACGGACTCTTGAATAGATCGATCAGAAATAATAACTTTGAGGTGGTTTCATACCCTACAATAATCTCTTCGTTTGTTCTCCGCTATTAGTGACTTTGGAGTGACTCTTTGTTGCATGTTAAGGGATAGTTATATGATCCAATTATGTTATTATTGTTGAGAGAACTTGCACTAGTGAAAGTATGAACCCTAGGCCTTGTTTCCTAGCATTGCAATACCGTTTTCGCTCACTTTTATCATTAGTTACCTTGCTGTTTTTATAATTTCAGATTACAAAAACCTATATCTACCATCCATATTGCACTTGTATCACCATCTCTTTGCCGAACTAGTGCACCTATACAATTTACCATTGTATTGGGTGTGTTGGGGACACAAGAGACTCTTTGTTATTTGGTTGCAGGGTTGTTTGAGAGAGACCATCTTCATCCTACGCCTCCCACGGATTGATAAACCTAGGTCATCCACTTGAGGGAAATTTGCTACTGTCCTACAAACCTCTGCACTTGGAGGCCCAACAATGTCTACAAGAAGAAGGTTGTGTAGTAGACATCAAGCTCTTTTCTGGCGCCGTTGCCGGGGAGGTTAGTGCTTGAAGGTATATCTTTAGATCTTGCAATCGAATCTTTTAGTTTCTGGTTTTATCACTAGTTTAGTCTATAAAAGAAAATTATGAAAAAATGGAATTGAGTTTGCCTCATACACTTCATCTTTTTAATGTCTTTCGTGAAAATGATGGGAAGGAAAATTGTGCTCAAGTACTAGAGGCAGAATTACATAGAATGCTTGGCATAAAATATGTGAATTATGAGCATGATTGCAATGTTGTTAGTATGAATTCTTTGAATACCCATGATGCTAATGATATGCAAAGCCACAAGCTTGGGGATGCTATGTTTGATGAAGATGATATGTTTAGTCCCCCAAGTTTTGATGAGCAAATTTATTATGATGAAAGCATGCCTCCTATTTATGATGATTATTGTGATGACACGTATGCTATAAAGAATAAAGATAACCATGAAACTTGTCATCATGATTTTAATTTTCAATTGGATTATGCTTCACATGATAGTTATCTTGTTGAGTTTGCTCCCACTACTATTCATGAGAAGAAATTTGCTTATGTGGAGAGTAATAAAAATTCTATGCTTGTAGATCATGAAAATAATGCTTTATGTGATAGTTATATTGTTGAATTCATTCATGATGCTACTGAAAATTATTATGAGGGAGGAACATATGCTTGTAGGAATTGCAATAATATCAAGTTTCCTCTCTATGTGCTTAAAGTTTTGAAGCTATGCTTGTTTTGCCTTCCTATGCTAGTTGATTATTGTTCCCATAAGTTGTTTGCTCACAAAATCCCTATGCATAGGAAGTGGGTTAGACTTAAATGTGCTAGTCATATTCTTCATGATGCTCTCTTTATGTTTCAATTCTTATCTTTTATGTGAGCATCATTGAAATCATCATGCCTAGCCAGGGGCGTTAAACATTAGTGCTTGTTGGGAGGCAACCCAATTTTATTTTTGTTCTTTGCCTTTTGCTCCTGTTTAGTAATAAATAAATCATCTAGCCTCTGGTTAGATGTGGTTTTATGTTTTAATTATTGTTTCTGCCAAGTAAGACCTATAGGATCTTCTTGGATGATAATTATTTGATCTTGCTGAAAAAGACAGAAACTTTCTGCTCACGAAAACAATTGTTAAAAATTACCAGAAAGTGATAAAATACTGATTCCAATTGCAGTAGATCAATAAACAAATTATCTAGGTTGTCCTATTTTGGTAGATTTTTCTGAGTTCCATAAGTTTGCGTTTGATGCAGATTACTACAGACTGTTCTGTTTTTGACAGATTCTGTTTTCTATGTGTTGTTTGCTTATTTTGATGAATCTATGAGTAGTATCGGAGGGTATGAACCATAGAGGAGTTGGAATACAGTATATATTACAACAATATGAATTTATATTGAGTTCACAACAGTACCTAAGTGGTGATTTATTTTCTTATACTAACGGAACTTACGAGTTTTCTGTTGAGTTTTGTGTTGTGAAGTTTTCAAGTTTTGGGTAAAGATTTGATGGACTATGGAATAAGGAGTGGCAAGAGCCTAAGCTTGGGGATGCCCAAGGCACCCCAAGGTAAAATTCAAGGACAACCAAAAGCCTAAGCTTGGGGATGCCCCGGATGGCATCCCCTCTTTCGTCTTCGTTCATCGGTAACTTTACTTGGAGCTATATTTTTATTCACCACATGGTATGTGTTTTGCTTGGAGCGTCATTTTATTTTCTTTAGCTTTGCTTGCTGTTTGAACAATATCCCAAGATCTGAAATTCTTAAATGAGAGAGAGTCTTCACAAAGCTACATAATTATTTTAACTACTCATTAATCTTCACTTATATCTTTTTGGAGTAGTTTGTCATTTACTCGTGTGCTTCACTTATATCCTATGAGTAAATGGTTGAATGAATTGAATATCATAAATCTGAAATTATACATGTTTCATATGCTTATCCATGGGGAGTAATGACTTTACATATAAGAAGTAGAGGTGGTAAATTTATTGAAGGTTAGCAAACATTGTATTGGTCACTTGAAGAATTCTTGAAAGAATATTGAAGGAAGAGAGATTTCACATATAAATATACTATCTTGGACATCTTCTGTAATTGTGAGCACTCATTAAAATATGACATGCTAAAAGGTTTATGTTGGACAAGGAAGACAACGTAATGGGTTATGTTTTCTTATATCCGAAATAAAGTATATTGTCATGGATCGCCCAACACGTTGAGCTTGCCTTTCCCCCTCATGCTAGCCAAATTCTTCGCACCAAGTAGAGATACTAATTGTGCTTCCAAACATCCCTTAAACCAGTATTGCCATGAGAGTCCACCATACCTACCTATGGATTGAGTAAGATCCTTCAAGTAAGTTGTCATCGGTGCATGCAATAAAAATTGCTCTCTAAATATGTATGAACTTTTAGTGTGGAGAAAATAAGCTTTATACGATCTTGTGATATGGAAGCAATAAAAGTGAAGGAGTGCATAATAAAGGTCCCTATCACAAGTGGCAATATAAAGTGACGTTCCCTCGCATTAAGATTTTGTGCATCCAACTATAAAAGCGCATGGCAACCTCTACTTCCCTCTGCGAAGGGCCTATCTTTTATTCTTGTCTTTTACCTTATGCAAGAGTCATGGTGATCTTCACCTTTCCTTTTTACATTTTATCCTTTGGCAAGCACATTGTGTTGGAAAGATTCTGATATATATATCCAATTGGATGTAAGGCATCATGAGCTATTATTGTTGACATTACCCTTGAGGTAAAAGGTTGGGAGGCGAATCTATAAGCCCCTATCTTTCTATGTGTCTGATTAAAACTTTGAACCCGTAAATATCGCGTGAGTGTTAGCAATTATGAAAGACTAAATGATAGTTGAGTATGTGGAGTTTGCTAAATCAAAGCTCTGACATAGACTCTTCCTGAAAATAAGATGAATTGTAATTGTTTGATGACTAATAACACGGTTTGTTAGTTTTCAAGAAAGTTTATGATATATACTTTAACATGTGAATAGCTTGTTACTTGATCATGAGAAGCTTTATGAGATGAGCTACTGTTATGATATATAATGATGTTAGAAAAGGTGATTGAAATTATCATTGATCAAACTTGTGCACCTTCTAGCATTCACACTTCATAAATTATTTCTTTTATCATTTACCTACTCGAGGACGAGCAGGAATTAAGCTTGGGGATGCTGATACGTCTCCAACGTATCTATAATTTATGAAGTATTCATGCTATTATATTATTTGTTTTGGATGTTTATGGGCTTTATTAAACACTTTTATATTATTTTTGGGACTAACCTATTAACCCAGAGCCCAGTGCCAGTTTCTGTTTTTTCCCTTGTTTCAGTGTTTCGCAGAAAAGGAATATCAAACGGAGTCCAAACGTAATGAAACCTTCGGGAGTGTGATTTTTGGAACGAACGTGATCCGGGAGACTTGGAGTTGAAGTCAAGGAAGCTTCAAGGTGTCCATGAGGCAGGGAGGCGCGCCTGCCCCCTGGGCACGCCCCCACCCTCGTGGGCCCCTCGTGGCTCCCCTGACCGACTTCTTTCGCCTATATATATATCCATATACCCTAAAAACATCGGGGAACAGAATAGATCGGGAGTTCCGCCGCCGCAAGCCTCTGTAGCCACCAAAAACCAATCGGTACCCTGTTCCGGCACCCTGCCGGAGGGGGGATCCCTCACTGGTGGCCATCTTCATCATCCCGGCGCTCTCCATGACGAGGAGGGAGTAGTTCACCCTCGGGGCTGAGGGTATGTAACAGTAGCTATGTGTTTGATCTCTCTCTCTCTCGTGTTCTTGATTCGGCACGATCTTGATGTACCGCGAGCTTTGCTATTATAGTTGGATCTTATGATGTTTCTCCCCCTCTACTCTCTTGTAATGGATTGAGTTTTCCCTTTGAAGTTATCTTATCTGATTGAGTCTTTAAGGATTTGAGAACACTTGATGTATGTCTTGCATGTGCTTATCTGTGGTGACAATGGGATATTCACGTGATCCACTTGATGTATGTTTTGGTGATCAACTTGCGGGTTCCGTTTGTGAACTTATGCATAGGGGTTGGCACACGTTTTCGTCTTGACTTTCCGGTAGAAACTTTGGGGCACTCTTTGAAGTTCTTTGTGTTGGTTGAATAGATGAATATGAGACTGTGTGATGCATATCGTATAATCATACCCACGGATACTTGAGGTGACATTGGAGTATCTAGGTGACATTAGGGTTTTGGTTGATTTGTGTCTTAAGGTGTTATTCTAGTACGAACTCTAGGATAGATCGAACGGAAAGAATAGCTTTGTGTTATTTTACTACGGACTCTTGAATAGATCGATCAGAAAGATTAACTTTGAGGTGGTTTCGTACCCTACAATAATCTATTCGTTTGTTCTCTGCTATTAGTGACTTTGGAGTGACTCTTTGTTGCATGTTGAGGGATAGTTATATGATCCAATTATGTTATTATTGTTGAGAGAACTTGCACTAGTGAAAGTATGAACCCTAGGCCTTGTTTCCTAGCATTGCAATACTGTTTTCGCTCACTTTTATCATTAGTTACCTTGCTGTTTTTATAATTTCAGATTACAAAAACCTATATCTACCATCCATATTGCACTTGTATCACCATCTCTTCACCGAACTAGTGCACCTATACAATTTACCATTGTATTGGGTGTGTTGGGGACACAAGAGACTCTTTGTTATTTGGTTGCAGGGTTGTTTGAGAGAGACCATCTTCATCCTACGCCTCCCACGGATTGATAAACCTTAGGTCATCCACTTGAGGGAAATTTGCTACTGTCCTACAAACCTCTGCACTTGGAGGCCCAACAACGTCTACAAGAAGAAGGTTGTGTAGTAGACATCAAGGGCCGCGAGATCCGTCTCGGCGCGCTCGATTTCGTCGCCGACGACTCCGCCTGGCTCCAGGAGGCCCCCCTCGACGTCAAGGCGCTCCCCGTCCGCGGGGCGACGCACTTTCACGCATGCGTCCACGGCGTCCTACTGCGGCAGTCGTCGACTCAGTATCGATCGGCTCCCGCGGCATCTTCGCTCCCCGCTATTCGTCGTCGCAAGCGATCTAGTCGATCGCGGCTCAGCGGTGGGTGAGGCATGCAGTGGCTCGTCAGACGGCCACCCCTCAAGTCGCGGCAATCGAGCCCGACGAATCTCTCTACGGCCTGTTCGACTAGCTCCGTTGAGACCCTTTCCGAGTGCGATAGCAGCGACCCTGCGGCGGAAGTTCTGATGGTCGACAAGCCGCGCAGCCCGCCTGGTTTCCGTCGCGGCAACAGCGGCGATCCGTCGCGTGTTCACGAGGAATACCATCCCGAAGCCCTCTCTTCGCAGTAGAGAGAGGAACTTCACCACCGCAACATGGAGGCACTCCACACTCCCATCATCGGAGAGACCTTCGGGGCTCGGGCCTTGGAGTCTGCGCGCCTGGCCACTTTGGCTGAGCACACTCGACTGGAGAACCTTCAGTATGCACTCGACGAATGCGCTCGACGAATGCGCTCGACAGCAGATCCCTGAGTCCAGTCGACGGCGACAATTGTTCCCGCCTGAACCTCAGGTATACCACACTCCGATTCAGAATCTTACAGCTGCTGCCCATATAGCAGAGTCAATCCAGCCGTCCCATTCAGAGGCTGGAAGAGGTTTGATACAGATCCGAGTGCTGCTCCGGGCAGCAGGGGAGCAAAACACAGCCGTTTCTCAGTCTCGCAACAGGATCCATAGGAGATCTGTGGTGGCTGACATAGTTCAGTCGGCTCACAGCCCAAGATCACCCTTGTGGCGTGAAGGACGTGGGCATCGCCAAGAGCAGTATTTGGGTCGGAATCACGAGCAGTATGATCATCGACTCAGCCGTGATAACCGCCGTCAAGTGTTACGCCCCCTCTGAGGGGCGGATCGTAAGTGCCCCGACAGTACGATGACAGGTGCCCGTACAAGGATGAGTGAAGGGTCCCAGTCAACCCAAGAGAGCCAAGGTTTGATGCGAGGTCGATCCTCGTTCAAGGTCTGGTCGACAGGAACAGAGCACATAGGGAAGGACTCGACAGAGACCGTCTGACTGGCAGCAGAGTTCATGTCTCCGGACCTGAGTGTTTCAGCAGAGCCATTCGGGCCGCTGAGATCCCTCCCAATTTCAGGTTGGCGACGAGAGTGAGCAAGTTCACCGGTGAGTCAAAGTCTGACACTTGGCTAGAGGATTACCGAGTGGCTGTGCAGATTGGTGGCGGCAATGACGATGTAGCCATGAAGCATCTCCCCTTGATGTTGGAAGGTTCGGCCAGAGCGTGGTTGAATCAATTGGCTCCTGGCAGTATATTCAGTTGGAAAGAGTTGGCCCTAGTGTTTGTCAGGACATTTGAGGGCACATGCAAACGACCTGCAGGGTTGGCAGAACTACAACATTGCGTACGAAAACCGAATGAAACTTTGAGGGATTACATCCAGAGGTGGACCACTTTGCATCACATAGTGGAGAATGTGTCTCAGCACCAAGCAATTTGCGCCTTCAAGGAGGGCGTTTGGTATCAAGAGCTTAACCTGAAATTCGGTCGGAAAGGAGACATGACCCTGACCCGAATGATGGAAATAGCCACTCAGTACGCTAACAGCAAAGAAGAAGGCCGACTCCGCAGTGGCAAGAGCATACCAGCCGGCCAGGACACCGGAGGAGGTAATTCCAATCGGAAGCAGAAGCGCAAAGCCGAGCCCGCGGGTCCTGAAGAGGCTGCAGTTGTGACCCAAGGAAAATTCAAGGGAAAGCCTAAGGGGCCCTGGATCCCCAAGAAGGTAAGAGATCAAGTAGGAAATGATGTGTTGGATTTGCCATGTCACATTCACACTAAGAAAGATGAAGAGGGTAATCTGATTTACCCAAAGCATACCACTCGACAATGTCGACTCCTTATCCAGCAGTTCCGAGAGAAACAACCTAGTGACAAAGAGAAGGAATCTGATAAGGATGAGGAGAAGGAAGAGGATGATGGTTACCCCAATGTCGATGCCACTTTAGTGATTTTCGCTGACGTTGAGAGCAAAAGTCGACTGAAGGTCATCAACAAAGAAGTAAACATGATTGCTCCGGCGACAACAACATATTTGAAGTGGTCAAAGACTCCTATCACATTCGACCAGTCTGACCACCCCGCACACGTTGCAACCCCAGGGCGACAAGCGTTGGTGGTCGACCCGGTCGTGGGGGCACTCGACTTACCAAAGTTCTGGTGGATGGTGGCAGTGGCTTGAACATTTTATATGCTGAGACTCTCAGAGAGATGGGCATTCCGATGTCCAAGCTCAGTGAAAGCAATATGCGGTTCTGATACGTCTCCGCCGTATCTACTTTTCCAAACACTTTTGCCCTTGTTTTGGACTCTAACTTGCATGATTTGAATGGAACTAACCCGGATTGATGCTGTTTTCAGCAGACTTTCCATGGTGTTATTTATGTGCAGAAACAAAAGTTCTCGGAATGACCTGAAACTCCACGGAACATCTTTTTGGAAAATAAGAAAAATACCGGAAGAAAAATCCACGTCAGGGGGCCCACACCCTGTCCACGAGGGTGGGGGGCACGCCTGCCCCCCTAGGCGCGCCCCCTACCTCATGGGCCCCCTGACGCTCCACCGACCTCAACTCCAACTCCATATATTCACTTTCGGGGAGAAAAAAATAAGAGAGAAGGATTCATCGCGTTTTACGATACGGAGCCGCCGCCAAGCCCTAAAACCTCTCGGGAGGGCTGATCTGGAGTCCGTTCGGGGCTCCGGAGAGGGGAATCCTGTGACAGCCTGATTTTCAGCCCTTTCTTTTTCTTTTGTTTTTTGAGGTTTTTGCTTGAGTTTTCTTTTTCCGTGGCTTTGTGGTCTGAAAACTGAAGAAGATGCCCTCTTCTTTGTTTCCAGAGTGGCTTGTCATACCCAAATCCTTCCCAAGACCCTGTCATTTTCATCCTAGCCCAAATCCCAATATTCTTTTTATTGGGAATATTCCTTTTCTATTAAAGGAATAACTCAAATTGCCCTAGGTTGTGAAGCAACCTTTATTTCCACCACTCCTAAAATTCCCAAATAATTCTCATAAATTGTTTGGGTCATATCTTTCTCAAATATGAAAAAACATTTCATTTTTCATGTTTATCATCATGCTCAAATAATTCATTTCCTATTCTGCCCTAAATGGCACATTGTGAAGCAAGTGCTATTTTCCTTTTCCCAATTGACCTCAAACTCCTTGGACACCTTTTCCTGTCCATATCATTGCCACATGCCAAAATGCAACCTCATTAGGCTAGTAATTATTTAATTATGATTTTCCAAAGTTTCTATCTAGAAATAAGCTTTGTGAAGGAGGTGCAAGCTAGGCATATCCAAATGAGTTGCCATTTTGCATGATCCCTCATATCATCATATCATAGCCCCCACCAAAGTAGAGCTCATGTCTTGCCTCCATGTGAGCTCATCTTCAATTCTTTGATTCTGTCCAAAATTTCAGTTTGTGAAGCAAGTATATTTTATCTTGCTCCATTATGGCTGCCAATTTTTCTAGTTCTTCTATTATCCATATAACCTACCTCCACCCATTTTGGGCATGTTTCATCAAGCCATTATTTCTCTAGAATTTTTGCAAGTTTCTGGACAGAAATGATGTTTGTAAAGCAAGTACCATTTTGGATTGTCCATTTGGTATGATCTTTTTACAGCATCTTTATATGTCCATATCACGAGGATTTGCCAAGTTGCATCCCATTCCATAACGCCAAGTCTCACCGTTTTACCGCGTCGTCGCCGTCCTCCTGGAGCCTTCTTTCCCTCCGCCAGCCCCTCCGTCAGCTCTCGTCGCCGCGCGCCCACGGAAGCACTGTGGCCGACCGAGGCTTTAATGGCGTTCGACCGCTTCTCCTCTGCGCCATTGGCCCCCCTCACCCTGTGCGCTTTTGTAGCTCGTCCGTTGCCTCCCTTGTCACCTTCCCGTGCTCGGCGGCACCCGAGCCCATCCCTCTCGCCCCGGCTATAAGTAGCCATCCCCCGGGCCGGTCGAGCACACCAGCAGCCTCACCTCACTCCCAGCTCCCTCCCCAGCCTCTCGTTCGAGGTCGAGGAGCTCTCTGTCCCTCTCATGGCCGCCGTGCCCGTCCCCGGCCCCCACCTAAATTCGGGTAGTGCAGCCTCTTTCTCTCCATCCCACCACCACCATCACCTTCCCCACACTCTGGCGACCCTCCTCCTCATCTTAGTTTCTCGCCGGAGCCCCTCTGGACGCGTCTCCTCGGAGTTGGCCGCCACCCCGTCTCGGCCTCCTCCCGTCGCCGTGGACTCGGTCCTCTTCCGGCGCTGCAGCTGCTCCTGGCGGGAGCATCGCTCTGCCCCGCGCCCGCCGGTGCCTTCACTCTGGTCGGGGGTGACCGGAGTTGGCCGGGACGGCGCTGGCCTCGCTGCTGCCTCGCCCTTCCTCTGCTCTGTGTGCGCGTCGGGGAGGAAGGAGAAGGAGCCAGGCGAGAAGAGAGAGAGAGAGAGGGAGAGGATAAGGCGGGCCCCATCAGGCAGCCGCACAGCGTTGACCCCGCCCGGTCCAGCGTGGATAAGTGACGGGCCCCACCCGGGTGGGACCCGCACGTCAGCGTCACATTCCCCGGTCCCGCCTCGGCCGACTGGTTTAAGTGGAGGCGTACTCAGTCTAGTACGTTTTCATCTTCGGGAAAGCGCATTTTCCCTCTGCTTCAGCTCAAAGTACGCTTTCTTTTACTGAAAGCGTATTTCCTCTCTATTTCAGCCCAGAATGTGTTTTCTTAAGCAGAAAGCGTATTTCTAACTTTGCGCTTCTGCCTTATCCACTCAGGGACTTGTTTGTGATGATATTTTTGCAGAAAAGTCCCTGAACTCCAACCCTTCATATCTTTTTAACCACAACTCCAAATGAGGTGATTCCAAAGCCCACGTCTTCGTTTCGTCGAGCCCGTTCTGTTGGTTTCATTTTCACTATGGTTTGACACTATGAAAATGACCTTTTTGCCCTTGCACGTAAACAGCCCCTCCGAGAGAGAACTATTTCCGGCAAATCTTTTCGCGGCTTCACCGCACTCCTTCCCGGTGCCTTCTTCACCCCCAGGCAAGCCACAATACCCACTTGCATGATAGTCATGCAGTAGCCATGGTTTTCAACTTGAATATTTAATAAATGTTTGCTTGTTTAAAATATGGTTATCGTTGTTTCGGTAATGCTTCTGGGTTAGTGCTTACTTTCTTGCTATGTTGTTATGCACCTGGTTATCATGCCCTGCTAGTTGCTAGTATTCCTTTCATATGCTTATGCTTGCTAGTAGTACCTGTTGATGTTGGTGATGGTCTTCGGTGCATAACTGCCGTCTGTCCCGAGTACCGTTGTTATACATGTTTCATTGCATCCCGTTGGTTAAATGCTTGCATTGTTGTTACGTTCATGCATGATATTTATGGCTGATGCTAGTGGTCATGTTATACTATGAGTAGTGTTGCACTTGTAATATTTATGCTCGTCATTATGCCGTGTTCAGTTGAAGATTATTCATAGTTGATATGGTGGATAGTTATGTTGCATCCCGTGATTATGTTGATATCATGCTCATGCTTTGTAAATGCATCATGTTATTTTATCATGGCTCGGCATATTGCATTCAAGTTTAACCGGATTAAATTGAACAACTGTTGGCTGAGTCATGGTGCCACCATATCGAAACTGACCAGTGCAACCACACTTACCTTATGGGGAGGTCCTAAGTGGGTCTATTGTCGCGCCTCTCGCTGGTGCCTCCAACTAGGGAAGGTTATGGGCATGCTTACCCTGATCAGGTAGGCGGACATAACCTTGTGCGCCCGTAGGTTGGATGATAAGCGCTTTTGTCCCTGTTTGGGACGGACCACGACGGTGGTCGTTGTGTCTTTGGTAGACATGGGGCCACCCAGGACTAGCCCAATCGGGAGTGAGTCGGAGTGGCCGAGAGAGTGTCATGGCAGTAGATCGGTTTTGTCGGAACGCCGTTGGTCCACCCGAATGGGAGTGCGAGGCCATGGGTTCCGTAGTGTGGGTACAGTGTACTAACCTCTGCAGAGTGTATATTAAATCTATCGATAGCCACGCCCGCGGATAAGGGCCCAGTTCGTGTCCGTCCCACCGCGAGTCAACAGTATTAATAATAATTTGATTAATGACAACCCCGGTTCGACGATGAGATAAGTTGGTTGTGATCGCCGGGAAGATCACCGTTTGAGACCAAGTGTTGGTCATGGTTGTGATCGCCGAAATGATCACCGTGGTATTGAGGATACCGAGTTGTTGGATATTCGTGATGTTGTGCGAGAATCGTGGGTAAAGATCAAGTTCCTTGTGGTCATTTAATGATTACTACGGTATTGTTTATACCAAGCTTGATTTGATCCTGAGATAATCGTGTGATGTCCGAGGTTGGTAAGTGATGCATGTGATGGTTACGTAGTAAACCGAGCAGAATAAATAGTGCATATAGTGTCATCATGTTGCACCCTAGTAGCGTCAGATCTATATGTTCATGCCATGCTCATGTTGTTCTACCTGTATCATGTCCATATTGTTCATGCCATGTTATTCTGATGATCTCATGATAATCCCTGATTAACCTGTAATTGCCATGCTGTTGTTTGTCTTGAATGCTTCTGGTTAATTGTGAGCTTGCAAGTACATTCAATGTACTAACCTGGCATGTCATGCCAGCTTGCAGGTCGTGCCTGGATTGCTTGCTTGTTTGGTGTTGTTCCTTTGTTCGCGAGCTAGGATAAGCATTCCAGCCAGAGTCCTGCGGAGTGGAGTTCACCACTGTCGTCGTTGTTCCACTGCTAGAAGTTTTTCCGCTGCTTCGATGTTGTTCTGCTGCTTGCATAGAGCAACTGGGGATGGCGTAGTGTCGCCGTGCCGATGTTATTTATTGCAATATCGGAGACCTTGTATTCATATTCGTGTAGTAATAGAAAGCTGGTTTGTTCTATGCTAAGCAGTTCCGTATTCCAGAAGACTTCTCCTCGATCTCTTGCTGGAATACGGGGCGTTCCGGTTTTCTCTGAGCCGGGGTGCCACAAATCCGTGGCCATCATCATCATCAACCATCCTCCATCACCAATTTTATGATGCTCACCGCCGTGCGTGAGTAATTCCATCGTAGGCTTGCTGGACGGTGATGGGTTGGATGAGATTTATCATGTAATCGAGTTAGTTTTGTTAGGGTTTGATCCCTAGTATCCACTATGTTCTAGGATTGATGTTGCTATGACTTTGCTATGCTTAATGCTTGTCACTAGGGCCCGAGTGCCACGATTTCAGATCTGAACCTATTATGTTTTCATGAATATATGTGAGTTCTTGATCCTATCTTGCAAGTCTATAGTCACCTACTATGTGTTATGATCCGGCAACCCGAAGTGACAATAATCGGGACCACTCCCGGTGATGACCATAGTTTGAGGAGTTCATGTATTCACTATGTGCTAATGCTTTGTTCTGGTACTCTATTAAAAGGAGGCCTTAATATCCCTTAGTTTCCGCTAGGACCCCGCTGCCACGGGAGGGTAGGACAAAAGATGTCATGCAAGTTCTTTTCCATAAGCACGTATGACTATATTCGGAATACATGACTACATTACATTGATGAATTGGAGCTAGTTCTGTGTCACCCTATGTTATGATTGTTACATGATGAACTGCATCCAGCATAATTCTCCATCACCGATCCAATGCCTACGAGCTTTTCACATATTGTTCTTCGCTTATTTACTTTTCCATTGCTACTGTTACAATCAGTACAAAATACCAAAAATATTACTTTTGTTACCGTTACCACTACTATCATATTACTTTGCTACTAAATACTTTGCTGCAGATACTAAGTTATACAGGTGTGGTTGAATTGACAACTCAACTGCTAATACTTGAGAATATTCTTTGGTTCCCCTTGTGTCGAATCAATAAATTTGGGTTGAATACTCTACCCTCGAAAACTGTTGCGATCCCCTATACTTGTGGGTTATCAGGTTCCATGGGGTCATCCCTGGGAAGAAAGCCGATTCACTCAGCCAGATCACTCTTGACGTGGTTTTTGGTGATTCGATGAACTACCGTAAGGAAAACTTGACATTTGAAGTTGTGGATTTTCACAGTGCCTATCATGCTATCTTGGGCAGACCCGCGTATGCCCGTTTCGTGGCTCGACCATGTTACGTGTACCTTAAATTGAAGATGACTGGCCCCAGGGGCGTTATCACAGTCACTGGTAATCGGCAGAGAGCAGAAGAGTGCCTCTAGAAGGGCTCAAAAATTGCCGATGAACAGATGGCAACGGTGGAAATGCAAGAATACGAGAAAAATGCAGATCCGAGTGATTTGTTGCGTTCTAAGAAGCCTGCTTTAGACTCTGCATTTCAGTCGTCCGGTGAAACGAAGCCAGTTCACATTCACCCGACGGACCCCAATGCTGCTCCGACTCATATTTCAACAACACTCGACGGCATATAGGAAGAAGCGCTCGTCCAGTTCCTCCGTGAGAACTGGGACATCTTCGCATGGAAACCTTCTGGCATGCCAGGTGTACCCAGGGAATTGGCTGAGCACCGTTTGTGAGTCGACTCGAAAGCAAAACCTGTCAAAGAGCATCTCCGACGGTCCGCCGTGGAGAAAAGAAAGGAAATTGGCGAGGAGGTGGCTCGGCTTCTGGCAGCTGAGTTCATCCGAGAGATTTACCACTCCGAGTGGCTCGCCAACGTTGTCATGGTTCCGAAGAATGATGACTCACTCCGTATGTGTATCGACTTCAAGCATATCAGTCGGGCCTGCCCGAAAGATCACTTCCGTCTTCCCCGCATCGACCAGATTGTTGACTCAACTGTGGGATGTGAACGACTGTCCTTTCTGGATGCATATTCCGGGTACCATCAGATCCGACTGTATGGATCCGATGAAATAAAAACAGCTTTCAGCACCCCATTCGGGTGCTTTTGCTATGTTACTATGCCCTTTGGTCTCAAGAATGCTAGTGCCACATTCATGCGCATGATACAGAAGTGCCTACTCACTCAAATCAGTTGGAATGTGGAAGCATACATGGATGACATCGTGGTTAAGTCGCACAAAGGTTCCGACCTGCTGACTGACCTCGCTGAAACCTTTGCCAAATTGAGGAGATATGATATCAAACTTAATCCGTCAAAGTGTACATTCGGAGTTCCAGGTGGAAAGTTACTCGGTTTCTTCATTTCCGAACGTGGAATCGATGCAAACCTAGAGAAAGTTGGTGCAATCCTCCGAATGAAACGCCTGTGCGTGTACACGATGTCAGAAGCTTACTGGTTGTTTGGCCGCTTTGAGTCGATTCATCTCTCGCCTCGGTGAAAAGGCATTGCCTCTTTACCGACTGATGAAGAAATCTGACAAGTTCGAGTGGACTTCTGAAGCTGACGCAGCGTTTGCAGAGCTCAAAGCCCTGCTTTCCACCCAGCCGGTGCTCGCTGCCCCAATCAGCAAAGAGCCTTTACTGCTTTATATTGCAGCCACTAGACAAGTTGTCAGTACAGTACTCACGGTCGAGCGAGAAGAAGAAGGTAAAACCTGCAAGGTTCAGCGCCCAGTGTACTATATTTCAGAAGTCTTGACTCCATCCAAGTAGAGATATCCACATTATCAGAAGCTTGTTTATGGAATTTACTTGACCACGAAGAAGGTTGCACATTACTTCTCAGATCATTCGATTACAATCGTCAGCGACGCTCCATTATCAGAAATTCTGAACAACAGAGATGCAACTGGTCGAGTGGCAAAATGGGCGATTGAACTCCTTCCGTTGGATATCAAGTTTGAGGCAAAGAAAGCAATCAAGTCCCAAGCAATAGCTGATTTCCTCGCCGAGTGGATTGAGCAGCAACAACCGACTCAGATTCACTCGGAACATTGGACTATGTTCTTTGATGGATCCAAGATGTTGAATGGCTCTGGTGCTGGGGTAGTCCTAGTATCCCCGTGAGGCGACAAACTAAGTTACGTTCTCCAGATTCACTTTGATTCCTCCAACAATGAAGCTGAATATGAGGCACTTCTATATGGGTTGCGTATGGCCATTTCACTCGTCGTCCGTCGCCTAATGGTTTACGGCGACTCGGATTTAGTGGTCAATCAAGTGATGAAGGAGTGGGACATCAGGAGCCCAGCTATGATTGGTTATTGTAATGCAGTAAGAAAGTTGGAAAAGAAGTTTGAAGGGTTAGAGCTCCACCATATACCCCGACTAAAGAACCAAGCAGCTGACGACTTGGCAAAGATAGGTTCCAAGCGGGAGCCCATTCCCAGCAATGTGTTCTTGGAGCATCTTCACACACCATTAGTTCAAGAGGATCCTTTCATAGAAGAGCCCCCGCAACCGAAAAGTTCTACCGATCCGACTGAAGTCGTGATCCCAGCCGTGGTCGACCTGATCATGGAGGTTCTGGTCGTCATCCCCGACTGGACGGTGCCATATATTGCGTATCTGCTCAGGAAAGAACTTCCAGAATATGAAGACGAGGCCCGTAAGATTGTTCGTCGATCCAAAGCCTTCATCGTGATAGGTGGACATCTTTACAGAGAGAGTGTTACTCGAGTCGCTCAGCGATGCATCACGCCAGAAGAAGGTCGAATGGTTCTCAATGACATCCACTCGGGGACCTGTGGTCACCATGCGTCCTCTCGGACCATTGTTGCCAAAGCATACTGAGCGGGATTCTATTGGCCGCGAGCGAATGAAATGGCAAAAGATATAGTCGACAAGTGCGAAGGCTGTCAGTTCTACTCCAACATGTCTCACAAGCCTGCATCAGCCTTAAGGACCATTCCACTCATCTGGCCCTTTGCTGTTTGGGGATTGGATATGGTAGGACCTCTGAGGACCGGCAGGAGCGGCTTCACCCATCTGCTTGTTGCAGTCGACAAGTTCACTAAATGGATTGAAGCCAAACCCATCAAAAACCTCGACACGAGTACCGTCGTCAGCTTCATCAGGGAACTAACATTCAGATATGGGGTCCCGCACAACATCATCACGGACAACAGTTCAAACTTTGATTCAGATGAGTTCAGGACTTTTTATGCTTCCCAATGCACTCGGGTCGACTATGCTTCAGTCGTTCACCCGCAGTCGAATGGACAAGCAGAAAGAGCAAATGGTTTGATCCTCCAAGGGTTGAAACCCATGTTGATGCGTGACCTCAAGCATGTGGCAGGCGCCTGGGTAGATGAGTTACCATCAGTACTTTGGGGTTTGAGAACAACACCGAATCGGTCGACAGGTCGGACTCCCTTCTTCATGGTCTATGGGGCTGAAGCTGTGCTGCCGAGTGATTTACTTCACAATGCCCCTCGAGTAGAACTTTTTTCAGAAGCCGAAGCAGAGCAAGCCCATCAAGATGTTGTTGATCTTCTGGAAGAGGAAAGAGAGATGGCTCTGATCAGGTCGACCATTTATCAGCAAGACCTCCGTCGATTCCGTGCCAGAAACGTGCGAGGTCGAGCATTTCAAGGAGACCTTGTGCTCCGAGTGGATCAGCAACGGCCTCACAAGCTTGCTCCCGCTTGGGAATGCCCCTTCATCATCACCAAGGTGCTCCACAATGGAGCGTATCACCTATATGATGTGGAACACAAGAAAGACGAGCCATGCGCTTGGAATGCGGAGCTGCTCCACCATTTTCATACTTAAAACATTCAAACTATTGAGATGTAATAAGAAGTACCTTTCAGTTTGTTTATCAAAGAAGCAGTTTTACAGTCTCCTAATTGATTGTTGTTACATATGCATGTGTTCAAAAACCCCCAGTGGGTGGCTTAGCTGCAGTCCCGTACTCGCCTAAGTTTGAAAAAATCCTACCAAGTGAAGAGCAGCCCTCTCACTCGGGGGCTTAGCTGCAGTCCCGTACTCGCCTAAGCTTGAAAAATCCTACCGAGTGGAGAGCAACCCTCTCACTCGGGGGCTTAGCTGCAGTCCCGCACTCGCCTAAGTTTGAAAAATCCTACAGAGTGGAGAGCAGCCCTCTCACTCGGGGGCTTAGCTGCAGTCCCGTAATCGCCTAAGTTTGAAAAAATCCTACTAGTGAAGAGCAGCCCTCTCACTCGGGGGCTTAGTTGCAGTCTCATACTCGCCTAAGTTTTAAAAATCCAACCGAGTGAAGAACAACCCTCTCACTCGGAGACTTGGCCGTATGCTCCATCTCGATCCACAAGGACAACGAGGTGCAGGTCGCCAGCGACCCTCTCCTCAGAGCTGCACCACAAATACAATGTACGCTCCATATCGATCCACAAGGACGATGAGGTGCAGGTCGTCTGCGACCCTCTCGTCGGAGCTGCGCCACAAATACAACGTATGCTCCATCTCGATCCGCAAGGATGACGAGGTGCAGGTCGTCTGCGACCCTCTCCTCGGAGATGTGCCACAAATACAATGTACGCTCCATCTCGATCCGCAAGGACGACGAGGTGCAGGTCGTCTGCGACCTTCTCCTCAGAGTTGCATCACAAGTACAAAAGTTTGTTCCGAGTGAGGAAACAAGTTCCACTCAGAGATAAAGACAAGCATATTCAAGGAAAAACCAAGTTTATATAAATCTCACGAGGTTCAGAACCACAGACAATAGTGCTCGGGCGTCAGGCCCGAAAGAGTTTAACGATTACAAAATCACTCGGCATTCCGAGGCAAATTTAAGCACGCATAAAGTTTGTTTACTCCGCAGGGGGAGGGCTGGCAGGCTCGACGAACTCATCCAGGTCGATTCCGTCTGCAATGCGAGTGGCTGCTTCGAGGAAGGTCTCCATGAAGGAATCGAAGTGAAGCTTCTCAGTTTTGGCAACTTTGAGCGCTGCTAGCTTCTCCTCCTTGGCCTCTTTGCAGTGGACACGGACCAGGGATAGAGCCACATCAGCACCGCTTCGGGCAGATGACTTCTTCCATTCCTACACTCGACTGGTAATCTCATTGAGTCGAGTCATCAAAGACTCGAGATCATTTTGGAACGTCTCCCTTGGCTAGAGCGTTGTGTCAATCCGCGACACCGCCACCTTCAATTGTGCGAGATAGTCCATGGCACTGGCAAGGTGAGATTCCATTCGGAGCACGTTCATGGCAGCTTCGTCCTTCACAGGGGAGTTGATAGGGTCCAAGCTCGTTTCAATCCTCCCGGTCTCTTCCTCAAAGTTTTGACAGAATTCTGCACACACAGAGAAATGATGAATCGACAGTTATACAAAGAGTTGACAGTGGCAAATCAGTCGGACGAGAGGAAATACCTTCAAGCATAAGGAACAGTTTCTTGGCGACTCCTCCTAGATAAACTTCCAGCTCGTTCCACTTCCGAGTGAGATCTTCAACCTTGTTAGTCAAAGCCCCCTTGTACTTCTTCAGTCGAGTCATCTCTTTGTTGGCCTCGTCAAGAGCAGTCTTTAGCTTGGTATTTTCTTCTTCTAACTTTCCGACTGAAGCCAGCTTCTGGTCGGCGAGTGCTGTTTTCTCTTCTGCCGTTTTCTGCGCGGCCGCAAGATCAAGATCCTTCTTCTCCAAGGCCTGCCTCATTTTTTCTGAAAAGAATAACACTCGGGTCACAAAAAGGAAGAAAAATATGGCAAGGGTATCAGTAGACAAGAGTTTTCCCATACCAGCAGTTTCATCCTTAGCCTTCTGCAAGTTTTCCTTGGCCAACTCCAGATCAAGATTGAGCTGGATCTGTTCAGCAAACCAGGCTCCAAGTTCACAAGATTTCTGTGGTCAGGGGACAGTCAGTCGACAGAAACAAAGGTTGGTTGCTTTCAAGCAATAAAGTTCAAGTTCAAAGAGTTCTAAGACTACTGCCGAATCAAACATTCAACAGTAGTCTCGGGGACTGCACCCAGTGGGTGCACTTAGCGTGCCCCACTGGTTCAATTTTCCAATCAACTTGGTCCGTCCAGTAAAAAAAGAGAAAGAGAGAAGCAACAGTTATTCTCAGACCACAACCGACTGCCCGCAGTCGACTGCGGTCTCGGGGACTACACCCAGTGGGTGCACTCAGCGTGCCCCCACTGGTCAAGATTTCACTCGACCAGACTTGTCTAGACCGAGTGAAGAACTGAAAAGAGACATTTTTATCAAGACCCCCACCGAATTACACATTTGACGGCAGCCTCGGGGACTACACCCAGTGGGTGCACTCTGCGTGCCCCCACTAGTTCAAAGATACAATCGATGCAACCTAGTCGACTAAAAGGGGAAAAACTACTCAGCAAAAATTGAAACACCCAGTGGGTGCATAGATGCAAGGTGCAGACTGACAATAGATGCACGTTAAAAGTTTTCAGATAGCATATCCTAACAGAACAAGCGTCAAGCTAGAAGATCGGTCGGAAATCAGCTAACCTGGACATTGGTTTGGAGTGCTGAGCTGGCGTCATAGGCAGCCTGATAGCCTCGCGCACCACTTTCATCTGCTCCATCATAGGCCTGCCTGGCGCATGGCTTCCTTGGCAGCGCTCACTTGGTCCTCTGGGACATGATGAGTGGCGAAGAGTGGAGAAGGTGGAACAACCGCAGCAGCTTGAGGATCCGAGGTGTGGAGTTGCACGGACGAAGCAGGGACTTGGACAGTCGACGACGAAGGACGCTCAGTCGACACATGATCAACAAAGGTAACAGAAGCTCGACTGAGGTCCCCGGTCTGCTGGATCACTGGTTCTGACACTGGTGTCGACTGAGGTGCCTTGTTGACTGACACCCCCCTGCCTGAGGTCCTACACCTCCTCCCCGTAGGCCTCTGGGGCATATCTTCATCGTCGTCTGGAAGTTCAATAACATTCGGCGACGCTGCAAAAGACTCGACCACAAAGGTTCAGTTGACCAATTAATCAATTAACAAAGTGAAGACAAGATGGCAGGAGTCTTACCTGCTTTGGAAGTGACCGCATCTTCAATCCCCTCATCACCTTCATCCTTGTAAATGGAAGTCCCAGAAGTAGCAGCACTACAAGTTTCAGGATGCACTCGGTCAAGATGGAGAATGAGTCGACCGTAGTACCCAAGTTTCCAAATAGCACAAGAACAAAGAAACAAAGTAAAATACTTACGCAGAGGCAACGGGAACATCCACCTTGATTTTGGCAGGGCCTTTCGAGGCTTTGCAGGCGCAGTTGGGCTGCTTTGGAGCCTTCTCAGCATCGTCAGGAGTGGATGTCCGAGTGCGCTTCAAGGCTTGCGTACTTGATGCAACTGCTTTGCCCCGCCCACCTGCTGGGTCGTGTGTCTGCTTGGAACGCCTTTTGGAGTGGGGTAGCGACTCGACTTCTTCACTACTGCTTGAGCCGTCGCTCTCCCCGTCGTTCGAGTCTCTTGATTGCCACTGAGTGCTTTCATCCGCGCTCACCTCGCCTTCCTGGGCCAGATCCCCGTTTGGCATTGAGTACATTTCTATATATATCTACAAGACAAAGAGTCAATCAAATTCGAAGATGATTGCGAGTCAGAATTGTAAGACACTCGGTAATAAATATCAGACCTTATCCGGTTCGTGTTCAGAGTCGAATGGCGCCACTCTTCTAGACCCCCTGGGGTTGTCCTTGTTTCCGGTGAGGCTCTGCAACCACTGCGCCACTATCTTCTTGTCAACCTCCTGAGGATGGATCCGAGCGGTGTCGTTCGCACCCGAGTACATCCACATCGGATGGTCGCGTGCCTGGAGAGGCTGGATGCGTCGACTGAGGAACACCTCCAACAAATCCATACCAGTCACGCCGTCACGGACCAACTGAACTACCCGGTTAACTAGCATCAACACCTCAGCCTTCTCTTCTGGGGTCTCGAGCAACGAAGGGGGTTGGTGGACTCGATCCATGGTGAAGGGAGGAAGACCGGTCGACTGACCGGGAGTCAGAATATCCTTACAGTAAAACCAACTCGACTGCCATCCCCTAACCAAGTCAGGAAGGGTCATTGCAGGGAAAGCACTCCTACCCCTCGTCTGGATCCCTAACCCCCCACACATCTGGATCACTTGGGTCTTATCATTAGTCGGACTGGCCTTCTTCATAGACTGAGAGCGGCAAGTAAAAATGTGCTTGAAAAGACCCCAATGGGGTCGACAGCCCAAGAAGTTTTCGCACAAAGATACATACACGGCAAGATACGTGATTGTGTTGGGAGAAAAATGATGAAGTTGGGCTCCGAAAAAGTTCAAGAAACCTCGAAAAAAGGATGGGGAGGCAAAGAGAAGCCACGGGCGACATGAGTGGCAAGGAGGACGCACTCACCCTCCTGCGGCTGCAGCTCGAGTTCATTCCCCGACAGCCTCCCAGATCCAGGGGAAATCAAGCCCCCCGCTTCCAGATCATCCAGATCTTCTTGCCGGATTGCAGACCGGATCCAGTCCCCCTGAATCCAGCCGGGCGGCAATCCGGACCTTGATGACGACCCCCGACTCGTCTTCTCGCCCTTCGACTTTGCCGTCGCCATCGCCTTCTTGGCGCGCTCCAGGGCCGCCGTCTTGTCCTTCCCCATCATCGAGGATTGCTCGCGGGCGGAGCGGCAGCGTCGAGAGCGGAGAGGGGAACGGTGGAGAAGCACAGGAAGAAGAAGGGGAATAAGGAACACTGTGCAATCGCATCGGCCTCAACGCCTTTTATGGGCTCGCTTCCGAGTGGCTGACGTGTGGGCCCTGGCGATCCTGTCAAATCCCGCAACAGTCATGCGCTCAGTACATGGCGAAAAAGGCGGTGCGAGGATCGAGGCATCCCTGCCTAATCCCCCTGTTTACTGCGGTGCCCTCCGTCACACGCGCTTGTCCAAATTTTGAATCCCGTGAGATCCGGGAACGGCAGCGCAACCAATCGCGCCAAAGATTTCATACCGCTCCAACACTCGAAGCACGTGTGCATAAGTTCACTCGACAAACTCTGAATGGATCAAGGCGACTGAAAATGGAGTCAAAAGTTTTAACATGGTTCACCGACCCTGGTAAAAATGCCCCTGAAGCATAAAAATTTGGGCCGGAATCAACTTCAACACCTTCTCCACTCGGACCCGGATCCATTCGGGGGCTAATGACGATGACATGTACCTAGGGTAGGGTAATGGGCCTGACCTAGACACCCTTCCCAAGGAAACTACCCTACAGTCAAAGACATTCTAAGTACAACATCATCTACTGACTGTAATCACCTCAGAGTGCAACCCACTCGACCAGAAGCATTCCACTCGGATAACCCAATTCCATTCGACCAGGATGTACTCACTCGACCACAACAGAAATCACTCGGAATTAAGAAGATCTAAAGTCACTCAGAATGGCAACCGGTCAAGCGTTCACTCTGTAGTCTTAATGATCATTTATATGCCTTTATTGCTAGCGTTACCAGTAATGTCCTACCTTTATGTACATTGAACCCCTTGTAACGTGGGCTGGCTGGGGTCCTAGCGCACTCTATATAAGCCACCCCCTCCTCTGGTACAAGGGTTCGCACCCCCTGTATCTTCACGCATAATCCAATCGACCAAGCCTTCGGGCACCGAGACGTAGGGCTGTTACTTCCTCTGAGAAGGGCCTGAACTCGTAAACCTTGCGTGCACAATCTCACCGTAGCTAGGATCTTGCCTCCTCCTATGTACCCCCCTATTCTACTGTCAGACTTAGAACCACGACAGCTACTACGGGCTTCTAGCAAGAACCGTTCTTACCTATGCATCAAAACCACAACGATTTTTTGTTAAGTGTGCTGTTTTAACCTTCAACAAGGACCGGCCGTAGTCAAACTCGATTCAACTAAAGTTGGAGAAACTGACACCCGCTAGCCACCTGTGTGCGAAGCACGTCGGTAGAACCAGTCTCATGAACGCGGTCATGTAATGTCGGTCGGGGCCGCTTCATCCAACAATACCGCCGAATCAGAGTAAGACGTTGGTGGTAAGAAGTATGACTATTATCGCCCACAACTCTTTGTGTTCTATTCATGGATATAACATCTACGCATAGACCTAGCTCGGATGCCACTGTTGGGGAACGTAGTATTTCAAAAAAATTCCTACGGTCACGCAAGATCTATCTAGGAGAAGCATAGCAACGAGCGGGGAGAGTGTGTCCACGTACCCTCGTAGACCGAAAGAGGAAGCATTTAGTAACGCGGTTGATGTAGTCAAATGTCTTCACGATCCAACTGATCCAAGTGCCGAACGTACGACACCTCCGTGTTCAGCACACGTTTAGCTCGATGACGTCCCTCCAACTCTTGATCCAGTTGAGGACGAGGGAGAGTTCCATCAGCACGACGTCGTAGCGACGGTGATGATGAAGTTACCGGTGCAGGGCTTCGCCTAAGCACTACAACGATATGACCGAGGTGTGTAACCGTGGAGGGGGGCACCGCACATGGCTAAGAGAAGGCTTGATGTGTCTTTGGGGTGCCCCCTCCCACGTATATAAAGGGGGGAGGAGAGGTGTCCGGCCCAAGGGGCGCGTGCCATAGGGGAGTCCAACTAGGATTCCCAATCCTAGTTGGAGTCCCCTTCCTTTCCAAGAGAGGGAGAGAGGGAAGGAGGAAGAGAGGGAGAAGGAAAGGGGGGGGGGGTGCTGCCCCCTCCCTAGTCCAATTCGGACTTGCCATGGGGGGGGGGGGGGTGGGGCGCTGCCTCCCCTTGTGGCCCTTCTCTCCTTTCCACTAAAGTCCATTAAGGCCCAATACTTCCCCGGGGGGTTCCGGTAACCTCCCGATACTCCGAAACTTATCCGATACTTCCCGAAACCATTCCGGTGTCCGAATATAACCTTCCAATATATGAATCTTTACCTCTCGACCATATCGAGACTCCTTGTTATGTCCGTGATCTCATCTGGGACTCCGAACAAAACTTTGGTCATCAAATCACATAACTCATAACACAAATCGTCATCGAACGTTAAGCGTGCGGACCCTACGGGTTCGAGAACTATGTAGACATGACCGAGACACATCTCCGGTCAACAACCAATAGCGGAACCTGGATGCTCATATGGTCTCCTACATATTCTACGCAGATCTTTATCGGTCAAACCGCATAACAACATACGTTGTTCCCTTTGTCATTGGGATGTTACTTGCCCGAGATTCGATCGTCGGTATCCTCATACCTAGTTCAATCTCGTTTCCGGCAAGTCTCTTTACTCGTTTCGTAATGCGTCATCCCGTAATTAACTCATTAGTCACATTGCTTGCAAGGCTTATAGTGATGTGCATCACCGAGAGGGCCCAAAGATACCTCTCCGATACTCGAAGTGACAAATCCTAATCTCGATCTATGCCAACTCAACAAACACCATCGGAGACACATGTAGAGGATCTTTATAATCACCCAGTTACGTTGTGATGTTTGATAGCACACTAAGTGTTCCTCCAGTATTCGGGAGTTGCATAATCTCATAGTCAGAGGAACATGTATAAGTCATGAAGAAAGCAATAGCAACAAACTAAACAATCATAATGCTAAGCTAACGGATGGGTCTTGTCCATCACATCATTCTCTAATGATGTGATCCCGTTCATCAAATGACAACACATGTCTATGGCTAGGAAACTTAACCATCTTTGACTAACGAGCTAGTCAAGTAGAGGCATACTAGGGACACTCTATTTGTCTATGTATTCACACATGCACTAAGTTTCCGGTTAATACAATTCTAGCATGAATAATAAACATTTATCATGATATAAGGAAATATAAATAACAACTTTATTATTGTCTCTAGGGCATATTTCCTTCACTCCCCAGAAGCAACAACATCTTCACCGGTGTTCTGCCATGGATCATCTCGCTGATCTCACACCTGCGCCCCCGCCGTGGTCGATGCAGCACTTGTCGCCTCATATGTGTGATGCCGCATCACGGCGCGGCAGTCTCCCCCTGACCGCCACATAGCCTCCGAACGGTCCTCCTATGCCTCGCTAACCTCATACAAGCCAGTACGCGACAGAGATGATGCACCTGATCTGCTGCCCGCATCGCGACGATCGCCTCCTTGCACTGGTCTGTAGGAGCCTCGAATGCAGCTTTGTCTCACCCCTCATCAACCTCAAACCGACGTCGCGATCGCTCGTCATCGGGGAGCCACCGGGAGCCCTACTCATGTAGCCACGCCGCGGCGCACCGCGACGCTTATTTGTTGTCCAAACGGGCCCGGTCAACTGCACCGCACCCCTGATGATGGGAAACGACGAAGATGGGAGGAGGTGATGTAGGGCCAAGCCCTTGTTTGTCGGGTCTTCACAAATTGGAGGTGGATTGGGGAAGAACACGAACACCATAAGGGGGAAACACTCTATTGGACAAGATCCACACACAAGATACCCAAATCACAAGACAAAGGATAGATCTCCAACATTCAACAATAACAAAGGTAAAGATACAAAGGTAGTTCACCCAAATACCTATGAGAGATGGGTCTTGAATTCTATGCAGGAATCTTCCCCACAAGTGGAGGTCTTGGTACTCGTTGGAGTCTTCCCCTCAAGAGGAGGTCTTCATCTCCATGAGAGGAGCCATCTCAAGGAGAGTAATCCCACAAGGGGAGGTACATGAGCTAAGCTCTATAGTTTTAGTAATGGGGGCGGATGTGTGGGCATGGGGGCAGATGTATAGATAAGCGGGTCTAGGCTCCTGTTGAGGTTGTCGAATTTTTGAACTGGGGGCGGATGCCCGGGCCCTCGAGGTGGTGCCGGATGTCCGTTCTGTGGCTCGGATGTAAGGCCGCTAATGCTCTCCAGCCGTCTCTTCTTCTGTCTTCGTTTGCATGCTTCCCTCGCGAATGGGGTGGGTGTACTCTTGTGCATGTACTCCTCCTTGACCTGCGTGATGCTTGGCTCAAACCTATACATACACAAGAGAGGGTCAAGTAGTATACCATCCTTGAAGGGCACAAGTAGACACACGAAAAGGAGAAGATTCACCATCTGTGATGTGTGTGTCCTTTGGTGATGGAGCCAAGTCCATGGTGATGACCGTAGGGTGATCCACACCAGGAGGGGAGCCCGACCGCTGTGTTACTCCCGTTGACAGCCATCGGCGGAGAGGGAGGAAGGTAGCTGTCGATTCAGCGGACCTAGAGAGTGGAAGTCGCTGGCGAGGAATGGGATGGATAAGGAGCGGACGGGTTGATATGCGTTGCACATATTTGCTGGCGGCCGCAACATCGCGAATGATTTTTTCCATCCTAGTCAGCAGTCCTCGTGTGCCAAAACCATGCAACTCATCTAACAGTGTCCACTATGTTCAATGAAAAAAACGTGTGAAGGAACATCAGCAAGATATCAATTTCTAATGTTTTTGGGTATCATAAAACATTCGGTCATAAAAGATGATGTAAAAACGACACCCTAAAAATGTAGACTTCTTCAACTATCAACTTTTTAAGTAATATTCAACACAAATAATATGAAACTAATCCAGGACAAAAAAACACAAATTATACTTAATTGTTATATAGTTCATCAATCCACAACATAATATTCAACACAAATTGTTCGTCAAACATAACACGAATTTCATTACACATGACATAAAACATTACTACTTTAAGGAATACTGGAGTAAGAGTAACAACCTTCAGGGGCATCCGTGGGGGCGTCACGCCGCTGCCTGCCTTGCACCCTCCCCGCCGCTAGTCCCAGTCTTTCCTCATCGAGCCGGTGGCCTTGGGGGTCCACGACCTATGGGTCAAAGGCTCGCCCGGGCCACCTTGTCTGCCGGTTGTTGCCCTTGCCCTGCGTGCGGGCTGAGAGTATACTGAACCAGAGGTGGCCCATCTCTGGGTTAGCCTCAGGGCCTAGGAGGCTAGGGCGCGGTCATGGCCCTTCGTCCTATGGGAAGCCCTACTCCCATAAAGTTCTACAACTTGGCATAAAAGTCAAGGTTCCTCACCCGATAGGGGCTCTAGGTCGAGTAAGACATGTAACCCTAGCCCTCCCACCTTTGTTGGGCAGGGCTAGGGGGTAGTTCAAGACCATCTGACATCTAGTCATCGTCTTGGTAGCATAAATCCACGCATATTATGACACGCTCACACAAGGTGTTTCCCCATAATCAATCAAAGCAAGATCAGGAGTATGGTCTTACCTTCACGGCGAGAGCCCAAACCTGGGTAAATTCGCCATGTGTGGTCCTTTATGGAACTTCTGGTTACACACACCCCACCCTTCTAGGATAGCCGGTCCAGCTGGGGCTAGGCGACAATGGGCGGCGGCCATTTCCCCTTCATCGCGGAAGGGGCCTTGGGCTCCACCGCCAGCTTCTTGTCGGTGTTCACCGCCTTTCTTCCTTTGTGGAGTGATACATGCTATCTCTTGAGCTTGCATTTGTTTTTCCCTTGAAGAGGAAAGGGTGATGCAGCAAAGTAGAGTAAGTATTTCCCTCAGTTTTTGAGAACCAAGGTATCAATCCAGTAGGAGACTACGCTCAAGTGGTATCAATCCAATAGGAGACTACGCTCAAGTCACCGAATACCTGCACAAACAAACACCAACCTTGCACCCAATGCGATAAGGGGTTGTCAATCCCTTCACGGTTATTTGCAACGTGAGATCTGATAGAGATGATAAATGGTAAAGTAATATTTTTGGTATATGGAACGGAAAGTGAAGATTGCAAAGTAAAAGAAATAGGAAACTGAAAATATAGATCGAAAACTTATATGATGTAAAATAGACCTGGGGCCATAGGTTTCACTAGAGGCTTCTCTTGAGATAGAAAATATTATGGTGGGTGAACAAATTACTGCCGAGCAATTGATAGAAAAGCGCAAAGTTATGACGATATCTAAGGCAATGATCATGAATATAGGCATCACGTCCGTGTCAAGTAGACCGAAACGATTCTGCATCTACTACTATTACTCCACACATCGACCGCTATCCAGCATGCATCTAGAGTATTAAGTTCATAAAGAACGGAGTAACGCATTAGGCAAGATGACATGATGTAGAGGAATTAACTCAAGCAATATGATGAAAACCCCATCTATTTATCCTCGATGGCAAAAATACAATACGTGCCTTGCTGCCCCTGCTGTCACTGGGAAAGGACACCGCAAGATTGAACCCAAAGCTAAGTACTTCTCCCATTGCAAGAAAAACCAATCTAGTTGGCCAAACCAAATCAATAGTCCGAAGATACTTGCAAAGATATAAAATCATGCATATAAGAATTCAGAGAAGATTCAAATAATATTCATAGATAAACTTGATCATAAATCCACAATTCATCGGATCTCGGCAAACACACCGCAAAAGAGTATTACATCGAATAGATATCAAAGAACATCGAGGAGAACTTTGTATTGAGAATCAAAGAGAGAGAAGAAGCCATCTAGCTACTAGCTATGGACCCGTAGGTCTGTGGTAAACTACTCACGCTTCATCGGAGAGGCAATGGTGTTGATGTAGAAGCCCTCCGTGATCGAATCCCCCTCCGGCAGGACGCCGGAAAAGGCCCCAAGATGGGATCTCACAGGTACAGAAGGTTGCGGTGGTGGAAAAGTGGTTTCTTTGCTCCCTTGGATGTTTTTAGGGTCTAAGAGTATATATAGGAGGAAGATCTAGGTCAGGGGACTCTCAAAGGGCCCACAAGGTTGGGGGGTGCGCCCCACCCCCTGGGCGCGCCCTCCACCATTGTGGCGGCCTCGAGGCTCCTCTGACTTGCACTCCAAGTCTCCTGGGTGTCTTCTGGTCCAAGAAAAATCATGTCAAAAGTTTTATTCCGTTTGGACTCCGTTTGGTATTCCTTTTCTGCGAAACTCTAAAACAAGGAAAAAAAGAAACTGGCACTAGGCTCTAGGTTAATAGGTTAGTCCCAAAAATCATATAAAATAGCATATTAATGCATATAAAAATCCAAATCAGATAATATAATAGCATGGAACAATCAAGAATTATAGATACGTTGGAGACGTATCACGCATCCCCTAGCTTAATTCCTGCTTGTCCTCGAGTAGGTAAATGATAAAAACAGAATTTTTGATGTGGAATGCTACCTAACATATTTATGCATGTAATTCTTTTCACTGTGGCATGAAGGTTCAGATCCGTAAGATTGAAAACAAAAGTTTAATATTGACATAAAAACAATAATACTTCAAGCATACTAACAAAATAATTGTCTTCTCAAAATAACATGGCCAAAGAAAGCTCATCCCTACAAAATCATATAGTCTGGCTATGCTCCATCTTCACCACACAAAACATTTAAATCATGCACAACCCCGATGACAAGCCAAGTAATTGTTTCATACTTTTGACGTTCTCAAACCTTTTCAACTTTCATGCAATACATGAGCGTGAGCCATGGACATAGCACTATAGGTGGAATAGACGATGGTTGTGGAGAAGACAAAAAAGAGGGAGACAGTCTCACATCAACTTGGCGTATCAACGGGCTATGGAGATGCCCATTAATAGATATCAATGTGAGTGAGTAGGGATTGCCATGCAGCGGATGCACTAGAGCTATAAGTGTATGAAAGCTCAAAAAGAAAACTAAGTGGGTGTGCATCCAACTTGCTTGCTCATGAAGACCTAGGGCGTTTGAGGAAGCCCATCGTTGGAATATACAAGCCAATAATGAAAAATTCCCACTAGTATATGAAAGTGACAACATAAGAGACTCTCTATCATGAAGATCATGGTGCTACTTTGAAGCACAAGTGCGGCAAAAAGGATAGTAACATTGTCCCTTCTCTCTTTTTCTCTCATTTTTTTTCTTTTTTTCTCTTTGTGTTCTCTCTTTTTTTGGGCCTTATCTTTTTTTATTTGGCCTTTCTCTTTTTTTATTTCCTCACATGGGACAATGCTCTAATAATGAAAATCATCACATTTCTATTTACTTACAACTCATAAATTACAACTCGATACTAGAACAAAAATATGACTCTATGTGAATGCCTCCGGCGGTGTACCGGGATGTGCAATGAATCAAGAGTGACATGTATAAAAAATATGATGAACGGTGGCTTTGCCACAAATACGATGTCAACTACATGATCATGCAAAGCAATATGACAATGATGATGTATGTCATAATAAACGGAACGGTGGAAAGTTGCATGGCAATATATCCCGGAATGGCTATGGAAATGCCATGATAGGTAGGTATGGTGGCTGTTTTGAGGAAGGATACATGGTGGGTTTATGGTACCGGTGAAAGTTGCGCGGTACTAGAGAGGCTAGCAATGGCGGAGAGGTGAGAGTCCATATAATCCATGGACTCAACATTAGTCATAAAGAACTCATATACTTATTGCAAAAATCTATTAGTCATCAAAACAAAGTACTACGCGCATGCTCCTAGTGGGATAGATTGGTAGGAAAAGACCGTCGCTCGTCCCCGACCGCCACTCATAAGGAAGACAATCAAAAGACATCTCATGCTCCAACTTCGTTACATAACGGTTCACCATCCGTGCATGCTACGGGACTCACAAACTTTAACACAAGTATTTCTCAAATTCACAACTACTTCACTAGCATGACTCTAATATCACCATCTTCATATCTCAAAACAATCATAAGGAATCAAACTTCTCATAATATTCAATGCACTATATATGAAAGTTTTTATTATATCCCTTTTGGATGCCTATCATATTAGGACTATTTGATAACCAAAGCAAATTACCATGCTGTTCTAAGGACTCTAAAAATAATATAAGTGAAGTACGAGAGTTCATCAATTTCTATCAAATAAAATCACCGCCGTGCTCTAAAAAGATATAAGTGAAGCACTAGAGCAAATTTGCCTAACTCAAAAAATATAGGTGAAGCACATAGAGCATTCTAATAAATCACGATTCATGCGTGTCTCTCTCAAAAGGTGTGTACATCAAGGATGATTCTAGCAAACTAAAAATCAAAGACTCAAATCGACGCTCCAAGCAAAACACATATCATGTTGTGAATAAAAATATAACCTCAAGTAAAGTTACCGATAGACGAAGACGAAAGAGGGGATGCCTTCCCGGGGCATCCCCAAGCTTAGGCTTTTTGACATACTTGAATATTACCTTGGGGTGCCTCGGGCATCCCCAAGCTTAGGCTCTTGCCACTCCTTATTCCATAGTCCATCAAATCCTTACCCAAAACTTGAAAACTTCACAACACAAAACTCAACAGAAAATCTCGTAAGCTCCATTAGTATAAGAAAACAAATCACCACTTTTGGTACTGTTGTGAACACATTCTTTATTTATATTGGTGTAATATCTAATATATTCCAACTTCCATGGTTCATACCCCCCGATAGTAGCCATAGGTTCATCAAAATAAGCAAACAACACGCGAAAAACAGAATCTGTCAAAAACAGAACAACATGTAGAAATCTGGATAGTTCGCATACTTGTGTAACTCAAAAAATTCTGAAAAAATAGTACGTCCTAGATAATTTTGCTATTAATCTTATGTAAAAAGAATCAACTAAAAGTCACTCTCCAGCTAAAAATAAGAATTGTTTTCGTGAGCGCAAAAGTTTTTGTTTTTCAGCAAGATCAAATTATCTATCATCGTAGGCTATCCCATAGGTCTTATTTGGCACAAACACTAATTAAAACACAAAACCAAATCTAACCAGAGGCTAAATGATTTATTTAAAGCTAAAAAGGACCTAAAAGCAAGAACAAACATAAAATTGGGTTGCCTCCCAACAAGCGCTATTGTTTAACGCCCTTAGCTAGGCATAGATAATTTTAATGGTGCTCACATGAAAGATAAGAATTGAAGCGCAAAGAGAGCATCATAAAACACATGACAAACACATCTAGTGTTGGAAATATGCCCTAGAGGCAATAATAAAATGGTTATTATTATATTTCCTTGTTCATGATAATTGTCTATTGTTCATGCTATAATTGTGTTATCCAGAAATCGTAATACATGTGTGAATACATAGACCACAACGTGTCCCTAGTAAGCCTCTAGTTGACTAGCTCGTTGATCAACAGATAGTCATGGTTTCCTGACTATGGACATTGGGTGTCATTGATAACGGGATCACATCATTAGGAGAATGATGTGATGGACAAGACCCAATCCTAAGCATAGCACAAAGATCGTGTAGTTCGTTTGCTAGAGCTTTTCCAATGTCAAGTATCATTTCCTTAGACCATGAGATCGTGTAACTCCCGGATGCCGTAGGAGTGCTGTGGGTGTGCCAAATGTCACAACGTAACTGGGTGACTATGAAGGTACACTACAGGTATCTCTGAAAGTGTCTGTTGGGTTGACACGGATCGAGACTGGGATTTGTCACTCCGTATGACGGAGAGGTATCTCTGGGCCCACTCGGTAATGCATCATCATAATGAGCTCAAAGTGACCAAGTGGTTGGTCACGGGATCATGCATTACGGTACGAGTAAAGTGACTTGCCGGTAACGAGATTGAATGAGGTATTGGGATACCGATGATCGAATCTCGGGCAAGTAACGTACCGATTGACAAAGGGAATTGTATACGGGATTGATTGAATCCTCGACATCATGGTTCATCTGATGAGATCATCGAGGAACATGTGGGAGCCAACATGGGTATCCAGATCCCGCTGTTGGTTATTGACCGGAGAGTCGTCTCTGTCATGTCTGCATGTCTCCCGAACCCGTAGGGTCTACACACTTAAGGTTCGGTGATGCTAGGGTTGTAGAGATATTAGTATGCCGAAATCCGAAAGTTGCTCGGAGTCCCGGATGAGATCCCGGACGTCACGAGGAGTTCCGGAATGGTCCGGAGGTGAAGAATTATATATAGGAAGTCCAGTTTCGGCCACCGGGAAACTTTCGGGGGTTATCGGTATTGTACCGGGACCACCGGAAGGGTCCCGGGGGTCCACCGGGTGGGGCCACCTATCCCGGAGGGCCCCATGGGCTGAAGTGGGAGGGGAACCAGCCCCTGGTGGGCTGGTGCGCCCCCCATGGGCCTCCCCCTGCGCCTAGGGTTGGAAACCCTGGGGGTGGGGGGCGCCCCACCTGACTTGGGGGGCAAGTTCCCCCCTTGGCCGCCGCCCCCCCCATGTAGATGGGATCCCCAGGGCCAGCGCCCCCCCAGGGGGCCTATATATAGTGGGGGGAAGGGAGGGCAGCAGTACCCTAGCCCCTAGCGCCTCCCTCTCCCTCCCGTGACACCTCTCCCTCCCGCTTGCGCTTGCCGAAGCCCTGCCGGGATCCCCGCTACTTCCACCACCACGCCGTCGTGCTGCTAGATCTCCATCAACCTCTCCTTCCCGCTTGCTGGATCAAGAAGGAGGAGACGTCGCTGCTCCGTACGTGTGTTGAACGCGGAGGTGCCGTCCGTTCGGCGCTCGGTCATCGGTGATTTGGATCACGACGAGTACGACTCCATCAACCCCGTTCACTTGAACGCTTCCGCTCGCGATCTACAAGGGTATGTAGATGCACTCCTTCCCTCCCGTTGCTAGTAAACTCCATAGATGGATCTTGGTGATGCGTAGAAAATTTTAAAATTCTGCAACGATCTCCAACAGTGCCATCATGAGCCAGGCCTATGCGTAGTTTCTATGCACGAGTAGAACACAAAGAAGTTGTGGGCGTAGATGTTGTCAATTTTTCTTGCCACTACTAGTCTTATCTTGTTTCAGCGGTATTGTGGGATGAAGCGTCCCGGACCGACCTTACACGTACGCTTACGTGAGACAGGATCCACCGACTGACATGCACTAGTTGCATAAGGTGGCTAGCGGGTGTCTGTCTCTCCCACTTTAGTCGAAACGGATTCGATGAAAAGGGTCCTTATGAAGGGTAAATAGAAATTGGCATATCATGTTGTGGTTTTACGTAGGTAAGAAACGTTCTTGCTAGAAACCTATAGAAGCCACGTAAAAACTTGCAACAACAATTAGAGGACGTCTAACTTGTTTTTGCAGCATGTGCCCTGTGATGTGCTATGGCCAGAAGATGTGATGAATGATATATGTGATGTATGAGATTGATCATGTTCTTGTAATAGGAATCTTGACTTGCATGTCGATGAGTATGACAACCGGCAGGAGCCATAGGAGTTGTCTTTATTTTTGTATGACCTGCGTGTCATTGAATAACACCATGTAAATTACTTTACTTTATTGCTAAACACGTTAGCCATAGAAGTAGAAGTAATCGTTGGCGTGACAACTTCATGAAGACACGATGATGGAGATCATGATGATGGAGATCATGGTGTCATGCCGGTGACGAAGATGATCATGGCGCCCCGAAGATGGAGATCAAAGGAGCAAAATGATATTGGCCATATCATGTCACTTTTTGTTTGCATGTGATGTTTATCATGTTTTACATCTTATTTGCTTAGTACGACGGTAGTAAGTAAGATGATCCCTTATGATAATTTCAAGAAAGTGTTCCCCCTAACTATGCACCGTTGCGAAGGTTCGTTGTTTCGAAGCACCACGTGATGATCAGGTGTGATAGATTCTAACGTTCGCATACAACGGGTGTTGACGAGCCTAGCATGTACAGACATGGCCTCGGAACACATGCAATACACTTAGGTTGACTTGACGAGCCTAGCATGTACAGACATGGCCTCGGAACACGGAAGACCGAATGGTCGAGCATGAGTCGTATAGAAGATACGATCAACATGAAGATGTTCACCGATCTTGACTAGTCCGTCTCACGTGATGATCGGACACGGCCTAGTTGACTCGGATCATGTTTCACTTAGATGACTAGAGGGATGTCTATATGAGTGGGAGTTCATTGAATAATTTGATTAGATGAACTTAATTATCATGAACTTAGTCTAAAATCTTTACAATATGTCTTGTAGATCAAATGGCCCACGTTGCCCTCAACTTCAACGCGTTCCTAGAGAAAACCAAGCTGAAAGATGATGGCAGCAACTATACGGACTGGGTCCGGAACCTGAGGATCATCCTCATAGCTGCCAAGAAAGATTATGTCCTAGAAGCACCGCTAGGTGAAGCAACCCATCCCAGAGAACCAAGACGTTATGAACGCTTGGCAATCACGTGCTGATGATTATTCCCTCGTTCAGTGCGGCATGCTTTACAGCTTAGAACCGGGGCTCCAAAGGCCGTTTTGAGAAACACGGAGCATATGAGATGTTCGAAGAGCTGAAAATGGTTTTCCAAGCTCATGCCCGAGTCGAGAGATATGAAGTCTCCGACAAGTTCTTCAGTTGTAAAATGGAGGAAAATAGTTCTGTCAGTGAGCACATACTCAAAATGTCTGGGTTACACAACCGCTTGTCTCAGCTGGGAGTTAATCTCCCGGATGACGCGGTCATTGGCAGAATCCTTCAATCGCTTCCACCGAGCTACAAGAGCTTTGTGATGAACTTCAATATGCAGGGGATGGAAAAGACCATTCCTGAGGTATATTCAATGCTGAAATCAGCGGAGGTAGAGATCAAAAAGGAACATCAAGTGTTGATGGTGAATAAAACCACTAAGTTCAAGAAAGGCAAGGGTAAGAAGAACTTCAAGAAAGACGACAAGGGAGTTGCCGCGCCCGGTAAGCCAGTTGCCGGGAAGAAGCCAAGGAATGGACCCAAGCCTGAGACTGAGTGCTTTTATTGCAAGGGAAGTGGTCACTGGAAGCGGAACTGCCCCAAATACTTAGCGGACAAGAAGGCCGGCAACACCAAAGGTATATGTGATATACATGTAATTGATGTGTACCTTACCAGTACTCGTAGTAGCTCCTGGGTATTTGATACCGGTGCGGTTGCTCATATTTGTAACTCAAAACAGGAGCTGCGGAATAAACGGAGACTGGCGAAGGACGAGGTGACGATGCGCGTCGAGAATGGTTCCAAGGTTGATGTGATCGCCGTCGGCACGCTACCTCTACATTTACCTACGGGATTAGTTTTAAACCTCAATAATTGTTATTTAGTGCCAGATTTGAGCATGAACATTGTATCTGGATCTCATTTAACGCGAGATGGCTACTCATTTAAATTCGAGAATAATCACTACAGGAATCAGCTATTTTGCCGTCTGCCACGGCGGACGGCAAAGGCATGAACGGCGGACGGCAAAGGCCTTTGCCGTCAGCCGCGGACGGCAAAAGGCTCCGGCAAAGTAGGCTACGGTAAACAGCTACTTTGCCGTCTGCTTCCTGGCGGCTGACGGCAAAGGCCCTTTGCCGTCAGCCGCGGACGGCAAAGAGAGCGGACGGCAAAAATTGTGCTCACAGTCCGTTAAGTGGCTAATGGCAGGCCTTTGCCGTCCGCCAGCGGACGGCAAATTTTCTAGTGCCTTTGCCGTCCGCCAGCGGACGGCAAACTTTCTAGTGTCTTTGCCGTCCGCCGTATGATGTCATCTACACGTCACCACATGGCAGGCCTTTGCCGTCCGCCGCAGACGGCAAAGAGCCTGCATATTGGCTCTTTTTTCCGTTTTTTATTAAATCCAACAATTTTCATCACAAATATATATGACATATATAGATATATTTCACAAGGCCATTACAGAGCAAACATATAAGATATCCAACACATAACTTCATCATAGATAGTTCCATGCATAGTTCCATCATACATAGCAAGTTCAACATAGAGGCATCCAACCATATATATTACAATAGTTTCATCCAACGATACATGCATAGTTCAACGATACAAAAGAAACAGAGAAAGGGATAAGGATCACTCCATCTATGCAAGCTTTCGTCAAGTGAATGAAATCTGCAAAATGAAAAATAAGAAAGTTAGAAATAGGTGACTAGAACAAGAAGAAGACTAGAACAAGAAGAGTATGTCGCTAACTTACGTGAAATGGATCATATATGAGCTAACTAAGTTGAAATGGGTCGTTTATGAGCTAACTAAGGTCAAATGGATCGTTTTTGAGGTAACTAAGGTGAAATGGATCGTTTTTTAGCTCACTTAGGTCAAATGGATCATTTATGAGCTAACTTAGTTGAAATGGATCGTTTTTTAGCTAACTTTGTTGAAATGGATCATTTATGAGCTAATTTAGTTGAAATGGATCTTTTTGAGCTAACTTAGGTCAAATGGATCGTTTTTGAGGTAACTAAGGTGAAATGGATCGTTTTTTAGCTCACTTAGGTCAAATGGATCATTTATGAGCTAATTTAGGTGAAATGGATCGTTTTTAGCTAACTTGGTGAAATGGATCGTTTATGAGCTAAATTAGTTGAAATGGATCGTTTATGAGATAACCTAGGTAAGATGGGTCATTTTGGAGTTAACCTAGGTGAAATGGGCCATTTTAAAGCTAACGTAGGTAAAATGGATCATTTAGGAGCTAATCTAGGTAAAATGGGTCATTTTGGAGGAAAAGAAGCTAACTCTAGGTCATTATGGTAAGCATATTGGAGGAAATAAAGCTAAGTCTAGGTCTTTATGCATTTGTTAAGCAAAACACTAGAGAAACTTACCATGATCAGGGAGGTGTAGGAGCGGGGTGGCTAGTGCCGCTACCTGGAGAAGGATCGTGCGATGCGTTTCTGGAGTTAAGCTGCACCAAAGATCATTTCCAATGTCTCGTTAGCATTATGACACTCAAATGTTAAGACTAGCAAGTAATGTCCATTCAAATTAAACTCACCGTGCTCCCAGGAGCAATCACTGGCATCGGCGGAGCGGGCTGACCGGACTTCTCGCACACAGACTGCACATTTGGTTTTCACAACAGAGTCATACTAGTTAGTAATGAGACTCAAATGTTAAGACTAGCAAGTAATCTGCAGAAGAAACTTACCACAAGGAGCTCGTACATGGCCCTTGCCTGCATGTCATTCCGTGCCCTCTCCTCCTCCATCATCTTTCTCGTCCTCTCCTCCATCTCCCGCTGCCTCTCCGCCGCCTCCGCCAGAAGTTTCTCCGTTCTATCTCTCTCAGTCTGTATAGCAGCCTGCAACACCACTCACATGACCATTTGTAATCATTGATGGAAGCGCACACAATGTAATGGAGAAAGATAACTGAGTACATATCACTAACCTTGATGGCGAGTTGCACTGGCCGTTCACGAGGCCTTATCTCAGGAGCGGAGCTCGACTGGCGCGCCTTGATCTCCGGGAGAGTGCTAGGACAACTGATAAGTCCATCTCCAATGGCTATGGAGCCATGGGACCTCCCGCCACCAGATATCATCACCAGCTCTGGATCAATGGGACCCTGGCTCGGGTTAAAGTCCTCCCCTTTCCTCGCCTTCCCCTCATCTCTATATCTCACGAGCTTGTTGTGGGAGGAGATGTTGGTGAAGTTGTTTGCATCATCGAGGTCAGACTGAGAGAAAGCCTTGACTTTCTTGAAAGAGCCAGTGTGGGCCATGGCATATAGGTCGTACACCTCTGGCACCTTATCCGCCTTATTGTGGCGTGCCTGAAAGAGAGAAACAATGAAAATTAGTAATTAAAGGGCTCAAGCTAGCATGATGAATGAATTGCATGAATCATGAAGCAAACCACATACCCAGTTGCGCCTGAACTGATATAAGTTGGAGCTGCCTTGATGGTGTGGCACACCTTCCATTTGGGCACGTTTGTCCTTGGCCTCGTTGTGGAGGGCTAGCCATTCTTTTGAGCACCACTCATCGACCAACACCTCCCAACAATCCATCCGATCCGCACACCATCTCGGAGGCGCCTAAGTTAGCAAATAGAAACTTGAGCGCTACGGCTAAGAATTACTAAATGAAGGAACTTAAGTAGAAGGCCTTAAGAATTACCTTCATGTACTGCTCCTTACTCAGGAACTTATCGCGGCACGCCGGCTTGGTCTTCTTGATACCACGCAAGGCGTAGTAGTCTCGAACAGCCTGCACCCGAGCCTCGTGCCGTAAGTTCTGGAGTAGGCGCTTGCAGACATTCTCGATAACATGTGCCGCGTCCTCCTCGTATCCCTCCTCACACCTGTAGAATGTCTGCAATCAAATGAGACAATATTGATTAGTACAATTAATAACTAGCTAGTTGAAGATTTTTAAATGTGTAAAGGAGAAATTACCCAGAACTTTCTGATCACCATGTCTGCCCTCGTGTCGCACAGACACCGTCGATAATCTCATTCGGCGGGGCCGGGGCAGCCACGTAGTGCTCCCAGCTCAATCCAAGCTCTAGAAGCCTACCCTCACCAGGTAACGTGACAAACACCGGGAAGTTTTGCCGGCAAAGAACTCCAAGGACGGAGTTGGGCCGACGGACACTATGATGGTGGTCCCAACCCCTGCAGCATGACAAGGCCAATGCATTAGTTATTTGAAGAAACGTGAATGCAGAAGGTACAAAAATATTAAATGCACTTACGTACCTCTCCCCATCAGGGAAAATCAACCACCTCTGCTCGCGGGTCGCCGGCACGGACGGGAGCCGTGTAGCACCACGCTGGTAGACGGTGCCCCCCTCCTCCTCAAGATCAGTCGGCTCCCCGCCATCATCAGCATGGCCACTCGGCTCCTCGGGCTGATCCGGCCAGGTACCCCATCCGGACGTGTGCTCCTCCGGGGTCTCGTGGGCCGAACTCTCGTGGACATACTCGGGCTGTCCATGGATAGCGTTGGACAATTCGAAAGAATCAAGGTTATAAATAAGCAAATGCATGCATATTTATAACTATGACGCTTTCGAATGGGAGACACATATTGGTTACGCATACTGATGATTCAAGACACATATATAGCTAGCTATCAAGTTTCATCGGAAATAATTAATGGGGGAGGAGGACATGTCATTTGTGCTCACCCACGAACGAAGGGGCAGAGCTCGTCAAACGCACGACGAGGTCGTCGAACACCAAACCTCGCAGCGATGAAACAACTGCACATTTAAAACTACCCGATCAACACAATTATATATGATGTTTTTCATAACAAAATCGAAAGATATATGACCTAACTAATAATTCACAAATATATGACCCCGTCGGCTTCTGGAAGGCCAAAGAACACCTTTTCGGGTGGTGTCGGGGGTCGGGGTGTCGTGTCGGTCTCGGGGTGCCGTGTCGGGGTCGGGGTCGGGGTCTCGGGGTCGGGGTGTCGGGTCGGGGTCGGGGTGCCGTGTCGGTGTCGGGGTCGGGGTGTCGGGTCAGGCTCGGGGTCGGGGTGTCGGGGTCGGGGTCGGGGTCTCGGGGTCGGGGTGTCGGGTCGGGGTCGGGGTGCCGTGTCGGTGTCGGGGTCGGGGTGTCGGGTCAGGCCCGGGGTCGGGGTCTCGGGGTCGGGGTGTCGGGTCGGGGTGCCGGGTCGGGGTGTCGGGTCGGGGTGTCGGGTCGGGGTGCCGTCTCGGGGTCGGGGTGCCGGGTCGGGGTCGGGGTGCCGTGTCGGTGTCGGGGTGTCGTGTCGGTGTCGGGGTCGGGGTCTCGGGGTCGGGGTGTCGGGTCGGGGTGCCGGGTCGGGGTCGGGGTGCCGTGTCGGTGTCGGGGTCGGGGTGTCGGGTCAGGCTCGGGGTCGGGGTCGGGGTAGGGGTGCCGGGTCGGGGTCGGGGTGCCGTGTCGGTGTCGGGGTCGGGGTGTCGGGTCAGGCTCGGGGTCGGGGTCGGGGTTGGGGTCGGGATGTCGGGGTCGGGGTCTAGGGGTCGGGGTGTCGTGTCGGGGTGCCGGGTCGGGGTCGGGGTGCCGGGTCGGGGTCGGGGTGCCGTGTCGGGTCGGGTTTTTTCCCCTCTTTTTTCCTTTTCTTCTTCTTCCTATTCTTCATTTTCTTCATTTTCTTCCTTTTTTCCTTCTTCTTCTTATTCTTCTTCTTCTTCTTCTTCCTCCTCCTTTCCTTTTTCCTCTTCTTCTTCTTCTCCTCCTCTCCTCTTTCTTCTTCTTCTTCTTCTTCTTCTTCTTCTTCTTCCTCTTCTTCTTTTTTCTTCTCCTCCTCCTCTTCTTCTTCTTCTTCCTTTCCTTTTTCCTCTTCTTCTTCTTCTCCTCCTCTCCTCTTTTTTCTTCTTCTTCTTCTTCATCTTCTTCTTTTTTCTTCTCCTCCTCCTCTTCTTCTTCTTCCTTTCCTTTTTCCTCTTCTTCTTCTCCTCCTCTCCTCTTTTTTATTCTTCTTCTTCCTCTTCTTCTTTTTTCTTCTCCTCCTCCTCTTCTTCTTCTTCCTTTCCTTTTTCCTCTTCTTCTTCTCCTCCTCTCCTCTTTTTTCTTCTTCTTCTTCCTCTTCTTCTTTTTTCTTCTCCTCCTCCTCTTCTTCTTCTTCCTTTCCTTTTTCCTCTTCTTCTTCTCCTCCTCTCCTCTTTTTTCTCTTCTTCTTCTTCTTCTTCTTTCCTCAAACTAAACTAAACCTAAAACTAAAACTAAACTAAAACTAAACCTAAAACTACAACTAAAACTAAATCTAAACTAAAACTAAAACTAAAAAGGAAAAAAAGAGAAAAACAGAAAAAAAAACAAAAAAGGAGGGGGGCTCACCTGGGGCGCGGGGCGGCGGGGGGCCGTGGCGCGAGGGGGCCGGGGCGGCGGGGCGGCGGGGGGCCGGGGCGGGGGGGCGACGGGGCGGTGGGGCGGCGGAGAGCCGGGGCGGCGGGGCGACGGGGCGGCGGGGGCGACGGGTGGTGGGGCGACGGCGGGCGACGGGCGGTGGGGCGCTGGGGGCGACGGGCGGTGGGGCGGCGGGGCCCCGGGGCGGCGGCGAGTGGTGGGGGCGGCGGCGGCGGCGGGGTGGGAGGAGAGAACGGCGAGAGAACAGAGTAACGGGCGGGGGGGGGGGGGTACGGGCCGTTAGGTAGTGCAATCTTTGCCGTCCGCCCTTTTGCCTCTTTGCCGTCTGCTGGCAGACGGCAAAGAGGTGGGCCATTAAGTTTTTTCCAAACGGGCGGGGGTGGGGGCCACCTCTCTCTTTGCCATCTGCCAGCGGACGGCAAAGAGCCCGCAGATGGCAAAGAGCTTCTTTGCCGTCTGCCGTTTCTTTGCCGTCTGCTTTTGGGTAGCTGATGGCAAAGAGCTTCTTTGCCGTCAGCTAGCAGACGACAAAGAGCTGGCAGATGGCAAATTAGCTGATTCCAGTAGTGAATGGTTGTTCTATTTATATGAGAGATATGTTTTATGGTCATGCCCCGCTGGTCAATGGTTTATTCTTAATGAATCTCGAACGTGATGTTACACATATTCATAGTGTGAATACCAAAAGATGTAAAGTTGATAACGATAGTCCCACATACTTGTGGCACTGCCGCCTTGGTCACATTGGTGTCAAGCGCATGAAGAAGCTCCATGCAGATGGACTTTTAGAGTCTATTGATTACGAATCATTTGACACGTGCGAACCATGCCTCATGGGTAAGATGACCAAGACTCCGTTCTCCGGAACAATGGAGCGAGCAACCAACTTATTGGAAATCATACATACTGATGTGTGCGGTCCAATGAGTGTTGAGGCTCGCGGTGGCTATCGTTATGTTCTCACTCTCACTGATGACTTAAGTAGATATGGGTATGTCTACCTAATGAAACACAAGTCTGAAACCTTTGAAAGGTTCAAGGAATTTCAGAGTGAGGTTGAGAATCAACGTGACAGGAAAATAAAGTTCTCACGATCAGATCGTGGGGGAGAATATTTAAGTCACGAATTTGGTACGCACTTAAGGAAATGTGGAATCGTTTCACAACTCACGCCGCCTGGAACACCTCAGCGAAATGGTGTGTTCGAACGTCGTAATCGCACTCTATTGGATATGGTGCGATCTATGATGTCTCTTACCGATCTACCGCTCTCATTTTGGGGCTATGCTTTAGAGACTACCGCATTCACTTTAAATAGGGCTCCGTCAAAATCCGTTGAGACGACACCGTATGAATTATGGTTTGGGAAGAAACCTAAGCTGTCGTTTCTAAAAGTTTGGGGATGCGATGCTTATGTCAAGAAACTTCAACCTGAAAAGCTCGAACCCAAGTCGAAAAAATGCGTCTTCATAGGATACCCTAAGGAAACCATTGGGTATACCTTCTACCTCAGATCCGAAGGCAAAATCTTTGTTGCCAAGAATGGGTCCTTTCTGGAGAAAGAGTTTCTCTCGAAAGAAGTGAGTGGGAGGAAAGTGGAACTTGATGAGGTGATAGTCACCCCTTCCGAACCGGAAAGTAGCGCAGCGCGGGAAGATGTTCCTGTGGTGCCTACACCGACTGGGGAGGAAGTTAATGATGATGATCATGAAGCTTCGGATCAAGTTACTGCTGAACTTCGTAGGTCCACAAGGACACGTTCCGCGCCAGAGTGGTACGGCAACCCTGTCCTGGAAATCATGTTGTTAGACAACGGTGAACCTTCGAACTATGAAGAAGCGATGGCGGGCCCGGATTCCAACAAATGGCTTGAAGCCATGCAATCCGAGATAGGATCCATGTATGAAAACGAAGTATGGACTTTGACTGACTTGCCCGATGATCGGCGAGCCATAGAGAATAAATGGATCTTTAAGAAGAAGACATACGCGGATGGTAACGTGACCATCTATAAGGCTCGACTTGTCGCTAAGGGTTATCGACAAGTTCAAGGGGTTGACTACGATGAGACTTTCTCACCCGTAGCGAAGCTGAAGTCCGTCTGAATCATGTTAGCAATTGCCGCATTCTATGATTATGAGATATGGCAAATGGACGTCAAAACGGCATTCCTTAACGGCTTTCTTAAGGTAGAATTGTATATGATGCAGCCGGAAGGTTTTGTCGATCCTAAGAATGCTAACAAGGTATGCAAGCTCCAGCGCTCCATCTATGGGCTGGTGCAAGCATCTCGGAGTTGGAACATTCGATTTGATGAGATGATCAAAGCGTTTGGGTTTACACAGACTTATGGAGAAGCCTGTGTTTACAAGAAAGTGAGTGGGAGCTCTGTAGCATTTCTCTTATTATATGTGGATGACATACTATTGATGGGAAATGATATAGAATTCTTGGAAAGTATAAAGGCCTACTTGAATAAGTGTTTTTCAATGAAGGACCTTGGAGAAGCTGCTTATATATTAGGCATCAAGATCTATAGAGATAGATCAAGACGCCTCATTGGTCTTTCACAGAGTACGTACCTTGACAAGATATTGAAGAAGTTCAATATGGATCAGTCCAAGAAGGGGTTCTTGCCTGTATTGCAAGGTGTGCAATTGAGCACGGCTCAATGCCCGACCACGGCAGAAGATAGAGAAAAGATGAGTGTCATCCCCTATGCCTCGGCCATAGGGTCTATTATGTATGCCATGCTGTGTACCAGACCTGATGTAAACCTTGCCGTAAGTTTGGTAGGAAGGTACCAAAGTAATCCCGGCATGGAACACTGGACAGCGGTCAAGAATATCCTGAAGTACCTGAAGAGGACTAAGGATATGTTTCTCATTTATGGAGGTGACGAAGAGCTCGTCGTAAAGGGTTATGTCGATGCTAGCTTCGACACAGATCTGGATGACTCGAAGTCATAAACCGGATACGTGTATATTTTGAATGGAGGGGCAGTAAGCTGGTGCAGTTGCAAGCAAGGCGTCGTGGCGGGATCTACATGTGAAGCGGAGTACATGGCGGCCTCAGAGGCAGCGCAAGAAGCAATCTGGATGAAGGAGTTCATTACCGACTTAGGGGTGATTCCCAATGCGTCGGGCCCGATGACTCTCTTCTGTGACAACACTGGAGCTATTGCCCTTGCGAAGGAGCCCAGGTTTCACAGGAAGACCAAGCATATCAAGCGTCGCTTCAACTCCATTCGTGAAAGTGTTCAAAATGGAGACATAGATATTTGTAAAGTACATACGGACCTGAATGTAGCAGATCCGTTGACTAAACCTCTCCCTAGAGCAAAACATGATCAACACCAGAACTCTATGGGTGTTCGATTCATCACAATGTAATTGGATTATTGACTCTAGTGCAAGTGGGAGACTGTTGGAAATATGCCCTAGAGGCAATAATAAAATGGTTATTATTATATTTCCTTGTTCATGATAATTGTCTATTGTTCATGCTATAATTGTGTTATCCGGAAATCGTAATACATGTGTGAATTGTCGGAGTAAATGGCCACGGGTAGCCTAACCGACTGCCCCTGGCTCTTCCAAAAAATTATCAGGCCTTTGGGCCTTCAAGCATTTCAAGCATTGGGCCGCCTTCCCCGGTCGGCTATTTCTGAAGCCGACTCCCAGAAGGCGACCCAGCCTCAGCAACCTCCCCCCAAGATAACCACGGGATGGCCGACTCCAGGAAGCCGGCCATAGAGGATGCCGACTCCCCAGAGCCGGCCATGAAGAACACCGACTCCCCGGAGTCGGCCGCGAAGAACGCCGACTCCAAGAAGCCGGCCAAGACCGCAACCACCAAAACTACACCCACATAATGGTGACAAGGCGGGGTGTGGCCACAGTGCGGCCCACGACCCCCGAAGCCCGAGGCAGGCATGGCCACAGGACGCCGTACGGGACGGCCATCTCCCGTCCGGCTCGGCACTGTAGCCATGCTGGCCTCAACGTCACCCACGACAGATGCCAGTACGGCCCACGGGCGGCGGGCCCCTACAGCCAGAGAGAGGCGCGAAGGCGGCCCGGCCTCCCCCAGACGGCCAAGGGCGTAGCCGGCCCCCAGAAGCCGGCTACTCCCTCCCTCGAAGCATGTGCCACATTAAGGAGATAAGACGAGGTAAGGCTACAGTGAGAGCCCTCGAGGCGGCACACTATAGCCACGCTTACCTCGACGAAGACCTCGTCATCAGGGGCGAGGCTACAGTAAGCAGCCGCCGACAAGACCCTAGGCAGTGGGGCCGGCCTGTCGACCAAGAGGCCGGCAGCCGGCGGGACCCACTAGTCGGCAGGCCCCAACGGCCGGCGGAGAAGCCGGCGAGCGTAGACACTGACGGCTGGGACCAGTGCCCAGCCGTATTACAATTGTACCCCCGGGGGGTAGGCCTATATAAACCCCCCGGGGCACCCATGCAAAGGGTTGGCTTCTTAGCATTACACACACCATAGAGAGAGAGAAGCAAGAGCTAGCCTTGTTCTTCTTCTCCCTTGAACCCAACAGCTCTAGGAGCGATTGTAGCTACTCTTCCTGATGTAGTGATCATGCGGAGACCCCGCAGAGCAGGACTAGGGGTGTTATCTCCTCGGAGAGCCCCGAACCTGGGTAAGATTCGCCGGCGTGCATGTCTTCGCCTCATCCCGTTTCCAGGCACCGGCGACGTCTTACGGGCACCCACTATGATAAGCCACCCGTTGGCATATGTCGCACCAACCACCCGACATTTGGCGCCCACAGTGGGGCCAGGTGCACCGTCGTCCGTAGACCTGTTCTGGACGGGAACCCTCTTCCTCCCCCGCGAGCGCAGGCAGCCTGCTGCGCCCGATGGCGTTTGCCTCGACGCGCTGCGAGGCGTCGTGCCTCGCCGATCTTCTCGGCGAGACTCGCATCTCCGACGAGCCTGCGTGCGACGCAGGCACGGACTACCCCGAGAGCCGCCTCGTCAGCCTCCTCGACCAGCTTCACGTCTCTAGCGAGCCTGCTGCAGATGTGGAGTCGGTCGGCTCCACCGACCCGATGCTCATCGACTCCGATACGGCATCGCTTGACGCCTACCCCTCCGACGTGGTGGTCTTCGACGATCCTCTCCCTCGAGCTGACAGCGGCAGCAGCGCTGTCACCGAAGTGTTGGTCATCAGCCACGTCGACAACTCGGGCGAGAACGCCCACGACGCCCTGCAAGCGGCGATGCACGACCTCTCCGTCCCCATCCCGGCCGACGCCGAGACCCTGGAGGCACGTCGCCTCGCCCTCATCGCAGAGGGCCAGAAGATCGCCTCCATGAGACGCCTCACTAAGGCCCACCAGCGCGAAGTCGACCGCGCCGCCTTCGGTACGCCGCCGCCTAGCGGCCCGAGCCGAGCCGGCTTCATCCAGAAGCGCGGCGCGGCTATCGCCAGCATGCTGGGGGCAGATCGCCCCGTCTACGCCACCCCGCTCGAGAATCTGCGAGCCGCTCAGGCGGCCGCAGAAGAGCTCAATGGGCTGGGAGCCGATGAGCTCCCCTACATGACAAGACGGATCCAGCAGCTGATCGACGCGGCTGCAGAACGGCACAAAGCCGGCGCCCGTGCTGATAGTCATCCCCCGCGCCGGGAGCACGCCGCGACGTCCCGCTCACCGACTGCGAGCGGCGCCCGCCAGAAGAAAGACAAGGAGCCGGCTGCCAGCCGCAGCCGGACTCACATCACCATCAAGCGCGACGCGGAAGGCCGCCCTCGAGCGGTGGAACGCCAAGGAGATCTGCCTCCTCCCCCGCCTCGAAGAGAAAGACGTCTCACCCCGCCGCCCGTCACGCACTCGACTCTTGGTGACCGACTAGGCCGCCGAGAAGGAGTCGGCGAGAACGACGCCCGCCACCGGACCGACCGGCTTGCTCGATCCCTGGCGTTAGAAGAAGAAGACGATGTCGGCCCGCCATGCTTTGGCCCCCGCATCCGCGATGAGCCCTTCCCCAAAGGGTTCTCGCTCCCCAGAGACACGCCCAAGTACAACGGCTCAGTGAAGCCGGAAGATTGGCTCATCGACTAGTCCACTGCTGTCAGCATAGCCAACGGCAATCGGCGCGTAGCCGTGAAGTACGTCCCCCTCATGCTGCAAGGCACGACGCGCACCTGGCTCAACAGCCTCAAGCCCTACAGCATCAACAGCTGGCTGGACTTCACGGAAGTTTTCGTCCGCAACTTCACCAGCACATACAAGCGGCCTCCCAAGCCTCGCCAGCTCTCCCTGTGCGTCCAAGGGCCCAACGAGTCGACCCGCGACTACCTCACGCGGTGGGCCGAGCTCCGCAACTCCTGGGAGGGGGTGCACGAGGTTCAAGCCATCGAGTACTTCACCGCCGGGTGCCGAGAGGGCACCCTCCTCAAGCACCGACTCCTCTGCGACGAGCCGGCTACCCTCGACGAATTGCTGGTCATCGCGGACAAGTACGCCACGGCCGACTCCTCGATGAAGACCGAGCTTCAAGTAGACGCCTCTGGGAAGGTGATTGCTCCGGCTCCCAAGACGCCGGCTGGCGACCCCAATCGGCGCCCCTACCAGAACGGTCACAAGCGCAAGGCCCCCATGCCGACTTCCACCAGTCGGCAGGTGGCCACAGTTGAAGATGAGCAGCCCGAAGAACGGACCGCTCCCAAGAAGAAGGGTGGCAGGCCGGCTTGGCAGCCGGCCTTCTCTTACGAGCAGACTCTCGACGCCCCCTGCAAGTTCCACAGCGGCGCGAAGCCGTCCAACCACACGACCCGAAAATGCCATTGGCTCACCCGAATCTCCAAGGGCGAAGGGTTGTTGCCGCCTCCGCCTCCCGGCCCTCCGCCTCCAGCCCCTCAGCAGCCGGCGGCTCGGCCGGCAGTCGGAGCCATTCAAGATGAGTTCCCTGAAGAGCACGCCGCCTATGTCGTCTTCACCAGTCAAACCGACAACAAGAGAAGTCGGCGCCGTCAACATCAAGAGGTCAACGCAGTCGCCTCTAGCGCTCCCGAGTTCATGCACTGGTCAGAGAAGCCAATCAGCTGGAGCCAGGCCGACCACCCAGAGGTGATGCCATCCCCTGGCTCCTATGCACTGGTCTTGGATGTCACCCTCGCGACGGAGAGGCGAGCTGCCCGATTCTCCCGCGTCCTGATAGATGGCGGAAGCAGTATCAATATACTGTACCGCGATACCATGGAGAAGCTGAACATCAAGGCGAAGCAGCTTATGCCAAGCCCAACCGTGTTCCATGGTATCGTCCCCGGCTTGTCTTGCTCCCCAATCGGCAAGATTAAAATGGATGTTCTCTTCGGAGACAAAGATCATTTTCGCCGAGAAGCGATCTAGTTTGAAGTAGTGGATCTGGAGAGCCCCTACCATGCTTTGCTTGGCCGACCTGCTCTGGCCAAGTTTATGGCTGTGCCCCACTACGCATACCTGAAGATGAAGATGCCGAGCTTGAAGGGGATCATCATGGTAGCCGGCGATTACAAGAAGTCCATCGAGTGTGCCATGGCCAGTAGCCGGCTGGCCGAGTCCCTCGTGGTGGCAGAAGAGAAGAAGATGCTGGAGCGGGTTGTGGCCATGGCCGGCAAGCAGTCGGCCCTGTCCCCCAACCCCAAAGATTGTGATGCGCAGGGCTCCTTCCAGCCTGCCAAAGAGACGAAGAAGATACCTCTGGACCCGGAGAACCCGGAGAGGTTCGCTGTCATTGGGGCGAACTTGGACAGTAAATAGGAAGGCGAGCTCGTCGACTTCCTCCGTGAGAATCGAGACATTTTTGCATGGTCCCCAAAGGACATGCCGGGTGTCCCGAAGGATTTCGCCGAGCACAAATTACATGTCCGAGCTGATGCGAAGCCGGTCAAGTAGCCCCTCCGCTGACTGTCAGAAGAGAAGCGAAGAATCGTAGGAGAAGAGATAGCCCGGCTCCTTGCCGCTGGCTTCATCATGGAAGTGTTTTTTCCAGAGTGGCTTGCCAACCCAGTTTTGGTACTAAAGAAGAATAACAAGTGGCGTATGTGTATAGACTATACCAGCCTGAACAAGGCCTGCCCCAAGGATCCGTTTGCTTTGCCACGGATTGACCAAGTGATAGACTCCACAGCCGGATGCGAGCTGTTGAGTTTTTTGGATGCCTACTCAGGGTACCATCAGATCAAGTTGGACCCAGCTGACCGCCTGAAGACTGCCTTCATCACACCCTTTGGAGCTTTCTGCGACCTGACTATGACATTCGGCTTGAGGAATGCCGGTGCCACTTTTCAGCGTTGCATGCAGAAATGCCTCTTGAAACAACTCGGCAGAAATTCCCACGTCTATGTAGACGACATTGTGGTGAAGACAGAGAAGCGCGGCACCCTGCTGGAAGATCTCAAAGAAACATTCGCCAACTTGCGCCGATTCCAAATAAAGCTCAACCCCGAGAAGTGCGTGTTCGGAGTACCAGCCGGCCAGCTGCTGGGCTTCCTGGTCTCCGAACGCGGCATCGCGTGCAACCCTGTGAAGATCAAGGCCATCGAGAGGATGGAGATTCCCACCAAACTGCAAGATGTGCAGAAGTTCACCGGGTGTTTGGCCTCCCTGAATCGCTTTATCAGCCGACTAGGAGAGAAGGCTCTCCCCCTGTACCGACTCATGAAGAAGTCCACTCACTTCGAGTGGAACGACCAAGCCGACCAAGCCTTCCATGAGTTGAAGAAAATGCTGACCACTCTGCCTGTCCTGGCAGCGCCGACTGAAAAGGAGCACATGCTCCTCTACATTGCCGCGACCAGCCGAGTAGTCAGTACAGTCGTTGTGGTCCAGCGCCCGGAAGAAGGCCGAGCCCAGCTAGTCTAGAGGCCGGTGTACTATCTAAGCGAAGTGCTATCCAGCTCAAAGCAGAACTACCCGCACTACCAGAAGATGTGCTATGGGGTGTACTTCGCCGCCAAGAAACTGAAGCCCTACTTCCAAGAGCATCCCATCACGGTTGTATGCACCGCCCCGCTCGCCGAGATCATAGGCAGCCGGGATGCATCCGGCCGGGTGGCTAAATGGGCCATTGCACTGGCGCCATACACGATCTTCTACCAGCCCCGCACCGCCATCAAGTCCCAAGCATTGGCCGACTTCCTCATCGACTGGGCCGAGACCCAGTACCTACCGCCGGCTCCCGATTCTACCCATTAGCGGATGCACTTTGACGGGTCCAAGATGCGCACCGGCCTGGGAGCCGGCATCGTCCTCACCTCTCCCAAAGGCGACAAGCTCAAATACACGCTGCAGATCCACTTCGCCGCCTCCAACAACGTGGCCGAGTACGAGGCACTCGTACATGGGCTCTGGCTGGCCAAAGAGCTCGGCATACGCCGGATCCTGTGTTACGGCGACTCAGACTTGGTGGTCCAGCAGTCGTCTGGCGACTGGGACGCCAAGGACGCGAACATGGCGAGCTATCGATTCCTCGTCCAGCAGATCAGCGGGTACTTCGAAGGGTGCGAGTTCCTTCACGTGCCAAGGGCCGACAACGACCAAGCAGATGCCCTACGGATCGGCTCCACCCAACAAGCCATATCGACTGGCGTCTCCCTCCAACGCCTCCTCAAGCCATCCATCAAGCCGTCTCCAGAGTCGGACTCTATCTTCGTACCGCCTGCGCCAGATGCAGCCGGATCCGACTGGAGGAACCCCGCAGGCGGCACAGGGGCTTCGACAACTGGCCCGGGAACTGCCGTAGTCGCACCCGGCCCGGGGACTGCAGCAGTCGGCCCGGGGACTGCAACGACACAAGAAGCGGTGGTCGACTCCAACTCCTCCCCACCTAACCCACCCACCCGAGTCATGGTGGCTACGCTAACAGAAGAAGAAGTCACAGCTCCATCATGGGCCCAGCCCATCCTCAAGTTCCTAGTCAGCAGAGAGCTGCCGGCTGATGAGATCTTAGCAAGACTAGTGCAACGACGAGCCGGAGCATATGCAATAATCAACAGAGAGCTTGTGAAGCGCAGCGTCACTGGAGTCTTCCAGCGTTGTGTCGAGCCAGAAAAAGGAGTGGCAATCCTCAAGGATATCCACCAAGGCGAATGCGGCCACCACGCAGCCTCAAGATCACTCGTAGCCAAGGCTTTCCGCCATGGTTTCTTTTGGCCGACTGCCTTGGAAGATGCCAAAGAGATAGTCAAGAGCCGCACAGGATGCCAAGTCTTGAGTTCCAAGCAACACCTGCCGGCTTCTGCACTCAAGACCATTCCCCTTACGTGGCCCTTTGCCGTCTGGGGACTGTACATGGTGGGCCCTTTCAAGACAGCCCGTGGTGGCTTGACACAACTGCTTGTCGCCGTGGACAAGTTCACCAAGTGGATCAAAGCGAAGCCGATCAAGAAGCTGAATGGGCCGACTGCCGTAACATTCATCACCGACATCACTACTCAGTACGGCGTGCCGCACAGCATCATCACCGACGACGGCACAAACTTTGCCAAAGGAGCACTGGCACGTTTCTGCGCGACGCAGGGCATCCGACTGGACTTAGCGTCCGTTGCCCACCCGCAGTCAAATGGCCAGGTCGAGCGAGCAAATGGACTCATCCTCTCCGGCATCAAGCCCCGACTGGTTGTGCCACTGGAGCGATTGGCCGGCTGCTGGCTCGATGAGCTGCCGGCTGTCCTCTGGAGTCTATGCACTACACCCAACAAGTCAACCGGCTTCACTCCATTCTTCCTTGTATATGGTGCCGAGGCTGTCATCCCAACCGACATCGAGTTCGACTCGCCTCGGGTCACCATGTACACGGAGGCGGAGGCCAAGGAAGCAAGAGAAGACGGCGTCGACCTACTAGAAGAAGGCCGGCTGTTAGCACTCAGCCGATCCGCCATCTACCAGCAAGGGCTGCGCCGCTACCACAACCGCAAGGTCAAGCCAAGATCCTTCCAAGAGGGCGACCTTGTGCTCCGGCTGATCCAGCGAACAGCCGGCCAGCACAAGCTCTCGGCCCCTTGGGAAGGCCCCTTCGTCATCAGCAAGGCACTAGGCAACGACTCCTACTACCTGATCGACGCGCAAAAACCAAGAGCACGCAAGAGAGATGACTCCGGCAAGTAGTCGGAGCGACCATGGAACGCGAACCTCCTGAGAAGATTTTACAGTTGAAAGCAGTATGTATCATGCTACCCTTTCGTATTAAGTACGAACCAACAGGCCCCCCGAACAGTACTCGGGGACTGCCTTTATTTATCTATGAATGACGAGTGTCATATCCATGAATGTATTATTACATTTGATTTCTTGTCTAGCACCGGGTTCGACTAGTCGGCCCGGGGACTGGCCGCCTTGAGCTATATTAAAAGTTCTACCTGAAGTCAGACAAGTAGTGTGCCGGCTCCCGAGTCTTCTCTTGTTGAAAGTCGCAGCTTGAAGAACCGACTGTCCGACTAGCAAGAGACAATGCAGAAAGGATGCCCACACGAAAAACGGCTAAGGACCAATGAACTTATATAGCAAAAAGACGGCCTCCAACTACGCCTGCCGGCAGTCAGAACAACCGGCTGGCCGGCTTCCTAAACACTTAGCTCTAATCCAACAAAGCTAGAGTACTTGCCCTCCCAATTGGCCAAGCACTCTTCCAGCCACAGATTGTAGAGCAACTGTTTGACTGGGGAGGCGGCAACCAAGGGAGGGCGGCAAAGGAAACAGCAGAAGGATCAAAAGCAAAGTATGAGGAAAAGCCAAACGCATGCATAAGTCGTATATACATAAAGCCCCCAACAGGCCAGCAATAGACATAAGTTCGAATACACCCCCAGTGGGTGGAATTGTGCAGACTTAACAGAATATTGTTCCAAAAGTGACAAGACAGGAAAACAAAAGATAGCCGACTAGACTAAGGCGCGGTGCGGGAGCCAGGCTGGTCGGTGGAGATGGCGTCACTGGCTGAAGGAGTGGCCGGCTGGCGGGTCTCGGCTTGGTCACCACCGGTGGCAGGCGACGCACCCGCACGTGACGTGGTGCTGGAGGCGCGGTCAGGCTGAGGCTGGTCGGCCGCTCCATCATCCGGCTCGGCGTCTTCACCCTCCTCCTCCTCCTCGCCCTCGTCGCTGGAGTCGATCTCCTCCGCCGAGTCTTCACCGTCTGCCGGGTTCAGCCCGAACCACTCCTCCGGCTGGGCGACACCGTTGTCATCTACCTCAGGGGCGAAGACGCTGGTGTCGGTGTAGTCGGCGATCGCCGAAGCCCGCCGAATGATAGCCGGGCGCGCCGGCTCCAGCTCCGTGTCGGCTTGCTGCCGCCAGGTGGCCAGCTGGTCCAGGCTCAGGCCGGGATACCAGGCCTTGACGAACTCCAGCGCCCGCCTGGCGCCGGACCGAGCCGCCGAGGCCTTCCAGGCTTCGAAGCGGCCGACTGCCACCTCCAGCCAGTCGGCAGTCCGACTGGGGGTGCGAGGAACCACTTGGCCGGGCTAGAGGGCAGCCAATACTTGCGCCCCGGCGCGCTGAAGCCGGCGAAGCAGTCGGTGAGCCGGCTGGAGACGGGCCTGGATCGCCAAGAGCTGCTCCTCCAGCGAACGGCCAGCGGTTGGTGCAATCTCGAAGCCAGCCTGCCTTCGCGCTTGGCGGCGGGCCTCGATGATCTGGTTGGCGGCGGTAGAGTAGCCAGGGAAGTACTCTGTGCAAGAAAGAAAGAGAAAGAAGAGAAAACACCAAGTCAGAAAACGAGCCAAAAGCGGCAGGCGGCAAGAAAGGACGAAGAAGTAGGCGGCTTACCGTCAACCAGATCTTCAATCTGACCATAGCCAGTGATCAGAGTCTGCCTTGCTTCAGCCCAGCCAGCCGCTTCCGTCTTGTACTCGGCCTGGAGGGCGGCTTCGCGGTCCTGCACCGCCTTCAGAGCCGCCTCTTGGCCCTCCTCCTGGTCAGCCAACTTCTTGGCCAGGCGGTCGCGTTCCTGCACCAAGGCGGCAAGCTCGGCCTCCTTGGCACGAAGGGCAGTCTGAGACTCTCCCAGCTGTGCCCTCAGACCGGCGTTGGCCGCTGCAAGGACGGCAGAAAAAGAAGAAACAATAAGAGAAAGTCGTCAAGGAAGATCCGACCCGACTGCTCAGCAGTCGGCCCGAATCTCGGGGACTACACCCAGTGGGTGCGCTGACGCGCCCCCACGTGAGATAAAGAACAAAGCACTCACCCCGGCTCTCAGTTAGGTCGGCGGTCTTCTGGGTCAGCTCTCGAGCCTGGGAGTTGAAGGCAGCCGCGCGAAGATTGTGGTAGTCCTGCCAGACAGGCAGAAGATCGAAGTAAGAACAAGAATAGCAAAGCCAAATCCACCAAGAAGTTCCAAGCCGCCTGCTCAGCAGCCGACTCGGAACTCGGGAACTACACCCAGTGGGGGCGCTGACGCGCCCCCACAGAAGAAATCAAGATCAAGAAGAAGCAAGATAAGAACACTAACCCGGATGGCCGCCCGCGTCGCAAGGAACTCGTCGGTATACTGCCTCAGCGCCGTAGCCTGGGCCTGGCGCCGGGTCCGGACGTCCTGCGCGGCGACGTTCATCACGGCCGTCCCTCCGCCCGGCGTCCACCCCGAGGTAGCGCTGGCCACCTCCACATCTTGGGCCGACGAGCTGGAGCCCGCGGCCGGCTGCGGCACCGACGCGGCCTTCTGTGGCTCTGACGCAGCCTTCCCCGCGCGCCGGCTCGGCGGCATCCGGACCGCCAGCTCAGTCCTCGCGGCCGGCTCGCCCCCTGCTGACTGCGCAGGCGGCAGATCAGGCCGGCCGCCTTGAGCCGCCCCAGTCGGCGGGGTCGGCACCGGCGCCCTCTCCAGGATGACGACGTCGTCATCCCTCTCCAGCCCTAGCTGGTCGCCGCCGGCTGCTTTTGGCGGGGGCTCCGAGGCCCCAGGCGCTGCGACGCGCAGTGGGGTGACCAACAAGGCCCCCTCCGCCGTCGCCGCAGCTGCAGCCTCCGCTTGGGCCTTGGCTGCGGCGTCGGCGCGCGCCTTCGCCGCCTCCTCCTCCTGCGCCGCCTGGGCGGCGGCCGCCTTCCGCGCCTCTGCCTCCCGCGCCTCCCGCGCCTCCCGGGCGTTCCGTTCCGTCGCCGCCTGAAGGTCGGCACGGGGGTCCACGCGGCGTGTGGTGCTCCCAGATCCCCTCGGCGAGTCCACGACGGAGGCGGCGGCCGCCCGCTCGAGCGACAATGGGGCTCTGGTTGTTTGGAGAAAAAGACAAGGATTCAGGAACCACCAGAGGAAAGAAAGAAAAAAGAGTACATGAAGGAGTTTGAACTTACGCCGACACCATCTGTGGTTGCTTCACCGTCTTGCGGAAGCGAGCCGCCTTCGCGGCCGCCTCCTCCCGCCTGGTCGCCGCCGCCCCGCCCCTGGGCTTCTTCGTCCGACTGCCGAACAAACCCTGGGCGGCGCGACGCCTTTGCCCGCCGCCCCGAGCAGGCGGTGCAGCGGAGGAACCAGCGCCGCGGCCAGATGCCGGCCGACGGCGCGGGACGACTTCGGCCTCGTCGTCGTCCGGCCAGTCGTCGAAGGTGACTCCATGCCCGGAGCCGCCTGCTTCGCCGCTGGCTTGGCCACCGCCCGGCTCGGTGTTGTCGTCCATAGCGGCCACCCCCAAGTCGGGGTCCTCCAGATCGTGCTCCGTCCGGTCGGGGGCGAATTAGCGCTCCGCATCCGACCCGCTTGCGGGCCGAAGAAGAGGGCTCTGTCGAAAACAAGCGACTAGTCAGAGTCGGCCAAAGGAACTCGGCGACAAAACTAAGAAAAGAGAAAGAGACAAGGAGAACATACCGTGGGCGGCGGATTGGCCCGGCTATATGGCTCCTTGCCGAATTGCCACTCTTCGGAGAGTTTGCAGTTCGCGAGGTAGTTCACCATATAGGCCACCTCGTCGTGCGGCATGTCCTTGGTACACATCCAGCTCGGATCGAGCTGGCCGCTCATCTGATAGATCAGATGAGGGCGGCTCTGGAGCGGGAGTACCCGGCGCGTGATGAAGGCGGCCAGCAGGTCGGCCCCCGACAAGCCCTCCGACTGGGTCATCGCTCGCACTCGGGCGACGGCTGCGGTTCCAGCCGGCGTCAGCGTCACGGCCCGGTAGGACCACTGGGGCCGCCTGCCCGCCGGTGGGCCGGCTATGTAAGCCGGCAGGTTGACGTAGTCGACCTGCGGGGCGACGTTCCTGACATAGAAGTATGACTTTTGCCATAGCTTCACCGACTGGATCAGCGTGATGATGGGGAAGGGGTTGTCGGCAGCCACCCTCCGCATCGCGATGAAGGCGCCAGTCTGAGCCGGCACGCCCTGCGAGCGCGTGCCCAGCTTGGACTAGAAGAACTCCCCCCAGAGCTTGAGGGTGGGGAGGACGCCGAGGTAGCCTTCGCACAAGGTGACGAAGGCAGACAACAGCACCACCGCGTTCGGGGTGAGGTGGTGCGGCTGGAGCTGGTAGAACTCGAGCCAAGAGCGGAAGAAGGCGCTCACGGGCAGGCCGATGCCGCGCAAGAAATGCGAGTGGAAGACCACCCGCTCGCCCTCCCGCGGCTCCAGCGTAAGCTCCTTCACCGGCGCGAGACGGACCTCCACCTTGTCCGCGCCGGGCAGCCGCCGCGTCTTGCGGAGGAATTCGACGTGATCCTCGTGGACGTTGGAGCCGTCCCAATCCCCGCCGTACTGCTCCGTGGCGGGAGGCATGGTGAAAACGAGCGCGGCGGTGGAGGAACGAGTGGTGGAAGAACGCGGCGGCGAGGCGCTGTTGCAAGAAAGGGCAAGAGGAAGAAGATGGTGGAAAGAGGAGGAGCGTGCGAGAGCCTGCCGCTCTCCCCCCTCCCCCTACTTATAGCTTCGCAAGGTGAAGCCGGGGAGGCCGGACGTGGGGTGAGACGTGGGATTAACTGCACCCACTCCCCCCACGCCTCGCGATTATTACGCCCTAAAGGCGTGCCGAAACTGCCGCAGGGAGATGTGCGGGCGGTTTCGGGCTGCAGAGGATCCACGTCTGGGCCAGGGCATGGACGTGGCGGGCCCCTGCCCTGCGGCGACGTCCCGTCGCGCGCGTGGGCTGGCAGGCTTTTTGGCCGAGAGAGGCCACGTGGTTCGCAGACGGCAAGTGGCCGGCCCGCGGCCCGGTGCACGCGCTGGCGAGCTCCCGCCCTCCGACTCCAGAATTTTTGGCCAAGACGGCGCGCCTAACCAAGGCCGGCTCCCAGCTGCCGGCTTGTCAAGATAGGAAGCTGACCGAGCTTCTCGACTCCTACCCAACCTCGAAGCCCAATCAGCTTCGGGGACTACTGTCGGAGTAAATGGCCACGGGTAGCCTAACCAACTGCCCCTGGCTCTTCCAAAAAATTATCAGGCCTTTGGGCCTTCAAGCATTTCAAGCATTGGGCCGCCTTCCCCGGTCGGCTATTTCTGAAGCCGACTCCCAGAAGGCGACCCAGCCTCAGCAACCTCCCCCCAAGATAACCACGGGATGGCCGACTCCAGGAAGCCGGCCATAGAGGATGCCGACTCCCCAGAGCCGGCCATGAAGAACGCCGACTCCCCAGAGTCGGCCGCGAAGAACGCCGACTCCAAGAAGCCGGCCAAGACCGCAACCACCAAAACTACACCCACATAACGGTGACAAGACGGGGTGTGGCCACAGTGCGGCCCACCACCCCCGAAGCCCGAGGCAGGCATGGCCACAGGACGCCGTACGGGATGGTCATCTCCCGTCCGGCTCGGCACTGTAGCCATGCTGGCCTCAACATCACCCACGACAGACGCCAGTACGGCCCACGGGCGGCGGGCCCCTACAGCCAAAGAGAGGCGCAAAGGCGGCCCGGCCTCCCCCAGACAGCCAAGGGCGTAGCCAGCCCCCAGAAGCCGGCTACTCCCTCCCTCGAAGCATGTGCCACATTAAGGAGACAAGACGAGGTAAGGCTACAATGAGAGCCCTCGAGGCGGCACACTGTAGCCACGCTTACCTCGACGAAGCCCTCGTCATCAGGGGCGAGGCTACAGTAAGCAGCCGCCGACATGACCCTAGGCAGTGGGGCCGGCCTGTCGACCAAGAGGCCGGCAGCCGGCGGGACCCACCAGTCGGCGGGCCCCAACGGCCGGCGGAGAAGCCGGCGAGCGTAGACACTGACGGCTGGGACCAGTGCCCAGCCGGATTACAATTGTACCCCCGGGGGGTAGGCCTATATAAACCCCCCGGGGCACCCATGCAAAGGGTTGGCTTCTTAGCATTACACACACACCATAGAGAGAGAGAGAAGCAAGAGCTAGCCTTGTTCTTCTTCTCCCTTGAACCCAACAGCTCTAGGAGCGATTGTAGCTACTCTTCGTGATCTAGTGATCATGCGGAGAACCCGCAGAGCAGGACTAGGGGTGTTATCTCCTCGGAGAGCCCTGAACCTGGGTAAGATTCGCCGGCGTGCATGTCTTCGCCTCATCCCGTTTCCAGGCACCGGCGACGTCTTATTGGCACCCACTATGATAAGCCACCCGTTGGCATATGTCGCACCAACCACCCGACATGAATACATAGACCACAACGTGTCCCTAGTAAGCCTCTAGTTGACTAGCTCGTTGATCAACAGATAGTCATGGTTTCCTGACTATGGACATTGGATGTCATTGATAACGGGATCACATCATTAGGAGAATGATGTGATGGACAAGACCCAATCCTAAGCATAGCACAAAGATCGTGTAGTTCGTTTGCTAGAGCTTTTCCAATGTCAAGTATCATTTCCTTAGACCATGAGATCGTGTAACTCCCGGATGCTGTAGGAGTGCTTTGGGTGTGCCAAACATCACAACGTAACTGGGTGACTATAAAGGTACACTACAGGTATCTCTGAAAGTGTCTGTTGGGTTGACACGGATCGAGACTGGGATTTGTCACTCCGTATGACGGAGAGGTATCTCTGGGCCCACTCAGTAATGCATCATCATAATGAGCTCAAAGTGACGAAGTGGTTGGTCACGGGATCATGCATTATGGTACGAGTAAAGTGACTTGCCGGTAACGAGATTGAACGAGGTATTGGGATACCGATGATCGAATCTCGGGCAAGTAACGTACCGATTGACAAAGGGAATTGTATACGGGATTGATTGAATCCTCGACATCGTGGTTCATCCGATGAGATCATCGAGGAACATGTGGGAGCCAACATGGGTATCCAGATCCCGATGTTGGTTATTGACCGGAGAGTCGTCTCTGTCATGTCTGCATGTCTCCCGAACCCGTAGGGTCTACACACTTAAGGTTCGGTGACGCTAGGGTTGTGGAGATATTAGTATGCCGAAATCCGAAAGTTGTTCGGAGTCCTGGATGAGATCCCGGACGTCACGAGGAGTTCCGGAATGGTCCGGAGGTGAAGAATTATATATAGGAAGTCCAGTTTCGGCCACCGGGAAAGTTTCGGGGGTTATCGGTATTGTACCGAGACCACCGGAAGGGTCCCGGGGGTCCACCGGGTGGGGCCACCTATCCCGGAGGGCCCCATGGGCTGAAGTGGGAGGGGAACCAGCCCCTGGTGGGCTGGTGCGCCCCCCATGGGCCTCCCCCTGCGCCTAGGGTTGGAAACCCTGGGGGTGGGGGGCGCCCCACCTGACTTGGGGGGCAAGTTCCCCCCTTGGCCGCCGCCCCCCCATGTAGATGGGATCCCCAGGGCCGGCGCCGTCCAGGGGCATAGTGGGGGGAAGGGAGGGCAGCAGTACCCTAGCCCCTGGCGCCTCCCTCTCCCTCCCGTGACACCTCTCCCTCCCGCTTGCGCTTGGCGAAGCCCTGCCGGGATCCCCGCTACTTCCACCACCACGCCGTCGTGCTGCTGGATCTCCATCAACCTCTCCTTCCCCCTTGCTGGATCAAGAAGGAGGAGACGTCGCTGCTCCGTACGTTTGTTGAACGCGGAGGTGCCGTCCGTTCGGCGCTCGGTCATCGGTGATTTGGATCACGACGAGTACGACTCCATCAACCCCGTTCACTTGAACGCTTCCGCTCGCGATCTACAAGGGTATGTAGATGCACTCCTTCCCTCTCGTTGCTAGTAAACTCCATAGATGGATCTTGGTGATGCGTAGAAAATTTTAAAATTCTGCAACGATCTCCAACATCTAGGTAACATACTTCCTATGCATAGGCATCTTATAGGCAAACAAATTATCAAGAAAGCAAAAACTAACATATGCAAGAAATAAAAAGAGACGATAGCAATCTCAACATGAAGATAGGTAATTTAGTAACATGAAAATTTCTACAACCACATTTTCCTCTCTCATAATAATTACATGTAGGATCATAAGCAAATTCAAAAAAATAGCTATCAAATAACATATTCTCAACACGATCCACATGTATGCAAAGTTGACTCTCTTCCAAAATAGTGGGATTAACATTACCTAAAGTCATGACCTCTCCAAACCCACTTTTATCAAAAATTTCATAAGATTGAACATTCTCCAAATATGTGGATCTAAAGTTAACACTCTTCCAAACCCACTTTCAATATTATTCCAAACACTATTATCAATCTCATATTCATCGTGGGGCTTAAATAAATTTTCAAGATCATAAGAAGAATCACCCCAATCATGATCATTGCAACAAATAGTGGACATAGCAAAACTAGCATCCCCAAGCTTGGGGTTTTGCATATCATTAGCACAATTGGTAAAATTTATAATAACATCATTGAAATCATGCTTTTGATTTAAAGAACTATCAAGTATGGGTGCAATAGCAATAATCTCATGTTTAACATAAGGAACTATGGCAAATTCATCTCCATAAATATTTTCATCATGGCCATAAGAATAGCAAGCATCATGTTCATCAAGGGATATTTCAATAAAATCATCGGAATCATAATTATCTATAGATTCATGCATATCATTATTTTCTTCCAAAGCAATGGTCATTCTCTCAATAAATTCCTTAACATATAGGCATTATGAGCATAGTTTTCATAGAAATATTTAAGTATGTCGGAATTTTCAGATTTGTAGAGAGCAATATCATACTTTTCAATCAAAGAAGAAACTTCATAAGCACCCTTAAAAATGACAAATTCTTCAATTTGTTCGATATCATAGTAAATATAAACACCCTTTTCATAAGAAGATAAGATTTCATTATCATTAAACTCACATAGGTAGGGAAGGTGTTTTTAGGGTTCTTAGAGCAACAAGTAAAATCATAAATTTCACAAAGATTCCAAGCACAACACAAGAAAGAGTTCATTTGATACCATAAGAGTCTCCCTTTTTCAAACAAATGGTGACGCACAAAATGAGCATGCTCATCTAAAGATTTTCCCTCAACTAAACTAGTTGGGGTTTCAGCATGAGCACATATAGATCGAAGATGATCCAAGTAGAAAACTTTAAGTGGATCCATATCAATGGATTTTTAGCAAGCAAAGATGCAAGCAAATAGAATGCACATGGAAACACAAACAAAAATACATACAGAAAGAAGGCGAAGAAAAGGCGAAACTTTTCGAAAATCGTTTTAGAAGTGGGGGAGAGGAAAACGAGAGCCGAATGGCAAATAATGTAATGCGAGGAGTTTATGATGGGTACTTGGTATGTCTTGAATTGATGTAGATCTCCCCGGCAACGGCGCCAAAAATTGGCAAGTTGACGGGAGATCAAATCTTGACTTGACTTGGCGTAAACCTCCCCGGCAACGGCGCCAGAAATTCTTCCTGCTACCTCTTGAGCTTGCATTGGTTTTTCCCTTGAAGAGGAAAGGGTGATGCAACAAAGTAGAGTAAGTATTTCCCTAAGTTTTTGAGAACCAAGGTATCAATCCAGTAGGAGACTACCTCAAGTCACCGAATACCTGCACAAACAAACACCAACCTTGCACCCAACGCGATAAGGGGTTGTCAATCCCTTCACGGTTATTTGCAACGTGAGATCTGATAGAGATGATAAACGGTACAGTAATATTTTTGGCATTTTTGGTATATGGAACGGAAAGTAAAGATTGCAAAGTAAAAGAAATAGGAAACTGAAAATATAGATCGAAAACTTATATGATGTAAAATAGACCCGGGGGCCATATGTTTCACTAGAGGCTTTTCTCGAGATAGAAAATATTATGGTGGGTGAAAAAATTACTGCCGAGCAATTGATAGAAAAGCGCAAAGTTATGACGATATTTAAGGCAATGATCATGAATATAGGCATCACGTCCGTGTCAAGTAGACCAAAACGATTCTGCATCTACTACTATTACTCTACACATCGACCATTATCTAGCATGCATCTAGAATATTAAGTTCATAAAGAACGGAGTAACGCATTAGGCATGATGACATGATGTGGAGAAATTAACTCAAGCAATATGATGAAACCCCATATTTTTAACCTCGGTGGCAATAATACAATACGTGCCTTGATGCCCCTACTGTCACTGGGAAAGGACACCGCAAGATTGAACCCAAAGCTAAGTACTTTTCCCATTGCAAGAAAAACCAATCTAGTTGGCCAAACCAAATCGATAGTTCGAAGAGACTTGCAAAGATAGGAAATCATGCATATAAGAATTCAGAGAAGATTCAAATAATATTCATAGATAAACTTGATCATAAATCCACAATTCATCGAATCTCGGCAAACACACCAAAAAAGAGTATTACATCGAATAGATCTCCAAGAACATCGAGGAGAACTTTGTATTGAGAATCAAAGAGAGAGAAGAAGCCATCTAGATACTAGCTATGGACCTGTAGGTCTGTGGTAAACTACTCACGCTTCACTGGAGAAGCAATGGTGTTGATGTAGAAGCCCCCCGTGATCGAATCCCCCTCCAGCAGGACTCCAGAAGAGGCCCCAAGATGGAATCTCACGGGTACAGAAGGTTGCGGTGGTGGAAAAGTGGTTTCACTGCTCCCCTGGATGTTTTTAGGGTATAAGAGTATATATAGGAGGAAGATCTAGGTCAGGGGACTCTCGAGGGGCCCACAAGGTTGGGGGCGCTGTTGGGGAACGATTAATTTCAAAAAAAATCCTACGATCACGCAAGATCTATTTAGGTGATGCATAGCAACGACCAGGGAGAGTGTGTCCACGTACCCTCGTAGACCAAAAGCGGAAGCATTTAATAACACGGTTGATGTAGTTGAACGTCTTTGCGATCCAACCGATCCAAGTACCAAACGCACGACACCTCCGCGATTTGCACACGTTCAGCTCGGTGACGTCCCTCGAACCCTTGATCCAGTTGAGGCCGAGGGGGAGTTTCGTCAGCACGACGGCGTGGTGACGGTGATGATGAAGTTACCAGCGCAGGGCTTTGCCTAAGCACTACGACGATATGACCGAGGTGTGTAACTGTGGAGGTGGGCACCGCACACGGCTAAGACAAATCTTGTGTGTCTATGGGGTGCCCCCTCCCCCGTATATAAAGGAGTGGAGGAGGGGGCCGGCCGGCCTCATGGTGTGCCCCCAAGGGGGGGAATCCTACTCCTACTAGGAGTAGGTTCCCCCTTTCCTAGTCCTAATAGGAGGGGGAAGGAAGGGGAAGAGGAGAAGAAGGAAAGGGGGGGCAGCCCCCCTCCCAATTCGGATTGGGCTTGTGGGGGGCACCTCTTGGCCGCCTCCTCTCTCTTGCACTAAAGCCCATGTAGGCCCATTAAGCCCTCGGGGGGTTCCGGTAACCCCCAGGTACTCCGGAAAATGCCCGAACTCATCCGAAACCTTTTCGGTGTCCAAACATAGTCTTCCAATATACCAAGCTTCATGTCTCGACCATTTCGAGACTCCTCATCATGTCTGTGGTCACATTCGGGACTCCAAACAACCTTCAGTGCATCAGAACACATAAACTCATAATACCGATCGTCATCAAACGTTAAGCGTGCGGACCCTACGGGTTCAAGAAGTATGTAGACATGACCAAGACACATCTTCAGTCAATAACCAATAGCAGAACCTGGATGCTCATATTGGCTCCTACATATTCTACGAAGATCTTCATCGGTCAAACCGCATAACAACATACGTTGTTCCCTTTGTCATGAGTACGTTACTTGCCCGAGATTCGATCGTCGGTATCATCATACCTAGTTCAATCTCGTTACCGGCAAGTCTCTTTACTCGTTCCGTAATGCATCATCCTGCAACTAATTCATTAGTCACATTGCTTGCAAGGCTTATAGTGATGAGCATTACCGAGAGGGCCCAGAGATACCTCTCCGATACACGGAGTGACAAATCCTAATCTTGATCTATGCCAAGTCAACAAACACCATCGGAGACACCTGTAGAGCATCTTTATAATCACCGATTTACGTTGTGACGTTTGATAGCACACAAGGTGTTCCTCCGGTATTCGGGAGTTGCATAATCTCATAGTCAGAGGAACACGTATAAGTCATGATGAAAGCAATAGCAATAAAACTAAACAATCATTATGCTAAGCTAATGGATGGGTCTTGTCCATCACATCATTCTCCTAATGATGTGATCCCGTTCATCAAATGACAACACATGTCTATGGTCAGGAAACTTAACCATCTTTGATTAACGATCTAGTCTAGTAGAGGCATACTAGGGACACTTTGTTTTCTCTATGTATTCACACATGTATCAAGTTTCCGGTTAATAAAATTCTAGCATGAATAATAAACATTTATCATGATATAATAAATATAAATAACAACTTTATTATTGCCTCTAGGGCATATTTCCTTCAGTCTCCCACTTGCAGTAGAGTCAATAATCTAGTTCACATCGCCATGTGATTTAATACCAATAGTTCACATCACCATGTGATTGGTTCACATCGCCATGTGACTAATACCCAAAGGGTTTTACTAGAGTCAATAATCTAGTTCACATCGCTATGTGATTAACACCCAAAGAGTACTAAGGTGTGATCATGTTTTGCTTGTGAGAGAAGCTTAGTCCATGGGTCTGTCACATTCAGAGCCATATGTATTTTGAAAATTTTTCTATGACTACAATGCTCTGCATGGTGCTACTCTAGCTAATTGCTCCCACTTTCAATATGTATCCAGATTGAGACGCAGAGTCATCTGGATCGGTGTAAAAGCTTGCATCGACGTAACTCTTTACGACGAACTCTTTGTCACCTCCATAACCGAGAAATATTTCCTTAGTCTTCTAAGGATAATTTTGACCTACTGTCTAGTGATCCACTCCTGGATCAATATTGTACCCCCTTGCCAAACTCATGGCAAGGTACACAATAGGTTTGGTACACAACATAGCATACTTTATAGAACCTATTGCTGAGGAATAGGGAATGATTTTCATTCTCTTTCTATTTTCTGCAGTGGTCGTGTTTTGAGTCTTACTCAACTTTACACCTTGCAATACAGGCAAGAAATCCTTCTTTGACTGTTCCATTTTGAACTACTTCAAAAACTTGTCAAGGTATGTAATCATTGAAAAAACTTATCGAGCGTCTTGATCTATCTCTATAGATCTTGATGCTCAATATGTAAGCAGCTTCATCGAGGTTTTTATTTGGAAAAACACCTTTCAGATACTCCTCTATGCTTTCCAGAAAATTCTACATTATTTCCGATCAACAATATGTCATTCACATATACTTATCAGAAAGGCTATAGTGCTCCCACTCACTTTCATGTAAATACACGCTTCATCACAAGTCTATATAAAAACTATATGCTTTGATCAACTCATCAAAGCGTATATTCCAACTCCGAGATGCTCGCACCAGTCCATAGATGGATCGCTGGAGCTTTGCACACTTTGTGAGCACCTTTAGGATCAACAAGACCTTCTGGTTGCATCATATACAACTCTTCTTTAAGAAATCCATTAAGGAATGCAGGTTTGACATCCATTTGCCAAATTTCATAAAATGCGGCAATTGCTAATATGATTTGGACAAACTTTTAAGCATCGATACAAGTGAGAAAATCTCATTGTAGTCAACACCTTGAACTTGCCGAAAACATTTTTGCAACAATTCGAGCTTTATAGATAGTAACACTACTACCAGTGTCCGTCTTCCTCTTGAAGATCCATTTTATTCTCTATGGCTTGCTGATCATCGGGCAAGTCAACCAAAGTCCACACTTTGTTCTCATACATGGATCCTATCTCAGATTTCATGGCCTCAAGCCATTTCGCGGAATCTGGGCTCATCATCGCTTCCTCATAGTTCTTAGGTTCATCATGGTCTAGTAACATGACTTCCAGAATAGGATTACCGTACCACTCTGGTGCGGATCATACTCTGGTTGACCTACGAGGTTTAGTAGTAACTTGATCTGAAGTTTCATGATCATCATCATTAGCTTCCTCACTAATTGGTGTAGGAGTAGACTAAGGCATAGCCTAGTGGTGGGGAGGGGTTGATGCCTTCCCACCCACCCAGGTTCAAGGCATGGTACTTGCAATTTGGGTTTGTTGCACCAATTATACTGTAGGGGGTTCCCTTACAGTCTTTCTATCAAAAAAGACTAATCGGTGTAGGAATCACTGGAACTGATTTATGTGATGAACTACTTTCCAATTCGGGAGCAGGTACAATTACCTCATCAAGTTCTACTTTCCTCCCACTCACTTCTTTCGAGAGGAACTCCTTCTCTAGAAAGTATCCACTCTTAGCAACAAATATCTTGCCTCCGGATCTGTGATAGAAGGTGTACCCAACAGTTTCTTTTGGGTATCCTACGAAGATGCACTTCTCCAATTTGGGTTCGAACTTATCAGGCTGAAGCTATTTCACATAAGCATCGCAACCCCAAACTTTAAGAAATGACAGCTTAGGTTTCTTTGCCAAACAACAGTTCATACGGTGTCGTCTCAGCGGATTTAGATGGTGCCCTATTTAATGTGAATGCAGCTAGCTCTAATGCATAACCCCGAAAGGATAGTGGTAAATTGGTAAGAGACATCATAGATCACACCATATCTAATAAAGTACGGTTACGACGTTCCGACACACCATTACGTTGTGGTGTTCCAGGTAGCGTGAGTTGTGAAACTATTCCAAATTGTTTTAAATGAAGGGCAAACTCATAACTCAAATATTCGCCTCTACGATCAGATCGTAGAATCTTTATTTTCTTGTTACGATGATTCTCTACTTCACTCTAAAATTCTTTGAAATTTTCAAATGTTTCAGACTTATGTTTCATCAAGAAGATATACCCATATCTGCTCAAATCATATGTGAAGGTCAGAAAATAACGATACCCGTTGCGAGCCTCAACACTCATCGGATCGCATACATCAGTATGTATTATTCCCAATAAGTCAGTTGCTCGCTCCATTGTTTCGGAGAACGGAGTCTTAGTCATCTTGCCCATGAGGCATGGTTCGCAAGCATCAAGTGATTCCAAAAGCCCATCAGCATGGAATTTCTTCATGCGCTTTACACCAATATGACCTAAACGGGAGTGCCACAAATATGTTGCACTATCATTATCAACTTTGCATCTTTTGGCATCAATATTATGAATATGTGTATCACTACGATCGAGATTCAATAAACCATTCATCTTGGGGGTATGACCACAGAAGGTTTTATTCATGTAAATAGAATAACTATTATTCTTTGACTTAAATGAATAACCGTATTGCAATAAACATGATCCAATCATATTATGCTCAACACAAACACCAAATAACATTTATTTTAGGTTCAACACTGATCCCGAAGGTAAAGGGAGTGCGCGATGGTGATCTTATCAACCTTGGAATCACTTCCAACACACATCGTCACCTTGCCCTTAACTAGTCTTTGTTCATTTTGTAACTCCCGTGTCGAGTTACTAATCATAGCAACTGAACCAGTATCAAATACCCAGGGGCTACTATGAACACTAGTAAAGTACACATCAATAACATGTATATCATATATACTTTTGTTCACTTTGCCATCCTTCTTATCCGCCATGTATTTCGGGCAGTTCTGCTTCCATTGACCATTTCCTTTGCAGTAGAAGCACTCAGTTTCAGGTTTGGGTCTAGCTTTGGGCTTCTTCATGGGAGTGGCAGCTTGCTTGCCATTCTTATTGAAGTTCCCTTTCTATCCCTTGCCCTTTTACTTGAAACTAGTGGTCTTGTCAACCATCAACACTTGATGCTTTTCTTGATTTCTACCTTCGCCGATTTCAATATCGCGAAGAGCTCGGGGAATCATTTTCGTCATCCCTTGCATATTATAGTTCATCACGAAGTTCCAGTAACTTGGTGATAGTGACTAGAGAACTCTGTCAATCCCTATCTTATCTGGAAGATTAACTCCCACTTGATTCAAGCGATTGTAGTACTCAGACATTCTGAGCACATGCTCACTGGTTGAGCTATTCTCCTCCATCTTGTAGGCAAAGTACTTGTCAGAGGTCTCATACCTGTCGACTCGGGCATGAGTCTGAAATACCAATTTCAGCTCTTGGAACATCTCATATGCTTCGTGACATTTCAAAACATTTTTGAAGTCCCTGTTCTAAGCCGTAAAGCATGGTGCACTAAACTATCAAGTAGTTACCATACTGAGCTTTGTCAAACGTTCATAACGTCTGCATCTGCTCCTGCAATAGTTCTGTCACCTAGCAGTGCATCAAGGACATAATTCTTTTGTGCAACAACGAGGATAATCCTCAGATCATGGACCTAGTCCGCATCATTGCTACTATCATCTTTCAACATAGTTTTTCTCTAGGAACATATCAAAAATAAACGGGGAGCTACATCGCGAGCTATTGATCTACAACATAGTTATGCAAATACTACCAGGACTAAGTTCATGATAAATTAAAGTTCAATTAATCATATTACTTAAGAACTCCCACTTAGATAGACATCCCTCCAACCATCTAAGTGATCACGTGATCCAAATCAACTAAACCATGTCTGATCATCACGTGAGATGGAGTAGTTTTCAATGGTGAACATCACTATGTTGATCATATCTACTATATGATTCACGCTCGACCTTTCGGTCTCAGTGTTCTGAGGCCATATCTGCATATGCTAGGCTCATCAAGTTTAACCCGAGTATTCTGCGTGTGCAAAACTGGCTTGCACCCGTTGTATGTGAACGTAGAGCTTATCACACCCGATCATCACGTGGTGTCTTGGCGCGACGAACTGTCGCAACGGTGCATACTCAGGGAGAACACTTATACCTTGAAATTTAGTGAGAGATCATCTTATAATGCTACCGCCGAACTAAGCAAAATAAGATGCATAAAGGATAAACATCACATGCAATCAATATAAGTGTTATGATATGGCCATCATCATCTTGTGCCTTTGATCTCCATCTCCAAAGCACTGTCATGATCACCATCGTCACCGGCTTGACACCTTGATCTCCATCATAACATCGTTGTCGTCTCGCCAACTATTGCTATCACGACTATTGCTACCGCTTAGTGATAAAGTAAAGCAATTACATGGTGATTGCATTTCATACAATAAAGCGACAACCATAGGGCTCCTGTCAGTTGCCGATAACTGTTACAAAACATGATCATCTCATACAACAATTTATATATCATCATGTCTTGACCATATCACATCACAGCAAGCCCTGCAAAAACAAGTTAGACGTCCTCTACTTTGTTGTTGCAAGTTTTATGTGGCTGCTATGGGCTTCTAGCAAGAACCGTTCTTACCTACGCATCAAAACCACAACGATTTTTCGTCAAGTAGTGTGCTGTTTTAACCTTCAACAAGGACCGGTCGTAGTCAAACTCGATTCAACTAAAGTTGGAGAAACAGACACCCACTAGCCACCTGTGTGCGAAGCACGTCGGTAGAACCAGTCTCATGACCGCGGTCATGTAATGTTGGTCTGGGCCGCTTCATCCAACAATACCGCCGAATCAAAGTATGACATGCTAGTAAGCAGTATGACTATTATCGCCCACAACTCTTTGTGTTCTACTCATGCATATAACATCTACGCATAGACCTGGCTCGGATGCCACTGTTGGGGAACGCAGTAATTTCAAAAAAAATCCTACGATCACGCAAAATCTATCTAGGTGATGCATAGCAAAGAGCGGGGAGAGTGTGTCCACGTACCCTCGTAGACCGAAAGCGGAAGCGTTTAATAATGCGGTTGATGTAGTCGAACGTCTTCGCGATCCAACCGATCCAAGTACCGAATGCACGGCACCTCCGCGATCTGCACACGTTCAGCTCGGTGATGTCCCTCGAACTCTTGATATAGTTGAGGCCAAGGGAGACTTTCGTCAGCACGACGGCGTGGTGACGGTGATGATGAAGTTACCAGCGCAGGGCTTCACCTAAGCACTACGACGATATGACCGAGGTGTGTAACTGTGGAGGGGGGCACCGCACACGGCTAAGCCAAATCTTGTGTGTCTATGGGGTGCCCCTCCCCCGTATATAAAGGAGTGGATGAGGGGGCCGGCCGGCCTCATGGTGCGCCCCCAAGGGGGGAATCCTACTCCTACTAGGAGTAGGTTCCCCCCTTTCCTAGTCCTAATAGGAGGGGGAAGGAAGGGGAAGAGGAGAAGAAGGAAAGGGGGGCCGGCCCCCCTCCCAATTCGGATTGGGCTTGTGGGGGGGGGGCACCTCTTGGCCGCCTCCTCTCTCTTGCACGAAACCCCATGTAGGCCCATTAAGCCCTCGGGGGGTTCCGGTAACCCCCAGGTACTCCGGAAAATGCCCGAACTCATCCGAAACCTTTCCGGTGTCCAAACATAGCCTTACAATATATCAATCTTCATGTCTCAACCATTTCGAGACTCCTCGTCATGTCCGTGATCACATCCGGGACTCTGAACAACCTTCGGTGCATCAGAACACATAAACTCATAATATCGATCGTCATCGAACGTTAAGCGTGCGGACCCTACGGGTTCGAGAACTATGTAGACATAACCGAGACACATCTCAGGTCAATAACCAATAGCGGAACCTGGATTCTGATATTGGCTCCTACATATTCTACGAAGATCTTTATCCGTCAAACCGCATAACAACATACGTTGTTCCCTTTGTCATCGGTATGTTACTTGCCCAAGATTCGATCGTCGGTATCATCATACCTAGTTCAATCTCGTTACCGGCAAGTCTCTTTACTCGTTCCGTAATGCATCATCCCGCAACAAATTCATTAGTCACATTGCTTGCAAGGCTTATAGTGATGAGCATTACCGAGAGGGCCTAGAGATACCTCTCCGATACACAAAGTGACAAATCCTAATCTTGATCTATGCCAATTCAACAAACACCATCGGACACACCTATAGAGCATCTTTATAATCACCCAGTTATGTTGTGACGTTTGATAGCACACAAGGTGTTCCTCCGTATACGGGAGTTGCATAATCTCATAGTCAGAGGAAGACATATAAGTCATGATGAAAGCAATAGCAATAAAAATAAATGATCATTATGCTAAGCTAATGGACGGGTCTTGTCCATCACATCATTCTCCTAATGATGTGATCCCGTTCATCAAATGACAACACATGTCTATATGGTCAGGAAACTTAACCATCTTTGATTAACGAGCTAGTCTAGTAGAGGCATACTAGGGACACTTTGTTTTGTCCATGTATTCACACATGTATCAAGTTACTGGTTAATACAATTCTAGCATGAATAATAAACATTTATCATGATATAAGAAATATAAATAACAACTTCATTATTGCCTCTAGGGCATATTTCCTTCAGGCGCGCCCACCCCCTGGGCGCGCCCTCCACCCTTGTGGCCGCCTCGAGGCTCCTCTAGCTTCCACTCTAAGTCTCCTAGGTGTCTTCTGGTCCAAGAAAAATCATGGCGAAAGTTTTATTCCGTTTGGACTCCGTTTGGTATTCCTTTTCTGCGAGACTCTAAAAAAAGAAAAAGAAAAACAGAAACTGGCACCGGGGTCTAGGTTAATAGGTTAGTCCCAAAAATCATATAAAATAGCATATTAATGCATATAAAACAACCAAATCAGATATTATAATAGCATGGAACAATCAAAAATTATAGATACATTGGAGATGTATTAATACACACTAGTGTAGAAAACGGTAGTGTCGTGATGACTCACAAGTATAGGGGATCAATCGTAGTCCTTTCGATAAGTAAGAGGGTCGAACCCAACGAGGAGCAGATGGAAATGACAAGTGGTTTTCAGCAAGGTATTTTCTGCAAGCACTGAAATATTCGGTAACAGGTAGTTTGATAGCAAGATAATTTGTAGTGAGAAAGTAACGGTACGGTAAATAAAGTGCAGCAAGGTAGCCCAATCCTTTTTGTGGAAAAGGACAGGCCCAAACGGTTTCTTATAATAAGCAAAGCGTTCTTGAGGGTACACATGAATTTCATCATGTTGGCTTGATTCGTGTCTGCTACTTTGATAATTTGATATGTGGGTGGATCGGTGCTTAGGTGCTGTTCTTACTTGAACAAACATCCTACTTATGATTAACCCCCTCGCAAGCATCTGCAACTACGCGAAAAGTATTTAGATAAAATCTAACCATAGCATTAAACTTTTGGATCCAAATCGGTCCCTTACGAAGTAGCGCATAAACTAGGGTTTAAGCTTCTGTCACTATAGCAACCCATCATCTAATAACTACTCCACAATGCATTCCCTTAGGCCCTAATGTCGGGGGAAACGACACCTACGGGATCACGTAGAATCCCTTTTGCTACGGTTGGCGGGCGCGGGGCTGTGGAAAGAGCGGGATTAGAAGATCAACGCAAGGGTGATTATCCAGGTTCGGGCCGCAAGTGATGCGTAATACCCTACTCCTGCTGGTTTATGTTTATCTGGTGTTCTTGGACTAGCTACAAAGCGTGCAGGGTCCAAAAAGTCTGAATCCTCTCTCAGTACGCCGCAGGCCTCCTTTTATAGTTGAAGGGGTTGCCACAATGGCACACAGGAGGTGGAAAGCTATACAGTGGTCGAGTCTATCTCCTGGCACCGTAGGACAAACACATTTAATGCACTGCTGACGTGCCCTTCTTGCTTTATCGGGGACGGCAAGGAAGTCCGTCCCAGCTGTCGCCGCCTCGCCTGGCTTCGGCGCGCGTCCGAGTTGACGAGGCGTGTAGTGCCATGCAGGCTGGCTGGCTGCTGAGTTGGTGCAGTGACAGAGTCTTCACGAAGATCTGCATGCCACCATGCAGGTGCTTGCTGAGTTGGCCTGGAGGTCGCACGCCGCCACGCAGGTGCTCGCCTAGTTGGTGGGCTGGCAGCTGTGTGGGAACGGCGGTAGAGTCTTGGTGGGTGGGGGCCTGGCTGTGGCCCCGCGGATGTCTTCGGCAAGAGTCTTGCCGGGGCTCCGGCAAGGGTTTTGCCATGGCGTCGCGGGGGTCCCCGGCAAGGGTCTTGCCGGGGGATCTCGTGGGTATCCTCGGCAAGGATCTTGCCGAGGATCTTCGTCTTCTGATTCTCATCTAGTCTTGTATGTTCTTGGTCTTCACAAAGATCTGCATGCCACCATGGAGGCGCCACCCGAGCCTTGGTTCTAATGTGGGTGATGGCGTCGGAACTCTTCGGCTCAAGGGTGGCGGCTCTGCTGGCGTTGGGCAAGTTGCCCCGGCAAGGTTCTTTCCCGGGGCTGTGGAGGCCGCCCCGGCAAGGGCCTTGCCGGGGGAGTTCACCTCTCCCTTCTGCTCTTCGTGTTTCTGGCTTGGCGTTGCTCTGGTCGTCTTGTGCCTTCGCTTCCTTCCTCTGCCTCGCCAAGTGTGGCCGCAGGCGCGGCTCTAACTGCCTGTGCACAAGTAAAGGGGTACAGAATAGGACCCCTACTTTTGTACACCGACAGGAGCTCCCGGGCCTGGGCCACACATAAGTACGACGTGTTGTTGGGCTAGGCCCAAAACGGTGCGCGGGCATGCGGGGCCGAGTTTTACTGCAGTAACTCCCTTGCCGGTTGCGCTTCCCCACGACCCGCGTTGAATGCGTGACGTGGGGGTCGTGCGTGGAATGACCGCAGCATGCTCGCGTCATCCCGTGGTGAAAGGCGGCTTGCGTGTCGCTTTAAAACTGCAAGGCCGCTACCCATTTACTCTCTCCGCCTTGGAACCATCATTCCATGTTTACCACTACGTCTGCCCCTTGCGCCACGTATGCCGCAAGCACGACATGGGGTAGGTGACAGATGCATGGAATATGGGAAGGCGCGCGGGGGCCGATACTCACGTGCCTTTGATTGGGCGGGGAGGGCGGTCGATGGCCTTGCTCGTTGCCACTTAATGAGCCGGACCTAAGCGGGCTCTTCAGAGGCATAGAGCTAGTCTTTTGGCCTTCCCCGCTCAGCTATAAAAAGGGAACTCGGGGGTAGGAGGAAGAGCATCTCCCCGTGCCTCCCCTCTGTCTCCATTCTTCATCCACTATTCATGGCGAGAGGGCGTGGTCGCGGCCGTTCTTCCGTGGAGGCGACCAGGTCTTCCTCCCGCCAGAGAGCTGCGGCGGTCAAGGAAGAGTCAGATGCCCAAGGTGAAGGCCATGCTCAAGGCGGGGGTGCCGGACGGGGCCGCGGTCGGCGAGGTGGATGAGGCAGAGGTGGGCGCGGAAGGGGGACGCTTGCGTCGCCTCCATCTCCGTCGCCATCTCCTCCACCATCTCCTCCTGCTTCGTCGAGTGGTCACATTGGGGACACGGCGCTCGAATTTATTCTGCAGCTGCGTGGACCACTGCGTAGCCACCTTTGCCTTCCCGGGGCGTGCGCGAGGGTGCTGGAGATCGACCGGCCACCGCAGCTGAGGCTTCATATGAAGGGGTGTTGCCACGGCGACATGTGGGTGAACACAAGGTTTCCCGCCCCTCATGTGATGCTCCTTCGTCGGGGCTGGAAAACCTTGGCACATGCCCATTGCTTGATGGATGGGCACGTCCTCTGCTTCAAGCTAGCGGAGAGCGACCTGCTCTCCATCAAGGTCTTCGGGCGCTCGGGACACAGGCTAGGGTGCTGTGCGGAGAGCTCGACCGACGACGAAAGCTCCTCCTCGAGCGACAACGACATGGAGGACAGCGACAATGACGAGGAGGACAGCGACATCGACGACGAGGGTAGCGGGCAGGAGGATGACGGGTCCGACTAGGTGTCGAACACACCATCCCTGGGCGACGCCGACAACACCACCATTTGCATCGCCGGCTCCTTGACCTTCTCGGGGCCGCTTCTTCTGGTGGCTGGCGTTGGAGGGCTGGAGAAGGCGAAGATGGCGGGTGGCGGGCCGTCAACTCAGAGTATGATGGCACCGATGCCTTCGTCGCGTATTGCCGGCCTGCTGCCTCATCTTTCGGCCCCTTCCCCGGCACCGTCATCACCAGCCTTCTCTTGGTGTCTTCTGCTGCTCGTACCTCGCCTAGGCGCCCCTTTTGCCCTCCCGCTTATCCTGATTTGTTTCCTGAGGAGAGGGACAAGAAAGGGATTACGGGCATCTTATCCTTTTTTAGTTTTTAAGCCTGTGGGCATTTGTCAGATTTAAACCTTGTAATCCCCTTGCTCATGTTTTCATTCCGTATGAACTGTACTTGTTTGGAACGTATTAAAGAAAAAGGGTGCTTGACGGGTTCTTTGTGCGTGAGCGAGGCCCATGCCAAGGAATGAATCCTTGTTATTCCTAAGATAAACATTGTCGCCCGGCAACAGGCCTCGCCGTCCCCTTACTTCATAGCATGACCGTACTCACGCTCTCGGCAGAGGCAGGGGCGAAGTAGGATTAGGCCCTTCGTTTACTTCCTCGTCACCGCATCTACAACCAAGTTCCGGCCCAGAGAATAGTTCTTGGGCATAGGAAAGGGGGAGCACGATGGCCCAGGAATAAACGAGGCTTCATACGTCCCAGTTCCATACGGAAATGCATAACAGGGGATAAAAGACTTATCTGAATCTGCAGCCCCCGGCAACCTTGGCTTGCCGTGGTTGGATACTTGAATCTGCAGCCCACGGCAATGGCTTGCCGGGGTCGAGGATGTCAATCTGTTTCCCTGCCCTTAAATGGCTTGGCAGAAACGCCTGTGCAGCCTGCGAACCATAGAAAGGACTGGAATGGACGGAAAGACACACACCCGACCTCCATGCTAGGGGCTAGTTGCCGCTGAGCACTATCAACCCTACCAAAGAGAGAGACTTAACCTAGCATGCATGCTAAAACTTAGGGCGCCAGCGCTTCATTTATTTATGCTGAGGATCTTTGCCCGCCTCTGCACAAAGGGTTACATGCCTTGTCGGCAAGGCTTGTACAAAAGGTGGTTTGCCGAGAGGCCCGGTAACCGCGCCTCATGGGTAAAACTTACGAAGATGTTAGATGTTCCAGGAGTTGCTCACTGGGATACCATCTTCGGTCTCCAGGCGGACTGCACAAGGCCTGGTGACTCGTATTACCCGATAAGGGCCTTCCCACTTTGGCGTCAACTTGTTGGAATTCTTGGCCGACTGAACACGCTGAAGAACAAGGTCGCCTTCCTCAAGACTTCGGGCATGAACCTTGAGGCTATGGTAGCGGCGCAAGGCTTGCTGTAGCATGCAGCCCGCACAGCCGCCCGAAGACGATCTTCCTCAAGGAGCGTCGCGTCATCTTGCTGGAACTGCTCTTGCTCAAGCTCCTCATAAGCGAGCACTCGAGGTGACCCGTATGTGAGTTCCGTGGGGAGAACTGCTTCTGCCCCGTGTACCAGGGCAAAGGGTGTTTGGCCAGTGGCTCGATTTGGTGTCGTCCTAATTGACCAAAGAACCGTTGGCAACTCATCAATCCAGTGCCTTCCGCATTTGTGCAGCTTGTCAAAAGTTCTGGTCTTGAGGCCCCGCAGCACTTCCGCATTCACCCTCTCAGCTTGGCCGTTACTTCTAGGATGGGCAACAGAAGCGAAACAGACCTTGCTGCCGAGGTCTTGAGTGTACTGCATAAAAGCACGGCTTGTGAACTGCGTGCCGTTGTCGGTGATGACTCTGTTCGGCACACCAAAATAGCAAACTAGCCCCTTGAAGAACTTGACGGCTGACTGTGCTGTCACCTTCCTCACTGCTTCCACTTTGGGCCACTTTGTGAACTTGTTGATTGCGACGTACAAGTACTCAAAGCCCCCGACAGCACGGGGGAAGGGGCCCAGTATGTCAAGCCCCCAGACTGAGAATGGCCAGGAGAGAGGGATTGTTTGAAGGGCTTGAGCTGGTTGATGATGCTTCTTCGAATGGAACTGACATGCTTCACACTTGGTTACTAGCGCAGCTGCATCCTGAAGGGCTGTGGGCCAGAAGAAACCTTGCCGGAATGCCTTGTCGGCATGGGCTCTTGACCCTATGTGGGAGCCACACATACCTCCATGTATCTCTGCCAACAGCTCCAGTCCGTCCTCTTGAGGGATGCACTTCAGCCTGACATCGTTTGGTCTCCTCCTGTACAGGGTATCATCCACAAACTGGTACATGTTGGACCGATGGGCTACTCTTTCTGCTTCTTCCTGCTCCTAAGGGAGTTCCCCTGTTTGGAGGAAACAGACGTGTGCTGTGCCCACGTCGGGGCCTGGGGCTCGACGGCGAGGACAAAAGGCTCATCTTCGGCCATAGGGGCGGCCGCCTCTACGGTCAGGGCCTGGGGCCCTACCGGAGGTGGTTGCCCCTCGGCAAGCTTGGGGTACCCGGCAACCTCCTTGCCGGCGGCTCCTGGGAGCTCGGCGGGAAGGTACTTGCCGGGGCTTGTCTTCCTTCGCTTGTTCTGCCCTGCTGATGGCTCTACGGATGGCTGAATTAAGTGAAGTACAAAGGTACCTGGTTCCACATGCAACTTGAGGGCAGCACGTTTCGACAGGTCATCGGCAATGTTGTTCTCCGCTCGGGGAACATGTTCTGCCTGCAAGCCGGCGAAACGTTCTTCCAACTTCCTCACTTCATTCACGTAGGCCTCCGTCAACGGGCTCTGGTAATCTTTGTTAACTTGCTTGACGACGAGCTGCGAATCACCTCTGATGACGAGCTTCTTGATTCCGAGGTCTGTCGTGATCCTGAGACCGGCAAGCAACCCCTCGTACTCTGCCGTATTGTTCGTTGATTTTTCTAGGGGAAAGTGCATCTGGATTACGTACTTGAGGTGCTCTCCGGTGGGTGCGACGAGTAGTATGCCGGCACCAGCACCTTGGAGTGAGAAAGCTCCGTCAAAGTACATAATCCACTCACTGCTCGTCTCCTTGCCGGGAAGGGCGGTCTCTTGAATCTCCTCGTCAGGCGTTGCGATCCATTCTGCTATGAACTCTGCCAGGGCTCGGCTCTTGATTGTTGAAGTACTTTCAAACTTGAGGCCAAAGCTTGACAGCTCCAACGCCCACTCCATAATCCTCCCAGTTGCATCTGGGTTGTGCAAGATTCGTTGCAACGGGAGGCGAGTGACGACGGTGATCTCATGTGCTTGGAAATAGTGGCGCAGCTTTCTCGAGGCCATGAGGAGGCCGAAAAGTAGCTTCTGCATACCAGAATATCTTGACCTAGCCCCCTGCAAGAGGTAACTGACAAAATAAACTGGGTGTTGTACCATCTTCTTCTTCTGTCCCACTTTGCTCATCTGCTCAGACTCCGCCTTGCCGGGATCGGGCCTTGCCGGGGGTTCCGTCTTGCCGGGGTCAGACTCTGTCGGGGAGGGCCCCGGCCCGACACCCGATGGCTCTGCTGCTATCGCTGCTTCTTCCCCAAGTTCCCTCTGCACCACCAGCGCGGCACTGACCACTTGATTCGTTGCTGCCAAGTATAGTAGCAACGGCTCTTGTGGTTTGGGCGCGACTAGTATTGGCATGGAGGAGAGATACCTCTTCAAATCTTGCAGTGCAGCCTCTGCCTCCAGAGTCCACTTTACTGGACCCGCCTTTTTCAAAACTTTGAAAAAGGGGAGGGCGTGCTTAGCAGATTTGGAGATGAACCTACTCAGGGCGGCAACGCAGCCGGCGAGCCTACTGACGTCTTTGACCCGCTTCGGTGCTTCAATCTGCTCGATCGCCTTGATCTTGTCGGGATTTGCTCCAATTCCGCGCTGAGACACAAAGAACCCGAGAAGTTTGCCGGATGGGACACCGAACACACACTTCTCTGGGTTGAGCTTGAGGTCGATCTTGCGCAGGTTTGCAAATGTTTCCTCTAGATCTTGCACGAGCGTGGCCCTGTCCTTGGTTTTGACCACTATATGATCCATATAGGCTTCCATATTTCTATGCAGCTGGGGCTCAAAACCCATTTGGACCACTCGGGAAAACGTCGAGCCAGCGCTCTTCAACCCAAAAGGCATCCGTACAAAACAGTACGTACCACATGGGGTGATGAACGCGATCTTCTCTTCGTCTTCCTTCATCATGAAGATCTGGTGGTATCCTAAATAGGCGTCAAGGAATGACAGCAGGTCACACCCGGCAGTGGCGTCTACAATCTGGTCGAAGCGTGGCAGGGGAAAGGATCCTTTGGACAAGCTTTATTGATATCTGTGTAGTCAATACATAGTCTCCACTTCCCATTTGCCTTACGCACCACCACCGATTTGTCGGCGTTCTGGGAACGGGGGTCCCCAGACTTGCCTGCCTGCGGCCCACGGCGTGGCTGTGCTAGCAGGCCCGTACGGCCCATCTTCATCAACAAGACATTCAAGACCCTCGCGAGGGGCCGAGCCTCGCGAGGCGGACGACACAAGACCTCCTCAGGAGCGGCCTCACCAGGCTGCCTCGCGAGGAGCGGAGATATCAAGGCAGGGCAAACCTCGCGAGGCTCTCGTGACGTGAGCCATGACGATCAGGAACAGGCGGGCGCCAGCGCGTGCAGTGTCCTTGTTTCCTCTTCGGTGCCAAGGAGGCAAGCGCAAGCACGGGGTACCGAGGCATCAGGCAAATGTTTCCATATCAGTGCAACGAGATCAAGACTAGCAGGACGACAGGACGGAGGTCACCGTGGAGCCCAAGACGGCGTCATCACCAGAGCCTTTGGCAGGCGAAGACCGCTTTTTGTCAGGATAAGCTGTACTAGCTGTCCCCTTTCAAATTGGCTGTTGTTGGCTCCCTTCCCGCTCAATATTTGGGGAGAGGACCAGGGCCTATATAAGTGGAACTAGCCACCGCAGTAGAGGCATCTGATCTGATCTGGAGCCAATCCTTAGCCACCCACCGAGCACAAGAACACCTCAACCTCAGGAGGTTGTTCTTCCCCTTGTAACTGTTCATCATCAGCCCAAGAGGCAATCCACCACCACCACACTGGAGTAGGGTATTACACCACAACGGTGGCCCGAACCAGTATAAAATCTTGTGTCTTTGTGTTGTGAGTTTTTCGAGTTCGTCCGCGAGATCTTAGCGAGCTAGGGCGTAGATCGGTAGGGAGGAAATCTTCGCGCGCACCCTAGTGTTCGAACCTTAAGGGTTTTGCCGGAACCCGTGATCCGACATTTGGCGCGCCAGGTAGGGGTGCGCCGGAGCTTCCCTTCCGTCGTTCGCGTCCAGTTACTCCGTCGTCTCCATGGCGGACGCTCGCCAAGCTCGTGCTGAGCGCCGGGCTGCCTTGGCCACCCGCGTCGCTCGGACGGCTCCCGTCGATGGGCCACCTCGTCGTTCTCCATCTCCTGCCTCCAACGCTGCCACCGGCCCGGCGGGGAACGAGCAGCAAGCGTCCTCGCCGCACCCCTTGGTGCAGCAGGACGGCCGCACCGCCACTCCATCGCTAACCGCGGCTGGCTCCTCGTCCCACGCTCGTCGCGCTCCCATGGACGAACGGGCCGCGCTCCTCATGGCGCACAAGCTCCTGCGCTACCACCCGGTTGACGACCTCTACGAGGACTGGCTCGACTGCATCGCCGAGCTCGTCCGCGCCGCAGGGGGCTCCCCTACGCCATCCCTCTCTCTGCCTCACGCTCCGCCAGCTACAGGCGACGTAGCTCACGGAGCACCTCCGCCACCTCTGCCCCAAGATGGCGCCTTGGCACCGAGGCGTGCGGTTCCACGACGCGATTCGCTGCGTCCGGCACCCACGCGTGAAGAAGGAAGCTGCCAAGAAGTTCCTCGACCGCAAGAGAATGCTCCGCCCCTCCTCGCACCACCGCGCCAGGATCGTCAGCCGCGGCAGGGCCCCGTGCCGCTTGCTATGGCGGCACGTGGGCATCAAGACCAAGCTCCACCTCCAAGACGGGCCCCGGCGACCACGGCCGGCTGCCGCGCCTTCACCCCCGAGCTGCGTAGCGTCGCCTGGTCTGGCAAGTTCAAGCCAGATCTGCCTCCTCGCTACGACGGCACCCTCGACCCCGCGGAGTTCCTGCAGCTCTACGAGCTGAGCATCGAGGCGGCCAACGGCGACGAGAAAGTCATGGCGAACTGGTTCCCTATGGCACTCAAAGACGGCGCCCGTTCGTGGCTTCTGAACCTGCCTCCAGGCTCGATCTCCTCCTGGGACGAGATGCGCGACCGCTTCGTCGTCAACTTCCAAGGCACTCGCGACCGCCCGCCGGCCGCGGGTGACCTACGCCGCGTCAAGCAACAACCAGGAGAGACCCTCCAGAAATACATCCAGCGCTTCAACAACGTCCGCCTCAAGATTCCCAAGGTCACGGACGAGGCCATCATCTCCGCATTCTCTGACGGCATCCGCGACATCAAGATGAAGGTGGATCTCGCTATCCACGAGGAGCTGTGCACATCTCAGGAGCTGTTCAACCTGGCGACTAAGTGCGCAAAAGCTGAGGAAGGGCGCCTCTCCCTCCTCGAGCTGCCAGCTGCGGGCCCGGAGGAGAAGAAAGCCAAGGCCAATGACGTGAAACACAAGGAAGCGGCCGTGCTCGCAGCGGAGCCAGACACCAAGCAAGGCAGAGACCAGCCCGAGTCATCCAAGAGCAGCCGACCGTTCTGCGCCTTTCACAACCTGAACACCCACAACACCAGCGACTGTCAAGAGCTCAGAGCCATTCGTGAAGGACGCTTCGGTCGACGCCCCGAGCGCAGTGACCGGGGCTAGGCCGAGGAGGAGGACGTGGAGGCGTACGCTGGGACGACCGTGGCCCGCGCCAAGACTGGCGCGACCGGCCTCGTGAGGACCGCTGGCAGGATCATCCTCGCGAGGGCGCCTGGAGGGACCAGCCTCGTGAGGATCGACCTCAGGGGAACGCCGGTCTTCCCCCGCTGCCGCCACCACCAAGAAGGAATGACGACCACCATCAGGACGAGGGGGCTGGGGGCTTCCAGGAGCCACGCGCTATCGCCTGCATCTTGGGCGGAGCCCAGGCCCCAGCCTCGCAGCGTATCTTCAAACAATTTGCTCATGAAGTGAATGCAGTCCTCCCCAAGCTAGAGGCCACGTGCCCGCTCAAGTGGTCCCAGTGCGCCATCACCTTCAACTCGGCAGATCAGCTCAAGTGCGCAGCGACCGCTGGCGCCCTCCCGATGCTTTGTTCCCCAGTCATCAGCAACGTGCAAGTTACCAAGACCCTCATCGACGGCGGCACAGGGCTGAACGTCCTGTCCGTCGACACGTTCGACAACCTCCAAGTGCCATATGGCCAACTTCAGCCTACCTAGCCCTTCTCAGGAGTGACCGACGGCTCCACCACACCGATAGGGCAGGTCCGCCTCCCTGTCACCTTCGTAGAATGCGAGAACTACCACACCGAACTCATCGACTTCGACGTCGCGCTCATCCATCTGCCGTACAATGCCATCCTCGGGTATCCAGCCCTGGCCAAGTTCATGGCGGTGACACACCGCGGCTACAACGTCCTCAAGATGCCGGGAAGCGGCGGAATCATCACGGTCCCATGCGAGGAAAGAGACGCGGTGTGCTCCCTTGAGCGTGCCTTCCAAGCTGCAGCAATCGACGACCCCGACAGCAAGGGCAAGGGCCCTCCGGAGGCCATCCCTAAGAAGAAGAAGTAGTTGCGTCGTGCCGGACCTCAGGAGGGTGGCGTCGTAACTGGAACCTCGTCAGGATCAGCGCCCGCTCCAGGGGCGCCTCCCTCCGTCGCATAGGAAGGTGCACCCAGCGCCCTCCTCGGGCAGGGCTCAGGGGCTCTCTTCTGGAGGGCCTCAGACCTTGTCAACATCACGAGGGAGGCGCTTGGGCACCACTTGGAGGCGTGCTTCACGGCACGTTTCCCTCAGGAGGACACAGGGCGAGGAGCGCCCACCGCTCAGGAATTCATCACCAAGACCACTCAGGAACTGCAAGACGCAAGGGCCATGCGCGGCGACCGCTGCTCATGAGGCGCAGCTCCCCATCCAGGCAAGGATGCCGGGCTGCGCGTCTGCATCGACGTTCCAGGGCTCAACAGGGCCGCATCTCAGGAGCCTTTCTGGCCTTCGCGCGTGGGCCGTTGCGAGGGTCCACCACACAGCTACGTTCGCATGCCTTTCGGCCTGCCGAGCGTGTCGTCAGCCTATCAGCTCAACCTGCGACGTGTCCTGGCGGCTCAGGAGGCCAGGCACCATGCCGTCCTGGAAGAGATGGAAACGGTCCTCGGGGAACCACCTGAGCCCCCAGAGCCTCCCGAGGCTCAGGACCCTGGTGGCTCGTGAGGAGCGACCCCGTCACCGCGTACCTTCAGCTGCCCCAACTCTCCTTCAACAACAGAACCAGGTGACATTTTCCAAGTTTATTCAGCTGGGAGCGCCCCTCGGGCTGCATCATTCGCAGGTCGCATGGGTCCGTCCCTGTGGCATGTATCCCTTTTTTTATGTCTTTAGCTTACCCTGTTGGGGGTGCCCCTCGGGCTGCATCATCCCAAGCCGCTCGGGCCTGACCCAGTGGCATGTATCTTCCCTGCTTTTACTTAAGCATGCTGCTTTCATGTTTAACCTATCCATGGTTACTACCTGCTCGATTGCCATCTGCCACGGGTCCACCCCTCTCTCATGCAATTCGCTTGCGCGTTAAAAGGGGGGCTCCTGAGCATCGCGACTCAGGAGCTCTTACTGGCTCTCCAGCCCTCACCCCCTGGCCTTGACCATGGCATCGCGACCTGGCATACCAGCGGCGGCTGAGCTCGCTCGAGGGCTGGGACCTGAGGACGTAGAGCACCAATACCTAACCATCTCGCGGGAACACACAGCTATCAAGGACCCAAGACCAGGCGCAACCCTCCTTGAGGTAGGGCTTCCTGAGTCCCGCGCTAGCTCACGAGTGCCCAGATACACCTCGCAGCCCTGCCGTGCAAGCCACGTGTCAGGGCGGGGCTGTACACACCCCGGGGGCTCTCCTCACAGGGAGCCCCCCCCCACGCACAAGTGGAAGCACCATGCTCCACGCTGGCCGTCGACACTACCGAGGAGCGGCTATGCCCGTGCACAAGCGGAAGCACTATGCTCCGCGCTGGTGATAAACAACTGAGGGTAGCTTCATGGTCGTACCAACCTCAGGGAGCCCAGAGCTCAATGTCCGGCCTCACCGCAACGCCTCCCCTCGGGAGAGCCGCGCGAGGGGGCTGGAGACGGGGCTGCGCTCGGGTCACGCCCAAGCGTACGCCGCCCAACCAGGTCTCCCGGACCTGGGGGCTGCACTCGGTCACGCCCAAGCGCACGCCACCCAACCAGGTCTCCCGGACCTGGTCGTCGCACGCCCCTCCCGAGACCTCGGCGAGGGCAGGTATGGAGATTGTTTGCACGTCAAGGGGGGCTCCTGAGCATCGCGACTCAGGAGCCTAACTGGTCACATAGCCCCTCACTCCTTGGTCCGTCCTGGTCTCCGGTCGGCCCGATGGCAGTCGAGGTATGCGCAGGGCCAGGCTCTGCCGACGCAGAACACAAAGAAGATAGGAAGAAAATCGCAAAATCTTGAAGCAGATATTACAAGACATATTGTTCCCACAATATCAAACGCAAGTTTAATGCCTCCACGAGGCCTGATGCATGACTGCAGGAATAAAACAGGAAAGGAGCCGCAGGTCACCCCTGAACACCATCGATGCCCGTGGGCGGCACTCCTCGTTGGTGGTGTTGCCTTCGCCTTGGTCACCGGCCGGAGCTGCAGCAGTGGCCTCGCCTCCGGCCAAGGGTGCGGAGGCAAAGCCGCGGAACTTCTTCAGCAGGGCCTCCACCTGACCTTGCACGGCTGCGGCGGCAGTTGTGCAGTGCTCATGAGCCACAGGCTCCAGCAGCTCATCAAGACGAGCGCTGGGGTCGCGAAGGTGCAGGTGGCTGAAGACGCGGGTCAACGCAGCTGAAGAAAGGACACGAGCTTCTGCCTCTGCCATGGGACTGATACCCTCCACGACTTCCTCGAGCGCCTTCACCAAGAAGGGGAGCAGCTGGGCGGGGCCGTCCTCATCGGTGGTCAGCGGCCTCTCCAAGCGTTCTCATAGAGCGTCTTCAGTGCCACACGAGACCTCTCCTCGAGATCGGCAAAGGCCGCGCGGTCTTCAGCCAGGACCCTCGCCTTGGCGTCAAGATCGACCTCCGTCGCCTTCACCTTTCGCTCCAGCTCCTCCAGCTGGCTGCGCTCAGCAGCCTGCGTCTTCTCCAGCTCCTCCAACTCGGAGTCACCGTTCTTGATGGCGTCCTCCCGGGCCCTCATCTCCCACTCCTTCACCTGGCGGCCGCGGGCTTCTTCCGCGTGTTGGTCGCGCAGATGCTTCAGCTCGTCCTCCAGCTCTTGGCAGCGGCCGCGAGCGGCCTCGGCATCCTTCAGTGCCGCGTCGTGGTCAGCCGCGGCTTTGACGGCGCTCTGCTTCTCCTTCTCGAAGGACGCCGCGGCCTGGCTCAGCGCCGCTCGGACCGTCGAGTTAGAGTGAAGCCAGCCGGAGGCCAGTTCCAGGTGCTCGGCCACCAGGCGTGGGTCCGCGCCCAGAAGGTCTTCCCGCAGCTCTGCCATCTCTGAAAGAACGCGCTCGAGGGCGGTGGAGGAAGCAGAAGAGCCTGGGAGCAGTGGCGCGACAGAAGGAGGAATCGACGTCGTCACCAGAGCCTGGGAGATCAAGGGCTCCTGAGCCCTTGGGACCTCATCAGCCGGGCCAGGCGCTGGCACTTCCGGAGCCAGCGGGGCCATGGGGGCTGACTCCTCCCGACGTTGCTCCCCTTGGCCTCACGAGGGCGACCGGGCTGGGGAGGTGCGAGTGCTGCCACCTCCTTTCTCTGACGAGGGGGCGCGGCCGCCGTGTCCTCCTTCCGTTTCTTCGCCGAAGGCACTGGCCTGATCAACCAAGGACGAACGTCAGGAAATAGCAAGCCTAAGCAGAAGCAAGACGAAGCTCAAAACACTTACTGATCCACCGCGGCGTATTCCACCCTCCACTTGGGAAGCTTGAAGCCTCGAAGCCTGAGGCATCGGCGCGCGGACTCCGAGAGCAGAAGACGGCGCCCGACGAACTCCGGCAGCACTTCCGCCGAGTGGAAGCGTGGTCGGGGAGGCCGCGCGACCACGACACGCCTCCCCTCATCGATGCGGCTGCCACGACCGGAGCAACCCCTGCCACGCGCAGCGGCACCACCCTGGGAGCAAGGGGCCACGGCGGGAGTCGCGGCGTGCTTACGGGGACGACCACGTCCCCGCTTGGGCGCCCGGGAGCCGGGCCCCTCGCGAGGGGCCTTTCCTTTCTCTGCGGCGGAGAACCTCTTCGACATCGCCATTGGAGCCGGCGATGGAGCAAAGAAGAACAAGCAAGCGAACAAGGAATTTATAGCGGAAGAAGGCCAACCGGCGTCTCCCACGATCACAGGTAATGATGATTTTCCTTGCAAGTCGTAGGGACTTGTCAAGTCGGGCAGTTGCCGAGGCAGCGTGGGGAAGCGGAGACGCCCACGTCCAATCAACCGCCACGCGTCGACCAAGGCCGTAGGCTTTGGGGGCCGGTGGCGCTCCGCACTTGACCCTTGCCTTAGCCTCGAAGCCAAGCCCGAGTGCGCCTTGGGCCCGGGGGCTACTGTCGGCGTTTTGGAAACGGGGGTCCCCAGACTTGCCTGCCTGCGGCCCACGGCGTGGCTGTGCTAGTAGGCTCGTACGGCCCATCTTCATCGACAAGACATTCAAGACCCTCGCGAGGGGCCAAGCCCCGCGAGGCGGACGACACAAGACCTCCTGAGGAGCGGCCTCACCAGGCTGCCTCGCGAGGAGCGGAGATATCAAGGCAGGGCAAACCTCGCGAGGCTCTCGTGACGTGAGCCATGACGATCAGGAACAGGCGGGCGCCAGGCGGGCGCCAGCGCGCGCAGCGTCCTTGTTTCCTCTTCGGTGCCAAGGAGGCAAGCGCATGTGCGGGGTACAGAGGCATCAGGCAAAGGTTTCCATATCAGTGCAATGAGACCAAGACCAGCAGGACGGCAGGACAGAGGTCACCGTGGAGCCTAAGACGGCATCATCACCAGAGCCTTTGGCAGGCGAAGACCGCTTTTTGTCAGGATAAGCTGTACTAGCTGTCCCCTTTCAAATTGGTCGTTGTTGGCTGCCTTCCCGCTCAATATTTGGGGAGAGGACCAGGGCCTATATAAGTGGAACTAGCCACCGCAGTAGAGGCATATGATCTGATCTGGAGCCAATTCTTAGCCACCCACCAAGCACAAGAACACCTCAACCTCAGGAGGTTGTTCTTCCCCTTGTAACTGTTCATCATCAGCCCAAGAGGCAATCCACCACCACCACACTGGAGTAGGGTATTACACCACAACGGTGGCCCGAACCAGTATAAAATCTTGTGTCTTTGTGTTGTGAGTTTTTCGAGTTCGTCCGCGAGATCTTAGCGAGCAAGGGCGTAGATCGGTAGGGAGGAAATCTTCGCGCACACCCCAGTGTTCGAACCTTAAGGGTTTTGCCGAAACCCGTGATCCGACAGGATTGGCCAACCACGTGGGGTGGAGTACTCCTCTAACCAGGCCTGCCGCCTCCAACTTCCTGATCTCTTCTATGATGAACTCTTGTCGCTCCATAGCTTGCTTCCTGACCTTCTACTTGACGGGCCGCGCATGAGGACAGACAACAAGATGGTGCTCAATCACCTCCCTTGGAACGCCGGGGATGTCGGATGCTTGCCATGCAAACACATCGACATTCGCCTGTAGGAAGGCGACGAGCGCGCTTTCCTATTTGCTGTCGAGGGTGGAGCTTATGGTGAAAGCCCCGCCCGTGCCGTCCTCCTTGACGGGGACCTTCTTGGTTTCCGGTGGTGCAGCCTTGGACTTCTTGCTCTTGCCGGTGGAGCTCTCTGGCACGTCCTCAATGGGAGCGCAGCACTCCGAAGAGGCACGCTTGCCGGAGTGGGTGCAAGAGGTCTCGCCGGAAGAGGTCTTGCCGGAAGGAGCCCTGCCGGCCTTCTTCCTCCCTGGGGCTTCAGCGGCAGGAGCAAGTGTCTTTGCGGCGGTTGCTGCAACTGCCTCTCGGTAGAGTTGATCGGCGCAGATGATTGCATCTTTCTTGTCGGAGGGGACAGTGATGACGGTCAGCGGCCCCGACATCTTCAATGTATTGTAGGCGTAGTGAGATGCCACCATGAACTTGGCCAGCGCTGGGCGGCCAAGGATCCCATTGTATGGCAAGGGGATCTCGGCGACATCAAAGACGATCTTCTCCGTTCTATAGTTCAGCTCGCCCCCAAATGTAACGGGCAGCGTGATTTTACCTTTAGGCTGGCTCCTTCCCGGGTTGACCCCTTCAAACGTGCCCGTCTCTTCGAGGTCTCCATCAGGAATCTGCAGCTGATGTCTACTATGCAACCTTCTTCATGTAGACGTTGTTGGTGAAGGAAATATGCCCTAGAGGCAATAATAAAGTATTATTTATTTCCTTATATCATGATAAATGTTTATTATTCATGCTAGAATTGTATTAACCGGAAACATAATACATGTGTGAATACATAGACAAACAGAGTGTCACTAGTATGCCTCCACTTGACTAGCTCGTTAATTAAAGATGGTTATGTTTCCTAGCCATAGACATGAGTTGTCATTTGATTAATGGGATCACCTCATTAGGAGAATGACGTGATTGACTTGACCCATTCCGTTAGCTTAGCACTCGATCGTTTAGTATGTTGCTATTGCTTTCTTCATGACTTATACATGTTCCTATGACTATGAGATTATGCAACTCCCGTTTACCGGAGGAACACTTTGTGTGCTACCAAACGTCACAACGTAACTGGGTGATTATAAAGGTGCTCTACAGGTGTCTCCAAAGGTACTTGTTGGGTTGGCGTATTTCGAGATTAGGATTTGTCACTCCGATTGTCGGAGAGGTATGGGCCCACTCGGTAATGCACATCACTATAAGCCTTGCAAGTATTGTGACTAATGAGTTAGTTGCGGGATGATGTATTACTGAACGAGTAAAGAGACTAGCCGGTAACGAGATTGAACTAGGTATCGAGATACCGACGATCGAATCTCGGGCAAGTAACATACCGATGACAAAGGGAACAACGTATGTTGTTATGCGGTCTGACCGATAAAGATCTTCGTAGAATATGTGGGAACCAATATGAGCATCCAGGTTCTGCTATTGGTTATTGACCGGAGAGGTGTCTCGGTCATGTCTACATAGTTCTCGAACCCGTAGGGTCCGCACGCTTAAAGTTACGATGACAGTTTTATTATGAGTTTATATGTTTTGATGTACCGAAGGTTGTTCGGAGTCCCGGATGTGATCACGGACATGACGAGGAGTCTCGAAAAGGTCGAGACATAAAGATTGATATATTGGACGACTATATTCGGACACCGGAATTGTTCCGGAGAAGTTTCGGATAAAACCGGAGTGCCGGAGGGGTTACCGGAACCCCCCGGGGAAGTATTGGGCCTTAGTGGGCCTGAGGGGAGAGAGAGGGCAGCAGCCCAGGAGGTGGCGCGCCCCCTCCCATGGGGAGTCCGAATTGGACTAGGGGAGGGGCGGCGGCCCCTCTTTCCCTCTCCCTCTCCCTCTCTTTCCTTCCCCCTTCTCTCTTCCTAGTTGGACTAGGAAAGGGGAGTCCTACTCCTACTAGGAGGAGGACTCCCCCCTCCTTTGCGTGCCCCAAGGGCTGGCCGGCCTCCCCCTTGCTCCTTTATATACGGGGGCAGGGGGGCACCTCTGAACACACAATTGATATACGATATTTTAGCCGTGTGCGGTGCCCCCCTCCACCATATTACACCTCGATAATATCGTAGCGGAGCTTAGGCGAAGCCCTGCGTCGGTAGAACATCATCATCGTCACCACGTCGTCGTGCTGACGAAACTCTCCCTCAACACTCGGCTGGATCGGAGTTCGAGGGACGTCATCGAGCTGAACGTGTGCTGAACTCGGAGGTGCCGTGCGTTTGGTACTTGATCGGTCGGATCGTGAAGACGTACGACTACATCAACCACGTTGTGTTAACGCTTCCGCTTTCGGTCAATGAGGGTACGTGGACAACACTCTCCCCTCTCATTGCTATGCATCACCATGATCTTGCGTGTGCGTAGGAATTTTTTTGAAATTACTACGTTCCCCAACAGTGCCATCCGAGCCTGGTTTTATGCGTTGATGCTACGCACGAGTAGAACACAAGTGAGTTGTGGGCGATATAAGTCATACTGCGTACCAGCATGTCATACTTTGGTTCGGCGGTATTGTGAGATGAAGCGGCCCGGACCGACATTACGCGTACGCTTACGCGAGACTGGTTTCACCGTTGCGAGCACTCGTTGTTTAAAGGTGACTGGCGGGTGTCTGTCTCTCTCACTTTAGTTGAACCGTGTGTGGCTACGCCCGGTCCTTGCGAAGGTTAAAACAGCACCAACTTGACAAACTATCATTGTGGTTTTGATGCGTAGGTAAGAACGGTTCTTGATAAGCCCGTAGCAGCCACGTAAAACTTGCAACAACAAAGTAGAGGACGTCTAACTTGTTTTTTGCAGGGCATGTTGTGATGTGATATGGTCAAGACATGATGCTATATTTTGTTGTATGAGATGATCATGTTTTGTAACCGAGTTATCGGCAACTGGCAGGAGCCATATAGTTGTCGCTTTATTGTATGCAATGCAATCGCCATGTAATTGTTTTACTTTATCACTAAGCGGTAGCGATAGTCGTAAAAGCAATAAGTTGGCGAGACGACAACGATACTACGATGGAGATCAAGGTGTCGCGCCGGTGACGATGGTGATCATGACGGTGCTTCGGAGATGGAGATCACAAGCACAAGATGATGATGGCCATATCATATCACTTATATTGATTGCATGTGATGTTAATCTTTTATGCATCTTATCTTGCTTTGATTGACGGTAGCATTATAAGATGATCTCTCACTAAAATTTCAAGATAAAAGTGTTCTCCCTGAGTATGCACCATTGCGAAAGTTCTTTGTGCTGAGACACCACGTGATGATCGGGTGTGATAGGCTCTACGTTCACATACAACGGGTGCAAAACAGTTGCACACGCGGAATACTCAGGTTAAACTTGACGAGCCTAGCATATGCAGATACGGCCTCGGAACACGGAGACCGAAAGGTCGAGCGTGAATCATATAGTAGATATGATCAACATAGTGATGTTCACCATTGAAACTACTCCATCTCACGTGATGATCGGACATGGTTTAGTTGATTTGGATCACGTAATCACTTAGATGGTTAGAGGGATGTCTATCTAAGTGGGAGTTCTTAAGTAATATGATTAATTGAACTTGAATTTATCATGAACTTAGTACCTGATAGTATCTTGCTTGTCTATGTTAATTGTAGATAAATGGCCCGTGCTGTTGTTCCGTTGAATTTTAATGCGTTCCTTGAGAAAGCAAAGTTGAAAGATGATGGTAGCAATTACACAGACTGGGTCTGTAACTTGAGGATTATCCTCATTGCTGCACAGAAGAATTACATCCTGGAAGCACCGCTAGGTGCCAGGCCTCCTGCAAGAGCAACACCAGAAGTTATGAACGTCTGGCAGAGCAAAGCTGATGACTACTCGATAGTTCAGTGTGCCATGCTTTACGGCTTAGAACTGGGTCTTCAACGACGTTTTGAACGTCATGTAACATATGAGATGTTCCAGGAGTTAAAGTTAATATTTCAAGCAAATGCCCGGATTGAGAGATATGAAGTCTCCAATAAGTTCTACAGCTGCAAGATGGAAGAGAATAGTTCTGTCAGTGAGCATATACTCAAAATGTCTGGGTATAATAATCACTTGATTCAACTGGGAGTTAATCTTCCGGATGATAGCGTCATTGACAGAATTCTTCAATCACTGCCACCAAGCTACAAGAGCTTCGTGATGAACTATAACATGCAAGGGATGGATAAGATAATTCCCGAGCTCTTCGCAATGCTAAAGGCAGCGGAGGTAGAAATCAAAAAGGAGCAACAAGTGTTGATGGTCAGTAAAACCACTAGTTTCAAGAAAAAGGGCAAAGGGAAGAAGAAGGGGAACTTCAAGAAGAACAGCAAGCAAGTTGCTGTTCAGGAGAAGAAATCCAAGTCTGGACCTAAGCCTGAAACTGAGTGCTTCTACTGCAAGCAGACTGGTCACTGGAAGCGGAACTGCCCCAAGTATTTGGCGGATAAGAAGGATGGCAAGGTTAACAAAGGTATATGTGATATACATGTTATTGATGTGTACCTTACTAATGCTCGCAGTAGCACCTGGGTATTTGATACTGGTTCTGTTGCTAATATTTGCAACTCGAAACAGGGGCTATGGATTAAGCGAAGATTGGCTAAGGACGAGGTGACGATGCGCGTGGGAAATGGTTCCAAAGTCGATGTGATCGCCATCGGCACGCTACCTCTACATCTACCTTCGGGATTAGTATTAGACCGAAATAATTGTTATTTGGTGCCAGCGTTGAGCATGAACATTATATCTAGATCTTGTTTGATGCGAGACGGTTATTCATTTAAATCAGAGAATAATGGTTGTCCTATTTATATGAATAATATCTTTTATGGTCATGCACCCTTGAAGAGTGGTCTATTTTTAATAAATCTCGATAGTAGTGACACACATATTCATAATGTCAAAGCCAAAAGATGCAGAGTTGATAATGACAGTGCAACTTATTTGTGGCACTGCCGTTTAGGTCATATCGGTGTAAAGCGCATGAAGAAACTCCATACTGATGGACTTTTGGAATCACTTGATTATGAATCACTTGGTACTTGCGAACCGTGCCTCATAGGCAAGATGACTAAAACACCGTTCTCCGGAACTATGGAGAGAGCAACAGATTTATTAGAAATCATACATACAGATGTATGTGGTCCGATGAATATTGAGGCTCGTGGCGGATATCGTTATTTTCTCACCTTCACAGATGATTTGAGCAGATATGGGTATATCTACTTAATGAAACATAAGTCTGAAACATTTGAAAAGTTCAAAGAATTTCAGAGTGAAGTTGAAAATCATCGTAACAAGAAAATAAAGTTTCTACGATCAGATCGTGGAGGAGAATATTTGAGTTACGAGTTTGGCCTACATTTGAAACAATGCGGAATAGTTTCGCAACTCACACCACCCGGAACACCACAGCGTAATGGTGTGTCCGAACGTCGTAATCGTACTTTATTAGATATGGTGCGATCTATGATGTCTCTTACTGATTTACCGCTATCATTTTGGGGTTATGCTTTAGAGACGGCTGCATTCACTCTAAATAGGACACCATCGAAATCCGTTGAGACGACGCCTTATGAACTATGGTTTGGCAAGAAACCAAAGTTGTCGTATCTTAAAGTTTGGGGTTGCGATGCTTATGTGAAGAAACTTCAACCTGATAAGCTCGAACCTAAATAGGAGAAATGTGTCTTCATAGGATACCCAAAGGAGACTGTTGGGTACACCTTCTATCACAGATCCGAAGGCAAGATATTCGTTGCTAAGAATGGATCCTTTCTAGAGAAGGAGTTTCTCTCGAAAGAAGTGAGTGGGAGGAAAGTAGAACTTGATGAGGTAACTGTACCTGCTCCCTTATTGGAAAGTAGATCATCACAGAAATCAGTTTCTGCGACACCTACACCAATTAGTGAGGAAGTTAATGATAATGATCATGAAACTTCAGATCAAGTTATTACTGAACCTCGTAGGTCAACTAGATCAAGATCCACACCAGAGTGGTACGGTAATCCTGTTCTGGAGGTTATGTTACTAGACCATGACGAACCTACGAACTATGAAGAAGCGATGGTGAGCCCAGATTCCGCAAAATGGCTTGAAGCCATGAAATCCGAGATGGGATCCATGTATGAGAACAAAGTATGGACTTTGGTTGACTTGCCCGATGGTCGGCAAGCCATTGAAAATAAATGGATCTTCAAGAAGAAGACTGACGCTGATGGTAATGTTACTGTCTATAAAGCTCGACTTGTTGCGAAAGGTTTTCGACAAGTTCAAGGGATTGACTACGATGAGACCTTCTCACCCGTAGCGATGCTTAAGTCTGTCCGAATCATGTTAGCAATTGCCGCATTTTATGATTATGAAATTTGGCAAATGGACGTAAAAACTGCATTCCTGAATGGATTTCTGGAAGAAGAGTTGTATATGATGCAACCGGAAGGTTTTATCGATCCAAAGGGAGCTAACAAAGTGTGCAAGCTCCAACGATCCATTTATGGACTGGTGCAAGCCTCTCGGAGTTGGAATAAACGCTTTGATAGTGTGATCAAAGCATTTGGTTTTATTCAGACTTTTGGAGAAGCCTGTATTTACAAGAAAGTGAGTGGGAGCTCAGTAGCATTTCTGATATTATATGTGGATGACATATTGCTAATTGGAAATGATATAGAATTTCTGGATAGCATAAAGGGATACTTGAATAAGAGTTTTTCAATGAAAGACCTCGGTGAAGCTGCATATATATTAGGCATTAAGATATATAGAGATAGATCAAGACGCTTAATTGGACTTTCACAAAGCACATACCTTGACAAAGGTTTGAAGAAGTTCAAAATGGATCAAGCAAAGAAAGGGTTCTTGCCTGTACTACAAGGTGTGAGATTGAGTAAGACTCAATGCCCGACCACTGCTGAAGATAGAGAGAAGATGAAAGATGTTCCCTATGCTTCAGCCATAGGCTCTATCATGTATGCAATGCTGTGTACCAGACCTGATGTGTGCCTTGCTATAAGTTTAGGAGGGAGGTACCAAAGTAATCCAGGAGTGCATCACTGGACAGCGGTCAAGAACATCCTGAAATACCTGAAAAGGACTAAGGATATGTTTCTCGTTTATGGAGGTGACAAAGAGCTCATCGTAAGTGGTTACGTTGATGCAAGCTTTGATACTGATCCGGACGATTCTAAATCGCAAACCGGATACGTATTTACATTGAACGGTGGAGCTGTCAGTTGGTGCAGTTCTAAGCAAAGTGTCGTGGCGGGATCTACGTGTGAAGCGGAGTACATAGCTGCTTCGGAAGCAGCAAATGAAGGAGTCTGGATGAAGGAGTTCATATCCGATCTAGGTGTCATACCTAGTGCATCGGGACCAATGAAAATCTTTTGTGACAATACTGGTGCAATTGTCTTAGCAAAGGAATCCAGATTTCACAAGAGAACCAAGCACATCAAAAGACGCTTCAATTCCATCCGGGATTTAGTCCAGGTGGGAGACATAGAAATTTGCAAGATACATACGGATCTGAATGTTGCAGACCCGTTGACTAAGCCTCTTCCACGAGCAAAACATGATCAGCACCAAGACTCCATGGGTGTAAGAATCATTACTGTGTAATCTAGATTATTGACTCTAGTGCAAGTGGGAGACTGAAGGAAATATGCCCTAGAGGCAATAATAAAGTATTATTTATTTCCTTATATCATGATAAATGTTTATTATTCATGCTAGAATTATATTAACCGGAAACATAATACATGTGTGAATACATAGACAAACAGAGTGTCACTAGTATGCCTCTACTTGACTAGCTCGTTAATCAAAGATGGTTATGTTTCCTAGCCATAGACATGAGTTGTCATTTGATTAATGGGGTCACCTCATTAGGAGAATGACGTGATTGACTTGACCCATTCCGTTAGCTTAGCACTCGATCGTTTAGTATGTTGCTATTGCTTTCTTCGTGACTTATACATGTTCCTATGACTATGAGATTATGCAACTCCCGTTTACCGGAGGAACACTTTGTGTGCTACCAAACGTCACAACGTAACTGGGTGATTATAAAGGTGCTCTACAGGTGTCTCCAAAGGTACTTGTTGGGTTGGCGTATTTCGAGATTAGGATTTGTCACTCCGATTGTCGGAGAGGTATCTCTGGGCCCACTCGGTAATGCACATCACTATAAGCCTTGCAAGCATTGTGACTAATGAGTTAGTTGCGGGATGATGTATTACGGAACGAGTAAAGAGACTTGCCAGTAACGAGATTGAACTAGGTATCGAGATACCGACGATCGAATCTCGGGCAAGTAACATACCGATGACAAAGGGAACAACGTATGTTGTTATGCGGTCTGACCGATAAAGATCTTCATAGAATATGTGGGAACCAATATGAGCATCCAGGTTCTGCTATTGGTTATTGACCGGAGAGGTGTCTCGGTCATGTCTACATAGTTCTCGAACCCGTAGGGTTCGCACGCTTAAAGTTACGATGACAGTTTTATTATGAGTTTATATGTTTTGATGTATCGAAGGTTGTTCGGAGTCCCGGATGTGATCACGGACATGACGAGGAGTCTCCAAATGGTCAAGACATAAAGATTGATATATTGGACGACTATATTCGGACACCGGAAGTGTTCCGGAGAAGTTTCGGATAAAACCGGAGTGCCGGAGGGGTTACCGGAACCCCCTAGGGAAGTATTGGGCCTTAGTGGGCCTGAGGGGAGAGAGAGGGCAGCAGCCCAGGAGGTGGCGCGCCCCCTCCCATGGGGAGTCCGAATTGGACTAGGGGAGGGGGGTGCGGCCCCTCTTTCCCTCTCCCTCTCCCTCTCTTTCCTTCCCCCTTCTCTCTTCCTAGTTGGACTAGGAAAGGGGAGTCCTACTCCTACTAGGAGGAGGACTCCCCCCCTTGGCGCGCCCCAAGGGCTGGCCGGCCTCCCCCCTTGCTCCTTTATATACGGGGTCAGGGGGGCACCTCTGAACACACAATTGATATACGATATTTTAGCCGTGTGCGGTACCCCCCTCCACCATATTACACCTCGATAATATCGTAGCGGAGCTTAGGCGAAGCCCTGCGTCGGTAGAACATCATCATCATCACCACGTCGTCGTGCTGACGAAACTCTCCCTCAACACTCGGCTGGATTGGAGTTCGAGGACGTCATCGAGCTGAACGTGTGCTGAACTCGGAGGTGTCGTGCATTCGGTACTTGATCGGTCGGATCGTGAAGACGTACAACTACATCAACCGCGTTGTGTTAACGCTTCTGCTTTCGGTCTACGAGGGTACGTGGACAACACTCTCCCCTCTCATTGCTATGCATCACCATGATCTTGCGTGTGCGTAGGAATTTTTTTGAAATTACTACATTCCCCAACAATTGGGCCTCCAAGTGCAGAGGTTTGTAGGACAGTAGCAAATTTCCCTCAAGTGGATGACCTAAGGTTTATCAATCCGTGGGAGGCGTAGGTTGAAGATGGTCTCTCTCAAACAACCCTGCAACCAAATAACAAAGAGTCTCTTGTGTCCCCAACACACCCAATAAAATGGTAAATTGTATAGGTGCACTAGTTCGGCAAAGAGATGGTGATACAAGTGCAATATGGATGGTAGATATAGGTTTTTGTAATCTGAAAATATAAAAACAGCAAGGTAACTAATGATAAAAGTGAGCACAAATGGTATTACAATGCTAGGAAACAAGGCCTAGGGTTCATACTTTCACTAGTGCAAGTTCTATAAACAATAATAACATAATTGGATCATATAACTATCCCTCAACATGCAACAAAGAGTCACTCCAAAGTCACTACTAGTGGAGAACAAACGAAGAGATTATTGTAGGGAACGAAACCACCTCAAGTTATTCTTTCGGATCGATCTATTCAAGAGTTCGTACTAGAATAACACCTTAAGACACATATCAACCAAAACCCTAATGTCACCTAGATACTCCAATGTCACCTCAAGTATCCATGGGTATGATTATACGATATGCATCGCACAATCTCAGATTCATCTATTCAAACCAACAGAAAGTACTTCAAAGAGTGCCCCAAAGTTTCTACCGGAGAGTCAAGACGAAAACGTGTGCCAACCCCTATGCATAAGTTTACAATGTTACGGAACCCGCAAGTTGATCACCAAAACATACATCAAGTAGATCACGTGAATGTCCCAATGTCACCACAGATAAGCACATGCAAGACATACATCAAGAGTTCTCAAATCCTTAAAGACTCAATTCGATAAGATAAGTTCAAAGGGAAAACTCAATCCATTACAAGAGAGTAGAGGGGGAGAAACATCATAAGATCCATAGAATAGCAAAGCTCGCGATACATCAAGATCGTGCCAAATCAAGAACACGAGAGAGAGAGAGAGATCAAACACATAGCTACTGGTACATACCCTTAGCCCCGAGGGTGAACTATTCCCTCCTCATCATGGAGAGCATCGGTATGATGCAGATGGCCACCGGAGAGGGCCCCCCCCCCTCCGACAGGGTGCCGGAACGGGTCTAGATTGGTTTGCGGTGGCTACAGAGGCTTGCGGCGGCAGAACTCCCGATCTAGGTTTCTTTCTGGAAGTTTGGGTATATATAAGAGGTTTTGGCGTCGAGAGCAAGTCAGGGGGGTCTCCGGGCTGTCCACGAGGTAGGGAGGCGCGCCTAGGGGGGTGGGCGCGCCCCCACCCTCGTGGGCAGCCCGGGACTCTTCTGGCCCAACTCTTTTACTCCATGGCCTTCTTCTGGTCCAAAAATAAGCTCCGTCAAGTTTCAGGTCAATTGGACTCCGTTCGGTTTTCCTTTTCTGCGATACTCAAAAACAAGGAAAAAACAGAAAGTGGCACTGGGTTCTAGGTTAATAGGTTAGTCCCAAAAATCATATAAAATAGAATATAAATGCATATAAAACATCCTAGAAGGATAATATAATAGCATGAATACTTCATAAATTATAGATATGTTGGAGACGTATCAGCATCCCCAAGCTTAATTCCTGCTCGTCCTCGAGTAGGTAAATGATAAAAGAAATAATTTATGAAGTGTGAATGCTAGCAGGTGCACAAGTTTGATCAATGATAATTTCAATCACCTTTTCTAGCATCATTATATGTCATAAAAGTAGCTCATATCATAAAGCTTCTCATGATCAAGTAACAAGCTATTCACATGTTTAAGAATAGATCATAAACTTTCTTGAAAACTAACAAACAGTTCTCAGTCATCAAACAATTGCAATTCATCTTATTTTCAGGAAGGGTCTATGTAAGAGCTTTGATTTAGCAAATCCCACATACTCAACTATCATATAGTCTTCCATGATTGCTACCACTCAAAGCATATTTTTAGAACAAATAGCATCCATTGAACACAGAGAAAGATAGGGGCTTAATGTTTCGCCTCCCAACTTACTTATCATATAGATAATTGTCAATAATAATAATTCATGATCAAATATATTTGAATGGCCATATATGCTTAGATCTTTCTCCACCACATGATGCTTGCCAACTAAAAAGTAGGTTGGAATGAGAAGGAATACTACTGACTCTTGCATAAAAGTAAAAGATAGGCCCTTCGCAGAGGGAAGCATGGATTTGCAGAGGTGCCAGAGCTCGAAGCTAAAACAGAGATGAAAATAATTTTGAGAGGTATGCTTTCATTGTCAACATAACGACCAAGAGTTACCAATATCTTCCATACTAGATACATTATAGGCAGTTCCCAAATAGAAAGGTAAAGATTTTACTCCCCCTCCACCAACAATCACACTCCACGGCTTGTCCGAAACAACGGGTGCCGTCCAACTATCAACAATCCTGGGGGAGTTTTGTTTAAATTATTTGCGATTTTGTTTTTGATCTTTCGATCATAGGACTGGGCATCCCAGTTACCAGCCATTTTCTCGTGAATGATGAGCGGAGTCCACTCACCGTGAGAATAACCCACCTAGCATGGAAGATACTGACAACCCCTAGTAGCTACATGAACGATTCGGGCATACAAAACAGATCATTATTTGAAGGTTTAGAGTTTGGCACATGCAAATTTACTTGGAATGGCAGGTAAAATACCGCATATAGGTAGATATGGTGGACACTCATGGAATAAACTTGGTTCAAGGAATTTGGATGCACAAGCAGTATTCCCACTTAGTACAGATATTTTGGCTAGCAAAGGGTTCTAAATATCAAGCACCACATGTTAGAGGATCCATAACAATATAACTTCTATACAAATATACCCAAGCATAACTCATTATGTTGTCTTCCTTGTCCAACTTCAACTAATTTGCTCAGGTTTGAAAATAATTAATGGGGCTCACAATCATAGAATATGTCCAAGATAGTATATTTATATGTGAAATCTCTCTTCCTTCAATATTCTTTCATGAATTGTTCAAGTGACCAATACAATATTTGCTAACCTTCAAAAAATTTACCACCTCTACTTATTATATGTGAAGTCATTACTCCCCATGGGATAAGCATATGAAACATATATAATTTCAGATTTATGATATTCAAATCATTCAACCATTTACTCATAGGATATAAGTGAAGCACACGAGTAAATGACAAACTACTCCAAAAAGATATAAATGAAGATCAATGAGTAGTTAAACAATTATGTAGCTATGTGAAGACTCTCTCTCATTTAAGAATTTCAGATCTTGGTATTTTATTCATACAGCAATCAAAACAAAAGAATATAACATGACGCTCCAAGCAAAACACATATCATGTGGTGAATAAAAATATAGCTCCAAGTAAAGTTACCGATGAACGAAGACGAAAGAGGGGATGCCTTCCGGGGCATCCCCAAGCTTAGGCTCTTGGTTGTCCTTGAATATTACCTTGTGGTGCCTTGGGAATCCCCAAGCTTAGGCTCTTGCCACTCCTTATTCCATAATCCATCGAATCTTTACCCAAAACTTGAAAACTTCACAACACAAAACTCAACAGAAAACCTCATGAGCTCCGTTAGCGAAATAAAACAAACCACCACTTTAAGGTACTGTAATGAACTCATTCTTTATTTATATTGGTGTTAAACCAACTTTATTCCAACTTCTCTATGGTTCATAACCTCCGATACTAGCCATAGATTCATCAAAATAAGCAAACAACACACGAAAAACAGAATCTGTCAAAAACAGAACAGTCTGTAGTAATCTGTATCAAACGCAAACTTTCTGTAACTCGAAAATTCTACCAAAATAGGAAGACCTAAATAATTTGTTTATTGATCTACTGCAATTGGAATCAATATTTTATCACGCTCTTGTGATTTTTAACATTTTTTTTTCATCAGCAGAAAGTTTCTGATTTTTTCAGCAAGATCAAATAACTATCATCCAAGAAGATCCTATAGGTTTTACTTGGCACAAACACTAACTAAAACATAAAACCACATCTAACCAGAGGCTAGATAAAATATTTATTACTAAACAAAACCAAAAGTAAGAAAGAAAAATAAAATTGGGTTGCCTCCCAACAAGCGCTAACGTTTAACGCCCCTTGCTAGGCATGATGATTTCAATGATGCTCACATAAAAGATAAACATAAAGAGAGCATCATGAAGAATATGACTAGCACATTTAAGTCTAACCCACTTCCTATGCATAGGGATTTTGTGAGCAAACAACTTACGGGAACAATAATCAACTAGCATAGGAAGGCAAAACAAGCATAACTTCAAAACTTTAAGCACAAACAGAGGAAACTTGATATTATTGCAATTCCTACAAGCATATGTTCCTCCCTCATAATAATTTGCAGTAGCATCATGAATGAATTCAACAATATAAAAATCAGATAAAGCATTCTTTTCATGATCTACAAGCATAGAAAATTTACTACTCTCCACATAAGCAGGATTCTTCTCATTCGGAATAGTGGGAGTATCATAAGAAACTCGAATACTATAATTTGTTTCCACATTAAAAGTGTAATGTTCAGAAAAAGGGTAATCATAATCATGACAAGTTTTATAAATATAATCATCACTACTTTTTATAGCATAAGTGTCATCACAATAATCATCATAAGTAGCTACTTTGTTCTCATCATAATCAATTGAAACATCTTCCAAGATAGTGGAATCATTACTAAATAAAGTCATGACCTCTCCAAATCCACTTTCATAATTATCACAATAAGATTCAACATCCTCCAAAATAGTGGGATCATTACTTCCTAAAGTTGACACTCTTCCAAACCCACTTTCATCAATATAATCATCATAAATAGGAGGCATACTATCGTCATAATAAATTTTCTCAACAAAACTTGGGAGGCTAAAAATATCATTAAACATAGCCTCCCCAAGCTTGGGACAAACATTAATTGCAGCAAATAAATTCTCAAACATGTCATTCTCATCAAACATAACATCCCCAAGCTTGGGCCTTTTCATATCATAAGCATAATCACTCTCATCATTAATAGTTTGGATAGCACCAATAGTATAGCAATTATCATCATCACAATGAGTAGTAGGAGCAACATCATTTGGGAGGGATACCTTTCTACCTTTGCTTCTCCGTATTTTCTGTTTCTTCTTCATATCATGTGTGGGTTTAACCCTCTCTTTTGAGCTCCTTATTAATGAGATTGGGAAGGCTCCTCCTCGTTACCTGATTCATCATAAGAAATAATAGGAGGATATTGGGAAGTCTCTTCCCTTTCATTAGTATTCTCTTCATCTTCTATTTGTTTTCTTGTCTTTATGTAATTGGCAATATAAGGATTTTCAATGCAATTCACCGCACAATACATAAAAATTTCTTCAAGATCAGAATCAAGAAATCTATCAAGATTAAATTTTGGAATACTCTCAGTTATACGTTTCATTTCTTCATACCCCAAAAGAAGACTAAGCTCTTTATCATGCTCAAGGGTAATCAAGTTATCACAATTTTTGGACACGATTTTATCATGAAACAAATAGCATTGGAGCTTTAAATGACCATGTTCATTGCAAAGTTCACAAGGATGGCGATAAATATTGAATCTTTCAGCACAATAATCTAGCCTTTCTTGCAACCATTTAGTTTACAAATACTTATGCCTCTTGCAAATTCCCTATTTGGTATGTACTTGTAAGCTCTATCTATTCCACAAAAGTTGACATGCTTATAAGAGACATTTTCATCATGACTAGTGCAATCATCATTAGTATCATGGATATTCAAAGAGTTCATACTAACAACATTGCAATCATGCTCATCATTCAAAGATTTAGTGCCAAACATTCTAATGCATTCTTCGTCTAGCAGTTGAGCACAATTATCGGAATCCTTATTTTCATGAAAGATATTAAAAAGATGAAGCATATGAGGCACCCTTAATTCCATTTTTTTGTAGTTTTATTTTATAAACTAAACTAGTGATAAAACAAGAAACAAAAAGATTCGATTGCAAGATCTAAAGATATACCTTCAAGCACTCACCTCCCCGGCAACGACGCCGGAAAAGAGCTTGATGTCTACCACGCAACCTTCTTTTTGTAGACGTTGTTGGGCCTCCAAGTGCAGAGGTTTGTAGGACAGTAGCAAATTTCCCTCAAGTGGATGACCTAAGGTTTATCAATTCGTGGGAGGCATAGGTTGAAGTTGGTCTCTCTCAAACAACCCTGCAACCAAATAACAAAGAATCTCTTGTGTCCCCAACACACCCAATACAAAGGTAAATTGTATAGGTGCACTAGTTTGGCGAAGAGATGGTGATACAAGTGCAATATGGATGGTAGATATAGGTTTTTGTAATCTGAAAATATAAAAACAGCAAGGTAACTAATGATAAAAGTGAGCACAAACGATATTGCAATGCTAGGAAACAAGGCCTAGGGTTCATACTTTCACTAGTGCAAGTTCTATCAACAATAATAACATAATTGGATCATATAACTATCCCTCAACATGCAACAAAGAGTCACTCCAAAGTCACTAATAGTGGAGAACAAACGAAGAGATTATTGTAGGGTACGAAACCACCTCAAAGTTATTCTTTCAGATCGATCTATTCAATAGTTCATACTAGAATAACACCTTAAGACACATATCAACCAAAACCCTAATGTCACCTAGATACTCCAATGTCACCTCAAGTATCCGTGGGTATGATTATACGATATGCATCACACAATCTCATATTCATCTATTCAAACCAACACAAAGTACTTCAAAGAGTGCCCCAAAGTTTCTACCGGAGAGTCAAGACGAAAACGTGTGCCAACCCCTATGCATAAGTTCACAATGTTACGGAACCCGCAAGTTGATCACCAAAACATACATCAAGTAGATCACATGAATGTCCCAATGTCACCACAGATAAGCACATGCAAGACATACATCAAGTGTTCTCAAATCCTTAAAGACTCAATCCGATAAGATAACTTCAAAGGGAAAACTCAATCCATTACAAGAGAGTAGAGGGGGAGAAACATCATAAGATCCAACTATAATAGCAAAGCTCGCGATACATCAAGATCGTGCCGAATCAAGAACACGAGAGAGAGAGAGAGAGAGAGAGATCAAACACATAGCTACTGGTACATACCCTCAGCCCCGAGGGTGAACTACTCCCGCCTCGTCATGGAGAGCGTCAGGATGATGAAGATGGCCACCGGAGAGGGATTCCCCCCTCTGGCAGGGTGCCAGAACGGGTCTAGATTGGGTTTCGATGGCTACAGAGGCTTGCGGCGGCGGAACTCCCAATCTAGGTTTCTTTCTGGAAGTTTGGGTATATATAAGAGGTTTTGGAGTCGAGAACAAGTCACGGGGCGTGTCTCCGGGCTGTCCACGAGGTAGGGAGGCGCGCCCAGGGGGTGGGCGCGCCCCCACCCTCATGGGCAGCCCGGGACTCTTCTGGCCCAACTCTTTTAGTCCATGGCCTTCTTCTGGTCCAAAAATAAGCTCCGTCAAGTTTCAGGTCAATTGGACTCCGTTTGGTTTTCCTTTTCTACGATACTCAAAAACAAGAAAAAAATAGAAACTAACACTAGGCTCTAGGTTAATAGGTTAGTCCCAATAATCATATAAAATAGCATATAAATGCATATAAAAGATCCTAGAAGGATAATATAATAGCATGAATACTTCATAAATTATAGATACGTTGGAGACATATCAGCAGCTTCTTGATCACAGCAGGCGAGATCAAATTCAGACCGGCCCCACCGTCAACTAGCACTTTTGTCACTTTGAGGTTGCGTATTGTTAGCGAGACCAACAATGGCAAACACCCGACCGCAGTTGTGCGGTCAGGGTGATCCTCGTTGTCAAAAATGATGGGCGTGCGGGACCACTTCAGCGGCTTTTGGGCATCGAATGACGGCTCTGCCGCAGTGACCTCACGTGCCCACTGCTTCAGTTGGCGGTGAGAGGTGTGCAGCGAGGCGCCACCGTTGACGCACATGGCCTCTGTAGCTTTCTGAAATTCATGCTCGCCGGACTCATCATCCTCGTCATGATCATCATCTTCCTCCTTCTTGTCGCGGCCCCGAGCGGGCCTTTCTTGTTGATTATCCTTGCCGCGGCGACCTCCTTGGCCGCCATGCTTCTTGCCGGACCCCTCGGCACCATCCTGGCCCTTCTCCTTGTCCCGCCTCTCATATTCAGCTTTCTGCTTCTCTGCAAGCAGTTCAACCTGTCGGCAGTTCTGGAGGTCATGGCCCTTGGTGCGGTGGATCTTGCAGTACTGCTTGTCAGAGCTTCCTGGCTTGTCGGCGGCTGCCAAGGCCTGGCAGGCGGTGCACCCGGCAATCTCCTTGCCGGGGTCGTCAGCCTTGGCCTTCTTGGCGGCGCCAGGGTCGCCGGATCCCTCAACAGGAAGTACAGTCTTCCCCTTACGCTTCCTGTTGCGGCGCCGACCCTTCTTCGTCGGGGCGGCGGCGTCTTTGTCCGTGGAATCGGTTTCCGTGCCGACGTCCTCACCGGGGTACTTCCTTCCTTCCTCAGCCCGAGCACACCTATCAGCCAGAACATAAAGTTCGGCCACATCCTTGACCGTGTTCATCGCCAGCTCTTCACGCATCTTGCGGTTGCATACGTTCTGGTGGAACGCACTGATGACAGCGGCGGGATGAACATCTGGGATGGTGTACTACACACGGATGAATCTCTGTATGTATTTACGCAGGGACTCGCCATCCTTCTGGGGGATGACATGCAAGTCACTTGCCTGGCCAGGAGCTTGGTGGCCTCCGGTGAAGGCGCCAAAAAACTCGTGGCACAGGTCCGACCAGGAGGAGATGGAATCTACCGGCAGGTGCATCAACCATGACATGATGTTGGGCTTAAGTGCCAGCGGAAAGTAGTTGGCAAGCGCCTTATCGTCGCGAGCCTCCGCGGCTTGCATCGCGATGGTGTAGATGCCGCAGAACTCCGACGGGTGAGTCTTGCTGTTGTACTTTTCCCCAACGTCAGGCTTGAATATGCGGTGGGAGGGCCACTGGAACTGCTGCAGCTCTCGGGTAAAGGCCAGATATCCCACCTCGTAAGGCAAGCCACCAGGGCCCCCCGGCGTTGGTGGTCCATAGCAGGCCCCACATGCCGATCTGACTGATGGTGCGCCTGCCGCCGTCGCTCAATGGTAGTTCGAGCGTCTTCCTGAGCTCGCTCTCGAAGAACTCGACGTTGATCGTAGTGGGTTCGTGAGTCGGACGACGCCGTGGAAATGTTGTCACAGGCATCGGCTCGACGGGCCGGTGGCTGCTGTCGCGGCCGTGGGGGAGGGGAGTGCACCGTAGTCGCAGTGTCTCTGGTCCCCCCACCGCCGACATGCACCGGCTCGAGAGAACGCCGGTGTGAGGGTCCCGTTGGGAGCGGCTCATCCTTGTTGGCAAAACTGACAAGGCTTCAAATGGTGGCCCTCCACTCGTCGAGCTTCTCCACAGTAGGGGGGAAGTCGAGGAGCAGTTGTACGCGCGCCAGCGCTTCTACGGGCGTGGGCGGTGGCGAGAGTTGCGTAGACCGTGACGCGCTCCGGCTTCTAACCAAGTTAGAAGGGGCTCTGTCATGGTCTCGCAGTCGCACCCCGCTTCCGCCGGCATCCGAGCGCACTCTTCGGCCTGGTGCGTCCTGCGAGTGGGTGCCCAGGGGCTCCGGCACCGTAGAGAATTCTGCGCCGCCCGTAGGTAGCACGGCCCCACTGCCGGACCTATCGGCGTGTGGCCCGTCGTCTTGGGCTCGTACGACGTCGCTCGCTCGGCTCTGGGTGCCAGAGTGTTGTGGATTCTCACGGGCGGCGCCTCCGGTGCCATCTGTAGCCACCCCATCGCCCGCCCGTGCTAGTGTGGATGGGCCTGCTCCAGGCGATCCAATCTCTGTCATCCCCTTCTTCTTGGGGGCCATCGTGATGATGAAGTTGAGGCGTCGGCTTCAAAACCGGATTCTCACAGCTTGCGCCCCTACCTGGCGCGCCAAAGATGTCGGGGGAAACGATACCTACAGGATCACGTAGAATCCCTTTTGCTACGGTTGGCGGGCGCGGCGCTGTGGAAAGAGCGGGATTAGAAGATCAACACAAGGGTGATTATCTAGGTTCGGGCCGCAAGTGATGCGTAATACCCTACAACTGTTGGTTTATGTTTATCTGGTGTTCTTGGACTAGCTACAAAGCGTGCAGGGTCCAAAAAGTCTGAATCCTCTCTCAGTACGCCGCGGGCCTCCTTTTATAGTTGAAGGGGCTGCCACAGTGGCACACAGGAGGTGGAAAGCTATACAGTGGTCGAGTCTATCTCCTGGCACCGTAGGACAAACGCATTTAATCCATTGCCGATGTGCCCTTCTTGTTTTAATCCATTTAAGCGCCTCCAAGTCGACGAGGCGTGTAGTGCCACGCTGGCTGGCTGCTGGTTGGTGCGGTGGCAGAGTCTTCACGAAGATCTGCATGCCACCACGCAGGTGCTTGCCGAGTTGGCATGGAGGCCGCACGCCGCCACGTAGGTGCTCGCCTAGTTGGTGGGCTGGCAGCTGTGTGGGAATGGCGGTGGAGTCTTGGCGGGTGGGGGCCTGGTTGTGGCCCCGCGGATGTCTTCGGCAAGAGTCTTGCCGGGGCCCCGGCAAGGGTCTTGCCGCGACGTCGCGGGGGTCCCCGGCAAGGGTCTTGCCAGGGGGTCTCGTGGGTATCCTCGGCAAGGATCTTGCTGAGGATCTTCGTCTTCTGATTCTCATCTAGTCTTGTATGTTCTTGGTCTTCACAAAGATCTGCATGCCACCATGGAGGCGCCCCCCGAGCCTTGGTTCCAATGTGGGTGATGGCGTCGGAACTCTTAGGCTCAAGGTTGGCGGCTCTGCTGGCGTTGGGCAAGTTGCCCCGGCAAGGTTCTTTGTCGGGGCTGTGGAGGCCGCCCCGGCAAGGGCCTTGCCGGGGGAGTTCACCTCGCCCTTCTGCTCTTCGTTGTCGGTGTGGAACGACACCTATGGGATCACAAGAATCCCTACTACGGTTGTCGGGGCGCGGGGTTGCGAGAAGAGCAGGGCTAGTAGACAGCATAAGGATCGCTTACCCAGGTTCGGGCCGCGAGGATGCGTAAAACCCTAGTCCTGCTTTGGTGGGTGTATTTCAGAGAGTTCTTGAGCTCTCGAACTAGCTGTGGTCAGTGCGTGGTTCGAAAGAGCCGAATACTTCTCCAGTATGCCATGGGCCTCCTTTTATAGTCGGAAGGGGCTGCCACAGTGGCACACAGGAGGTGGAAAGGCGTACAGTGCCCTGAGCTTATCGCTCGTATTATAGGACAAGACGCATTTAATGCGTAGCTTAGGTGTCCCCTTGCTTTATTGGGGACGGGGGTGAGGCCCGTCCCGTCCATCGCCTCTCCTCCTCGCTTTGACACGCGCCCTGGTCAGTGAGGCACGTGGTGCCATGTAGGCAGGCAGGCAGCTGAGGTGGCGCAGTGGCGGAGCCTTCACGAAGATCTGCATGCCGCCACGCAGGCGCTCGATGAGTTGGCCTGGGAGCTGCATGTTGCCACGCAGGTGCCCGCCCAGCTGGTTGGGCTGGCAGCTGCATGTGAATGGCGGTGGAAGCTTGGTTGGCGTGGGCCTGGCGGTGGCCCTGCTGGCGTCCTTGGTGAGGGCCTTGCCGGGTGGCCCGGCAAGGGTCTTGCCGTAGCGCGCTGTCGTCCCCGGCAAGGGCCTTGCCGGGGGTCTGGAGGCCTTCCTCGGCAAGGATCTTGCCGAGGATCGTCGTCTTCTAATCCTCATCTGATCTTGAATATGTCTTCACAAAGATCTGCATGCCACCACGGAGGTGCCTCCCGAGCCCTGGCCCAACGTGATGTTGGAGACCGTCGGCTCAAGGGTGGCCCGCTCTGTTGGTGTGGGGCGAGCTGCCCCGGCAAGGACCTTGCCGGGGCTGCTGAGGCTGCCCCGGCAAGGACCTTGCCGGGGCTGCTGAGGCTGCCCCGGCAAGGGTCTTACCGGGGGAACCTGCTTCGTCCCTCTGCTCTTTGTGGTCTTGGCCTTGGCGTTGCTCTTATTATCTTGGGCTTTGGTCTTACCTTGGGTCACCTCCCCTGTTCTGCTTGGCGTGACCGTAGGCGCGGCTCCGACTGCCCATGCACAGGTTAGGGGTACAAAATCGCACCCCTCTTTTTGTACACCGACAGGAGCCCCCGGGCCTGGGCCACACATAAGCGCGACACGTTGTTGGGCCTGGCCCAAAACGGTGCGCGGGCAGGCGGGGCGGTTTTTACCGCGGTAAAACTTTTCACGTGCGGCGCTTCCCACGACCGCGCGCGCGGTGCGGCGTGGAGGGGTGTGCGTGACGTGGGCGGCATGCATGGGCGGTTTCCGTACACATGCGTCACATCGCAGTAAAGAGGCGGCTCGCGCCTTCCCCGTAAGAAGAGGGAGGCGTGGAGGCGCGGCTCATTTACTGGATGGGGCCGGGCCGGGTCTTCAAGGCGTCCACACCCCCCGATCACGGGGTGGGGAGAGGTCTCTTCACCCGTCCCCTCGGTTCTGCATGTTCGCCACGCGTCCTTCATGCGTCTGTGGTGGTAGACGGTGGAGGCGGGAAACCGGGCCATCGCTGGTTGGGGCAGCGGGTCGGTCGGTCTCGATTCCCTGCACCTCTGGTGTCTGGATTGGTCGAGTGGGGCGGCCGAGCCCCGACCCCGCTCCTTTATAAAGAGAGGGAAGGGGGGATGGCATCCCGCATTCTTCTATCTTCTATCTCCTCCTGCTTCTGCTTCTTCCTCTCACCCGCCATGGAGAAGGGGAATCCCGGTCCCTCGATGGTGGCGGCGAGGGTCGCCGATCGACAACGCGTCCCTCCTCCTCCTGAGCCCGCGGTGGTGGAGCCGGCCGTGAGGGGAAGGGGGAGGGGGTGAGACCGTGGGCGAGGCCGCAGCAGAGGCCGAGGTGCTCAGGGAAGAGGAGAACGGGGCGGTGCACCGGCCTTGCCCCCGCCAATGATGCCTTTCCCGACGGAGGGCCACGTTGAAGACCAGCCCTGCAGGTTCTTCATCAGGCTGCGCCGGCCTCAGCGTCGTCGTCTTCGTCTCCCCGCCCCGCTTGCTCGGGTGATGGAGTGTGACCCGCCCCAGACCCTCAAGTTGCACATGAGGGGCTGTGGGAACGGGGGCACGCGGGTCAACGTCGACTTCCCGGCTCCTCGAGTTATGTACCTTCGCCGTGGATGGAAGACGTTTGCTCGCATCCATAGCCTGATGGCGGGGCTCGTCCTCTACTTCAAATTAATGGAGGACGGCCTGCTCTCCATCAAGGTCTTCGAAGAGTTTGGAACTCGCCTGAAGTGCTGCGTCGAGAGCTCCTCCGAGGGAGATTCCGACGATGGAAGCTCTTCCTCGAGCGAAAGTGATGAGGAGGACAGCGGGGCTGGGCAGATGACAGGGACGAGTCCGACTAGGCATCGGACGCCCCGCACCTGGGCGGGTGCGGTAGCTACAGCATCTGCACCTGGCCACTCCTCCGCAAAGGTTTGCCGGGGTGGGGCCAGCTCCTTGAACTTCTCGGGACCGTCTCCTTGGGCGGCTGGCGTCGGGAGGCTGCGGAAGAGGAAGAGGGCAGGCGGCAAGAACGTCAACTCGGAGTACGCGGGCACCGACGCCTTCATCGCGTATTGCCGGTCCTGCCGCCTCGTCTTCCAGCTCCTTTCCCGGCACCGTCATCACCGGCCCACCCGTGGGCGGCCACCGAGGTGTTCTCTTGGTGCTTTCTGCTGCTCGTAGCTCGCCTAGGCGCCCCTTTTGCCCTCTTGCCTCCTTGACCTGCCTCCTGAGGAGAGGGGGAAAAAGGGATTACGGGCATCTTATCTCTTTTTTAGCTTGTAAGCCTGCGGGCCTTCCTTAAATTTAGAACTTGTAATCCCCTTGCTCATGTTTTTCATTCCGTACGAACTGTACCTGTATGGGATGTTTTTAATGAAAAAGGGATGCTTGCCGGGTTTTTCGTTCGTGCGTAAATCCCGCGACAAGGAGCGAATCCTTGTTATTGTTTAAGATAAACGTTTTTCGACCGGCAACAGGCCTTGCCGTCCCCCCACTCCACTCGACCGTTCTCGCGCTCTTGGCGGAGGCAGGGATGAAGTGGGCTTTAGGCTCCTCGTTCTACCTCCTTGCCGCCGCGGCTACAACCAAATCCGGACCCAGGAAATAATCCTTAGGTATAGGAAAAAGGGGAGCACGGCAGCCTAGAGATAAAAAGGAGGTTTCACATGCCCCAGTCCTGTTCCGAAATGCATGACAGAGGATAAAAGACTTATCTGGATCTGCAGCCCCCCGGCAATCTCATCTTGCCGCGGTTGGATCCTAGTGCTCGCAGCCCCCGGCAACTCTGGTTTGCCGGGGTCGGGACGCCAGTCCGTTTTCTTTCTTCCAAGTAGCTCGGCAGAAGTGCTCATGTGCCCTGCGAACCAAAAGAGGACAGAAGAGAAACAGATAGACGTGCACTCGACCTCTAAGCTAGGGGTTAGTCGCCGCTGAGCACTATCAACCCTAACCAAGGAAGAGACTCAACCTAGCATGCATGCTATGACTTAGGGCGCCAACGCTTCATTTATTTATGCTCAGGGTCTGCGCTTGGCTTTGTACGAAGGGTTACATTCCTTGCCGGCAAAGCTTGTACAAAAGGTGGCTTGCCGGGAGGCCCGGCAAGCCGCGCCTTATGGGTAAAACTTGCGAAGATGCTCGATGTTCCAGGAGTTGCTCACTGGGATGGCATCTTCGGTCTCCAGGCAGACTGCACCGGGCCTGGTGACTCGTATTACCCGATAAGAGCCTTCCCACTTCGGCGTCAACTTGTTGGCATTCTTGGCCGACTGAACGCGCCAAAGAACAAGGTCGCCTTCCTCAAAGCTTCGGGCATGAACCTTGCAGCTATGGTAGCGGCGCAAGGCTTGCTGGTAGAGCGCTGCTCTCACAGCCACCCGAAGACGATCTTCCTCAAGGAGCATCTCGTCATCTTGGCGCAACTGCTCTTGCTCAAGCTCATCATAAGCGAGCATTTGAGGTGACCCGTATATGAGTTCCATGGGGAGAACTGCTTCTGCCCCGTAGACCAGGGCAAAAGGTGTCTGGCTGGTGACTTGATTTGGCGTCACCCTGATCGACCAAAGAACCGCCGGCAATTCATCAATCCAGCGCCTTCCGCTCTTGCGCAGCTTGTCAAAAGTCTTTGTCCTTAGGCCTCGCAACACTTCAGCATTCGCCCTCTCCGCTTGGCCATTGCTTCGTGGGTGTGCCACGGAAGCAAAACAGACCTTGCTGCCGAGGTCTTGAATGTATTGCATGAAGGTGTGGCTCGTGAACTGTGTGCCGTTGTCGGTGATGACTCTATTTGGCACACCAAAATGGCAGACCAGTCCTTTGAAAACCTTGACAGCTGACTGAGCAGTCACCTTTCTCACTGCTTCCACCTCCGGCCACTTTGTGAACTTGTCGATTACAACATACAAGTACTCAAAGCCCCCGACAGCGAGGGGGAAAGGGCCCAGTATGTCGAGCCCCCAGACCGAGAATGGCCAGGAGAGAGGGATTGTTTGAAGGGCTTGGGCTGGTTCATGAAGCTTCTTTGAATGGAACTGACACGCTTCACACTTGGTTACTAGTGCCGTCGCATCCTAGAGGCGGTGGGCCAGAAAAAACCTTGTCGGAACACCTTCCCGGCAAGGGCCCTTGACCCTATGTGGGAGCCACATATTCCTCCATGTATCTCCGCCAACAGCTCCAGTCCTTCCTCCTGGGGGATGCACTTCAATTTCACGTCGTTCGGCCTTCTCCTGTATAGGACGTCATCGACGAACTGGTACAAGGCGGATTGACGGGCTACTTTCTCCGCTTCTTCCTGCTCCTAAGGAAGCTCCCCTGTTCGGAGGAATCGGACGGTATGCTGTGCCCATGCCGGAGCCCGGGGCTCGACGGTAAGGACCAAAGGCATTCCTTCCGCCTTGGGAGCGGCTGTGTCTACCGCTAGGGCTTGACGTCCTGCCGGAGGTAGCTGCTCTTGGGCAGGCTCAGCGTCCGCGGCGGCACCCTTGCCGGCAGCCCCAAAGGGCTCGGTAGGAAAGTACTTGCCTGGACCCGACTTCCTTCGCTTGTTCTGCCCCGTTGATGGTTTGACGGATGGTTGAGTTAGCCGGAGCAAAAAGGTACCCGATTCCACAGGTAGCTTGAATGCGGCACGCTTTGACAGGTAATCGGCGGTGTCGTTCTCCATTCAGGGGACGTGCTCCGCTTGGATACCGTCAAAGTGCTCCTCCAGCTTCCTCACTTCATCTACGTAGGCTTCCATCAATGGGCTTTGGTAATCCTTGTTGACCTGCCTGACAACAAGCTGCGAGTCACCCCTGACGAGGAGCTTCTTAACCCTGAGGTCTGCCGCGATCCTGAGACCGACAAGCAATCCCTCGTACTCAGCAGTGTTGTTGGTGGACATCTCTTGGGGAAAGTGCACCTGGATCACGTACTTGAGGTGCTCCCCGGTAGGCGCGACAAGTAGCACACCGGCACCGGCGCCTTGCAGCGAGAAAGCCCCATCAAAGTACATGATCCAGTCGCGATCTTCCTCCTTGCCGGGGAGAGTGGTCTCCTGGATTTCTTCGTCAGGCGTTGAGGTCCATTCTGCAATGAACTCCACCAAGACTCTGCTCTAAATTGTCGAGGTACTTTCAAACTTCAAACCGAAACTTGACAACTCCAAGGCCCACTCCACAATCCTCCCGGTTGCATCCGGGTTATGCAGTATCCGTTGCAAAGGGAGGCGGGTGACGACAGTGATCTCGTGGGCTTGGAAGTAATGACGCAGCTTCCTCAAGGCCATAAGGAGGCCGAAGAGCAATTTCTGCACACCGGAGTACCTTGATCTAGCTCCCTGCAAGAGGGAGCTGACAAAGTAAACCGGGTGATGCATCATCTTCTTCTTCTGCACCACCTCACTTGACTGTGCGGGCACTGCCTCGGTGGCATCAGACTCTGTCGGGGGCCTCGCCTTGCCAGCACCAGGCCCTGCCGGGGGAATCTTGGGCTTGCCATCCGCTGGTTCTGCTGCCGTCACTGCCTCCTCGTTGACCTCCCTCTGTGCCACTAGCGCGGCGCTAACCACTTGATTCGTCGCCGCCTAGCAGCAATGGCTCTTGTGGTTTAGGCGCAACCAGTATTAGCATGGAGGAAAGGTATTTCTTCAGATCCTGCAATGCTGCCTCGGCTTCTGGGGTCCATTCCATTGGGCCTGCCTTCTTCAAGATTTTGAAGAAAGGAAGGGCGCGCTCGGCGGACTTGGAGATGAATTGGCTCATGGCGGCAACGCAGCCGGTGAGCCGACGCTCATCCTTGATCCGCTTGGGCGCCTCAATCTGCTCAATAGCCTTGATTTTGTCTGGGTTTGCCTCGATTCCGCGCTGCGACACAAAGAACCCTAGAAGCTTGCCGAATGGAACGCTGAAGACACACTTCTCAGGGTTCAGCTTGAGGTTGATCTTGCGAAGGTTGGCAAATGTCTCTTCCAGATCTTGCACAAGAGTTGGCCCGTCCATGGTTTTGACCACTATGTCATCCATGTAGGCCTCCATATTTCTATGGAGTTGAGGTTCAAAACCAATTTGGACTGCTCTTGCAAATGTTGAGCCAACGCTCTTCAACCCAAAATGCATCCGTAAAAAGCAATACGTACCACATGGGGTGATGAACGCTGTCTTTTCTTCATCCTCTCTTGTCATGAAGATCTGGTGGTAGCCCGAGTAGGCGTCGAGGAATGACAACAGATCACACCCGGCCGTGGAGTCAACAATCTGGTCGATGCGCGGCAACGGGAAGGGGTCCTTAGGACAAGCCTTATTGATATCTGTGTAATCAATATAGAGCCTCCACTTCCCATTCGCCTTGCGCACCACTACCAGATTGGCCAACCACGTCGGGTGGAGCACTCCCCTCACCAAACCTGCCGCTTCTAACTTCCTGATCTCCTCCGTGATGAACTCCTGCCTCTCTAGAGCCTGCTTTCTGACCTTCTGCTGGACGGGCCGCGCATGGGGGCAGACAGCTAGGTGGTGCTCAATCACCTCCCTGGGAATACCGGGGATGTCGGATGCTTGCCATGCAAACACGTCGACATTCGTCCACAGGAAGGTGACGGGCGCGCCTTCCTATTTGCTGCCGAGGGTGGAGCCTATGGTGAAGGCCCCTCCCGTGCCATCCTCCCTGGCGGACACCTTCTTGGTTTGCGGTGGCTCGGCTCTGGATCTCTTGCTCTTGTCGGTAGAGCTCTCCGGCACGTCCTCGACGGCAGCACAACACTCCATAGAGGTGCGCTTGCCGGAGTGGGTGCGGGAGGTCTTGTCGGGCATCTTCCTCCCTCCGGGGGCTTCAGCGGCAGGAGCAGGTGCCTTGGCGGCAGCTGCTGCAACTGCCTCCCGGTAGAGTTGGTCGGCGCAAATCAGCGCGTCCTTCTTGTCGGAGGGGATGGAGATGATGGTCAACGGCCCGGGCATCTTTAGCATGTTGTAGGCGTAGTGTGACGCCGCCATGAACTTGGCTAGTGCCGGGCGGCCGAGGATCCCATTGTAGGGCAAGGGGATCTCGGCCACATCGAAGGCGATCCTCTCCGTCCTGTAGTTCAACTCTCCTCCAAATGTCACGGGTAGTGTGACCTTTCCCTTCGGCTGGCTCCTCCCCGGATTGACCCCTTGAAACATGCCCGTTTCCTCGAGGTCTTCATCAGGGATTTGCAACCTTTTGATCATGACAGGCGAGATCAGGTTCAGGCCGGCCCCGCCGTCAACCAACATCTTGTTCACCCTGAGGTTGCGTATCGTTGGTGAGACCAACAATGGCAAAAACCCGACCGCGGTAGTGCGGTCAAGGTGGTCCTCGGCGTCAAAGATGAGGGGTGTGCTAGACCACTTCAGCGGCTTTTGAGCGTCGAACGACGGCTCTGCTGCTGTAATCTCACGCGCCCACTACTTGAGCCGGCGGTGAGAGGTATGCAGCGAGGCGCCGCCATCGACGCACATGGCCTCCGTAGCCTTCTGGAACTCTTGCTCACCAGACTCGTCGTCCTCGTCGTGATCATCGTCTTCTTGTTTCTTGTCGCGGCCCCGGGCGGCCCTCTCTTGCTGGTTGCCCTTGCCGGGGCAGCCTCCTTGGCCGCCACGCTTCTTACCGGATCCCTAAGCACCGTCCTGGTACTTCTCCTTGTCCCGCCTCTCGTACTCAGCCTTTTGCTTCTCAGCAAGCAGCTCGACTTGTCGGCAGTTCTGGAGGTCGTGGCCCTTGGTGCGGTGGATCTTGCTATTGCTTGCCGGAGCTCCCTGGCTTGTCGGTAGCCGCCAAGGCCCGGCAGGCGGCGCACCCGGCAATCTCCTTGTCGGGAGCGCCTGCCTTGACCTTCTTGCCAGCACCGGTGTCGTCAGATCCCTCAACGGCAAGCACAGCCTTGCCCTTGCGTTTCCTGTTGCGACGCCGGCCCTTCTTCGTCGGGGTAGCGGCGTCCTCATCGGTAGAGTCGGTTTCCGCGCCGGCGTCTTCGCCGGGGTACTTCGTTCCCTCTTCAGCCCGGGCGCATCTATCGGCCAGAACATAGAGCTCGGCCACATCCTTAACCTTGGTCATCGCCAGCTCCTCGCGCATCTTGCGATTGTGCATGTTCTGGTGGAACGCGCTAATCACAGCGGCGGGATGAACGTTGGGGATGTTGTACTGCACCCGGCTGAATCTCTGGATGTACTTGCGCAGGGTCTCCCTTCCTTCTGGGGAATGATATGCAGATCACTGGCCTGGCCATGAGCTTGGTGGCCTCCTGTGAAGGCGCCAACGAACTCATGGCACAGATCCGACCAAGAAGAAATGGAATCCACCGGCAAGTGCATCAACCAAGAAATCACATTGGGCTTGAGCGCCAGCGGGAAATAGTTGGCAAGCACCTTGTCGTCGCGATCCCCAGCAGCCTGCATCGCGATGGTGTAGATGCTGAGGAACTCGGACGGATGGGTCTTGCCAGTGTACTTCTCGCCGACGTCGGGCTTGAACGTGCGGTGGGACGGCCACTGGAACTGCCGCAGCTCACGGGTAAAGGCCGGGCAGCCCACCTCGTAAGGTAGGCCGCCGGAGCCCCCCGGTGCCGGGTGGTCCATAGCGGGTCCTGCCCGCTTGTCCGACTGGTGGCGCATTTTGCGCCGGCGTTCGATGGTGGTTTGAGCGTCTTCGTGAGCTCGTTCCCGAAGGACCTGGCGCTGGTCGCGGAGGGTCCGCGGGTCAGACAACGCTATGGAGATGTTATCACAAGCGTCGTCACGACGGGCCGGCGCCTGCGGCGGCTGGCGAGGAGGAGGAGAGTGCACCGTGGCCGCAACTCCCCCGGTCGTCCCAGCGCCAGCATGCGGTGGCTCGGTGGAGCGCCGACCCAAGGGTCCCGCCGGTCGCGCATCGTCTTTGTTGGCGACGACGATGAGGCTCCGGATGGTGGCCCTCCATTCGTCAAGCTTCTCCGCAGCAGGAGGGAAGTCGAGGAGCAGTCGCGCGCGCCAAAGCTTTTGCCGGCGTGGGCGGCGGCGACAGCTGCATGGATCGCGGCGTGCTTCGACTTCTAACAACGTTAGAAGGAGCTCCGTTACGACCCAGCGGCTGCGTGCTATTTTTGCCAGCGCTTCGGCGGGCGTCCTGAACCCCTTCATCCTGCGGACGACGCACGGGGCTCTTCCCACGGCGGTGCCCAGGGTCACCAATGCGGTGATGCTGCTCAACGCGCACACCATGGGAAGAGCGCGCAGTGGTCGCCGGTGTGGGCGTCCTGGAGGTCGCCGCACCGCCCGGAGGTGGCACAACGACACCCCTGAGGGCCCCGTGCCGCCTGCGGGGGGCCCAGCTCCGTCTTTGGATCCGGCGACAAGTAGCCGGTCATCTGGTGCGCGAACGACGCCGCTCGCCAGGCTCTGACTACCAGGGTCACCAATGCGGTGCTCGCGGACCGCGGCCCGGGTCCTGTCTGCGACCGGTCCACTGCCCGCCCGCACCGGCACCGGCCGTTCGGCTCCCAAAGAGCAGACCGCCGTGGCCGTCTTCTTCTTAGGAGCCATGGCGACGAAGAACTTCTAGGCTAACTACTAGAACAGATTCTCACAATTGCGTCCCCTACCTGGCGCGCCAAAGATGTCGGTGTGGAACGACACCTATGGGATCACAAGAATCCCTACTACGGTTGCCGGGGCGCGGGGTTGCGAGAAGAGCAGGGCTAGTAGACAGCACAAGGATCGTTTACCCAGGTTCGGGCCGCGAGGATGCGTAAAGCCCTAGTCCTTCTTTGGTGGGTGTATTTCAGAGAGTTCTTGAGCTCTCGAACTAGCTGTGGTCAGTGCGTGGTTCGAAAGAGCCGAATCCTTCTCCAGTATGCCATGGGCCTCCTTTTATAGTCGGAAGGGGCTGCCACAGTGGCACACAGGAGGTGGAAAGGCGTACAGTGCCCTGAGCTTATCGCTCGTATTACAGGACAAGACACATTTAATGCGTAGCTTAGGTGTCCCCTTGCTTTATTGGGGACGGGGGCGAGGCCCGTCCCGTCCGTCGCCTCTCCTCCTCGCTTTGACACGCGCCCTGGCCAGTGAGGCACGTGGTGCCATGTAAGCAGGCAGGCAGCTGAGGTGGCGCAGTGGCGGAGCCTTCATGAAGATCTGCATGCCGCCATGCAGGCGCTCGATGAGTTGGCCTGGGAGCTGCATGTTGCCGCGCGGGTGCCCGCCCAGCTGGTTGGGCTGGCAGCTGCATGTGAACGGCGGTGGAAGTTTGGTTGGCGTGGGCCTGGCGGTGGCCCTGCTGGCGTCCTTGGTGAGGGCCTTGCCGGGTGGACCGGCAAGGGTCTTGCCGTGTGGCCCGGCAAGGGTCTTGCCGTGGCGCGCTGTCGTCCCCAGCAAGGGCCTTGCTGGGGGTCTGGTGGCCTTCCTCGGCAAGGATCTTGCCGAGGATCGTCGTCTTCTAATCCTCATCTGATCTTGAATATGTCTTCACAAAGATCTGCATGCCACCACAGAGGTGCCTCCCGAGCCCTGGCCCAACGTGATGTTGGAGACCGTGGGCTCAAGGGTGGCCCGCTCTGTTGGTGTGGGGCGAGCTGCCCCGGCAAGGATCTTGCCGGGGCTGCTGAGGCTGCCCCGGCAAGGGTCTTGCCGGGGGAACCTGCTTCGTCCCTCTGCTCTTTGTGGTCTTCGCCTTGGCGTTGCTCTTATTATCTTGGGCTTTGGTCTTACCTTGGCTCACCTCCCCTGTTCTGCTTGGCGGACCGTAGGCGCGGCTCCGACTGCCCGTGCATAGGTATAGGGGTACAAAATCGCACCCCTCTTTTTGTACACCGACATTCGTGTTTCTGGCTTGGCGTGGCTCTGGTCGTCTTGTGCCTTTGTCTTCCTTCCTCTGCCTTGCTAAGTGTGGCCGCAGGCGCGGCTCTAACTGCCCGTGCACAAGTAAAGAGGTACAGAATAGGACCCCTACTTTTGTACCCCGACACCTAATTAGGTGAAGTGCCATGTAGTCGACATTCACATGACACCACTAAGGGAATCACTACATACATATCATCAAAATGTTGAACACATATCAAATTCACATAATTACTTGCAACATGACTTCTCCCGTGACCTCAAGAACAAAAGTAACTACTCACAAATGATATCATGCTCAAGATCAGAGGGGTATAAATAGCATAATGGATCTGAACATATAATCTTCCACCAAATAAATCATATAGTAATCAACTACAAGATGCAATCAACACTACTAGTCACCCACAAGTACCAATCTAAGGTTCCGATACAAAGATTGAACACAAGAGATGAACTAGGGCTTGAGAGGAGATGGTGCTATTGAAGATGTTGATGGAGATTGCCGTCCCAAAGATGGGAGAGTTGTTGGTGATGACGATGACGATGATTTCCCCCTCAGGGAGGGAAGTTCCCCCGGCGGAATCGCTCCGCCGGAGGGCAAAAGTGCTCCTGCCCAAGTTCTGCCTCGAGACGGTGGCGCTTCGTCCCAAAAGCCCTCCTCTAATTTTTTTCTAGGTCAAAATGACCTATATACCAGAAGATGGGCACCTGAGGTGGGCCGAGGAGGGCACGACCCACCAGGGCACACTTGGTGGCCCTGGCGCGCCCAGGTGGGTTGTGCCCACCTGGTGGGCCCCTCTAGTAGTTATTTGCTCCAATAATTCTCAAATATTCCATAAAAAATCTCCGTGAAGTTTCAGCTTATTTAGAGATGTGCAGAATAGGTAACTCTGACATTGCTTTTTCAGGTCCACAATTCCAGCTGCCGGCATTCGCCCTCTTTGTGTAAACCTTGCATATTATGAGAGAAAAGGCATTAGAAATACTCCGAAAGCATTATTATACATAAAAACATTATAAATATCAGTAGGAAAACATGATGCAAAATGGACGTATCATGTCGACATTCCAAAAATCACATTGACGACGTTATAGGGCGATGCCACCAATATGACGCCATTGTTAAAAAATACCGATGGCGTCATGTCCCACGCCATCAGTATTTTACATATTGGTGGAGTGACACTGTTCACTCACGTCATCACTATGTGAGATAGCAATGGCGTGGCAATGTTCACTCACCTGTACACTCTATACTAGTGCTACCAACATGAGCATAGCCTCCAATGCCACCACTGAGTATTTATTGATTTAAAAAATTATACGTTTCACCCATGCATCCAAATTCGTCCATATATTCAAATACATACATATAGTTCATCTACTAGAATATTTTGTACATTTTTAAATATGAGAAAAATGGCAGCGCCGCTCATCACCGGTGCTGCCTCTAGTTGCCGCCGCTGCTCCTCTTTCGAGCTCCTTGTCGATGCCATCATCGTTCTGAAGCATGACAAATCACCAAGTTAAAAGCCCCATGTTGATGCCATCATCGCCGTCATTGCTGCAACCCCGTGTCTCATGAACTACTTTACATACAAAGAAATACACATGAATAAGTTAGCTCAAGCAGTAGAAGAATGAACTACTTAGAGATCGCAACCACAATGAAATTTTGTGCTATTTATGGTGATCAATCACACAAGTATGTTGAAGCTTAGATATGGAAGAATAATCTTCATTTTATCAAATATAGAAGCATCTATGAAGTAAAGGTTAGAAAATTGATCTCCTCTTCAATTCGATTTGTTGTAACACTACTCTAGGAAGTTATGGCTAGCCATTTTTTCACTAGTGACGTCTTAGACGTATCTATAATTTATGAAGTATTCATGCTATATTTACATCATTTATTTATGTTTTTGGCACAATATTCATTTGGACTAACCTATTAATCCAGTGCCAAAGGCCAGTTCTTGTTTTCTATTGTTTTGGGATTTTTAGGTGAAAATTCACAAACCCGGAATGCACTGAATTTTTGCATGAATATTCTATGGAAAATAAGAGACCCAGAGGGGCTTGGGCCCACCTGCAGATGAGCCACAAGGGTCCCGGCATGGGTAGGCCCTACCTACATGGTGGGCCCGCCTGGCTGATCTCTAGGTCGGTTGAGGCCCTTCTTTCGCCGCAAGAAAGCTAATTTAAAAAAACTGATCGGAGTTACAGATCTCTGGATATTTAAGAAATGATGATTGGCAAACCGAAAAAACAGAGAAATAGAGAGAATAGAGATCCAATACCAGAGGGGCTCCTACCACTTCGGGATTCATGGAGGCCAAGGACTATAGGGGAAACCTCTCCCCATCTAGGGGAGAGGCCATGGAAGAAAAAGAAGGAGGGGGGCTCCCTCCCTCTCTCTCGGTGGCGCCGGAGTGCCGCCAGGGGAACCATCATCGCAACGATCGTCTCCATCAACTCCTTCGTCTTCATGAACATCTCCATCACCTTCCTTCCTCTCTATTCAACGGTCCACTCTCCCGCAACCCGTTATAATCCCCTACTTGAACATGGTGTTGGATGCTATTAATTATTATATGGATGATTTCTTGTTCTTCATATTGAGTAGATTATTTTTGTCCTATGGGTTAATTTGCGAATTGCTATGGTTGGTTTGAGTTGCATGTGGTTATGTTACTATCCTTTGGTGCCCATCATATAAGCGCGTGTGTGGATCATACCTTAGGGTTAGTATTATGTTAATAGGACTATGCATATGGTGGCATGAGTAACTGAAACCTTGCTACACCAAAGAAATTGATGCACATGAGATTAAAGGGGAACCAATATATCTTAATGCTATGGTTGAGTTTACCTTAATGAACGTGTTAGTATTTGTAGATGCTTGCTAACAATTCCATCCATAAGTACATACCATTCCAAGTATGGATAGTATTTTAGTAGAGGCCTCTCCCACATATAAAACTGCAACGATGATAAACGGTTTAGCAACTTAGCTAATTTTTAAGGGACAATTTCGCACATCCTACCACCGCTTTTGCACACTTGCTATATGATATTGTACATTTACTTAGATAGCACCTAACTTTTATTTGCATGTTCTTTATTATCTAGCAAAAGTATCTTTTCATACCCGCAGCGTAGATGTATTTCTTGTTTCTAGATAAAACAAATGTTCAGTGTGCGTAGGGTTGTATCAGTGGCAGATAGGACCTGAGAGAATATCAAAACTACCTTTAGCTCCTTGTGGGTTCGACACTCCATACCCACCACTTCCATCATTGGAAACTGCTACGACAATTCCTTGCACTTGAGGATTATCATGGAGCTTCCTCTCTCCAGCCATGAGGTCGAGGAGGCTGTGACGCGCAAAAAGCTTCGCTCTTGGGTGAAGTAGTGTGCTGGGTTAGTGAGAGCGAGAGCCCGAGGAAGAAGATGAAGGCAGAGGGAATGAGAGCGTAAACCTCTCTCCCTTCTCGCCTCCCTCCTTATATAGGTGAGGAAATACAAAGTGGCGACAGGTTAACTACACCACACGACAGTAAATCACCCCTCATCCCCACATTTATGCATTATTGGCATGCGGGGATCGAGGGGCAACCGTTAATACCATGTGTTTTGACACGCATGATCCCTCCTAATGGGATGGGACATAGGTGGGCCCTTGACCCACATCCTCACGTCATGTTGGCCGTCATGTCAAGGTCGCCACATGGCTAGGTGGGCCCGTGGGTGATACCGGTCTTGCTTGTCAGAACTGGACTGGATAATCAACATCGAATTGCGTGGGAAACTCTTTGCGCCAGTGGATTGGCTGCGCGGGAGACCTGTTCGGGTGCATCCCAAACTCCTTCGACCTTTGGAAGGTTGGGGTGTCCTTGGACATCTTGGATGTGATCCAACATTAGGGCCTGGATCCAGGAAGACACTCATCAGAGACCGAGGTGGTGTTGATCACCTCGGATGTGGACCAACATTATGGTTGGACTGCAAGGGGATGCTTTTGTTGGGGAACGTAGCATCCAATTTCAAAAAAATTCCTACGATCGTGCAAGATCTATCTAGGAGATGCATAGCAACGAGAAGGGGAGAGTGTGTCCACGTACCCTCATAGACCGAAAGCGGAAGCGTTAGGTTAACGCGGTTGATGTAGTCGAACGTCTTCACGATCCAACTGATCCAAGTACCGAACGTACGGTACCTCCGAGTTCAGCACATGTTCAGCTCGATGACGTCCCTCGAACTCTTGATCCAGCAGAGGGTCGAGGGAGAGTTTCGTCAGCACGACGGCATGGTGACGGTGATGGTGATGTGATCCGCGTAGGGCTTCGCCTAAGCACTACGACGCTATGACCGGAGGAGAAAACTGTGGAGAGAGACGCCGCACATGGCTTGGAACAATTGTTGTGTCTCCAAGGGGTGCCCTGCCCACGTATATAAAGGAGGGAGAGGGATGAGGCCTGCCCTAGGGAGCGCGCCATAAGGGGGGAGTCCTACTAGGACTCCCAGTCCTAGTAGGAGTCGGTCCCCCCTTCTTTTCCTTCTCATGGAGGAGGAAAGGGGGAAAGGAGAGGGAGTAGGAGAAGGAAAGGGGTGTGGCTCCCCCTTCCCTAATCCAATTCAGCCTCCTCCCTTGTGGGGGGCGCACCAGCCCCTTGTGGGCTGGTTAGCCTCCCTCCTATGGCCCATATCTTTCCCTGGGGGGTTCCGGTAACCCCTCCGGTACTCCGTTATGAACCCGATACACTCCGGAACCCTTCCAGTATCCGAATACCCTTCCAATATATCAATCTTTACCTCTCGACCATTTCGAGACTCCTCGTCATGTCCATGATCTCATCCGGGACTCCGAACAAACTTCGGTCACCAAAACACATAACTCATAATATAGATCGTCATCGAACGTTAAGCGTGCGGACCCTACGGGTTCGACAACTATGTAGACATGACCGAGACACATCTCCGGTCAATAACCAATAGCGGAACCTGGATGCTCATATTGGTTCCTACATATTCTACGAATATCTTTATCGGTCAAACCATAATGATAACATACGTCATTCCCTTTGTCATCGGTATGTTACTTGCCCGAGATTCAATCGTCGGTATCCTTATACCTAGTTCAATCTCGTTACCGGCAAGTCTCTTTACTCGTTCCGTAATGCATCGTCCTGCAACTAACTCATTAGTCACATTGCTTGCAAGGCTTATAGTGATGTGCATTACCGAGAGGGCCCAGAGATACTTCCCGATACTCGGAGTGACAAATCCTAATCTCGATCTATGCCAACCCAACAAACACCTTTGGAGACACCTGTAGAGCATCTTTATAATCACCCAATTACGTTGTGATGTTTGATAGAACAGAAGGTGTTCCTCCAGTATTCGGGAGTTGCATAATCTCATAGTCAAAGGAATATGTATAAGTCATGAAGAAAGCAATAGCAATAAAACTTAACGATCATTATGCTAAGCTAAGGGATGGGCCTTGTCCATCACATCATTCTCCTCATGATGTGATCCCGTTCATCAAATGACAACACATGTCTATGGTTAGTGATGTGCCCTATTTAACGTGAATGCAGCTATCTCTAATGCATAACCCCAAATGATAGTGGTAAATTGGTAAGAGACATCATAGATCACACCATATCTAATAAAGTACGGTTACGACGTTCGGACACACCATTATGCTATGGTGTTCCAGGTGGCGTGAGTTGTCAAACTATTCCAAATTGTTTTAAATGAAGGCCAAACTCATAACTCAAATATTCGTCTCTGCGATCAGATCGTAGAAACTTTATTTTCTTGTTACGATGATTCTCTACTTCACTCTGTAATTCTTTGAACTTTTCAAATGTTTCAGACTTATGTTTCATCAAGAAGATCTGTGAAGGTCAGAAAATAACGATACTCGCCGCGAGCCTCAACACTCACCGGACCACATACATCAGTATATATATTATTTCCAATAAGTCAGTTGCTCGCTCCATTGTTCCGAAGAACAGAGTCTTAGTCATCTTGCCAATGAGGCAGGGTTCTCAAGCATCAAGTGATTCATAATCAAGTCATTCCAAAAGCCCATCGGCATGGAGTTTCTTCATGCGCTTTACACCAATATGACCTAAACGGCAGTGCCACAAATATGTTGCACTATCATTATCAACTTTGCATCTTTTGGCATCAATATTATGAATATGTGTATCACCACTATCGAGATTCAACAAACCATTCACATTGGGTGTATGAACATAGAAGGTTTTATTCATGTAAATAGAACAACAATTATTCTCTGACTTAAATGAATAACTGTATTGCAATAAACATGATCAAATCATATTTATGCTCAAGGCAAACACCAAATAACATTTATTTAGGTTCATCACTAATCCCGAAGGTAGAGGGAGTGTGCGATGGTGATCTTATCAACCTTGGAATCACTTCCAACACACATCATCACCTTGCCCTTAACTAGTCTCTGTTCATTTTGCAACTCCTGTTTTGAGTTACTAATCCTAGCAACTAAGTCGGTATCAAATATCCAGGGGTTACTATGAACACTAGTAAAGTACACATCAATAACATGTATATCAAATATACCTTTGTTCACTTTGCCATCCTTCTTATCCGCCAAGTATCTAGGGCAGTTCCACTTCCAGTGACCATTTGCTTTATAGTAGAAGCAGTCAGTTTCAGGCTTGGGTCTAGCTTTTGGCTTCTTCATGGGAGTGGCAGCTTGCTTGCCATTCTTCTTGAAGTTCCCTTGCCTTTTTTCCTGAAACTAGTGGTCTTGTCAACCATCAACACTTGATGCTCTTTCTTGATTTCTACCTTCGCCGATTTCAGCATCGCGAAGAGCTTGGGAATCATTTTCGTCATCCCTTGCATATTATAGTTCATCACGAAGTTCTAGTAACTTGGTGATAGTGACTAGAGAACTCTGTCAATCAGTATCTTATCTGGAAGATTAACTCCCACTTGATTCAAGTGATTGTAGTACCCAGACATTCTGAGCACATGCTCACTAGCTGAGCTATTCCCCTCCATCTTGTAGACAAAGTATTTGTTAGAGGTCTCATACCTCTCGACACGAGCATGAGTCTGAAATACCAATCTCAACTGTTGGAACATCTTATATGCTCTGTGGCATTCAAAACGTCTTTGAAGTCCCAGTTCTAAGCCGTAAAGCATGGCGCACTAAACTATCAAGTAGTCATCATATCGAGCTTGCAAAACGTTCATAATGTCTGCATCTGCTCCTGCAACAGGTCTGTCACCTAGCGGTGCATCGAGGACATAATACTTCTGTGCAGCAATGAGGATAATCCTCAGATCATGGACCCAGTCTGCATCATTGCTACTATCATCTTTCAACTTAGTTTTCTCTAGGAACATATCAAAAATAAACGGGGAGCTACATCGCGAGCTATTGATCTACAACATAATTTGCAAAAACTATCAAGACTAAGTTCATGATAAATTAAAGATCAATTAATCATATTACTTAAGAACTCCCACTTATATAGACATCCCTCTAGTCATCTAAATGATCACGTGATCCATATCAACTAAACCATGTCTGATCATCACGCGAGACGGAGTAGTTTTCAATGGTGAACATCTCTATGTTGATCATATCTACTATATGATTCACATTCGACCTTTCGGTCTCAGTGTTCCGAGGCCATATCTGCATATGCTAGGGTCGTCAAGTTTAACCTAAGTATTCTGCACGTGCAAAACTGGCTTGCACCCATTGTATGTGAACGTAGAGCTTATCACACCCGATCATCACGTGGTGTCTCGGCACGACGAACTGTAGCAACGGTGCATACTCAGGGAGAACACTTATACCTTGAAATTTAGTGAGGGATCTGATGACCCACAAGTATACGGGATCTATCGTAGTCCTTTCGATAAGTAAGAGTGTCGAACCCAACGAGGAGCAGAAGGAAATGACAAGCGGTTTTCTTTAAGGTATTCTCTGCAAGCACTGAAATTATCGGTAACAGATAGTTTTGTGATAAGGTAATTTGTAACGGGTAACAAGTAATGAAAGTAAATAAGGTGCAGGAAGATGGCCCAATCCTTTTTGTAGCAAAGGACAAGCCTAGACAATTTCTTATATGAAGGAAAACGCTCCCGAGGACACATGGGAATTATCGTCAAGCTAGTTTTCATCACGCTCATATGATTCACGTTCGTTACTTTGATAATTTGATATGTGGGTGGACCGGTGCTTGGGTGATGTCCTTACTTGGAAAAGCATCCCACTTATGATTAACTCCTATTGCAAGCATCTGCAACTACAAAAGAAGTATTAAGGTAAACCCAACCATAGCATGAGACATATGGATCCAAATCAGCCCCTTACGAAGAAACGCATAAACTAGGGTTTAAGCTTCTGTCACTCTAGCAACCCATCATCTACTTACTACTTCCCAATGCCTTCCTCTAGGCCCAAACAATGGTGAAGTGTCATGTAGTCGACGTTCACATAACACCACTAGAGGAAAGACAACATACATCTCATTAAAATATCAAACGTATACCAAATTCACATGACCACTTATAGCAAGACTTCTCCCATGTCCTCAGGAACAAACGTAACTACTAACAAATCATATTCATGTTCATAATCAGAGGGGTATTAATATGCATAATGGATCTGAACATATGATCTTCCACCAAATAAACCAACTAGCATCAACTACAAGGAGTAATCAACACTACTAGCAACCTACAGGTACCAATCTGAGGCCTTGGGACAAAGATTGGATACAAGAGATGAACTATGGTTTTAGAGGATATGGTGCTGGTGAAGATGTTGATGGAGATTGACCCCCTCCCGATGAGAGGATCGTTGCTGATGACGATGGCGATGATTTCCCCCTCCCGGAGGGAAGTTTCCCCGGCAGAACAGCTCTGCTGGAGCCCTAGATTGGTTCCGCCAAGGTTCCGCCTCGTGGCGGCGGATTTTCTTCCTAAAAGCTTGCTTATGATTTTTTCCAGGGTAAAAGATCTCATATAGCAGAAGATGGGCACCGGAGGCCTGCCAGGGGGCCCACGAGGCAGGGGCGCGCCCAGGGGGTAGGGCGCGCCCCCCACCCTCGTGGCCAGGGTGTGGGCCCCCTCTGGTACTTTCTTTGCTCAGTATTTTTTATTAATTCCAAAAATGACTTCCGTGAAGTTTCAGGACTTTTGGAGTTGTGCAGAATAGGTCTCTAATATTTACTCCTTTTCTAGCCCAGAATTCCAGCTGCCGGCATTCTCCCTCTTCATGTAAACCTTGTAAAATAAGAGAGAATAGGCATAAGTATTGTGACATAACGTGTAATAACAGCCCATAATGCAATAAATATCGATATAAAAGCATGATGCAAAATGGACGTATCAGGATCATCTTATAATGCTACCGACGTACTAAGCAAAATAAGATGCATAAAAAGATAAACATCACATGCAATCAAAATACGTGACATGATATGGCCATCATCATTTTGTGCCTTTGATCTCCATCTCCAAAGCACCGTCATGATCTCCATCGTCACCGGCTTGACACCTTGATCTCCATCGTAGCATCGTTGTCGTCTCGCCAACTATTGCTTCAACGACTATCGCTACCACTTAGTGATAAAGTAAAGCAATTACATGGCGATTTCATTTCATACAATAAAGCGACAACCATAAGGCTCCTGCCAGTTGTCGATAACTTATGCAAAACATGATCATCTCATACAACAATTCATATCTCATCACGTCTTGACCATATCACATCACAACATGCCGTGCAAAAACAAGTTAGACATCCTCTACTTTGTTGTTGCAAGTTTTACGTGGATGCTACGGGCTTCTAGCAAGAACCGTTCTTACCTACGCATCAAAACCACAACGATTTTTTGTCAAGTGTGCTGTTTTAACCTTCAACAAGGACCGACCGTAGTCAAACTCGATTCAACTAAAGTTGGAGAAACAGACACCCGCCAGCCACCTATGTGCGAAGCTCGTCAGTAGAACTAGTCTCATGAATGCGGTCATGTAATGTCGGTCCGGGCCGCTTTATCCAACAATACTGCCGAATCAAAGTAAGACGTTGGTGGTAAGCAGTATGACTATTATCGCCCACAACTCTTTGTGTTCTACTCGTGCATATCATCTACGCATAGACCTGGCTCGGATGCCACTGTTGGGGAACGTAGCATGCAATTTCCAAAAATTTCCTACGATCACGCAAGATCTATCTAGGAGATGCATAGCAACGAGAAGGGGAGAGTGTGTCCACGTACCCTCGTAGACCGAAAGCGGAAGCTTAGGTTAACGTGGTTGATGTAGTCGAACGTCTTCACGATCCAACCGATCCAAGTACTGAATGTACGACACCTCCGAGTTCAGCACACGTTCAGCTCGATGACGTCCCTCGAACTCTTGATCCAGCAGAGGGTCGAGGGAGAGTTTCGTCAGCACAATGGCGTGGTGACGGTGATGTGATTCACGCAGGGCTTCGCCTAAGCACTACGACGCTATGACAGGAGGAGCAAACTGTGGAGAGAGACGCCGCACACGGCTTGGAACAATTGTTGTGTCTCCAAGGGGTGCCCTGCCCACGTATATAAAGGAGGTAGAGGGAGGAGGCCGGCCCTAGGGGGCGCGCCATAAGGAGGGAGTCATACTAGGACTCCCAGTCCTAGTAGGATTCGGCCCCCCTTCTTTTCCTTCTCATGGAGGGGGAAGGGGGAAAGGAGAGGGAGTAGGAGAAGGAAAGGGGGGTGGCGCCCCCTTCCCTAATCCAATTCGGCCTCCTCCCTTGTGGGGGGCGCACCAGCCCTTGTGGGCTATTTAGCCTCCCTCCTATGGCCCATATCTTTCCCCGGGGGGTTCCGGTAACCCCTCTAGTACTCCGGTATGTACCGGATACACTCCGGACCCCTTCCGGTGTCCGAATACTACCTTCCAATATATCAATCTTTACCTCTCGACCATTTCGAGACTCCTCGTCATGTCTGTGATCTCATCCGGGACTCCAAACAAACTTTGGTCACCAAAACACATAACTCATAATACTAATCGTCATCAAACGTTAAGCATGCGGACTCTGTGGGTTCCAGAACTATGTAGACATGACCGAGACACATCTCCGGTCAATAAACAATAGCAGAACCTGGATGCTCAAATTGGTTCCTACATATTCTACGAAGATCTTTATCGGTCAAACCGCAATGATAACATACGTCATTCCCTTTGTCATCGGTATGTTACTTGCCCGAGATTCGATCGTCGGTATCCTTATACCTAGTTCAATCTCGTTACCGGCAAGTCTCTTTACTCATTCCATAGTGCATCATCCCGCAACTAACTCATTAGTCACATTGCTTGCAAGGCTTATAGTGATGTGCATTACCGATAGGGCCCAGAGATACTTCCCGATACTCGGAATGACAAATCCTAATCTCGATCTATGCCAACCCAACAAACACCTTCGGAGACACCTGTAGAGCATCTTTATAATCACCCAATTACGTTGTGACGTTTGATAGCACGCAAGGTTTTCCTCCGGTATTCGGGAGTTGCATAATCTCATAGTCAAAGGAATATGTATAAGTCATGAAGAAAGCAATAGCAATAAAACTTAACGATCATTATGCTAAGCTAACGGATGAGTCTTGTCCATCACATCATTCTCCTAATGATGTGATTCCGTTCATCAAATGACAACACATGTCTATGGTTAGGAAACTTTAATCATCTTTGATTAACGAGCTAGTCAAGTAGAGGCATCCTAGGGACACTTTGTTTTGTCTATGTATTCACACATGTATCAAGTTTCCGGTTAATACAATTCTAGCATGAATAACAAACATTTATCATGATATAAGGAAATATAAAATAACAACTTTGTTATTGCCTCTAGGGCATATTTCCTTCAGCTTTTGTTGACCAGTTTCAAGACAGACGACCGAAGATGATCTGCAACTCGGATGAGTCGAGGTGCAGCCAAACTTGAAGACCGGTTCAGGAGCTACTGATGATGTTTCGGCTAAGGGGCCTCTCACCATGTCGACTCCCGACCAGCTAGGCCGGGCTGAGGATCCCTTATCGATTCCGCCCCGAGCCACTTCGGGCAACCCATGACGATTACAAGATCTAGAAGACTTGACGTGTACTCTAAGACGCTTGATCTGTGGAGGACTATGCCTCCTTACATAGCCGACTAGGACCCCGTTACCTATATAAACTAAGGGGCCTAGCTCCTAGAAAAAAGTTAGATCATACAATCTCGTGGTAGATTACTTGTACTTTGTACACACTCCAACGCAATAAACACAAGCAGGACATAGGGTATTATCTATATGGAAAGACTGAACCTAGATAAACCTCATTTCTTTGTTACCATTGCTTCTCGACGCCTAGCTTAGGATCACCTACCCCAAGATTTGGCGGATTTAGCTCTGTCAACCTCTTCAGACAGGAAGGCCTTGGGATGACGAGCATGGCAATGTCCTAGACATCCTTGACGGGCATGTAGAACTTGAGTGGCTCCCTTGCTCCTGGCTTCTGGCCAAGCCTTGGCGTGCGGCCAATCTCCAGAGGCTTCATTGTCTCATCCATCCCGCCCGACATGTCTCGCCTCTTAAGCCACCTGTTCTCCAGGATCATGTCCTCAGCGTCTTCCCCGCCAGCGACAACATGGGGACCCCTTCACCGGTAGTATCTCACTCCGTCTTCACAATCTTGTAAGTTCAAAAGACCATGGTAAGCAGCCATAGCAATGTCATGACGCACTAATCAAGGCAATTGCCTTTGGCATGATGCACCGATCATAGCAATGCCCAATTGCAACTGCCATGATCAGTGCATAACACCAATGCCTAAATTGCATGCACACTTGTCTTAATGTGATCATGCATGCACATTTGTCCTAGTGCGATCATCCATGCATATTTCCTACTCTGGTCATGCATTCCGTTCCTAGCATTGCATGCAAACCGAACACATATATCAAGGTTACTATTTGAAGCACTAGGATAACACATTTGATCATAACCACATTGTGAGCAAACATTCATGGAGCAAGAACATAGCAAGAACAAATCAAGAACATAGCCAACATTCCAATCATGCATGCATACATCAAGAACAACCAAACAATGTTATCTTAGCAAGAACCTAGCAAGCATTATGATAATAGCAACAACCTAGCAAGCAGTATGATCGTAGCAACAACCTAGCAAGCATTCATGCACATAGGAACAACGTAGCTACCAAGCAATCTGTAAGCAAGCACGTAGCATGGATGAATCGATTCAAATTGAATCGAATGAAAAAACCATAATGGATGTGTTGACGCTCAAAAGTGGCACAATCATAGAGAGTTGCTTTAAGTTATATCAAGTCTAATTCAAACTTATGATTGGAGGTCACCTCCGGATTATGCTCTTTAAGAAGATTGAGATGGATATGAACATGGTCTAAAATGGAGCTCTTATGCAATAGTTATGACAAGTTCAGAGATGCTCATGTTGACACCAGATTAAATAATGGCATGAAACTCAATTAAGATGGCCCCTAATGGAAAAACTTTCACCACGAAAGTTATGCGTCTCGCTGAAATGGTCGATTTTGATATAAAATTCATTCCCAATCCGAGTTCATATGAAAAAGTTAGAGCTAATGGAATGCAGTCCTGTCATGAGGCAAAATATGGCGCGCCCCACCAGACACATGTCTGATGGGTAGCGCCACCAATCGTCTGTTTTACGTGAAAGATTCGGCCCTCAAGATGGCTTCAAATTGAAAAAGTTGTTCGTCTCGTCGAAACGGTAAAATTTGCTTTTGGGCCCATCTTCATCCGATGTCGTTTGTGGCCTGTGGGACCTAAAAACCGAACTGATGTTCCAAACTTATCTAAATCTGAGTTAGGTTAATTTTGAAAAGATTTGGACGTGATTTGGAGTCCTTTTCTTGTACGGGAAGTCCAGCCGCCTCATAAATAGATGAGAAGTGATGGCCGATTGAGCAACACACAATCGAACAAACACATCTACTACTTTTTCGTGTTCATCTATCCCCTACCCTTGTATCTTTCTTCTCGTTCTTTGTCGTTCTTCAGCAATTAATGGAGGGCTGCGAATCCACGGGGCTCTAGGGGCGGTCAGATCGACCTAGGGCAGCCCATAGCCTCCACGTGCCCAGATGGGGTCCCTCACGGGCTTGTGGGGTTTCGGGTCCACAAAAGCGCTCGCCGGATTTCTTGCGTACCGCGCTTCCGGACGGGTCTCCTTTGACGTGAGCTGAGGTGCATCATCCTCAGCGTTGGAGGTACACGGTGACATGTTCGTGTGCGAACACACTTTTTGGCGACTCCGCTAGGGACGAAGCTTTCAACGGTCTCCAGCCCGTTCTTGCTATGAAGAGATCGTCATCTAGGGTTTGCAATCTACAAAGGTAATATGAATACCCAATTCCCTACTGTAGATGCAAATAATTCATATGGTGTTACTAGATCGTTCAATGAGTATACTCTATCGGCCAGCCCTAGTTTTTTCAATCATGCATCTAATTACGTGCAAAGGCTGATTCAAAGTAATTTACATGCTTCAACTTCTTATGATACGAATACTAGTAACATGCACCATATGTACTCCAACTCTTATGCATCGGCAACCCCAGAAATCGCTATGCCGATGAACAACATGATGAGTTTGGTCAATCAAGTTGAAACACCTCGTGTAGGAACTTCCAATAGCATGCAACAAAGTGTTTCACCTTTTTATTCATCGGCAACTAATTTGCAATATACTAGATCAACCATGCCGATGGATGGGAGAATTGACCATGCTACTACTAGCTATTCGGCCAGTTATTCTCAACCGTCATATGCTACACATCATGTTAGTAACTTTTCGGCACCGTATACAACTGTAGATGCTCATAATTCGGCCCCGCACCTTCATGGTCATAGCCGAATAAGTGAAAAAAATTCACGAACACACGTGCCATCATTTAATATTGTAGCATATAATGCATGCTCTACGCAATTTGAGAATTTCAACAACACTGACGATTCATTGCCAAAAGAATCTGAAAGTATTGCGAAGCAATCCCTTCCAGAAGCAGTTATGGCGGCATTAAAAAGAGCTTAGCACAAAACAAGAGGATTAGTGCTCTTTGCCTTGAACAATATGAAAAGGGATTGTTTCCTGATTATGCTGCAATAAAGGCTAGAGTTTTGCAAGAAGATAAAACTTTATCAATTGATAGAATTGGCGAGAGAGCATATGGTTATACAGCAGTGCATACACCTCCACCTAGTACCGCAGCATATTATACACCCCCTACACAGTTGCAAAATTTCGGCAACACTAACAGTTCATTGCCGAAAGATCTTAAAAGCATTGGGGGCACACTAATCTAGAGTGGGCTGAAATTTAGAGGGGAGTTAAAGCTTTGTGCGATAGGGTGCAAGTACTTCGCCAAGAGAGAATTGATAGGGAATTAGCTCAAAGAAAAGAAGCCTTGCCAATTGATATAACCGGTGAAAATAATGATGGTTCAGAAACTAAAAGTGCTTCGATTGAAAAAGTTGAATCAAGTAGTATATATTTTGAATCCATCAAATCCAAAGAGGCAAGCATCCTTGAGAAAGGGTATGGCAAGCATAGGAAAACAACGGTGCTTGATTTTTCTGAAGTTAATGGAACCTACTTCCTGCCCTATGGGTTCAGTGCCGTAGAAATTGACAAGCCTCAAGGACAAGAGCAAGTAGCTGAACAAAGTTCGGCTGACAAGGATCTTCAAAGTAATGATGCACGGAATCAAGAAAAATATGATGATAAGGTGTTGGGGAGCCATCCAAAGATGGAGCAAGATGTTGTTCAAGTCACACCACCATCATGCTCTCCCAACATATTTGAAGAGGTATGCCTAGCAAGTAATTTTCCTATTTCCAGATTTGGTCGCAACTTCATAGTTGATGCATATATTAGAAAAATCCTCATAAGTAATTTTGAAAGACCAATGAAGAAGGGTAATTTACTTATTAGCAATAAAATTGTTATTGAGCATATCGGTCAACCCATTGCGCCATTTATAAAGACCGATAGTGACTTATTGTTGCAACCCAGGCTTTCCCTATTGCTTTATCTAAAGTTCATATCTAATTGGGTAGCTTTGCTTATTTATTACTTGGCTTGCATTTGGTCTCAATTGAGACATGTATGCTCTAATTATTTTCGTTTCAGAAATTTAAGGCCAAGGTTAAATTCTTTTGAGAAAACTGATGCTACTATGATATCTTATCGAAAGACACCGGATATAAGTGCAAAACACATTGCATAGCCGAATGGGGAGATTCCAAATCTGAACCATTTGTTTGCTTACCTTCAAAGTTGTTCTCACAGCAAGACCAGCTAAACAATAAGAAGTATAGCTTTAATTCAAACATGTGTGATCAAATATTTGATTTGTTGTTGAAAAATAATTACATTAGAATTCTTGATCACCATGTCAAGCCATAAACCTAGGGACGAATGTATTCTAATTTGCATGATTCGTCCAAGCATAATTTTGAGGATTGCAACATGTTCCGTCAAATAGTTAAATCGACCATTGATAAAGGACGATTGAAATTTGTTGAAACACCAAGAGATGACCAGTCTATTCGAATTGGTCCGGATGGAAAAAGTTTTTTGCATCGGTTGCTTCAAGCCGATCCATTTAAACATGAGAAGGTAAAAACAATAGGTGACGGGATCAAGCTTTCAAGTAAAGAAATTATTGAAGAGCATAATGAACATAAACTTGAGGGCAAGAATTCCATCGAAGGTACAATGAAGAGGCCAAGGACTGGGGGGCAGCAAGCAAATCCAATGATCTATGAAAGCAAACCAAAATAAAGCAAAGGCCGAGGTAAGCACAAAGGTAAAAGGCCGAAAGTCACTTTCGCGCAACTATTGGAAAAATATCAGAAGATAGTGAGGGGAACAGTGCTTATCGGCCAAGTAGTTCAAGAGCATCAAGACCACCCCCTAGGCGCAAACCCGAGGATCGGTATTGGCAAAATGAGAATTCTAATGTAGTATATTCATATCCATATTTTGTGCCGCCAATGCCAATGCCATGGATACCTTCATATGATCATGTAAATCCATATCCATCATGGGACATGTATGATATAAGGGCGCATTCTTCATCTTATTCTTGACCATCTCACAAATATTATGCAACTCCAAAAAGATCAACATTTGAAAAATCACATGTCAAAGACCGTTTTAATCACAAGGAATCGGTCCGGAGCTCAAGGAACAAGAAAGAGGTGGTCAAGCAAGTTTATCGAGTTAAAAAAGATGGTCGCAAGAGTGCCAATTCAGATTTGATCTTAAAAGATAAAGAGCCAATTAAAGAGCTGACATTGGCTACAAAAGGCAAAGAAGTGAAGCAATCAATTGTTAAGAGTCAAAGTGCCAAGTCTAAAGAAAAGAATTTGAGGGTGCACAAGGCCAGAAAAGAATTGTCATTGGTCGAAACAAAATCACAGCCAAGGTGCCAACTCGGCTTATCGTATTGGCAAAAGAAGGAATTACAAAAGCTTAGTGCACAAGAGCTGAAAAAGAAGAACATGGCAAGGGTTTCCAAGAGGATCAATCAAAATAAAAATGATGTGCATGCTTCTATTGTAACAAGTACAATAAAAGTGTAGAAAGAGAAGGATGGAACAATTAAGCCGAAGGTGTGCATCACAACATCAAAATCTTCGGTTAGCACATCGTCCATTTTCTTTAACCATGCCATTGATGCCTTTGCCATGGAATTCATCCCTAGATATGATCAATTACCCTCCATGGATTTATTTTGATCCATGGATGCAACATAATTTTCTATATCATGAAAGGGTATTACCAAATCACTATACATTTGATTAGCTATAAGTTTACTGCTGATCCAAATGGCCAAAATATTTGATTTATCATTTCATTTGTTTATTTCAGCAATACTTGCTTTGGTGGATGAAGTTTACATGGACCTTATGTTAATGGCCGATATTTATGTATCGTCCTAAGAATATGTAAAAGCATGGCCTGTCGGGGGTTGGGTGCGACATATGCCAATGGATGGCTTATCATGGTGGGAGCGAGTAGAACATCGCCGGTGCCTAGAAGTGGGATAAGGCGTAGACACGTACGCCGGCGAACTTTACCCAGGTTCGGGGCTCTCTGTGGAGATAACACCCCTAGTCCTGCTCTACGGGGTCTCCGCATGATCACTAAGGCACTAGTGATACAATGGTGCTCCTTGAGCTATTTTCTAGAGGTGGGAGAAAGCAAGGCTAGCTCTCTCCTTTCTCTATGGGTGAGTCTAGTTCTAACAGGTTGGGAACCCCTTGCATGGGTGCCCTGGGGGTTTATATAGGCCTCCCCCCCAGGGGTACATTGGTAATCTCGCCAGGTGTAGGACCCGGCTGTCAGTGTCTCCGGCCTCCGGCTTCTCCGCTGGCTGCTGGGGCCCGCCGACTGGTCTGGTACGGAGCCGACAGGCCGCTCCCGCCGCTCGCGGGTCTTGCCGGCTGCTGATCACTGTAGCCGTGATGCTAATGACGCAGGCTTGGTCGGGGGGACGTGGCTACAGTCCCACCGCCTGGCGGGCGATCACTGTAACCACTCCGCGTCTTGTCTGGTTAATGGCGCACGGGTCCTGAGGGAGGAGTTGGCCGCCTGCTGGAACTCGGCCGCCCTCGGGTCTGGCTGGTCCGGCTTCCTCCGCCTTCTGTGTTCTCACTGCCTGGTGGGGCCCGCCGCCTGCGGGCCGTACCGACAGGACGTCGTGGGAACAGGGCTCCACCCGTCGGGGATGACGTCAAGGGGGAAGTGGCAACAGTGCCGCTCGTGCGGAGATCTCCGTCTGTACGGGGCACTGTGGCCACGCCCGGCCCTGGATTTGGGAGGGATGGGCTATGCTGTAGCCACTCCCTGTCTTGTCTTTCTTGATGAGGGTGCGGACTTTGAAGGCGGCATGGGCCGACTGCTAGGGGCCAGCTTCTCTGGAAGCCGCCCACTAGGAGTCGGCTTGTCTTGGTGCCGGCTCCTGGAACTCGGCCGTCTATGGGCAGCCGGCTATTCCTCCAGCCGGCCACCAGAAGGCAGCACTCCGTCTTGATGCCTTGACGGGCGCAGCCAGCCCCGATGTCTTGAAAGGTCCAGGGACTCGGGTTAGCCTACCCGTGGCCCATTACTCCGACATTAGTCCCCGAAGCTGGTGAGGCGCCGCGGCTGAGCAGCCGAGGAGCCTCAGCAGTTTCCTTCTCTGAGTGCTTGAGGTGGAGCTTCGTCCGACTTCTGCCGAGCCGCCTAGCGGGAGTCGGCCTCGTCCAGCCTGACTTGTCCAAAACTTTGAATGCAACGGCGGGAACCAGGTGGCGTGCTTGCTAAGCTTCCAGGCCGCCTCCCGTCATGGGCATGCCACGTGGCGCCGAGCGGCCGGGCCGGTCTGCCAGCCCACGCGCGCGATGGGACGCGCCTGCGGGCGGGGCCCGCCACTACCGGGCCCCGGCACGCGAGCGGATCCTCTACGGCCGAGGTGGGCGGTTGAGTTTCCCCGCGGAGTTAATGCACGCAGTAACTCACGCGATAAAGGTGGGGGCATGGCGTCGTGAGCGCAGTAAATCCCACGATCGCCCCCTCGGCTTCGCAGCCCGTAGGCCTATAAGTAGGGGGAGGAGAGGGAGCGGCGGAGCACGCGCGTCCCTCCACCCCATTCTTGCCTCTTTCTTCTTCATTTCGCCGCAACACCTCCAAGCCACGCCGGGGCGCTGCCGCTGCTTGTCTCCGATGAGCTCGTCTGCCAACCCCACGCCCCGCATGGCGCGCTCCGGAGCATGGGACGGCTCCGAAGTCCATGAGGACCACATCGACTTCCTCCGCCAGATGCGGCGGCTGCCCGGCAAAGACTACGTGAAGGTTCGCCTCGCGCCGGAGAGGGAGATCTCGCTGGCGCCGGAGGAGGGCGAGCGGGTCGTTTTCCGCTCGCACTGCCTGCGCGGCCTCGGCCTGCCGGCAAGCGGCTTCTTCCGGTCCTTCCTCGAGTTCTACAATCTTCAGCCGCACCACCTCACCTCGAACACGATGGTGCTGTTGTCCGCCTTCGTCACTCTGTGCGAAGACTTCCTCGGCGTCCTCCCCACCATCGAGCTTTGGGGGGAGTTCTTCTACACCAAGCTCGGCACCCTCGTCGCGGGCGTGCCGGCTCAATGCGGCGCTTTCATTGCGGTGCAGAGGCCGGCGGCTGAAAATCCGTTTCCTCCCATCACGCTGATCAAGTCGGTGAAGATGTGGCAGTGGTCGTACTTCTACGTGAAGAGCGTCTTCCCGGAGGGCGACAGGGTCAACTTGCTGGCTTACGTAGCCGGCCCGCCGGCTGGGAGGCGGCCCAACTGGTCGTACCGGGCCAGGACACTATCGCCTTCTGGAACCGCCGCAATCGCGCGGCTCCAGGTGTTGACATAGTCGGAGGGCCTGACCGGGCCCGACTTGCTGTCCGCCTTCGTGGCGCGCCGGGTGCTCTCGCTCCAGGGCCGCCCTCACATGATCTGTCAGATGAGCGGGCATCGGGACCCAAGCCGGCTATGCACCAAGGAGATGCCTCACGCAGAGGTAGCTCATATGGTGAACTACCTTGCGAACTGCGAGCTCACGGAAGAGTGGCGGATCGGCAAGGAGCTGTATTCACGCGCCGACCCCCCGCCTATGGTAAGTTATCTTTCTTTTTCTCTATCTTTTAGTTGCCGAGTTCTGCCTGCCCAACCTGACCAATCGGCCTTTGAACAGAGCCCCCTCCTCTAGCCGGCGGCCGGCGCTGCGGGGCCGGAGCGTCAATTCCTCCCCGACCGAGCAGAGAGCGACGTGGATGACCCCGACTTGGGGGCGGCGGCCTTGGAGGACGACGCCGAGGGAGGAGGCGGTGGTGCAGGCGGCTCAGGGCTCGGAGCTGGCCTCGAGGACTGGCCCGACGACGATGCGGGGGAAGTCGCCCCGCGCCACCAGCCGGGCGCGAGCTCATCCGTCGCGCCGGATGCCCAGGGCAGTGCGAAGAAACGAAGGGCCGCGCCATGCTTGTTCGGCAGCCGGCCGAAAAAGCCCAAGGGTTCGGCCGCGGCGACCAAGCGGGTTGAAGCAGCCGCGAAGGGCCTCCGCTTCCGCAAGGCGGTGAAGGAGCCGCAGCTGGTTTCCGCGTAAGTACTGCCTTCCTCTCGCGCCTTCATTTTTTCCTTGTTGATTCTTTCTGAGTTTCTTTCACTTTATCTTCTTGACTTAGGGCCCCACTCTCCCTTGAGAAGTCGGCCGCTGCCTCCATCGTTGGGTCGGCGAAGACTTCTGCCACCACCCGGCGAATCGACCCGGCCGCCGACCTTCGGGAGGCAACGGAGCGAAACGCGCGGGAAGCGCGCGAGGAGCAGGAGGCCGCCCGCCTGGAGAAGGTGGAAGCGGAAAGGGCGGAGGCTGCCACCCTGAAGAAGCTGGCGGAAGCCGAGGCAGCCACTGCGGCGAAGAAGCAGGCTGAAGAAGTCGCGCGCCACAAGTCGGCGATATTCGTCACTCCCCTGAACTCCGCACCGCCACCACCGGAGTTCCTGGCGCAGACTGGGGAAGCCGGCGGCGAGCACCCTGTCATGGAGAGGGATGGCGGCGACGCCGCCATGCCGGACATGATCGTGCCTCCACCACCGCCGTCCAGGAACGCGCAAGGCAAGCAGCCAGCGGACCCGCCGGTGCCGCCAGCCGAAAACGAGGTGGTGACGGACCCGACTCCTGAGGTCTGCACACCAACGCGCCGCCGTCTTGCAAAGGAGGCTTCGGCGCCACGCCCGCTGGACACTGGTGCCACGAGCTCTTCGATCCCGGATGCCGAGGCGTCCAGCGCCGCGCCCGTCGATTGGGTGTGGGGAGGCGGAACGGGCCCCCGTTGAATCGGGCGCTCCTAGACGTCCAAGCCAAACTCCGAGCCGAGGCCGATGCTCTCAAGCGCTTTAACACGGCGTTTCTGGACTCGCGAGAGGCCGTCCGGGTATGTTTCCTTCTTTCTTTGTTTTTGTTTCTTGTGCTTCTCTATGGGGGCGCGCCAGCGCACCCACTGGGTATAGTCCCCGAGTTTCGGGCCGGCTGCTGAGTAGGCGGCTCGGAACTCTAATCCGCGAGTTCCAAGTACTAGCATTTATCTGAAATTTTCATCACAGGATTATCACAACCTTCGCGCAACCGCCTTTAACTCCGACGTCCAGGAGCTGGATCGGCGGACCGCCGACTTGTCGGAAAGCCGGAGTAAGTCTTTTTCTTTCTTCGCGAGGGCGCGCTGGCGCACCCGCGGGCTGTAGTCCCCGAGATTCGGGCCGACTGCTGAGCAGTCGGGCCGGATCTCCCCGGCAACTGCTCTTCTCTTCTGTTGATTTTGACGACTCCTTTCTCCGCGGGGGCGCGCTGGAGCACCCGCGGGCTGTAGTCCCCAAGATTCGGGCCGACTGCTGAGCAGTCGGGCCGGATCTCCCCGGCAACTATACTTCTTCTCTATTGGCAACTAACGCCTTTTCCTTTTTCTATTTTCTGCAGAGGCCAACGTTGCCCTGCAGCAGCAGCTGGGTGAAGCCAACACCGTGCTTCGTGCTAAGGAGGTGGAATGCGGCAAGCTGGCTGAAGAGCGCGACCGGCCGGTCACGCAACTGGCGGAGCAGGCGGAGCTTCTCAAGAAGGCTTAGAAGGAGGTGGAGGACAAGGAGATCAGCCTCCTTGCTGAGTTCGCGACCGAACGCTCCGCCTGGACCGACAAGGAGGCGATGCTGACTTCCGGCTTTCATGAGATCGAAGACATAGTTGATGGTGAGCTTCCCTCTTTACTCTTTCTTTGAGCCACCGTCTTCTGGTCAGGCCGGTTTCTTGTTTCTAACTTTGGCTTTGGCTTTTCTCTTTTGGGAAGACTTCTTCCCTGGTCACTCTGACGCTGCCAATCAGGCCATCGAAGCTGATCGCGAAGGACGGAGGGCGGAAGGTGCACAGATCGCTGCCGACGCCCCCCGGACCCTTGGCGAGCAGCTCCTGAGCATCGTGGCCCGTCTTCGGCCGGCTCATCGGATGTTGCGCCGTCTTCAGCGTGTCGGCGCCCAGGCGATTGCCGCGCTGTGGCCGGACATGCCGGCACCGCGCACTCCCAGTCGGACTGCCGACTGGCTGGAGGTGGCGGTCGGCCGTCTTGAGGCCTGGAAGGGCTCCTCGGCCTGAGCTGGAGCACGCCAGGCCTTGGAGTTTGTCAAGGCGTGGTACCCTGGGCTAAATCTAGCCCATTTGACCAAGTTTCGGCTGGAGGCCCAGGAGGAGTTGGCGGCGGTGGAGGAGGACCTCGTCAAGCGTGCTGCGGCAATCACCGAGTACATCGACACCGACGTCTTCATCCCGGAGCGGGCCGAGAACGGCGCCGAGGCGCCACCAGAATGGTTCGGGCTGAACCCGGAGGACGGCGAGGACTCGGCCGAGGTGATCGACTCCAACGGCGAGGAAGAAGACGAGGAGGAGGAGGGAGGCGAAGAGGAGGCGCCAGAGGTCGGAGCGGATGGCCAACCTCAGCTTGACCGTGCCTCCAGCAACGAGCCACGCCCGGGCGAGCCGGCTGCCACTGGAGGCGACCAAACAGGGACTGACCAGCTGGCCGCTCCACCATCCGGCGCCACCGACTCCTCCGATCCACCGAACCCGTCTGCTGCTCCCTAGGCTGCCAGTTTATCTTTTGTTTTACCTGCTTATCAGTCTCGACGAACTTGTTAACTTTGCACAATTCCACCCGCAGGGTGTATTTCAAACTTTGTTGAATGCTGGCCAAGGGCCTTTGATGTGTAAAATTTTTTTGTCGGTCCTATCTTTTCCTGCCTTCTGTTCCTTGGCCGGTCATAGAGGCGGGAAGCCGGCTTGAACTATGCACATGCTTTCGGTCCTTAGCCATTTTTCATGTGGGCACCCTTTCTGCCTTACTCCTGCCCACCAGAAAGTCGCTCTGCGAGCTGCGGCTTCCGGCAGGAGACGGCTTAAGTGCCAACACATTACTTGTCCGGTTGCAGGAAGCATTACATAGTGCAAGGCGGCGAGTCCCCGGGCCGACTAGTCAGACCCGGTGCCAGGCGTCATAAATGGAATAACACATTCATAGGCATAATTCTTATCATATAGATAAAAGAGGGCAGTCCCCGAGCTCTTCTTGGGGGACCCGGAGTCTTCGTACTTTAATATAAAAAGGTAGCTTGGTACATACTGCATCAACTGTAAAATCTTCGGAGGAGATTTGCATTCCATGGGCGCTCCGTCTCCTTGCCGGAGTCGTCCCTCTTGCGCGCTCGAGGCTTCTGAGCGTCAATCAGGTAGTAGGAGTCGTTGCCCAACACCTTGCTGATGATGAAGGGGCCTTCCCAAGGTGCTAAGAGGTTGTGTTGGCCGGCTGTTTGCTGGATCAGCCGGAACACAAGGTCTCCCTCTTGGAAGGATCTCGGTTTGACCTTCCGGTTGTAGTATCGGCGCAGGCTCTGCTAGTCGATGCTGGATCGGCTGAGTGCCAACAGCCGGCCCTCTTCCAGTAGATCAACGTCGTCTTCTCATGCTTCTTTGGCCTCCTCTTCGGTGTACATGGTGACTCGGGGGGAGTCGAATTCTATGTCCGTCAGGATGACGGCTTCGGCACCGTAGACGAGGAAGAAAGGCGTGAAGCCGGTTGACTTGTTCGGGGTTGTGCGCAGACTCCAGAGGACGGCCGGCAGCTCGTCGAGCCAGCAGCCGGCCGAACGCTCCAGAGACTCGACCAGTCGGGGCTTGATGTCGGACAAGATGAGGCCGTTTGCTCGCTCCACTTGGCCGTTTGACTGCGGATGGGAAACGGACGCTAAGTCCAGTCGGATGCCCTGCATCACGCAGAAACGGGCCAAGGCACCTTTGGCAAAGTTTGTGCCGTTGTCGGTGATGATGCTGTGTGGTATGCCATACCAGATGGTGATGTCGGAGATGAAAGTCACAGCAGTCAGACTATTCAGCTTCTTGATTGGTTTTGCTTCTATCCACTTGGTGAACTTGTCCACTGCGACGAGCAGATGAGTCATGCCACCTCGTGCTGTTTTGAATGGTCCCACCATGTCCAGGCCCCAGACAGCAAAGGGCCAGGCAATGGGGATAGTCTTGAGTGCAGAAGTCGGCTGATGTGGCTTGGAGCGGAATTTCTGGCACCCTTTGCATTTCTGGACCAAGTCTTTGGCGTCTTCCAAAGCAGTGGGCCAGAAAAAAACCGTGGCGGAAAGCTTTGGCGACAAGTGCTCTTGAAGCCGCGTGGTGACCACACTCACCTTGATGGATATCTTTGAGGATTGCTTGACCTTGCTCCGGCTCCACGCAGTGCTGGTAAACACCAGTGATGCTGCGCCTCACGAGTTCTTTGTTGACGATGGTGTATGCTGCAGCTTGGCGTTGCACTTGTCGGGCTGAGATCTCGTCAGTTGGCAGCTCTTTGTTCACCAAAAAATTGAGGATGGGCTGAGCCCAGGAAGGTGCTGCAATTTCTTCAACTGCTAGGACTGCTACTTGCACGAGGGCGGTTGGGCCGGGAGGCGGTGGGCTGGAGTCGGCCGCCACTTGCTGAGTTGATGAAGTCCCCGGGCCGACTGCTGCAGTCCCGGGGTTGGGCTCTGAAGTCCCCGAGCTGACCGCCGCAGTCCCCGGGCCGGGTTCTGAAGTCACCGGGCCGGGTGCGACTGCCGCGGCCCCCGGGCCGCCTGCCGAAATTCCCGCGCCGGCTGCTGGGGTCCTGAAGTCGGATCCGACTGCTTCGGGAGGAGCCGACACAAAGATGGAATCTGACTCTGGCGATGGCTTGACAGACGGCTTGAGGAGGCGTTGTAGGGTGACGCCGGTTGGTATTGCTTGCCGGGTGGAGCCGATTCGTGCCAAGGCGTCTGCTTGCTCATTGTCATTTCTCGGCACATGGAGAAACTCGCACCCTTCAAAGTATCCACTGAGTTGCTGGACGAGGAAATGGTAGCTAGCCATGTTTGCATCCTTGGCGTCCCAGTCGCCCGACGACTGCTGGACCACCAAGTCGGAGTCGCCATAACACAGGATCCAGCGAATGCCAAGTTCCTTGGCAAGCCGGAGCCCGTGTATGAGTGCTTCGTATTCAGCTACGTTGTTGGAGGCGGCAAAGTGAATTTGCAGCACATATCTGATCTTGTTGCCTTTGGGAGAGGTGAGGACGATGTCGGCTCCCAAACCGGTGCGCATCTTGGAACCATCAAAGTGCATCCGCCAATGGGTGGAGTCTGGCGCTGGCGGCAGGTACTGGGTCTCGGCCCAGTCGACGAGGAAGTCGGCCAGTTCTTGGGACTTGATGGCGGTGCGAGGCTGGTAGTAGATGGTGTAGGGGGGCAACTCTATGGCCCATTTGGCCACTCGGCCTGAAGCATCCCGGCTTCCGATGATCTCGGCAAGCGGAGCAGTGCAGACAACAGTGATTGGGTGCTCTTGAAAATACAGCTTCAACTTCTTGGCGGCAAAGTGCACGTCGTAGCACATCTTCTGATAGTGGGGGTAATTTTGCTTGGAGGTGGACAGCACTTCGCTTAGGTAATATACCGGTCTCTGGACTGGTAGCGCTTTGCCTTCTTCCTTGCGTTCCACCACTATGACTGTGCTGACCACCCGGCTGGTAGCGGCAATGTAGAGGAGCATGGGTTCCTTAGGAGTCGGAGCCGCTAGGACTGGCGGAGTGGTCAACATCTTCTTGAGCTGGAGAAAAGCTTCATCCGCCTTGTCATTCCACTCGAAAAAAGTGGTCTTCTTCATGAGCTGGTACAGGGGAAGAGCCTTCTCGCCCAGCCGACTGATGAAACGGCTCATGGATGCCAAGCAGCCGGTGAATTTTTGCACGTCCAGCAGTCGGGTGGGCACTTCCATCCTCTCAATGGCCTTGATCTTCACAGGGTTGCACTCTATGCCGCGCTCTGAGACCAGAAAGCCAAGAAGCTGGCCGGCTGGTACTCCAAAGATCTCCGGGTTGAGCTTGATCTGAAATCGGCGCAAGTTCTCAAAGGTCTCCTTGAGGTCTTCTAGCAGCGTTCCACGCTTCTCCGTCTTCACCACCACATCATCCACATAGACATGGGCGTTTCTGCCGAGTTGCTTGAGGAGACACTTCTGCATGCAACGCTGGAATGTGGCGCCGACATTCCTCAAGCCGAACATCATGGTCAGGTAGCAGAAGGCTCCAAATGGCGTGATGAAGGTAGTCTTCAGCCTGTCGGCCGGGTTCAGTTTGATCTGGTGGTATCCTGAGTACGCATCCAAAAAACTCAACAGCTCACATCCGGCTGTGGAGTCAATCACTTGGTCAATTCTTGGCAAAGCGAATGGGTCCTTAGGGCATGCTTTGTTGAGGCTGGTATAATCAATACACATGCGCCACTGTTTGTTCTTCTTAAGCACCAGGACCGGGTTGGCTAACCACTCTGGAAAAAACACTTCCATGATGAATCCGGCTGCTAGAAGCTGGGCTATCTCTTCTCCAACAACTCTTCTCTTCTCTTCTGACAGACGGCGCAAGGGCTGCCTGACTGGCTTGGCATCAGACCGGACATGTAGCTTGTGCTCGGCGAAATCCGTCAGAACACCCGGCATGTCTTTGGGTGACCATGCAAAGATGTCCCGATTCTCATGGAGGAAATCGACGAGCTCGCCTTCCTATTTGCTGTCAAGGTTCGCTCCTATGACAGCGTGCCTCTCCGAGTGCTCCGGGTCCAAGGGTATCTTCTTTGTCTCTTTCGCAGGCTTGAACGAGCCCTCGGCTTCCGACTCCTTGGGGTTGGGTGACATTTCTGGCTGCTTGCCTGTCATTGCCATGACCCGGTCAAGGAGTCGCTTCTCAGCCGCGATCACGAGGGACTCGGCTAACCGGCTGCTCTCTGTTGCGCAGGCGGACGACTTCTTGTAGTCTCCTGCTATGGTCAGGATTCCCTTGGAGCTCGGCAACTTCATCTTGAGGTAGGCATAGTGGGGGACCACCATGAACTTGGCCAGGGAAGGCCGGCCAAGCAGGGCATGATAGGGGCTCTCAAGGTCCACCACCTCAAACCAGACTAGCTCTCGGCGGAAGTGATTTTTGTCCCCGAAGAGGACATCTATCTCAGTTTTGCCGATTGGTGAGCAGGAAAGGCCAGGAACTATGCCGTGAAAAACAGTCCGGCTGGGCTGAAGATGTCTCTGCTTGATCCCCAACTTCTCCATGGTATCCTTGTACAGAATGTTGATACTGCTGCCGCCATCTATCAAGACTCGGGAGAAGCGAGCAGCTCACCTCTCTGTTGCAAATGTGGCATCCAACACCAAGGCATAAGAGCCGGGATTCGGCATCACCTCCGGGTGGTCGGCTCTGCTCCAGCTGATGGGCTTCTCAGACGAGTGCATGAACTCGGGGGTCTCTGATGCTACTGCATTCACTTCCAGCTGCTGCTGCCGTCTGTTGCGCCTGTCGTCAGCCATGCTGGTGAACACGACGTAGGCCCCATGCTCCTCGGGATAGTCATCTTGTATGGCGCCGACTGGCCGGGCTGTCGGCTGCTGGGGTGGAGGAGGAGGCGGCTGCCTAGCAGGCGGAGGAGGCAGAAGGCCGTCACCCTTGGCGATCCTGGTGAGCCAATGGCACTTCCGAGTGGTGTGGTTGGACGGCTTCGCGCCACTGTGAAATTTGCAGGGTGCATCAAGAGTCTGCTCATACGAGAAAGCGGGCAACCAGTTGGGCTTGCCGCCCTTCTGGCGCTTGGATGGAGGCTGCCCTTCCGGCTGCTGGTCTCCGACTGTCGCCACCTGCCGGCTTGTAGAAGCCGGCTGCGTGGCCTTGCGTTTGCTGTCGTTGGGTTGCTGATGCCGATTGGTGTCACCAGCCGGGGCCCGAGGAGCTGGAGGAGCCACTTTGCCAGACGCATCAACTTGGATCTCTGCCTTCATAGAGGAGTCGGCCGTGGCGTATTTATCTGCTATGATCAGCAGCTCGTCGAGGGTCGCCGGCTCGTCGCAGAGAAGTCTGTGCTTGAGAAGAGTGCCCTCTCGGCACCCGGCGGTGAAGTACTCGATGGCCTGCACCTCGTGCACGCCTTCGCAAGAGTTGCAGAGCTCGGCCGAGCGCGTGAGGTAGTCACGAGTCAACTCGTTGGGGCCTTGGACGCACAAGGAGAGCTGGCGAGGCTTGGGCGGCCGCTTGTACGTGCTGGTGAAGTTGCGGATGAAGGCTTCGGTGAAGTCGACCCAGCTGTTGATGCTGCGGGGCTTCAGGCTGTTCAGCCATGTCCGGGTCGTGCCCTGGAGCATGAGCGGAATGTACTTCATGGCAACGCGCTTGTTGCCGTTGGAGATGTTGACAGCTGTGGAATAGTCGACTAGCCAGTCCTCTGGCTTCACAGAGCCGGTGTATTTGGGCGTATCTCTCGGGAGCGTGAACCCTTTGGGGAAGGGCTCATCTCGAATGCGGGGGCCAAAACAAGGCGGACCCAGCTCATCTTCTTCTTCTAGCGCCGGGGATCGGTTGAGGCGGTCGATCCGGTGGCGGGCATCGTTCTCTCCGACTCCTTCTCGGCGGCCAAGGCGGTCGCCGAGTGTCGGGTGCTCAACAGGCGGCGGGGAGACGCGCCTCTCCCTGCGGGGGGGGGGGGGGGAGGAGGCGGACAGTCATCCCGTCGTTCCACTGCTCTTGGGCGGCCGTCTTGGTCGCGCTTGATAGTGATGCGAGTCCGGCTGCGGCTAGCAGCCGACTCCTTGTCTCTTCTTCCGCGGACACCACCAGTCGGCGTCCGGGATGTCGCGCCTTGGTCTCGGCGGGGAGGCGGATCGTCATTTTGCCGGTTGGGCGCCTCAGTGCAGCATCCGGCCTCGTGCTGCTCAGCAGCCGCATCGAGGAGTCGCTGGACGCGTTCCACCATCTGGCGACGCTCCTCGCCCTCGAAGTTGTCCAGCTCTTCGGCTGCCGCCTGGGCAGCTCGTATGTTCTCCGCAGGCGTGGCGTAGATGGGGCGATCTGCCCCGAACAGGCTGGTGATGGCCACGCCGCGTTGCTGGACCACGCCGATGCGGCTAGGCTCGCCAGGAGCCGGCGTGCCTGTAACGCCCACGATGCGGCTATATCTCCCACGTGTCGAGGCACGACTTAGAGGCATAACCGCATTGTGGTTTTGTCGCAAGAAGGGTCATCTTCACACAATCCCATGTAATGAACAAGAATGGGATAAAGAGTTGGCTTACAATCGCCACTTCACACAATACATAAATAATTCATACATCATCCGAAATCCACACATAGACAGACTACGGTCAAATCCAAATGAAAATAAGATAACCCCAAATGCTAGATCCCCGATCGTCCCAACTGGGCTCCACTACTGATCATCAGGAAAAGAAACATAGTAACGACCACGTTCCTCGTCGAACTCCCACTTGAGCTCGGTTGCATCATTTACACTGGCATCGTCGGCACCTGCAACTGTTTTGGTAGAATTTGTGAGTCGCGAGGACTCAGCAATCTCACACCCGCGAGATCAAGACTATTTAAGCTTATAGGAAAGGATGGTGTAATGAGGTGGAGCTGCAGCAAGCACTAAGCATATATGGTGGCTAACATATGCAAATGAGAGCAAGAAGAGAAGCAACGCAACGATCGCGAAGCTAGAATGATCAAGAAGTGATCCTGAAACTACTTACGTTCATTCATAACCCAAACCGTGTTCACTTCCCGGACTCCGCCGAAAAGAGACCATCACGGCTACACACCCGGTTGATGTATTTTAATTAAGTCAAGTGACAAGTTCTCTACAACCGGACATTAATAAATTCCCATCTGCCACATAACCGCGGGCACGGCTTTCGAAAGATAATACCCTATAGGGGTGACCCAACTTAGCCCATCATAAGCTCTCATGGTCAACGAAGGATAAACCTTCTCCCGGGAAGACCCGATCAGTCTCGGAATCCCGGTTTACAAGACATTTCGACAATGGTAAAACAAGAACAGCAAGACCACCCGCTGTGCCGACAAATCCCGATAGGAGCTGCACATATCTCGTTCTCAGGGCACACCGGATAAGCTAAGCGTACAGGTACCAACGTAACCCAAGTTGCCAAGGGACGGTCCCGCACGGTGCTCTAGTTTGGACCAACACTCGGAGGAGCACTGGCCCGGGGGTTTAAATAAAGATGACCCTCGAGCTCGCGAAAACCCAAGGGAAAAAGGCTTAGGTAGGAAAATGTAAAACCAAGGTTGGGCCTTGCTGGAGGAGTTTTATTCAAGGCGAACTGTCAAGCGGGTCCCATAAATCACCCAACCGCGTAAGGAACGCAAACTCAAGGAACATAATACCGGTATGACGGAAACTAGGGCGGCAAGAGTGGAACAAAACACCAGGCATAAGGCCGAGTCTTCCACCCTTTACCAAATATATAGATGCATTAATTAAATAAGATATATTGTGATATTCCAAAAATATCCATGTTCCAACATGGAACCAACTTCAACTTCACCTGCAACTAGCAACGCTATAAGAAGGGCTGAGGAAAAGCGGTAACTTAGCCAAACAACGGTTTGCTAGGAAAGGATGGTTAGAGGCTTGACATGGCAATATGGGAGGCATGATATAGCAAGTGGTAGGTAGCGCAGCATGGCAATAGAACGAACAACTAGCAAAGCAAAGATAGAAGTGATTTCGAGGGTGTGGTCATCTTGCCTGCAAGGTTCTCAGAGTTGTCGAAAGCTTGATCCTCGTAAGCGTACTCAACAGGTTCCTCGTTCATGAACTCGTCTCCCGGCTCTATCCACAGCAAGACACAAGCAATGGAACCACAATCAATCACGGGAAATGCACAAGCAACATGATGCAATACATGCATGATATGCGAGATATGATATGCGATGCATATGCGTGCTCCGGAAGAAAAAGGATGAACAAGGCAGTAACTTGGAAAACCAAGTATTCCACTGAAAAGATGAGATGATTTCGGTCGAAATCGATATAAAGATCACCGGAAACGGATGCACGGTTTGCAAATGGCAAGCAAAACAAGAATGACATAAATCTGCGATTAACAGCATGATAGCACTTAGAATACATCAAGTAACTATGCTACAGCACTCCAACATATCAACAAAGCATATGATAGTAATGTAAAGGAGATTCTTGACAAAAGATGAACACTGAGCTACGGATAGATCACACCATAACAGGTTCAAACAAGCATGGCAAAAGTGCAAAAGATATCAGTTTCACAGACTTAGTGAAATTACTGGACATGGCAGAAACAGCATCAGGTAGCAATGTTCAGAGCAAGCAAAACACATGCTACAGGAACTTAACATAGCAAAACAAGGCATGGCATGAATCTACTAAATGCATAGAACAAAAGTCCCTTACTGACCATGAGCCAAAAATGATCATAAGATATGATGGCAACCATGTAAATATAGCAAGTTTCGTTAACAGGTTTCAGACTTGGCAGAAAACAGAGCATGGCAGTAAACAGAATTATGAAGGCATCTTGGTGAGCTTGATTCACTCATCACAAAGCAATGCATGACAAAAAAATAATACCTACAGCAAGATGGCATGTTTATGAAGCTAGCCATGGCAAGAGCAAGTTCATAGCATGTACGGATCAACTACAACAACCTTGGCTAAATTGAATATCATGTTAACAATCTGCCAGGAACATTTTATAGCAAAAGTAGAGCAAGATTAAGACATGTTATGGCACTCCACAATTGCAAACAGGGGCATGGATGGATAGAGCACAACTATATATATAAAACAACCTTACTGAACATACTCAAAAGAAGCATGGATCTCACTGTAGCCACATGGATACATGGCAACAAAATAAGAGCAGTAACAGACTTAGCAAAATTCTATGTCCCTGAAAACAGAAACATCACGAAGCCTAGTTTGCATGCTTGTGCTAGTCACCACATAGATCACAAAAATACATGGCATACACCTCTGTAAATAAGGCATGGCATAGATCAAATCACCTGTAGAGCTCATGCCCATAAGATGCACACATCAATTGCAACAAAAATAACAAATCACCAAGTTCTGATAAGTAACAGCAGTAAACATCATATAGCACTATTGCACTAGATATTTGGGAATCAAGATGGACTCAAACGAGCATGATACAATGGAGTAAAATGAAGATAATCTCGTAATGAATATTTCGATATATCATGCGCGCAAAACGGAGCAGTATGCAGAGAGTTATGATAGGATGAACAGAGCCACTTATTGCAAATATATCGGGACTTAGCCTGATCCAGATCTCGATCTGGCGCGGCTCGGGCGCGCGGCTACTCGTCGGAGGCGGAGGAGACGGCGGCGGCCGGAGTTGGAGAGGAGGGAGAGGAGCTCGGGGAAGACGCGGGGCACGGCGGAGGAGGCCGGAAAGGGGCACCGGAGCGGCGGGCGTCGGGCGGCCGCGGGCGGCGCCAGCGTTCGCCGGAGGCGACGACGGGGCGGCGAGGTCGGCGACCGGGTGGCGGGGCGGCGGCTGGAGGAGGAGGACGGAGCGGCGGCGTCGGGCGGAGGCCGGGCTCGGGGGGGGGCCGATCCGGGCCTCGGCGGGCCTGCGGTCAGCGGCGACGGCGGCTGCCACGTGGCGCCTAGCCACTGGCTGCGGGCGGCGGCGGAAAATCTGTCCGGCGCGTGGACGGACGTGTCCGGCGCGCGGTGGAAGAAAGAGGCTAGGGTTAGGGTGGATTTGATCCGGAATTTTTGGGGAAGGGGTGTTTATATAGGCATAGGGAGCTAGGAGACTCCAAATGGAGTGCGGTTTTCGCCCACACGATCGTGATCGAATGACCGAGAGCATGGAGGTGACTTAGATGGGTTATTGGACTGTTTGGAGGGGGTTTTGCTGCAACACATAAAAGGACTTTGCGGTTACCGGGTTAACCGTTGGAGCGTCAAACGACCTCCAAATGGAACGAAACTTGACAGGTGGTCTACCGGTGGTGT